>NC_052066.1:110445745-111695745 GCF_015852505.1 Tachyglossus aculeatus | reverse complement strand
CTGAAAGTTCACCCCTCACCACACCTTCAAAATCCTCTTAAAATCACATCTCTCCAAGAGGTTTTTCGATACTTAGCCATTTATTTCCCTTATCCATCCTCCACTTTACATCAGCTATGCACTTGGCTGTATACCCCTTGTGTACTTACTCTCCCTTGCCCCATGATATTTATATAAATATTCTTATACTCTATTTCCCCTAGTGTCTGTCTCCCCCTATAGATTGTTAGCACCTTGTGGCCAGGGATGGTGTCTACCAGCTCTTTTTATTGTATTTTTCCAAATGTTGAGTACAGTGCTCTGCATACAATAAGCACTCATATACCATTAATTTACTACAAAAATAGTACTTTATTTCCTTAAAAACTGTGAGGGAGAGAAATTATTGGTGGAGGCTATTATGTGAGTGAATATAGTATTTAAAATTGCCATTTTGGCAGTGAAACAAGAAAAAGGTAATACAGATGATGTCACTTTCTAAATTGAATCATCATATTTGATATTCAAGGTTTGAATTTGGAGTATAGCCTGAAATTATCCAGTGATTTCTTCATCTTCCTAACTTTTGAGAAATAAATTACTTATTAGAATAAAAGGATCTAGATGGCCTGAATTATGGGTCTATAAACCCTATTATACAACTATAGATCCTTAATCAATTCAAAATAATGGAAAAAACTGGATTTTGAATACATTTTGAAAGGCCTTGGATAGTCCAATATTTCAGTTAGAGGGCCAGGGGAAACTTAAAAAGCTTTAAACTGTATAAAAAGTGTTGCTATAAATCTGAACTGGAGCTTGCTGGTGCTATCTTTCTCTATTCTATATGTGCAGTATTTGCCATCTGCCAAATCAAAATCAAATAAAATCAGCCAAAAACCCTGTCTTGAAAACAACTTTGGTATTGGTATGAGTTTTTTGTAAAAACAAATGGGATACACTCACAAGGTATTAATTTTGATTGTTCAAATGTAACTCTCGGCTTCAAGGCTGTCCATCACCTCGCCCCCTCCTACCTCATCTCCCTTCTCTCCTTCTCCAGCCCAGCCCGCACCCTCCGCTCCTCTGCCACTAACCTTCTCACTGTGCCTCGTTCTCTCCTGTCCCGCCATCGACCTCCGGCCCACGTCCTCGCCCTGGCCTGGAATGCCCTCCATCCGCACATCCACCAAGCTATCTCTCTTCCTCCCTTCCTCCCTTCAAAGCCCTATTGAGAGCTCACCTCCTCCAGGAGGCCTTCCCAGACTAAGCTCCCTTTTTCCTCTCCCCCTCCCCATCCCCCCTTCCTACCTCCTTCCCCTCCCCACAGCACCTGCAAATATGTTTGTACAGATTTATTACTCTATTTTACTTGTACATATTTACTATTCTATTTATTTTGCCAATGATGTGCATCTAGCTTTACTTCTATTTATTCTGATGACTTGACACCTAACCACATGTTTTGTTTTGTTGTCTGTCTCCCCCTTCTAGACTGAGCCCATTGTTGGGTAGGGACCGTCTCTATATGTTGCCAACTTGTACTTCCCAAGCACTTAGTACAGTGTTCTGCACACAGTAAGTGCTCAATAAATACGATTGAATGAATGAATGAACTAGGAGTAACTGGCTAAGTGAATGATGTATTCACAGACAGCCTCTTATATTTACTTAGATGTTGGAAAAGGAGAAATTGCAAGGTACTTTACACATTCATTCAGTCCCATTTACTAAGCACTTACTGTGTACAGAACACTGTACTTAGCCCTTGGAGAACTACAATGCAACAACAAACAGTGACATCCCCTGCCCATAACAGGCTCACAGTCACAGATATAGATACAAATAAATAAAATTATAGAAATGCACATATGTGCCGTGGGGCTGGTGAGGGGGGAAGAGAAAAGGGAGCAAGTCAGGGCAATGCAGAAGAGAGTAGGAGATAAGGAAAAGTGGGGCTTAGTTTAGGAAGGCCTCTTGGAGATGTGCCTTCAATTAGGCTTTGAACCAGGGGAGAGTAATCGTCTGTCAGATTTGAGAAGGGAGGGCATTCCAGGCTAGAGGCGGGATGTGGGCCAGGTCTGTGGTAAGAGGCGAGATCTAGGCACAGTGAGAAGGTTTGCACTAGAGGAGTGAAGTGTGAGGGCTGGGTTGTAGAAGGAGAGAAATGAGGTGAAGTAGGAGGGGGCAAGGTGATGGAGTGCTTTAAAGGCAATGGTAAGGAGTTTTTGTTTGATACAAAGGCAACCACTGGAGATTTTTGAGGACGGGGTTGACAGGTCCTGAATGTTTCTACATAACAGCATAAGTATCATCACTAAGGTATAACTGATTCAGTTGATGATTGGCCTGGGCTGTGTAACTCTTTGTTACAACTGTACCATGAGGCATGGTGGGGATGAGAAGAGACTAAAACGAATTGAGTTGTGAATTTAAGTTGAGTTCTTAGAAGAAAAGGTTGCTAAAAATCTAAGATGCTGTTGTCATCAGAAACCAGTTTCTTTACAACAGTTGTTTTTGCCTGAAGCACAATTAGGTCCCAAGCAACATTAGTTTTGCATTGCACCAAGGATATGTTGCTTCCTCTGCACAGAAATATTTTTCTCCACTTTTTGCAGGAAACAGTGTCTCAGTTGTTTTCAGTATGCAATCTTCAGCCAATTAATGATCCCCTGAACAAATGGCTGCTTCCTTGTTCTGGTGTTGGAGGAGACAAAATGGACACAGATGTGTTTGAATTTCAGTCTCTAATATGTAATGAGCAGCAAAATCCATGGTTCAACAATAGCCTTTCTATTTTGACAAGCCATCCGGTCTGATCCCTGCAGCCAATTGATGAGCCTTGCATTAGTCGTTTGACTTTTCGGTCAATTTTTTTGCCCTTTTATAGTTACAGAAAGTGACTCACTCCTTCCATACATGAAGAATTTTCATATTTGCCTTCTAAAAGTGGCTACAATGTCTCCCCACATACTGCCTATAGGAATGTCATATCATCAACTAATCCTTTATCTTATTTTCTTTCTCATGAGTCTTAATTTTCATAGCAAAACACCCACCAGGATACCATTTGTATAAAATGCTATTTCTTAAGTACTTACTATGTTCCAGGCATGGTACTAAGCATTGGGGTTGATAATAATAACAACAACAACAATAATAATAATAATAATAATAATAATAATGGTATTTGTTACGGTGCCTACAATGTGCCAGGCACTGTTCTAAGTGCTGGATAGATACAGGATAATTGAGTTGGACACAGTCCATGTCCCACATTGGGCTCACAGTCTTAATCCCCATTTTACATATGAGGTTACCAAGGCAGAGGGAAGTGAAATGACTTGCCCAAGGTCACACAGATGACAAGTGGTAGAACCAGGAAAAAAGGTACAAATGACCTTACTTGTCTGAATGAAATATGCCTCATGATCCCAGAGATATACATGGTCCAGTTGTTACCCTATGTTTTTCTCTAAAATTAAAACATTACCATCAGCCTGTAATTTATTAACTCCAAGAAGGTTCTAGACATAGCATGCGTAAAAAAATCGAATTTGCAGTTGATCATAATTAGGGTGGCCAATAATAGCTCATTCAGGCATCAGAAATCCTACTATAACGTTATTCCTGTTACACTGAGAACATGATGTACTGTATTAATAACATACAGAATCTTTTAAGGAGATCTTAAAAGAGTCCACCCAAACCAATACTGTAAGCCTCTTATGGGATCAGGTCTACCATCTCCATTGTATTGTACTTTCCCTGAATACAGTGCTCTGCACAGAGTAAATACTCAATGATGCAAAATGCAAATTCAGTAACACAATTGCAATTGCAAATGCAATAATGCAAAATGCACAGAGTAAATGCTCAATAAATACAATTGACTGATTGTCCCAGGGTCAATGAATTCCTCTCCCCAGACTCTGGGAATGGGTGCATCACTTCTGAGTTGCCAACTCAGTGTAAAAATACCAGACTTAAAATTGCCTGGTGCTGTATTCATGAGTTCCCACTCCACAGGATATTAAGGCGAGCATCTACAGTTTTTGAGCAGGACTCCCAGACTTGCGTATCCCAGGTCTTTGACAACCTGAGAGCTCACAATCAGGGCTGAAAAGATCCAGAGTAGTGGCTTTCTCTCCTCTTAGCTCTTTGAAACCTGTCCCATCCCAGTTCTAGTTGTCCCTCCAACCCCACCAAATTCCTGCCCTGTCTTTGCCCTCATGGTCAAAATGAGAATTTGGCACCTATGAACAGCTCCATACAGAAGAGGGGACTAATAACAGTAATAACTGTGGTATTTGGTGCTTACTATGTGCCAGGAAATGTACTTAACGCTGGGGTGGATAGTTGGACACAGTTCGTGTCCCAAATAGGTCTCAGTCTTAATCCTCATTTTCTAGATAAGGTAACTGAGGCACAGAGAAGGAAAGTGACTTGCCCAAGGTCACACAGCAGACAAGTGTCAGAGCTGGGATTAAAACCCAGCTCCTTCTGACCCCCAGGCCTGTGCTCTATCCATTAGGCCATGCTGCTTCTAATGCTTTGCACATAGTAAGCGCTTAAAAAATACCATTATTATTATTATTATTATTATTATTTCTACAGTGGGAATGACAAATGTAGAATTAGACAGATGCCTAACCTAATGAAAGGAGGTAACTACATTTCTAAAATCCACCCTTTTCCCCCTAAAAAACAGCCACCGTGCTGGTGCAATCAATCAATCAATCAATCGTATTTATTGAGCGCTTACTGTGTGCAGAGCACTGTACTAAGCACTTGGGAAGTACAAATTGGCAACATATAGAGACAGTCCCTACCCAACAGTGGGCTCACAGTCTAAAAGGGGGAGACAGAGAACAAAACCAAACTTACTAACAAAATAAAATAAATAGAATAGATATGTACAGGTAAAATAAATAAATAAGTAGAAACATATATACATATATACAGGTGCTTTGTGGAAGGGAAGGGGGTAAGATGGGGGGATGGAGAGGGGGACGAGGGGGAGAGGAAGGAAGGGGCTCAGTCTGGGAAGGCCTCCTGGAGGAGGTGAGCTCTCAGTAGGGCCTTGAAGGGAGGAAGAGAGCTAGCTTGGCAGACGGGCAGAGGGAGGGCATTCCAGGCCCGGGGGATGACATGGGCCGGGGGTCGATGGCGGGACAGGCAAGAACGAGGTACGGTGAGGAGATTAGCGGCAGAGGAGTGGAGGGTGCGGGCTGGGCTGTAGAAGGAGAGAAGGGAGGTGAGGTAGGAGGGGGCGAGGTGATGGACAGCCTTGAAGCCCAGGGTGAGGAGTTTCTGCCTGATGCGCAGATTGATTGGTAGCCACCGGAGATTTTTGAGGAGGGGAGTAACATGCCCAGAGCATTTCTGGATAAAGATAATCCGGGCAGCAGCATGAAGTATGGATTGAAGTGGAGAGAGACACGAGGATGGAAGACCAGAGAGAAGGCTGGTGCAGTAATCCAGATGGGATAGGATGAGAGCTTGAACGAGCAGGGTAGTGGTTTGGATGGAGAGGAAAGGGCGGATCTTGGCAATGTTGCGGACCTGGCTTGACTACTTAGCAGCTGCTGCTGTGATGGAGAGCTGATACTTGGAAACCGAAAGCATGGAGGGCAGAGAAATTTTTTTATGGACAAGGTAAAACAGACAGTGCTTCATCCCAAGTTGCTGAGACCAGACTTGCTTGTTGCCCTGCCATCAAGAAGGGAGTGGCTCCCTTTGAACAAACACTTCATATGATAATAATAATGATAATAATAATAATACTAGTATTTGTTAAGCGCTTACTATGTGCAAAGCACTGTTCTAAGCACTGGGGGAATACAAGGTGATTAGGTTGTCCCTTCGGTGGCTCAGAGTCTTAATCCCCATTTTCCAGATGAGGTAACTAAGGCACAGAGAAGTTAAATGACTCGCCCAAAGTCACACAGCAGACAAGTGGTGGAGCCAGGATTCAAACCCACGACTTCAGACTCCCAAGCTCATACTCTTTCCACTCTTTCCACCGTACTCTTTCCACTCTTTCCAGAAGGATGGAAGATCAGAAAGGAGTCTGATGCAGTAATCCAGTTGGGATAGGATGAGAGATTGAACCAATAAATTAGCAGTAGTGACTTGCCCTAGGTCACAAAACAGACAAGTGGTGGAGCTGGGATGAGGACCCATGACCTTCTAACTCCCAGGCCCATGCTCTGTCCACTAGGCCACGATGCCTCTGCTGTGGATCCCACGTTGGTCTTTTCAGCCACACATGGACCCATAGGTGAACTTCATTCTCAGTAGTTTCTTCTTTGAATATGGAAGACACATTCACACAAACTCATGAATCTCTCTGCCTCGAGTCTCTCCCGTTCTTTTCAATCCATATTGTACCTGACTGCCCAGCTGTTTTTTCTCAAGCAACGTTCTGCTTATACCTCCCTCTCCTCAAAAATTACCAGTAGTTTTCCATCCTTTTCTGAATCAAGCTGAAACACATGAAATTGGTTTAAAGGCAGTCGATAAGTTCTCTCTCTCTTACTTATCCACTCACTTCTCCCACTACTCTCTAGTTTGCATTATTCGTTTCTTTCAAGCCAACCTCCTGTGTTTTGTTCTCCTCTCTCTCACAACCAACTTATTGCTCAAACCATCCTTACTGCTTGGAATTTTCCCATCCTTCACTTTAAATCCCTTCTGAAATACAATTTTCTCTAGGATGAGTTCCTTAGAGAAGCAGCGTGGCTTAGTGGAAAGAGCACGGGCTTGGGAATCAGAGGTCATGGGTTCTAATCCCGGCTCCACCACTTGTCAGCTGTGTGACCTTGGGCAAGTCCCTTAACTTCTCTGTGCCTCAGCTACCTCATCTGTAAAATGTGGATTAAGACTATGAGCCTCACGTGGGACAACATGATTACCTTGATCTACCCCAGTGCTTAGAACAGTGCTTGTCACATAGTAAATTCTTAACAAATATCAACATTATTAATATTATTATTATCATTTTTATTCCCTGATTACTTTCTAAACTCTCTTCTAAATTTATATCCCCCAATTTCCCAACAACCTAAGCACTTGTGTGTTAACACCCATGCCCACAACATCAGTTCTACACATATTTTTGCTCTCTATTATTTTTCTTATATGTAATTTATTTTAAAGTCCATCTCCCTTGCTAGATTGTATATTCCTTGAGGGCAGGGATCATGCGTACTAATTAGATTGTAAAAATGATTATCACAGTGCTCTGCATAGTATAAGAGCTCAATAAATGTTATTGATTGAGATTTCAATAACTGGAGGCAGAGTTACCAAAATGTAATGTAAAAATGTCAGTGGAACACTTGAAATTGGAAAGTCAAGTAGCCAGGTATCTTTCCTGTTCAGTTTTTGTAACATAAACCATTTTCTACTTTCCAGAAATATCATATTTAAGTTCACAGACTAAACAACAAATTTCATTAATATTGTCAACACTGTCTTGGAACCAGAAAACATCATGGCCTAGTGGAAAGAGAACTGGCCTGGGAGTCGGAGGACCTATGTTCTAATCATCTCTGAGATGTACCTGCTGTGTGTCCTTGGGCATGTCACTCAGCTTCCCTGTGCCTCTGTTCCCTCATCTGCGAAATGGTGATTCAATCCCTGACCTCCCTCCCACTTTTACTGCGAGCCTCAAGTGGAACCTGATTGTCTTGTACGGTTCTTGGCACATAGCAATTTAAAAATACCGCATTATCATTATTGTTATTATCATAGTCATCATTCTATATTAATCACTATGATGGACTAATTGTGATGGACTCTAATCTGCTCCAAACTCACACTTGCATTACAACTGATGTAAAAAAGGAATGTTGCAAAGAGCTCCACCACAGTTCATTCATTCAATTCATTCAGTCATATTTATTGAGCTTTTACTGTGTGCAAAAACAACTGTACTAAGTGCTTGGGAGAGTACAGTACAACAATGAACTGACACATTCACTGCCCACAACTAGTTTACTGTCTAGAGACAGCACCAATGGAGCCCAGATGTGCAAACACCAATGGTAACAGTGAATTGGCTCTCTCTCCAAAATACCACCTATCAATCATCTGATCAGAATGTGACTTTTTCAAGGAACATCATGAAAACTAATTTGATGAAAATGACTCAGGAAAAGCTACTTGTAGCTGAGCAATAAATCTACCTTTCAGTCCTTTGTAATCAAAACCAAAGAGGCTTCTGAAGGTCTCCACAACAATGAGCAGATTGAGCAGACAAACAAGCATGCCTGGAGGTGGTATGCTGACCTTGAAAGAGATTCCCACACAACTGGCCTCCATTATGTACAATTTCAGGTTTCCAAGAGCAGGAAACATAGGACAGCATTTATCACCTTGTGAGGTAGTGAACCCCAGGTGGGATGGGGACTGTCTGAAGTGACAATCTTGTGTCAACCTCATCATTGAGCATAATGCTTGACACATAATAAACACTTAATAAAGTACTTGTACTTCCCAAGCGCTTAGTGCAGTGCTCTGCACACAGTAAGCACTCAATAAATACGATTGATTGATTGATTGTCTGCTGTGTGACCCTGGACAAGTCACTTAACTTCTCTCTGCCACAGTTACCTCATATGTAAAATCAAGATTATTACAGAGAAGCAGCATGGCTCAGTGGAAAGAGCACGGGCTTTGGAGTCAGAGGTCATGGGTTCAAATTCCGGCTCCACCAATTCTCAGCTGTGTAACTTTGGGCAAGTCACTTAACTTCTCTGTGCCCCAGTTCCCTCATCTGTAAAATGAGGATTAAGACTGTGAGTCCCCCGTGGGACAACCTTATTACCTTGTAACCTCCCCAGTGCTTAGAACAGTGCTTTGCACATAGTAAGCACTTAATAAATGCCATCATTATTATTATTACTGTGAGCCTCATGTGGGACATAGACTGTATCAATCAATCAATCAGTGGTATTTATTGAGCACTTACTATGTGCACAGCACTGTTCTAAGAATTTGGGAGAATACAACAGAATTAGCAGAAACATTCCCTACCCATAATGAACATACAGTTCTGATTAGCTCGTTCCTAATCCAGCACTTAATATAGTGCTGTGCACATAGTAAAGGCTTAATAAATGCCATAAACAATAATAATAATAATAGTACATTTAATATCTTAATTGACCACATAATTTCTCCATCCCTATTTTTGAGGCTGATATAACAAGAATATTTTCTGCACCATGTAATTGTAAATAGTGACAGCCACTTTAGCTGGTGGAGGAGGAGGAGGATGAGGAGGGGCAGGATGAGAAACCAGTGACACAGCAAGTAGGTGGAGTATGCGAAATTTGG
Source organism: Tachyglossus aculeatus (assembly GCF_015852505.1). Lineage (NCBI taxonomy): Eukaryota > Metazoa > Chordata > Mammalia > Monotremata > Tachyglossidae > Tachyglossus > Tachyglossus aculeatus. Next base: position 111,686,421 of record NC_052066.1, on the reverse strand, counting down.
GAGAGTACAGTAGAGGTAAGAAGAGCAATCTCAAATGCCCTCTTACCTTTTTTCTTGTCCCCGCTTTCCTACTTTTCTTCTTCCCCCTTATTGATAGACTCAATTGTTATGACCAACATAATAATCCCAGCTCTATTTTAATGTTACAGTAATTATGCAAAAAAGTGGATCAATTATGTAAGTAAATATCACAATATGTTTAAAGTTGTTATGTTTGGATTTTTCAGAATAGACACAGAATGACGTGTTCTTTTACAAGCCTCTATGAAATGTTAGGAAAATACAGATAGTCTTCAAATTTATGACACAGTTTCTTCCTGAAAAGAGTGTCAAGTCAAAATGTTGTGAGTCAGAACCAGTTTTCTCAGAGAAGCAATGCTATAAGTGAGCAATTAGTTCCTGAACCAAGATCAGATATCTTATTTTTACCGTAACTATCCAGTCAATTCTAGATGAGTAATATAGCCACTTCAATGTATTTATTTCAGGTCAGAAGGTTTCCTGATAAGGTCACTGATTTTTACTTCTTTGGCAATCATATGGGTGTGTTTACCATGTCTTATGACTCTGCCAAGAAATCAAGGAATTCCTCCTGCTCCAAACTTTTCCTCTCTTGGCCTCCTCCCCATCATGATTTTGAAAATTATCCTTTTCCCTGTGGTTCCTAAGGGGGCCTCCTCACACCCGGTGTCATAAATCCATTTCTCTATCCCAGTGGCTTCTCTCCAGCATCCCCTTACCTCCACACCCAAAATTGCTTTTTTGTGTTTTTTTAAACTATTTATTCATATTTGAAAGAGACTGTAACTGAGGAAGTGTTGGCCCATCTGGGAAAACATGTACCATCCTTGAAAATACACAAAACAAAAAATGCAACCTGCCAGACCACAGCTCTCCCTGTCTTCAGAGCCTTCCTAAAATTCCATCTTTTCCAAGGAGCCTTCCCTGATTAATTCAAAACAGCATAATTACTTGACCCAATAGACACCCTTAAGTTTATGTATTAAATAGTCTATCCATTTGCAAGTACTGAGTAAAATGTTTGTCATCCAGTAGATGCTCTATAGGTATTACTTGGGAATCAGAACTCATCATTATCATCATTATCAACGGTGTTTATTGAGTGCTTACCGTGTGTAGAGCACTGTTCTAAGCATTTGGGAAGTACAATGCTACAGAGTTACTAGATACATTCCCTGCCCATAACAAGCTTTACAGTCTAAAGACAAAACTTACAAAATGTAATAAATTATTCACTGCCTGTAATACAGTAAATCATGAAAATACTAGAATTTTTAAATGTTTTACACACACCTCATAACAGCTAATATTCTCCCACTCTTATAGACAGGTATCTTTTGGGACATCAAGCAGTAGGGCCTCTGGAAAAAAATGTACTCTCCATGACAAGACTACGCTGAAAGGATTAATATTGCTTCCTAGAAGATATTTAGGTCCTGGGAGAATTTCTGTCTTCAAGAGTGAGAAACTTGTCAAAGGTTATATTGAATCAAATTCAGAACCTAGAACAATTCTTATAACACTCTGCCAATCTTTCCTTTTTTAGTCTAAAATGCTCCTACCCATGGAATTATTAATTGAGAAAGATAATGTTCTTACTAATACTAATAATCATAATAATAATGATAATGATGGTATTTGTTAAGCGCTTACTATGTGCGAAGCACTGTTCTAAGCGCTGGGGGGATACAAGATGATCATGTTGTCATGGGGCTCACAGTCTTAATCCCCATTTTACAGATGAGGTAACTGAGGCTCAGAGAAGTGAAGTGACTTGCTCAAAGTCACACAGCTGACAAGTGGCAGAGCCGTAATTAGAACCCATGACCTCTGACTCCCAAGCCCTTGCTGTTTCCACTGAGCCATCTGCTTCTACTAATGAGCTATGTGTTGTCAATGACTGACATAGAGATAGCTTTTTAATATAAATCCTAAAAAAATCAATCTACCAGTCAATATTGATATGGAATACCCAGACTCAATTGTTCTCTTAGTTGTAAGAGGCATTCTTGAGATAAGCCCTGTTTCATTTTTAATACTTACCCAGAACACAAATCAAGAGTGTGGATCAATGAAATCAAAATGATGAAAAATTAGATAGTAAAACCCATTCAATGAGGGAATTTTTTTAGTGGTATTTGTGGCCTTCAGTTAGACCTAGTTGGATATAAAGTATATGGCATATTATTATTATTATTAGTATTATTATTATTATTACTTGGTATTAAGGCACACAGCTCTACAGCATTGGACCTCTACCTAGAAAATTCCAGGAATCATAGGAATAGTCTCCTAATCCAGAAAATGCACCACTGTTAGTAGTGCATTAAAATCTGTTTACTGCAAAAGTCTACTTTAAGTTGAATGACTATGCTGACTATGGAGTGTGGAAATTTCAATTGTCTGTTTTGACCATGGTTTTCCTTTTCTATCTTTAATAAACATCTAGTCAATCAAGCACTTACTATGTGCAGAGCACTGCACTAAGAACTTAAGGGAGTGCAATACAATACCACAGAATTAGCAGACAGGTTCCTTTCCCTTAATGAGTTTACAGTCTAGAGGTGGAGACAGACATTAATATTATTAAATGTCATTTATGATATATGATTTAAAGATATATATATCTATATATATATCTATATATATATAGATATACATATATATAAATACATATATATCTATATATATCTATATATATATATATATATCTATCTATCTATCTATATCTATATCTATCTATCTATCTATCTATCTATCTATATATATATATATATAAATGCTGTGGTGTTTGGGGTAGGGAAGAAGAGGGCCAAGGTGAATGAGAGCCTGCAACCAGCAGGAGAGAGGGAAAGAGAAACAGGTCGGGTGTCTCGAGGAGCTGGGCAAGGGTTAGAAGTAGGTTGATACCATCTAGGCCTGTCTAGGCCCTGGGAAATGGGCAGCAGCAACCAGGGACTGAAAATAGCTTGAAAGAAAAAGTTCCACCAATGGCCAGCAACCAGACTGAGTCTAGGTCACTGACTGACCATCTTCCCGTTGTTGGGTAGGGACCGTCTCTATATGTTGCCGACTTGTACTTACCAAGCACTTAGTACCGTGCTCTGCACACAGTAAACGCTCAATAAATATGATTGATTGAATGAATGAAAGGGAGAGGAATCCTCGTTAAACCCTCTTTCCTCACCAGGTGGGGGTTGCTGTTGGAGTGGGGATGGACTAGGATCGGAAGAAAGGGAGAGGAAACCTCAGTTAAACCCTCTTTCCTCACCAGGTGGGGTTTGCTGTTGGAGTGGGGATGGACTAGGACCGGAAGAGGAAGTGTGGCCCATAGCCAGTTCAGTTCAGATTAACCATCAATGATTCTTTCCATCATTTAATTCATTGTATTTATTGTGATCATTCTACTAGAAATTGTTTTTTATCTTTATCTCACCTGTTCGTTGTGGGCAGGGAATGTGACACTTCTTTATTCTCTACTTCCAAGTGCCAATATAGTGCACTGAACCAAATGGGAGCTCAATAAATGTTGCTGTTACTTCTACTACTACCACCACTACTACTACTACAACTATTACCACCATTACTACTACTATTCCTCCTCCTCTTCCTCCTTCTCCTCCTCCTCCTCTTTTCTGCTCCTCTTCCTTCTCCTCCTCCTTCACCTCCTCCTTCTCCTTCTCTTCCTACAACTACTATTGCTACTAGGAAGTAGTATAGCCTAGTGAAAAAAGCCCAAGCTTGGGAGTCAGAGGACCTGGGTTCTAATCCAAGTTCTGCCGCTTGCCTGCTGTCTGACCTCAGACGACTCATGTAGCTTTTGTGTGCCTCAGTATCCTCATCTGTCCATTTGGGATTCATTATCTCTTCTCTCTCCTACTTAGACAGTGAACCCCATGTGGGAAGGGGACTATGTCCACCCTGATTATCTTGCATCTACCCTGGTGTTTAGTACAGTGCTTCAGTCGATCCATCATATTTATTGAGTGCCTACTGGGTGCAGAGCACTGCTTTAAGCACTTGGGAGAGTACCGTATAACAGAGCTGATAGTAACCTTGGGTAAGTCACTTAACTTCTCTGGGCCTCAGTTACTTCATCTGTCAAATTGGGCTTCATCTGTGAGCTCCAGGTGGGACAGGGACTGTAGATGTTTCGAAGCAGTGGGGAAGAAGAAGCAATTGGTGAGTGAGAGCTTGGCAGATAGTAAGCATTTAACAAGTACCTTAATTAATAAATCAATCAATTACTAGTACTATTACTACTTCTACCTGACACTTACAAAACTACATCTTAAGTCACAGATGTGAATTTGTATTTGAACTATTCCAATTTAACACAACTGTGTCTCTTTGCCTTTATGCAATCAATAAAGAATGTGAGAAGTGGTGTGGCCTGGTAGATAGAGCCTGTGAGTCAGAAAGACCTGGGTTCTATTCCTGCCTCTACCACCTTGCTGTGTGGCTTCAGGAAAGTCACTTCGTTTCTCTGTGCCTCAGTTACCTCATCTGTAAAATGGGGATTTAGAGTGTGAGCCCCATTTGGGACAGGGACTATATCCAACCTGATTACTTTATATCTACCCCAGCGCTTAAGAACTCTGCCTCACCAGTAGTAAGTGTTTAACCATGAATACCGTTAATGTTATTAATTAATACCATTAAAAAATAAAGATCCAGCTAGACTTGGGGTTGGTGATCATATTTTGTGAAAATGGTTTTCAGATTGGATTAGTTACGTGAAAAATGATTTGCTTGGTGAATTTTACAATTAAAATGTCTTACAGCCAAGGAACATAGTTACCTCTACAGAATAAGCTAAAAAATCAACCCCATGCATTTTTGCTGTATCATTACCATCAACGACATCCTCGTAATATAATATGATGAGAATCTAAACAGGGTATTCTAGGATCTCAGTCCATTTAGCCTCCTTTGAGACATAGTATTTTATTTTAGATCAACCTCCAATGACTCTACTTTCTGGGACTTCCAGCAAAGAGGGTGAACTGATCGCTCAGGAACTTTGGCAAGTCCAGTTCTGTACTTTGAAGTGGCTAGACACTTCGTATTGTGGGAGGGAGGGATACATTATGGGCAGTCTTCCAAATAGCTAGCTAATTCCCTGTCTAATAAATTCTCAGGACTAGCCTAAGCCTTCACTGGACCCTGATATAGAAGACTCACATTATGATTTTCTTGAATCTCAGAGTTGATTCTCAGTTCATTTTTAAAGAACTAATTGTGGCAGAAAACGCCAAGCATTTCTTTTCTAAAATCCTGGCCTTCAAGGTGCTTCGGGGGGTAATTAACTGAGATGTCGTATTAATAGAGGAGTGTTCCTGAAAGATTTATTTTCATCCTTTTCCTTTTTCCACTGGTACAATGATAGACTGAAGTCACAGAAGCAGCTGGTAGTGAATACCATTTTAGGATATTTCAATTCTTCCCATTATGATGATGATGATGACCTTCCAAGGTTTTCTCTCTCAATCAAGAACTTACATACCCTGGCTTAGCTGTTGGGTCTTTTAAAAACCAACAGCGTTTGACCTCTTTTGCTCTATCTGTATGTAAATCTCCATAAAACATGTATCCTCTGAGTAATAGCACATGCCATTAGGAGCAGAAAGTGTTCTTGTGGGGTGGCTGTGGTCGAACATGAGTTCTGCAGGGTTCCCAAGTCACATCACCAGTCTTGGTTTGATGGCTTTCTTGGGGGACAGAGCACCCTTACAAATGTTATGGGGTCGTGGTAGATGTTATTTAGATAGTCTCCGATTGTGGATTTGGCTTGTGAGAAACAATGCAGTCGTGCAATCTCACAACCTTTAAACCAGAAGAAGTAGCATGGCCTAATGGGAAAGTACCCCTGCCTGAAATTCGGAGGACCTGACCCAGGTTCTCTGACTCCTAGTCCCAACCCTGCCAATTGCTTGTTGTGTGACTTTCAGGCAAGTCATTTAAATTCCCTGGGCTTCAGATCAGCTGTTAGACTGTGAGTCCCAGGCAGTACATGGACTGTGTCCAATCAATCAATCAATCAATCATATTTATTGAGCGCTTACTATGTGCAGAGCACTGTACTAAGCGCTTGGGAAGTACAAATTGGCAACACATAGAGACAGTCCCTACCCAACAGTGGGCTCACAGTCTAAAAGGGGGAGACAGAGAACAGAACCAAACATACCAACAGAATAAAATAAATAGGATAGAAATGTACAAGTAAAATAAATAAATAAATAAATAAATAGAGTAATAAATATGTACAACCATATATACATATATACAGGTGCTGTGGGGAAGGGAAGGAGGTAAGATGGGGGGATGGAGAGGGGGACGGGGGGAGAGGAAGGAAGGGGCTCAGTCTGGGAAGGCCTCCTGGAGGAGGTGAGCTCTCAGCAGGGCCAACCTAATCAACTTGTGTCTATCCCAGTGCTTAGAACAATGTTTAACAGATAGTAAGCGCTTAACAAATGCCACAAAAAAATAAGAGGTTGGTGGAAGGAGGCTGGGTTTAGACAGGCCTTTCTTGCCTTTTGACACACAGGGTGATTTAGTTGGGAGTGAATCTCTTCATTCCATGGTGATAATCAAATTCACTTCAGGACTTTCTCTTGAGTTACAAGGGTAAAAAATGTGTTCTTCAGTTCTTCTCATGGTTAAAAAAGTTGCCTTAGGAAACTATGCTGGTAGAATGTCCTACCAGAATGTCCTACTGAGAAGCAGCTTGGCTTAGTGGAAAGAGCATGGGCTTTGGAGTCAGAGGTCATGGGTTCAAATACCGGCTCTGCCACTTAGCTGTGTGACTTTGGGCAAGTCACTTAACTTCTTGGTGTCTCAGTTACCTTATCTGTAAAATGAGGATTAAGGCTGTGAGCCCCCCTTGGGACAACTTGATTTCCTTGTAACCTCTCCAGTGCTTAGAACAGTGCTTTGCACATAGTAAGTGTTTAATAAATGCCATCATTACTATTATTACACGGTTCTATGGGCAGATATTGACATTTTTACTGTACACTGTCATCTCCTTGTGGGCAGGGATTATGTCTACCAACCCATATTATATTGTACTCTCCCAAGCACTTTGTCCTAAGCTCTGCACACAGTAAGCACTCAATAAGTACCACCGATTGATTTGATTTAGCTGTTACCCCTCCATTCTCTCCATTATATAGGGAGCTCTCTTAAAATGTAAAGATTGCATTCTTGAGGAACCTCAACTGATCAATCAATCCATCAATCAGTGTAGTTTATTGAGCTCTTACTGTATGCAGAACATTACACTAAACCCTTGGGAGGGAAAAATACCACATAGTCCCCCCCCACAAGGAGTTTACAATCTAGAGGGAAAATAGTATGATAGTAGTCATCGATTCATTGGCATTTATAGTTTTATAAACCAATCAATTAGTGGTATTTATGGAACACTTACTCTGTGCAGAGTACTGGACTAAAGTAGTTGGGAGCTTACATAGAGTTGGTAGATTTGATCCCTGCACTCAAATAGATTACAGTGCAGTTGGGTAGGGTACAATATTAAAATAAACTATAGATAAAAGACTCTGAAGAGTATAAGAATGTGGACCTAGGCCAGGGATAGACAAATTGCAGCTAATGAGCTACACATGTGGCTATACAGCTCATGCACACATGGCTACCATTTACTATTTTGTGGCTACCATGGAGGTGGCAGCAGGCTTGCTCACCACCACCATGCCTCTTCCGTCTCTATAAAGTAATATTTGCTTGCTGCATCTTAATGCCATCCATCACTCTTCACTTGAATGCCTGCTTTCTGCTGTTTTTGCTCCAAGGCTCTCAACCATTTTTTTTTTGTCTTAGTTTCTGTTCTCTGATTTTTGACCACTCTTTCTGAAAGGTAGTGTCACCTAATGGGGAGAACGCAGGACTGGGAATCAGTAGAACTGGGTTCTAATCCTGGCTCCACCACTTGCCTGATGGGTGACATTGTTCCTGGCACTTAACAGCACTTAACCTCTCTGTGCCTCAGTTTACATACCTGTAAAATGGTGATTGACTATGTTCTCTCCCTCCACTTAGACTCTGATTCCCAAGTGGGCCAGGAACTGTGCCTGATTTGATTGTATTATATTTATAGCACAGTACTTGGCAAATATTAAGTACTTAAATATCACTCTGCATTTGGGGAGAAACGGGTCAAGGATGCCAGCATGTGACATTTTTCTAAATAAATTTCTGTATTATTGTTATATCTACTACTAGCAGAATATCTTTACCTCTACCACTCTTTGCTATTTTACAATATTAAAAACCACAAAGTTGAAAAAATGTCCTCTATAATTTTACTGTATTAAAAAATGTAAAGTTGCAAAAATGTATTCTCTGCTATTTTATTGCATTAAAATTTCTTAAAGTATTGTACATCAATACAAGACTGAAACAGAGGCCGAGAAGTTTAACAACATCATAACTTAATGCTGGCTATGAATATGCACACAACTATTTCTCTCTATGCTGAATGTACTTGCACCATCTTGTGGCTCGTGCTATATCAGAACAGACCCATGTTGTATGAAGAGAGCTCCATAATTCTTCCATTGTTCTATACCCAAATCATGTAATGAAATGTGTGATAGCAGAAATGGTTTTAGATGGGGCCTTTATTGTAGACTGGGACTTTGGCTTTCCAAAAATATTGCCCAGATGGGCTGAAAGAGACATTGGTGAATGAATTTGAGAATATGCCGATAGCAGTGTGTCAGGTTTACCAGTTTAGCTGAAAAGTGATGAATTCTCTTGAAACCATTTGCTTCATTTCAGCCTGATTGCCAGCAGCCAAAATATGAGCTAAATTAGTTCTTGAATAAATATAGAAGAGCTCACTGTTCTAAAACGGTTTCCTTTTTCTTCCTTTTTTTTTTTTACCTCATTCTCACCCAAGCAACAATGCCCTATCAAGATTTACCACTTGGCCAACTCCAGGAAACTATTTTGGGGGAATGGTCTGTCACATGATACATTCACTTCTTTCCCCCTCTCCCTTTTTAGTTGCCTGCTGGTGCCTTCTATACAATCATTTTTCTAAAGGGAATCATCCATGGCAGAAAAAAGTGACACTGGCATGAAAATTGCATAACTCCCTTTTTATGTCACAGAGTCTGAGAAATACTGAGACTTGAAACACCAAGTTTTGTTCTTAAACTGCATATATATGGGGGGCGGGGCGGTGTGTGTTTGTGTGTGTGTGCGTGTGTGTGTGTGTAAAGCCTACCTGATGCATTTAGCTGGACAATTTTGCAATGGAAATGCCAATTTTCAGACCCATTTTGAAAGGTTGGTACTATGGTCACATTCATCTGGTTTATGTTATGGTGCATGGGGAATGTGGTCCTGAGGTGGGCTGTTGTACTTTCAGCTTTTCAGGAAATCTTCAACATCTCTTTGCTTGGAGTGCTTGTTAGGTTATGGTGAGCCTGGGACTGATTTAGATGTAGTGCAGTGATATGAGAGCCAAGTCTGTGGATTACATTCCCAATGAGGACATCCAAACTTCATAAGAACTCAGTCAGTCAGTCAGTCAATTGTATTTATTGAGCACTTACTGCATGCAGAGCACTGTACTGAGCACTTGGGAGAATGCAGTATAACAACATAACAGTCACATTCCCTGCTTACATTGAGCATATGGTCTAGAGGGGGAGGCAGATACTAATATCAATAATTAAAATTATAGATGTGTACATAAGTGCTGTGGGGCTGGGTTGGGGTGAATAAAGGGAGCAAGTCGAGGTGGTGCAGAAGGGAGTGGGAGAAGAGGAAAGGAGGGCTTGGTCTGGGAAGGACTCTTGGAGATGTGTCTTCAATAAGGCTTCAAACAGGGGGAAACGAATTATCTGTAGAATATGAGGGAGGGTATTCCAGGATAAAGGCAGGATGTTTGCAAAAGGTTGGCAGTGAGAGAGAGGAGACAGGTACTGAGGTAGAAACAAAAGGTTAGCATTAGAGGAGTGATGTGTGTGGGTTGGGTTCTAGTAGAAGAGTAGTGAAGTGAGGTAAGAGGGGGACAAGTTATTGAGTGCTTTAAAGCCAGTGGTGAGGGTTTTCTTTTGGAAACTCTGTTTGACTCCCCTTCAGTCTCAGGTTCCATCTGCAAAATGGTTATGGATCTGATCACCTCATATGTTCTGCTCCTTGGGGTGGTTGATGGCCTACCTGATTTGGAGGGAAACTGGAAAAGTCTACTTCTAAAATGTCTGGGGACCATGGGCAAAAAACAGTCACTTTGATTCATTTCTGTTGCCCAGGCAATAGACAGGTTCTAACGGATGGTCTGGCTACAATCAAGAGGAGATTGAAACCAAGAACGGAGGACCACTCACTTCTTGGATTGTCCTCTCTTCTGATTAGCCCTGTTCCTGCTGGAAACAATGAGAATTGATTGCTACCTTATATAGATTGGCTTCCCAGCTGGGAATCTCTTTAGGAAATGATGGCTCCTTACGTTGGTGGGCTTTCCTGGGTTAACCAGGAGCAGTGAATATCCTGACTCAAAATTTTTGTGGCTATCTAGGTTACCGTAACTGGGACTAACATGGAGAAGTTCAAAATTTTTGGCTTGCATAAAATAAGACTTTACTGATGATAAAGATGAGAGTGAGATCTTGACAAGAAGACATATGGATGATGAGATGAAGAGACTCAACTTCATTGACCCTTATGGGAGGAGGTTACTGGAGAATGAGAGGCAGAGAATGATGAAGACGAAGAGTGGAAACCAGAGAAGTTGGTTATGACCAGGTAGGGACAAAGGTCAAATGTTTGTATGTAGTCTAATGTTTGTTGTTGTTAAGTGATTGACTATGTATCAAACACTGTTCTGAGTGTTGAGATAGATACGAGTTAATCAGATCCCTATTCCACAGTCCCTAATTCACACAGGGCTCACACTCTAAATAGGAGGAAGAACAGCTACTGAACCTCCATTTTACAGTTGAGGAAACAGAGGCCCAGAGGAGTTAAATGACTTGCCCCAAACCACACAGTAGGGGCTGTCCTGCTGCTGGTATCAGCCCTCTAGTAGTCTGAGTGGGATTAAAGGGTTAAATATGTGTAGTGTTGTGTTCTTCAGGCCTACTGAAGTGCCATGAGAATAAATTATGGTGCCATGGTTTGGGACTCCCCAGAATGGGTACTGAACCTAGTTGGATGCCCAGAATCAGAGCCATTCTATAAATCAATTCCTGCTTAGTAGGTATGGCAGCAACTGTTTTCATTTTCTGAAGAGGAGATATCAACTAAGTCGTTGTAACAGGTAAAAGTATGCACATTTGAATGATCATCAAAAGGAAGAGGATGGTTCCTTCCTTTCCATTACCTTGGTTGGTACAGTTGACAGCTTGGATTTGCTAGATTTTCCTATTCTTCCTTGTGACTTCTCAGTATAGGTACATGACTTTTCTGATTAGGTGTATAGGAAATTGCTATATAGTCATCTGATGCTCAATAAATATTCCTTGATTGATTTATTAATGAAGCTTCACCCATTTTCTGGAGGTTTGCACCAATACTTAATTTAGTTGCTATGACATTTTAGCATAGAATTGCACTATAAGCATAGGTTCAAACACAAAAATTATTTTCTATGATTAGTGGACACAAATCTTGAAGGGAGTTCTCTTTGGAGTTGCAGGTCCTGGGTTTAATTTTGTATGTTCAATCTAGGATAGAACATGACTTCTTTGGAGCAGTCAGAAGTTAAAATGAATTCGTTTTTATTACTCCTCTTAAATTGTTCAAGTTAATACATAAAACACTCTAGACATGAACTGATGATAGAATAAAGTAGGCTGCCAGAAGGGAGAATGAAAAATGCACACATTCCTCCAAAAGCAGGTTATATAAAAGGGTCTCAAATTAAAAATTGTGATCCAAACTTGCCAAAGAATATTTCAACTGTCAGTGCTCTTCTGAAGTTTGTGACATCTTGCAGCAATCACCCCCATAATAATTTCTATCTGGAGTTCTAATCAAGCATAACTCTGGCTTTATTTGCATAATAATAACAACTGTGGTATTTAAGAACTTACTACATGCTAAGCAGCAGGTATGTGGTAGAGCCGGGATTAGAACCCATGTCCTCTACTCCCAGACCTGGGCTCTTCCCTCTAGGATATAATCATACCTCATGATTATGTTTTCTATCTTAATCCAAGTAACACCCACCCCATATTCCACACAGCTTGGAGCTATAGCCATTATTGTATGATTACTTGATAATTGATGGTATTTATTGAGTGCTTTCCATTTGCAAAGCACAGTCCAATAAAGAGAAATAATAATAATAATAATAATGTTGGTATTTGTTAAGCACTTACTATGTGCAAAGCACTGTTCTAAGTGCTGGGGTAGATACAAGGTAATCAGGTTGTCCCACGTAGGGCTTACAGTCTTCATCCCCATTTTGTAGATGAGGGAACTGAGGCCCAGAGAAGTGAAGTGACTTGCCCAAAGTCACACAGCTGACAAGTGGCGGAGCTGGGATTTGAACCCACGACCTCTGACTCCAAAGCCCGTGCTCTTTTCCACTGAGCCACGCTGCTTCTCTGTAATAATCCCTACCTTTAAGATCTGCATCATTACAAAATACTAAAAAGGTGAAGAAGTTCTGGTCTCTTCACAACCAACTGAAATTGTTAGACTAAGAAGTCATGTATCAATTTTACAGAAAACATATGAATTTATAAAAATGATCAAAGAGAGCCCTGGTAGAGATAAATTTGAAGGGATGATTAATTTTTCAGAAGGAGCTAGTTTGCAACGAAGTAGTTTTTTAATCAGTCAATGGTATTTACTGAGCACTGTATTAAGTGTTTGGTGGCTTACTGAGTGCTTGAAAACAATAAGATGGCTATTTTTTCCATCTAAATTGGACAAATTCTTCACTATTGTTCAAAAACTACTACCACAAGAAAGGCTTCTACGTTTACAGTCACTAGCAGAGATTCATAATCAGACTACAACTCCTCATTTAATCAATGTTGGGATACTACTGTTTGAATTACATTAGCCAAGATTAAAAATAGCTGAGTATGTAATGGAGCAGAATACAACACATAGAACAATTTCATGTAATTTTTCCAGAGGTTTTGAAATCTTCACAATGTATCACATGCAAATCTAGGGAAACAATGTATTTCATGATACAGCCCAATTTTCTAGGAGCAGAATCCTTTGGAATCGTGAGATCTGTCAATACTGGATCATGGAGATGGGGAGATGAGGGATAAGGAACGCCACGTTTAGGGTACAGGAGAGCCCTTTGGAACAAGGGAAGAGGAAACAAGGAGAGGAAGACAATGGGAAGGGATTTACAAAGTAATTTTTGTTTACCTGTAGGCCCTAGACTGTAACCTCCTTGTGGGCAGGGAATGTGTCTACCAACTCTGTTGTATCCCCCCCAAGAGCTTAGTATAGCACTCTGCGCACAGTCAGGGCTCAATAAATATGAATAATTGATCATTTATCATATTGGAGTGACTTGTGGAAAGAAACCTAACAAACTGCATGCAAATCTGTGGAAAATGTACCCCACGATATAGCTGTTCAAATTATGGTGCTATTGTGGGGTGTGCCTGTATAGCAAATGATGGCAAGGAGAATGGGAACTGGGACACCTCATTACACCTTGCCATCACTTCTGCATTCCAGAGAGATGTGGTCTTCTGCAGAAAAGAGGTCAAAATAGGATTAAAAAATTTGGTTCCTTGATCAAATGGTAAAGACAAATATGATAGCACCAGAGTTTATATTCTTTTCTCCTCTACAAATAAATAGCACTTCTTTCTCCAATCCTCTCCCATTACATTCTGAGAAACCTCAGTCAGGAAGGAAGGGGGCATAATAGCTTTTGTAGTGAGTTTTGCCACAATATTAATAGGGGAGTAAGCCACGCAAAAGGAGTTTGATGAGGCACCTGAGAGGACATTCAGACAATTGAACCTCACAATTGGTTGAACATCCTAATATGCTTTGTGAAACAGATATTTGAGCAGATGAAATAGAGGCTTAATGAGCCATCTCCTAGTTACGCTCAGGCACTTGAGCAATGGCGGCATGAGGAAATTTCCTTTATTTTCATCCTTAAGACAAGTCACTTCCTAAGTCAAAACACTAGATTGCAGGAAGCAATATGCTGACTGTTTTGACTAGTTGGAAAGAAAAGCATGATTGCCTTCTAATAATTTCTTGTTTGAGATTCCAGTTCATTCAAAAATCTGATTGACCATGTGAACTGATTGAGCATAAAAAAGTCTGTGTGCTCCCCAGCAGCTCTTTGTTAGTCAATAAGTTTAGTTCCAATGATCCATCACAATTAAAGTCACCCAGATAGAGTTCATTTTAACCACTTATATGATAGAGCATTTGTAGTTAGAGTGGATGCCCACAGGTAGAATTTAGACTTGGATTTTTAGAGACCCAAAGCTCCTGGCTTCTTTTTATATCTTAGAACTAATTCTGTGGTGAGATTTTGCTTGTCACTTCCTTCTTGTGTCCATTTTATTCCCTCTGTACCAAAGAGAGAAGTATTAACCTATGACCACACTGAACATATTTTTGAAAAGCTTTTAAGGGGCTGGGAATTGAAACCATTGGGTGTGATCTCCCTAAATCTCCCTTTAAATACTTTAATACCCAAGCTAGCCCCACAGCATTTATGTGCATATCCTTATACTCTACTATTTCTCCTATGTGTAATTTATTTTGTCTAACCCCCCGCCCCCCCCCCGTAGACTGTAAGCTCCTGGTGCAGAGGGCTCACAACTACAAATGCTTTTGTATTGTACTTACCTAAGCACTTACTTCAACCAGTTAATCAGTGATATTTATTGAGTGCTTACTGTGTGCAGAGCACTGTAGTAAGCTCTTGGGATAGTAAAATATAACATAGTTGGTAGCCATGTTCCCTACCCACAAGTTTATAGCCTAGAGGGGGATACAGACGTTAATATACTTGAATAAATTATGAATCTGTACTTGTGATGTGTGAATAAGGGTGGAAATTCAAGTGCATCTTGGAGGAGATGTGATTTTGCTAAGGCTTTGAAGGTGGGGAGAGCGATCATCTGATGGATATGAAGAGGGTTGGGGCAGAGATCGACAGTGAGATTGATGAGATTGAGGCACAAGGAATAGATTGGCATTAGAAGAGTGAAGTGTGCAGGCTGGGTTGTAATAGGAAATCAGGGAGTGGGCAAGGAGATTGAGTGCTTTAAAGCCTAGGGAAAGGAGTTACCGTATTCAAATGCTCTGCATACAGTAAGTGCTCAATAAATATCATTGAGCAGAATTTTCAAGATTGTATAGATTTTCTGTTGAGTCCCAGTTGGGGAAATTATTATAATTCTTTATCTTTGATAACTTTTCCAATTGACATACAAATTCAATATGTTCCTTACTTCAGAAGTTGAAATATTGGGGTGTGTGTCCTGTTTACTGTTCAATCTTTCATGCAAATATGTCTAGTTTTCAACAGCAACAGTTATGGGTAGTACTAATAAATGATAAAAAGACAAGGCATGATTAAGTTTAGTTGAAACGTTTGTGTAGGATTCTTATAAGGTTGAAAGTGAATGATTTGAATTATGTTCTCAGAATTCATGGTAATAAAGAAGTAATTATTCTATGGGTGGAATATGATTAATATTGTCACCAGATGGGGCTGGAATTTTTTTTTTTTGCCTTGTGTCATTGAAAAAAAATTTGTATGCTTCACAACACAAGAAATAACTGCAGTGCATTGCCTTAATTGATTTCAAATGAAACATAGTTTGTTTAGGTATGAAGATGAAAATGATTTTCAGAGCTTTTGGTTATCTTTGTGTTTGACATCTAAGGAAATTTATATCATTCTCTGCTTTTTGTCACACACTCAGTAATGTTAATTGTGGTATTTGTATGTGTTTACTATGGGCTTAGTTAAATACTACTAAACACTGTACGAAATGGAGTACAACCAGATCTACCACTGAACAAAGCCACCAGATGCAGCATGACCTAGTGGATAGAACACAGGCCTGAGAGTCAGAAAGACCTGGGTTCTAATCCTGGCTCTGCTACTTGTGTGACCTTGGGCAAGCCACGTAAGTTCTCTGTAATAATAACAATAATGTTGGCATTTATTAGCGCTTACTATATGCAAAGCCCTGTTCTAAGCATTGGGGAGGTTACAAGGTGATCAGGTTATCCCATGGGGGGGCTCAGTCTCAATCCCCATTTTACAGATGAGGTCACTGAGGCACTGAGAAGTTAAGTAACTTGTCCAAACTCATACGGCTGACAATTGGCAGAGTCGGGATTTGAACCCATGACCTCTGACTCCAAAGCCCGTGCTGCTTTCCACTGAGCCATGCTGCATCTCTGTACCTCTGTACCTCAGTTACCTCATCTGTAACATCTGTAAAATGGGAATTAAATCTGTGAACCCTTTGTGGGACAGGAACTGAGTCTAATTTGAATATTGTATCTACCCCAGAACTTAGCATATCTGATCTGTCACTAAATCCTTCAGGTCCCACCTTCACAACATTGCTAAAATCCACCCTTTCCTCTCCATCCAAACTACTTCCATGTGAATACAGTCTCTCATCCTATCCCTCCTGGATTACCGCATCAGCCTCCTTATCTTCCAGCCTCCTGTCTCTCCCCACTCCAGTCCATTCTTCACTCTGCTGCCTGGATCATTTTTCTAAAAAAATGTTCAGGACGTAATAATAATATAAACTGATATTTAAGTGCTTACTATATGCCAGGCACTGTACTAAGCACTGAGGTAGATACAAGTTAATCAGGTTTTACACAGTTCCTTTCCCACAAGCAGCTCACAGTCTTAATCCCATTTTACAGATGAGGGAACTGAGGCACAGAGAAGTGAAATGACACGCCCAAGATCACACAACGGACAAGTGGCAGAAACAGTATTACAACCCAGGTCCTTCTTACTTCAATCAATCAATCATATTTATTGAGCGCTTACTGTGTGCAGAGCACTGTACTAAGCGCTTGGGAAGCACAAGTTGGCAACATATAGAGACAGTCCCTACCCAACAGTGGGCTCACAGTCTAAAAGGGGGAGACAGAGAACAAAACCAAACATACTAACAAAATAAAATAAATGGAATAGATATGTACAAGTAAAAAAAATAAATAAATAGAGTAATAAATATGTACAAACATATATACATATATACAGGTTCCAGGCCCGAGCTCTATCCACTAGGCTACGCTGCTTCTCAAGACATGCCTTCCTGCTCCTCAAAAAACTCCAGTGGCTGCCCTTCCACCTCTGCATCATACAAAAACTCCTCACCACTGGCTTTCAAGCCCTCCGCCACCTTGTCCCCTTCTACCTCACCTCACTACTCTCCTTCTACAACCCAGCCTGCACACTTCCATCCTCTAATGCTAACCTTCTCACTGTGCCTCGCTCTCGCCTATCTCGCTGCTGGCCCCTCGTCCACGTCCTGGCCTGGAACACCCTCCCTCCTCGAATCCTATGTACTAAGTGCTTAGTACAGTGCTCTGCACACAGTAAGCGCTCAATAAATACGATTGAATAAATGAATGAATGCAATAGACAATTACTTGTTCCCTTTGCTCTTCCCCACTCCCAGCTCCATAACACATATACATATCTGTAATTTATTTATTTCATATTGATGTCTATCTCCACACTCTAGACTGAAAGCTCATTGTGGACAGGGAATCTGTATGCTTATTGTTGTATTGTACTCTCCCAAGCGCTTAGCTCTGCACACAATAAGTGCTCATTAAATACGATTCAATGAATTAATGAATGAATGCCTGGCAATAGTAAGCGCTTAACAAATACCATAAAAAAACAAAACCTAGACCAGAGATCGTTATTTCCCCAATGAAACCCTATCTAGTATACATAGGGTAAAAGCTTAGTTATCTATTACTTTATCAAACTAGTCTTGAGTGCTTTATCTGCTGTTGAGATATTATGCTCCATGGCCCCAGATTGTACCTTTAATCTTGGCTAGTCATTTTGTACTATGTATGTGCTACGTACTGGTATTTAAGTGCTTACTATGTGCCAGGCACTGTACTAAGCACTGAGGTAGATACAAGTTAATCAGGTTTTACACAGTTCCTTTCCCACATGCAGCTACATGCTTGTATGTATGTATGTATGAACTATGTATGTTCATAGTTATAGGGAGACCAGTTTGAGAGTTTGGGTAGTTCAGCATGGTGGCATTTGTTATGCACTTTCTGCCAAATGCTGTACTAAGCATACTGGGGCTGGCACAACATAATCAGCTTTGACTCAGTCCATGTCCCACATGAGGCTCATCATCTAAGCAGAAGGGAGTAGGATTTGATCTCAACTTTACAGAGGAGGAAACTGAGGTACAGAAAAGTTGCATAACTTGCCCAAGGTCACACAGCAAACAAGTGATGAAGTCATGATCAGAGCCCCAACCCTCTGACTCCCAGGTGTGTGCTCTTTCCACTAGGCCACACTGCTTTTCAAGCATAACTCATCACTACTGATGAAACATTCAAGTGTAAAGCCTGCTGGTAGGGAGAAAATCTAGACAAAAGTCCTAAGTGAATAGGTAGCTCAAAACGTTGGTTCCTGGTTGCCTTGATGCCTCAGCAGCATTCTTTACCCCAACGAGGGAGATAACAATAGTAATAATAAGAAGAATAATGATTATGGTATTTGTTAAGCTCTTATTATGTGCCAAGCACTGTTCTAAGAGCTGGGATAGATACAAGGTAATGAGGTTGTCCCACGTGGGGCTCACAGTTGTAATCCCCATTTTACAGATGAGGTAACTGAGGCACAGAGAAGTTAAGTGGCTTGCCCAAGGTCACACAGCAGAGCCAGGATTAGAACCCATGTCTTCAGACTCCCTAGCCCAGGCTCTTTCCACTAAGCCACGATGCTTCTCTATAAAGCCTAGAAAACCTACCTTGTCTTAAAACAATCCCTGCCTCATATGAATCTACAGTCTGCATGCCAGCCTGGAGTCTGAGGAAGATTGTCATTCAAGGAAATGTACCAAGGGGGTTCCTTGTACCAATCAATGGTATTAATTGAGCATCTACTTTGGGCAAGGCATTGTATTGTACGATTCAAACACAGCCAGAGGATCTCCATTGGTAATGTGGAGTTCATGCTTTCAACTACATTATGCTACCTACACAACACTCTGTCCAATGTTGCAAAAATAGACAGAGATGTAGGAAAGCAAATTAAGATGACTAGTGAGTCCTATGGGAGATTGACAGACAGAGGGAGGGTGGTGCAACATGGCAACAAGATTTAGCCCAAAATGAATATCTATAGAATTGAAGCACTATATCTCACCCACTCCCTTCTGCATCATTCTTGCACTTGGATTTTTATCCTTTATTCTCAATGCTAACTGAGTTTCAAACGCTGCTAAGTGCTTGAGAGAGTACAATGCAGAAGAATTGGTAGGCACGTTCCCTGACCACCACAAACTTTCAATCTAGAGGGGGAGACAGACATTAATAAATCAATTATAGATCAATCAATCACTAGTATTTTTTGAGCGCTTACTATAGCAGAGCACTGTACTAAGCACTTGGAAGAGTACACTATAACAGAGTTAGCAGACACATTCCATGCCCATAACGATCTTACAGTCTATTAATCAATAAATCGTATTTATTGAGCACTTACTGTGTGCAGAGCACTGTACTAAGCGCTTGGGAAGTACAAGTCGGCAACACATAGAGACAATCCCTACCCAACAGTGGGCTCACAGTCTAGAAGGGGGAGACAGAGAACAAAACCAAACATACTAACAAAATAAAATACATAGAAAAGATATGTACAAGTAAGATAAATAGAGTAATAAATATGTACAAACGTATATACATATATACAGATTCTGTGGGGAAGGGAAGGAGGAAAGATGGGGGAGATGGAGAGATACCGTTAATCAATGGTATTTACTGAGTGTTTACTGTATTAAGCACTTGGGAGAGTACAACAGAGTCAGTAAACATGTTAATTGCCCAAGATGAACTTCCAGTCATTCTATCAATTAATCATATTTAAAGAGTGCTTACTACGTGCAGAGCACTGTACTAGGCTCTGGGAAAGTACAATCAAACCATCATGAAAGAGCACGGGCCTGAGAGTCGGTTAGTTCTAATCCTGGCTCTGCTACTTGTCTGCTGTATGACCTTGGGCAAGTCACTTCACTTCTCTGGGCCTCAGTTTCCTCATCTGTAAAATGGGGAGTAAGACTGTGAGCCTCACATGGGACAACCTGATTACTTTGCATCTAACTCAGCGCTTAGAACAGTGCTTGCCACATAGTAAGAACTTAAATACCATCATTATTATTATTATTCTCTGTGCCTCAGTTACCTCATCACGTGGGACAACCTGATTACCTTGTATCTATCCCAGCACCTAGAACAGGGCTTGGCATATAGTAAGGACTTAACAAATACCATCATTATTACTATTATTATTACTAAGCACTGAGGTGGATACCAGCAAATTGGGTTAGACAGGTTCCTGTCCCACGTGGGGCTCACAGTCTCAATCCCCATTGTACAGATGAGGGAACTGAGGCACAGAGAAGGGAAGTGACTTGCCTAAGGTCACACAGCAGACAAGTGGCGGAGTCAGGATTAGAACCCATGACCTTCTGATTCCCAGGCCCGGGCTCTAGCCACTAAACCCGGCTGCTTCCCAGGGAGGGCACGCATCCTGCCCAGTTGCCCAAGCTGGAAGGGGCTGGACCCCTCTCTGGGCCCGTTCGGTTCGGTCGTGTCTGATTCTGTGCTGGACATCAGCTCCCCTCAGGCATTTACAAGCCAGTTGGGCCGGATAAGCACTCAAGAAATAATGATAATAACACTCATGATGGGACCTGTTAAGCGCTTACAACAGTGTTGTAGGGCTGAAGGTGGGGTGAATAGAAAGAAATGGCATGGCCTAGTAATAACAATGGCATTTTTTAAGCGCTTACTATGTGCAAAGCACTGTTCTAAGCGCTGGGGGGGTTACAAGGTGATCAGGTTGTCCCACGGGGGGCTCACAGTCTTAATCCCCATTTAACAGTTGAGGTAACTGAGGCCCAGAGACGTTAAGTGACTTGCCCAAAGTCATACAGCTGACAATTGGCAGAGTCAGGATTTGAACCCATGACCTCTGACTCCAAAGCCCATGCTCTTTTCCACTGAGCCATGCTGCTTCTCATAGTGGCACGGACATGGGGTTGGGGGTCAGAGCATGTCTGCTCTCTGACCTTGGGCAAGTCACTTAACTTCTCTGTGCCTCAGTTACTCCATCTGTAAAATGGGGATTAAGTTTGTGAACCCCACTTGGGACAACCTAATTACCTTGTATCTACTCCGGTGCTTAGAACAGTGCTTGGTACATAGCAAGCACATAAAAATACCATAATTATTATCATTATTATGAAAGGGGACAGATCCAAGTGCGCAGATGATGCCGAAGGAATCTTGTATCTCCCCCAGCTCTTAGTGCATTGCTTGACACATGGTGAATGCTTAAGAATTACCAGTAGGTCACATACACCTTACTAAAACAGTCATATCCATGGCACCTGAACATCAGATTAAGACATGATAACTGACAGTGAGAATAAGGAATAAAGTCAGTCCCTTGACATTGGAACAAGGCTCATCACATTCCATACACCTTTGCTAGGTTAGAGTTATGTAGAGAATGGAGACTAATAGGGTAATAGTAATTATAATTGTGGTATTCGTCAATGACTTACTCTATGCCAGGCACTGTACTAAGTGCTGGGGTAGATACAAGGCAGATACAGTCCCTGACCCACATAATGCTCACATAGGGCTTAAAGATGAGGTAACTGAGGCACAGAGAAGTGAAGTGACTTGCCCATGATCACACAGCAGACAACCCAAACAGCCCTCCTATCGGAAATTAAAATGGGGAAAATGTAAACAGGGTAGTTAGGACAAAAAACACTTCCAAGACACAGTGAAGCAAACCCTCACATGAAATGGCTCAGCCGTGGGCAGGTGGGAGCATGGGCTTGGGAGTCAGAAGGACCTGGGTTCTAATCCTGGCTCCATCACTTGTCAGCTGTGTGACTTTGGGCAAGTCACTTAACTTCTCTGAGCCTCAATTACCTCATCAGTAAAATGGGGATTAAAACTGTGAGCCCCACATGGGACAACCTGATCACCTTGTATCCCCCCCAGTGCTTAGAACAGTGTTTCGCACACAGTAAGCGCTTAGCAAATGCCATCAATTTTTTTTCTCTGGGCTTCAGTTAACTCATATAAAATGGGGATTAAGACTATGAGCCCCATGTGGGTCAGGGACTGTGTCCAACCTGATTAACTTGTATCTACCCCAGCATTTAGAACAGTGCTTGGCACATAGTAAAAGCTTAACAAGCACCATGGTTATTATTAATTATTATTAATATTGAACAGGTTGGTTGGTAGAAGAAACACTTCTAAAACACAACAAAGGGAAACCTCATATAAAATGGCTTATCGGAGGGCAGGTGGGAGGTACTGGCCAAAGCCCAGCTGGGAGCACAGCCTTTATTGTGAATGGGGTAACTTCAAGAAGATCGTGGTGCCAAGAGGGAGAACAAAAATGTAGCAAACAGTTTCAGACCCCTTGGCCTGCTTCTGCCTCGATGACTATCATTCTGTTACCAGCCCAAGTGGACTGCCAAAGTAATAAAATTCAGCAGTAGGAAAATAGGCACTGTCCCAAGCACTGGGGAAGAAACAAGCAGGTTGGAAACAGTCCATGTCCCACATGGGGCTCACAGTAAAAATCCCCATTTTACAGCAGAAGAAACTGAGGCATAGAAACGTGAGTTGCCCAAGGTCACACAGCAGACAAATGACAGAGACAGCGTTAGAACCTAGATCTGCTGGCTCCCAGGTCTGTGCTTTATCTGTTAGGCAATGCTGCTTCTCAGTTGTCCATTTTTAGTTATCCCTGTCCAATTTGACTGCACTGAAGGACAGCCTTAATATGAGGCTTGGAGGCAGAAGACCTAAAGCTTTCTTAGTTCCTTATCTCTGTTTCATGCTGTGGTCCTATCTCTGCAGACCATACCTACTTAAATAGGTGTAGTTGTGTGAGTGTGTGATAGAGAAGCAGCGTGGCCCAGGGGAAAGAGCATGGACTTTGGCGTCAGAGGCCATAGTTCAAATCCCGGCTCCACCAGCTAGCTGTGTGACTTTTGGCAAGTCACTTAACTTCTCTGTGCTTCAGTTACCTCATCTGTAAATTGGGGATAAAGACTGTGAGCCCCATGTGGGATAACCTGATTATCTTGTATCTACCCCAGTGCTTAGAAAAGTGCTTGGCACATAGTAAGCGTTTAACAAATACCAACATTATTATTATTTGTGATTTGGGAGAAGGCCTAGTGGACAGATCCAGGACCTGGTTGTCAGAGGATCTGGGTTCTAATCCCAGCTCTGCCATATGCTGTGTGACCTTGGGGAAGTCACTTTGCTTCTCTGGATCTCAATTACCTCCTCTGTAAAATGGGGATTACAGCTATGAGCCCCATGTGGGACGTGGACAGTGTCCAACATGATTTTTTGTATCAATCATTCACTCCCATAGCTGCAATTACTATCTCCATGCAGTTGATTCCCAAATCTGTTTCTCCAGCCCTGACCTCTCTCCCTTTCTGAAATCTAGCATTTTCTCCTGCCCTCAAGACATATCAACTTGGCTGTCCTGCTGACATCTCAAACTAAATATGTCCAAAACTGAATTCCTTATCTTCCCACCCAAACCCTTCCTCTATCTCTCCCATCACTGTTGACAACACCACTATCCACCCTATGTCACGAGCCCATTACTTTGGTGTTGTCCTTGACTCATCTCTCGCATTCCACCTTCATACTCAATCTGTCACTTAATCCTGTCTGTACTACCTTTACAACATTGCTGAAATCCACCCTTTCTTCTCCATCCAAGCTGCTGCCATGCTGGTCCAAGCATTTATCTTTATCCTATCCCACACTGACTAGAGAAGCAGCATGGCTCAGTGGAAAGAGCCTGGGCTTTGGAGTCAGAGGTCATGGGTTCAAATCCCAGCTCTGCCACTTGTCAGCTGTGTGACTTTGGGCAAGTCACTTAACTTCTCTGAGCCTCAGTTCCCTCATCTGTAAAATGGGGATGAAGACTGTGAGCCCCCCTTGGGACAACCTGATCACCTTGTAACCTCCCCAGCACTTAGAGCAGTGCTTTGCACATAGTAAGCACTAAATAAATTCTATCATTATTATTATCATTATTATTATTGCATCTGCCTCCTTACTGACCTCAAGTCCTCTTGTTGTTCCCCACTCCAATTCATACTTCAGTCTCCTGCATGGATCATTTATCAACAAAAACATCAGTCCATGTCACCACACTCCTCAAGAACCTCCACTGGCTGTACATTCACCTCCACATTAAAACAAAAGCACTTAACCATTGGCTATAAAGCACTCAATCAACTTGCCCCAACCTACTTCACCTCACTAATCTCCTACTACAGCCCAACCCACACACTCTGCTTCTCTAGTCCCAGTTTACTCACTGTGCACCAGTCTCATCTATCTCACTGCCAACCCCTTTGTCACATCCTCCCCACTAGCCTGGAACTCCCTCTCCCTCCATACACACCAGCCCACCACTCTCACCACCCTCAAAGCATTGTTGAGGACAAATCTACTTCAAGAGTAGTAGCTTCCAGAGTAAAGCCCTCTTTTCCCCCTGCCCACTCTCCCTTCTGCATCGTCTACTCACTTGGATCTATGACTTTGGGCATTTAATATTCACCCTAACCCCACAGCACTTTAAATTATATACTATAAATCATTCATTCATATTAATGTCTATCTCCCCATCTAGAAGCAGCATGGCTCAGTGGAAA
The DNA here is from genome assembly GCF_015852505.1 of Tachyglossus aculeatus. Classification (NCBI taxonomy): domain Eukaryota; kingdom Metazoa; phylum Chordata; class Mammalia; order Monotremata; family Tachyglossidae; genus Tachyglossus; species Tachyglossus aculeatus. Next base: position 111,661,444 of record NC_052066.1, on the reverse strand, counting down.
GAGGTTCTAATTCCGCTCCATCGCTAGTCAGCTGTGTGACTTTAGGCAAGTCACTTAACTTCTCTGTGCCTCAGTTACCTCATCTGTAAAATGGGGATTAAGACTGTGAGCCCCACGAGGGACAACCTGATCACCTTGTATTCCCCCCAGCACTTAGAACAGTGCTTTGCACATAGTAAGTGCTTAACAAATACCATTATCATCATCATCATCATCATAGACAGTGAGGTTGTTATGGGCAGGAAATGTCTACTTATTCTGTTGTGGCATATTCTCCCAAGAACTTAATACAGTGCCCCCTGCACATAGGGCTCAGCAAATACTCCAATGCTTAGTACAGTACCTGGAACATAGTAAGAACTGAACATACACCATGAAACAAAAACTTTAACCTCCCCCGCCTTACTACTCTGTTTCTCTCTCTGTCTCTGCCTCATCCTGAAGGCTGATTAATCCTGTATGTCTCTAGCCTCCTCCCCACGCAGTGCTGTCTGGCCTTGGACCGGCAGAATCCAGCATTAATCTTGCCATTGCCAGTGAGTCAGAGCTACTTCTCCACCTTAGTCCCATCCAGTTTCTGCCTGGTGAACCTCATTGATCCGTTTCTGTCTGGGCTTAACTCTCCCACCACCGTGGAGGCATGGACTGGAGTGGAGAGATGCAGGGGGCTGGGAGGTCAGCAAGGAGGCTGTTGCAGTAAGGATAGGATAAGTAATTGTATTAACATGGTAGCAGTTTGGATGGAGAGGAAAGGGTGGATTTTAGCAATGTTGTGAAGATGGGAATGACAGGATTCATCTATGTGTTGAATGAGAAAGGGTAGTCAAGGATAACACCAAGATTATGGGCTTGTGAAACAGGAAGGATGGTGATGCTGTCTACAGTGATGGGAAAGTCACGGGGAGGATATGCTGAGAGCTCACCTCCTCCAGGAGGCCTTCCCAGAATGAGCCCCTTCCTTCCTCTCCCCCTCGTCCCCCTCTCCATCCCCCCATCTTACCTCCTTCCCTTCCCCACAGCACCTGTATATATGTATATATGTTTGTACATATTTATTACTCTATTTATTTTACTTGTACATATCTATTCTATTTATTTTATTTTGTTAGTATGTTTGGTTTTGTCCTCTGTCTCCCCCTTTTAGACTGTGAGCCCAATGTTGGGCAGGGACTGTCTTTATATGTTGCCAATTTGTACTTCCCAAGCGCTTAGTACAGTGCTCTGCACATAGTAAGTGCTCAATAAATATGATTGATTGATTGATATGGCTTGGGTGGGAAGATAAGGAGTTCTGTTTTGGACATGTTAAGTTTGAGGTGATCAACCTGAGCTGATCTAAGCACTTATCCTTGTCTTGCCTTATTGTCTGCATCAGCCTCTTTGTGGATCTCCCTGCCTCATGTCTCTCCCCACTCCAGTCCATAATTTACTCTGTTGTGCGGCTCATTTAAGAAAAATCTGTTTAGTGCACTTTTCCCCACTCCTCAAGAACTTCCAGTGGTTGTCCATCCATTTTCACATCAAAGAGAAACTCCTTACCATCAACTTTAAAGCATTCAATCAGCTCTTCCCTTCCTACCTTACCTCACTGATTTCCTACTATAGCCCAGCCCACACACTTGGCTTCTTTAGAGCCAGTTTGCTCACTGTCCCTTGATCTCCTCTATCCCAATCAATCATATCGACCAAGTACTTAATATGTACAGGCCATTGCATTACTAGGCACTTGGGACCTCTCCACTGACCCCTTTCCCACATCCTCCCTCTGGCCTGGAACTTTTTCCCCATTCAAATGCACCAGACCAGAACTTTTTCCCCATTGAAATGCACCAGACCACCACTCTCCCCACCTTCAAAGTCTTATTAAAGTTGCATCTCCTCCAAGAGGCCTTCCCCAATTAAGCCCTCTTTTTTCCAACTCCCTCTCCCTTCTGCACTGCCTCTGCACTTGGATCTGTACCCTTTGAGCATTTGATACTCACCCTATCCTCAGCCCCACAGCACTTTGTGCATATATGAAATTCATTTTATTTGAAGGTCTGTCTCCCTTACTAGTCTGTAAACCTCTTTTGGACAGGGAACATGCCTACCAACTCTTTTGCATTCTCCCATGTACTTAGTACAGTCCCCTGCTCTCAATAAATACAATTAATTGATTAATTTATACAATGCATAAACCTTATTCCTTACCAACCCCAACACTTCTCGGGAGATGGCTTAACGCTATTATCATCTTCATGTATTCACCTTTCTGCCCAGTCACAGTTTAGGAACTTAAATCTTTCAAATTCCGAGACAACTGACCCAGGCTTGCTAGGCACATGGCTGAATATGATAACAATGATAATTTGGAATATCTGCTTTCTGAAAAAGCATGGCAATGTATTTTCTTCCAGTTATCTAAATTTTAACCTGAAATTGGAGGAATGAAACCCTGCTCATAGAATGGGGATTTCACCATCTTGCTGAAAGGGAAACAGAATCTAGTCAGATCACTTGCCACAAATTAGCTAGCTATGATGTGGTGAGAAGTGGAAACATCTTTTAGAAGAAAGACAGATTACCTTCCCTGTTGTGTCCATTGGATGGCCAGTATATCTTTAATGATATTATTGAGCTTCAAGGGATTTATTTTTTAATGGAGAAAAGGGCCTGGTGAATTGTAATTACTACTACTACTAATAATAATGGCATTTATTAAGCACTTACTATATGCAAAGCACTGTTCTATATGCTGGGGAGGTTACAAGGTGATCATGTTGTCCCACGTGGGGCTCACAGTCTTCATCCCATTTTGCAGATGAGGGAACTGAGGCACAGAGATGTTAAGTGACTTGCCCAAAGTCACACAGCTGACAAGTGGCAGAGTCAGGATTTGAACCCATGACCTCTGACTCCAAAGCCCGTGGTCTTTCCACTGAGCCACGCTGCTTCTCTACTCTTGCCTTTACAGGTAGTGCTAATGACCCTGTTGTTGATGCTACAGAGACTTTCCATCTATACATCTCCTTTCTTCCTGAAAGATGAAGTCCCTTCACAAAATGAGAGTAAAGAATAAATCAGTAGCTAATTAAAAGATCCAGTCCCTGTCCTCAGAGACCTTTCTTACAAAGTAAAGGGAAACATGAAAATTTGTAGTCTTCCAAAGCAGCATAGCTCAGTAGAAAGAGCATGGGCTTGGGAGTCAGAGGTCATGGGTTCAAATCCAGGCCCTGCCAATTGTCAGCTGTGTGACTTTGGGCAAGTCACTTACCTTCTCTGTGCCTCAGTTACCTCATCTGTAAAATGGGGATTAAGACTGTGAGCCCCTCGTGGGATAACCCGATCACTTTGTAACCTCCCAGCGCTTAGAACAGTGCTTTGCACATAGTAAGTGCTTAAGAAATGCCATCATTATTATTATTATTTGTCCTCCGATCCTCTTCTGCATTGCCTATGCAGTTGGATCTTTACCCTGTAAGCAGCTGATATATAACCTACCCTCAGGCCCACAGCAATTAGGATGTAGCCTTACACTCTCCCATTTTCCCTATTTGAAACATCTCTAGACTGTCAGCTCATTGTGGAGAGGGACTGTTTCTACCAACTCTGTTATATTGTACTTTGCCAAGTGCCCAATGCAGTGCTCTGCACATAGTAAGTGCTCAATAAATACCATTAATGGGTTTTTAATGTCTCGCTCCCCTTCTAGTTTGTAAATTCCTTTTGGTCAGGGATCATGTCTACCAAATCTATTGTATTGTACTCTCCCAAGTGATTAGTACACTGTTCTGCACATAGTAACATTCAATAAAGACCACTGATTTATTACTCTGATTTATTACTCTGTGAGCTACTCCAATCTCTAATTTTCCAGCTGGTCCAATAGATAGAACCTTTTGGGAGGAACAAAATGAAATATGTTTAATCTGAATCTTGAGGTCATGACTTCAAGGGATGCAGCAGTACAGACTACAAAAATCTCCAGAGAAGGGTACCCACAGTTCGGCAGTTTAAATCAATCTGTGCCCAAGCTATGCCTACATAATAATAATAATAATTGTAGCATTTAACACTTACTAGGTCCCAGGCACTGTACTAAGCCCTAGGGTGAATACAAGCAAATAGGGTTGTTGTGTTTGCTTGGACACACTCCCTGTCCCACATGGGGCTCATAGTCTTAATTCCCATTTTACAGATGAGGTAACTGAGGCACAGAGAAGTGAAGTGACTTCCCCAAAGTCACACAGCAGACAAGTGGCGGAGCCGGGATTAAAACCTATGACCTGACTCCCAGCCCCGTAAACTATCCACTAGATGATGATGCTTCACGGGGTTGCTGACTGGTGTGCTTTCTGTGCTCCCTAGAGATGGAACTTATTCCACCACCATTCGCAACCATCTGACAAGGCCCTGGTGTCATGGTTGTTACTTTGTGCCCTGGGCTTGCCAAAGGATGGATGTCATCCTTCCTCATTCATCCAATCATATTTATTGAGCACTTACTGTGTGCAGAGCACTGTACTAAGTGCTTGGGAGAGTACAATATAACAATAAAGAGACACATTCCTTGCTTATAACAAGCTTACAGTCTAGATGGGGCTGAGACAGACATCAAAACAAATAAATAAATGACAGATATGTACATAAGTGCTGTGGGGCTGGGAGGGGGGAAGAACAAAGGGAGCAAGTCAGGGCAACACAGAAAGGAGTGGGAGAAGAGGAAAGGGGGGACTTAGTCTGGGAAGATCTCTTGGAGGAGATGTGCCTTCAGTAAATCTTTGAAGTAGGGGAGAGTAATTGTCTGTCAGATTTGAAAAGGGGGGGTGTTTCAGGCCAGAAGCAGGACATGGGCCAGGGGAGACAGGGGAGACTGAGGCACAGTGAGAAGATTAGCACTAGAGGAACAAAGTGAGTGGGCTGGGCTGTAGAAGGGAAGAGCAAGGTGAGATAGAAGGGGGCAAGGTGATGGAGTGCTTTAAAGCCAATGTTGAGGAGTTTTTGTTTGATGTGGAGGTGGATGGCCAACCACTGGAGTTTTCTGAGGTGTGAGGTGACATGTCTTGAATGTTTTTGTAGAAAAATGTTACGGGCAGCACAGTGAAGTAGGGACTGGAGGGTGGGAAGACAGGAGGCTGGGAGGCCAGCAAGGAGGCTGATTATGTAATCGAAGCGGGATAGGATGAGTGATTGTACTAACATGGTAGCAGTTTAGATGGTGATGGAAGGGTGGATTTTAGCAATGTTTTGAAAGTGGGACCGACAGGATTTAGTGATGGATTGAATATGTAGGTGCAATGAGAGAGAGGAGTCAAGGAAAACGGCAAGGTTATGAGCTTCTGAGACAGGAAGGTTGGTGGTGCTGTCTACAGTGATGGGAAAACCAGGGGGAGGACAGGGTTTAGGTGGGAAGATAAGGGAAGATAAGACCTCAAATATGGCTGCAAGCTAAAAGGAGTGGGGGTTAGGACCTTGGTCAGTGAGTCAGAGGATGTAGAGTCTATTCCCAGTTTTGCCACTAACCTGTTGTGTCGTCTTGGGCAAGTCATTTAATCCCTCTGTGCCTCAGTTTCCTCATCTGTAAAATGGGGAGAATATCTGTTTTTCCCTACCTCACAAGGGTACTCTGGGGACAAAATTGAGTAATGTTAAAAGTGCTGAGAAAAAAATGAAAAACTAATTTGAGTAGCTAGTTCAACATGCTTCACCCAGATATTTCATAAAGCAATTGATCGATTGCAATCTACTGGGGCTATGTCCGGCACATGACTTGTATACAGTCCCTATTGCATGTCTTAGGAATGAGAGAGTGCTCATTTTTTTTCCATACAAGGCATCTTTGTGAATTCATGCACTATTATCACAGTTCAAAATAGATGACTAAGACTCTCCCAAGTGCTAAGTACAGTGTTTGGCCAATGCTATTTGAACAAGACTCAATATCAGCTTGTATCAAGTCACTTAACTTCTCTGTGCCTCAGTTACCTCATCTGTAAAATGTGGATCAAGAGTGTAAGCCCCACGTGGGATAGGGACTCTGTCCAACCTGATTTGCTTGTATCCATCCCAGCACTTAGTATAGTGCCTGGCACATAGTAAGTGCTTAACAAATACCATAATTATTATAATTATTAATTCAATCAATCACATTTATTGAGCACTTACTGTGTGCAGAGCACTGTACTAAGTGCTTAATTATTATTATTATAAAGGAATAATCTTGGATGTTTGCATGAAATGAAGGAAAGAGGGTAGGTAAACACATTCATCCCTTTTCCTTTCTTTATATCAGGCTTCAGAGGAAGGTCTAATGTACATATTCTGCACTCCCCAACTCCCATACTAAGCATTAAAGGGAATTTCCATTAGTGAAAGGAAAGCTATTAAGATTCAGCAATTTCTTCCTTTCTTCTTCAGGAAAAGTGCCAGCTTCTTATCTGACCCATTGGTATTCCTTTCTCAGTCAGATCATCTTTGATGCTAAAAACACATTGCCAGAATCGAGATCTATCTATTTTGTTCAGAAAGAAATGGACAATAATAATGATAATAATAATAATGATGGTTCTTTTTAAGTGCTTACTATATGCCAGGCAGTGTACTAAGTGCTGGAGTGGATACAAGCAAATCAGGTTGGACACAGTTCCTATCCCCTGTAGGGCTTAAAATCTCAGTCCTCATTTTACAGATGAGGTAACTGAGATGTAAAGAAGTGATGTGACTTGTCCAAGGTCATACAGCAGACAAGTGGGGAAGCCAGGATTAGAACCCATGGTGATGGATTGAGAGGGCTGGGGTAATGTAAAGCATGAAAACCTCTCCTACCCCAAGCTGCCCTCCTCTTGTCTGTTGTACTTCTGCATCCCTGTGGCATGGGGCTGCAGCAAAATTGTGGATCCTGGAAACAATACTGTTGTTTTGCCCTCTTCTTTCATTCAGGACTCTGTCAGTCAGTCAATCATATTTATTGAATGTTCACTGTGTGGAAAGCGCTGTACTAAGTGTTTTGAAGAGTATAATAGACACATTCCCTGCCCACACCATGCTTACAGTCTAGATGGGGAGGCAGACATTAATATAAATAAGTGCTGTGAGACTGGAAGGGGAGGATGAATAAATTGTACAAGTCAGAGTGATGCAGAAGGGAGTTGAAGAAAAGGAAAAGAAGGCTTAGTCAGGGAAGGCCTCTTGGAGGAGGAGTGCCTTCAGTAAGGCTTTGAAGTGGGAGAGAGTAATTGTCAGTCAGATACGAATTTGGGAGGGCATTCCAGGCCAGAAGTAAGATGTGGGCAAGAGGTCGTTGGTGAGAAGGTTAGCATTATAGGAGCAAAATGTTGGGCTGGGTTGTAGGAAGAGAGTAGTGAGGCGGGGTAGGAGCGGGCAAGGTGACTGAGACCTTCAAAGCTATTGTTGAGGAGTTTCTGTGGGCAGGGGATGTGTCTACCAGCTCTGTTATATTGTATTCTCCCAAGCGCTTAGTACGGTGCTCTGTAAACAGTAAACGCTTAGTAAATATGATTGATTGATTACTACTAAATTCCCTGAGCAGCAGAGACAATCTTAAAACTCCCATCCTGTCTCAGGGACCAAACCCTTCAAGGCAGAGTTGAATCCCTCAGTGACTATGCCAGTTCTCATTGTGGAAGTGGATCACTCTCCTCTTAACATCGGCTCCATTAACAGTTCCTTCTCTGGATCCAAAGGTCAACTGATTATATCAATCAATCATATTTATTGAATGATTATTGTGTGCAGAGCACTGTACTAAGCAGTTGGGAGAATTCAGTGTAACAGAATTAGTAGACATGCTTCCTGCCCACAGACAGAAGTAGCATGGCCTAGTGGGTGTAGTATGGGTCTTGGAATCAGGAGGACCTAGGTTCTAATCCCAGTTGGTGGCTTGTGTGATCTTGGGCAAGTCACCTAACTTCTCTGTGCCTCAGTTACCTCATCTATAAAGTGGGGAGTAAGACTGTGAGCCCAAACAATCCATCATATTTATTGAGCACTTACTGTGCACAGAGCATTCATTCATTCATTCAATCATATTTATTGAGCACTTACTGTGTGCAGAGCACTGTACTAAGCGCTAGGGAAGTACAAGGTGGCAACATATAGAGACAGTCCCTACCCAACAGTGGGCTCACCCAACAGCGGGCTCACAGTCTAGAAGGGGGAGACAGAACAATGCATATTAACAAAATAAAATAAATAGAATATGTACAAATAACAGAGTAATACATACAAACATATACACATATATACAGATGCTGTGGGGAGGGGAAGGAGGTAATGGGGGGGATGGAGCGGAGGAGAAGGGCGGATTTGGTGGATCTTTTGGCAGATTTGAGGAGGGAGGGCATTCCAGGTCAGAGGTAGGACATGGGCCAGTGGTCGATGGTGGGACAGGTGAGATTGAGACACTGTGAGAAGGTTAGCGCCAGAAGAGCGGAGTGTGCGGGCTGGGTGTGTGCCAAGCGCTGAACGAAGCGCTGGTACAGAAGGCATGGTCTCTGCCTTCAAGGAGCTAACCATCTAGTGAAAGAGACAGGCAGGTATAAATCTTATAAATAAATAGGATGAATAGGTTGAAACATAGCTCCTTTCTTCCTCTCTCCCTCTAAATCTGTCAGGCCTCAATGCTTCTCATGGTCAAAGCTCTTCTAACAATTCCACTTCCTACAGGATGCCTTCCTGATTCATTCCCAACACCTCAGTTCTTATTATACTTTCAACTACTCTTAGCTATTGTGTCCTGATCCACTCTGCATTTTCATAGTCAATTATTCCAATATTTCATCCTGTTTTCTTCGTTCCTCTACCTACCTGATCTTATTTGTACATTAATTAATAATTTAATTTTGTATGTTTGTTTCCCCGATTATATTATGAGCTCTTTATTTTTTATGGTATTTTTTATGGTATTATTTTTTATGGTATTAAGCACTTGCTATGTGCCAGGCACTGTACTAAGCACTGTACTAAGCACTGGGGTTGATACAGGCAAATCAGGTTGGACGCAGCCCATGTCCCATGTGGGGTTCGCAGTCTTAATTTCCATTTAAGAAGCAGCGTGGCTCAGTGGAAAGAGCCTGGGCTTTGGAGTCAGAGGTCATCAGTTCAAATCCCGGCTCCGCCAACTGTCAGCAGTGTGACTTTGGGCAAGTCATTTAACTTCTCTGTGCCTCAGTTCCCTCATCTGTAAAATGGGGATTAAAACTGTGAGCCCCCCGTGGGACAACCTGATCACCTTGTAACCTCCCCAGTGCTTAGAACAGTGCTTTGCACATAGTAAGCGCTTAACAAATCCCATCACCAGCATTTTACAGATGAGGTAACTGAGGCCCAGAGAAGTTAAGTGACTTTTCCAAGGTCACACAGCAAACAAGCATCATGGTGTAGTTGATAGAACATGGCCCTGGGATTCAGAAGGTCCTGGGTTCTAATCCCAGCTCCACCACTTATCTGATGTGTGACCTTGGGAAAGTCATTTTACTTCTTTGTGCCTCAGTAACCTCATCTGTTAAAATGGAGATTGAGACTGCGAGCCCCACATGGAACAGGGACTGTGTCCAACTCAATTTTCCTGTATGCACCCCCACATTTAGTACAGTGCCTTAACAAATAACATCATTTTTCTTTAAGTGGTGGAGTAGAGATTAGAACTTCTTACTCCAGGCCCATGCTCTGTCCACTAGGCCATGATTCTTTTCTCAGATGAACTGCCCCAAGTTTTTAGTACAGTATAATAAATTAGCACACAATAAATGGCATTCATCCAGTGGTGCAAACTGAATCTGGCAAACTTCCACACCCTCTATTTCACTGTTGTCTGATGTGTACCTGAAGTCTTTCCATAACGAAATATTTGAATAATTCAAATATTGAGCGAGGATATTGGTGATGTTTTTTTCCTCAGCAAGCATTGATATCAGCAAGTTCCTGAGAATGTTAGTAAGCATAATTGCCATAATAATAACAATGATAATGACATTTATTAAGCACTTACTATGTGCAAAGCACTATTCTAAGCACTGGGGCAGTTACAAGGTGATCAGGTTGTCCCATGGGGGGGCTCACAGTCAATCCCCATTTTGAACATGAGGTAACTGAGGCACAGAGAAGTTAAGTGACTTGCCTTAAGTCACACAGCTGACAATTGGCGGAGCCAGGATTTGAACCCATGACCACTGACTCCATGAAAGTACCGAGTGTACTGTTTGAGCTATTAAAAATAGAGCCTATTGTGCACATCTGGCTATTTTAATAAAAGGTATAAAAGGTTGATTAAAAAGTTAAAACATTCAGGGTAACAGTTTCAAGAGCTGTTACATTTCTATGAGATACTGGGAGGTGCCAACCTTTACTTTTTATGTCCTTTGTTACTGACTAGAGAAATTTAATTTAAATCCTGAAGCTGTTGGCAAGTATTCATGGTAAACACATTAATTGTGATGGGGGAATTAAAAAAAAAATGTATCAGTCTCTTTCTGTTCTTTGTTCCCATTATCTGAAATTAATTCCTTCAAAACCAATTTTGTATATTGTTGGGATAAGAACCGGGTAATCTTCTTCAAATTGAAAATGGGTGGCCTTCTAAATCAAGATGTAGATTTTTAACTGTAAAGGTATTGTATGGAGGCATTTTAGTTGGCCATATTAGAGTCCATAAGTTCATCATAAATGAGGCATCTTTCAAGCAATAAATAATGTCCTTTCCAAAACAAGTAGATAACTGCCAGTAGGATATACATTTCCATGCTAGATGGGCCAGAAGTTATTGAATAATGGCTTCCCAGCTATCCTGGGAGAAAACAGTCAGTGAGCATTGCAAATAAACTAAAAATTTATCATCCAAAAGAATTTGTTTCCTATTCAGAACGTGTACTCTCCCAAGTGCTTTGCTCTCTCAAACACTTAGTACACTGCTCTACACAGAGTAAGTGCTCAATCAGTGCTAATGATTAATTGATAAGGAAAATAATTGAACTCTCTACTGGTTTCTAGGCAGAAATTTCTCCTCCCTGTGAGAGGGGAATGCAAAGTTGGATAGGTCTGTGACAGATATCATGGAGCCAAATTATTCATAGTGATACTATCAATTCATCAATTAATGCTATTTTTAAGCATCTACTGTGTGCAGAGCCCTAGCAGAATGCAACAGAGTGAGCAGAAAGTCTCCCTGCCCCTGAGGAGCTTACAATGTGGTGGGACTTTGGATAATTTACAGGAATGAAACAATTCTCAAACATAAAATGGTAATTTTCCTGAATAAAGCCATCCTAAAATCAAAGCCTTAGATATTTGTCAGTGACTGCCTTCTAATTCGTATTTCAGATGCTGAATGATGCCAAGACAATCTGTGCTCCCTCTCCCCCGCCCCCCCCCCCCCCCCCCCCCCCCCAGGACTTGGTGTTCTCTCCATCTCAGGAGAAGGGTGAACCCTAGAGACCAACACAGATCAAGAGAAGCAGCATGGCTCAATGCAAAGAGCAAGGGCTTGGGGGTCAGAGGTCATAGGTTCAAATCCCGGCTCCACCAACTGTCAGCTGTGTGACTTTGGGCAAGTCACTTCACTTCTCTGGGTCTCAATTCCCTCATCTGTAAAATGGGGATTAAGACTGTGAGTCCCACGTGGGACAACCTGATCACCTTGTATCCTCCGCAGCACTTAGAACAGTGCTTTGCACATAGTAAGTGCTTAAAAAATGCCATCATTACTATCAACGACTAATGGATGACTAAAATTAGCTCACCTGTTTATTCAATAGGAGGGAGGGTGTACAAGAAAGGGTGTTATGCATTGTAGTGATAGGGTGTCTACCAACTCTGTTCTATTGTAATAACTGTACTTCCCAAGCGCTTAGTACAGTGCTCTGCACACAGTAAGCACTCAATAAATACAATTGAATGAATGAATGAATGAATAACTGTGATATTTAAGCACTAACTATGGTCCAGGCACACTACTAAGCGCTGGGGTCTTGTCTTATGCCCTCGAGTTGTATTTGCCCCATAGAGACACATCTCTCCCAGAACACCCCACCTCCTTTGCAATCGTTCTGGCAGGGTATCCATAGAGTTTTCTTGGTAAAGATATGGAAGTGGTTTATCATTGCCTCCTTCCACACAGTAAACTTGAGTCTTTGCCTTTGTCTCCCATGCCGCTGCTGCCCAGCACAGGTGAGTTTTGACTTGTAGCAGATGACTTTCCACTTGCTAGCCACTGCCCAAGCTAGGAATGGAATGGATGTGCCTCTGGCTGACTCTCCCTCCTGTAATCAAGACTAGTAGAGTACTGGGAACTCTCCAGGTGTGGCCCTGAGAGGGGAAAATGCTGGGGTGGATACAAGTCATTCAGACTGGACACAGTCCCTTCCCACATGTGGCTCACAGTCTCAGTCCCCATTTTACAAATGAGGTAACTGAGGCATAGAGAACTGAAATGAGTTATCCAGGGTCACCCAGCAACAAGTGGTGGAGCTGGGATTAGAATCCATGACTTTATGACTCCCAGGCCAGTGCTCTAATCCACTAAGCCCTGCTGGTTGTACTTTCCCAAGTGCTTAGTACAGTGCTCTGCACACAGTAAGTGCTCAATAAATATCATTGTTTATGGTGATGATGATGAAGGGTGGATAATTTGCTTTACTTGTCTCAGTGTGGACTGGACATCTCCCTTAATTTGAATCTCCATAAAAGATATTACCTGGCTATATCCACTCCAGGTAAGATAATAAAGAAAAAAAACAAATGCTGGTAATTCCGGAAAATTGCTCTAGTTACGGAAAACAAGGAATGATTTTGACTAAATTCATTATTGGTGAGCTACTTCATTATTTATTATGGTATTTGTTTCACACTTACTAGGTGTCAAGCACTCTTTTAAGCACTGGTGTAATCAAGACAATAAAGAAGGACTCAGTCCCTGAATCATATGGGATTCACAGCCTAAATAGGAGGGAAGATGGGTGTTGCGTCCTCATTTTATAGCTGAGGAAACTGAGGCACAGAGAAGTTAAGTGACTCATCCAAGGTCACACAGGAGGCAAGTGACAGGCCTGTGATTAGAACTCAAGTTTTTCTGTCTCCCGGGCCCATGCTTGAGAAGCATGGCTCAATGGAAAGAGCCTGGGCTTGGGAGTCAGAGGTCACGGGTTCTAATCCCTGCTCCTCCAATTGTCAGCTGTGTGACTTTGGGCAAGTCACTTAACTTCTCTGGGCCTCAGTTCCCTCATCTGTGAAATGGAGATTAAGACTGTGAACCCCACGTGGGACAACCTGATTACCTTGTATCTCCCCCCAGCCTTAGAACGGTGCTCTGCACATAGTAAGCGCTTAACAAATGCCATTATTATTATGATTATTATGCTCTAGCCAATAGACCACACTGCATCCCTTAGTATAAAGAAGAAGAAAAGGGTAGGAAGTAGTAAGAGGGAAAAACAAGAATTTTATCCAGTTGTAGATTTTAAAATTCAGTAGTAAAAACTGAAAGCTTTCCGAGCCATGACTGTGAAGGGTTCAGCGTGATAAAAAAGTTCCCTGTATAGAAAACCCCAGGGGCTTCCTCAGTGACTAAAATATCAGAACTGAAAGTGGAAAAATGCAGCCACAGTGTCTACAAGATATCCATTTAAGCGGACCCATAAACTAAATGCAAAGAATATCACTTTGGATCTCCAAAGCTTGTTCTCTTCCCTGTTTGGAGATACTATCCATCATACAATATTCATGAGCTAGGTCTCAAAACACAAGGTATATTTAATCAAAATGAGGCAGTGCTCGTGGAATTGAGCCACACACTTATGTACTACAAAAATGATAGAGAGCCGATGGTGGAATCTTATTCTGGCAAGGCTCTCCTAACTCCCCAGAGCAGTTCCAAGCCTAAATTTGCACTCATATATTTTCAGCAAGTACAAAGAGCTTTTCTCTAAGTTTAAACTTGTTCACTCTGCAGAATCCAAGAATGGTCAGGAAGATGGTTCTATTTTCTTCCATTTCCAGCAGGGTATGCGTTTTTTTGACTTTATTGACCTTACTGATCACCATGCTCATTGCCTGCACCTAATGTTTCAGACATTTAACTCCTTTCTCAGCCCTGTCCCCCTCCCTCTCCAATCTCTCGTCCCTAATGATTTTGCCACCTAGTTTGGCAAAAAAAAAATTGGGACCTTCAGGCTTGATCTGTTGGGTAGGGACTGTCTCTGTATGTTGCCAACTTGTACTTCCCAAGCGCTTAGTACAGTGTTCTGCACACAGTAAGCGCTCAATAAATACGATTGATGATGATCTCCCTATAATGTCCCCTACACCTGTCCACTCTGACCCTCTTCCTGCCATTCATTCAACCTCTCATCCTTCTTAATAGTTTCGCAAGAGATCTTTCTCTTCCTCTTACAATCTACCCCCTCCAGTTCCCATCCTGTCATACATTTTTAAAACTTTGTACCCTCCCTGTTTTCCTCCCTGACTACCATTTTCAACTGCTGATACTCCACTGACAAATTTCCCACTGCTTTCATACATGTCTATATATCTCTATCTTGGGAAAAAAACTCCTTTGACCCCACTGCACCCTCCAGTTATCATCTCATCCCTTTGCCTACCATTCCTTTTCAAATTCCTTGAGTGAGCTGCTTACATATGCTACCTCCACTTCCTCTCCTCCAGTTCTCTTCTTGACCCCCGCAATCTGACTTTGCTCCCTTTCACTCCATGGAAACTGCCCACTCTAAGATTACCGTTGATATCTTTCTTGCTAAATCAAAAGGACTGCATTCTAATCCCCCTCAGTTTCTTGGCTGCCTTCCACACTGCGGACCATCCCTTTCTCCTGGAAACATTATCTAACCAAGACTGTCCTCTCCTGATTGTCCTCCTTTTTTAATGATATTTGAGTAACTATGTGCCAGGCACCTGATGAGCTTGTATCTACCCCAGTACTTAGTACTGTGCCTGGCACCTAGTAAGTGCTTAACAGATACCCCCCCCCACCCCCCCCCAAAAAATATAAGCTAATCAGGTTGGACATGGTCCTTGTCCAACACAGGGAACAGAAATGACTTTTCCAAGGTTATACAGCAGACAAGTGGCAGAATCGGAATTAGAACCTAAGTCCTTTTGAGTCCCAGATCCATGCATCATCCACTAGGCCATGCTGCTTCCCCATCTCCTGTCTCTCTGACCACTGATACTCAGTTTCTCTACTCCTCTGCCTCCCGCCCTCTAACTGTGCCTTCAGGCACAATTCTAGGTCCTTTTCTATTCTCTGTCTACGCCCACTGCCTTGAAATACTCATTTACTCCCAAGGCTTCAGCTACCATTTCCTAGTGAATGATTTCCAAATTGCTTCTCCAGCCTCAACCTTTCTCCTTCTCTGCAGTTTGCATTTCCTCCTTCCTTCAGGACATTT
Source organism: Tachyglossus aculeatus (assembly GCF_015852505.1). NCBI lineage: Eukaryota > Metazoa > Chordata > Mammalia > Monotremata > Tachyglossidae > Tachyglossus > Tachyglossus aculeatus. The sequence goes on along the minus strand of NC_052066.1, from coordinate 111,646,046 downwards.
TTACTTGGATGTCCTTTATTCACCCCTCCTACAACCCCACAGCACTCATATACATATCTGTAATTGATTTATTTATATTAATTTCTGTCTCCTCCTCTAAGCTGTAGCTCACTGTGGACAGGGAATGTGTCTATTAACTTTGTTATAGTCTCCCAAGAGCTTAGTACAATGAGCTGTACACAGTAAGTGTTCAGTAAATATGATTGATTGATATTCCACCCACACTTCAAACTTAATATGTCCAAAACAGCCCACTATCTTCCCTCTCAAACTCTGTCCTTCCCCAGACTTTTGCGTAACTGTAGAAAACACTGTTATACTCCTTGTTTCACAGGCATTTTCCTCAGCTCATCTCTGTCATTCAATCTACATACTCAAAGTCAGCAAATCCTGTTGATTCTACCTTCACAACACATCAAGAGTCTGCCCCTTCTCTCTCTTAACTGCTACCACACTGATCCAAACAGTTATCATATCAGTCTTCAGTCTACTCCATCAGTTTCCTTGCTGATCTCCCTGCCTCCTGTCTCTTCCCTCTCCAGTCAATATTTCACTGTTTTGCCAATATCATTTGAAAAACAAACAAAAAAACTCAGTCCATATCTCCACACTCCTCAAAAACCTCCAATGGGGAAAAGGGGAAAAGCCAGCCCACTCACTGAACTACTCACTGAACCTCTATCTTATCTTTATTGAAACCTGACACCTCACCCCGTCTTCTCTCTCTCCCTCTTATCCTGCAGACCACTACACTCCCCATCTTCAAACCCCCCAAAACTCACCTCTCCTTCTGGAGGCCTTCCCTATGTCCTTACTTCCCCTATTCATCCTCCCTTTTGAGTCATCTATGACCTTGGATCTCAACCCAATTAACCTGAGCCCTTTAAGCATTTTGATTTTCACCCTGGCCCCATCACAGTTATGTACATATCTGTCTGTAATTTATTTCAATGTCTGCCTGCCCATCTAGTTTGTAATCTCCTTGTGGGCCAGGTTCAAATCTGTGTAGTTTATTGAATTCTCCCCAGTACTTAGTAAAGCGTTCTGTACACCAGAAGCATTCAAAAAATACCACTGATTGAATAATTGATTGATTCACCTCCTGGTTTGGTAGAGCAGAGCACACTGGATCTTATGGCCTGACCTTTAAAGTGTACCTTGCTTTACTTGGATATAGGTGAAAGGTACCTATGATAAAGTTCAGGAAATTAATTTTGTTGAGCTATTAAAAGTATGGCGACACCGCTCAGATCAAGCTCATTGTCAAACCAACTTGTTAGCTCAAGGAAATTCATTATTGAGTCCTTGGATAATTCACTAAGGTGACGTTTAGAATTCCGGAAGCCGAGCATTATTCCTAGTTTTTGCATTTTAATTTCAGCACAAATCTAATTCCTACTAGTGCCTTCACATGACACTATATTTAGTGAGCTTATTGAAATCAAGCTCACTTGGAGAAGCAATACCAATGCACAACTATAATTGCATTGCTGTTTATCTAGACCAACATGCAGACAAGGATACTAAGGGTTGAAGTAAGAATTTTCCAGTTCTACCTGTTCTTTTTGCCTTCAAAAATCATAGTTTCACATTCCATAAGAGAGGCCTGGAAACAGAGATTAGCTGTGCATGTTTTTGCTACAGAAATTCCAGTTGAAATTAGAGGCATTCCCTTTTCATTAACACACGTTTTTGGGGACCCACTAGGACGGGATAATCTTGTGGCATCAGGTAAAAGATACCAAAGCTTTTCAGAGGCAGTTATTTCCTGTGAGGCGTAGAACCACAAAACGTGAAAGGGAAAACAATAATCAAGATTGTTTCCTGAAAGTACTAAAATAGATAAAATTGCATCATTTCTTTCCACTGAGAGGCTATTCAGCTATCTAGAATATAATGTATTAAAATATGTAAGTATACACATCTATAAATCAGTGCCCTCAAAAGAGCCTTCGAGAATATACTACTTACTGATCTCTGGCATTTAGTTGTAAGTTGCATCTCTCAAGTTTGCCTTTATATTTGAGGCCAGTTTATCTTTAGCTTTCTACAGATTCATAGGTTTGGTTTTTTTTTTTTTTTTTTTTTTAGCATTTGTTAGAATGCCAGAGTGATACTAACAAAGAGTGTTTTTCTGAAGAAAGATGTGAATTCTTGGTCTGAGGCCAAGATTATTTTTCAAGTATAGACCTCAATGAAATAGCAGTGACCTTAGTTTAGAAACCAAACACAACAAAAAAAGTCTGAAGACAGGTTAATAGGGATGTAATGTGCCTGAATAAATCTGTACTCTCCTAAACCCTTAATACCTTGCTCTTGCATAGAGTATGTATTCACTGAATAGTTTCAATCAATCAGTGGTCTTTATTGAGCGCTTACTATGTGTGGAGCACTGTACTAAGCACTTGAGAAAGTACAATGTAGCAGAGTTGGGAGACACATTCCCTGCCCACATCGAGTTTACAGTCTAGAGGGATTTTGTTGTCTAGTGAATATATCACTGCATACTATTAATCAATCAGTCACTGGTATTTATTGAGGGTTTATGGTACGCAGAACAGAAGCCTTTGGGGGACTTATTGGGTAGTTTTGGAGTCTCTTTTTTTAATGGTATTTGTTAAGCACTTACTATGTGCCAGGCACTGTTCTAAGTGCTGGGGTAGATAGATAAAAGCTAATCATGTTGGCCACAGTCTGTAACCCAAATGGGGCTTACAATCTAAACCCCATTTTACAGATAACAGAGACAAAAGGAAGAGAGGTGACTTGCCCAAGTCACATAGCAGACAAGTGGTAGAACTGGGATTAGAACCAGTGCTCTTTCCACTAGGTCATGCTGCTTCTCTTCAGAATAGGAAGTTTGAAGAAGAGGAGTATTTCATTTTATCGGGATGGGGTTTGGAAACACTTTTCCTAAGGTGGGAGTAATTCAAAAGGGTGCTTGGTAAGTAGGGAAAGTGTCTCTAAAATATCAGTTGGCTAAACAGCATGGCGTAGTTGATAAAGCATGGGCGTGTGAGTCATTAGGTCTATGGGTTCTAATCCCAGCTCTGCCACTTGTCTAATGTGTGAACTTGGGCAAGTCGCTTCACTTCTCTGTGAAATGAGAAGCAGCTAGGCACTGTGGATAGAGAATGAACCTGGGAGTCAGAAGGAAATGAGCTTTAATTCCAACTCTGCCACTGATTACTGTGTGACCTTCAGGAAAGTCAGTTCACTTCCCTGTGGCTTAGTTACCTCATCTGTAAAATGAAGATTGAGACTGAGCCTCATGTGAGACAGGGACTGAGTTCAACATGATTACCCCAGTACTTAGTACAGTGCCCGGCACAAAGTAAGTGCTTATCAAATACCACCATTATTATTATTAAATCAAGAGGGATAAGGATATGTAAGACTTTTAGAGGAGAAAAACAACTTCAAGTACAGAATAAGCAAATATTAATCAAGGCCAGATATGCAATGAAATAATTATAATACTGACGGGGCTAACCAAAGCCCCTTTTATTTAAATAGAGCTACACCCCAGTGAGTGTCTAAACTGATTCCATGAAAAACGTGCTGTGAGAGAGCACTAAATGAAGGTTAGTATGCTTTCCAATTTGAAATAATTTAAAGTGACTTACTGCATTCTTAAGATCTCCAAAATATACTAAAACCATAATAAGGTTTTAAGAAGTGATTAAAAATAATACATATAGCTACAGGATCAGATATCAATGTAAATGTGTACCAACAATGAAGATTTTGAATTCAAAATTTTTGTGTAGCTATATAAATGCAGTCCTTAATTTTCAAAGTGATACTCAGCATTTTGTTCAGCAAAAAAAATCTTGCTAGGTCTCCATAATCTTTTCTAGATAGATGTCACCCACAATCAATCAGTAATCACATTTATTGAGCACCTACTGTGTGTAGAGTACTGTACTATGCACTTGGGAGTGTACAGTGTAATGGAGTTGATAGACACATTCCCTGCCCACAACAAGCTTACAGTCTGGAGGGGGAGACAGATACTAATATGAATAAATAAATTAAGGATAGTTATATACATTCTGTAGGGCTGAGGGAGGCATATATGAAGAGTGCAAATCCTAGTGTAAGGGCAAGGCATAAGGGATTGGGAGAAGAGGAAATGGCTTAGTCAGGGAAGGTCTCTTGAAAGAGTTGTGCTTTTAATAAGGCTTTGGAGGTGGGGAGAGTGATCATCTGTCAGATATAAAGAAGGGCATTCCAGGCCAAAGGCAGGGTGCAGGCGAGGAGTTGGTGGTGAGATAGATGAGACTGAAGTACAGTGAGTAGGTTGGCATTAGAGGAGTGAAGTATGCGGGCTAGATTGTAGAAGGAAATCAGGGAGGTAAGTAGAAGGGGGCTAATCTACACTAATGCTAAATTGAAATGTACTTTAATCATTCTAATGAAGTCAGTTAAATAGCTTCAAAAGATGGAGAAGAGAAGAACTTGGGCTAAGCTAAACTTTATAATGTTATCTTGGAGAGAGTACTCTGACATTGAAATTAAAATTCAAAAAGAGCTATTCCAAAAGAGCAATAAATCAATCAATCATATTGAGCGCTTACTGTGTGCAGAGCACTGTACTAAGCACTTGGGAAGTACAAGTTGGCAACATATAGAGACAGTCCCTACCCAACAGTGGGCTCACAGTCTAGAAGGGGGAGACAGTAAACAAAACATATTAACAAAATAAAATGAATAGAATAGATATGTACTAGTAAAATAGAGTAATAAATACATACAAACATATATACATATATACAAATGCTGTGGGGAAGGGAAGGAGGTAAGGCGGGGGTGTGGAGAGGGGGAGGAAGGAGAGAGGAAGGAGGGGGCTAAGTCTGGGAAGGCCTCCTGGAGGAGGTGAGCTCTCAGTAGGGCCTTGAAGGGAGGAAGAGAGCTAGCTTGGCGGATGTTGGGAGAGAGGGCATTCCAGGCCAGGGGGAGGACATGGGCCGGGGGTCGATGGCGGAACAGGTGAGAACGAGGCATGGTGAGGAGGTTAGCGGCAGAGGAGTGGAGGGTGGAGGCTGGGCTGGAGAAGGAGAGAAGGGAGGTGAGGTAGGAGGGGGCGAGGTGATGGACAGCCTTGAAGCCGAGGGTGAGGAGTTTCTGCCTGATGCGCAGGTTGATTGGTAGCCACTGGAGATTTTTGAGGACTGAAAGAGCACTGAAAGAAGAGTCCGCCTTATGCTGAAGGATGGGTATAACAATCAATCAATTGGATATATTGAGTTCTTGCTGTGTGCAGAGCACTATTCTAAGCACTTTTTATGGTATTTAAGTGCTTACTATGTACCAGGCACTGAACCAAGAGCTGGGGTATACAAGCTAACTAGGTTGGACACGGTCCATGTCCCACATTTTACAGATGAAGTAACTGAGGCACAAGAAGGCAAGTGACTTGCTCAAGTTGACACAGCAGACAAGTGGCAGAGCCAGGATTAGAACCCAAGTCCTTCTGACTCCTGGCCCCAAGCACTATCCACTAGACCATGCGCCCCTCTATTGTATTCGGAGAGTACAATACAACAGCGTTGGTAGACACATGCCTGCCCACAATGAGCTTACATTCCAGATAGGGAGACAGACATTAATACAAGTGAATAATTTATGAGAAGCAGCGTGGCTCAATGGAAAGAGTACGGGCTGTGGAGTCTGAGGTCATGGGTTCAAATCCCAACTCCACCAATTGTCAGCTGTGTAACTTTGGGCAAGTCACTTAACTTCTCTGTGCCTCAGTTACCTCATCTGTAAAATGGGGATTAAGACTGCGAGCCCCCCAGGGGACAACCTGATCACCTTGTAACCTCCCCAGCACTTAGAACAGTGATTTGCACATAGTAGGTGCTTAATAAATGTCATTTTTATTATTATTATTATAGCTATGAACATAGGTGCTGTGGGTTGAGGGTAAGATGCCCTAAAAGCACAGATCCAAGTGCATAGATGATACAGAAGAAAGAGGGAGCCAGGGAAAAGAGGGCTAAATCGAGGGAGATCTCTTGTAGTGGATGTGATCTTAATAAGGCTTTAAATTTGGGAAGAGTGGTGGTCTGTCTTATATGGAAGGGGAGGGCGTTTCAGGCTAGAGGGAAGATGCAGAAAAGGGGTCAGTGGCTATGGAAGGGGAGGGAGTTTCAGGCTAGAGGGAAGATGCAGAAAAGGGGTCAGTGGCAATCCAAGCACTTATCCTATCCCACGTTGATTACTGTAACAGCCTTGTTGCTGACTTCTCTGCCTCTTGTCTCTCCCCACTCCAAAACATACTTCACTCTTCTGCCTGGATCATTTTTGCATAAAAATATAGTCCATGTTTCCCCACTCCTCGAGAAACTCCAATGGTTGCCCATCCACCTCCACATCAAAAAGAAACTCCTTACTCTTGGCTTTAAAGCACTCCAAAACCTTGTCCTCTACTACCTCACCTCACTACTCTTTTACTGCAACCCAGACCGCTCACTTCACTCCTCTCGTGGCAACCTACGCACTGTACCTAAGTCTTGTTTATCTTGCTGCCAACCTGATAGTTGACCTCTTGACTCTGGCCTGGAGTGCCTTCCCTCTTCATTTCTGACAATTATTCTCCTCCTATAAACCCTTATTGAAAGCACATCTACTCCAAGAGGCCTTCTCTGACTAGCCCTCTTTTTCTTTTCTTCTACTCACTTCTGCGTTGTCCTGACTTGAACAACTTATTCATCTCCCCTCCCAGTCCCACTGCATTTATGTACATATTCTTAATTTATTTATTTATATTGATGTCTGTCTCCCACTCTAGACTATAGGATCAGTCTGGGCAAGGAATGTGTCTGCAATATTGTTGTATTGTACCTTGTCAAGCACTCAGTACAGTGTTCCGCACACAATAAGTATTCAATAATGTGAATGACTGATTGACTAGCAGTCCCCTTCCAGAAAACTTCCTCACTGTGCTGTACTCTTGACTCTCTCTCTCTCTCTCTCTCTATCTCAGAACCACTGTCATTCACTTCCCAGGCCAAGAGCTTCATTCCCCATCTTCAAGGCCTGCAAACTCACACACCTGCCCCCAAGTCATGTCATCCCAACAAGGTCCGTCCTATGGATAGATGTATTTAATTCATCTATTTATTTTCTATTCTCTCAGTGTTGTCAATTGTATACAGATTTTCTCTCTTCCTTCCACTATAGGAATACAGAAACATTTCCTACCCACCAGTTTACAGGAATGGGTGGAGACAAACATATTTACAAAGTAATCAAGATAAATAATTAAATGTAAATTGAAATTGGGCAAGACCTGAGAGTTGAAGATTGGTATAAGCAAGTAAATAGATGCTAAAGATGACACGTGGGTTTCTACAACTTGGAATACTGGGAATTCCTTGGGGAAAACATGGTGGAAGTGGTAGCTTTCAGGAGGGCCTTGAAGATGTGTTCAGAGTAACCCTTTAGATAGATAGAAGCAGTGGTGGCCTAGGCTAAAGGGCATGGCCCTGGGAGTCAGAGGATCTGGGTTCTAGTCCCAGCTCCACCATTCATTCATTCATTCATTTATTTAATCATATTTATTGAGTGCTTACTGTGTGCAGGACACTGTACTAAGCACTTGGGAAGTACAAGTTGGCCACATATAGAGACAGTCCTTACCCAGCAGTGGGCTCACAGTCAAGAAGGGGGAGACAGACAACAAAACAAAATCAATCAATTGTGTTTATTGAGTGCTTACTGTGTGCAGAGCACTGTACTAAGCACTTGGGAAGTACAAGTTGGCAACATATAGAGAAAGTCCCTATCCAACAGTGGGCTCACAGTCTAGAACAAAACATATTAACAAAATAAAATAAATAGAATAGTAAATATGTACAAGTAAAATAGAGTAATAAATCTGTACAAACATGTATACAGGTGCTGTGGGGAGGGGAAGGAGGTGGGGGGGATGGGGGGGAGGAAAAAAGGGGCTCAGTCTGGGAAGGCCTCCTGGAGAGGGGGAGAGGAAAGAGGAGGCTTAGTCTGGGAAGGCCTCCTGGAGGAGGTGAGCTCTCAGCAGGGCTTTGAAGGGAGGAAGAGAGCTAGCTTGGTGGATTTGTAGAGGGAGGGCATTCCAGGCCAGGAGGAGGACGTGGGCTGGGGGTCGACGGCGGGACAGGCGAGAACGAGGCACAGTGAGGAGGTTACCACATACCTGCTGTGTGATTTGGGACAAGCCACTTCTCTATTCCTCAGTTCCCTCATCTGCAGTATGGGAATTCAGTACCCATTCTCCCTCCTACTTAGACTATGAGCCCCACGTGGGATCTGACTATCCTGTATCTATCCCGATGCTTAGTGCCGTGATTGACATATAGTAGGCACTTAACAAATGACACAATTATTATGATTATGTTTATGAATCATGAAACAAGTATGGAGTATAGAATTTAGACTGGAGAGACTGGAGGCACGAAGGCCAGTGATGAAGACGTGACAATAGTCTAACCATAATATGACCAGAACTTGTACCAGTAGCAACTGTTTGGGTGGGTATGAAGGGATAACAATAATAATGATGATGGTATTTCTTAAGCAGCGTGGATCAGTGGAAAGAGCCTGGGCTTGGGAGTCAGAGGTTATGGGTTCTAATCCCAGCTCTTATCAGCTGTGTGACTCTGGGCAAGTCACTTAACTTCTCTGTGCCTCAGTCACCTCATCTGTCAAATGGGGATTAAGACTGTGAACCCCACGTGGGACAAACTGATTACCTTGTATCTACCCCAGTGCTTAAAACAGTGCGTGGCACATAGTAAGCACTTAACAAATACCATTATTATTATTATTGTTATTAAGCACTTACTCTGTGCCAAGAACTGTTCAAGATAATCAGGTTGCCCCACGTGGGGCTCGCAGTCTTAATCCCCATTTTACAGATGAGGTAACTGAGGCACAGACAAGTTATGTGACTTGCCCAAAGTCACACAGCTGACAAGTAGCAGAGGCGGAATTAGAATCCACGACTTCTGACTCCCAAGCCCCTGTTCTTTCCACTTAGACATGCTGCTGGATCTGGGTGTTTGTGTAAGGTAGTGTGGAGGGGCAGGTGTGTGTGTGTGTGTGTGTGTGTGTGTGTGTGTACACATACATACAGTGGATCTGGGGTAGATTGTGCTTGAAGAACTGGTGTCATTTGGCAGTTGGTAGAATGTGAGACTTGAAAGGAGTGCAAGGAATCAAGGATGACTCCAACATTACTGGCTTCCAGAGCAGAGAAGATGGTTGTTTCCATGCAAGAGGGGGATAAAATCTTCTCAGTATATTATGCATAGGTTAGACTGGATCAAGAGCACAGGCCTAGGAGTCAGAAGGTCCTGGGTTCTAATCCCTTTTCCCCCACTTGTCTGATGTTTGACCTTGGGCACTTCTTTGGGCCTCAGTTACCTCATCTGTAAAATGGAGATTGACACTGTGAGCCCCATATAGGACAGGGACTGTGTCCAACCTGATTTGCTTGAATCCACCCCAGTGCTTAGTACAGTGTCTGGCACATAGTAAGGGCTTAAGAAATGCCATAATTATCATCTCCAGTCAGAGAATTGCCCAAAGGATATAGAGAAATTGGAGAGGGTCCAGAGATGATTAAAGAAATGTGTGCTTTTAGCCTGGAGAAGAGTAAGCTAATGGGTGCCTTAACTGTCTTCAAATACAGGAAGTAGTAGAAGTAGCGCTTATTTAGCTCCTACTTGGTGATATGCAATGTACAGTATTTCAAGTGTTCTCCAGGACAGAAAAATGAAGAAAATTTTAACTAAAACACTTAGAAATTTGACTGGCCATAAGGAAAGACTTCTTGACTGTCAGGGATGATAAAATGTGGGAACAGGCTGCCTGTTAAAGGAGGTTGTGGAATCTCCAGCTTTAACATCGGAAGCCTGGTAACCTAATTATAGGAAGCTAGGTGTCATAGAAATCATGACTCATGAAAAGTCCCACCCATGCCCTTTAGGGACACTTTTGAAAGAAATTCCAAGTGGTATTCAGTTGCTGTGTTCACCGACTGCTTTTTCTTTCCTCTTCCTGCTTATGCCATCCATGTTGTCGATGTATTTATGTTCTTACAGCTATTCTCACCATTTGTGAATTCAATTGCTTATTGAGTATCATCTATTCAACTGTTCATCTTTTTCACCCTTGCCAATTCCTGTAACTACCGTTCTTTCTCCACCTACTACTTTTAAATTATTTCTGTCTCCCCCATTATATCGTAAGCTCTTTGAAGGCGTAGACTATTTTACTTCTGTTTTACTCCCCCAGACACTCAGTACAATACTTTCTAGGTAGTAAGTGCTCAGTGCATGCAATGGACTGATTTGTTGCTGGAAATCACGTCTCTTTCAGGAGACCTTCCTTAAATAATCTCTCATTTTCCACCCAGCCTCCATCCAACTGCCTGTTCAGTATTTATGAGTTACCTGGGTGCTGGGGTACTTACACTGTCATGTAGCATGTATTTAATACTATATACTGCTGTTTCTGCCTGTGTAATTTATTTAACCCCACTCAGGATCGCATCTGGAGAGTGTCCAGTACACTACCAGTGACGGCTATGGGAGGGACAGTCAAGCAGAGGCAAACCCATTCCATTCCTAGCTTGGGCAGTGGCTAGTGAGTGGAAGGCAATCTGCTACAAGTCAAAACTCACATGTGCTGGGCAGCTGCGGCATGGAAGAGAGTCAAGGGTGGAAACGCCAGTTCACTGTGCGGAAGAAGACAATGATAAACTGCTTCTGTACTTTTACCAAGGAAGCTCTATGGATACACTACTAGAACAATGCAAATGAGGACTGGGGGGCTCTGGGAGAGATGTGTCCATGGAGTCTCTATGGGTCGGAGACAGTTCGACAGCCTAAGACAAGACAATTTATTTAAATGTTGGCCCCTCCTACTAAATGGCAAAAGATCCTTGAGGGCAAGGCTCATGGCTACTAACTCTGTTGTACTGTTCAAATGCTTAGAATAGTACTCTGCATACAGTAAGTGGTCAATAAAACTTTTGATAATTAATTTTGTATGATATTTGTTAAGTGCTTACTATGCATCAAACACTCTTCTAAGTGCTGGGGTAGGTATAAGTCAATTAGGTGAGCCCACACAGGGCTCACAGTCTAAGTAGAAGGGAAGACAGGTATTGGATCCCCATTTTATGGTTGAGGAAACTGAGGCACAGAGAAGTTAAGTGACTTGTCCCAGGTCACACAGCAAGCAATTGGCAGAGCTGAGATTCATTCATTCATTCAATCGTATTTATTGAGCACTTATTGTGTGCAAAGCACTGTACTAAGCGCTTGGGAAGTACAAGTTGGCAACACATAGAGACAGTCCCTACCCAACAACGGGTTCACAGTCTAGAAGGGGGAGACAGACAACAAAACAAAACATGTAGATAGGTGTCAAAATCATCAGAACAAATAGAATTAAAGCTATATGCACATCATTAAGAAAATGAATAGAATAGTTAATATGTACAAGTAAAGTAAATAGAGTAATAAATATGTACAGATATATACAAGTGCTGTGGGGAGGGGAAGGAGGTAGGGCGGGGGGATGCGGAGGAGGAGAGGAAAAAGGGGGCTCAGTCTGGGAAGGCCTCCTGGAGGAGGTGAGCTCTCAGCAGGGCTTTGAAGGGAGGAAGAGAGCTAGCTTGGCGGATGTGGGGAGGGAGGACGTTCCAGGCCAGGGGAAAGACGTTGGCTGGGGATCAATGGCGGGACAGGCGAGAACAAGGCCCATTGAGAAGCAGCATTGCCCAGTGGACAGAGCACGGGCTTTGGAGTCAGAGGTCGTGGGTTCGAATCCCAGCTCCACCATGTCTGCTGTGTGATCTTGGGCAAGTCGCTTAACTTCTTGGAGCCTCAGTTACCTCATCTGTAAAATGGGGATGATGACTGTGAGCCCCCCATGGGACAACAACCTGAACACCTTGTATCCCCCCAGCGCTTAGAACAGTGCTTTGCACATAGTAAGCGCTTAACAAATGTCATCATCATTGAAGAGGTTAGTGGTAGAGGAGAGGAAGGTGTGGGCTGGGCTGTAGAAGGAGATAAGAGAGGTGAGGTAGGAGGGGGTGAGGTGATGGAGAGCCTTAAAGCCTAGAGTGAGGAGTTTTTGCTTGATTTGTAGGTTGACAGGCAGCCACTGGAGATTTTTGAGGAGGGGAGTAACATGCCTGGAGTGTTTCTGCACAAAGATGATCTGGGCAGCAGAGTGAAGTATAGACTGAAGTGGGGAGAGACAGGAGGATGGGAGATAAGATAGGAGGCTGATGCAATAATCCAGTCGGGGTAGGATGAGAGATTGAACCAGTAGGGTAGCGGTTTGGATGGAGAGGAAGGGGCAGATCTTGGCAATATTGTGGAGGTGACACCGGCAGGTTTTGTTGACAGATTGGATGTGTGGGGTGAACAAGAGTGGAGTCGAGGATGACAGCAAGGTTGCAGGCTTGTGAGATGGGAAGGATGATAGTGCCATCTACAGTAATGGGAAAGTCAGGGAGAGGGCAGGGTTTGGGAGGGAAGATAAGTTCTGTCTTGGACATATTGAGTTTTAGATGGCAGGCAGACATCCAGATGGAGATGTCCTGAAGGCAGGAGGAGATACGAGCCTGGATGGAGGGAGAGAGAGCAGGGACAGAGATGTAGATTTGGGTGTCATCAGCGTAGAGATGATGATATGTTGCCAACATGTACTTCCCAAGCGCTTAGTACAGTGCTCTGCTCACAGTAAGCACTCAATAAATATGATTGAATGAATGAATAGTTGAAGCTGTGGGAGCGAATGAGTTCACCAAGGGAGTGAGTGTAGATAGAGAACAGAAGGGGACCAAGAACTGACCCTTGAGGAATCCGTACAATAAGGGGATGGGAGGGAGAGGAGGAGCTCACAAAGGAGACTGAGAATGAACAAATGGAGAGTTAAGAGGAGAACCAGGAGAGGACGGAGTCCGTGAAGACAAGGTTGGATAGTGAATGTGTTGAGGAGAAGGGGTGGCCCACATTGTGGAAGGCAGCTGAGAGGTCAAGGAGGATTAGGATAGAGTAGGAGCCATTGGACTTGGCAAGAAGGAGGTCATTGGTGACCTTTGAGAAGGCAGTTACAGTGGAGTGTAGGGGACAGAAGCCAGATTGGAGGGTGTCAAGGAGAGAGTTGTCATTGAGGAATTCGAGGTAGTGAGTGTAGATGACTCATTCTAGGAGTTTGGAAAGGAAAGGTAGGAGGGAGAAAGGATGATAACTAGAAGGGGAGGTAGGGTCAAGAGAGTTTTTTTTAGGATGGGGGAGATGTGGGCATGTTTGAAAGAAGAGGGGAAAGAACCAGTGGAGAGTGAGCAGTTGAAGATGGAAGTTAAGGAGGGGAGGAGGGAAAGGGAGAAAGATTTAATATGAGAGGGAATGGGGTCAGAAGCACAGGTGGCTGGAGTAGCACTTGAGAGGAGGGAGGAGATCTCATCTGAGGATACTGCTGGGAAGGAGAGGAGGGTAATGAAGAGGGTTGAGAGTCGGGTGGGGGATGGAGAAGGGGGAGGGGTGACTTTGGAGAGCTCAGACCTGATGGAGTTAATTATAACTCAGGTCCTCCAATTCCCAGACACTTTCTCTTTCCACTGAATCACACTGCTTCTCTGATAGTGAGAGTTTATCAGTCTAAGTGTCTTCCCTGAACATTTTTCTACCAGCCTCTATGTTTTTCTCTCTTCTCCATCTTTTAATCCTTCCTCTCCTATTACTTTTCCTGCAATGTTTGAACCATTGGCTTGCTGCCTGGAAGTCGTGCTCCATTTGTCACTCTGAACTCTAGAAATTTCAGTCACTTCAGTCAAATTAAATTAACCTCTTTGAGTTCTCTGCCAAATAAACATATTGTAGGCTGATGGATTCATGGGAGTGATTCCTGGAGTGTTATTACTTGCCCTATTCAAAAGGTATCCCTTTTCTCAATGATGATGATGATGGTATTTAAGTGCTTCCTAAGTGCCAAGCCATGCACTGTACTAAGTGCTGGGGTAGATACAAGGATATCAGATTGGACACAGTCCCTGTCCCACGTGGGGCTCACAACCTGAATCCCCGTTTTACATATCAGGTAACTGAGGCAGAGAGTAGTAAAGTGACTTGCCCAAGGTCACACAGCAGGCAAGTGGCAGAGCCAGGACTAAAACCCAGGAGTCCTGTTAGCATCTACAGTTGAGCACCACCCCTTGAAATAAACTAATCCTTATTCTGATGTTCATCTTGAGTAAAGTATCCTAGTACGAAAAAGGAATTTCCCTAAAGACATACATCTGACACACTGAAGCTGCTCAACTGATAAGCACTTTAGTAAATGTATCAGTGAATCAATGAATCAGTGGTACGTACTGAGAGCTTACTGTGCAAAGAGCACTGTACTAAGCATTTGAGAGAGCACAGTACATTAGAGTTGGTAGACAGGATCTCTGCCCTCAAGGAGCTCACAGTACTTGGGGGGGGGGGGGGGGGATGGACACTGACACAAAATTACAGATAGGGGAAATGGCAGGGTAAAATATTATGTACATAAGTGCTATGGGGCTAAGGATGGTGATTAGCAAGAGCTTAAGGGATAAAGAGCCAAGTACATGGGCTGTGTAAAATGAAGAGCAAGTTGGGAAGGCCTCTTTGAGGAAATGTGATTTTAAGGTGGGTGGGATTTGAAGGTGGGTGCGAGTGGTGAATAATAATCATGATGGTATTTGTTAAGTGTTTACTATGTGCAAAGCACCGTTCTAAGTGCCGGGGAGGTTACAAGGTGATCAGGTTGTCCCACAGGGGGCTCACAGTTTTAATCCCCATTTTCCAGATGAGGTAACTGAGGCACAGAGAAGTTAAGTGACTTGCCCAAAGTCACACAGCTGACAGTTGGCAGAGTCAGGATTTGAACCCATGACCTCTGACTCCAAAGCCCTTGCTCTTCCCACTGAGCCACGCTGCTTCTATGAACTATGAACTAGGAACGCTGCTTATGTGAACTGTTGCAGATGTTTACATAGTTTTTGTGACTGGACTGAGGTTCACTTGTCATTTACAACAGAAAACTCCATCATTAACGTGGCATATTATTCAATCAATCCATCAAACAATCAATGATATTTATTAAGTGTTTACTGTGGGCCAGGCCCAATTCTAAGCACTTGAAAGAATAAAATGCAGTTGGCAAACGTGATTCTTTCATTTCAATTTATGCTATAATTGTAATACTCATTGCCCTAGCTTTCACCTCCTCTTCCTAGTGAGAAAAAATGATCTGTACAGAAATGGAGAGATAATTCACACTCAGACCTTAAAACTACAATGAAGATAGTCTTTTGCTTGGAAGCTTGGATTGAGAAGCAGTGTGGCTCAGAGTGGAAAGAGCCCGAGCTTTGGAGTCAGAAGTCATGGGTTCAAATTCCGGCTCTGCCAATTGTCAGCTGTGTGACTTTGGGCAAGTCACTTCACTTCTCTGTGCCTCAGTTCCCTTGTCTGTAAAATGGGAATGATGACTGTGAGCCCCCCTTGTGACAACCTGTTCACCTTGTAACCTCCCCAGCGCTTAGAACAGTGCTTTGCACGTAGTAGGTGCTTAATAAATGCCATCATTATTATTATTATTATAACTGAACTTTGGATAGAAGACTCTAATCTAAGCTCCATGTATGCAGGGAATATGTCTACCTACTCTGTTGTACAGTACTCTTGCAGGCACTTAATACAGTGTTATGTGCACAGTAAGTGCTCAGTAAATAACATTGAATGATTTGATTGATAGAGACATAGCACTAAGGGAACCTGATTACACAGCACCAGAAACCGGGGTAATTCCCAAACTAATTAAGCCCATTTGTAAGCTCTCACTCCTAATACCCTTTTCACCGTAAATATCCTTATGCACATAAAAGCCTTTTTTCCCCAACGACCTGTAGTCAGTAACATGAGACAAGCATCTAATTCATTCATCTTTGAAACACTAACTGTGTGTTGGAAGGAACAATGTTAGAGAGTGAAAACACCCAAGTTGGTTTCCATCATGGCACATACATAATTGTCTAATGTTTAACAAATACAAACTCTCAAAATGTTCCCTCTGAGGGATGTGGAAAGCAAACATGGAAAAATAGAATCAATCAGTGACACTTGAATGCTTACTGTGTGCAGAGCAGTGAACTGACCCCTAGAAGAAGCAAATATGGCCAAATCTATTCAGCAGGTTGGCAGAGAAATGTAAAAGCAAATCAAATTTTAACCTTGGAGAGACCTGAATAAATTAATACAGCTCAGGTGCTGGAGGCAGGTTTTGCACAAGCCACTGCTCTGAATTAGCCACACATCCAGTGCTTACTTAGTACATAGTAAGTGCTTAACAAATACAACAATAATAATATAATAATAATGATACAGGGACAGGACTCTCAGAGATAGACTGTCAGCTCCATGTATCTACAAAGCCTATAGAGAGTGTTTTCTCCACTATAGACTGTAAGGTTCTTGTGGGAAGGGATCTCTAGACCGTAAACTTGTTGTGGGCAGGGATTGCCTCTCTTTATTGCTGTATTGTACTTTCCCAAGCACTTAGTACAGTGTTCAGCACACAGTAAGCGCTCAATAAATATGACTGATTGAATGAATCTCATCTACCACTTCTGTTGTAGTCTCCTAAGTGCTTAGTGCTGTGCTCCATACACAGTAAGAGCACAATAAATACCATTAATTGATTGATTGAGAGACAAATGGAAATAGAAACACCATGGTTCCTTAAGCTACTTCCTGACCCTCCCTGCCCCATCCATGTACCTATCATGTGACCTTGGGCAAGTCACTTGATGTTTCTGTGCCTCAGTTTCCTCATCTGCAAAGAGAGGATTCGCTATCTGTTCTCCCTCCTTCTTAGACTGTGAGCCCCTTGTGGGGCCTGATCATCTTCTATCTACTGCAGCACTTGGTACAGTGTTTGGCACTTAACAAATTCCACAGTTATTTTTAGTAGTGCCCTTCAAGGTTGGGGATGTCCTGACAAGGTTTTGTATTACAATCAATCAAATGATCTTATTTATTGAGTGCTTAATGTGTGCAGAACACTGTACTAAGCACGTGAGAAAGTACAGTATAACAGAAATATTCTATGCCCACAATGAGCTTACAGTCTAAAGGGGGAGACAAGCATTAAAATAAATCAATAACAGATAAGTACATAAATGTTGTGGGGCTGGGAAGGGGGATGAATAAAGGGAACAAGTCAGGGTGATGCAGAAGGGAATGGAAGAAAAGGAAAAAGAGGCCTTGGTCAGGAAAGGCCTCTTGGAGTAGATGTGCCTTCAGTAACACTTTGAAAGTGGGGAGAGTAATTGTCGGTTTTCAAAAGGGAGGGCTTTGCAAGGCAGTTTAGGGCCACAAACCAGCTATTTGAAGTTCGGGGCAGGTTGGACTAAGAACTAACTGTGAGCCCACTGTTGGATAGGGACCGTCTCTATATGTTGCCAACTTGCATTTCCCAAGTGCTTAGTACAGTGCTCTGCACACAGTAAATGCTCAATAAATACGATTGAATGAATGAATGAATGAACTAACTGATTACAAATCTGCTACTTGAGAGATGCTGCTCTGAAAACTGTGAGCCTGTTGTTGGGTAGGGACCATCTCTGTTGCCGATTTGTACTTCCCAAGTGCTTAGTACAGTGCTCTGCACACAGCAAGCGCTCAATAAATATGATTGAATGAATGAATGAACCTCAGTGTTAGTCATTCTGGACCATACATTTGCACCAGGATATTTAGAAAAGAAGCAATAGAGTGGTCATGGGGAAAGATGATGAGTCTGCAAGTCAGAGGACAGAGGCTCTAACCATGGCTGATTTTACAACATCTTGGTCCTGGGGAGGGAGGCAGAAGTGAAGAAGACTGGGGAGAGGACAGTAGGGGAAAGGAAAGTGGAAGACGTGGAGGGGGAGAGATAAGAGGAGAGAGGAAGACGAGAAAGGTAGAGTGACCAGTTGACATTGGCAAAGGTTAGTCTCTTCTCCATTCTTTCCCCCACTTTCCCTAGGCTGTCCTTGTGCCTCATCACCTCAGGTATGTGACAGGGCAATGATGATGCAGGTGGGCACAGGGGCACAGTCCTTTTCTTGCCACTAAGATACACCTATGGATGACTGGAGCACCTCTCTTTCCCTTGAGATTCGGTGAGATCTCCGGGCACAGGTGGATTCTGTTTGGCTTAGCTAACTGTAATGATGATGGCATTTGTTAAGCACTTACTATGTTTCAAGCATTATTCTAAGCACTGGGGGAGATACAAACTAATCAGGTTAGACACAGTCCCTGTCCCACAAAGGGCTCCCAGTCTTAATCCCCATTTTACAGATGAGGGAACTGAGGCATAGAAAAATGAAGTGACTTGCCCAGTTTAAGATAAATGGTGGAGATGGGATGAGAACCCAGATCCTTCTGACACCGAGGCCTGTGCTCTGTACATTAGGCACTACACTACACAGAGAAGCAGCGTGGCTCAGTGGAAAAAGCCTGGGCTTGGAAGTCAGAGGTCATGGGTTCTTATTTCAGCTCCGCCACTTGTCAGCTGTGTGACTTTGGGCAAGTCACTTAACTTCTCTGTGCCTCAGTTACCTCATCTGGAAAATGGGGATTAAGATTCTGAGTCTACATGGGACAACCTGATCACCTTGTATACCCCCAGTGCTTAGAACAGTGCTTTGCACATAGTAAGCGCTTAACAAATACCATCATTATTATTATTATTAGGCCATGCTGTTTAGCTTGGCCCAAGATACTGCATTCCCTTCCCTCACTGGCCACAACAGCTGTTATGATGAAACGACAATATGGGGTAAGGACGTATGCAACATGGCTCACGTGTTTTGTGGGAGATCCATAAAACCAAATAGCCCTGGGCCCCCACTGGTGTGGTGGTAATCCTGCCCAGACATAGCCAAGTGAACTTTGTTTTAGGGGTGAGGTGAGGGATGAGGAAATTAAAGCTGTTGTCATTGTATGAGGTGTGAGACTGAGCATTTAAAATGATCTGGTTCACATTGAAATAAGCCACACTAATGTGAATTTGAATTGTCTGATTGACTCTTTGCACACCATCTGCTCAAGCTTTTATTTTGTTCGGATCTTCTGCACAAACAATTTTGCCTGGTCTCTAAGACCAAGATTATTTTGCCTGTCTGCTAAAGGGTTAAAAACATCCCCTTTAATGTGAAAACCTAAAATTGAAAAAAAAAATTGTGACCGTAAAGTGAAAGATCCATGGGAATTCAGAGCTATTGAACATTCATGGAATCTCATTGCCAAGGGTCAAGTTTGATTTATCAGTTTAGGAAAATGGCCAGAGGAGTCTGTCAAGACCAGAAAAACCCAGAAGCTACCATCAGTAGCTAAGGACAAATGCCAGGAAGACAGTCTGGCAGTCAAAGATGAAGAGGCAGGCAGGGGGACTGAGATGAAAAAAGCAATATCATCCAGATGAAAGTGAAAGGAGCCAAGACTATTCAATATATTGATTTCTCGTATGCCAAGCTATTAACAGGCCACATTTGGGTCTGATTTAGACCACGGTGTGACCGTTCTTTTGGTAGGGAACTAATGTGCCCTGCATTAAATGTTTATCGGCAACTGAGCCTAGTCAGTTGCAGTACGGAGCAATAGGTAGAAATCTTAATTCCTGAAGACAAACCTACTTTGTTTGCAAGTCTTTTAGACTCTGTTTCAGGGGAGAGTGAAATCAAAGTTGTGGCTTAAGAGGTTTCTGGAAAGCCATCATTTCAATGAGGGAATAAAATTTACCACAGGAAATTGTCTTTTATTCTTCCTTTGTCATGGATAAAAAGGGCAATATATTTGATAATTGTTTTTTGTTATTTGTTAAGTATGATGTGCCAGGCATTGTACTAAACATTGGGGTAAAAACAAGATAGGTTGGACCCAGTCCATGTCCCACATGGGGCTCACAGTCTTCATCTCATTTTACAGATGAAGTAACCAAGGCACAGAGAAGTGAAGTGACTTGTCCAGTGTCACACAGCAGACAAGTGGCAGAGCTGGGATTAGAACCCAGGTTCTTCTGACTTCTAGGTCTATGCTCTATCCAATAAGCCACACTGCTTCTCCTTTGTGGCCCCAATAAAATCAGGGACATTTTCCAAACACTCAAAGACCACAAAATGGTTGCTTAATTTTAAAAGGAGCTTTAAAAGAGAAATGTCTACCACATGTTACATACCAAATGTTACATACCGTGCCATACATACATCTAGCTTGTATGCTCCTCACTTGATTGTAAGCCCCAGTAGATTGTGAAACTCCACACTAGAATCATTCATTCAATCGTATTTATTGAATGCTTACTATGTGCAGAACACTGTACTAAGCACTTGGAAAGTACAATACAGTGATAAAGAGAGACAATCCCTGCCCACAGGTGGCTCACATTCTAGAGGAGGGGAAACAGACATCAATACAAATAAAAAAAAAAATATAGATATATATACATAAGTGCTGTGGGGCAGGCAGTGGGGGAAGATCAAAGGGAGCAAGTCAGGATGACGGGAAAGGGAGTGGAAGCTGAGGAAAAGTGGGGCTTAGTCTGGGAAGGCTTCTTGGAAGAGGTGTTCCTTCAGTAGGGCTTTGAAGGGGGGAAGAGTGATTGTTTGGTGGAGTTGAAGAGTGAGGGCATTCCTGGCTAGCGGTAGGATGTGGGCCAGGGGTTGATGGCAGGACAGGCAAGATGAGGCACAGTGTGAAGGTTAGCACCAGAGGAGCAGAGTGTGCAGGCTGGGATATAGGAGAGAAGGGAGGTGAGGTAGGAGAGGGTGAGGTGATGGAGAGCTTTAAAGCCAATAGTGAGGTGCTTTTGTTTGATGCAGAGGTTGACAGGCAACCACTGGAGATTTTTGATGAGGGAGTGGTGACATGCCCAGAACATTTCTGTAGGAAGATAATCCAAGCAGTGGAGTGAAGCATGAACTGGAGTGGAGAGATTCAGGAGGTTGGGAGGTCAGAAAGGAGGCTGATGTAGTGATCTAGGCAGGATAGGATGAGTGATTGTACTAATGTGGTAACAGTTTGGATGGAGAGGAAAGGGCAGATCTTGGTGATGTTGTGAAGATGAGACTGACAGGATTTTGTGATGGATTGGATATGTGGGTTGATTGAGAAAACGGTGCCAAGATGGTTATGCTGTCTTCAGTGTTGGGAAAGTTCAGGAGAGGACAGGGCTTGGGAGGGAAGATAAGGAGCTCTGTTTTGGACATGTTGAGTTTGAGGTGGCAGGAGGACATCCAGGTAGAGATGTCCTGACGGCAGGAGGAGATGCGAGCCTGGAGAGAGGGAGAGAGAACAGGGGAGAAGATGTAGATTTGGGTATCATCCTTATGGAGATGGTACTTGAAGCTGTGGGAGTGAATGAGTTCTCCAAGGGAGTGTGTGTAAATGGAGAATAGTAGGGGACCAAGAACATGAACCTTGAGGGACCCCTACAGTTAAGGGGTGGTCACTCTAGATTGTAAATTCTTCAGTAGGCTGTAAACTCCTTGAGGGTGGGGAATCTTGTCTACCAAGTCGATTGCACTATACTTTCCCAAGTACTTAGTGAATACCTTACACATAGTAAGCATTCAATAAATACCCTTGATTGATTGATTCCTTGCAATCCCCTATAAAGCATTTCCCTCTATTTTTCCTTAAATGCAGGGTTGGTTAACATTCAATGATGTCTAGTTTTCACAGTGTTTGAGCTCTTTCTGGTTACCCTGGCTTGGAAAAGTTAATGTTGCTTCCAAAATGCTATGGGAGAATTTATGTCCTGGTAGAGCCTACCTCCACCATCTCAAGGGAATAAATAGTTATTTTTATGAGAAAATATGTAGAGAAATGCTTTCCAGAAGCTTACAATGCAACTAGGTGCATTTCTTCACTGAAATCTCTTTTTAAACTAAAAAAAAGTGATGGAAAATGTTAAAATAAAAATTTCCCAGGCAAGTTTTCCTATGGAAGACTCCAAAGATGACGATCTGAATAATGGAGCAGACTGCAGTCAATACAATGTTCTGAAAACATAAGATGTCTTTTAAACCAAATGAGTGCTTAACATGCTATAGTTTATTAGGATTTCAAGTAATCCACTTTTTTTTTTCCTTCTCTGGGACTTTTTGTTTCCAGTGCTGCTGAAGAGCAAATCCCTCTGCACAGATAAAGGTTCATTTTTACTTTATTAAGCAGGAAGTTAAAAAGACTAAAGAGATGTATTCATAAGCCCAGGAAAGGATCTCAAATCAAAGGAGATAGTTCAGCAATTATTCTTTACTGGAGAAATTTGGATTTGTATTAAAATTCAGTCGTGTATATATATATTTGCATCTAAATTTGCATGAAATTTTGGACTACAAAAATGGACATTTTAAATTGGAGGATTTGAGACAGCAAAATAAGACAGCAAAGTGTACACACATAAACAAGTTGCATTTTGTAGTTTCTCTCATGATAAGTACATGCAGTAGCCCCTCCATCCACCCAACCCTTCCATTACACTTATTTTATAGTGGTGAGGGGAAATAAATGGAGGAAAAAAAGACTGAGAGAGTACTATTGGAAGCCCACGAGCTCAGTCAATCAATCAATTGTATTTATTGAGCACAGAACTTAGTGTAATGTCTGGTACATAGTAAGCGCTTAACAAATACTGCAATCATTATTATTACTGTTATTATATATTAAGTGCTTAGGAGAGTTCACTATAACAGAGTTGGTAGACACATTCCCTGACCACAGCAGAGGGATAACGAGATTGTTAGAGCTGGAAGCAGTCTTTTTGCCAACTTGTACTTCCCAAGTGCTTAGTACAGTGCTCTGCACAGTAGTAAGCACTCAATAAATACGATTGATTGATTGATTCAAAGTCTTATTGAAGGCACACTTCCTCCAAAGGCCTTCCCAGACTAAGCCCCACTTTTCCTCATCTCTGACTCCATGCTGCTTTTCTTGTGCTGACCTTTTTAACATGTATCCTTAAAGATAAATATATGCTCTGCATACAGTAAGCACTCAATAAATACGATTGAATGAATACTTCTACCGGTTAAAAACCTTTTTTTTCCTCCTCCTCCCTCTATTGGTAAATAATTGATATCGACCAGATTCCCCCGTTAGATTATAAGGACCCAAGGACAAGAACTATGTGTTTTGCTTAACACACCCTTAAGAATTTAGTACAGTGCTCTTTCTACAGTAGTCACTCAAATGCTACTGATTGAATTCCTATACAATGCTGCATTCTCCAAAATTGCTCTAGGGAGCTGCTATCTAGTAAAAGAGAGCTCACAGCTATCTGGGTGAATTGCATTGTTGCATACCACTCTGGAATTTTCCCCCTTAACTGAAATAATCATCATCATCATCATCATCGTGGTGTTTGTTAAACACTTACTATGTGTCAAGCATAGTTCTAAGCTCTGGGTATTTACGGAAGGTCAGACAGCCTCTTTCCCACACAGGGCTCATGATCTAAGTAGAAGGAGCATCATGGAATAGTGAATAGAGCATGGGACTGGGAGTCAGAAGGTCATGGGTTCTAATCCCTGCTCCACTGCTTGTCTGCTGTGTAAACTTGGGTAAGTCACTTTACTTCTCTGTGCATCAGTTACCTCAACCTTAAAATGGGGATTGAGACTGTGAACCCCACGTGGGCCAGGGACTGTATCCAAAGCAATTTGTTTGTTTCTACCTCAGCACTTAGTCCAGTGCCTGGCACATAGTAAGTGCTTAATAAATGCCATTATTATTATTATTAGAAGGGAGGGCAGGTATTGAAACCCCATTCTACGGATGAGGAAACTGGGGCACAGAAGTGACTTGCCCAGGGTCACATAAGAGGCAAGTGGTGGAGCCTGGATTGGAATCCAGGTCCTCTGCTTTCTGTGTCCATGGTCTTTTCATGAAGCTATGCTGGCTTGGTGCCATCAGCCAGGAAGGCCGAACCCCCCTGCCAGATCACCACTCTGGGACTGGGAGCTTCCAAAATAATCATATAAGAAGTCTGGTTTTCCAAGGATTTCTAGGGTTGTGTAGTGTGATAAAAAAAAATGTCATAAACCCCAGAGGGAGCAGGGCAGGCCTTTACTCTCCTGTTCCCATCATTTCCCATTATTTTTCCCTTGGCTTTGGCTCTCTGGGTGATTTGTGTGTTAGTGTAGGACACACAAAAGCTGAAGCCAAGAGAGTTTCCGTTCTGCCTCACTTCTTTTCCCTCTTACCAAGTCCTCCAGGGAATTCTTTCTCTTGAACCATCCGACAACAAAATCAATAGTTAACACTTCAAGAAATGGGAGGTATTGATTCAGTGGCGGACACGCACAAAATCAACAAACCCTCAAACGTTTTTAGCATATAATGCAGGTGAAAGTGTCACTTCTAGGTTGCATTTATGTTTAAGGGAGATATTAATTTGATGGAAATCTACTTGTTCCTTTCAAATTCTGTTGGAGATTCCAGATCTCCCTTTTGTTGCTCAATTTGCCTGTTAAAAGATGGCTCCAGAGTACTTCAGTGCTCATTCAGAACTTGCTTCCAGTTTAATCTTTAAAGTATTTTTTATTCAGAATACCAGCCATCTGGTTCAATCCTTTCAGTGTATTGGGCCTACTGACCCCCCAGGGCAGAATCAGAATCATGTGGGTAGATGAGATCAATGGGGAAATTGCAAACATCCCATCTCTCACCAGTAGAACAGAGTTTCTTCCTTCTCCCTTGAAGTGAAATATTAGCAACCCTTCAGAGTCCCCTCCTCCGACTCATGTGCCTGCTGTGAATTCTAAGTTCCCTTAGGGAAATCATATTTCACACAACTGATGTATCTTCATTTAGAGTAGCAGTCACAAATCACTATCTCCCTGGCCCTCAAAGAGCCCCCGCCCCTGGCTTCTCAGTGTCAACAGATCAATTTTGGCTCATTGACAGTCTGAAAAGACAGCGCGGTTTCATAATGGCAAAACAGAAAACAGGGAATGGTCTGGGCAAATGAGCCCTTGGAAAAGGTTTGCCGACATAATTTTTCTGTTTGCATATTCAAACATAAGCAAGTGTGGCTAACTAAGGTCATTTTCATGACTCATAATAGGCAGCCTCTTACAGAATGCTTTCCTGCATCAGTATGAGCTGGGAAATTATTCTGAGTATGTGATGTCCATTTTTGAAGTGGAACAAAAACAGGAAAATAAAGTTTTTCTCCTGTTACCTGGTCACTTTGATTTGGTTTCAACTCCTGGTATTGCCAAGTTTAGAATTTCAAATGCCAAAAAAAGTTATTATTGGGTGACTTCAAGAAAATTGCTTAATATGTTCAACTAATTTCTGTAATCTAGATTTTTGTTTACAGAAACGCAATATAATTTGAATGTGTTTTGACCATAGAAACAGCACCAGGTAAATTGGCCATTCCACCTGAGGTTCTTTCAACTGAGAATGACAACAGGATGGTTACATGAACAATATGATTATTGACTTCCTAATAATTATGATCTAACATCCCTTACTTTTTTCTGTACATTCCTCAATTACCTCCAGTATGCCATTGTTCAAATAATAATACGAAATACTATTTTGTGATGATGAATTGGGCTCATGATAGGTTTGTACCATGCTAAAGTACAACTCCCACAAGAAAAGGTAGGCTTTTTTTTGTCCGGGTTATTCCAATTAAAACACTGGTTACAATCTGCCCTGCAACTCTTTCCTCTGGTTCCCCCAGGCAAAATCTGATTGGTGGGCTTCTTGTTGAGTCCCCTGTATCAGTGTTTCAATCTTTCCTGGTTTGGATTGAGAGAGAGCAGGAATGGTGGACAACTCAGCATCCACTGTATCTTGCTTCTCATCATGGCAGAAACTCTTTCCCAGGTCCCCTGACTACCAGAATTTGATTGCTGGAATTTGGGGTGAAAGGGAGAGAGTTGGTTTTTTGTTTTTTTTTTCTTCCCCACTTAATAGTCTGGTGGCATTTCAACACCTTTTGAAGTCCAACAAAAAACTGAAAACAAGTGTGAATGGGGGAAAGCCAAGTATATTATTTTCTCCTTTAGCTTTTCTCCTGTTTCCCTGTGAATCTCCATGAAAAACCTGGAGAGGAACGTGTTTCATCTTGCTTCCTTCCCTGCCTGCTAACCTAACACCTTTGAGTAACAATACTGAATCCAAGCTTTAGTAGACTTGGAAAGCAGCATGGCCTAGTGGAGATCACTCAAGATTGGGAGTCAGAAGGACCTGGGTTCTAATCCTGGCTCTGCCAATTGCTTGCTGTGACACCTTCCTTGTGAAGGAAGTCACTTACCTTCTCTGTACCTTAGTCTCCCCAACTGTAAAATGGGGATCCCTATTATCCCTCCTACTTAGATTATGAGCCCCAAGAATGGCAGGGACAGTGTTATGCCTAATATGCATGTACCTACCTCAGTGCTTAGAACAGTGTTTGATATACAGTAAGTGCTTAACAAATGCCTTTAAAAAGAGGGAATTAGTCTCTTTGAAAGTAGCCCCTAAAATGGCCTATCTTGGGGAATTCTACAAACATGAGGAAGAATGTTGTTAAAATTGGATTGACTTCATAGTAATAATAATAATAACTAATAATGGCATTTGTTAAGTGCTTACTATGTGCAAAGGATTGTTCTAAGCTCTGGGGTGGATACAAGGTGATCAGGTTGTCCCACGTGGGGCTCACAGTCTTAATTCCCATTTTACAGATGAGGTAAGTGAAGTACAGAGAAGTTAAGTAACTTGCCCAAAGTCACACAGCTGACAAGCAGCGGAGCTGGGATTAGAACCCATGATCTCTGACTCCCAAGCCCATGCTTTTTCCACTGAGCCACGCTGCTTCTCTTCATGGTACCAGTGAATCAATAAATCAATGGTATTTATTGAGTGCTTACTCTGTGCAAAGCACCATACTAAACACATGGGAGAGTACCCTACAACTGAATTAAGTGTTGTGAATTGAGTTTGTTAATCCAGTCAGAGACTTCTGATGGGAAGTTTTGACCTGTTAGATCATTATTTTAGCCATAGTGTGCACATCCTGAGTTTTCTTTGATCCTCTGTTGTCCTGCATGGGTGGGCTTTGAAGATCTTTCTTTGAATAATGGATGTTTGAGGGAAAGAAAAAAAATCAGTTTCTCCGTTTTTTTGCATCTTCCACATTACCCTCTCTTATAGTTGAGAAATACTGTATTGTATCTTTTAGATCTTTTCATCAAGGATTACAAGGATTATTCTGGTTCTCTATCCCTAAAACCAAGAATCACAACCCATTATTGCAGATGTGTATTTCTTGTCTTACAATGAGATAAAACAGGATATGATTAACGATGAAAATGCTTTTTCACTTTGGAATCATGCTCTGCTGAATACAAAGCAAAATATTTTTTCTGCTGGATCATTTATTGAATACTAATTCATATTCAGTTTATGTTCACTAGAACATTGAATAATGTGTGATCAAATAGCATTTTAGAATAAACCAAATAGGTCTCTTTCAAAATAATTATTTCCTAGATCCCAGAAACTTATCATTGAGAATAATAAACCATATATGTATACATATATACACATATTATTTTATTTCTTCCTCTCCCTTTAAGCAGTTTAAATAAAATGCAAAACACTAATGGATTGATATAGACATTTTCATAATATACCCATAGTGTCATATAACGAGGAAGCAAAACTAGAAGACCGCCTATCTTATAGCCCAGTTCTCCCCAGGGGGAGCCATGCTTTTCCAAGAGAAATTTGTGGTTAAACTCCTATTTCCTTGCAACCTCCATAAAATGGCTATTGGACATTTCTCCATTGTGCATGTTACCCAAGTCTTTAGTAATAACAATAATAATAATAATAATAATGATAATGGTACTTGTTTAAGTGCTTACTATGTGCCAAGCACTGTTCTAAGCACTGGAGTAGATAGAGAAGCAGCATGGCTTAGTAGAAAAAGCACCAGCTTGGGAGTCAGAGGTCATGGGTTCTAATCCTGGCTTTGCCACTTGTCAGCTGTGTGACTTTATCTCTATGCCTCGGTTACCTCATCTGTAAAGTGAGGATTAAGACTGTGAGCCCCAAGAGGGACAACCTGATAACCTTGTATCTATTCCAGTGCTTAGAACAGTGCTCGGCACATAGTAAGCACCTAACAAATACCATTATTATTATTATTATTATTACAAGGTAATCAGATTGGAAACAGTCCCTGTCCCACATAGGACTCAGATTCCAAATCCCCATTTTACAGATGAGGGAACCGAGGCCCAGAGAAGTGTTCTAAGCTCTGGGGAGGTTACAAGGTGATCAGGTTGTCCCATGGGGGGGCTCACAGTCTTCATCCCCGTTTTACAAATGAGGTAAGTTGCGGGAAAGAAAAAAAAATCTGCTTCTCACTCTCCACTGGTTCCTTCCCCTCTGCCTTCAAATATGCCCATGTCTCTCCCATCCTAAAAATACTCTCTCTTGACCCCACCTCACCTTCTAGTTATCGCCCTATCTCCCTCCTACCATTCCTTTTCAAACTCTTTGAATGAGTCATCTACACGCGCTGCCTCGAATTCCTCAACGCCAACTCTCTCCTCGACCCCCTCCAAGCTGGCTTCTGTCCCCTACATTCCACGGAAACTGCCCTCTCAAAGGTCACCAATGACCTCCTGCTTGCCAAATCCAACGGCTCATACTCTATCCTAATCCTCCTCGACTTCAAAGCTGTCG
Source organism: Tachyglossus aculeatus (assembly GCF_015852505.1). NCBI lineage: Eukaryota > Metazoa > Chordata > Mammalia > Monotremata > Tachyglossidae > Tachyglossus > Tachyglossus aculeatus. Next base: position 111,617,268 of record NC_052066.1, on the reverse strand, counting down.
TTGACACCATGGACCACCCCCTTCTCCTCAACATGCTATCCAACCTTGGCTTCACAGACTCCGTCCTCTCCTGGTTCTCCTCTTATCTCTCTGGTTGTTCATTCTCAGTCTCTTTTGCAGGCTCCTCCTCCCCCTCCCATCCCCTTACTGTGGGGGTTCCTCAAGGTTCAGTGTTTGGTCCCCTTCTGTTCTCGATCTACACTCACTCCCTTGATGACCTCATTCACTCCCACGGCTTCAACTATCATCTCTACGCTGATGACACCCAAATCTACATATCTGCCCCTGCTCTCTCTCCCTCCTTCCAGGCTTGCATCTCCTCCTGCCTTCAGGACAGCTCCATCTGGATGTCTGGCTGCCACCTAAAACTCAACATGTCCAAGACTGAACTCCTTGTCTTCCCTCCCAAACCCTGCCCTCTCCCTGACTTTGCCATCACTGTTGACAGCACTACCATCCTTCTCGTCTCACAAGCCCGCAACCTTGGTGTCATCCTCGACTCCGCTCTCTCGTTCACCCCTCACATCCAAGCTGTCACCAAAACCTGCCGGTCTCAGCTCCGCAACATTGCCAAGATCCGCCCTTTCCTCTCCATCCAAACCGCTACCCCGCTCGTTCAAGCTCTCATCCTATCCCGTCTGGATTACTATATTAGCCTCCTCTCTGATCTCCCATCCTCTTGTCTCTCCCCTCTTCAATCTATACTTCACACCGCTGTCCGGATTGTCTTTGTCCAGAAATGCTCTGGGCATGTTACTCCCCTCCTCAAAAATCTCTAGTGGCTACCAATCAACCTACGCATCAGGCAGAAACTCCTCATCCTCGGCTTCAAGGCTGTCCATCACCTCGCCCCCTCCTACCTCACCTCCCTTCTCTCCTTCTACAGCCCAGCCCGCACCCTCCGCTCTTCTGCCACTAATCTCCTCACCGTGCTTCGTTCTCGCCTGTCCCTCCATCGACCCCCGGCCCACGTCAACCCCCCGCCTGGAATGCCCTCCCTCCGCACATCCGCCAAACTAGCTCTCTTCCTCCCTTCAAGGCCCTACTGAGAGCTCACCTCCTCCAGGAGGCCTTCCCAAACTGAACCCCCTCCTTCCTCTCCCCCTCCTCCCCCTCTTCATCCCCTGCCTTACCTCCTTCCCCTCCCCACAGCACCTATATATATATATATAATATATATATGTTTGTATGTATTTATTACTTTATTTTATTTGTACGTATTCTATTCATTTTATTTTGTTAATATGTTTTGTTTTGTTCTCTGTCTCCCCCTTCTAGACTGTGAGCCCACTGTTCGGTAGGGACCGTCTCTATATGTTGCCAACTTGTATTTCCCAAGCACCTAGTACAGTGTTCTGCATACAGTAAGCGCTCAATAAATAGAAATGAATGAATGAAATGAAAGGTAATTGAGGCAAAGAGAAGTTAAGTGACTTGCCCAAAGTCACACAGCTGACAATTGGCAGAGTCAGGATTTGAACCCATGACCTCTAACTCCACAGCCCGTGCTCTTTCCACTGAGCCACGCTGCCTCTCTTAGTATAATGATACACCCACAGTAGGCAACCTTTGTAGTGCTGATACCCATATAGGTACTCATAATTGTGTTGTGCTCACAGAAAGCATTCAGTACAGTGTTCACTGCACCATGGATCCCCATAACAGTGCTGTGTTCACAGAAGGCGCCCACTACAGTCAGTGTTCACTACATAGTAGGCACTCATAAGGGTGCTGTGCTTACAGGAGTACTGACACCCAGTACAGTGTTCTGGGAACAGTACGAGCTCAGCTAATGCTACTGCTGTTGCTGCTGGAAGTCTGTCTACATAGCTTAAGCATTGGTTCTAAACAGCTTCACTTATTTTTTTTCCAGTGACAGGTGTCTTAAATAGGAACATTTAGAAGCTAATTGCGGCCGGAAAATATTAAATGAATGATTCAAAAGCCCTCTATTTTGAAATAAATTTGGAGTCTGCTTGATGGTATAGAGTTTCAGTGGGCTCTTTGGTAATTAGAATGGCCAAAAACCAATTTTTTTTCCTGGGGTAATGCAGTAAAGAGGTCTCCTCAGATTAATTTTAGATGCATCTCAATTATTTTTTTGGATTCCTCCCAATAGTAGGCAGCAACATTAATGTTGAGTTATCATGGTAAAATTCACAAATTAAGCTTGTCCATGTAACTTCTGGAGCAGAAACGCAACCACTACCTCTAAGGGGTTGGGGAAAATGGTGGAAATGGAAAATATTGATCAGGTGCTTAAGGGAGCTTGTTGTGGACAGGGATTGTCACTGTTTATTGTTGTATTGTTCTTTCCCAAGCACTTAGTACAGTGCTCTGCACACAATAAGTGCTTAATATGATTGAACGAATGAATCATATTTTAGACTCTGACTCCTCCACTAGATTGTAAGATCCATGAGAGCAGGGATTATGTCTATTTCCTCCTTTTCACTCTCCCAAGAGCTTGATATAATGTTTTGTACACAATAGATATTCAATAAATACCACTGACTGAAGGGAAAACTCTCTTTGTTTAAAATGGATTAGAATGAGTTTTTATCTTTTGTACAGCAGACGTCTCCCTGAAGTCAGTAAAGGCTGTGAATATGAATGAGACAGATTTTATGGAAATGCTGACCAGTGAATGAGTTGAATCTACCATGAGCTGGACATCTATCAATTAATGGTATTTACTGAGCACTTGAGGAAGTACACCAATTCTTCCTGTTCCTCACTGATTCTGGGATCACGAGATTATTGTGTAGATAGGATTTTTCCCTCCTGTTCTGAGAGATCATCTTTCTTGGTGAGTTGTTATGGATCAGATCAGAGGTGAGGTCAGGTAACAGATTTTTTTTTAATGACATTTATTAAGCGCTAATTGTGTGCAAAGCACTGTTCTAAGCGCTGGGGAGGATACAAGGTGATCAAGTTGTCCCTCGGGGGGCTCACAGTCTCAATCCCCATTTTACAGATGAGGGAACTGAGGCACAGAGAAGTGAAGTGACTTGCCCAAAGTCACACAGCGGACAATTGGCGGAGCTGCGATTTGAACCCATGACCTCCGACTCCAAAGCCCGCACTTTTTGCACTGAGCCATGCTGCTTCTCACCAGAGGTTTCAGAGGTTTCCACACATTTAGCCAACCCCAGCAAGATAAAAGTGAATACGAGTGCCGTACATGTTATATGCCATATGTGTCCGGGAATGTGTCTTCCAACTCTGTTATACTGTACTTCCCCAGGGGAGCCATTGCTTTTCCAAGAGAAATTCTTGGCTAAACTTCCTTTTCCTTGAAAACTCCATAAGATTGCTACTGGGCGTTTCTCCATTGTGTTTGTTTCCCAAGCCTTTAGTAATAATAATGGTACTTGCTAATAATAATAATAATAATAATAATAATAATGGCATTTATTAAGCGCTTACTATGTGCAAAGCACTGTACTAAACACTGGAGAGGTTACAAGGTGATCAGGTTGTCCCATGGGGGGAGCTCACAGTCTTAATCCCCATTTTACAGATGAGCCCCATTTAAAATGATCCCCATTTTACATTTTAACTGAGGCCCAGAGAAGTGAAGTGACTTGCCCAAAGTCACACAGCTGACAATTGGTGGAGCTGGGATTTGAACCCATGACCTCTGATTCAAAAGCCCGAGCTCTTCCCACTGCCCCACACTCCTTCTCTTGTTAGGAGCTTACTATGTGCCAAGTACTGTTCTAAGTGCTGGGGTAGATACAAGGCAATCAGATTGGAAACATTTCCTGTCCCACATAGGGCTCACACTCTTAATCTCCATTTTACAGATGAGGGAACTGAGGCCCAGGGTAGTGAAGTAACTTGACCAAAGTCACACAGCAGAGATGCGGCAGAGCCAGGATTACAATGTATGACCTTCTGACATCCAGGCCCAAGCATGATCTAGTGGATAGAGCACAGGCCTAGGAGTCAGAAGGACACAGGTTCTAATTCCAACTCTGTCTGCCACTTGTCTGCTGTGTGAGACCTTGGGCAAATCATTTAACTTCTCTGGGAGTCAGAGGTCTTGGGTTCTAATATCGGGTCTACCGCTTGTCAGCTGTGCAACTTTGGGCAAGTCACTTAACTTCTCTGTTCCTCAGTTACCTCATCTGCAAAACAGGGATAAAGACTATGAGCCCCACTTGGGACAACCTGATTACTTTGTATCTACCCCAGCACTTAGAACAGTGCTCAGCCCATAGTAAGTGCTTAGCAAATACCATCATTATTTAAGCGCTTAGTACAATGCTCTGCACACAGTAAGCACTCAATAAATACAATTGAATGAATAAATGGGCCTCGGTTACCTCATCTGTAAAATGGGGATTACGATTAGGAGGCCTTCCCAGACTGAGCCCCCTTTTTCCTCTCCTCCTCCTCACCCCCCCTGCCCTACCTCCTACCCCTCCCCACAGCACTTATATTTGTACAGATTTATTACTCTATTTATTTTACTTGTACATATTTACTATTCTATTTATTTTGTTAATGATGTGCATCTTGCTTTACTTCTATTTATTCTGATGACTTGACACCTGTCCACATGTTTTGTTTTGTTGTCTGTCTCCCCCTTCTAGACTGTGAGCCAGTTGTTGGGTAGGGACCATCTCTATATGTTGCCAACTTGTATTTCCCAAGCACTTAGTACAGTGCTGTGCACACAGTAAGTGCTCAATAAATACGATTGAATGAATGAATGATTGTGAGTCCCATGCGGGTCAGGAACTGTATCCAACCCAATTTGCTTGTAACCTCTCAGCACATAGTAAGTGCTTAACAAATATACAATTATTATTAAGTACTGAGGGGATGAGGGTGGGATGAACAAAGGGTGAAAATCGAAGTGCAGTAATCACTGAATGCCCATTTTGCCAAGGAGAGTACAGAGGCAGAAATAAATTGTGACTCATCCGTGTCACACAGAAGGCAAGTGATGGAGAGGGAATTAGAACCCAGGACCTCTGAATTCCAGGCATATGGTCTTTCCACTAGCCACACTGCTCCACCCCCTCAGTGAAACCTTCCCAGAAATGCCCAGAAATCCCCAGTCCAACTTATATGCTTCTGAACATCAAACAATATTGCAGTTTTAGAATTTTTTGGCTCGCTCAACTTCAGATTGCTGCATATTTAGGTTTTAAAGACCTTCATTAGAATTACAGTTCTTGGATGAAATGCTTTGAAGCAGATTGGTCATATGTCTGGGACTGGCTGAGACAGTTCTGGAACTTCATTGTCTGTTCTGGGCAATTTTAGAAACATATCCAGATTGTAACCACCCTGGCACATCACTTGGCACTGACTCTCAGCTAATGTTGCTCACTTGAAATGCTAGGACTTGGCTTGCAGCTTGCTTGGGTCCTGTTCATTTTCAGTCTCACAACATTCTGGACCTCGAAAAATGTGCATCCATAGTTGATCACTGAAAAGGAAAGGGAAGGTAGGCATGCTTTAGACATCTGGTGCCCCAGTATATTTTTCAAGATACAAATATGGCCACAAGACGGTAAGAAGATACTGGGTCTGCTCTTACCAGTGAGCAGGGAGCAGTTGTGTGAAGAAACTTTATTAGGGGCTTCCATTCAGTATCCTTTAAAAAAGCCAATTCACCTCTGTAGTTAATCAGTTAATCCCCATCCTATTTATTAGGCTTATTCCATGAAACATGCAAATAGACTCAGGTATGTTTGAAGAGGAATACTTATCAACCAAGATTGACTTGACTACATTAGTTGAAGAGGACATAACAACTTAGTTTCATATGCCTATTCTCCAACGGGAGCATAGCCAATTTCAATTTCATTCCACTTTAGATTTGTCCATTTATTAGGACTTAGGGGTTAATTAACAACTAGCTACAGAAAACCCCTAAGCAATATTTATAAATCCAGTTCATCCTGACAAAAAAATTTTCAGGGGAAAATGCTAAGGCAAATTTTGTTCTGGTTCACACATTTGGGTAAGAGATAAATCAAAATTCAGAATAAAGCAGAAAAAATAAAGTAATCAATTCTTTACAGAACTTTAGATGATATTTCAGTTCAAAACTGAATTTCTTTAATACAATTTATTCAGGGACTAACTTAGTTCTTTCCAAAAGCAAATAAATTCACACTAAGCAGCAACAATTTTCTGCTTCCCATTCACCAAACATGTATGAAATCCCAGTGATATTAGCTATTGCTCTCTTGAGTCTTGAAATTGTCTCCTCTCTTTTTGCTCTTTTCACTTTTTCTACTTGGAGGTTGTCATTGACTCTTTTTTTATTTCTCATTTTTAGTTTTTTTCTTTGTCTATGCTCCTTCAGTTTTTCTTCTTTAACTCCCTCAAGAGTAACATTTTACACAGTCCCTAAGTGACTTGAACATTAAAGGGACTTTGGAGGAGAATCACTGTTTCAAACAGTGACTACCCAAGGCATTGCCTGCCTGGTTCTGATGCAATTCGCTCCAGTGTGTTTTCTTAGACACAGTAACTCTAATTGATGCCCTTCTTTAAAAGTGCACAGAGGATAACCATTTTTGTGTATTAGAATTATAATTTGTTTTGGGATTGAACCTAAATTTCCTGGTGCTTGAATATTTATTTTTCTCTGGACAAAGGAAGATCTTCTGTGTCTCAGGATAGAGGCTTCTAGGACATCACTTTCCTTTCTAGAAGAACTCTGACCAGTTCTTAAGGCTGGAACGTTTGTTCATTCAGAATTTATGAGTATGGCATTATAAAAAAATCCTCACTCTTTCATATGCTTTTATATCAATTTTTAAAGAGAACATAACTACTAAAATGATACCCAAGGTAATATAGCAATGCCTGTACTGGTGCAGAGTTTATTTGCATTCTTATTGAAGCTTCTTTCTCAGAAAAAAATTCAATCTCCATGGAAACTTTTGATATTAGAATATCGAGCAAAGAATTGGTTTCGTGCATCACATAAATTATTTCCTGAGTAGAAATCTGACCAGTTTGTCAAACTATCAATTAATGGTCTGAGTGAAACCATCAGAGAAAGCAGTCATTCCTCTGCCCCATCCTTTAGACTGTCCCCCAGGTAATCCAAAGCACTAGAAGTGCTTCTTATTTCTTGAGTGATATAGGGGCTGAGGAGAAGGTACCTGACTATAGGAATCCACCATGGTTTCACCCCTCCAATAGTCTGAACCAACCAAACCCTGTGACCGATGATTTTTCCTCTTTGGTATTGCCCAGATCTTCCCCTTGCCATCCACCTAAAGAGCCACCATTCTGGTTTAAGTTTTTTTTTTTGTTTTTTTTTTATGGCATTTATTAAGCGCTTACGTTCTCACTTTATCAGCTCTCACTGAAGCACCTTGGCCTAATGGACGGAGCATGTGCCTGGGAGTCAGAAGGACCTGAGCTCTAAGTCTGGCTTTGCCACTTGTCTGCTGTGTGTGACCTTGGGCAAGTCACCTCACTTCTCTGGGCCTCAGTTCCCTCATCTGTAAAATGGGGATTTAGACTTTGAGCCCCATGGGTGATGAGGACTGTGTCCACCTGACTAGCTCATAATAATAATAATAATAATAATAATAATGATAACACTTGTTAAGCACTTACTATGTGCAAAGCACTGTTCTAAGCACTGGGGAGGATTCAAGGTGATCAGGTTGTCCCACAGGGGGCTCACAGTATTAATCCCCATTTTACAGATGAGGTAACTGAGGCACAGAGAAGTTAAGTGACTTGCCCAAAGTCACACAGCTGACAAGCAGCAGACCTGGGATTAGAACCCACGACCTCTGACTCCGAAGTCTGTGCTCTTTCCACTGAGCCATGCTGCTTCTCTGCCCCAGTGCTTAGAACAGTGTCTGCCACATAATGACAATAATAATGATGGTATTTGTTAAGTGGTAACTATGTGCCAAGCACTGTTTTAAGCACTGAGGTAAATACAAGGTTATCAGGTTGCCCCACGTGGGGCTCCCAGTCTTAATCACTATTTTACAGATGAAGTAACTGAGGCACTGAGAAGTTAAGCGACTTGCCCCAAATCACAAAGCTGACAAGTGGTGGAGCTGGGATTAGAACCCACGACCTCTTACTCCCAAACCCGTGCTCTTTCCACCAAGCCATGCTGCTTCCCATAGTAAGGGCTTAACAAATACCATCACTACCACTATCACTATCACAGTTAGACTCTGGAATCAGTCCTTGCTGGTGTCCCAGTCACCAACCACTCCTGCTTCATGTTGCATGTTGCTCCCAGGATCGCTTTTCCAAAACATCCCTTGGTCCATAAAGCTCTATTCCTCCAAAAACCTGCAATGGCTCCCATATCAATCAGTCAGTGGTATTTCATGAGCACTAACTGTGTGCAGAGCAGTATGCTAAACATTTGGGAGAGTTGGTAGGCATGATCCCTGCCCACAAGGAATTTATAATCTAGTGATCCTTCAGCATCAAGCAGAGACACCTTGCCATCAACTTCAAGGCTGTCCACTAATATTCCTCATCTAAGATACTGACTCTCTTCACCTGCTTTTTCATGGCTCTCACTCTTAACTCCTAAAATCACCTTCTAATTGTGATAGAGTCTCCCCCTCAAGAATAGTTATGCCTCTCTAGACTGTAAGCTCGTTGTGGGAAGGGAATGTGTCTGTTATATTGCTGCAATGTGCTCTCCCAAGTGCTTAGTACAGTGCCCTGCACACAGTAAATACTCAGTAAATATGATTGATTGATTGATGAGCCTCAGGCCAGTCACAAAGATTTTGGGACCAAGTACTCACTCAAATGAATTAACTGGAATGCCAGTGGTTTGCGCAGTGCTATTTGCATGAGAAGTAGCAGGGCTTAGTGGCAAGAACATGGGCTTGAGTGTCAGAGGTTGTGTGTTCTAATCCCACTCTGCCACCTGTCAGTTGTGTGACTTTGGGCAAGTCACTTAACTTCTCTATGCCTCAGCTCCCTCATCTGTAAAAAGGAGATAAAGACTGTGAGCCTCACATGGGACAACCTGATTACCTTGTATCTACCTCAGCGTTTAGAACAGTGCTTGGCACATAGTAAGTGCTTAACAAATACCATTATTATTATTATTATTATTATTATCATTATTATTGTTATTAGTTGTGTCGTAATGGATAGAGCACAGGCCTGGGAGTCAGAAGGTGATGGGTTCTAATTCCAGCTCCACCACTTGTCTGATGTATGGCCCTGGGCAAGTCACTTCACTGTGCCTCAGTTACCTCATCTACAAAATGGTGATTGAGACTGTGAGCCCCACGTGGCACAGGGACTATGTCCAACCTGATTTGATTGCATCCACCCGAGTGCTTAGTACAGTGTCTGACACACAATAAGTGCTTAACAAGTACTATTATCATTATACCCTCTCTGCTTCTGATGATCTTTGGCCTCTGACTCCTTACTCATGCTATTCCCTGGAACTGGAACTCACTTCCCAGCCAAAAGCATATAGCACCGCAGCTCTTGCCATTGTCAAAGTCCTCCTAAAATCCCACCTCCTCCAGGAAGAATTTCCTGATTAATTCATCCAAATTCAATCAATGATATTTTTGAGTGTTTACTTTATGCAGAGCATTGCACTATGCGCTTGTGTCTGTTTATTGTTGTATTATACTCTCCTAAATGCTTAGTACAGTGCTCTGCACACAGTTCGCACTCCATAAATAGGATTGACTAAATGAATGAATGAATGAGAGTACAGTTCCAGAATTGGTAGACACAGTTTCTTCCTTAAAGGAGCATAAAATTGCCTCAGTCCGAGTCACCCTTCATACTTATGTATTCATATCCAACCTCAGCACAGATGCAGACATTCATTCAATCATATTTATTGAGCATGTACTGTATGCAGAGCACCGTACTAAGTGCTTCTACACACATACATATACATATACAGACATATGCATATACATTTACAGACATATACACAGACAAACGTATATGTATAGTCAATTATTTATTGTATAATTTCTTCTGACTACATCACCCTATTACTATTTTTATCCTTGTTCTCCCCCTCTGCCTCCTATTTGTAAATCATTTATATCTGCCTGTTTCCACTGTTACATTGTACAAACCTTGAGGGCTGAGAATGGTTTTTTTGTTTGTTATGCTCACTGCAGTGCCCTGGTTTCAATAGACTCCAATGAAAGCAGTGCTTGAATCAGTGTAGTAGCAGTTTGAATAGAGAAGAAAGGGTGGGTTTTAGAGATGCTGTGAAGGTAGAACAGACAGTATATCATGACATTGAATATGTGGGTGGGTGTTTTGTTAAGCAGCGTGGCTCAGGGGAAAGAGTCAAGAGCCACTCCCAGTGTGGCTTGGGAATCAGAGGTCATGGGTTCTAATCCCTCTCTGCCACTTGCCTGCTGTGTGACTTTGGACAAGTCACTTAACTTCTCTGTCCCTCAGTTCCCTCATCTGTAAAATGGGGATTAAGTCTGTGAGCCCCATGTGGGACAACCTGATTACCTTGTATCTACCCCAGCACTTAGAACTGTGCTTGGCACATAGTAAGGGCTTAACAAATACCACCATGTATGAGAAGCAGCATGGCTCAGGGGAAAGAGCCCAGGCTTGGGAGTCAGAGGTCATGGGTTTTAATCCCAGCTCCGCCACTTGCCAGCTGAGTGACGTTGGGCAAGTCCACTTCTCTGTGCCTCAGTTACCTCATCTGTAAAATGGGGATTAAGACTGTGAGCCCCATTTGGGACAACCTGATTACCTTGTATCCCTCCCCAGTGCTTAGAACAGTGCTTGGCACATAGTAAGCGCTTAACAAATGCCATTATTATTATTAATGAGAGAGATGAGTCAAGAACAGTGCTAAGGTTATGGGTTTGTGAAACAGGATAGTGGTGGTGTCAGCAGTTATGGGAAAGGCAGCAGGGGACAGGGTTTGAGTCGGTAGATCAGGGGTTCTGTTTTGGACATTAATTCATTCAGTCGAATTTATTGAGTGCTTACTGTGTGCAGGGCATTGTACTAAGCGCTTGGAAAGTACAATTCACCAACCAAATAGAGACAATCCCTACCCAACAGGCTCACAGTATAGAAGAGGGAGCATATTATTTTTGTTATTGGACATATTAAGTTTGAGATGTTCACAGGATAACTAAGTACAAATGTCCTGAAGGCAGGAGGAAATGTAAAAACCCTGAAAAGTAAGAAGTTACACTGGTCTTCACTTTCCTTTCTGTTGCAGGGAAACTGTGTGGCCTAGTGGAAAGAGCACAGGCCTGGGAGTCAGAGGACCTGAGTTCTAATTCCAGCTCTTCCAGTTGTCTGCTGTGTAACCTTGGACAAGTCACTTAACTTCTCTGGCCTCAGTTTCTTCATCTGCACAATGGGGATCAAATTCTACTCTCTCCTACCTATACTGTGAGCCTCATGTGGGACAGGGACCATGTCCAACCTGTTTGTCTTGTATCATCAATTGTATTTATTGAGCGCTTACTATGTGCAGAGCACTGTACTAAGCGCTCAATAAGATACTAAGCATATCTACCATGCTTGGCACATAGTAAGCACTTCATAATTATTACTGTTTTTCCTTTACACTTAAAAAATGTATGAAACAAGACAGATTTAGATTCCTAAATACCAGCATTCTGATAAATGCAGTGATCTACTTCTTTCATCTTGCTTTTTTTTCTTTTCCTTTACCTCTATTTTAGTAAAGAATTGAGAACTCAGTCACCCTCAGAGTCATGTTTTTGTGAATGAAAAGTTAAACTTTGTCAGGAGCAAGTAATGAGGATGAAGCAGTCCCAAAGTTTAGTAGCAATTGATATTGAACACACGTTCATTGAATTCAGAAGTAAAGCGGTTTTTCTGTGTCAAGAAAAGGATTAACCTTATCTTGGATAACAAAAAAAATCATTTCTCAGGATTAAAATGATCAACATGACCGGAAGGGAAGAATTAGAAAGAGAAATACAGGGAAAGACTTCAATGAATGGAAATGGACAATAGAAAAGCCTGGAAATTGTTGGGAATCAGAAAAAAATGTTCTGGCACTTGTTATAGTCTTGCACTGTTCTATGTGCTGGGGTGGATGCAAGTTAACCAGGCCAGACACAGTCACTGTCCCAGTTAGGCCTCACAGTCTAAGTAGGAGGAAAATGATAGTATAGACAAAAAGTGATGGAAAAAATTATTAATCTAGTTTCTTGCCAGAGACAGCAGTAATTTGAAGGAAAGTCTTCTCTAGATAAATTATGCTTTATATTCCATCCTGTTTGACATTTAGTTAACGCATAAGTGAAACACTTACTCTCAGTGATTTAACACTGACTCATTGCAACCTATTTGGAAGAAGTAAATGTAATTATTGTTGAGAGTGTTTGATTATATACTTTATGTAATTTCATTCCGAAATTGAAATAGCTATTCTCCATAACAAGATGTAAATCCAGATTCAGGTGGCTGACATGTTTGCGATGTTATAGCTTGCTGCTATCTGTTGAGTCGTTCCTCACTTTTCATAGGTGCAGTTATCCTTCCTGACACCATGGTCGGTGGAATAAATAACATTTTGTAGGTACCATCTGGGTTATGAGATAATAATAAAATCCATGTGCAGTCAGTTCTTCTGCAACATGTGTTCTCACTACACTTTTGGATAGAGGACTACAGCAGTATTAGGGAGTGTTCGTCCAACCACAGAGAGAATTAGCTGAAGCGTTAAAAGTCCACATGGTGATTCAATATGAAGCTTTTAGAAGTTTTATTTAACCTCTATTGGTTTTGTGATCCCTAAGCCGAATGAACAAAAATAGCAATATTCCTTCAAAGTAGCAATCAATCACATTTATAGACCATTTACTGTATGCAGAGTGCTGTACTAATTGCTTAGGAGACTACAACAGAGTTGGTAGACATGTTCCCTGCCCACAAGGAATTTACAGGCTAGAGGAGGAGACAGATGTTAAAATAAATTACGGATATGTACATAAGTGCTGTGGGGCTGATGTCGGGGGTGGATATATAGAAGCAGCATGGCTTAGTGGGTAGAGCATGGGACTGGGAATCAGAAGGTCCTGGGTTCTAATCCCAGCTCTGCCATTTGTCCGCTCTGTGACCTTGGACAAGTCACTTCATGTCTCTGTGCCTCAGTTCCCTCATCTGTAGAATGGGGATTGAGACTGTGAGCCCCACGTGGGACAGGGACTGCATCCAAACCAATTTTGCCGTACCCACTCCAGCACTTAGTACAGTGCCTGGCACATAGTAAGTGCTTAACAAACGCCATAGTTATCATTATTATCAAGTGCTTAAAGGGAAGAAATCCAAGTGTAAGGGCAGCACAGAAGGGAGAGGGAGTAGAGGAAATGATGGCTAAGTTGTGGAAGGCCTCTTGGAGGAGATGTGATTTTAGTAAGGCTTTGAAGATCGGGGGAGAGATGGCATGTTAGACATGAAGGAGGAGGGAGTTCCAGGCCAGAGGCAGGTTGTAGACAAGGAGTTGTCAGTGAATAAACAAGATCGAGATACAGACAGTAAATTGGCATTAGAGGAGTGAAATGTATGGACTGGGCTATAGTAGGAAATCAATCAGATGAAGTAGGATGGGGCAAGGTGATTGAGTGCTTTAAAACCAGTGGTGAGGAGTTTCTGTTTAATGCAGAGGTAGATTCATTCCATTGTATTTATTGAATGCTTACTGTGTGTAGAGCACGGGCTCAAATCCCGACTCTGCCAGCTGCCAGCTGTGTGACTTTGTGCAAGTCACTTCATTTCTCTGGGCCTCAGTTACCCCATCTGTAAAATGGGGATTAAAAATGTGAGCTCCCCCTTGGGACAACCTGATCACCTTGTAACCTCCCCAGTGCTTAGAACAGTGCTTTGCACATAGTAAGTGCTTAACAAATGCCATCATTATTGGGAAGCAGCATGGCTCAGTGGAAAGAGCCTGGGCTTTGGAGCCAGAGGTCATGGGTTCAAATCCCAGCTCCGCCAACTGTCAGCTGTGTGACTTTGGGCAAGTCACTTCACTTCTCTAGGCCTCAGTTACCCCATCTGTAAAATGGGGATTAAGACTGTGAGCCCCCTATGGGACAACCTGTTCACCTTGTAACCTGCCCAGCACTTAGAACAGTGCATTGCACATAGTAAGCGCTTAACAAATGCCATCATTATTATTTTTATTATTCTTACTAAGTGCTTGGGAGAGTACAGCACAACTATAGACAGATTCCCTGCCCACAGTGAGCTTACAGTCTTGAGGGAGAGATAGACATTAATATAATTTAAAAAATTACATGGGCACCACCACCTCCACATCAAATAGTGGGGCAAACAGATCATTTTTCTAAAAATGAAAAAGAAAACAAATTTAAAAACAAATTTTAAAAAGATGATCAGGGAGGCAAAGTGAAGTATGGGCTGACATGTGGAAGCATGGAAGGAATGTGACCTAATAGAAACATTACAGGGCTGGGAATCAGGAGACTAGCTCCATCATTTGCCAGCTGGGTAACTTTGAGCAAAGTCACTTAATTTCCCTATGCCTGAGTTTCCTCATTGGCAAAATGGGAATGAAACACCTATTCTCCCTTCCACTTAGATTGTGAGCCCCATATGGAACAGAGACTGTGTCCCAGCTGATTACTGTATTTCTATTCCAGCACTTAGTGCACTTCTTGACATGTAGTAAGCACTTAGTAAATATTAGTAGTTTTAGTAGTTGGAGGAGGAGAAGTATCCTAAGAAAAATCCTATTTAGCTCTGTGGGAACTACATGCTCTATGATCTATGATCTGAGCAATCAATCAATCAGTAGTATTTAGTGAATGCTTACTATGTGTGAATGCTTATTATGTGCAGAGCACTGTACTGAGTGCTTGGGAGAGTATCATATAAAAACAGACACAATCCCCGCCCACAATGAGCTTACAGTCTTGAGGGGGAGACAGACATTAATATAAATAAATTACCAACATGAGTTCACAGCATTGTAAGAAAACTCCTCTAGGTTGTAAAGTCATTATTGTAAAGTTTTCTTACAATGCAGTGAACTTATGTTGGTAATTTGTTTATTTATATTAATGTCTGTCTCACCCTCTAGACTGGAAGCTCACTGAGGGCAGGGAATGTGTCCATTATGTTGTTCTATGGTACTCTCCCAAGTGCTTATTACAGTGCTCTGAACATGGTAATTGCTCAATAAGTACAATTGAGTGGATGAATGAATAAAAATCAACTTTAAAGGGTAAAAAAACTTTGAAAATATAAATGATAGTCACTAAAAATCAATGAAAATGCAACCCTGTGTATTAGAAAAGTTTTCCTTTCCAGACACTGAATGATGCAACTGTACATCAGGTGTTACTGGAACATTGTTCCTCTACCTTCCTGAGTTTTCCTGAAGCAGTTATCTGAAATCAATTATTTTATGCACTCTGCATATTAATTGGAAGCATTTTCTAAATAACGGATTCTTTGAAATTATATAACAATGCACAATACCCATAAATCACTTGGCATATTTAATTGTTTTTGCAGTTATTCCTCCCCTGAGTTCAGAATCAGGCTATCTAGGGGTCCAAGTCTCAACCCCTTTCTTTGAACACTGCCCAACATTTTGACAACCAAGTCCCGCCTCCTCCTGGAATGGAGGCTAAGAGTTCTGCAGCTTTAATTAACATTTTTAATGCGGAGATTTTTCTGTCTCCAAACTGGAAGAAGGAATGGTGGTATGAAGATATTACTCTAATATGTTGCCTTCCATTAAGCAATACTTGTTCCTGTGTCAGTCTTCACACTGTTAGACTGTGAACTTCTTGTGGGCAGCCACAATTTATATATCATTCATACGTTTCAATTTATATGATTTTTATCCTCCGGTACAATGCTTTATGCAAACCAGGTACTAATGAATGTGAATGATAAATAATTTATAGAACTTTAATTTCAGGACTATGGCTAGAAGTTCCTTTAATTTATTGGGTTAGAGATATTTAACAATGGGAATACTTAGTGACTGCCAGTCCACTAGAGAAAATAATGTCCAGAGGCAGGATAAAGTGATTGAATGAATGAATATAGGAACTCAATTTATTTAAAAAAATCCAAAACTGTAATCTGCTAGAATTGCTAGACAATATTGACTCTTTTAGAGAGCTCTGTGAGGAAAGATTATGGAAGTTCTGCCTGTACTTGTAAAAGGCTGTTGTACATTATAAAGCAGCAAATAAAAATTGAACTTTCAGTGATTTACTTTCCCTTTCTGAAATAAGCTTAAATGTTCTTGTCACAGAATTGTAGCACAATAGTAATACTTGTGGAATTTTTTAAGTGTTTGTTATGTGCCAATTACTGTACTAAAATTTGGGTAAATACAATGTAATCAAGTAGGACAAAGTCCCTGTCCCACATTGAACTCACAGTCTACACTGGAGGGAGAACAGGTATGGAATTCCCATTTTACAGATAAGGAAACTGAGGCACCTGGAAGTTAAGTAACTTGCCCAGGGTCACACAGCAGAGCTATGATTAGAACCCAAACATCTGACTCCCAAGTACATGATATATAAACTAGTCCACACTGCTGTACCCAGTTTTTTTCCAAGAATAACTCCAACGTACAATAATAATAATAATAATGTCATTTATTAAGCACTTACTATGTGCAAAGCACTGTTCTAAGTGAGGTGCTCATGTTGTCCCACGTGGGGCTCACAGCCTTAATACCCATTTTACAGATGAGGTAACTGAGGTACAGAGAAATGCAGTGACTTGCCCAAAGTCACACAGCTGACAAGTGGCAGAGCCAGGATTAGAACCCATGACCTCTGACTCCCAAGCCCATGCTCTTGCCACTGAGCCACGTGTATTTTTAATAGTTAATTATGTGTGAAGTATTAGGTTTTGTAATCCTTCCTTGTACATTTACTCATAAAGAGTGTCAATATTAGTTCCCTGGATTTGATATTGTACTTTCCAAGAGCTTAGTACAGTGTGCTGCACAAAGCGCTCCATAAATACGATTGATTGAATGAATGAATGAATGAATATTGGGCTTTGTAACTATTAGTCCTACTAGCTGATTGATGATGGAGAAGTAATTCAGCTTTTCTATGCCTTATATAAAATTAAAATGAAAACACAAGTATTATTGGATGAATGTTGGGACAAGTAATTCACCAAATATTTACCCTAGCTTATTTCAATTGAGAAGAGTTTTTATCATGTGCTGCCTGGGTAGCAAAATACCTTGTATACTTGTGCAATGCCACCTGTCTGCTGTGTGACCTTGGGTAAGTCACTTTACTTCTCTGGGCCTCAGTTACCACATCTGAGGATGGGGATTGAGACTCTGCTCACATGGGGCGGAGACTGTGTCCAACCTGATTTGCTTGTATCCGCCCCAGTGCTTAGTACAGTGCTTGGCACATAGTAAGAACTTAACAAATACCATAATTATTATTATTGTTGTTGTTATTACATAGTATGTTAGAAAGCAGAAATAAGCATTACATTCTTGGGTGCTAATAATAATAATAATAAAAAAATGAGTGTGGGTACTGCTTCCCAGAGGTAGGTACATAAATTCCATTTTCTTGAGGTTTAAGTGAATTCATATTTATTGTGTGCTTACTGTGTGCAAAGCACTGTACTAAGCAATTGGGAGAGTACAATATAACAACAAACAGACACATTCCTGCCCATAATAAGCTCACAGTCTAGAGGGGGAGACAGACATTTAATATGAATAAATTGATGAATAAATTGATACATTAATTAATAGTGCTCTGTTAACACTATAACTGAATGACTGTATGTTCCTCTGTGACTCTTTTCAAGACTTTTTATGATACTCATATAATCTATTGAGTTGTAAGAGTTGCCTGGTGGATGAGCGATCCATTCTGTCTCCAGCTGAGGCAGTATGGTGTAGTGGATAGAGCATGGGCCTGGGAATCAGAAAGTTATGTGTTCTAATCCCAGTTCCACCACTTGTCTGCTGTGTGATCTTGAACAAATCACTTCACTTTTCTGGGCCTCAGTTACCTCATCTGTAAAATTGGGATGGAGACTGTGAGCCCCATGTGGAACAGGGACTGTTGTCCAACCTTATTTGCTTGTATCCACCTCAGCACTTAGTATGGTACCTGACATAGTAAACGTTTAAATACCACAACTTTTATTATTATCCTCAAGCATGGCAGTGTGGAGTAAGTTGAGCAGGACCACAATTACCCCCACAGTCCTCTTTCATTCTAATGGTTATGGGGAAAGTGCCAGGCAAGCCACCATTGACTCTGATTTGACCTCCCATTTTGTTGCCTCAAGATTTTGAGGCAAACTACTCATGGTTGTCCAACTTGGTTACAGAAACCTCATCTGTTCGATATTCTTTCTCCGAAAAATCAAATCCACTGTACTTTATTTTGGTCTAAAGTCATATTGTGATTCAAGTCATATATGGTTAATTGTATTACTCGTCATCTGTCCTGGAGTATTCTGGTTAGAATCTCTTTACAGTCGTTGAAAGCAGGGAGATACTCTGATAGTTTTCACCATCAACTGTCTTGCTTTTCATTTTGAGGATGATGATAATCATGGGATTGGTGGGAATGTATAAATGTTCTCAAACAGTTAAATAGTAGAAGGCAATGTAAATTGCAGCATTCTTAGAAAGTAAATCTCATTAACTAAACTTCTGTCAAACATATATAAACATTTAAATCAAGGTCAGCACACACTACATAAACTGATTGAAAATAGCTGAAGTCCCTTTAGACATTATAAATATGTGTGTATGTATATGCTGAAGAGATGTAATATAGCTCTTTCCTAATCAGGGAAAGAATGCAAAGCTTCCATACAGGGTTCCCGAGTGGAGTTATTGGAGACACTTGTTTTCATTTATTTTCGATTTACTGGTCTTATTTTCATTCTTATCCAAGAGTTACCCACCATGACATGAATTGTTATTTGTTCAAACAGTTCAGGGCTAATGTTGCTTGTGAATGCTGCTCTGATTCTTGACCAAGGATATCTGGGTATTGAGGGAAAGGTCTGGATTCAAAACATTTTGGTAGCTGTTATTTTATTTCATCTCCCTCTGTTATGCAGTGACATCCATGTTTCTTTTTGCTTTCAAAAGAAAAGTGTATTCCACAAACATAACAAATCAAAACACGGAGTATGAGATAGTTATTCATTTTGTTGATTTTTAGGTTCAAAGATAATACTGCTAATGGTGAAATTTTATCAGCTGGTGCAGGTGTGACATAATACTATGCATGGTGTGAGATTCAATCAATCAGTAGTATTTATTGAACTTCTATGGGGGGCACAACACTATACCTAAATCCTCTAGACTGTAAGGTCCTTGTGGCCTACACTCTACCAACCAGGTTATATTGTACTCTTCCGAGTGCTTAGTACAGTACTCTGACACAGTAAGTGCTCAATAAATATGATCAGCTGGTTGATTACTTGGGGGTGTGTGACAGAATAAGTAGTCATGATTCCTGTCTTCAAGGAGTTTATGGTATAGAGAGGAAGACAGACACTAACAACATTTACAGGTAAGGGGAAGAAGGAAAGGGGGAATCTGCATATGACTATTACTTTAGTATTAGGGTTTATCTTTTTAAAAAGTATGAGTTTATAAAAAATATCTACATGAGTGTGCTACAGAAGCTTGTGAGTTCACAACTGCTCAGGTGGCCAGGAAAGTGGACGTCCTGAGTGACAATTGAGGGTCTATAACCTGGGGAGATTAGAAATTAATCAGAAAAGGCCTCCTGGGCCATCCTTGGAAGGTCTTTGAAGATGGGGAGAGCAGTCACCTGGATTTGAAGGAGAAGGTAGTTCTAAGGACAGGAAAGGGTATGAGCAAGATGTCAGCCACAGAAGGGACAAGAATAAGGTACAATAAGAAGGCTAGAATGAGAGGGATGGAGAAGCAGCATGGCCTAGTGGATAGAACTTGGTCCTGAGATTCAGAAGGACTTGGGTCCTAATCCCAGCTCTGCCACTGGTCTGCTGTGTGACCTTGGGAAAGTCACTTCACTTCTCTGTGCTTCAGTTACTTCATTTGTAAAATGGAAATGAAGACTATGAGCCCCATGTGGGACATAGACTGTGTCCAACCTGATTAGCTTGTATCTACTATAGCTCGTGTCTACTCTAGCACTTATGGTACCTGGCATATAGTAAGTGCTTAACAAATACCACAAAGAGTGAAGAATGCAATGATGATAATAATAATTAATATTGTGATGGTACTTATTAACTACTTAGTGTTAGTCACTGTGTTAAATGTTAAAAAAAGATCAGATTGGACACAGTACCTGTTTGACAGTCTAAGAGGGAAGGAGAACAGGTATTTTATCCCCATTCTACAAATGAGAATGCTGGGAACAGAATAGTGTGTTTGTAAAACTTTCACATTGCATGACTATTGTATATGTTACCCAAAGCCAGCATCTAATTCTGCTTTCCTTTTTACTACCTGGTGTCCTAATCTTCCTGAGCCATCTGCACTACTATAGACTTCCTACTTTTAATTGCTGTAGGCCAAGATGAGTTGCCTTCTGTAGTTCTCTCTCTCCCAGCCATCGGTGAACTATATTATTCAAAATTTAGTTTTGTTACATATTTAAAGCAATTGTTCTCTTCCCCTCTTTTTTTTTAATGTGTTCTCCATTTCAAGTAAATACAGCACAGTTTAGGTATACTTGTGCCATTGATTCTTCTCCTTAACACACTCCCAAAGTGCTATGGGATGAACAAAGGTTGGTGCTAACATCCCAAAGATCCTTCCAGCCCTGGGACCATGCCAAAGGATTGTGTGAGGGGACAGAAAGCTCATTTCAGGTATTGATCCAAACTGCCCTCTTAAACTGCTCTGGACTCACCACATGCTCTCAATCCCCTCCCTCTATTTCTGGTTCCTTCCTGGCCAACACTTCTCCAAATCCTCCTCCCCCTTATGCTGGCCCCTTTTAGTTAACTCAATCAATGGTCTTGAACTCACAGTGGAGAGGGAACATGTCTATCAACTCTGTTGTACTGTACTCTCCTAAGTGCTTAGTATGCTGCCCTGCACACAGTCTTGTCCTATGCAGTGGAGTCGTCTCTGATTCATAGCGAGCCCATGGACACATCTCTCCCAGAACACCCCACCAGAAGCAGCTTGGCTTAGTGGAAAGAGCACGGGCTTCGGAGTCATAGGTCATGGGTGTAAACCCCGGCTCTGCCAGTTGTCAGCTGTGTGACTTTGGGCAAGCCACTTAACTTCTCTGGGCCTCAGTTACCTCATCCGTGAATTGGGGATTAAGACTGTGAGCCCCCCGTGGGACAACCTGATCACCTTGTAACCTCCTCAGTGCTTAGAACAGTACTTGGCACATAGTAAGCGCTTAATAAATGCCATTATTTTTTTTTTTTAGAGAAGCCGCTTGGCTCAGTGGAAAGAGTCACTGGCTTTGGAGTCAGTGGTCATAGGTTCAAATCCCGGCTCTGCCAATTGTCAGCTGTGTGACTTTGGGCAAGTCACTTAAATTCTCTGTGCCTCAGTTACCTCATCTGTAAAATGGGGATTAACTGTGAGCCCCCTGTGGGACAATCTGATCACCTTGTAACCTCCCCAGTGCTTAGAACAGTGCTTTGCACATAGTAAGCACTTAATAAATGCCATCATTATTATTATTATTTAGTTCACTCAATCAATGGTATTGAGCTCATTGTGGAGAGGAAACATGTCTACCAACTCTGTTGTACTGTACTCTCCTAAGTGCTTAGTATGCTGCTCTGCACACAGTCTTGTCCTATGCAGTGGAGTCATTCCTGACTCATAGCAAGCCCACAGACACATCTCTTCCAGAGCACCCCACCTCCATCTGCCATCACACTGGTAGTGTATCCATAGAGTTTTCTTGGTAAAAATATAGAAGTGGTTTACCACTGCCTCCTTTCTTGCAGTAAACTTGAATCTCCACCCTTGACTCTCTCCCAAGCCACTGCTGCCCGGTAGCACTCAATAAATACCACTGATGATAATGGCCTGGCACCCTGAAAATTAGTCTAGTCTTCTTCGTCAAGCAAGGATTCATATAGCAGGTAGAAATGCCATATCCTTGTTGCATTGTTTCATGTTACCATTTCTACATTTTGGGACTAAATTCAGTTGCATCTGTTAGCTTCCACCTGCAAGCTTATTAGGTTGGCACAAAATGATCCCCTCACACTTCACTTGTTAACTACAGAAAGCTTCAGGTTTCCTTCCCTCTATTCAAATTGGGGCTTGCAGAAGTGAATGAGTTGCATTTGTGTGTTTTTCATTCCGTTTCTGGAGATTACAAAACCAGGGGGAGTTGATGGTATTTAGAAGGTAGCTGTGGGTGTGCAAATCAATGTAACTTTCCAATACCTGTTCCTGTTGATAAATATAGAAGGTCAAAAGTTAAACTTTTATCGTTCCTTGGCATTCTTGTGACAAACTGCAGGCCTTATCTTTACAGCCATCATGGCTAGCCTTAAATCAACTTTAAAATTGCAAAGATAAATGGACTCATTATCATAATAAGTACAGCTATCTTACTGTCGCCTACTGAAGCAGCGTGGCTAGAGAAGCAGTGTGGCTCAGTGGAAAGAGCCCGGGCTTTGGAGTCAGTGGTCGTGGGTTCAAATCCCAGCTCCACCGACTGTCAGCTGTGTGACTTTGGGCAAGTCACAACTTCTCTGGGCCTCAGTTCCCTCATCTGTAAAATGGGGATGAAGACTGTGAGCCCCCCGTGGGACAACCTGATCACCTTGTAGCCTCCCCAGTGCTTAGAATGGTGCTTTGCACATAGTAAGCGCTTAATAAATGCCATCATTATTATTCTTATTACTGCAGTATCCAAGTTTTCAGGCTTGCACTATTTAGAAAATGATGTAAAAATCCACAGGTAAGAGATCCCCTGAAGAGCACTTTGTTTCAGATGGCATACGGAAAAAGAACTTAAGATTTTAAGTAAGGTCCCTCAAATCATCATTCACATTTCTTGAGCACTTACTGTATGCAGAGCACTGTTCTAAGAGCTTGGAAGAGCCCACTGTAACAGAATTGGTAGACATGCTACTTGCCCACAAATTTACATTCCAGAGGGAGCTGCAGACATTAATATAAATAATAAAATTACAGATATGTATATGTACAAAAGTGCTATGGGGCTAAGGGAAGAGTGAATAATAGGTGCAAGTCCAGATGCAGAAAGGAGAGGGAGAAGAGGAAACGAGGTCTTAGGGAAGGCTTCTTGGAGGAGACGTGTTTTCAATAAGGCTTTGAAGGTTGGGGGAGAGTGAACATCTGTTGGCTATTAAGAAGACGATTGCGAGTACCACGTGGGACAACCTCATCACCTTGTAACCTCCCCAGCGCTTAGAACAGTGCTTTCCACATAATAAGCACTTAATAAATGCCATTAAAAAAAGGAGGGAGTTCCAGGCCAGGGGGTAGTTCCTGTCCCTCAGCGGGGGCTCACAATCTAACAAGAAGTCTACGGAAAGTAATACACCATCATAAACCCTTTTCAAATGAAGTCATTAGCATCAAACAGCTACTTTCTTCTTCATCCAAAGAGTTCTAACTTCCTGAGCTATCTGAAAAGTGTCCTCAGGTGACAAAGTGATTGGGGAAAGAGTTATTGCTAGGAAAACCTGTAACTTTGGCCCCAGGATTAGCATTAGCAGAAATACCTAGGGGTGCTTAGGAGTTCAACATTCCTGACCAGGTTAATTTCAGAGTTGTCTCTGTTTGCCATTTCAAGAGGCCTAAGGATAATAATACTGATAACTTGAATATCAATCACTCAGGAATATCCATGATATTTATTGAATATCAATCATTCAATCCATTAATCAGTTGTATTAATTGAGCACTATTCTAAGCACTTCTAACTACAATGCAATAGAGTTAGTAGATGTGATCCCCGCCCACAAAGAGCTTCTAGATATGAAAATATGACAATAAACATATTGCATATTCATTTGCTAGAGTTCATTAAGCAATCTTTTCAGTAATTGGGGGCATACAGAGATGGTGGCAGGATGGAGGTGGAGAAGGGAGTGGTTTTTTTGATGATTTGTCCATGGACACCCAGTTAATCAGCCATAGAGCTGCCCCAATCCATCCAGTCTGCTGCTTTACATTTGGTATCCTCTCCACTAGTATACAGTAACTTGTCTGTGGTGAAAATTGAGAATGTGATCATGTTTCTGTAATATTATTCTTTGCGGCTCAATGTACAGACTTTTTAAAGATGTATAAATCCATTGGACATCCCCCTGATTTAAACGACAGTCTATTAATGCCATTGTCCCGGTTGAAATCCAGTCAAACAGCCAAGTCATTACTGTCTTGACTTGATTGGGTGAAATCTGTCATGCAGTCCAGAAAACCTGGATTCTGGGTAATTTAAAAATTTGCTCCTTCCCTTGCCCACACCATTCTTCTGGTAGAAGAAAAGCCTTGAGTAACTGTCCTTCTGAAAAGTGCGGTCATCTCTAGTGTCAATCAATCAATCAATCGTATTTATTGAGCGCTTACTATGTGCAGAGCACTGTACTAAGCGCTTGGGAAGTACAAATTGGCATCACATAGAGACAGTCCTTACCCGATAGTGGGCTCACAGTCTGAAAGGGGGAGACAGAGAACAGAACCAAACATACCAACAAAATAAAATAAGTAGGATAGAAATGTACAAGTAAAATAAATAAATAAATAAATAAACAGAGTAATAAATATGTACAACCATATATACATATATACAGGTGCTGTGGGGAGGGGAAGGCGGTAAGGCGGGGGGATGGAGAGGGGGACGAGGGGGGAGAGGAAAGAAGGGGCTCAATCTGGGAAGGCCTCCTGGAGGAGGTGAGCTCTCAGCAGGGCCTTGAAGGGAGGAAGAGAGCTAGCTTGGCGGATGGGCAGAGGGAGGGCATTCCAGGCCCGGGGGATGACGTGGGCCGGGGGTCGATGGCGGGACAGGCGAGAGCGAGGTACAGTGAGGAGATTAGTGGTGGAGGAGCGGAGGGTGCGGGCTGGGCAGTAGAAGGAGAGAAGGGAGGTGAGGTAGGAGGGGGCGAGGTGATGGAGAGCCTTGAAGCCCAGGGTGAGGAGTTTCTGCCTGATGCGCAGATTGATCGGTAGCCACTGGAGGTTTTTGAGGAGGGGAGTGATATGTCCAGAGCGTTTCTGGACAAAGATAATCCGGGCAGCAGCATGAAGTATGGATTGAAGTGGAGAGAGACACGAGGATGGGAGATCAGAGAGAAGGCTAGTGCAGTAGTCCAGACGGGATAGGATGAGAGCTTGAATTAGCAGGGTAGCGGTTTGGATGGAGAGGAAAGGGCGGATCTTGGCAATGTTGCGGAGCTGAGACCGGCAGGTTTTGGTGACGGCTTGGATGTGAGGGGTGAATGAGAGAGCGGAGTCGAGGATGACACCAAGGTTGCGGGCTTGTGAGACGGGAAGGATGGTAGTGCCGTCAACAGAGATGGGAAAGTCAGGGAGAGGACAAGGTTTGGGAGGGAAGACAAGGAGCTCAGTCTTCGACATGTTGAGCTTTAGGTGGCGGGCGGACATCCAGATGGAGATGTCCTGAAGGCAGGAGGAGATGCGAGCCTGGAGGGAGGGGGGAGAGAGCAGGGGCAGAGATGTAGATCTGGGTGTCATCAGCGTAGAGGTGATAGTTGAAGCCGTGGGAGCGAATGAGGTCACCAAGGGAGTGAGTGTAGATTGAGAACAGAAGGGGACCAAGCACTGAACCTTGGGGAACTCCCACAGTAAGAGGATGGGAGGGGGAGGAGGAGCCTGCAAAAGAGACTGAGAAAGAACCACCGGAGAGATAAGAGGAGAACCAGGAGAGGACGGAGTCTGTGAAGCCAAGGTCAGATAACGTGTTGAGGAGAAGGGGGTGGTCCACAGTGTCAAAGGCAGCTGAGAGGTCGAGGAGGATTAGGACAGAGTATGAGCCGTTGGATTTGGCAAGCAGGAGGTCATTGGTGACCTTTGAGAGCGCAGTTTCCGTGGAATGAAGGGGACGGAAGCCAGACTGGAGGGGGTCGAGGAGAGAGTTGTTGTTGAGGAATTCTAGGCAGCGCGTGTAGACAACTCGTTCAAGGAGTTTGGAAAGGAATGGTAGGAGGGATATGGGACGATAACTAGAAGGTGAGGTGGGGTCAAGAGAGGGTTTTTTTAGGATGGGAGAGACATGGGCATGTTTGAAGGCAGAGGGGAAGGAACCAGTGGAGAGTGAGCGGTTGAAGATGGAAGTTAAGGAGGGGAGAAGGGATGGAGCGAGAGATTTCATAAGATGAGAGGGAATGGGGTCAGAAGCACAGGTGGCCGGAGTAGCACTTGAGAGGAGGGAGGAGAGTTCCTCTGAGGATACCACTGGGAAGGATGGGAGAGTAGCAGAGAATGTTGAGAGCCGGGGGGTTGGAGAAAGGGGGGAAGAGACTTTGGGGAGGTCGGACCTGATGGATTGAATTTTGTTAATGAAGTAGGAGGCCAGATCGTTGGGGGTGAGGGAAGGAGGAGGGGGAGGAACCGGGGGCCTGAGAAGGGAGTTGAATGTACGGAAGAGCTGGCGGGGGTGATGGGCATGGGTGTCAATAAGGGAGGAGAAATAGTTTTGTCTGGCAGAAGAGAGGGCTGAGTTAAGGCAGGAAAGGATAAACTTGAAGTGAACGAGGTTGGCATGGTGTTTAGACTTTCGCCAGCAGCGTTCGGCAGCTCGAGCATAAGAGCGAAGGAGGCGGACAGTGGCAGTGATCCAGGGCTGTGGGTTAGTGGTGCGAGAGCGGCGAAGGGAAAGGGGAGCGAGCGAGTCTAGCTGAGTAGAAAGGGTAGAGTTGAGAGCAGTAATCTGATCATCAAGACTGGGTAGAGAGGAGAGGGCGGCGAGGTGGGGTGTGAGGCGTTCCGAAAGATGGGTGGGGTCCAGAGAGCGGAGATCTCTGTGAGGGAGTAATACGGAGTTACAGGGGAAAGGAGTGTGAGTGAGGAGGCAGGTGAGAAGATTATGATCAGAGAGAGGGATCACAGAGTTGGTGAGGGTGGACACAGTGCAGCGGTAGGAGATGATGAGGTCGAGGGTATGACCAAGTTGGTGAGTGGGTGAGGTGGGGTGGAGGAAGAGGTTGGCAGCGTCAAGGAGAGATAGAAGGCGGGCGGCAGAGGAGTCGTTAGGGATATCCATGTGGATATTGAAGTCTCCAAGGATCAGAGTGGGCATGGAGAAGGAGAGAAGGAATGTGAGGAAGGGGTCAAAGTCGTTAAAGAAGTGTCATTTCATTTATTTCCCCTACCACAAATGACTAAACATTAAAAGCTTCTGATTATGCACATCAAATATCTTCTCAGAGCACTAGAGATGCAGAGCTCACCTCCTCCAGGAGGCCTTCCCAGACTGAGCTCCCTTCTTCCTCTCCCCCTCCTCCCCCATCCATCCCCCCGCCTTACCTCCTTCCCTTCCCCACAGCACCTGTATGTATGTATATATGTTTGTACGTATTTATTACTCTATTTATTTTACTTTTACATATTTATTCTATCTATTTTATTCTGCTAATATGTTTTGTTTTGTTCTCTGTCTCCCCCTTCTAGACTGTGAGCCCACTGTTGGGTAGGGACCGTCTCTATGTGTTGCCAAATTGTACTTCCCAAGCGCTTAGTACAGTATTCTGCACACAGTAAGTGCTCAATAAATACGATTGATTGAATGAATGAATGAATACAATTGAGCAAATGGTATGTCCTTTGGTCATTCAGCTGAGCATGAACGGACAGGAGAGAAAGTTTGTGAATTCCAGTTCATCCTCTAAGATATAATTATGGTATTTGTTAAGTGCTTACTATATGTCAGGCACTATACTAAGCGCTGGGGTAGATACAAGCAAATCAGGTTGGACACAGTCCCTGCCCCACAGAGGGCTCACAGTCTCAATCCACATTTTACAGATGAGGTAACTGAGGCATAGAGAAGTAAAGTGACTCACCCAAGGTCACACAGTAGACAGGTGGTGGAGCCGGGATTAACTTGATTCACTTGTTCCTCCTACTCTCTAACTTGACATCATTCATGAACTCAAGAACATGTCCTTTTTTTAATGCTATATGTTAAGTGCTTACTATGTAACAAGCACTGTATTAGGCAGTGGGATAGATGAAGTTAATCAAGTTGGACATGGTCCATGTTCCATGTGGGACTCACAGTTTTAACTCCTGTTTTACAGATGAGGTAACCTAGACACAGAAAAGTTAAGTGACTTGCCCAAGGTCACACACCTGATAAGTGGTGAAACTGGGATTAGAATCCAGGTCCTTCTGACTCCCAGGCCTGGGCTTTATCCACTAGACCACATTGTTTGTCCTCGTTTTTGTCAACCAAATCACTGTTGGAAATATCCCAAAACAGAATCGACTCATGAAGAAAACTACCTCTCTACTTGCAATCAACACTGACCCACTGATTAATCAATCAACCAATCAATGGTATTTACTGAGTGCTTGCTGTGTGCAGAGCACTGTACTAAGTGTGTGAGAAAGTACAGTACAACAGAGCTGGGTAAGACTTTCTAATCAAGTATGGTTTCACCTGCCAGTTGTGAGTTAAAATCATGTTTTTATAGTTATGTGTGGTGGGACAGAGTCAAAAGCTTTGCTGGAGTCTAGATGGAATGTAGCCACAATTTTCCTTTGGTCTACACTCAGAATTCAGCTGAAAAGACAGTCCATTTTAAAACTCTATATTTCATTTACAAAACTGTATGTTTCATTTACAAAACTGTATGTTTCTGGGAAAAAGGGTTTGAATAATCGGGGATACATTAGGCTAGATACAAATTAATCTGGGGGATATAGTCTAAGTAGGAGGGAGAAGATGTATTGCAATTTTACAGTTGAGGAAACTGGACAGAGAAGTTTAAGTGACTTGCCCAATGTCAGGAAAGTGCAGAGCCTGGGATTAGGATCTGGGCCATCTAACTCCCAGGCCCATGCCCTTCCCAACAGGTTGAAATCAAATTGTAACATTTTGAGAGGATCCAGGGAATAAGTGGAGGGGAACATCTACCATTCAAGCTAGGAATGGTGGAAATAGTGACCGATTTGCTCCATAGATGCACCTTGCTAGCTTGGGCTTCCTACAGGAATGTTGTTCCTATTTCCTTTTACCATATTTATAAGTAAAAGTGCTATGAGGTACAGTGCACTTTAAAGAGAAACTATTTGGGAACTGAGCATTTCCATTGTGAAAAATAAAGCTGTCGTTTCCAGAGGTTGATTCAATTAGGCTGTAAATTGCAAGAGAACACTTTTCTTTCTATCCCTTCCATCAAGGGAAAAAATAACAACAAATTAAGAGCTTTTGACATCTTGTTTAACAACTTTACAGTGACTCTGTTAAATGCCCAAATAAGTGATCTATGAAACATGGGGCTTTTTAATGGGAATACTGACAGATGGTGCATGCTAACCGGGTGACTTGGAGACTACTATAAATAATTATGAGAAATTAAATACTATTCTAACTCTGCCCTGCCAGAAGGAAAGGAAAATACACCCTATTAACAGATGCCATTATAACCTTCAAGTTTTAAATTGCCTTGGTTCTCAAAGTATCAGCTGTCAGGATATTTTATTTATATGTAAAAGAAGAGTTATTTTTAAAGAATAAGAGAAATCATTTGGTTGTGTACAGTAGATGGGGAGGGAAAATGAGTTAACAATACTTGGGAAGGGAAGAAACTAGGTTCCATCAATGACTCTTTCCTGGTGAGTAGTAGTAGTAGTATCTATTTATTGTTATTTTGTATTCTTCAAAGAACTTAATACAGTGCTCTGCATATAGTAAGCACTCAGTAAATATGATTGAATGAATAGTAGTAGTAGCATTTATTATCTACTTAGTGCAATGTAGTACATAAGGTTTTCGGGGACTACAAAAATAACAAAATAACATGTTCCTTACCCACAAAAAATCTTTCACTCTAATGGGCCAGACCAAACAAAATACTTACAACCAGAGTGGTCAAAATAAATGAATTAAGCATATATATAGACCAGAGGATATCAATAAGATCATAACACCATAGTTGTCATTTATATTCATAGTCAGAGAAGACACTACTCATGGTGAAGTTCTCCTATGAGTGCATGTGTGGCTCAAAAAGCCAACACGAGACGAACATTTCCTTTCACCTGGGCACATAAAAAGGTTGCTAGAGTTGGATAAAGGGTTAATATGGCTCAGGATGTTGGGGAATTAACTGGGAACAAAGGTGTTATAGTAATGATGGTATTTGTTAAGTGCTTACTATGTGCCAAGCACTGTTCTAAGTGCTGGGATAGATAACAGGTTATTAGGTTGTCCCACATGGGGCTCACAGTCTTAATCTCCATTTTACAGATGAGGTAACTGAGGCACAGAAAAGTTAAGTGACTTGCCCAAAGTCACACAGCTGACAAGTGATGAAGCCGGTATTAGAACCCATGACCTCTGACTTCCAAGCCTGTGCTCTTTCCACTGTCATGCTGCAGACTTGGATGATAAAGAAGCGCTCAAAGGTGACCGTTTGGTTTTCCACCAGACTCTTTGGTTTCAGCTGGGCTGCCAACTGTTCAGTACTGGCCCAGGGCTGGAAGCTTTTATATCCGGTAGATTTATTTTAAAAACACCTGGCCTTCCCCCCTTCTCCATCTCTGCCTCCAAGTCCCATTAGTGGAAGTGGAGTTCTTGTTTATAGGGACCATTTATTGCTTCAGTGATTCTGAAGCAAAGGAAGGGACATGGAGCCACCTGACAACATATGGTAGTTCCATGGATTTCCAGACAAAATTAGATTGTACGTACTTATAATGCCTTTATGTTACATTACATATTTTCCTCTTCTCCACTTATATTCTTAGGTAGCTAGCCCCTTGAGGGCCAAGGACTGTGTTTAGTTCCCAACTCTGTATTCTTTCCCAGCACTTAACAAATACCATTATTATAATTATTACTAAGCACTTACTATGTGCCACATGCTGTTCTAAGCGCTGGGGTAGATACAAGGTAATCAGGTTGTTCTACATGGGGCTCACAGGCTTCATCCCCATTTTACAGATGAGGTAACTGAGGCACAGATAAGTTAAGTGGCTTGCCCAAGGTCACATAGCAGACAAGCGGAGAAGCCGGAATTAGAACCCATGTTCTCTGAATCTCAAGCCGTGCTCTTTCCACTAAGCCACGCTGCTTCTCTACAGTGTCCTGCACACAGTAAATACTTAATAAATACCACTACACCTATTACTACTATTACTACTACTACTACTTTAAGCGCTTAGTACAGTGCTCTGCACATAGTAAGCGCTCAATAAATACGATTGATTGATACTACTACTATAATGCATATATTATGCTTCTGCATTGGCATAAGAGTTTTCACTACTCTTGAGTACCACCCATGGCACCATAAGTGTAAGGGAGACTATAATAGTGCACTTTGGGAAGATTTTGTAAGGCTCAGATCCAGGGAAAGTAACCCTAGCAGAAGAATAGAATAGTTTCCAGAAACTTATCTCTGACTTTCCACCAAGTTCTAATGTGACAATGCTGCAATCTGAATGTAGGTAAACTTGAGGCCAAACCTCGGTACATTTGCCTGTGGGGGGCAGTGAAACTTCAGGGTGACTCCTGAAGTCCAGTGGGGTGACCTTGGACAAGTCATTTAACTTTGCTTTGCCTCAGCTACCTCATCCGTAAAATGGGGATTAAATCCTCCTCTCTCTGTCTTAGACCGTGAGCCCTATGTGGAACAGGGACTGATTGTGTTATATATCTACTCCTATGCTTATTGTTGTGTCTGGCACATAGTAAGCCCTTAATATGTAACATAAAAGAAATCCCAGGAGGGGAGATTCTGCCTTCCCCACGAAGACCCTGCTCCACTTAGGGCTTGTATGGCAGTGAACAGTCTCTACCCAGTAAGCCAAGGAAAACATGTGTCCAGAGTCTTCTTGTACCTCTCCCATCCTCAGCTTATCAATCAATCAATCAATCGTATTTATTGAGTGCTTACTGTGTGCAGAGCACTGTACTAAGCACTTGGGAAGTACAAGTTGGCAACATATAGAGATGGTCCCTACCCAACAGTGGGCTCACAGTCTAGAGTTTATCCCTTGGGCATAATAAATAATAATAATAATGATGACATTTATTAAGTGCTTACTATGTGCAAAGCACTGTTCTAACTGCTGAGAAGGTTACAAGGTGTTCAGGTTGTCCCACTGGGGGCTCACAGTCTTCACCCCCATTTTACAGATGAGGAAACTGTGGCAGAGAAGTGACGTGACTTGCCCAAAGTCACACAGCTGACAATTGGCAGAGCCGGGATTTGAACCTATGACCTCTGACTCCAAAGCCCGTGCTCTTTCCACTGAGCCACACTGCTTCTATCTCTTCAATGCTCTAAGATCCTTTGACCATCTCCCTAATAAGGCCAGGGCAATAAGCCCCATCTTTTCCTAGAGCCTAGAAACAGGAGACAAAAGAATTCCACTAAAGTCTAGAACCGTTTCTTTTTTCTTTTTTTGTATTAAGCATTTACTATGTTCCAGACCCTGTTCTAAGTGCCGGGGTAGACACAAGGTAATCAGGTTGGACGCCGTCCATGTCCCACATGGGGCTCACAGTTTTTGTCTCCATTTTACAGATGAGGTAACTAAGGCCCAGAGAAGTGAGCTTGCCCAAGGTCACACATAGACAAGTGGCAGAGCTGGGATTAGTACCCAGGTCCTTGTGACTCCCAAGCTGTTGCTCTATCCATTAAGCCAAGCTGCTTCTCGACTGGGTTGGAAACCCCTGACCTGTTAGTAAGGGAGACAACAACAAATGAGCCCTCATCTTGGCTCTGCTTTCAGCCCCCAGCTGGCTCCCCATTAAGTGGCAGGGAATGACTGTCTCCACAGAGCCAGTTCTGTGGAATCCTTGGCATCACTGGCATCATTTTTGATGGCAAATTGTGTTTAAACATGTTTAATCAAAATGCCAATGTAGAAAGAGGGATGGAAGAAATTTAAATTTCTTCTCTGGGGAATAAAGAAATTTTTTCTCTTTTTCAATGAACATAAGAAGGGAAATTATGAAGATAGCAAATCTTATCTCCTCCCTCTCTATGTACATTTATACATATACAACCTGTATTTATAGGCTGACCTTTCAGCCTATACAGTAGGTGTACAGGGCTTGGATCCTTAGAGGTGACACAAATGCCTCCAGTCTCCCAAAGAAATCTTAAATTTCCAATGTTTCTTGGCTGCTTCTCTCCATTTGGTGGTATTGATTTACAGAGCAGAAACAAAATGTGCGGAACATCAAACTGTACTTTAAAATGTCAGTAAATGTATTTTAAAATAAACATGGTTTTCTGAAGGGTACACAATCACAATAAATACTATAGCCTTTTTCTTCCTAGTCAAATGATGTTTTCTAGCATGTTGTTCCAAACAAAATATTCTTATTGTTTCTCTCTCAGATAAAATTTCTACAATCTCTACTCTCATTGAAAAAGACACTTTCTAAATTGGATTGAGTCCAATTCTGCCAGAAAGCAGGGGAAATAGATCAGATGATCTTTTGAAGTCCCTGATAATCGTATGAATCTGAGAAACAAAATTTTCTTGGAAAGAAAAGATCAGTGGTTGGCATTTTTTAATCTTTAATCTGCTGATCTTTTGTGTTGATTTGTATCTTTTCTGGATTGAATACTTTATGAAAATTGGTGACTTTTAAAATCTAGCCTAATTGCCTTTTAGAAGCAGTAAAATGAAAAGAAAAGCACACTGGAGTCAAAGTTGAAACACATCAGGACTACACCTGGCATCACTGTGCACATTTTCCCCATCTGTCTGCACTATTGGCAAAAAACCTTAAAGTCTGAATGGGAGAGAATGTGGCTATGTATGTGAAGCACTATAATTGAGAATTAAAAGGTTATATATTATAAATACAGGTTGTATATGTATAAATATACATAGAGAGGGAGGAGATAAGATTTGCTATCTTCATAATTTCCCTTCTTACGTTCATTGAAAAAGAGAATAAATTTCTTTATTCCCCAGAGAAGAAATTTAAATTTCTTCCATCCCTCTTTCTACATTGATATTTTGATTAAACATGTTTAAACACAATTTGCCATCAAAAATGATGCCAATTTTTAGATAGTTTCTTTTCCGTTTTTTGAAGTTGGGTATTTGAAGTTCTTTGGTGCTTGAAAACTTCACTGACATTTTCTTTCATTAATGTAAAATGGAAGCTGAAAAAATGTCATTGCTGTCATTGTACAACTTCATCTAAATCCTTCAGTCTCTGCATTCTCATTACTGGAAGCTTGGAGTATTGGAATATAAAACAAATAGCATGGCAAATACCATTGGGCATTTAAAACACAGAGTTGCAAGCAGAACGACTTATGTTCTTTATGGAATGGTTTCAGTTTTATGTGACTTTGATGAAATTGAAAGTTGAAAAACCAGGAGCCAAGGATTAATTTTGAGTTGAACTATATTTTTATGCCTGTGAGTTTCTGCTTTAATTTCAGAGATGAGATGTCACACATTAAGGCCTAAAACAGCCAAAATCCATGGTCACATTTGGGCAAGTTTATCACCTTTAAAGCGCCAAAAGATAGGATGTCTAAATTCACCACTTAGAGACGAGATATTTCTGTGAAAGGGGAGGCAGTAACGATAAATGTTTCAAGAGTTAAGATTCAACCAGGACTCATCTGGGCTATGGATTCACTTGCATGATGTCCTTTGATGGTTGAGGAAAAATGCTTTTCATAGTATCAGTGTTTTTAGTAAAATGATTTTGCAGTGCAATTTTCCCATGGAAAAGTGGAAATTCAATCAACAGTTCAAGTTCTGGCTCTGCCACTTGTCTGCTATGTGACCTCATCTGTAAAATGGGGATTAAGACTGTGAGCCCCATGTGGGACATGCACTGTGTCCAACCTGATTAGCTTACATCTACCCCAACAGTTTACAAGGGAATAGGATTTAATCTTCATTTTACAAATGAGGTAACTGAGACACAGAAAAGCGAAATGACTTGCCCAAGATCACACAGCAGACAAGTGTTGGACCCAAGATTAGAACCCAGGTCATGTGACTCCCAAGCCTGGACTCTTCTCTCCAGGACATGCTGCTATAAAGCAGAGTCCCTTAAATAAATTACAGGTAGGAGGAAGAAATAGAATATATAGCATGTGCCCATAAGTGCTATAGGAATTTGGAGTACAAAAGTGTTTAGGTGACATAAAAGGGCTGAAATGGATATTGGGGGATTTGACATTACTGGAGAATTTGCAGCCCTAAATCCCAAATGAAAGAGCCCTTGAAGTCACTCTAGGAATGCTCTGACCTCAGTCATCCTCCACTGGATCCTACAGCCCTTCATTATTCCCATTCATCGCACGCAGGTTTGAGGTCATTGCATCCCAAATCCCTGCATGTCTATTACTTTCACCACTCTAATTAAATCCAGGCGTGTACCCAAAGGTGAAGGGGTCATCAGGGGCAAGATTTCCACACTTCATCATCATCATCAATGATATTTATTGATCATATTGTTTGCAGCGCCCTACACTAAGTGCCTGGGGGAGTACAATACAACAGAGTTGACAGACAAATTCCCTGTCTACAATGAGCTTACAGTTGTCCTGGTGCTGACTGCAGGGAGCTTGCAGAAATAGCACCTTATCCCGTACCTGGGGCTCCCAGGTCATCATACTTCGCTGGCACTTGGAGTTTCTTCTCCAACCCCTATCACCAGCAGGCACCAAGATCTGACATTTCATCAATACTTAATACATTTTTACAAGGTAACAAATGAAAGCAATTGCACTGCCTTTCCCTAGATCTACTACTTCCCTTCCGCAGAACCCTCTACATTTCCATGTAGGCATCCGAGATTCATTTTCCTCTTCACTTCAGTATCAGGAGTCCCGCTCTTCCACACCTCCAGGCAACTTCTCTGATTCCTTCCTAATAATGATGGTATTTGTTAAGTGCTTACTATGTGTGGTGTGGGTCAGTCCAGGGTCCACAGCACTACCTCCTCTGGTGTCCTGCTCTCCCAGTCACATAGCTCAATACCCCTCACTGAAAGATGGCTGAAGGTCATCTTCTCTTCCTATCTGGGCTTCCTACTTCCTCCCCAATTCTTCTCTCTAATTGGCTCTCTTACACTTTCCTCAGTGAGGGGCTCCAAAGAATGACTCTCCTGGATTCCCTTTCTCTTTCTTAAGTCTGAGAGCTGGTGAAACTCATCATAATAGGTATATAAAGTGAGAAGATTAGATATGAATCAGGGAAGGCCTCCTCAAGGAGGTGTGATTTCACAAGGGCTCTAAAGATCTGGAGATGTGCGGGGAGAACTCCACAGCCCTTACTATGCTACTCTTGGTCACATTCAGCAATAGCCTGCAAAACTGAATGAGTGTGACCAAGAGTAGCATAGTATGAGTTGTAAAGTTCTCCCTGCATTTCTCTATATGTGATATTGATCCTAGATAGTAGTAGTAGTAGTAGAGAAGCAGTGTGGTCTAGTGGATACCCCTTGTCTACGTCCTACCTATGGCCTGGAATGCCTTCCCTCAACACATCCACCAACTAGCTCTCTTCCTCCCTTCAAAACCCTACTGAGAGCTCACGTCCTCCAGGAGGCCTTCCCAGCCTGAGTCCCCTTTTTCCTCCCCTCCCCATTGCCCTCCTCCCTCCCTCTGCCCTACCCCTTTCCCTCCCCACAGCATTTATATGTATTTGTACATATGTATTACTCTATTTTTATTTGTATACATTTATTACTCTATTTTATTAATGATGTGTATACAGCTATAATTCTATTTATTCTGATGGTATTGACACCTGTCTACTTGTTTTGTTTTGTTGTCTGTCTCCCATTTCTAGCCTACGAACCTGTTGTTGGGTAGGGTCTGTCTCTATATGTTGCTGATTTGTACTTCCCAAGTGCTTAGTACAGTAAGCACACAGTAAGCACTCAATAAATATGATTGAATGAATGAATGAATGATAGACCATAGGTCTGAGAGTCAGAAGGACCTAGGTTTTAATCCTGGCTCTGCCACTTGTCTGCTATGTGACTTTGACCCTTATGTGGGACAGGGTCTGTTCCTAGCCCTGATCTCTTTCCCTCCCTGCAGTCTCTCATTTCCTCCTGCCTTCAGGACATCTCTACTTGGATGTCCTTCCATCATTTCAAACTTAATATAGCTAAAACTGAACCTCTCATCTTCCCACCCAAACCCTGTCCTCCCGCACACTTTCCCATCACTGTTGATGGCACCATCATCCTTCCTGTGTCATGGGCCCATAGCCTTGGCATTATCCTTGAGTCTTCTCTCTCGTTCCACCCACATAATCAAGCCATCACTAAATCCTGTGAATTCTACCTTCACAACATCGCCAAAATCTACCCCTTCCTCTCCGTCCAAACTGCTACCACATTAATGCAAGCACTTATCCTATCCTATCTTGATTATTGTATCAGCCTCCTTGCTGACCTCCCTGCCTCCTGTCCTCCTCACTCCAGTCCATACTCCATTCTGCTGCCCAAATCATTTTCCTTCAAAAACATTCAGACCATTGTTTCCCCACTCCTCAAGAAGCTCCAGTGGTTGCCCATCCACCGCCACAACAAACAAAAACTCCTCACCATTGACTTTAAAGCACTTAATCACCTTGTCCCCCCTTACCTCACCTTGCTACTCTCCTACTACAACCCAGCCCACACACTTTGTTCCTCTAATGCTACCTTTCTCACTCTACCTCAGTCTCATCTATCTCACCGCTGACGTCTCCCCCATTTCCTACCTCTGGCCTGAAATGCCCTCTCTCCTCATTATCAGACAGATAATATCTCTCCCCAACTTCAAGACCTTACTGAAGGCACATCTCCTCCAAGAAGTCTTCTTGATGAATCCCTCCTCTCCTCTTCTCCCATTCCCTTCTCTGTTGCTTTTACTTGCTCCTTTATTCATCATCCCTCCCATGTCCACAGCACATATGTCTATCTGTATATATCTGTAATTTATTTATGTATTTATCTATTTATTTATATGTCGGTCTCCCCATCTAGGCTGTGAGCTCGTTATGGGCAGGAATGTGTCTGTTGCTATACTGTACTCTCCCAAACACTTAGTACAGTGCTTTGCAAACAGTAAGCACTCAATAAATATGATTATGAATGAATGAATTTGCTTGTATCCACCCCTTCGCTTAGTACAGTGCCTGGCATATATCACAGTTGTTACCATCATTATCAGTAGTAGTAGTAGTAGTAGTACTAACAGCTACTCTAAGCTCACTGTGGGAAGGGAATGTTTTTACCAACTCTGTTGTACTGTACTAGCCCAAGTATTTAGTTCAGTACTCTGCACATAGTAAGTGCTCAGTAAATAGTATTGATGATGATGATAAATTATTGGGCACTTATTTGAGTTTGGTACATTGCTCTAAGCAATTAGGAAAGAATTACCAAATCACAACACTTGTCCTCTGCCCACATGGGGCTGTCTAAATGGCGAGACAGGTATAGAAATTCAAGGAGTGGAATCAGAGTCAATAAAAGTGAAAGTTCAGCTGAATAAATGTACATTCAAGTGCTTAGTACAGTGCTCTGCAAACAGTAAGCATTCAATAATTATGATTGCTTATGATTGATTCAGTATGAACCCCTCCCAAATCTTCCCTTTACATTTCCAGCCCCAACACTATCTGATCTCCAAATTTGACAATTTCATTCTTCCCTGCCATCGCTCAAGAGATAACTTCAATTCCCAAATCTGCCTCTTTATCCTTGACCTCTCTCCTCTCCTCTCTTTCTGTAGAAATGCCTTCAGGATTTATCTATTTGGACATCCTGCCAGCACTTTAAATTTAACATGTCCAAAACAGAACTCCTCATCTTCTCATCCAAACCCAGGTCTACCCATGTCTTTCCTATCACTGTAGACAACACCACTATCCTCACAAGCCCCACACCTTAACATTATCCTTGACTTTTCTCTTTCATTCAATCAACATATTCAATCTATCATCATATTATGTCAATTCAAACTTCATGACATCCCTAAAATTTGCCCTTTCCTCTCCATCCAAACTACTTTCACGAAATCCAAGCATTTATCATATCCTGCCTTGACTATTTGCATCAGAATCTTCACCGATGTCCTTGCCTCCTCATTTTTCCCACTCTAGTTCTTACTTCACCTTGATGTGCAGATCATTTTTCTAAAGAAAGTTTCAACCCATGTCTTCCTAGTCCTCAAGAATCTCTACTTGTTACCCATCCACAACTACATTAAACAAAAACCTCTTAACATCAATTTTAAAGCAATCAATTAGCTCCCCCACTCCTAACTTATCTCACTGATCTCATGCATTCAACTGTATTTATTAAGCACTAAGCTTTTACTGTGTACAGAACACTGTGCTAAACACTTGGGAAAATGCAATACAGCAATAAAGAGTCACAGTCCCTGCCCAGAATGAGCTCACAGTGTAGAGGAGGGGAGACAGACATCATTACAAATGAACAGACATCAATATAAATAAATTAAATGACAGATATATACATAAGTGCTATGGGATGGAGAGAAGGGGGAAGAGCAAAAGGAGCAAGTCAGGGTGATGCAGAAAGGAGTGTGAGATAAGGGAAAGTGGGGCTTAGTCTAGAAAGGCCTCTTAGAGGAGATGTGCCTTCAGAAAGGCTTTGAAGGTGGGGAGAAAAATTGTCTGGTGGATTTGAGAAGGGGGCTTGTTCCAGGCCAGAGGCAAGTCATGGCCTAGCCCACAAGCTTCTCTCCTGCAACACAACCTACTCACTGTACCTTGATCTCATCTATGTTGCTGCCAACCATGTCTTCCTTCTGTCTTGGAACTCCTCACCCTTCCCTATAAAGCACACCACCACACTTCCCACCTATTAAAATCACATCTTCAAAAGGCTTTCTCCAGCCAAACACGCAGTTCCCCTACTTGCTCTCACTTCTCTATCACCTGTGGACTTGATTCTGTACCCTTTAAGCACTTGATATTCACTTTACCCTCAGCCCCACAGTAATTTATTTCAATATCTGTCTCCCTTCTAGATAGTAAGTGCCTTGTGGGCAGGTAATGTGACTACTAACTCTGTTGCATTGTACTCTCCCAAACTCTTAGTACAGTGCTCTGCATACAGTAAACTCTCAGAATGTACTACTGATTGCAGAAGGTGAGATTTGAGGAGGACTGTGTGGTTGGTTTTGCAACATGATCTCCTCAGGACTCTAAGCTCCTCCTTTAGATTGTAAGCTCTTTAAGGGCAGGGAATGTGTCTACCAGATCTATTGTATTGTATTCTCACAAGCACACATCCAAGTTATTCCTCTGTTACTCTGTAGGAGAAAGTTATATTCAAATAGCAACCACAAAATAATGCCCAGGCAAATTCATATTTAGTGTTTATTAGGCATCTACTGTGAGCAGAAAACTGTTCTAAGCACTCGGGAGAGTACAAAAGAATTAATACGCTAATGGTTTTAAAGAAAGTTGATGTTGTGCCTTAAAACACAATTTTAAAATACTTTTTTAAGTTTCAGCTAAATACCTTTATGGTACTTCAAGCAGATTGTAACTCTTGAGTCTTAATATATCACTCAACTATTTTCAGTCATCGTTCTAGTTGAATGTTTTGTGAATTCCCCCTGTAAAACAGAACACAATGAATTTCATGCACAGTAAAGCATAAAAGCTACCATTTGAATGCATGAATAATTACTGAGTCTTTGTTCATTTCCACTCAGGATTTGCTTAGGTACTATAAACTTTGATGCCCTATAAATAACACTTTGTCCTTGTTTTGGTCTCTCTTTAGGAAAATGTGCTGTCAGAATTGTATATTACTTTGATCCTTCCAAATCAGTGGTTTGCTAAAACTTGTACCCGCATTTTCTAGTCCTCAGGGAGGTGTCTTGGCCCTTAAGAATACCAAACTAGGAAATATGGCTAGAATCCTTCAAGTCCATTGCAGTTTTCCAGACAAGGAAGACAACGAGTAGTGGAATGACAGACTGAAGGCCAAGGTGAGAGGTTTTTTTTAAAAAATATTTCTTCATTCTCAAATGCCCTTAAAGTAAACCTAGATAAATAGAGACTGTTTTATTTTGGAGGGCAGGGGTTGAGGTGATCTGAAAGCACAAAGGGGAAAAAATGCAGGCAACAAATACTCTTGTTTTAAGAAATGGCCATTATGGGGCCCAAAAGGGAGAGGAGGTGGAAAGGTTGATATGAAGCTGATGTTCATCATACTTTGCCCCAGCTCTGCTGTTGGTCCAGTGGGAAGAGCATTGTCTTGGGAATTAGGAGACCTGGGTCTTAGTCCTGGTTCCACCTATAGCTGGGGAGAAGTCACTTTACAACATGCAGAGCCCCTGCCTGCCTACTCATTCATTGCACTGACTAGCCCCAGGATGGACAGCAATGACAGAGACTAGAGTGGGCAAGTGAAGCAAAAGCCACCAGTGCCATAATCAGCTCCTCTGAGACAGTCCTGGGTACTGCATTCTCAGTTTCATCCATCAACCCTGATGGGACACTCCACCATCACCACTTTATCTGATTCTCAGGATGAAAATTTCTTCACGACATAAAAGATTAAAATCCTGAGCAAGTTGAGAAGAATGAGAGAGACACAGAGTTAGATGCAATGAATAAATATGTCTATGTGAAAGTGACCTTACACGCCTCATTACGTGAGACAATCACATAGCTCCTGAGGAGGGCTAAATTGGACTCTTGTTTATTTTTGACATTATCTTGGAGAAGCACACTGGTCAGGAAGAGATGCGAGCCAGGACTGAGTGTGTGACAAGACTATATATGTCTTTACTGGAAAGTTAGTAAAAAACAATGTTTTCATTAAAGATTGCCCTTCCCTTTTCAATATACTGTAAAGCCAAGATTCAAGTGACAAGCATTGCAAATCCTCTCCTTTCCAGACCCTCACTTTAGTAAAGTGCTTTTTAGATATTCTTTCCAAATATGAAGTCTGCATTTGCTTTTTATCATGTGGTTCTTGGACCAAAGTTGGTCTAAGTATTTCACACCTTTGCAGTTTGGGGTATCAGTTACACAAATAGCATCTGGCAAAGATGATCTTTGGACTGGTCAATATTCCAGTGCTTGACCAGACCCAAGCAGAGCCCAGGAAGTAGCTGAGCTCAGGTCACATCTATAGCTGAGTTTGAGAGTTTCTCTCTCAGCTTCTGAATCAGTGGTGGCAGCCCATGCATGTGACTGTGGGCAATTACTTTCCTCCCAGTTACTCTCCCTTCAACCCTTCAAAGCCGTACCGAAGGCACATCTCCTCCAAGAGGCCTCCCCAGACTGAGCCCCACTTTTCCTCATCTCCCACTCCCTTCTGTGTCTCTCTGACTTGCTCCCTTTGCTCTTCCCCTCTCTTCCTGCCCCACGGCACTTATGTATCTATCTGCAATTTTTTAAATTTCCATTGATGTCTGTTTATTTGTACTGATGCTTGTCTCCCCTGCCCCCATAGACTGTGAGTTCACTGTGGGCAGGAATTGTCATTCTTTATGGAGTAGAGGCCATTGGATCTGGCAAGAAGGAGATCTTTGTTGACCTTTGAGAGGGTGGCTTTTGTGGAGTGACGTGGATAGAAGCCAGATTGCCAACTTTTCAGTTTGAGTGCAGAAGTGAAAAGGTCGGAGTAGGAATTTTAGTAGAGATTGAGGACTAGTGGGAGGGGAAGGGGCAGGGGTAGGCCTCAAAGGGTTAATATACCAGAGGCTATCATTTTGGGTCTTAGCCCTATTTGGAAACTCTCGGGTCTTCTCAGAGACCTGGGATAAGCAAGGCTGAAAATCCAGCTTATTAAAACTGAGAGACATTGCCTTCATCACCCCTTTGAAATGGGGGCTCCCTGCTTGCTGGATAATTTTTGGTTCCCCAATTGATCAATTCCAACTGCTCTTCCTTGGTTGAACCCTTCATGATGTGATCTGTCTCTAGTGAAATCTCCAACAATATAAAATCACTTCAATTATATTAAATATCCAATAAATCTCTGTTGCTATTATGATTTTATAGCTATAATTTATTCTTTTATTCTACTGAGAATATGTATGAATTAGGGTAACTCAAGGCAACTCAGTCTTGTAATGGGAATGTAATATAAGCTATGAGTAAAATGATATATTAGATTCTAAAAGACATATCATCTGGATTGCAATTATCTAGTTCAGAATATGAATTTACATCAGAGGTAAAGGTTTTTCAACTCAAAATATCCTTCAGGAAAGCGAATATTCATTATGTGGCCTTGTTTTATATTGCCTCTGATGTACTGATTGAAATGGTTAAATTGAATTTTAATAACTGAGTTCATTTTACTGCAGCCTTTGAAGAGGAAGTTAGGGAAGCAGCATGGCCTAATGGAAAAAACCCGGTCCTGGGAGTCATGTGATTTGGCTTGCATGCTGTGCAAGCTTTCATTCATTCATTCATATTTATTGAGCACTGACTGTGTGCAGAGCACTGTACTAAACGCTTGGGAAGTACAACTCGGCAACACATAGAGATGGTCCCTACCCAAAAACGGGCTCACAGTCTAGAAGGGGGAGACAGACAATGAAACAAAACATGTAGACAGGTGACATGTAGGCAGGTGGGCAAGCTTGGGCAAGTCACTTTACTTCTCTGGGCCTCAGTGTCCCCATCTATCCAGTCAATCAATCAATTGTATTAAGTGTTTATATCTCTATTGTATTATACATCAACTGTATCATTTCTGT
This sequence comes from Tachyglossus aculeatus, assembly GCF_015852505.1. NCBI lineage: Eukaryota > Metazoa > Chordata > Mammalia > Monotremata > Tachyglossidae > Tachyglossus > Tachyglossus aculeatus. Next base: position 111,573,396 of record NC_052066.1, on the reverse strand, counting down.
CTAAGTATATTAATGTCTGTCTCCCCCTCTAGACTGTGAGCACATTTTGGGCAGGGAATGTGTCTGTTTTTATATTGTACTTTCCCAAGTGCTTAGTACAGTGCTTTGCACACAGTAAGCGTTCAATAAATATGATTGAATTGAATGAATGAGTGCTTACCATGTGCAGAGCACTGAACTAATTGCTTAGAGGGTACAGTACAACAGAGGTGATAAACATGTCCCCTGCCTGCTTTGCAAACAGGAAGTGTTCAATAAATACAGTTGATTGATTGAAGGACCTGTTCTCCATTCCACCTAGACTGTGAGTCCCATGTGGAACAGGGACTGGATTCATTCATTCAATCGTATTTATTGAGCGCTTACTGTGTGCAGAGCACTGTACTAAGCACTTGGGAAGTACAAGTCGGCAGCATACAGAGAGGGTCCCTACCCAACAATGTGCTCATAGTCTAGAAACAGACAACAAAACAAGACATGTAGACAGGTGTCAAAATCGTCAGAACAAATACCATTAAAGCTATATGCACATCATTAACAAAATAAATAGAATCTGATCCAATAATAATAATAATAATAATAATTGTGGTATTTGCTAAGTGCTTACTATGTGCCAGGCACTGTGCTAAGTGCTGGGGTAGCTGCAAGCAAATCAGGTTGTACCCAATCCCTGTCCCATGTGGGGCTAACAATCTCAATCCCCATTTTACAGATGAGATACCTGTGACACAGAGAATTGAAGTGACTTGCCCTAGGTCACATGGCAGACAGGTGGCAGAGCCAAGATTAGAACCCTTGACCTTTGAACTCCCAGACCTATGTTCTATCAAGGACACCATGCTGCTTCTCATATCATCTTGTATCTATTCCAGGACTTGGTATAGCATTTGGCACATGATAAATGTTTAACATTATTATTATTATTATCATATGTGTTGTTTCTGAAAATATATAAGGAGTTTTCACATTCTTTTTTCTTCATGTACTATTTAGAATTTGAACATGGCCTTCCCACAGCCCATTAAAATTTGGAGAGCCTATCAGCCCCTTTGAAAAGTTTCATGAGGGAGCCTAGAAGATCAGGGGAGGGATGGAAGAAGAGAACAATAGATAGAACATTACTACTGTTTTTTATTGGGCCATCAATGTGCTTTAACGGGGTGTATGGTGGCTTGATTTCAGAAGAAAGTGGAGATGTAGGGAACTGTGGATCAAGCTTCAAAATGGCCCCAGTGCAGTCAGAAAGAAGAGGATTGCAAATTGCGAATAATCCTGAATAATGACTGAACAGACTGAACAGTCTTTGGATAATCAAGAGTTCAGTAGAATTTGAAGTCAGTTATCTATGCTGGGAATTTTATTTTAATAATGATAATAGTAATAATAATAACTGTGGTATTTGTTATATCTGTATATTTGTGGTATTTGTTAAGCACTTACTATGTGCCCAGCATTGCTCTAAGCACTGGGGTAGATGCAAGGTAATTAGGTTGGAAGCAGTCCCTGTCCCACATGGGACTCACAGTTTTGATCCCCAATTTACAGTTGAGGTTACTGAGGTACAGAGAAGTTAAGGGATTTATCTAAGGTTACCCAACAGACATGTGGCAGAGCTGAGATTAGAATCCATGGCCTCTGATGCCCAGGTCTGTGTTCTTTACTCTAGGTCATGCTGCTATGATATATAAAATATGTATATATGTATATAAGAATAATAACTGTAGTATTTGTTAGCGCTTACTATGCGCCGAGCTCTGTTCTAAGCATTGGGGTAGATATAAAGTAATCAGGTTGTCCCTCAGGGGGCTCACAGTTTTAATCCCTGTTTTACAGATGAGGTAACTGAGGCAAAGAAAAGTTACAGAAGCAGCGTGGCTCAGTGGAAAGAGCACGGGCTTTGGAGTCAGAGGTCATGGGTTCAAATCCCTACTCCGCCAATTGCCAGGTGTGTGACTTTGGGCAAGTCACTTAACTTCTCTGTGCCTCAGTTACCTCATCTGTGAAATGGGAATTAAGACTGTGAGCCCCCCGTGGGACAACCTGATCACCTTGTAACCTCCCCAGCACTTACAACAGTGCTTTGCACATAGTAAACGCTTAATAAATGCCCTCATTATTATTATTATAAGTGACTTGCCCAAAGTCACACAGCAGACAAGTGGCAGAGCCAGGATTAGAACTCATGTCCTCTGACTCCCAAGCCCATGGTCTTTCCACTAGGCCATGCTGCTTATAAACATACAATATTTAAATGGTGACTATAAAGTAGCTTGCATATGCATTGGTCCTGTGAACGTTTTGAGAAAGAACTCAATTATTAAAATTCAATTTAACCATTTCAATCAGGACATTGCAGGCGGTATTAAACAAAGTCACATGATGAATTTTAGTTTTCCTGAAGGATATTTCGTGATGAAAAAGCTTTACCTCTGATTTAAATCCATGCACAAAACTGTCACCCACTTTTCAGACTGTGTCTTTTAAGAGTGCAATGTATCATTTTTACTCATAGCTAATACTACATTCCAATTACAAGTTAAAGTTGCCTTGCGATACCCTGCTTCATACACATTCTCAGTGGAACAGAAAGTATCAATTAAAGTTAGAAGATAATTGTTTTCTATTTCAGTATTTATGATATTTGCTCAGTGCTTATTATGTGCCAGGCACTATACTAAGCTCAGGGGTAGATACAAGCAAATCGGGCTAGACACAGTCCATGTCCCACTTGGAGCTCACAATCTTAATCCCCATTTTACAGATGAGGGAATTGAGATTTCCAGGCCCTTGCTCTATCCACTTGGTCATATAATCTCTAATGAGGGAAAATTACTTTTAGGGATACTATGATGGTGTTTAAAGTTTATGAGTTTCAGATTTCCCAGAACAATGAAGTTGTTACTTTTCAACAGCTGGGACTGGCTGATCCTAAACCCCTTGTAATAATTTTTAAGAAAAAGTTGTGACACAACTCAGTGAATGCAAGGGCTATTTTTTTCATCTGTGGTCATTCAATATGAGGTTGTGTTGTACTCTGGAGAGATCATTCATTATTACAGCAGCTCTGGAATTTTTGGAAAATTTGATGAGCAATCAAAAACTGAAACATGTTTTCTACCGTTGCCTCTGGATAAATTAATTTCAACTTTTGACACAGTGAAATCAGTATTCCCTCAGTATTCCCTCATCCCCCATCTTGACATCTCTTAAATGACATAATCCCAGCTCTGCCACATGTCTGCTGTGTGACCTTGGGCAAATCACTTAACTTCTCTGTGCATCAGTTACCTCATCTGTAAAATGGGGATTAAGACTGTGTGTCCCATGTGGAACAGGGATGGTGTCCAACCTGATTACCTTGTATCTACCCCGGTGCTTAGAACATTGCTTGGCATATAGTAAGCGCCGGAAAAATACCACGATTATTATTTGATATTTCTGACGTGGTGATGATGAATGAGGTTATCTCACTCAGTGCTTGAGGAATTGCAATGTCAAGACAAATTATGACTATCAAGGAGGAAGAAAATGGGGGCAGAGAATCCATGCTGTCTAGAAGTGCCAGAAACCTGGAACCAATTGAACATAGCCTACATTCGCACCTACTCAGCCTTCCTGTCCCGCCATCGACCCCCGGCCCAAGTCCTCCCCCGGGGCCTGGAATGCCCTCCCTCTGCCCCTCCGCCAAGCTAGCTCTCTTCCTCCCTTCAAGGCCCTACTGAGAGCTCATCTCCTCCAGGAGGCCTTCCCAGACTGAGCCCCTTCCTTCCTCTCCCCCTCGTCTCCCTCTCCATCCCCCGCATCTTACCTCCTTCCCTTCCCCACAGAACCTGTATATATGTATATATGTTTGTACATATTTATTACTCTATTTATTTATTTTACTTGTACCTATTCTATTTATTTTATTTTGTTAGTATGTTTGGTTTTGTTCTCTGTCTCCCCCTTCTAGACTGTGAGCCCACTGTTGGGTAGGGACTGTCTCTATATGTTGTCAGCTTGTACTTCCCAAGTGCTTAGTACAGTGCTCGGCACACAGTAAGCACTCAATAAATGCGATTGATTGATTGATTGATAGCCCTGAGAACATGTGATGCTATGTGCTTCAGGGAGGGTGTGGGGACACCCCCTGTTCTGGGACACTTTCCAAATTCTCACACCTTGTGGAGCCTAAACTCAGTGGCTCTGCACAGACCTATTGTTCCACCACTCAGATCAGATAAGAAGATTTAGGACTGCCTTAGTAACTCTCACCTCCAAAATGCATCCCTGTTTGTTTTTTCTCCCCATCTCATTTATCTTGGAGGTGAAGTGCTATTATTCTTAATTTGCCTCTGAAGGAACTGAACCCAAAGGTGATGACTTTTCTCTCATTGGATATTAGTGGTTGGACTTCCATCCAGGTTTCCTGACCCCTAGTCCAGGGTTCTGTTCACTGCATTCCCAAACGGTTTGTTTTGAGAGTTTTGGTGTGACACACTGTTTTTTGGAATCTGACAACTTGAATTTGTGCACGCAAATGTGGGTTTCTTTTCTTTAAGGGTGTGGATGTGTACACAGTGAAATTGAAGATGGAGACTGGTAATGATAATAATGATATTATTTGTTAATAATAATAATAATAATAATAATAATAATAATGATGGCATTTGTTAAGCACTTACTATGTGCAAAGCACTAAGCGCTGGGTGAGATACAAGGTGATCAGGTTGTCCCACATGGGGCTCACGGTCTTCATTCCCATTTTACAGATGAGGTAGTTGAGGCTCAGAGAAGTTAAGTGACTTGCCCAAGGTCACACAGCAGACATGTGGTGGAGCTGGGATCCGAACCCATGACCTCTGACTCCAAAGCCCACACTCTTTCCACAGAGTCATGCTGGAGTTAAGCACTTACTATTTGCAAAGTACTATAGTAAGCTCTGGGGTATGTAAAGATTGTCAGGTCCCACATGGGGCTCTCAGTCTAAGTAGGAAGGAGAACGGGTATTGAATCCACATTTTGCAGGTGAGGAGAGATGGAGACCCAGAGAAGTTCAGTGACTTGCCCAAGATCACACAGCAGGTAAATGGTGGAGCTAGGATTAAAACTCTGGTCCTCCGACTTCCCGGACAGTGCTCTTTCCACTAGGCCACACCACTTCTCTAAGGGAAGAAAAGCTTCTCTCCCATGAGGAATGACCTCTGAGCTACTCTGCACCACTGGAGCAGGAGACATTTTGCATAGAGAAAGGATCATGTACGTAAATATACACACTATGCTCAGGGGTTGGCTGTGAACCCAACCACATGATCTGCTTTCTAAGTCTTCTGTAACTTTCTGCAGAGGAAATCAAATCAATTCTATTTATCAATGTCCATTCCTCTTTTTTCACTCTGCAGACTGGATACTGGGGGGATACTGCAAAGAACAGCTGTTTTGCTGGATTTGGTATATCTATTCTTTTTGTCTTCCTTCTTGTACTGGGAAAAGTATTTGGTAATTGGGAAATGGAAAGCCTAAGCACTTGAATTTTTTCCTATGCATTTGAATCTGTTCCCCTCTCAGAGTTGCACTTAGAGAGTTTCCAGTATTCTACCAGTCTTGAATACCAGAGGGAGAGTCAAGCGGTGGCCTGTCCATTCCATTCCTAGCTTGGCCAGTAGCTAGCAAGTGGAAGGCAATCTGCTACAAGTCAAAACTACCCTGTGCTGAGCAGTAGCAGCATGGGAGACAACTGAGGGCAGAGACTTAAGTTTACAGCATAGAAAGAGGCAATGGTAAACCACTTCCGTATTTTTACCAAGAAAGCTCTAGGGATACATTACCAGACCAATTGCCTATGGAGGTGGGTTATTCTGGGAAAGATGAGTCCATGGTGTTGACAGAATAATACAAGGCATTTGGATCTGTACTCTCTCAATACTTAATATTCACCCCGGTGAAGGGCAGCGTGGTGGCCGTGCTGAAATGTGCTGAGCCCTCCTCCCCTCGGCTCCCTCACCATCCCCCCAATGCTACGGCACTTGTATATGGCTGTATATGGATATGGATGTAATTAATTTATTTATATTGGTATCTGTCTCTGCCTCTAGACTGTAAGCTCATTGTGGGCAGGGAATGTGTATATTATATTGTAGTGTCATACTCTCCCAAGTGCTTAGCACAGTGCTCTGCACACAGTAAGTGCTCAATAAATATGATTGATGGATTGACTGAGTGACCGAATCCAGTACAAAACCAAGGATTCAGACTTGTGAGATAGGAAGAAAAGTGATTTGCCACAGTGATGGGGAAGAGAAGTAGCATGGCCTAGTGGAAAGATCACGAGCCTGGGAGTCAGAAGGACCTGGGTTCTAATCCCAGCTCTGCCACTTGTCTGCTGTGTGAACCTGGGCAAGTCACTTAACTTCTCTGTGCCTCAGTTACCTCATCTGTAAAAAGGAGTGGAGGGTGTGGTGTTAAGATTGTGAGCCCCATGTGGTACAGGGTCTGTGTCCAACCTGATTTGCTTGAATCTACCCCAGCACTTAATACAGTGCCTTGCACATAGTAAGTGCTCACTAACAAACACTAGAATACCCTACCCTCATTGCCATAGCACATACCTTCAATTTATTTTAGTGTCTGGGCTTTAAGTTCCTTAGCGAAGCAGCGTGGCTCAGTGGAAAGAGCCCAGGCTTGGGAGTCAGAGGTCATGGGTTCTAATGCTGGCTCCACCACTTGTCAGCTGTGTGACTTTGGGCAAGTCACTTAACTTCATCTGTAAAATGGGGATTAAGACTGTGATCCCCACGTGGGACAACCGGATCACCTTGTATCTACCCCAGCACTTAGAACAGTGCTTTGCACATAGTAAGTGCTGAACAAATACCATTATTATTATTATTATTATTAATATTTTTGTGGGCAGGGAACGAGCCTACTTGCTGTCTTGTATTGGATCGCTTAAGTGCTAAGAAGCATAGCCTAGTGGATACAGCATGGTCCTGAGAGTCAGAAGGATCTGGGTTCTGATCCCAGCTTCTGTGGGACCTTGGGCAAGTCATTTAACTTCTCTGTGCCTCAGTTACCTCATTTGCAAAATAAGGATTAATACTGTGAGCCCTATGTGGGACCTGGACTGTGCCCAACTCAATTATCTTGTACCTACCCCTGTGCTTAGTTCACTGCCTAGGATATAGTAAGCACTTAACAAATGTCATAAAAAATAAATGTTCAATAAAAACCATTGATTGATGAAAGGTAGTAGTTTATTACACTGTGCTAATTTAGAGCTTGAATAAGCATTTCCTACCTTTCGTTTTGAAACCCAAAAGAATAGATTTTGCCTTAGATGCATTATCTGCCTTTATTTTGAAATAATGTTAGATTGGGAAACGGTCTTTCTATGAAATTGCCTCCCTCCTCCAAATGCATATCCCAGGGCCATGGTGGTTTGTCCAGAAGCTGCTCAGAGAAAGACTGGAATGCCCCTTTGCTGTGGATTATTCCTAGACATGAGAATTCAGAGACAATCTTGACAGTTCAACCAGTTTAGGACTCCACTGAGAAGCCTTGGAAGAGAAAATAAAGATCAAGGTAACTAATTGGTTAGTCAATTGACACTGCACGTTCAGAGAGGAAAAGTCCAAGGCAGTGTGCTTACTCTTTCCCTAGTTCTTCAGAAAATAGTTAAAAGTTTTTTGTACATACATTTTTCAGAGGATTGAACTGGAGAGAAAATTCTCCCCTCTACTGGCTGTGTTGCAGGAGGATCTGGTTTGAGGATCTTGCTTTAAATTGACCAGACTGATGTTTATGTTGTGCATTATATCTCTTTTATTCTGAACTAGTGCAGCTGTTATTGCTGGCAATACCAAAGTTTTTATAATAGTTGATGAATGGTTTTTGAATACCAAAGTGTCCCATCCTTCTAGGGAGTTTATGTTGGTTTTCTGAAGCAGGAAAGATTATTCAACTATTGCTAAACAAATACTCCACCGATTACTAGTGGTTGATGTATGAGGTGCTTGAAAGACAATAACTTCAAAATGAGGGAGTCTATGCTGTGAAAAGTTACAGCTTAAATAGTGCTTCCCTTTGATCCTAAGCACTGGTGTTTGCAAATAGGGGATTTGCATGCTTCCGTGAAGAGCTGCTTTATTTTGATAGTGTGTAAGACCGCCCAAACCAGACATGATATGAATGAGGGACCCCTGTACCCCTCAGTTCCTCATGGGCTGATCATCCAGTTTGTGGGGCTCCAAAATATTTCATTTCCCACTACTACCTCGTTGTGGGCAGGGATCATGTCTTTCAACTCTGTTATCTTGTACTCTCTGAAGTGCTTAGTACAGTGCTCTGCACACAGTCAGTACTCAATAAATAAAATGGATTGATTAGTACATCCCTTCTGCCCTCTTTATGAGGTCATCAACATATCCATTTGATAGAAAGGAATGACTGATGAGTTTTGGGCTTGAGATTTGAAGTTCAGGAACCTGCACAGAGAAATAGATAGTACTAGTGGCTTGCATTATTTCAATTGCAGTCTCTCAACCTCGCCAGTCATGTTCCTTCTGTGGCATGGAGTTCACTGAATTAGTAGGTGGGCAGAAATGCAACACTTGAAAAGTGCAAGGGTGGTTTTCACTCACATTGGCCAGCTACAAGCAGAAGTGGAACTAGAGCCCAAGTGTCCTGATTCCCAGATCACTATTATTTCCACTGGATTAAGAGCAAGTCTTTCATTTTTGTATAGTCAATTTTGCATTCATTTACTTATTTAGCTATTACATTCTGGAATATTCTGAAATATTCACACTACAACCTACTCTATGTTCTTCATCCTGCTCTCACTATGGGTAAATAATTTGTGTCTGTCTGTTTTCCCCAGTAGAGTACAAATCTCTGGAAGGCAGGGAATGTATGTTTGACTATTGTGAGCTCTTTCCCTACTGCTTAATAATAATAAAAATGGTATCTGTTAAGTGCTTACTATGTGCCAGGCACTGTACTAAGCACTCGGTTTTCTATTTTATTTTTCTATGTTCTACTTTCTCCATGTTTGAAGGTGAGTTGCTTCTAGTTCAGGCTTCAAGCCTAGCCACTGTGATCTCTATGTAGGTGTTCACTGAAAGGAGCTTCTGCAAGGTATAAGAGGAATAAAGGTTGTAGAAAGACCACTGACATAAATAGTCAGTTGGCTTTGAGCCTCTGTAGGATTTATAAAGACTCCACAGCCTATGTGTATTGTTCAGCATAAGCAGGGTGAGACACAATCAGTCATTGTGGTAGTTGTGAAGTGCTTACTTTGTGCTTACTTTGGTAGACCCAAGATCGTCAGGTAGGACACAGTTACTATCCCTTATAGGGCTCACAGCCTAAGGAGGAGGGAAATCAGGTATGAATAGCAGTAGAAGTAGTAGAAGTAATAGAGTAGTAGTAGTAGAAATAGTAATCGTAGTAGTTAATACCAGTAGAATCGTAGTGGTAGAGTAATAATAGTCATAGTAGTAGTTGTAGTAGCATTTATTGAGTACCCATGTTGAACAGTGCACTGTACTGAGAAGCAGCGTGGCACAGTGGAAAGAGACGGGCTTTGGAGTCAGAGGTTATGGGTTCAAATCCCAGCTCTGCCAAGTGTCAGCTGTGTGACTTTGGGCAAGTTACTTAACTTCTCTGTGCCTCAGGTACCTCATCTGTAAAATGGGGATTAAAACTGTGAGCCCCTTGTGGGACAACCTGATTGCTTTGTAACCTCCCCAGTGCTTAGAACAGTGCTTTGCACATAGTAAGTGCTTAATAAATGCCATCATTATTATTATTATTACTATGTGCTTTCTAAGTACAAAACAAGCGACGCATTTCCAATCCACAAGGAGATTGTCTTGTTTTGATTAATGCTGTCGAGTCATCTCCAACGCATAGCGACACAATGGACACATCTCTCCCACTCCACCTGCAATCGTTCTAGTAGTGGATCCATTGAGTTTTCCTGGTAAAAATATGGAAGTGGTTTACCACGGCCTCCTTCCGCACAGTAAACCTTAGTCTCTGCCCTTGATTATCTCCCATGCTGCTGCTGCCCAGCACAGGTGAGTTTTGACTTGTAGCTACTCTCCAAGCTAGTAATGGGTATAACTCTGCTTGACTCTCCCTCCCATAGTCAAGACTGGTAGAGTGCTGACTGGAAACTTTCCTGGTGTGACCCTGAGAGGACAAGGAGAGTACTCCTCTACATAATCATTGACTGATTGCTAAGCATATGATTATTTAAATAGTCTTGCGTCTTAATTAGTATGAATATTTCAATGGCATTGAGAATTTTACAAGATGACAATTTCTATGAAAGGGAGATGAGAATAGAAATTCCCTTAAAATTATTATTTTTACAGCTTCATGGAGATGCTCTCTAAGGCAACTTCACTGTAGCTTTCAGTACAATCTCATACAAAGATCAAATTGTTAAAGGATGCTGTTAATTACGCCCACCCTGAAACCCCAAGAAAGATTTTACGGGAAAGCATTTGATATAAATAACATACTGCTTGAGGGTAGGAAAGGTGGTAAAAATAACACACCTCAGAATAGGAGCCTTTTTCCTGGAAGGCTTTCTGGAAAAAGAAAAGCTTACCTGAAAGGTTTTCTTCTAGACTGTGAGCCTTTTGTTGGTGGGTAGAGACTGTCTGTATATGTTGCCAACTTGTACTTCCCAAGTGCTTAGTACAGTGCTCTGCACACACTAAGTGCTCAATAAATACGATCGAATGAATAAATGAAAATTATACTTTAACAAAATATATCATCAAACTCATAGCTGTTGAAGCATATATGTTATCTTTCTATAGTTCTTAGCTATTATTCTGTAGGTCGAGGCTCCAGGTTACAGCTGCAGTCGATTAATTAAATCATAGAATTCTGCTCATGGAGAAGAGGAACAAGGATGTGGTAATTTCTTTTCAAGTTACTGATGAACTGGAAGGTAGTGAGCTGTGAAAAGGCAACAAAATCTGAAAGATACTCTATTTTCTGGGACGCGCGGACACAAAGTTGGCCAAAAAGCTTTCGTTCTTCCCCTTCAGGGCTCCTTCCAAAAGCCCCTCCCCAACCATCACCTGAAGAGGCAGCGGGGCTTAGCGAAAAGAGCCCGGGCTGGGGACTCAGAGGCCATGGGTTCTAATCCCGGCTCTGCCCCTTTTCAGATGTGTGACCTTGGCAAGTCACTTAGCTGCTCTGCGCCTTAGTACAGTGCAAGCGCTTACTACAGTGCTCTGCACACAGTAAATGCTGGTTTAGTGGCGAGAACCCGGGCTTGGGAGTCAGAGGCCATGGGTTCTAATCCTGCTCTGCCCCTTATCAGCTGTGTGTCCTTGGGCAAGTCACGTAGCTGCTCTTGGCCTTACTACATTGCAAGCACTTAGTACAGTGCTCTGCAGACAGTAAACGCTGGCTTAGTGGCGGGAGCCCGGGATGGGGAGTCAGAGGTCGTGGGTTCTAATCCCGGCCTTGTCCCTTATCAGCTGTGTGTCCTTGGGCGAGTCAGTTGCTCTGGGCCTTAGTACAGTGCAAGTGCTTAGTACAGTGCTCTGCACACAGTAAGCACTGGCTTAGTGGCAAGAGCCTGGGCTGGGGAGTCAGAGGTCGTGGGTTCTAATCCTGCCCCTGCCCCTTATCAGCTGTGTGTCCTTGGGCAAGTCCCTTAGCTGCTCTGGGCCTTAGTACAGTGCAAGCGATTAGTACAGTGCTCTGCACATAATAAATGCTCAATAAATACAATTGAATGAATGAATAAATAATAATGATGGCTTTTATTATGTGCTTACTATGTGCAAAGCTCTGTTCTAAGCACTGGGGAGGTTACAAGGTGATCAGGTTGTCCCATGGGGGGACACCCAGCTGACAAGTGGAAAGAGCCTGGGCTTGGGACTCAGAGGTCACGGGTTCTAATCCCAGTCCTGCCTCCTGTCAACTGAGTGACTTTGGGCAAGTTACTGAACTTCTCTGAGTCTCAGTTACCTCATCTGTAAAATGGGGATTAAGACTGTGAGCCCCACAAGGGACAACCTGATCACCTTGTATCCCCCCCCCCCAGTGCTTAGAACAGTGATTTGCACATAGTAAGCACTTAACAAATGCCATTATTATTATTATTAAGTGGCAGAGCTAGGATTTGAACCCATGACCTCTGACTCCAAAGCCTGGGCTCTTTCCACTGAGCCACTCTGCTTCAGATGAATGGGCTTCATGGCCTCATCTGTAAAATGGGGATGAAGACTGGGTGCCCCATGTGGGACAACCTGATCACCTTGTATCCCAGCGCTTAGAAAAGTGCTTTGAACATAGTAAGTGCTTAACAAATGCCATCATTATCATTATTATTATCTGGCCCCCCCATCCATCAGTCCTGTCTATTGAGCGCTTCCCGAGTGCAGAGCACTGGACTGAGCACTGGGAAAGCTCGCCCTGCCCACATCTCTCCTGCAGCAAAACTGGAAGAAGAAAATCGATCTTTTTCAAAGGTGGGCAGAGGATGGGAAACATTAGATGGGTCACTTCACCTTGTAACCTCCCCAGCACTTAGAACAGTGCTTTGCACATAGTACGAACTTAATAAAGGCCATCATTATTATTACTGTTTAGCAATATTTGGGTGTTGGCTTGTGAACCCGTTGTTGGGTGGGGACCGTATCTATATGTTGATGATTTGTACTTCCCAAGCGCTTAGTGCAGTGCTCTGCACACAGGAAGCGCTCAACCTCCTCCAGGAGGCCTTCCCAGACTGAGACCCTTTTCCTCTTCTCCCCATCCTACTCGGCCCTACCTCCTTCCCCTCCCCACAGTACTTGTATATATTTGTACAGATTTATTACTCTATTTATTTTACTTGTACATATTTACTATTCTATTTATTTTGTTAATGATGTGCATAAAGCTATAATTCTATATGTTCTGACAACTTTGACACCTGTCTACATGTTTTGTTTTGTTATCTGTCTCCCCCTTCTAGACTGTGAGCCCGTTGTCGGGTAGGGACTGTCTCTATATGTTGCCGACTTGTACTTCCCAAGCACGTAGTACAGTGCTCTGCACACAGTAAGCGCTCCATAAATATAATTGAATGAATGAATGTGTCTGTCTGCTTCCACACGAGATTGTATGTCTCTTCAGAGCAAGAACCATATCATTTCCTTCTGTTCTATTCTTCCAAGTGCTTAACTTAGCACAGTGCTCTGCACGCATGGGACACTTAATAAATACCATCGATTGATCAGTCAGTTAACAAAGGTTCACAGCAGTGTACTGGCACAAGAAACTGAGGGAAATCATATCATTTTATTTCTTGGAGATTTGAAGAATAGAAGAGACACCATCAGTTTAGTCACAGGCTTGCTTGGAGTCAATCAATCGTATTTATTGAGTGCTTACTACATGGGAGAGTACAGCACATAGAACAGAACACTCTCTTCCTATAATGAGGTTACAGCCTAGAAGTGGAGACAGACATTAATATCAATAAAAATATGGATGTGTACATAAGTGCTGTGGGGCTGGGTGATGCAGAAGGGAGTGGGGAAATAGGAAATGAGGGCTTAGTCAAGGAAGGCCTCTTGGAGGAGATGCACCTTTAATAAGGCTTTGAAGGTGGGGAGAGTAATTGTCAGTCGGATTTGAGGAGGGAAGGCATTCCAGGCACGAGGCAGGATGTGGGCGAGAGGTTGGTGGTGAGATAGATGAGATCAAGGTACAGTGAGTAGGTTGACAGAGGAGTGAAGTGTGCAGGATGTGTTGTAGTAGGAGCATAGTGAGGTGAGGTAGGAGAGGGAAAGGTGATTGAGTGCTTTATAGCCTATGGTAAGGACTTTCTGTTTGTTGTGGAGGTGGATGGGCAACCACTGGAGGTTCTTGAGGACTGGGGAAACCTGGACTGAATGTTTTTATAGAAAAATGATCTGGGCAGCAGAGTAAAGTTTGGACTGGAGTAGGGAGAGACAGGAGGCAGGAAGGTCAGGAAGAAAGCTGATACAGTAATCAAGGAGGGATAGGATAACTGCTTGGATTAACATGGTAGCAGTTTGGATCAAGAGGAAAGGACAGATTATAACAATGTTGTGCAGGTTGATAGGCGAGTGGAGAAAGGCGATTGAACTAATAATTGATTGGATGTCTCTCTGCAGTCCCTTCTTTTGCACCTGTGAATGCCAGCAGGACGTATTCTAAAATATCACAGGAAAAAGTGTGTACAGCAATTACTATTTAAGAGACTCTAAGTAACTTAAAAGAGGCATGATGTATTATCAGTAGGCAGTAACAATCGTAAAAGAAAATGAAAAAAATATCAGGTGTTATATTGAGAGGAATTACATAAAATCTTTCAACTGGATGAATCCTTGGAAGAATATATCTCAGCGGTTCAACCTTGCTGTAATGCAATCAAACAATAAGAGCATGGGCCTGGGCATCAGAGGACCTGGATTCTAATTTCTGTTCCTCTATGTACCTGCTATTTGATCTAGGGCAAATCACTTAATTTTTCTGTGCCTAAGTTTCTTAATCTGTAAAATGGCAATCCAATACTTGTTCTTCCTACTTAGATTGTGAGCCCTGTGTGGGATAGGGAGTGTGTCTGACCTTGTATTATCTTGTATGTTTCCCAGTATTTAACAAATAGTGCTTAATAAATTATTCTTATTCTTATTATTTATTGAGGGCTTATTGTGTGCACAGCACTGTACTAAGCACTTGGGAGAGTACAATGAAATAGAGTTGGTAGATATGTTCCCCACCCAATAGCAAGCTTACAGTCTAGAGGAATAAATCACGTGCATTCTATAGTTAAAGTCTCACAATTGAAATTCATTGCAAGACCAGCCAGCTGACCCATTCCTGGATCAGACGAACGGGTAGAAACTCATATTCTCTTGGCAATTTCTCTTTAGATGATGTTGGTTTCTTCCCAAGAAGCAAGACAAGTATCATCTTATTTTTATGTCCTAAAATTGTTCAGATCCTTCCTTTGTTAATCATTACAAAGATTGACTGGCCAAGATCTTTACTGGTTTGGTACATAGCAGTCAATCAATCAGTGGTATTTATTGAAGGTTTACTGAGTTCAGAGGACTATATAAAGGGTTTGGAAAAGTAGAATGCAATAGAACTGGCAGACACGCTCTTTGCCCCCAAGTAAGTTATAGAGCAGAAGGGAAACAGACATTAAAATAAATTATGGCTAGGCACATGAGTTAATAATAATAATGGCATTTATAAAGTGCTTACTATGTGAAAAGCACTGTTCTAATCACTGGGAAGGATACAAGGTGATCAGGCTGTCCCACCTGGGGCTCACAGCCTTCACCCCCATTTTCCAGATAAGGTAACTGAGGCACAGGTAAGTTAAGTGACTTGCCCAAAGTCACACAGCTGACAATTGGCAGAGCTGGGATTTGAACCCATGACCTCTGACTCCAAAGCCCGTGCTCTTTTCCACTGAGCCACGCTGCTTCTCTGTTCTGTTGGGCTTGACGTGGGGTGAATATCAAAGTGCTTTAAGGCGTACAGACACAAGTGCTTAGGTGATGTAGAAGGAAAGAAGTCAGGGCTTGTTCAAAGAAGGCTTCTTGGAGGAAACATGATCTTAGTTCAGCTTTGAAGATGCAGAGTGTATGATACAATAAAATATTTCTCACAAAATCTTTGTTGATTCCCAATGATTGTTATATTCCCAGAAAGAAGTGAACAAGTTTCTCCGGTTTTCTTGTAATCATTGTTCACTGTAAGCTAAAGCTTCTCTTTATTCTGAAACAAGATAAGATTCTCTTCAAACATTTTCATTCAAATGTGAAATTTTCTTTTGAGATTCCAGGGTCTTTGATTATTGAGGAATTGATGTTATTTTCTATTAGATCCATCTAATTGTCTCCATTGTCTTGAAAAGTCTCCTACTGTTTATCAAAACACTGCTATTGTGCTTTCTAATCCCAAACAATTAAAATGACCTTTTTTCCACATTTTCACATGGCTCTCTGTCTGTACATTTTATACGGGTATCAAAAACCATTTTTATTGGTTACTACTTCTTAGTGCTGGAGCTCTTGTGCTAGTGGAGGAACCCAGATTCTGCTTTAGAAGATATAGGGTTCACATCAAAAAGTGTTATTGTCAAATGTTTTAAAATGCACCCATGAAAGAAAATAGATATCCCCTTATATTATCTCAAAAAATCAAGTTATGTCTTCTTTTTATAAGTGTTATAATATGTCTTGTCAATACTTTACCCCATATGGAACTGATATATCCTTCACAATATCCAATTATTTTGAGCCCATACTAATATGGAAATGCTCAGAAAGCTTTTTCAGTTTTCTTAGTCTGTTCAGTGCAATCACTGGTTATCCATCATCAGAATTTAATATTCCACACTTTTGCTTTCATCTTATTGGAGGATGGTCAGAGATATGGAGAATAATGCCTATCTATTTTATCAGTGCCAGCATCCAATTTTGTTACTAAAAAAAGAGATTGCAAACACTTTGCAAACATAAGCTACTTTTTTTCTCATTACTTGATACCAGAAGTGAGGCAGAACAGTTTTTTTTTTTTCTTTTGATAGGCTCAAGATAACTATGCTCATGCCAGGTTTTAAAACAAGTAGCTCACTTAGTGAGGGCCCTGATATGGAAAATCATTTCGCAGCACAATTGAGAGTGGGGGTGGCTAGATTGTATGACTTCTAGACTGTGAGCCTGCTGTTGGGTAGGGACCATCACCCTATGTTGCCAACTTGGACTTCCCAAGCGCTTAGTACAGTGCTCTGCACACAGTAAGCGCTCAATAAATACGATTGAATGAATGAATGAATGGAAAGAGCATGGGACTGGGAGCCAGGAGATGACGGTTCTAACCCCAGCTCAGCCAGTTGCCTACTGTGTGAGCTTGGGCAAATCACTTTGCTTCTCTGTGCCTCAGTTTCCTAAACTGTAAAGTGGGGATTCAAACCTTGTTCTCCCTCCTATTTATACTGTGAGCTCCATGTGGGACAGGGACTGGGTCTAGCCTGATTAATTTGTATATACTCCAGGTCCTTAGAACAGTGCTTGACACATAGTAAGTGCTTAACAAATACCATAAATAAAATAATAAATAAAAATAACAGTACAAGGTGAGGCTACAGGAAAGGAACTAAGAGAGTTTAAGTTAAGGTGCTTGGTGGTGTCTATTGCATGTTTGGGTCATCTCCCAAAACCTGCTCCCAAAGCTAATAATAATAATTTCAGTATTGTTTGAGCATTTACTATGTGCTAAGTACTGTGATAATGGGGGGCTCACAGTCTTCATCCCCATTTCACAGATGAGGGAACTGAGGCCCGGAGAAGTGAAGTGACTTGCCCAAAGTCACCCAGCTGACAATTGGTGGAGCTGGGATTTGAACCCATGACCTCTGACTCCAAAACCTGGGCTCTTTTCACTGAGCTACGCTGCTTCTCTGTACATATCTGTAATTCTGTTTATATTAATGATGTGTATATATCTATAATTCTGTCTCCCCATTCTAGACTGTGAGCCCACTGTTGGGTCGGACCGTCTCTATATGTTGCAAACTTGTACTTCCCAAGTGCTTAGTACAATGCTCTGCACACAGTAAGCGCTCAATAAATACAATTGAATGAATGAATGAATGATAAGTGCTGGGGTAGATACAAGATAAGCAGTTTGAACACAGCCCCTGTCCCACTCGGGGTTCGCTTTTATTCATTCATTCAATCATATTTATTGAGCACTTACTGTATGCAAAGCACTGTACTAAGCACTTGAGAGAGTACAATATAACAAGACACATTCCCTGCCCTCAACGATCTTATAGTCTAGAAAGGGCTTACAGTGTAGGGGTCTCAGTCTAGGAGAGAAGGAGAACAGATATTTTATCACCATTTCACAGATGAGGAAACTGAAACTCAGTGATGGAGTGGAATTAGAACTCAGGTCTCCAACTCCCGAACATGTGCTCTTTCCACTAGATCATGCTGTGTCTCGGACCTGCCGTGACTCTTTGTGGATCTGCTTGACTTTGGAGCTGATTCTGGACTCCATGGCCCTTGATGTACCTTTTCATGTGCCTTGTTGCCTGCATACCATTATTTCTAGACTGTGAGCCCGTTATTGGGTAGAGATTGTCTCTATTTGTTGCTGAATTGTACTTTCCAAGCACTTAGTACGGTGCTCTGCACACAGTAAGTGCTCAATAAATATGATTGAATGAATGAATGAATGGCACTCAGCCTGCTAAATCCCATCACTAACACTTTTAAAGGGACTGTTCTTCTTATATTTACTGCTCGCTGAATCCCTGCAAACCCCAGGGATATATATATAAGTAGCTCTTGGGTTTTTTTTTTTTTAATCTGCAATTCCCATGTTGTGTTCCTGAATTTCCCAGAACAAGAGCCTCTGAGTTACTGCATGAAATAATACAAAGAAAGGATAGTGTGTTAGTGCTATAAACTGGCTAACGGCTTTTGTAAGTCCTCTTTGCTATTGAAACTCTGTTTTCCAGTGGATGACTTTCATCAGAAAACACAGTAATTGAATTTACTCCAATTGAAAGTGAGAGGGCACATCTGAGAGCAATTTGAGTTGGTGCAGTTGATGCAGCTGTGCTTTAGGCACAACTCACAAGCTTTGCATCTGAAGCGGTGTTGCCTGGTGGAGTCCAAGGTCATGGGTTCTAATCCCACCCCCACCACTTCTCTGCTGGGAGACCATAGGAAAGTCACTTAACTTCTATGGGCCTCAATTCCTCATCTATAAAAAAAGAGATTCAATACTTGTTCTCCCTCCTACTGAGACTGTAAGCCCCATTTGGAACAAAGACTCTGTCTAACTGGATTAATTTGTATCTACCCAAGCACTTAGAACTGTGCTCTGCACATAGTAAGTACTCAATAAATACCACTGATTAACAAATACCACTATTGTTAGTATTATTATTGTTTCTTCCCCAAGTTTCTTTCCATAAGGAAATTCACTCAAGCTCATTAATGTACATGCAATAATAAAACTATTGGCCTCAAACAATCTATAATCATGAGACTCCAGAGGCCTGAGATAATGGACAAAGAATTGCTCAATTTAAGTGGATAGGGATTTTCCATAACATAAGAAACTCGATTTGAGGAAGTAGGTCTGTGTTAATCCATCTTTTTCATCTATTAAATAGAGATAATAAAATCTAACCTAACCAATTAAGGCAAAGATTTTTCTTTAAACTCTTGAGGATAAACATCATGAATTATTTTTATTAAATATAATTTAAGATGATTGATGAGTTCTATATGTCTCCTGTCTCATTGGTATCATTTTGGATTCAAATCCAACAAAGACATATTCCGGCAATTTGAAAAGATGCTTTGTGCGCATCTTGTAATGCTATTTAATACTATTACTTGTATAATAATAATAATAATGATGGCATTTGTTAAGCACTTACTATGTGCAAAGCACTGTTCTAAGCCCTGGGGAGGATACAAGGTGATCAGGTTGTCACTCGTGGGGCTCACGGTCTTCATCCCCATTTTACAGATGAGGTAACTGAGGCCCAGAGAAGTTAAGTGGCTTGCCCAAGGTCACACAGCTGACAATTGGCAGAGTCAGGATTTGAATCCATGACCTCTCACTTCCAAGCCCGTGTTCTTTCCATTGAGCCACGCTGCTTCTCTAACTTGTATGAATCCAATAGGGTGGTTTTCAGCATACATTAAGCACATTACATTTAATAAAATTCTGGTATTCTGAAGCTTATTCCTAAAAATTGAACAAAATCATTGAAGTAAGGATACTTAGAATTAAACTCAGAACCTACAAAACTAAGAATCTCCCACAGTTTGATAATTTTGTCTTGTTCTATACCCACTAACAAGTCTCAGTCATTAATATAGTGACTATAATAGATGACCCAGAATCCTATATCTGGCAGGAGAGTCGTGCTTTTGGGGAAAGTCCTTCCAGCCACCCGAAAGGCCTGGTTGGAACTCATCATAGCTCTTTCATGTTTCGATAACAGTCATGGGGATGGTGGTGGCAGACAATGAAATCTGGCAGCAGGGAAGAAGGAAAGTGGAGGAGAAGCTGCTTTTCTATTTCTAACGTCTTATCTGACTTTTGAAATCAAGCCACCCAGAGAAAATCCAGTTAAATAAATACCTAAATCCAAGAAAAATAATTTTTCCAGAAAAAATCTTAACACATATATTTGGAGAGTATTTAATGTAAACATAATCAACCTGGGTTAATTATATTAAGAAATGAGGTGCATATAGAGTCAGTCAATCAATCATATTTGAGTGCTTACTCTGTGCACAGCACTATCCTAGCTCTTGAGAGAGTACAATATAACAATGGAGCGGAGTTGATAAACACATTCTCTGCCCACAGTGAAGACATAATCTAGAGGAGGATAATACAGGAGAATGATTACTTGTATTTTTTTCTTAAGAAAATGTCTGTAGCTGCAGACTTCCAGTTCGAACTATGACTGAGACTGAAAAGGGTAAGGAAATAGATTTGTCAATAATATTGATTCGAGATAGAGGCTGGACCTGGGGGCTCAAATAATTGTTAGGTGGTGGTATAAGGGCTTTTAAAGATAAGTGTGGTATTTACTAAGCACTTACTATGTGCCAAGAACTCTATTGAGTTCTGGGAAAGATAAAAGATCAGGTTGGACATGGTGCCTGCCCCACACAGGGTTCTCAGTCTAAGATGGAAGGAGAACAGGTATTGAATGCCTATTTTACATTTGAGAAAAATGAGGCAAAAAGAAGTTAAGTGACTTGCCCAAGCTCACACAACAGGGAAATGACAGACCTAGGATTAGAACTCAGGTCCTCCGACTCCCAGCCTGGTGCACTTTCCACTAGGCCATGCTGTTTCCATTTCGTTTTGCATCTTCACAGCAAGTGAATTTAATCACATACATTTTTATTAAAAAGATGATCTGGAGATAGTTAAATCTCCTAAATGAGCAACCGAGTTTATTTCCTGTACTGATTTGCTGCTTCCTGCCGTCTCCTACAGCACTTCCTGTCAAAGTGATCATGACTTCTTGGGCATGATGATAGATGTGAGTGAACCATCACTGAGAGCCAAGCCAGTATCAGAGATGGAGGAACTACTCACACACAGAGGGCAGAGAGATGGGTCCAGAGAGAGAGTGGCATGTATGCAGATGGAGACCGTAATAAAGAGACAGAGATAGAGATAGAGAGAGAGAGAGAGGAAGAGAGAGAGAGAGAGAGAATGAGAGATAGACAGTCAAAGATGCATTAACCAGGACCCCAAGTGGCTTCTCCTCCTCTTCCCCATCAGCAAGTGATGCCGGAGGAATCACTCTTCGAGTATTTCCAGAAGGTATTGGAAGATGGTCACTCTATGAGTATTTCCAGATAAGATATTGGACATTGGCATTGAGCACAAAGGTGCCCCCATGATTCCTTAATAATAATAATTATGGCATTTGTCAAGCACTTACTATGTGTCAAACACTGTTATAACCACTGGGGTAGGTACAAGGTAATCAGGTTGTCCATGTGGGGCTCATAGTCTTAATCCCCATTTTACAGATGAGGTAACTGAAGCACAGAGAAGTTAAGTGGCTTGCCCAAGGTCACACAGCAGACTAGTGGTGGAATTGGGATTAGCGTCCACATCATCTGTGTTCCAAACCCGTGCTTCTCAGTGTGCCATAGAGTTGTTTGTCCCATCTTTTTCCTACCATTCCTCTCCAAACTCCTTGAGAGAGTTGCCTACATCGACTGTCTCCACTTCCTCTCCTCCAATTCTCCCCTTGACCCCAGCAATCTGTCTTCTGCCCCCATCCTCTCCAAGATACTATCCTCCCTAAGGTTACCAATTAATTCCTTCTTGCCAAATCAAATAGCTCTACTCTATCTTCATCCTCCTCAATCTCTCAGTTGCCTTCAGCACTGGACCACCCCCTTATCCTAGAAACATAATATAACCTTGACTTCACTGACACTGTCCTTTCGTGGTTCTCCTCTTATCTCTCTGGGTGTTCCTTCTCAATCTCTTTTGCCGGCTTCTCCACTGCCTCCCAACCCTCTGATGGTAGGGATCCCTCAAGGCTCAGTTCTGGGCCCCCTTCTATTCTCCATCTACACTCACTCTCTTGGAGGACTCATTTGCTCACATGGCTTCCATTACCATTTTTATGAGGTATTTTTATTCTCAAATCTACCTCTCCAGTCCTGACCTCTCTCCTCTGCAGTCTGAAATTTCCCTCTGTCTTCAGGACATCTCTAATTTGGCTACCCTGCTGACACCTCATAATTAACATGATATATTCCCACCCAAACCCTATCCTTCTCTCGACTTTCCCGTAACAGTTGATAAAATCACCATCCTCCCAGTCTCATAACCCTATAAACCCTGGCATTATCTTTAACTCATTTGTCTCATTTGGTCCACATCTTCAATCTGTCACCAATTCCTGTGGGATCTTCACCTCTAAAATTTTCATCTCTGGAATCCACCTTTTCCTCTCCACCCAAACTTCTACTATGCTGTTCCACACACCTGTTATTTCTTTCCTTGACTACTGTATTAGCCTTAGTGCTGACCTTCCTGCATCCTGCCTTTCCCAATTCCCGTTTATACTTCACTCTGCTGCCCAGGTTATTTTTTTTTTTAATTCAGTCCATATTTCTCCACTCCTACAAAAGTTCCTATGGTTACCCATCCATCTCCATATCAATCATAATCTATTTACCATAGACTTTAAGGCACTCAATAGCTCTCCCCCTCCTACCTTACCTCACTGGCCTACTACAATCCTGTAGTAGCTTGGTTCGCTATTCTTACACCAATGTTCTCATTGTAACTCAGTCTCATCTATCTCACCACTAATCCCTTGCCCAAGTGCTGCTCCCTATGTCCGGGAATACCCTCCCACTTTATATCTGACAAACCACCACTCTCCCCACTTTCAAAGTCTTTCTAAAATCACCCTTCAAGAAACCTTCCCTAAGTCCTCATTTTCCCTACTCACTTTCCCTTCTGCACTGACTAGGCAGTTGGATCTGTACCCCTTAAACAATTGATACCCTTTTAAGCACTTGATATTCACTCCACCCTCAGTCCCAGAGCACTTGAGGTCCTTCTCCTTCTCCTCTGCCATTTCCCCTATCTGTAATTCATTTTAATATTTGTCTTGCCTTCTAAACTATGAGTTATTTGTGGGCAGGGATCATACCTACCAATTCTATTGTGTGGTACATTGCTCTGTGCACTATAAGTGCTACATAGATACCATTAATTGACTGAGTGGACACAGGCGGCTGGAAGTCAGACTTGAAGGGGCACATGTACTTACGAGTGTGAAAATGAATTCATCACTCAATCTGTTTGTGCATGTAATTCTCTTGTAGTGGTCTCAGAGCATTCCACATAAACCAAGAGGAGGAAAAAATCCTGGAATCCAGTTACCCCAGCCTCAGTAACTTGGAGAAAGTGGGATCTAGGCAGCAGCAGGGGTTGACCACAGGGTAGTTTAAGGAGTAACCTCAGGGGCATCAGTGCTGTCAGCATCACCACCATCCCCTCTTTTTCTTTGTCTGCCACCACCACACTTAGTTTGGCATAACACACCTCCAGTTGTGAAGGGGAGGTCCCATGGGCTGCATGCTCCCCATAGTGTGGTGAGCAATGTATCTGTTATATTGTCCTCTCCCAATTGCTTAATATAGTATAAGCAGCATGGCTTGGTGGATAAAGCCCAAGCCTGAGAGTCAGATGGACCTGAGTTCTAATCCTGGCTCTGCCAAATGTCTGCTCTGTGACCCTGGGCATGTCACTTAACTCCTCTATGCTTCAGTGACTTCATCTGTAAAATGAAGATAAGAATGTGAGCCCCTCTTGGGACAGGGACTGTGTCCAACCTGATTAACATGTATCATCCCCAGCACTTAACAGTACTTGGCACCTAGCAGTGTGGCTTTGGAAAGAGCATGGACTTTGGAGTCAGAGGTCACGGGTTCAAATCCCAGCTCCTCCAATTGTCAGATGTGTGACTTTGAGCAAGTCACTTCACTTCCCTGGGCCTCAGTTCCCTCATCTGTAAAATGGGAACATTAGACAACCTGTTCACCTTGTAACCTCCCCAGCACTTAGAACAGTGCTTTGCACATAGTAGGCACTTAATAAATGCCATCATTATTATTATTATTAACACTCAAAAAGTACCAGAATTATCGTTACTATTATTATTATGACTGCTCTGCACACAGTAAGTGCTTGATAAATGCAATCAACTGACTGATTGCTCTGGGTTAGGAGAAACCACTAGGAGAGGCTGAAGTTGAGCTACTGAGCTGCAGATCTGGAGGAAGACAGGGTCAGAAGGAACAGTCATAATAATAATGTTGGTATTTGTTAAGCACTTACTATGTGCAAAGCACTGTTCTAAGCGCTGGGGAGGTTACTAGGTGAACAGGTTGTCCCATGTGGGGCTCACAGTCTTAGTCCCCATTTTACAGATGAGGTAACTGAGGCACAGAGAAGTTAAGTGACTTGCCCAAAGTCACCCAACTGACAAGTGGCAGAGCTGGGATTCGAGCCCATGACCTCTGACTCCAAAGCCTAGGCTCTTTCCATGAAGCCACACTGCTTCTCCAGTACCTTTCCACCCTGCCTGAAGTAGTTCCCCCCAACACCCCTGCATCCCCTCCCCAATGGAGAGTGTGCACTAAGCCTGGCAGACTGCTCCCATGTAAACAGAAGCCATGGTCTCTTATTCCCAGCCCTGAATCTACTATCCTTCTTAGAATCTGCTGCTCTCAGCAATCATCACTAAGAACAGTGCTCAGTGTTTAGACGGTTCTTGACACATAGTAAGTGCTTAACAAATACCATTATTATTATTATATTATGTTTTAGTCAGTTGCATTTACTGAGCACTTTGTGCAGAGCACTGTACTAAGTGCTTGGGAGAGTACAATATGATGGACACATTCCCTGCCCACAGCAAGCTTACAGTCTAGGTGGGGAGACAGACCTCAATATTAATCAATATATTACAGCTATGTTTATAATGCTGTGGGGCTGGGAAGGTGCAGGTGAATAAAAGGAGCAAGTCAGGGTCAGAATTTGCTATTCTATTTATTTTGTTAATGATGTGCATCTAGCTTCATTTCTATTTGTTCTGATGACTTGACACCTGTCCACATGTTTTGTTTTGTTGTCAGTCTCCTCCTTCTAGACTGTGAGCTCATTGTTGGGTAGGGACCATCTCTATATGTTGCCAACTTGTACTTCCCAAGCGCTTGGTACAGTGCTCTGCACACAGTAAGCACTCAATAAATATGATTGAATGAATGAATTAATGAATGACGCAGAAGGGAGTGGAAGAAAAGGAGAAGAAGGTTTAGTCAGGGAAGGCCTCTTGGAGGAGATGTGCCTTCATTCATTCAATCGTATTTATTGAGCACTTAGTGTGCAAAGCACTGTACTAAGCACTTGCCTTCAATAAGGCATTGACATGGGGCAGAGTAATTGACTGTCTGATATGAAGAGAGAGGATGTTGCAGGATATGGGTGAGAGGATGGTGGTGAGTTAGATGAGATCGAGGTACGGTGAGAAGGTTAGCATTAGAGGAGCGAAATGTGTATGCTGGGTTGCAGTAGGACGGTTGCAAAGGTGAAGTAGGAGGGAGCCAGGTTTATGGCACCAGCCCATGGTGGACACCAAGTGCAGCCTTAAGAGCAGATAAATATTGTGAATCCATTTCCGTACCTTTACTTTTCCAGGTCCTTACTTGTTCAGTTAATCAGCCAATCGATCTTATTTATTGAACACTTACTGTGCGCAAAGCACTGTACTAGGTGCTTGGGAGAGTACAATACATCATTATAATAGACACATTCCCTGCCCACAATGAATCCTTCATGGGATGCAGCCTGACTTCTCCCTCTTCAGTTTGGCCAGAGCCAGAAAGCTGGGAAAACAAGGGTAGAGAAGCAGCCTGATCTAATGGTTAGAGCATGGTCCTGGAAGTCTGAAGGACCTGGGTCCTAATTTTGCCTCTGACACTTGTCTGCTGGGTGACCTTCGGAAAGTCACTTCACTTCTCTGTGCCTCAGTTCTCTCCTCTGTAAATTGGGGATCAAAACTGTAAGCCTCACATGAGACGTGGATTTTGTCCAAACTGATTAACTTGTATCTAACTCAGTGATTAGTACAGTGCCTGGCACGGAGTAAATGCTTAACAAATAATATTTTAAAAAAAGGATAAAAATCTTGCAAGCTAATGCTTTGAAATAAAATTCATATCAATCAATCATTACATTTACTGAGTGCTCACTGCATGCAGAGCACTGTCCTAAGCATTTGGGACAGTACAGTGTAACAGTTAGTAGACATCTTCCCTGCCCAAAACAAATTTATGGAATATCTGAAACAGGTTGAACCAGATCATTCTGTCAGCTTCAGCAGAGAGGCTCTCTCCCTTCTGTTTCTAGTTAGCACATTTGGGAAACAATTGAATTGTAAGTCTTCACCAAGAGATGGAAATTTCCCAAAGTTTGATACTGAGAAGGAAACACTCTTTCCAGCATGAAACTAGAGCACACGGGTCAGAGCCATTTCCAAAATGCTTCTTGTTCCACACTCTCTTTGCTTCTAGCACAGAAATGAACATTGCTGTAATCAATAAATGCAATTAAAAAAACCCAAGATACCCAATCCTTGATTCACTCAATATCATTCCACACTCAAATTGTGACCAGATGGGTGGAAACCATTCCTAATTTAATTAGATGACATTACTTAGTGCTAAGTGCCTCTAATGCAGGGCTAACGAACCTTAACCTACTTCAACTATGGATTAAATGCAATTCAAATCTCCTTACCTTCTTGGCTCCTACCTTAAAGAACACAAATGAGAAGATAATTGAGATGAAAAGCCCTACACCTCTCATTTCCTCCATCCTCTCTTTGGAGAATATAATTGAAATGTATCAAGAACAGTGAAGCAACCAATAAGTTGTGAGCGTTTAGGGCATCTAGAGGTAGGCTTAGTGGGTGAGGGGTATGTATGGTCCCTGACAAACTGGAGACAGGTGGGGGATCTAGGGCTGGTTCTGCTTCTTTCCCCAGGTTGGACACAGTCCCTGTCCCACATAGAGCTCACAGTCTTAATCCCCATTTTACAAATGAGGGAACTGAAGCACAGAGAAGTGAAATGACTTGCCCAAGGTCACACAGCAGACAAATGGTGGAGACAGGATTAGAACCAATGACCTTCTCTGAACTCTAAGCCCTGTTGCTGGTCCAGTGACCACGTCCTACCTCTGGCCTGTAATGCCCTCTCTCCTCAAATCTGCCAAACAATCACACTTCCCCTTTTCAAAGCCCTACTGAAGGCTCACCTCCTCCAAGAGGCCTTCCCAGACTAAGTCCCCTCTTTTCTCAGCTCCTCCTCCCCTCCCCATTGGCCCGACTCGCTCCCTTTACTCTATCCCTCTCCCCGCCCCACACCACTTGTGTGTATATGTGCATATCTATAATTCTATTTATTTATATTAATACATGTTTACTTGTTTTGATGTGTATATATATATATAAAATTCCATTTATTTATATCGATGCTACTGATGCCTGTTTACTTGTTTTGATCTTTGTCTCCCCCCCTTCTGGACTGTAGGCCTGTTGTGGCAGGGATTGCCTCTCTTTTTTGCTGAGTTGTACTTTCCAAGCACTTAGTACAGGGATCTGCACACAGTAAGTGCTCAATAAATGTGATGAATGAATGAATGATTGAAAGTGCTGCATTGGGAATCAGGAGAATAAGATTCCAGTTTATACATGCTGGAGCTATGCCTTCAGTGGCAAAGGTTTCTGACCCTAAAGTTATTTCAAAGTTATTCCACAAAATGGACAAGCCCAAATGGAATCCAAAAGAAAAATAGGTGGCTAATTTAGGCAGTAAAAACCACAGTGGTTAATAATAATGATAATAACGGCATTTGTTAAGCACTTACCATGTGCAAAGCACTGTTCTAAGCGCTGGGGTGGATACAAGGAGATCAGGTTGTCCCAGTCAGGGCTCATAGTCTTAATCCCCATTTTACAAATGAGGTAACTGAGGGACAGAGAAGTTAAGTGATTTACCTAAAGTCACACAGCTGACAAGCAGCAGAGTTGGGATTAGAACCCATGATCTCTGACTCCCAAACCTGGGCTCTTTCCACCGAGCCATGCTGCAACTGCCTGTCTGGTCATGTTGCTGAAGCACATCATTTATACTGTTGTGAAGTCACATTGGCTATAAATGGGTCCTGCCCAGAGGAAACCCTCAAGTGTCCTTTGCAATGCACTGAAGCCTTGCCTGCCTACTTGATGATAAATTCCTTTATGCTTTTTCTTGGAAATGAAGTTCTCAACAGGGGACTCTGTCATCATGACCTTTATGGTAATAGCAGTAGGATTGGGCAGGGAGGGGTGAGGAAGTGGGTTGAGGGATACAGTGCTCTGTTCTAGGCACTTGGGAATTACATAGTACAAAGTGACAAACTGCCTGCCCACAAGAATTTTACACCTTAGAGGGAGGATGTCCTGGAACTTTTCATGCTCAGTTAAGCATCTCAGGACTTTTCTCCCTGGAATCAAATGGAATGCTGGTGAAATGGCTGGAAAAATTCCAGAACTCCACATTCCTTGGGATGTCTGTGTCTCAGGGCTAGTTTCTCGAAGGCACCCAAATTCTGGCAGTGCAATAATAATAATAATGATGGCATTTATTAAGTGCTTACTATGTGCAAAGCACTGTTCTAAGTGCTGGGGAGGTTACAAGGTGATCAGGTTGTCTCACAGTGGCTAGTTTAGGCAGTAAAAATCACAGTGGTTAATAATAATGATAATAATGGCATTTGTTAAGCACTTACCATGTGCAAAGCACTGTTCTAAGTGCTGGGGAGGTTACAAGGTGATCAGGTTGTCCCATAGGGGGCTCACAGTCTTCATCCCCATTTTACAGATGAGGGAACTGAGGTACAGAGAACTGAAGTGACTTGCCCAAAGTCACACAGTTGACAATTGGTGGAGCTGGGATTTGAACCCATGACCTCTGACTCCAAAGCCCGGGCTCTTTTCCACTGAGCCACACTGCTTCTCTATGATGACATTTGTTAAGCGCTTACTATGTGCCAAGCACTGTTCTAAGAGCTGGGGGAGATACAAGGTAATCAGGTCTTAATCCCCATTTTACAGATGAGGTAGATGAGGCTCAGAGAAGTTAAGTGACTTCCCCAAAGTCACACAGCTGACAAGTGGCAGAGCTGGGATTAGAACCCAGGACCTCTGACCCCCAAGCTTGTGCTCTTTCCAATGAGCCATGCTGCTTCTCTCTCCTTGAAGGCAGGAAATGGGTATACTAACTCTAGTGTACTCTCCTAAGCACTTAGAGTACAGTAAGCGCTCAATAAATACCATTGATTTAAATGCCATTTATTTAAATGCCACTGAATAATTGATTGATTTCCCATGGGATTTCGGATTTCCTTGTGCCAACTAACATTTGTCCTCTTTGGCACTACATTTTCTGGTCCTGGGCGCTTTGGTGGTTAGTACAGTGCTCTGCACACAGTAAGTGCTCCATGAATGTGATTGAATGAATCAATAAGTATAAATCAAATTAATCAAAAAGTGTATTTAGTGTTCAGCTTCAGTGAATAGCATGGATAATGGGGTCAATGTAAAAGAAATCAGGAATGAAATGTTTGTTTCTGAGTCAAACGTGACAGTTTCTTGTTTTATTGGAAAAAGAAAGAAGTGGCAACAGTCTTCGATCCTCTATGTTGTCGGAAAAAAAAGGCACAGAATTTCTTCAATCATCCTATAGCCTCTATTAGAGGCAGAATATTGGGCAGGATCCTCCATTAGTTTGACTTGGTAATGGTATTGTTTCTATTAGTATCAGTAGCAATAGTATTTTCTGTATGCTTCTTGAGTTCACAGTACTATATGACATGCTTGGAGATGTGAATGAAATAAAAGATGCCATACCTGTCCCCCGGAGTTTACAATTTAGTCGGGAAATGGGAGAACAGAAATGCGCAAATGATTCATAACTGTATGAGAAATAGATGTAAATAGTGGCCTCAAGTTAATGAAACTAATAAATTCTCGCCTGTCCCGCCATCGACCCCTGGCCCATGTCTTATTCGTTCATTCATTCATTCAATCGTATTAAGCGCTTAATGTGTGCAGAACACTGTACTAAGCGCTTGGGAAGTACAAGTTGGCAACATATAGAGACGGTCCCTACCCAACAGCGGGCTCACAGTCTAGAGTCTAGTCTAGCAGCGTGGCTCAGTGGAAAGAGCACGGGCTTTGGAGTCAGAGTTCATGTGTTCGAATCCCGGCTCCGCCAACTGTCGGCTGTGTGACTTTGGGCAAGTCACTTCACTTCTCTGCGCCTCAGCTACCTCATCTGTAAAATAAGACTGTGAGCCCCCCGTGGGACAACCTGATCACTTTGTAACCTCCCCAGTGCTTAGAACAGTGCTTTGCACATAGTAAGTGCTTAATAAATGCCATCATTATTATTATCATTATTATTAGAAGGGGGAGACCTGGCCTATCTCTGACCTGGAATGCCCTCCCTCCAAACATCTGCTAAATTAGCACTCTTCCCCCCTTTAAAGTCCTACTGAAAGCTCACCTCCTCCAGGAGGCCTTCCCAGACTGAGGCTCCCTTTTCCTCTACTCTTCCTCGCCTCCCTATCACCCCAACTCTCTCCCTCTACTCTACCCCCTCCCCACCCCACAGTACCTGTGTATATATGGACATAATCACTATTCTATTTATTTTATTAATGATGTGTATATATATAATTCCATTTATTTATATTGATGCTATTGATGTCTGTCTACTTGTTTTGTTTTGTCGTCTGTCTCCCCCTTTCTAGATTGTGATCCCGTTGTTGGGTAGGGATTGTCTCTGTTGCCCAGTTGTACTTTCCAAGCTCTTAGTACAGTGCTCTGCACACAATAAGTGCTCAATAAATAAGGTTGAATCAATGAATAATAAATAGATGTAGACATTAGTGCTAAGGTTGCTGATGATACGCCAGAGATGGTGAAGGGATTAATTTGATGGAATTTCTCTATTAATCCCACCGTTCAGTGATCATATGGTTTATCATCGACAGTATAACTGCAGCTATTGGGATCCCAACTGGAAAGAGGAACCCAGGACATCATGAAGCCTAGTGAATCATTCCCAACAGTGCAATCAATTCCTTCTGTCCTTCAAATATTCACTTTATGAGAAATGGTGAAGGACTCTCTATGTTAATGACATGAGATCAACCACCTTTCAAATGGTTTAAGAAGTTATTCACTACAAGGTTTAACTGCTGTTAAGAGCAAATGCACCTGGCTCTTCCAACATATTCCAGTAGCACAGTATTATTAGTTACATCCTAGAAATAGTGTGTTAAAATTAGTGGGTGTTTTGGAAATCATGTCACCAGACTGAAGACAAATATTTAAGCAAATACTGGATTAATAAATTGCTGAATCAATTTATGATTTATTAAGCTAGTAAAAACACCATCTACATCTTTTATAAAAAAAACAAAACTCAGCCTGCATTGAGATGGATTGAGTTGTTCATCTCTAAACTCTAATCACAAAAAATCTCTAAATTATATGGAGTCAAGTTAAATGATCCCATTCAAATAATATTATATTGTAAAAATAACAAATTCATGTTGAGACCTTGATTGGCACAGATATGAATGGTGGATATCCTGCTGACACCTCAAACTTAACATGTCCAAAACAGAACTCCTTATCTTTCCACCCAAACCCTGTTCTCACACTGACTTTCCCATTCGTTTATTCATTCATTCAACCATATATATTGAGTACTTACTGTGTGCAGAGCACTTGGAGCATGGCTCAGTGGGAAGAGCTCGGCCTTTGGAGTCAGAAGTCGTGGGTTCTAATTCTGTGTGACCTTGGGCAAGCCACTTAACTTCTCTCTGCCTCAGTTCTCTCATCTGTAAAATGGGGATTAAGATTGTGAGCCCAATGTGGGACAACCTGATTGCCTTGCATCCGCCCGCAGTGCTTAGCAAATAACATCATTATTATTATTACAATTCAGCAATAAAAAGAGGCAATCCCTGCCCACAATGGGTTTACATTCTAGAAGGGGGGAGATAGAATCAAAACAAGTAAACAGGCATCAATAGCATTAATATAAATGAAGAGAATTATAGATAATAATAATAATAATAATAATAATAATGGCATTTATTAAGCACTTACTATGTGCAAAACACTGTTCTAAGAGCTGGGGAGGTTACAAGGTGATCAGGTTGTCCCACGGGACGCTCACAGTCTTAATCCCCATTTTACAGATGAGGTAACTGAGGCACAGAGAAGTTAAGTGACTTGCCCAAAGTCACACAGCTGACAATTGGCGGAGCCAGGATTTGAACCCATGACCTCTGACTCCAAAGCCCGTGCTCTTTCCACTGAGCTATGCTGCTTTTCTACATATACATCAAAACAAGTAAACATTGAACGCTTACTATGTGTAGAGCACTTTCCTCTCCATTCAAACCGCTACCACGTTAGTTCAGTCATTCATCCTATCCTGAATGTGTTACTGCATCAACATCCTTTCGGATCTCCCAACCTCCTGTCTCTCCCCACTTTAGTCAATACTTCACTCTGCTGCCTGGATTATCTTTCTACAGAAACGTTAAGGGCATGTCAGCCCCCTCCTCAAAAATCTCCAGTGGTTGCTTATCAACCTTCGCATGAAACATAAACTCCCCACTGTTGGCTTCAAAGCTCTCCATCACCTTGCCCCCTCCTACCTTACCTCCCTTCTGTCCTTCTACAGCCTAGCCCACACACTCCACTCCTCTGCCACTAACCTCCTCATTGTGCCTCGTTCTTGCCTGTCCTGCCGCTGACCCCTGGCCCACATCCAATCTTTTGCCTCGAACACCCTCCCTCCTCAAATCTGCCAAACACTCATACTTCCCCCCTTCAAAGCCCTACTGAAAGCTCACCTCCTCCAAGAGGCTTTCCTAGACTAAGTTCCCCTTTTCCTCAGCTCCCCTCATCACCCCAACTCACTCCCTTTCCTCTCCTCCCCACAGCACTTGTGTATATATGAACATATCTATAATTCTATTTATATTAATGGCTGTTTACTTGTTTTGATTCTGTCGCCCCCCTTCTAGACTGGAATCCGTTGTGGGCAGGGATTTTCACTCTTTATTGCTGTATTGCATTTTGTAAGTGCTTAGTACAGTGTTCTGCATATAGTAAGCGCTCAATAAATATGATTGAATGAATGATTGAGTGCACAGTAAAGTGCTCTCTTTGTGCAGAGTAATAATAATAATAATAATGTTGGTATTTGTTAAGCGCTTACTGTGTTTTAAGCACTGTTCTAAGCACTGGGGAGGATACAAGGTGATCAGGTTTTTAGACTGTGAGCCCACTGTTGGGTAGAGACTGTCTCTATGTTGCCAACTTGTACTTCCCAAGCGCTTAGTACAGTGCTCTGCACACAGTAAGTGCTCAATAAATACGATTGATTGATAGTAAGCGTTCAATAAATATGTTTGATGATGAGAATAGTAAAAGTAGTTTTACATCCTTTTGCATACCGTGATGAAAGACGTCACAAAATCAAGTCATTTCCCATTCACAAATAGCTACTTAGTTGACTCCAGATGCAATTTCCTAACTTTGAGCTGAGGTGTAATGCAATAATATCCACGAGGGTCTGATGGCAGTCTATCCTATCTTTCTACAGGGGCTCTGAACCACCCATCTTGGCAGCTTTTATTTCCTCAGGTGCCTTTAGATCCCTGGATCTCCTTTGCTGCTGGAAACCCCCACTGCCACAACAGAAAAGACAGGAAATCAGAGAAGCAGCAAGGCATAGTGGATAGAATAAAGGCCTGGCAATCAGAAGGACCCGAGTTCTAATTCTGCCTCTGCTGTGTGACCTTGGGCTAGTCACTTCACTTCTCTGTGCCTGTTCCCTCATTTTAAAATGGGGATTAAGACATGAGAGCACCACTTAGGATTTGAACCATCTCCAACCTGATTAGCTTGTGTTTACCTGAGCATCTAGTACAGTGACTGGCTTGTAGGAAGCACTTAACAAACACCATCAAGAGCCCCACTACATTCTACTTTTGGCTAGTCATTAATTCACATTGGTAATAATAATGATGGTATTTGTTAAGCGCTTACTATGTGCAAAGTACTGTTCTATGTTCTGGGGGAATACAAGGTGATCAGGTTGTCCCACATGACCCATGTCCCACACAATCCCCATTTTACAGATGAGGTAACTAAGGCACAGAGAAGTTAAGTGACTTGCCCAAAGTCACACAGCTGATAAGCGGTAGAGCTGGGATTAGAACCCATGACCTCTGACGCCCAAACCTGTGCTCTTTCCACTGAGCCACGCTACTTCTCTAAGCAGCATGTGGTACCACACTACTTGAATCTAAGCACAGTAGATGGGCAATTTACACATCATATTACTTCATTTCAGAGTAAGGTGCATGAAACATGACAGTTAATGATCAATATGACTTGGCATTTTCTTTTTAAGGTAGGAACAAATGAATGTTTACATCTGTTAGCTAAAAAGATGCACTGAGAAAAGGTCTTGTGAAAATCACACACAATGTGACATGTCACAGTCACCATCCTCTGAAACTAAGTGGGAAAAATGCCGCTGGATTATAAATTGTTTACTTGGTAAGGAAAAAACAGATTCATTTTTCCAAGGGCATTTCAATGAGGTATACACCAGTGTGACTAAAGTGATAAATTAGCTATGCAGGTGTGCTCATGAAATGAATGTCCTACCGTATTTGTCAGGGCTCTTTCAGAACAAAAATCTAAATTTAGCCAAATATAAGGGGAATTATCCATATGGATTTTTGATGGATCCTCCTTTATATTTGCAGAAGGCTCCAAACTTTATATACTTAAAAATATTATATTATACCATATAGCATTTTAATATAGGGCATAAATATGACAAAGGTCACCAATGACCTCCTGCTTGCCAAATCCAACGGCTCATATTCTGTCCTAATCCTCCTCGACCTCTCAGCTGTCTTTGACACTGTGGACCACCCCCATCTCCTCAACACGCTATCTGACCTTGGCTTCACAGACTCCGTCCTCTCCTGGTTCTCCTCTTATCTCTCTGGTCGTTCTTTCTCAGTCTCTTTTGCAGGCTCCTCCTCCCCCTCCCATCCTCTTACTGTGGGGGTTCCCCAAGGTTCAGTGCTTGGTCCCCTTCTGTTCTCAATCTACACTCACTCCCTTGGTGACCTCATTCGCTCCCACGGCTTCAACTATCATCTCTACGCTGATGACACCCAGATCTACATCTCTGCCCCTGCTCTCTCCCCCTCCCTCCAGGCTCGCATCTCCTCCTGCCTTCAGGACATCTCCATCTGGATGTCCGCCCGCCACCTAAAGCTCAACATGTCGAAGACTGAGCTCCTTGTCTTCCCTCCCAAACCTTGTCCTCTCCCTGACTTTCCCATCTCTGTTGACAGCACTACCATCCTTCCCGTCTCACAAGCCCGCAACCTTGGTGTCATCCTCGACTCCGCTCTCTCATTCACCCCTCACATCCAAGCCGTCACCAAAACCTGCCGGTCTCAGCTCCGCAACATTGCCAAGATCCGCCCTTTCCTCTCCATCCAAACTGCTACCCTGCTCATTCAAGCTCTCATCCTATCCCGTCTGGACTACTGCACCAGCCTTCTCTCTGATCTCCCATCCTCGTATCTCTCTCCACTTCAATCCATACTTCATGCTGCTGCCCGGATTATCTTTGTCCAGAAACGCTCTGAGCATATTACTCCCCTCCTCAAAAATCTCCAGTGGCTACCAATCAATCTGCGCATCAGGCAGAAACTCCTCACCCTGGGCTTCAAGGCTGTCCATCCCCTCGCCCCCTCCTACCTCACCTCCCTTCTCTCCTTCTACTGCCCAGCCCGCAACCTCCGCTCCTCCACCGCTAATCTCCTCACTGTACCTCGTTCTCGCCTGTCCCGCCATTGACCCCCGGCCCACGTCATCCCCCGGGCCTGGAACGCCCTCCCTCTGCCCATCCGCCAAGCTAGCTCTCTTCCTCCCTTCAAGGCCCTGCTGAGAGCTCACCTCCTCCAGGAGGCCTTCCCAGACTGAGCCCCTTCCCTCCTCTCCCCCTCGTCCCCCTCTCCATCCCCCCATCTTACCTCCTTCCCTTCCCCACAGCACCTGTATATATGTATATATGGTTGTACATATTTATTACTCTATTTATTTATTTATTTATTTATTTTACTTGTACATTTCTATCCTATTTATTTTATTTTGTTGGTATGTTTGGTTCTGTTCTCTGTCTCCCCCTTTTAGACTGTGAGCCCACTGTCGGGTAGGGACTGTCTCTATGTGTTGCCAATTTGTACTTCCCAAGCGCTTAGTACAGTGCTCTGCACATAGTAAGCGCTCAATAAATACGATTGATTGATAAATATGTTAAATATTTACAAATACAAGATTCATGATAGATGCATTAACACCATCTGTATAACTGTCCTTTGGGTTTCAAGATCACACTATTGATTTTGAGAGCTTGTCATCGTGAGTGACCAGGGTTGATCAAGCTGGCAATTCCTTTTGCTTTATGTATGTGGAGGAAAGATTGCACTATCATATTGGCTGATCTGAATTTTTCTGCCATGTTTCTCTCACAGTTTCTTGGGTACAGGTTGTCTCTATTTGTTGCTGAATTTTACTTTCCAAGTGCTTTGTACAGTACATAGTAAGCGCTCAATAAATAAAATTGAATAAATGAATAAAATAACCAAGTCAGTCACACCATTTCTAATTGCAACATGCCAAACTGGTCTAATCATATTATTCTTCGGAGTGAAGTCTAACCCATCTTGTGAGAAGCAGCATGGCTTAGTGGAAAGAGCACAGGCTTGGGAGTCGGAGGTCATGGGTTCTAGTACTTGCTCTGCCGTTATCAGCTGTGTGACTTTGGGCAAGTCACTTAACTTCTCTGTGCCTCAGTTACCTCATGAATAAACCGGGGATTAAGATTGTGAGCCCCAAATGGAACAACTTGATTACCTTATATCGATCCCAGAGCTTAGAACAGTGCTTGGCACATAGTAAGCACTTAACAAATACCATTATTATTATTATATTCTTCTTCTGAACATCTTCTGACCCCTGTTGAATTCAGACTAGGGGTGCCTAGATCACTGTTCTGACCCAATAATAGCATTTCTGAAATTCTTACAAGATCTCTAATATTATATACATGATCTGGTTGTCATGAATAATAATCAAATTTAGCTAATAACTAATATGAATTAGGTGTTTATTAGACAACTAATAATTAACACTTGTTCGCTGTTATGAATATCACTCTGTTGTGAATATTCAGTACAATGTTGTTGACTGCAAGGTATTATTAATGGGCACTGATTAATATTAATCAGAGGAATATGATCATTTAAATGTTCAGTTTTGATATTTTATTTCTGATCTACAAGCACAAAAGGCTCTAAACTGTAAGCTTCTTGTGGACAAGGAATGTATCTACTAAATTCATTTGTATTGAACTCTCCCAAGCACTTGTACAGTGCTCTGCACATAGTAAGCACTCAACAAATACCCTTGATTGATTGAACTGTGAAGTTTCACCCTCTGGCAGGAATTAGTAGCCTGCTAGTGACAGCACCAGTTCAGTATTACATGAATTGTTATCCTAATTCGATTTGGCTCCTTTGCATCAACTCACCCTTTAGACCGTTTTTCCCTACATGGGTCTCAGTGGCCGATTCCCACAGCCTGCATTATCTGGCAATGAACATAAACTTTGTAGCTTGCATTGTCTCCACTTGTTGCATTTAAAATTCTTCAGGCAGCTCTGCAGGCAATAATACAAGGATGCAAAAGTCACCCTTATGAGCAGCCTTCTTTTTAATTATGCAGTCAGCAGTTCCAAAGCATTTTTTAAGTACATATCTTTAAACTCTGTTGCTCCCCTACCTGTAGTTTGCTTTAGTGTCTGTCTCTCCTGCTAGATAGTAGAGGGTCTGAGGTATTATTGCAAAACCTCATTGCAGCGCTCTGCAAATAGTTGGCACTTAATAAATATGATTGATTGAGTGTGGCTTTTAGCACGTGAACAGTATTGTTAGAACCTTATAGGTGCTAGTAATGCTTGAGTACTATCATGTTCCGTCAAGTGGTACCGTGAGATTTAGCACCTTGTTTGAACAGCTGGGTTGAGCACTTTCCTTTAACATTGTTCAGTTGCAATTAACTTGTACCTGCACTTAGTTATGAATCTCTTTATGATTCTACAGGTAGGACTTTTTCCATGTCAATTATAGTAAAACAGTATTTCCAACATGGTACAAAGTCCCCTTCTTGAGAAATCACACTCTTGCATAGCACACATCATCTTCGGCCTCTAGTCTAACATGTCTACCATCTCTGAAATATGGAACTCTCCCAAGTGTTTAGTTCTGTACTCTGCAAGTGCTCTGCACCCAGTAATCTCTCAATAAATACCACTGATTGATTAGCAAGAACATAATGTATTTTGCAGCAAGCTCCATTAATAAAATCCAATTAAGAACCGACTTCCTCCCTGTTCAGAGCTCTAGCACATTTCATCCCAGAGCAATTGTTCTCAGAATTTAAAACTCCTTCTGCCCCAAAGCCTTGAACTTGAAACCAGGACTTTTATGAAAGAATTGTTGCTACACTAATTAGATAATTAAAAGTAGTAATCATGACATTTGTTAAATGCTTACTCTATGGCAATCACTGTTCTAAGTGCTGTGGTAGATAAAAGTTGATCAGGTGAATTTAGTCTCTGTCCTACATGGGACTAACAATCTGAGGGAGAATAAATATTCAATCCCCACTTTAATATATGAGGAAACTGAAGCACAGAGCAGTGAAGTGACTTGCCCAAGGTCACACAATAGGCAAATGACCAAACTGGAATGAGAACCCAGGTCCTCTGACACTCAAGACTGTGTTCTTTTCACTTGGCTATGTTGCTTCTAACACATTCTAAAGAAAAGAAATGAAGTGCTAAAACTCAGTCTGGGAGTACAATCAACATGTCATACATCTAATGGAGAATTAGGAGACCTAAGTTTGATTTCACTCACTTTCGCTGAATGAATCTCAGCACCACTCTAGGCCATGATTTATGGTCAAATTGATGAAGCAAACATCAATTTTGCTTCATCTAATAAGCAAATGTTGAGGTGGTCATGTGATCATAGCAAGCAGTAGGAATTTCCATTGGGAGTTATTGTCTAGGTTAGAGATTCAGTCTAGCCACATTCAGACTTTCAGCCTAACAGACATTGTAGAGTCACAACCTCTCAGGGGGGTCTCTGTTTTTCCATATGTAACATATAAGGATGCTCTGTGGATAGATGAAGCAATACACATAAAAGGGTTTGAGTGGTTCTATTTAAATTCCAATTATTGGAAAAAATAGCTTTAGGCTGAAACTCAGTAGAACATTAAAAAAGAAAAATGGAATACCTCAATTTTTCTACATCTCAAGTTGTAATGGTTCAAATTAAATCTCGCTCAATAAAAGTGAACTGAAGCTGCTGGCATAGTTAAAAATTTAAGATTCATTATTAATATTTTACAAATGGATTTTGTACATATGAAGTAACCCTTTAATATTTAATTTTCACCTTCCACAACTGTATTAAATTCTGCTTAATAGAAGGTATTGAATTCATTCTGTAGTCTCTGTGTTAGATAATCCTTGACAAAGGGGAAAATTTTGTCATCGCTGTCCCTCTGCCATGGATAGGAAGAAATCAGCATCTGAGGGCAGACCTGGGGATCAATCCACCAATCAGTTGTATTTATTGGACACCTACTTTGTGCAGTGCACTGTATTAAATGATTGAGACTTGAAGGAGCTTGACTCCCTGACTTGAAGGAGCTTGTAGTGCAAGATGATTGTGTCTAATATCTGTCTGTCATTCAACCAATCAATGGTATTTACTGAGTACTTACCGTGTGTAGAGCACTGGTCCCTGCCTATGCCATGACCAATCAGGGTTACAGAAAGAGCTTTATCAGTGCCCTGCCCTCCCAGGCACCCAGCTGAACACCCTCACCATTAAGATGGCCAATGGTCATCTTTCCCATCTATGAGGCACCTCTTCATTCATTCATTCAATCGTATTTGTTGAGCTCTTACTGTGTGCAGAGCACTGTACTAGGTGCTTGGAAAGTACAATTCAGCAACAGAGACAATCCCATCTCCCCAATCCTTCTCTCTCATTGGTTCAGCTATGTATCACCTGACTTCCTCTTCTTTCCTCCTCCTCCCACCCGAAGGGTAGGGACAAGCTGGGTTGGCTGCCTTCCGAGTAGAAATGTCCCAAAGGCAAGAAGAAGTGCGAGACTTCAGAGAAGAAGAGAGGTTGGGGCTGGAGAGAGAGATTTAGGAATTGTTTGTGTAGAGATGGTAGTGGAAGCGAATGAGTTCTCCAAGGGAGGGGACATGGATGAAGAATAGAGAGGGAGCTGGAACATAGCATTTAGGGACCCTCCACAGTTAGAGGGTGGGAGACAAATGAGGAATTGGTGAAAGAGATTGAGAGGCTAGGAAAATAGGAGAAGAACTAGGAGTGGGTAGTGTCAGTCAAACCAAAGTGTGATAGTGCTTTCGGGAGAAAGGGGTCATCCACAGTAACAAAGACAGCTGGAAAGCCTAGAAGTACTGGGCAAGAAGAAGGTCATTGGTGACAGTGGAAAGGGTAGTTTCTGTAGAGTGGAGAGAAAAAAACTAGATGAGAGGGAATAGGGGAGAACAAGTGGAGTTTGCAGTTGTAAACATCTCACTCAGTTTGGAAAGGAATAATAATAATAATGATGGCATTTGTTAAGCACTTACTATGTGCAAAGCACTGTTCTCAGCGCTGGGGTGGATATAAGGTGATCTGGTTGTCCAAGTGGGACTCACAGTCTTAAAATCCCATTTTACAGATGAGGGAACTGAGGCACAGAGAAGTTAAGTGACTTGCCCAAAGTCACACAGCTGACAATTGGCAGAGCTGGGATTTGAACCAATGACCTCTGGCTCCCAAGCCCGTGCTCTTTCCACTGAGCCATGCTGCTTCTCTGGAATGGAATAAGGGAGATGGAAAGATTAACTGGAGGTTGCATTGGCACCAAAGGAGGGTTATTTTAGGGTAAGGGATTCATGGGAAGGCTGTAGGGATGGAGCTATTGGAGAAGGACTGATTGAAGATGGTGTTCATGGAATAAAGAAGAAAGGAGACAAGCTTTTTTAATAAAGTGCGAAAGGATGGGTTCAGAGGCACAGGTGGAGGGGGTAGCTTTTTAAGGGGAGGTGGGAGATCTCTTAAGATTCTACTGGTAAAGGTGGGAGATTCAAAGAGAGAGCAGGAGTAATGTGGTACTATAGAACTACAGGGAAGATTTGAGAGGAGATCCTGCCTGAAGCTTCAAATTTATCTATGAACTAGATGGCAAAATTATAGGTAATCCTGACCTACAATTCTAGCTGTTTAATATTACAGTTGAGACTATGAGAGCCTTCTACTAGATGATAGTACTAAAGAATAAAAGCCATCACTTTTTATGCATTTGTGTTAAAGAGAATCAGGAAAAATATGACTTTCTGAACTGCAATAGCCAACTTCAAAAGCTTATGTAAGTTGTAAAGAGTTAGTGGATAGCTACTTGTTAGTTTGTTGAATTAAACAGATTAGTATTTGGCTTCAAACAAATGATCATAATGTAAATTTAGTATCAGAGGTTCTCATTTTATAACCACTATTATGTGGGTCCCAGTGCAGGAAAATTAAGACAATGTAATTGTCTCCAAGTTTGGATTTATTTTTTTTTTCCTAACTCATCCTTCTTTTTCCTTCAGGCATCATAAACCTCCCTGTTCTGTTGAATATGCTTTTCACATTTGCTCAAGCCTGTAACAACTCAGCAATAAAATCAGTTAGTTCAGCAAGAAACACGAAAGTTCTGAAGAATGCAAATTGTCCAATACCCCTCGGACTATATGTCTTTTAGATGGCACATTTCTACTGCACTATTTGATGGTTTGATAGAAGATGTGTTCTTTAGACTTCCTTAAATTTGTTCTCAACATCCATCCTCAGAACACTGCTTTGTAGTTCTTCAATAGTCAAACTCAATGGAAACTTCTGATCTCTAAAATTTGGATGACACTTATTTTTCTCAAGGTCTTAGTTTATTTTTTTTCAAAACATCCCCTTTAAAGTAGAATGACATAATTATTAGTATTTGCCTTTTTACAGATGGGGCTGAGAGATCTGTTGGTAGTAGAGCTGGAACTCAAATCCAGTCTTGCTAAATCTCAGGTCCATACCCTTGTCCTTGGATTATGTTCCAGTGGACGACAGTAGATGGACTTGATGAAAGCAAACTCCTCTCTTTGATTTTTTTTTAATGGTATTTGTTAAAAGCTTACTATAGTAACAGGCACTGAACTAAGCGCTGGGGTAGATACAAGCTAATCAGGTTGGATACAGTCCCTGTGTCACATAGAGCTCACAGTCTCAATCCCCAATTTACAGATGAGGAACTGAGACACAGAGAAGTTAAGTGACTTGCCCAAGGTCACAGGGCAGACAAGTGGTGGGGCTGGGATTAAATCCCAGGTTCTTCTGATTCCCAGGCCCATGCTCTAGCCACCAGGCCAAGCTGCTCTTTGATTTCTTTTTAAAAA
Organism: Tachyglossus aculeatus; assembly: GCF_015852505.1. Taxonomy (NCBI): domain Eukaryota; kingdom Metazoa; phylum Chordata; class Mammalia; order Monotremata; family Tachyglossidae; genus Tachyglossus; species Tachyglossus aculeatus. The sequence continues at coordinate 111,530,569 of NC_052066.1, read as the reverse complement.
AGGTTTTTGGGCTAAGGATACTGATAGAGGTGCTGCTTCTCAGTGTTCCTGGGACTTTCTCAACAAGTTCCTGCCAGTGCTTGTGTGAACCATAAATTTCTAAATTATGACTTCTAAAAGTATCTTCATTTAATGTCCTAAGAGCCTTCTCAAGATTGAAGAGAGACCAGCCATTAATTTTGCCTGCCAATATCACTGTTTCTTCTTCATCAAGTGCTGAAATCTAAATTTTTGTCCAGAATCCCTCTGAAAATGGTGGTGGTTGAAAGACTTTATCAAGTTCTAAATATGTTCAGTAGTATCCATATCCAGGAAGGGGTACTGAAGCAAGAGCGACCAAGGATTTGCCTTGCTCCTTTTAAAAATCTATTGTAAAAGCAGTTTTACAGGGTCTGTTTTACAGAACAATTTAAGGGAGTGGAGATCAGAAATTTGAGATGTTAAATTCCAAAGACATGCAAAAGAATCTTTGTACCAATGGTTATAACAATCCTGCGGGCTTTTTAAAATCCAATCTAGTCTTCCAGTATGATCTTGAGTAGGGGTTTCTTACACATGGGATCAGTAAAAGTTATTCACCCCACCTTTAGCCCCACAGCACTTATGTATATATCCATACTCTATTCTTAATGTCTGTCTCCCCGTCTAGACCTGTAAGCTGTTTTTGGGAAGGGAACGGTTCTACCAACTCTGTTGTACTGTACTCTCCCAATTGCTTAGTACAGTTCTCAATGCTCAATAAATATTATTGATTGATAGATCGGACAGTCAGCAGGCATTGGTGACTTTTAAGGTAATTTAGCTGCTCTGGGAAGCTTATCAAGATCACAAAAGTACTGTTAGCACCTTGGAATAAAATAGGTTTGCATACTAGGAAACATTTGGTTCAACCTGTCTCTCCAGATAAATTACAAGCCTCTTGAAGGCTGGGATCATGTCAGTCTTCTACTGTGCACTGACACACAGAAGGCACTCAACTACTATTCCTGACTCTCTGCAGAAATGTTTGAAAAAAAGTCTGGAAACTGACATCAGCATGTGATGCTGATCCACCAGGAAATTCTCTCAAATCAACTGGCTAAAAGACTGATTGGAAGATCCCAATATGACATCAATACCTTGGCACATAGTAAGCACTTAACAAATACCAACTACCTTCACTTTTATAGCCGAAGGTCCTACTGAACAATTTAGAGTGCTCTAAATGGCTGGTAAACCAAGTTGTGGAAGAGATGGCCATCAGAATGCTACAGTGTTTCGATCAGCACCACCTATATACTATATTTAGTCATTTCTGGCCAAGTATTACAAACAGTGAGTCCCTAGAACCCAGCGTGTTCAATATCATTTAATTGATTCTTGTTGCTCTCTAGCAACAATCAACGAATCAATTGTATTTGTTGATCAATCATATTTGTTGAGCACTTATAGTGTGCAGGACAGTGTACTGGGTTCTTGGGAGACATGTTTCCTGCACACAGGGAGCTTAAAGTCTAGAAGGGGAGGCAGACATTGAAATAGATAATGTGAGTTTAGGAATAGGAAGTGCTGTGCAGCAGAGGAGTGGGTGAATTAAGGGTACACATCCAAGGGCAAAGGCGATACAGAAGGGAAAGGGAGAGGAGGCTTAGTCGGAAAAGGCTTCTTGGAGGAGATATTCATTCAGTTGTATTTATTGAGCACTTACTGTGTGCAGAACATTGTTTCTAAGCGCTTGGGAAGTACAAGTTGGCAACATATGGAGACGGTCCCTACCCAACAACGGGCTCACAGTCTAGAAGGGGGAGATATTCATTCATTCAGTTGTATTTATTGAGCGCTTACTGTGTGCAGAGCACTGTACTAAGCGCTTGGGAAGTATGATTTTAATGAACTAGGACTAAAGTAAGATATGCTTATAACTTGAATCTTATGTGAACACTATGAGGGGGTAAACTGGCTGATCTCATCTGCCTACATATCTCTTGGTCCAGTCTGAACTGTTTCCCAGATAATGGTCCAGTTATAGTTTTCCTGGCTATCGCAAACCAGAGTCTAGCAGAACCAAGGATAGAAGGCCACTCTAATCTTGGATTTTTCTTCAAGTAGTTCTGCCCCTGCTGGAACCAACAGCTAATTAATTGGAACTTCAGAAGGAATGTGGCCTAATCAGCATGGCTCAGTGGAAAGAGCACGGGCTTTGGAGTCAGAGGTCATGGGTTTGAATCCCAGCTCTGCCAATTGTCAGCTGTGCAACTTTGGGCAAGTCACTTCACTTCTCTGTGCCTCAGTTACCTCATCTGTAAAATGAGGATTAAGACTGTGAGTCCCACGTGGGACAACCTGATCACCTTGTAACCTCCCCAGCGCTTGGAACAGTGCTTTGCACATAGTAAGCATTTAATAAATGCCATCATTATTATTATTATTATTATTATTATTATTATTATTATTATTACTGGACAGAGCATGGGCCTGCGAGTCAGAAGGACTGGGTTGATGTCCTCCCATTACCGCAAATTTATGTCCAAAACAGAGCTTCTTATCTTCCCACCCAGTAACTGAGACACAGAGAAGTGAACTGAGTTGCCCAAGGTCACATAGCAGAGGTGTGGTGGACCTGGGATTAGAATCTGGGTCCTTCTTACTTCCAGATCCATGCTATATCCACTAAACCATGCTGTATCTCTAATCCCCGGTTCTGCCACATGTCTGCTTGGTGACCTTGGGCAAGTCACTACACTTCTCTGGGCCTCAGTTTCCTTACCTGTAAAATGGAGATTAAGACTGTGAGCCTCATGTGAGATAGGAACTGTGTCAGTCAATCAAATTTACTGAGGGCTTGCTGTACTAAGCACTTGGGAGAGTACAATATAGCAATATGACAGACACATTCCCTGCCCACAATGAGTTTACAGTCTAGAGACTTTATCCAACCTGATTAGTTTGTATCTACCTCAGTGCTCAGTACAGTGCCTGGAACATAATAAGCGTTTAGCAAATATGAAAAAAATCTTATATACATTTTGACTCACCTATGGTGATAGGTAAATAAGCGCTTTCTCATCCTTTCTTATTTCTTAGTGAAGCACCATGGTGTAGTGGCAAGAGCACAGGCTTGGGAGTCAGAGGTCATGGGTTCTAATCCTGGCTCCACCACTGATCAGCTGTGTGACTTTGGGCAAGTCACTGGACATCTCTCTGCTTCATTTACCTCCTCTGTAAAATGGGGATTAAGACCATGAGCCCCACGTGGGAAAACCTGATTACCTTGTATCTTCCCCAGTGCTTAGAACAGTGCTCGGCACATAGTAAGCGCTTAACAAATCCCATCATTAATTAATTTATTTATTATTCATATTTCCTTTTAGTGGGGACTGTCTTGGGATTTTCTACCTCAAATTTCTTTCCTCTGTCTCCAGGTGTAGGGATATCCAGAATAAAACATAATTTGATCAAATAAAGCCATAATGATGATGGATGGGAAGAAACAATTAGACCTCAAATCCAGGCTACCAGACTAAACTCCTTGGCTAGGGAGCAATTGGTTAAGAGTGGCAGAGTGTGACAGAGAAAGAGGTGAGAAGGTCATGGCTCCTAATCCTGACTCTGCCTCCTGTCTGTTGTGTGACCTTGGGAGAGTCACTTCACTTCTCTGGGCCTCAGTTACCTCATCTGTAAAATGAGGATTGAGACTGTGAGCTCTGTGGGATGGGGACTGTGTCCAACCCAGTTTGCTTGCATCCACTCCAGCACTTAGTACAGTGCCTAGCATATAGTAAGTGGTTAACAAATGCCACAATTATTATTAGTAGTAGATGAAACACCAAGGACGCTGGCTATGCCCAGCTAGGGGCAGGATGAAGAGAAAATATATTTAATGTCTGTAGAAAATAGAAACATTATTGATGCTGTGCTCCTTGAATTAATCAGCAGGTAGCTTAAATAGGAATAAAGGATACTGAAGACTTCACATACTCTCTGGCCTTGCCTGGGTGGCATCAGAATAGCTTGGTGTTACATACTGGGTCTCTCATGTGCAGGCATCAAAGCCAGGTGGAAACCTGGCACTGTACTAAGTATCTTCCCAAAAGGCCCAGAAACAGAAATCATCTAGTCGAGTCCCCTTTTCCACTTAATTTTTAAATCCTGTTAATAATTTCAAAAAACACGACTAATTTACAGCCTTTTAAAGTGTGGTGCTAGATATTTGGTAAATACATGAGTGACCCAGAATGAATTTGATATGTTCTCCTAAAGGCTTGGTGATTCTTACAAAATCACTTCTGAGAAGATTTTTTTTCCCATTTTACAGATGTGCATGGGTAGGTGTTAGGGGCGAGAAACTGAGATACGATACTCCCCTTTTAGACTATTAGCTTATTGTGGGCAGGGGCCGTGTCTACCAACTCTGTTATTCTGTACTCTCCCAAGTGCTTAGTACAGTGCTCTGCATGCAGTAAGCAATCAATATGATTGATTGATTGAAATGGCTTTTCCAAGAGGATTTAAGGACAGATTCTTCATTCAGTACCCCGCTATCAGATCCATATTCACTAAACTGGTGTTTTCTAGTAAGGGATTAAGTAGACACCAAGTTGGTAATTCATTTTTTTCTTAACAAGATCCACGAGGCCCAAATCTCTTAAACCCAATTTTTCCAAAGATGATTGCCACATAGAAAATGTCCTTAAATGGCAAAAAAAGTGAGTATCTTCCTTTCAGCTTTATCACACTTGTCATTTTTGTAACTTTGGCCCTTCTAATTCTAGGGGAACAGATAGTTAAGTCTAGGATTTTTAAGGCCTCCTAAGAAGGAAAGCTTTAAAGTGTTGAGAGACTGATCATCCTGCTATACTGTGAAGAGCCAGTAATGACTTAGCCTGTGGCTTTCTTCTCTTTGCATCAGCCCCGAATTAATCATTTTATCTCTGTGCTATCAGGTAAGATGTCTCCAAAGTAATTCTAAAAACCAAGGACCTCTCCACCTGTTTTTACCTCATAATTGATTTGCATTGGCACACTGCTCTTCGGTGCAGAGCATTAAAATTCACAGGGAGAGCATTAAACCTAATCTTTTCACTTCTGAATTCCCAATCATTAGAACAAATGGAGGTGCAATGCAGCATAGGTAGTGAAAAGCAGTGTCCTTCAAACTGGTGCAATATGAAAAGTATGAAAAACCTTTTCAAAACTTGATCATCATACCCCTCTGGTGTCTCTAGAAGTAATCTTCTGGAAATATATTTTACTTCCAGTTCACCTTGTTATGTCCAATTGGCAGTCCAAGGAATGAGGCTGATCAATCAAAAGCCAAGAAACACATGGTGGAATCATTAGAGTTGAGAAATCCATAGTCCCCTTGCCAACATTCTCATTCCCAGGCCAACAGCTTCTTTCCCATGTGACATAACTAATGTGGAAGCCACTGTTAAACTGCAATGTGGGGAACACTGTGGAACTCACCACACTCATTAATTAAAAGTTACATCAACATGTAAGTACAAGGGGAAAGAAGGATGGCCGTTTATCACGGGGAACCACCTTGCCAGTGGTCTTATCAGCACTAAAAATGGAGTTCTTTGTGCTGGACTCGGTCCTAGAATGCACATTATCTCAGGACTTGGCAGGGTGAATAATTTTCGGGGGAGGTAAAGCAGAGCCTCCTGCGTAGCTGAAACATAGAAAGAATTTCACACTTTTTCTTTGGGTCTTTGCTAGGTGGTTTTTTTTTTTCTTTAACATTATGAATCAGTATCTTTGTCCTCAGCCTTCTTTTGTAGCCTAGCCAACTAATGCGTGCAGGGATGGTCATTCTAAGCTTTTTAGCTCAGCCAGACTTCTACAAGATTGATGTATTTCTAATACTTTTATATATAGGAATTGTTCCTCCAAACAGTTGTCCTGTCTTAGGTAAACATTATTAGGGCAGTAATTGTTCCAATAGGAACAATAGGAAAGAGGGATTTAGGAAACATTGAGATGACTTCTTCTCTGTCACTCCAACCCTTCCCATCACTTATCCACTTATTTTACCACCACACCCCAGGATTTATATGCCTTTTATGTGCTTTATTACTTTCCCCATCTGTTATCTCTAATGTTGCCATACACCTATCAATCTAACACTAGACTATAAACTCCTTGAGGGCAAGGATTTCAACTTCTATTTTTTTGTGTACCCTTCCAAGTTCTTAGGACAGAGCTCTGCATAAAGTAGATGCTTAATGAATGCTATTCATTAAGATAATTTGAAAAACAGCAGACATCCTAGAATCTTTCCATCACCACAGATGAAATCTGAGGAAACCGCGGAAAATGAAAATGCTTATTTCAAGCTCCAGAGTATTGATTCCTGGCCAAATCACTGCTCCTCCTCACTACCTCTGAAACGTAGCCCTCTGGAGATGGCACTGTCTCCCCGGTAGCACTGTCTAGAGGGGGCCACATTTTCTTCCACCCACCAAGACTCACTGGGAGTGGGTGGTGGAGGAAAAGTGGGTTTCCTTCTCACTTCCAAATAGCACTTTAGCACCATCCCAACCCCCCTCCTTCCCATCCTATGATGCTTATATCATTGGAGAAGCAGCGTGGCTCAGTGGAAAGAGCCCGGGCTTTGGAGTCAGAGGTCACAGGTTCAAATCCTGGCTCTGCCAATTGTCAGCTGTATGACTTTGGGCTAGTCACTTAACCTCTCTGTGCCTCAGTTACTTCATCTGTAAAATGGGGGATTAAAACTGTGAGCCTCCCGTGGGACAACTTGATCACCTTGTAACCTCCCCAGCGCTTAGAACAGTGCTTTGCACATAGTAAGCGCTCAATAGATGTCATTATTATTATTATATCATCTGTCTCTACCACCCACCCCAGTTACTAGTCACGATCATTTACCACTCCCCTGGCCCCACCTCCAACTTTCTGAACCATTTTTATGTCTTTCTTACATTCCTTCTCTCTCTCTCCATCCCTATATTGATGCTTGGGGACTTGAATATCCACCTACTCATTCCTACTGATCCTTCTGCTGCCTACTTTCTATCACTCCACAATTCCACTGATCTCCTGCTCCACCCCACCTTACGCTTGTATGTCCTACTTGGATATACATTCAATCTCATCATCTATAATCACTACAATCTCTACCCTCACCAACCCTGAAATCCTTTTATCTGACCAAAACCTCCTCACTAGCCTTTTTTTCCATACATCCTCTCCCCGTAAATCTGTCCTGTTTTCCCACAGATACCTCCAATCTGTTGACCCATATCCATTTTCTCATCATCATGCTTCATATTGAAGCAGCATTACTTAGTGGAAAGAGCATGGGCTTTGGAGTCAGTGGTCATGGGTTCAAATCCTGACTCCACCAAAGTCAGCTGTGTGACTTTGGGCAAGTCACTTCACTTCTCTGTGCCTCACTTACCTCATCTGTAAAATGGGGATTAAGACTGTGAGCCCCTCGTGGGACAACCTGATCACCTTATAACCTCCCCAGCGCTTAGAACAGTGCTTTGCACATAGTAAGCGCTTAATAAATGCCGTTATTATAGAGAAGCAGTGTGGCTCAGTGGAAAGAGCCCGTGCTTTGGAGTCAGAGGTCATGGCTTCAAATCCCAGCTCTGCCAATTGTCAGCTGTGTACTTTGGGCAAGTCACTTAACTTCTCTGTGCCTCAGTTCCCTCATCTGTAAAATGGGGATTAAGACTGTGAGCACCACATGGGAAAACCTTGATTACCTTGTATCTTTCCCCCCCACACACAGTGCTTAGAACAGTGCTAGACATATAGTAAGCGCTTAACTACCAACATTATTATTATTATTTAGTCTCTATAACAAAGTACGTTTCCTCGACGACTAAATTGACATCTTCTACACTACCGTCTCTACTGAACTCAACTCACGGATCCCCCACCCCTTCATCATTCTTGTACCACTAACCCATAGCTTTGGATTGACTCCAAAGTCTGCTTCAATCCCTCCTATGCACAAGCCATAGGGTGCTGCTGGCATAAATCCAGATATCAGGCCAACCTTGTCCAACTTCAACCATCCTCTTCTGTTTTAACTTTGCCCTCCCTTTCTCCCAGCAACATTATTTCTCCATTCCTTTTGATTCCTTTCATTCATTATCAGTCAAATTTATTGAGCTCTCACTGTGTGCAGATCACTGTACTAAGCTCTTGGAAAGTACAATTCAGTAATAAATAGAGACAATCCCTACTCAACAACAGACTCACAGTCTAGAAGGGGGGAGACAGACAACATAACAAAACAAGTAGACAGGCATCGATAGCATCAATATAAATAAATAGAATTGTAGATATATATGCACATCATTAATAAAATAAAAAGAACATAAGTGTTGTGGGAGTAGGGAAGGGAGTAGAGCATAATGAGGGAGTCGGGGTGATGGGGATAGGAGGAGGAGCAGAGGAAAAGGGGGGCTTAGTCTGGGAAGACCTCCCGGAGGAGGTGAATTTACAGTAGGGCTTTGAAGGGGGGAAGTGTGCTAGTTTGCTGAATGTGAGGAGGAAGGGCATTCCAGGCCAAAGGTAGGATGTACCCTAGCCATCTCTTGTCCTAAAGACTTGACCACGTACTTTATTGAGAAAATTGAAATCATCAGGCACAATCCCCCTAAAATATCCCCTGACCCTCCCCAATCCCTCCTTCCCTCCTTCCCCTTCTTCACCTCCTCCATCTTTCCCAGCAGTATCTCAAGAAGCAGTATCTTGAGAAGCAGCATGGCTAAGTGGAAAGAGCACGGGCTTTGGAGTCAGAGGTCATGGGTTCAAATCTCGGCTCTGCGAATTGTCAGCTGTGTGACTTTGGGCAAGTCACTTAATTTATCTGTGCCTCAGTTACCTCATCTGTAAAATGGGGATTAAGACTGTGAACTCCCCATGGGACAACCTGATCACCTTGTAACCTCCCCAATGCTTAGAACAGTGCCTTGCACATAGTAAGCACTTAATAAATCTCATTATTATTATTATTATTAAGAGGACACTTTCCAGCTCCTCTCAACCCCCCCCCCCCCCCTCATCCTGAGCCTTCGACCCCATCCCTTCACACCTTACTGGAACATCTGTTCCCTCTCTTCTTCACTCCCTGACCACCATCTTCAACTGTTCACTCTCCAATGGCTTCTTCCCCACTGCTTTCAAACATGCTCAGGTATCCCCTATCAAGCAAAAAAAAAAAAATCCTTCCTTGACACAATAATAATAATGATAGTATTTATTAAGCACTTACTATGTGGAAAGCACTGTTCTAATCGCTGGGGGATACCAGCTGATCAGGTTGTCCCACGTGGGACTCACAATCTTAATTCCCATTTTACAGATGAGGGAACTGAGGCACAGAGAAGTTAAGTGACTTGCCCAAAGTCACACAGCCAATAAGTGGCGGAGCCAGAATTAGAACACAATGATACAACGTAACGACTCCCTCCAGGTATTGCCCCATCTTCCTCCCACTCTTCATCTCCAAAATCCTTGATTAAATTGTCTAAATTTACTGCCTCCACTTCCTCTCCCCCAAATCTTTCCTTGACCCCCTCCAATCTGACTCCATCCCCCTTCACTCTACTGAAACAGCCCTCTCCAAGGACACCAATGACCTCCTTCTTGCCAAAACCAATGGCCTCTACTCCATCATAATCCTTTTGACCACTCAGCTGCCTTAGATACTGATGACCGTGCACTTCTCTTGGAAACACTATTCACTGACACTGTCCTCTCCAGGTTCTCCTCATACTGTCTGACTGCTCCTTCTCAGTCTCTTTCACAGACTCCCTCTCTGCCTCCCACTACTTAACTGTGGGAGTCCTTCATGGATCTGTTCTGGGTCCCCTTCTATTTTCTATCTATGCCCACTCCCTTTGGAGAACTCATTTGCTCCCATGGCTTCAACAGCCATCTTTATGTGGATGATTCCCAAATCTCCAACTCCAACCCTCATCTTTTTCCTTGTCTGCAGTCTCATATTTCCTCCTGCCTTTAGAACATTTCTACTTAGATGGTCCACTGTTGTCTAAAATGTAACATATCCAAAATAGGACTTCTCACATTTCTACCCAAATCCTGCCCTCTCCCAGACTTTCCCATCCATGTACACAGAACCGCCATCCTCCCTGTTTCACAAGCTCATAACCTCGGTGTTATCCTTGACTCACCTCTCCCATTAAACCCTCAAATTCAATCTGTCACCAAATTCTGTCAGTCCAACTTTTATAATGTCGTTAATATTTGCCCTTTCTCTCCATCCAAACAACTACCACATTAATCCAAACACGTATCCTATCCTACCTTAATTACTGTATCAGCCTCCTTGCTGATCTCCCTACCTCCTGCCTCTCCCCACTTCAGTCCATACTTCAGTCTGCTGCCTGGATCATTTTTCTATGAAAATGTTCAGTCCAAGTCTTCCCACTCTTTTTGAAACTCCATTGGTTACCCATCCACTTCTGCATTGAACAAAGACTCCTTTCCATTGGCTTTAAGGCACCAAATTACCTTGCCCACCTCCTACCTTACCTCTCTGATGTTCTACTACAACCAGCCCACACCTTTGCTCCTTTAATGACAATCTACTCACTGGGCCTTGATCTTACCCATCGCACCTCTGATCCCTTGCTCACATCCTGCCTCTGGCTTGGAACTCCCTCCCTCCTCATACCTGAGCAACAATCGCTCTTCCCACCTTCAAAGCCTTATTTCTTCCTCCAAAAAAACTAGGCTGACTAAGCCTTCAATTCCTCTTATGCATCCTCTTATCTCTTCTCCATTACCCTTATAGTAGGATTTGCCCCTTTTATTCCCCCATCCCTCAGGCCCTTATCAATTATGTATATATTGATAATTTCATTGATTTATCTTAAGGTTCGTTTCCCCCTCTATACTGTAAGCTCAGTGTGTCCAGGAAATGGGTCTACCAAACCTCTCAATCATTTGGACTGACTGAGGAGTAAAGCGAGCAGATTAGAGAGGAGAAGTTGAGTAAGGGGGAGTGGGGTGATTTTACTTCATGCTGAGACACTTGGGGAGCAAATGGACACTTCAGAAGTAGAAAGATGTTTGCCAAGTATACATTGGTGAGGGAAAAGGCAGGGAGACCAGTGAAAAGGCTGATAAAATAGTTTAGCCACAACAATATGATCACGATGTGCCAAAGTGGCAGCTGGCTGGGTGGATCTCGGAGATATTGTGTAGAAACAGCTAGCAAGATTTGGAAGCAGATTCAGTATGAGAGTTGAAGGACAGTGAGGAGCACATATTGGTGCTGAGATGTGGGCTTCTGGGATAGGAAAGGTAATTTCAACAGAGATATGAAAGTTAGGAGTGAAAGATGTGTAGCTTTTATTTTTTTTAACCTAATTGAGGTGCCACCAAACATCCAAGTGGAAATGTTCCATGGCAAAAGGGCAGAGAAAATTTAAGTTTATATGGGACGCAAGGGCTTGAGATAAATATGGCATTCTCTATACACAGAGAGTAGGTGAAGACTTGCAAGTGAATGACCTTCTCAAGAAAATCCTGGAGAATAAGGGACCAAGGATGGAACCTTGAGGGACATTGATAGTTAAGGGATGAGTAATAGTAATTATGGTATTTGTTAAGTGCTTACTCTGTGCCAGGCACTGTATTAAGTGCAGGAGTGGATACAAGCAAATCAGGTTGGTCACAGTCCCTGTCTCACATGGGTCTCACAGTCTCAGTCTCCATTTTACAGATGAGGTAACTGAGGCATGGAGAAGTGAAATGACTTGTACGAGGTCACACAGCAAGACGTGTCATAGCTGTGATTAGAATCCAGATCCTTCTGACTCCCAGGCCCACGCTCTCTCCACTAGGCCACACTGCTACTTATTAAGCATTTACTGGGATCAGAGCCCAAATGATGGTAAGGAATATACAGGTGGGAATTTGACACTGTCTCTGTCTCTTGTGTGGGAGGGGGCATCTAAGAATAAAAAGGTGAAAATGGTGACATGCATAAGGAAAGAAGAAACCTAACAAAACACAAAGCATCAATAAGGTGCTATGGCTAGAGGAGCAATCAATCATTCAATTGTATTCACTGAGAGCTTATTATGTGCAGAGCACTGTACTAAGCACTTGGGAGAGTACAGTACAACAGAATTAGCAGATACGTTCCCCACCCATAACGAGCTTACATTCTAGAGGGGGACGGATGAATTTAAAGGGATTTCAATCCATTGTATTTATCCCCACTTCTGTCTATACTTCACTCTGCTGCCCGGATTATCTTTCTACAGAAGCACTCTGGGCATGTCACCCTGCTCCTCAAAAATCTCCAATCGCTGCCTATCAACCATCCTATCACTATTGGCTTCAGAGCTCTCCATCACTTAGCCCCCTCCTACCTCACCTCCCTTCTCTCCTTCTACAGCCCAGTCTGCACACTTCGCTCCTCTGCCACTGCTAACCTCCTCACTGTGCCTCATTCTCACCTGTCCCATCATAGACCCCTGGCCCAAGTCCTACCTCTGGCCTGGTATGCCCTCCCCCCTCACATTGGCCAAATTAGCACACTTCCCCCCTTCAAAGCCCTACTGAGAGCTCACTTCCTCCAGGAGGCCTTACCAGACTAAGCCCCCCTTTTCCTTTGCTCCTCCTTCCCTCCCCATCTCTCCCACTCCCTCCCACTGCTCTACTCCTCCTCCTTGCCCCGCAGCACTTGTGTATGTCTGTACATATTTATTATTCAATTTATTTTATTAATTACGTGTATGTATCTATAATTCTCTTTATATTGATGCTAACGATGCCTGTCTACTTGTTTTGTTTTGTTTTGTTTTGTTGTTTGTCTCCCACCTTTTAGACTATAAGCCCATTGTTGGGTAGGGATTGTCTCTATTTGCTGCCGAATTGTACTTTCCAAACACATAGTACAGTGCTCTGCATACAGTAACTGCTCAATAAATATGATTGATTGAATGAATGAATCAATCAATCATTTAACAATATTTATTGAGTGCTTACTGTGTGCAAAGCATAGAACTACGTGCTTGGGAGAGTACAATACAACAAAATTGGTAGACATGTTCCCTGCCCAACAATAGCTTACAGTCTAGAGAGGGAAGCACTTACATGTGCAGAGCATTGTAGTAAGCCCCTCATAGCTCAAAGGTCACAGTCCCAAAAGTAGCCGCAATGCCCACTACAGCTGCATGGCCTAGTGGCAAGAACACGGGCTTGGGAGTCAGAGGTCATGGGTTCTAATCTCGGCTCTGCCATTTGTCTGCTATGTGACCTTGAGCATGTCACTTTACTTCTCTGGGTCTCAGTGACCTCACCTGTAAAATGGGGATTGAAACTGTGAGCCCCACATGGGGCAGGGACTGTGTCCAACCTGATTACCTTATATGAACCCCAGTGCTTAGAACAGTGCCTGGCACATAGTAAGTGCTGAACAAATATCATCATCATAATAATAACAATAATAACCACTACCACAGTCTTCCCGAGGATATGTGGGGCAGCATTGCCTAGTGGATAGAACACAGGCCTAAGTGTCAGAAGGCCCTTGATTCTAATCCTGGCTCTGCTACTTGTCTGCTTTGTGACCTCGGCCAGGTCACTTCATTTCTCTGTCCCTCAGTTACCTCATCTATAAAAAATGGGGATTAAGACTGTGAGCTACATGTGGGACAGAGAGTAGATTTGCCTATAACCACCTCAATGCTTACTGCAGTGCTCAGCACATAGTAAGCACTTAGCAAATACCAATTTTTTTTTATTATTGCAGGGGTGGCAAAATGCTGCAGGTCGAGATGGAGGTTGTTCGGTGACTGGGAGGAGAGCTGGGGGATCTTGAGGAAGGAGAATGGCGGCCTGGCAAAGGAGGAGCCCACGGACCCCGACAGCCATGTTGTGGGGATGGCAGGTATTCAGAGGAGCCACATGGGGGTCTGGTGGCATGGTCTATAATGCGACTGAAGGCTTAAGTCCACTCGGGCACCCAGAGTGTGTGAGGCCTGTTGAGAGCAGAATAATAATGATAATAATAATAATAATAATTACATTTATTAAGCACTTACTATGTGCAAAGCACTGTTCTAAGTGCTGGGATGGTTACAAGGTGATGTGGTTGTCCCACGGGGGGCTCACAGTCTTAATCCCCATTTTACAGATGAGGTAACTGAGGCACGGAGAAGTGAAGTGACTTGCCCAAAGTCACACAGCTGACAATTGGTAGAGCCAGGATGGAACCCATGACCTCTGACTCCAAAGCCCGTGCTCTTTCCACTGAGCCACGCTGCTTCTCTAGAACCCTTCTCAGAACCCTGAGAGCTGCAATGGTAAGCATCGGGAACTGAGAGGATGCTGGTGGAGAAGTGAAGTTGGGAAGCAGCATTGTCTAGTGGAAAGAGCACAGGCCCGGGAGTCAGAGGACCTGGGTTCTAATCCCGGCCCTGCCACTTGCCTACTGTGTGATCTTAACTCCTTAGTGCCTCGGTTTCCTCAATCATAAAATGGGGATTCAATATCTGTTGATTCTCCCTCCTACTTAAACCATGAGTCCTATGTGGGACCTGATTAACTTGTATCTGCCCCACCCCTTGGAACAGTACTTGACACAAAGTAAGCACTTAACAAATGCCATAATGATTAATTTTTCTTAATAATAATAACAATAATAATGGTATTTGTTAAGCGCTTACTATGTGCAAAGCACTGTTCTAAGCACTGGGGAGGATACAAGGTGATCAGGTTGTCCCATGCGGGGCTCACAGTCTTATTCCCCATTTTACAGATGAGGTAACTGAGGCCCAGAGAAGTTAAGTGACTTGCCCAAAGACACACAGCCAAGATTTGAACCCATGACCTCTGACTCCCAAGCCCGTGCTCTTTCCACTGAGCCACGCTAAAGTGAGGGCTGCAACCGTATAGAACCCACCACAGAGTTTGGACAGGAGTGGAAGTAGGGAGGTGAGGCAGTGGGATTGAGGGAGGGATTTTTAAGTATAGGAAAGATTTGGACATGTTTGAAGACAGAAGGGAAGGAGCCAACAGAATGAGGGAGTTGAAGATATTGCGGGGGAGGGGAAAAGAGTAGAGAGTGCTATAAACTCATTTTTAGACTGTAAAATGTTATGGGCAGGGAACGTTTCTACTAATCCTGTTCAATTGTACTCTCCCAAGCACTTAGTACAGTGCTCTTGCACATAGTAAGAGCTCAATATATATGATTGATTGAATTTTGCTGGGGGCAGGAGTGGAATGGGGTTAGAGGCTCTGGCAGAGAAGACAGCTACAAAGAGTATATGGGAGATCTCTTTAGGAACAGGAGTGGAAGCATAGCAGTGCAAAAGTGGGGGAGAAACTTTGGGAAGTTCTTTCTTGATGGCTTCAATTTTGGCAACGCAATCTGTAACTTCCTTGGGACCCTGAGTTACCTAACATGGCTCTGTGAATTTGCTGTACCATTTGCACAACAAAAAAGTTGCAGAAGAAATGACTGCAAAGTCCAGAAGAATAGACAGTCCTGGAAATGTTCCCACTTAACATTAGGGACTGAGGGAAATCCATTTAGGAAAATTTAGAATTCACTTAGTCTGTGGTGCATGTCTAACTTTCTCTGAGGGTTCATTTCTTCAGGCATTAAAGTGATCAAAATTCAAAGTTGTATATGCCAAATGACACACTCAGATCTTTGGTGGTAACTTCTTGTAATTTACAGAAGACCTTAGCTTTATAAGAGCCCTTTTAATGCTTCCCTTTATTTTTCTGAGCACCTTTCTTTCCCCATTTGATTCCCATTGTGACCTTCATTTTGGCACTTCTCCTTACTCATTATAGCCTTCCTTATATTAAGCTATAGATACAACTGATACTTTATGACTCTTAGTACAGTGCTCTGCACACAGTGAGCACTCAATAAATACAACTGATTGGTGATTGATTGGAGTACTGGGAACAACAAATTAGGGGAGGAGGTGGATTTTTGTCGTGGGAAGGGAATATGTCTGTTTACTGTTAATAATAATATTATTAATAATAATGGCATTTGTTAATTGCTTACTATGTGCCAAGCACTGTTCTAAGCGCTGAGGTAGATACAAGGTAATGTGGTTGTCCCATGGGGGGCTAACAGTCTTAATCCCCATTTGACAGATGAGGGAACTGAGGCCCAGAGAAGTGAAGTGATTGCCCAAAGTCACACAGCTGACAAATGGCAGAGGCAGGATGAGAACCCTTGACCTCTGACTCCCAAGCCTGTCCTCTTTCCACTAAGCCATGCTGCTTCTCCCAAGCGCTTAGTACAGTGCTCTGCACACAGTAAGTGCCCAGTAAATAGTACTGAATGAATGAATGATTTTCAGGAGAGCTTTGAGACCAGCAGGTACATTCTGGGAAACCTTGTAATCTTGCAATTTTTTTATTGTAGTGTACTTTTTTACCCAATATTGCAGTCACATAGCCACTTATTAGTTCTTACCTCATTCTTCCCATTAAGCTATTCAACCTCAATAAGTTCTCACCAATTTTTTTTTAACTAAAATGAGGATAATTAAGGCATTTATGGATCAAATTACATTTCCCAGCAGACTGATTTAATGACCTAGGAGAGGTTGTAACAGGAACCTGAACATTAAATTAAGATCGATTGACTGAATTTGAAAGTATGAGGCCTCACTCACTAAATCTGTGGGTGGTATTGACAACCCTTTGGCCCAAGTGGTAGAAAGCCTTAATCTGTCTAAATTCACCTTTTAGTAATGAATGCCCCGAGGGATAAGGACCATATTCTCTCCTAGTGATTAATACATTGTTCTGCACACTGAAAGTGCTTAATGAATAGTATTACTAAAAGTGGTTAGCTTTTTATAAAACTTTCCCAATAGTTCCTTGCCTTCAGTTTGTATTTCCATTATAATCCCTCTTTTTAATGTCCCATAAACAAGCTGTTAGAAATGTTAAATTTTCAACCTATCATAAAACAGATGGGATCATTTCAAAGTGGGCCTTGGCGTTGTATA
The DNA here is from genome assembly GCF_015852505.1 of Tachyglossus aculeatus. NCBI lineage: Eukaryota > Metazoa > Chordata > Mammalia > Monotremata > Tachyglossidae > Tachyglossus > Tachyglossus aculeatus. The sequence goes on along the minus strand of NC_052066.1, from coordinate 111,513,581 downwards.
TTTAATGTATCTTATGAGCCTGTTAGCAATATTTGCTAGTTGCTGCCAGATGTGTTTCTAAACGGAAACTCAGCATTTCTGAGTGTCTGATTATCTTAGCTTTTTTGAAGCCTGAGATAATATCCCTGGTACAATAGAGACTTTTTTTTCCCTGTTTGCTAGTAGGAAAACACCAACTATGGATATGTCACCTCTGATTATTTTCACTGGGGACAAGAAGTTTTTCATTGTCAAATGGAGGAATACTTGCATCTTCCATTGGGAAATAAAAATAATAATAATAATTGTATTTGTTATGTGCTTACTATCTACCAACACTGGGGTAGGTACAAGCAAATAGGGTTGGACACAGTTCCTGACCTGCATGGGGCTCACAGTCTTGATGCCCATTTTACAGATGAGGTAACTGAGTCCTAGAAATGTTAAGTGATTTGCCCAAAGTCAAAGAGCAGACAAGTGGTGGAGCCGGGATTAGAACACATGACCTTCTGGTAGGAAATGGGTGCACACTGCTAAAGCCACATAAAACCCATCTCCTCATCTTCTTTCCTAAAGACTCTCCTCAGTATTGTCATTTACTTTTCTATCTCTTGACTCTCCTTAGTATTGTCATTTATTTTTCTATCTCTTTTAACTCTCACACACCTAGTGGAAAGGGCATACGTTTGGGAGTTAGAGGACCTGAGTTCTAATCCTGTTCCCTAACTGCTGTGCAACCGTGGGCAAATCACTTCTCTGTGCCTCCATTTCCTCATCTGAAAAATGAGGATTCAATCAGTGGTATTTATTGAATGCTTACTGTGTGCATGCAGCTTACTGAGCACCTAGGAAGTACAATACCACAGAGATGGTAGACATGTTCCGTGCCCGCAAGAAGCAGTATGGTCTAGTGGATAGGGCACGGGCCTGGGAATCAGAAAGACATGGGTTCCAATTCTAGATCTGCCACTTATCTGTTGTGTGACCTTGGGCAAGTAACTTCACTTCCCTGGGCCTCAGTTACTCTTTCTGTAAAATGGGGATTAAGACTGTAAGCCCCATGTGGGACAGGGACTCTGTCCAAACTGATTGCCTTGTATCTACCAGTGCTTAGTACAGTGCCTGACAAATAGTGTTAAACAAATACTACAAAAAAGAAGCTTACAGTCTAGCATGTAATAAAAGCTTAACAAATACCAATATTGTTATTATTATCTATCATGTTGATTGCTTACTGTGTGCTGAAGTTTTGAGAGCGTACACAGTAAGCGCTCAATAAATACGACTGAATGAATGAATACAACAGAGTTGAAAGACACATATTTCCTACTTTCAAGGAACTTGTAGTCTAGAAATGAAGAACAGATGTGTATTTAAATTCTGTAATGTTGTGGGACAGAGGCGTGAATATCAAGTATTCAAAGGGTACAAATCCAAGTGAATAGATGATGCAGAAAGGAGAAGGAGTCAGGGAAAATAGGGCTTAATTGGGAAAGGCTTCTTGTAAGAGATGTGACTTATATAAGGCTTTGAAGGTGGTAAGAGTTGTGGTCTGGGCTATATGGATGGGAAGAGAGTTCCAGGACAGAGGGAACTTGTGGCAAAGAGGTCAGTGTTGAGGTAGATGAGATTGAGGCACAGTTAATAAGCTGCTGTTAGAAGATTGAAGTATGAGGGCTAGGCTAGAGTAGGAAATCAATGAGGTAAGGTTGGAGGAGGTAAGCTGATTGAATGCTTTAAAGCCGATGTTTGATGCAGAGATAGATGGGCAATCATTAGAGGTTCTGGGGGACTGGGGAGACAAGCTCAATTTTTTTTTAGAAAAATTATCTGGACATCAGAGCATAGTATGTCTTGGAGTGGGGAAAGACAGGAGTCAGGGAGGTCAGCGAAGAGTCTGATGCAGTAGTCAAGGTGGGCTATTATCATCGTACCATCTTAATTTTTTCACCATGCCATTTCCTGGGTCCAGTTCTTCCTCTCCATCCAAACAGCTATGGTGCTTGTCATATTCTAACTTATTACATCAGCCTCTCCAGTCCATACTCTGATGGCCAGATCACTTTTTCTAAAATGTCACTCTACACATATCTCTCCAATCTCCTAAAACCTCCAAAGACTTTCCATTCCCCTCAAAATCAATCAGAAACTCCTCATAATTGTCTCTAAGGCACTAAATTTGCACTTTTTTCCTCCTTACCCACCCTTTTCTCACTAATAATAGTAATAGTAATAATAAGTGCTTACTAGGTGTCGAGCACTGTTCTAAGTGCTGGGGTAGATAGAAGCCAATCAGGTGACCCAGTCCCTGTCCAACATGGAGGTCACCATCTTAATCCCCATTTTACAAATGAGGTAATTGAGGAACAGAGAGATTAAGTGACTTGCCCAAGGTCACACAGCAGACAAGTGATGGAGCCGGGATTAGAACCCAGGTCCTACTGACTCCTAGATCCATGCTCTATCTACTAGGTCATGCTGCTTCACTCAGCTTATACCTTTCATTTTTCTCAAGATAATCTATTCATTCCCTGAATTTTGCTCTCATTTCTCCCACCACTGTCCTCTTGCTCACTCCCTTTTTCTGTCCTGAAACTCTCTTCCCCTTCCAACTAGCCAGACCACAGCACTCCCTATATGTAAAGCCTTTAACCACAAATCCTCCAAAATACCAACTAAGGAATTTTGCACCAACTCTGCACTTGCTCACTCACAACTATCAAAAAACACTGCTGTACATACAGACATACTCAACCATTTTTGCATCTTTCCATTCTCTTCTTCCAAGGAATAAACCTTTTATCTGTCTTTCCTACTGGAATGAAAGCTCCTTGAGGACACGGATTATATCCATTATATCGTATTCTCCCAGTTTATGAGGAGGAGGAGATTTGTTAAGTGCTGAGGTAAAGACAAGATAATCAGGTTGGACACAATCCCTGTTCCATGTGTGTCTCACAGAATAAGAGGGAGGGAAGAACAGGTATTTAATCTTCATTTTATGTGAGGAAACTAAAACGCGGAAGTTGTCCAAGGTCACACAAAGACAAGGCTAACCCACAGCCCTACATCACCTCCACAGTCTGCCTCCTTCGGTCTTGTGCATGAGCTGCAGACCACTGCTGGTGGAAATCTAGACATCAGGCTGACTTCGTTCACTTCAAGTTTATCCTTGCATGCTTCAACTTTGCCCTCTCTTCTGTCTGGAAAATTTATTTCTCCATTCTTATTCATTCATTCATTCAATTGTATTTATTGAGCACTTACTGTGTGCAGAGCACTGTACTAAGCACTTGGGAAGTACAAGTTCACAACATATAGAGATGATCCCTACCCAACAACGGGCTTACAGTCTTATATACAGTGCTGTGGGAAGAGGAAGGAGGTAGGGCGGGGGGGATGGGGAGGAGGAGAGGAAAAAGGGGGCTCAATCTGGGAAGGCCTCCTGGAGGAGGTGAGAGGGTCCCTACCCAACAACAGGCTCACAGTCTAGCGCTTACTATGTGCGCTTACAATGTTAAGCACTTACTATGTGCAGAGCACTGTTCTAAGAGCTGGGATAGATTCCAGATTATCAGGCTGTCCCACGGAGGGCTCATAGCCTTAATCTTCATTTTACAGATGAGGTAGCTGAGGCATAGAGAAGTTAAGTGACTTGCCCAAAGTCACACAGCTGACAGTTGGTGGAGCTGGGATTAGAACCCATGACCTCTGACTCCCAAGCCCGTGCTCTTCCCACTAAGCCACAAGTTGTATACACCTGTTGTCTCAAATTCTCTCCTTGACCCCCTCCAATCTGGCTTCCATCCTCTTCACTCCACAGAAGCCACACTCTCAAAGGTCACCAATGATTTCCTTCTCGCCAAATTCAATGGCCTCTACTCCATCCTCTTATCTATCTGGATTTTCATTCTCATTCTCCTTCATGAGCTTCTCCTCTGCCTCCCACCCCCTAACTGTGGGAGTCCCTCGAGGTTCAGTTCCGGGTCCCCTTCTATTCTCCACCTACACCTACTCTCGCGGAGAACTCATTCACTCCCATGACTTAAACTACCACTTCTATGTGGATGATACCCAAATCTGCATCTCCACCCCTGATCTCTCCCTCTCTGCACTCTCTCATTTTCTCCTACCTTCAAGACATCGCTACTTGGATGTCCTCCCATTATCTCAAGCTTAACATGTCCAAAACAGAACTCCTTATCTTCCCACCCAAACCCTGTCCTCCCCCTGACTTTCCCATCACTTTGGATGGAGCCATTATCCTTCCTGTTTTATAAGTCCATAACCTTGGTGTTTCCTTGACTCCTCTTTCTCATTCAACCCAAATATTCAATCCATCATTAAATACTGTTGGTCCCATCCTCACATCACTAAAATCTGCCCTTTCCTCTCCATTCAAACTACTTCCACGTTAATGCGGTCACTCATCCTATCCTGCATGGATTAATAATTATGGTATTTTTTAAGCACTTACTATGTGCCAAGCACTGTTCTAAGCACTGGGGTACATACAAAGAAATCATATTATCCCACGTGGGGCTCAAGGCCTTAATCCCTATTTTAACCTTGAGCAAGCCACACAGCAGACAAGTGGCAAAGCCAGGATTAGAACCCGTGGCCTCTGACTCCCAAGCCTGTGCTCTTTCCACTGAGCCATGCTACTGCATCAGCCTCCTTGCTGAACTCCCAGCCTCTTGTCCCGACTCCAGTCCATACTTTGCTGCCTGGATCATTTTTCTATAAAAACATTCAGACATGTTACCCCCAACACTCTCTCCTCAAAAAACTCGAATGGTTGCCCATCCACCTCCATATCAAACCAAAACTCCTTACCATTGGCTTTAAAGCACTCTATCACCTTGCCCCCACCTACGTTACCTTGCTTTTCTCCTACTACAACTTAGCCTGCACACTTTGTTCCTCTAATGCTAACCTTCTCTTTGTTCCTTGATCTCATCTATCTCGCCACCAACCCCTTGCCAACATTCTGCCCCCGGCCTAGGACACCCTCCCTCCTCAAATCCACCAGATTTGCCCCTCTTGAAAAACCTTATTGAAGGCACAGCTCTTCTAAGGGGCCTTCCCTGACTAGGCACCCTTTTCATCTTCTCCCACTCCCTTCTGCATCACCCTGACTTGCTCCCGTTGCTCATCCCCCTACTCTGCAGCCCTGCAGCACTTATGTATACATCTGTAATTTATTCACTTATATTAATGTCTGTCTCCCCCACTCTAGACTGTAAGCTCAGTGTGGGCAGAGAATGCGAATGTGTCAGTTTATTGTTGCATTCTACTCCCCCAAGTGCTTAGCGCAGTGCTCTGCACACAGTATACTGTCAAAAATATGATTGACTGACTGATTGACTGACAAGTAGTGGAGCCCAAACTAGAACATAGTTCCACTGAGTCCCAGAGCTTTGCTCTTTCCATTAGAACACTGTGCTCTGTGCACACAGGCTCTCAAATACTATTGATGTGGTGAAACAGAACATCCTGATTTGGGGGAGAAGTGATTAACATTCATAGGGGACTTGAAGAATCCAATTGGCACCCCACAGTCCAGGGTGGGTTAAGTGTAGTTGTAGCTATAATCAGAGAATTGGGCTCCATGCCCTCATGGTCTCTCCCATTTTTATAAACTGATATACACTAAGTATGGGTTCCTGCACCGTCACTGTTTAATTTTAAAAGCATCCTGAATTAATGTAAATTCAAATGCTAAAGATTTAGTAATCCAAAGAAAACTGGTTGTACCATTGGAAAATCCATTTATAGTGTTTATTGTGCCCCTACTCTCTTCCTAGCCCTGTTCTAACTCCTAGGGAGAGTACAATGCAAATTAATTAATTATGTGCCACTGCCCTTGGATCCAAAGTTGCGTCCCTGATTAAAGAAGGTGGTCACTAAACCATGGTTAGCAAATTTAAAAACAAAACAAAAGGTCATAGACTGCTGCAGTGTATTCTTCATGATTCCTCGTCATTATCACAGGCATCCTATTTTGTGTGAATGATCAGTCTGGCATTCCACAGTTTACCATGTTTCACCACACTGGGTTAAATTAATCATCCATCCAGCCCAGAATTTCACCTCTAACAGTGGCAGCAGAACATGCTTGAAGCATAATACAATGGTTGTTCTTCTTGATATTTGCCTTTATGGTAAGCAGTGAACCCCATAATATAGCAAACTCTTCCCGCACCCCCATTTCTATTCCCTATATCCTTGACCTTTTCTCTAGTGACTTCTTATAAAGCATTAGCCTGAGAATATATCCAAAAAGCTCTTCAACATCCTGACATTTTCAAGCTGCAGTTTCCCGTCATAATGAATTTCATATGCTTAACCACCCACATATGAAAATGTGTTCTTTTGTTTTTCATCTCCTACTTCTGAGCTTCGCTGATGTTCCCCATCCTCTAGTTATGTGATTTGGCTAACAATTCCAGGTCACTTCTATCCATGTCTTCACTATGACTTAGTGGAAAGAGCACAGGCTTGGGAGTCAGACCACTTGGGTTCTAATCCTGGCTCCTGCCACTTGTCTGCTGTGTGACCTTGGGCAAGCCATTTAACTTCTCTATGCCTCAATTACCTCATCTGTAAAATGGGGATTAAGATTGTGAGCCCCATGTAAGACACCCTGATTACCTTGTATATACTCCAGCACTTAGAACAGTACTTGACACATAGTAAGTGCTTAACAAATACCATTATTATTATTTTGTAAATGTCAATCATGTCCTCTCTTATCCTATCAAGTGTCAGCAGGCTTCCAGGGGGAAATATATTCAGAACTAGTTTGCTTAGTTTCAGTGGGATCTTCTTTAAACTCATGTGAACAGGAAGTTAGCAATGGCTTACAGTAAATTGAAATTTACAATCCTGTTTCCATTTTGGAGGAGACGGTGGGATTGTAACATCAATCTGTTTTCATTATTACCTCTGACAATGACTAGGCAACAGCATTTCTCAATGTGTGGCATTGATACATGAAAATTATTGTAAATTATGTTTCAAATGGCATGTGTGACTATTGTATTCTTGTGATTTCATCAGAATTCTTTTTTAATGTTATATCATAAAGGTAAGATACAATGGTAAATTGGTTATAGAACATTTTAGCATTTTATATGGGCTCTTAAATTGGATTTTTTTTCTTCTTTGATCTCTCTCCAGGCTCCTATAGGATAATTTAGTTCAATTACAAAACCAAAAGAAGAAACACAGTGCTATCCTTGTGTTAAATGAGTTTCATCACAGATGTTTTGCAAGAAAATGTTTCTGTCATATTTGCTTTTACAGTGAAGTTTTCACACTAATTCAAATACATTTTTCCCTCAGCTGCTCTATCCCCTTCTCACTTCTGCTTTGAGAATATCCAAATTCTTCTTTTGAACAAAGAGTTCAAAGAGTAATATCCAATGAGGACTGAGCTGGGAGAAATATTAATTAACAGCATCAAATTTGGGTTTCCCCAAAGTGAATTCTTTCTTGTTCCATAAATGTTACTGATTGGTCAATGACCTACTGAATGTGAATCTCATCTTAGGTGCTTGGCTGAGCATTCATTCATTCATTCAGTTTTATTTATTGAGCACTTACTGTGTGCAGAGCACTGTACTAAGCATTTGGGAGAGTATAATACAGTAATAAACAGTCATATTCCTGGCCCACAATGGTCTTATGGTCTAAAGTGGGGGAGACAGGCATCAATAAAAATGCATAGAATTACAGATATGTACCTAAGTTCTGAGGGGTTGGGAGGGGAGGAGAGCAAAGGGAATAAGTCAGGGTGATGCAGAAGGGAAGATAAGGATATGTGGGGCTTAGCACAGCAGATGTTCTGAAATGAATGCGTCTGCTTGCTTCTATCCACCCCAGCACTTAGTACAGTGCCTGGCACATAGTAACATTAACAAACACCACAATTATTATTATTATTGTTATTTTGTTATATTGAACTCTCTTTAAATGCTTAGTACAGTACTCTACACCGAGTAAGTGCTCAGTAAATATGATTTGTTGATTGATTGATTGTCCTGTTCATACTATATGTAAATAATTTCTGTCTGCTTCTCCCAAAAGATTGTGAGCAGAGATTCTGACTGACCACCTGCAGGGTCACTCGGCTGTGGGCTTCTATTCATGAGATATGGAGTGCTGCTGGTGTAAATCCAGCTATCTGGCCAGGCTCATCCATTTTAATTTCATCTTTCCCTGTTTTAACTCTACCTTCTCCCTCACCCAGCAACAGTATTTATTCATCCTTATTGATTCCCATTCCCATTGCTTTTGGCAGTTGTTTCAGGCTTTTAACTCCCTCCTCAAAACCCCTGCCCTATCCACCCATCTCTTGCCCCTAACGACCTGGCCGTGTACTTTATTGAAAAAATTGAAAGCATCAGGCATGATTTCCCGAAAATCTACCCTGCTCCTCTCCAATCCTTCCCTTCTTTGACTCTCCCATCCTTCCTAGTATCTCAAGAGGAGATTTCCTACCTCCTCTCAAAATCTACCCTCTGTACCTGTGCCTCCAACCCAGTCATTTCACACCTTAACAAAAAACTTGCTGTGTCCCTTCTTTCCTCCCTGACTGCCATCTTCAAGTATTCACTTTCAATGGTTTCTTCCCCACTGCTTTCAAACATGCTCCTGTATCCTCTCCCTTAACCAACCCCCCATTGACCTCACAGCTTCCTCCACCTATCACCCCATACCTTGCCTACCTTCTTCTCTCCAAACTTGTTGAGCAAGTTGTCTACACCTTCTGCCTCTACTTCCTCTCCTCCAAATCTCTCCTTGAACCCCTCTAATCTGGCTTCTGCCTCCTCGGTCCACCAGTGATCTCTTTCTTGCCAAATCCAACAGCCTCAACTGTGTCTTAATCCTCCTCAGCCTCTCAGCTGCATTCGATCCTGCAGACCATTCCCATCTCCTGGAAACATTATCCAAACTTAGCTTCACTGACACCGTCCACTCCTGGTTGTCTTCCTATCTCTCTGGCCACTCATTCTCAGTCTCCTTTGCAGGCTCCTTCTCTGTTCCTACCCACTGACAGTAGGGGGTTCCTCAAGACTCAGTTCTGGGTCCCCACCTATTCGCCTACACGCACTCCCTTGGAGAACTCATTTCCTCCCATGTCTTCAACTACCATCTCTTTCTGCATGATTCCCAAATCTGCATCTCCAACCCTCATCTTTTCCCATCTCTGCAGTCTCCTAGTTCTTTCTGCTACTTAGTTGTCCCACAAACACCTCAAACTTAATATGTCCACATCAAATCTCCTCATTTTCCCTCCCAAACCCTGTCCTCACCCTACCTTTTCAATCACTGTAGACAATACCAATATCCTCCCTGTCTCACAAGCCTATAACCTTGGCATTATCCTTGACTCATCTCTCATTCAACCCTCACACTCTGTCACCAGATCCTGTCAGTTTAATCTTCACAACGTTGTTTCACATTTAGGCTTCAATTTCAGATACAATTGTTTTCCTGGAAACTGGGTCATAAATCCAAGGACTGCTGGCACATAGGTGAAAAGGGACCATGTCTAATCCCCACCTCTGTATTCTTTTCCAGTGCCTAGTACAGTGCTTTGGACACAGTAAGTGCTTGATAATATTACTCAGGGTGTCTGTTGGGTTGTTGTATGTTAGCTGGGAAGGCTTCTGGAAGGAGGTAGGATTTTAAGATGGTTTTGAAGATGGGGAGTGTTGTAGATTCTACTGGGATGGGAAATGGGAATTCCAGCCCATGGAAATCAAGTGGACTGAGGCAGCATTCATTCATTCAGTTGCATTTATTGAGTGTTTTGAGTGTGCAGAGCACTGTACTAAATGCTTAAAGGAGTATAATATAACAATGAACAGGCACAATCCCTGCCCACAGTGAGTTTACAGTCTAGTATAATCAAGAGTTTCTGTTTAATTTCAATATGCTATGGAAAAAGACATTTAATCAATCAGCAGTAGTTACTGAATGCGTGTGTGCAGAGAACAGAACTAAGTGCTACACTTAAGAAAATGGTGTTAGAACTTCCTTAACTATCTGGTTTGGGCTGCTGTTGCTCTTTTCTCAGGGTCTAGGAGAAAACACACTGAACATTTCTATTTCTAGTGTCATTAAATCCCTCCCAAACACTACCAGTTTAAGTCATTCGAGATCTATTATAATGGCTACAGTCATTTCTGAAAGTAAATCTAATAAAAACAAAATACATTTCAGGATCGTTTATTGACATGGATGACGTGGATTACAAATTTGCCTTGTCTTTCTTCTACATTGCCCATCTGCCCTTCCTTGTGAAGGTGGGTAATCTAATCCTATCCATCACATAACTTCCCCTCTCCAGTGCCTAATTCATTCATTCATTCAATTGCATTTATTGAGCACTTACTGTGTGCAGAGCACTGTACTAAGCACTTGGGAAGTACAAGCTTGCAACATATAGAGATGGTCCCTACTCAACAGTGGGCTCACAGTCTAGAAGGGGGAGACAGACAACAAAACAAAACATACAAACCAAATAAAATAATTAGAATAAATATGTACAAGTAAAATAAATAGAGTAATAAATATGTACAGACATATATACATATGTACAGGTGCTGTGGGGAGGGGAAGGAGGTAAGGTGGGGGGATGGCTAGGGGGATTAAGGGGAAAGGAAGGAGGGGGCTCAGTCTGAGAAGGCCTCCTGGAGGAGGTGAGCTCTCAGTAAGGCTCTGAAGGGAGGAAGACAGCTAGCTTGGCAGATGTGTGGAGGGAGGGCATTCCAGGCCAGGGGGGGATGTGGTCAGGGGGTCGATGGCGGGACAGGTGAGAAAGAGGCACAATGAGGAGATTAGCGGCAGAGGAGCGGAGGGTGCAGGCTGGGCTGTAGAAGAAGAGAAGGGAAGTGAGGTAGGAGGGGGCGAGGTGATGGAGAGCCTTGAAGCCGAGGGTGAGGAGTTTTTGCCTGATGCGTAGGTTGATTGGTAGCCACTGGGGATTTTTGGGGAGGGGAGTAACATGCCCAGAGCATTTCTGCACAAAGATGATCTGGGCAGCAGTGTGAAGTACGGATTGAAGTGGGGAGAGACAGGAGGATGGGAGAACAAAGAGGAGGCTGATGCAGTAATACAGTCAGGATAGGATGAGAGATTGAACGAGTAGGGTAGCGGTTTGGATGGAGAGGAAAGGGTGGATCTTGGTGATGTTGCAGAGGTGAGACTGGCAGGATTTGGTGACGGATTAGATGTGAGGGGTGAACAAGAGAGAGGAGTCGAGGATGACACCAAGGTTGCGGGCTTGTGAGACGGGAAGGATGGTAGTGCCGTCAACAGTGATGGGAAAGTCAGGGAGAGGGCAGCGTTTGGGAAGGAAGATAAGGAGTTCAGTCTTGGACATGTTGAGGTTTAGATGGTGGGCAGACATCCAGATGGAGATGTCCTGAAGGCAGTAGGAAATACGAGCCTGGAGGGAGGGAGAGAGAGCAGGGGAAGAGATGTAGATTTGTGTGTCACCAGTGTAGAGATGATAGTTGAAACTGTGGGAGCGAATGAGTTCACCAAGGGAGTGAGTGTAGATAGAGAACAGAAGAGGACCGAGAACTGACCCTTGAGGTACCCCTACAGTAAGGGGATGGGAGTAAGGGAATGCCCAATGCACAGTCCTTGCACTCCAAAGATGTTCAGTAAATAGCTGTTGTGTTAACATGCGCTTGAGTACACTGATGTATATCATGAATTGGTTTAAATCAGAATGGAATTAGATACATCCAATCATGACTAGGCATCTGTGTTTTAAAAACAGAATGTATTCCTAAAGGGACATGGGGGCAGGACCAAGAACAGGAGACCTGCCTGAAATCTTGAATACGTACCTGATTCAGCAGTTAATTTAAGCTTTTCATTTCACAAAACTGTGGAAAACATGCTAACAAACTGGTAGATTTTAGAGGAAAATTCTAGTTCTACTTCCTCTTCCTGAATATGGTAATCACTTTGTGCCTTTCCCAAAACTAAAGTCTTGAACGTTCAGTTAGCAAAAGGAAATGGAAACACAAATTCAATAAATTGTTGTGTGTTTATTGTTGCTGAGTATTGTTAAGAGCCAGTGAGTGATCTATTGTTTGTTATGCAGAAGTCATATGTACCGTCAACATAAATAAGAACACACGTATATTGCTGTTCCCTGAAAAAAAACAGGATGAAATTAAGAAAAAATACGGTTTCATCAAAGTTGTCATTCTTCAACAGTTTTTAGGTGCTATTTTAATAAATAGCAAGTGGAACACTGGCAAATCCTTTCCCAGCTTGAAGCAGCTCCAGCTGTATTCACTAGAGCTTTGAGTCTGAAGACCATAAGCTCCTCCTGTAGACTGTAAGCTTCTTCTGGGCAGGGGTCATGTTTATCATCTCTATTATAGTATTGAATTTTTCCAAGCACTTAATACAATGCTCAGCATGCAGAAAGTGCTCAAATGTCATTGATTTATTGATCTAGCAACCACATGCAGTCAGCTAATCACAAAGTTCTAGAGGTGGAAAAACTAAAAGCAACTGAATTATTTAGGAAGAGAAGTTTCCCAAACGATGCATGAGATTTTGGCGATAGTTGTGAGGCAATTTAAAAAACCAAGAATACTTAATGTCCATTTGTAATTGGTGTCACTAGACTCTAAGCTCCCCCTCCATAGATTGTAAGCTCACTGTGGGCAGGGAACATGTCCACCACCAACTGTTGTATTGTACTCTTCCAAGAGCTTAGTACAGTGCTCTGCACCCTGTAAATGCTCAATAAATACCATCAATTGGCTTTTTATCTCTTGCACATAAACTAATTCTCCTGCAACCCAAGACTTGTGTTCTTGCAAAACCTCCTGTTGAGGGAACCTCACTGTAGTACTCACCTATTCCAATATTCAACACTTGCATGCAAGCGGTATTTTTCAATAATGTGACAAGTTGAGCTCAAACAGGCTTTCATTATTGAAGAAAAATTCCCTAATTCCCAAATAGTGTTCTAGCCAAGCCACACATCGTGGCAGAACTGAGGGCATCTTTGACACAACCCTTTCTAAGACGGCTTACCTTAGACTCACAAGAATGTTGGGAAGCAATGTTATATGTAGACAAGACCCAGCTTTCCCACATGTCTGCTGGTGTGACCTTGAGCAAGTCACTCTATTTCTCTGTTCCTCAATTACCTCATCTGTAAAATGGGAATTGGGACTGTAAGCCCCACACAGGAAAGGGACTGCATCCAACCTAATTTTCTTGTATGTACCCCAGCAGTCAGTGCAGAGCTTGGCATGTAGTAAATGCTTAACAAATACGAGTATCATTATTATTATTACTCATTTTTTAAAAAAATGTATAGCTGCTGTTGATTTGGTAGTAGGACATTTGCTAAGTGCTGAGATAGATTAAAGACAATGGGATCTAACTCAGTCATTGTTTCACATGGGATTCACCAGTCCAAGTGGGAAGAGAATAAGTGCCTGATGCCAAATTCATTCATTCAATCATACTTATTGAGCACTTACTGTGTGCAGAGCACTAGACTAAGTGCTTGGGAAGTACAAGTTGGCAACATATAGAGATGGTCCCTACCCAACAACGGGCTCACAGTCTAGAATGGGGAGACAGACAATAAAACAAAACATGTAGACAGGTGTCAAAACTGTCAGAATAAATAGAATTGTAGCTATATGCCCATCATTAATAAAATAGAGTAGTAAATATGTAAAAGTAAAATAAATAGAGTAATAAATCTGTACACATATATACAAATGCTGTGGGGAGGGGAAGTAAGGTAGGATGGGGGGATGGGGAGGAGGAGAGGAAAAAGGGGGCTCAGTCTGGGAAGGCCTCCTGGAGGAGCTGAGCTCTCAGTAGGACTTTGAGGGAAGGATGAGAGTTAGTTTGGTGGGTGTGTGGAGGGAGGGCATTCCAGGCCAGGGTAAGGACGTGGCCTGGGGGTTGACGGTGGGACAGGCAAGAATGAGGCACAGTGAGGAGGTTAGTGGTGGCAAAGGAGAAGAGGGTGAGGGCTGGGCTGTAGAAGGATAGAAGGGAGGTGAGATAGGAAGGGGCGAGGTGATGGAGAGCCTTGAAGCCGAGAGTGAGGAGTTTTTGCTTGATTCATATGTTGACAGGCAACTAGTGGAGATTTTTGAGGAGAGGAGTGACATGCCCTGAGCGTTTCTGTACAAAGATAATCCGGGTAGCAGAGTGAAGTATAGACTGAAGTGGTGAGAGACAGGAGGATGGGAGATCAGAGAGGAGGCTGATGCAGTAATCCAGTTGGGATAGGATGAGAGATTGAACCAGCAAGGTAGCAGTTTGGATGGAGAGGAAAGGGCGGATCTTGGCGATGTTGTGGAGGTGAGATTGGCAGGTTAATATCTTCCAAACTGTGCTCACAAAATTTTGCATTGCAAAGGGGGCCCTCCACACTGTCCCCTTTGTCATGCTCCTTCCTTCCATCGTATTTATTGAATGCTTACTCTGTGCAAAGCACAGTACTCAGGGCTTGGGAGAGTACAATATAACAATACACAGACATATTCCCTGCCCACAGTGAGTTCCATGTTGTGTCTGGTGGACTTTTTAAGTTCTTTTGATTCATGGAATGACCAAAGCCTCTCTACAATTCTTTCAGTCTGATGGAATCTTTCCTATAAAGTTATTATTATTTTTCTATGGCTCCACCAGCCCTGGCAGAGACACTTTCGTGGGCTCTGCCAAGGGTACCCTAGGCCAGATCAGAGACCCCTCCCCCTGCCTCAACTCCAGAGTCTGACCTCTCCCCCCCAAGGCTCCCTGGCCATTTCCCTCCCACAAACCAGTACCCTAGCTCCACCATTTACCTGGAGGACCTGGATTCTGATGCCAGCTCTGCCACTTGTCTGCTGTATGATTTTAGGCAAAACACTTTATTTCTTTGGGCCTCAGTTGCCTCAGTTGTAAAATGGGGACTCAAAACCTGTTCTCCGCTTTGCATAGACTGTGAGCCCTGTGCGGGAAAGGGACTGTGTCCAAACTGATTAACTGTCTTAATGGAAGACTAGACTGTAAACTCCTTTTGGGAAGGGGATGTGTCCATTTATTGTGATATTGTACTCTCCCCAGCGCTTAGTACAGTGTTCTGCACACAGTAAGTGCTCAGTAAATGCAATTGACTGACTGAAAATCCCTTTGAATATTCTAATTTAGTATTTCAGTGGGGAACTCCAGACCTCAATCCATTAATAATAATAATGATAGCATTTGTTAAGTGCTTACTATGTTCTGAGCATTGTTCTAAGTGCTGGAGGAGATACAAGGTAATTGGGTTGTTCCACAAGGGGCTCACAGTCTTAATCCCTATTTTACAGATGAGGTAACTGAGTCACAGAGAAGTCAAGTGACTTGCCCAAAGTCACACAGCTGATCAGTGGCAGAGCCGGGATTAGAACCCATGACCTCTGACTCCCAAGCTCATGCTCCTTCCACTAAGCTAGTGGTATTTATTAAGTGCTTTCTGTGTTCAGAGCACTGACGTTGGGAGGGTAGTACAGTACAATAGAATTGGGGCATGTGATCCCTGCTGTCTTGGAGTTTATGTTCTCTTCACCCCCAACTTTTTCCAGAGCCATTATGTCCTCTTCCTGCTCCCTGCATATGGATGCCACTGGCCAAGGGTTGGTGCCTTTTAAATTGTTGTTTATCCAGCTTCCTTCTCCCCTTTGCAGCCAGGCCCTGAGATAAAAACCCTTGCTCTCTGCCCAAAACCTGCTAAAACTTCACTTTTCTTAGAGAAAAATTACCCTAACCAGCCAGGCCCCCAAATAAACTTAGATCTGAATTCTTCTTTAGTTTGAAATATCAGTAATTCCACATTAGGCCCATAATCTAGAAAAAACACTTATTCATGTCTTTGACATTTTTCTTGAATTTCTTTAGTATTTGAAAATCTAATATATGCAAAGCACCATACTGGAGGCTTGGGAATATTCAGTAAATATAGAAGACCATTCTTGTCCTCAAAGAGATTACAAATATGGTCAGAAAATGTGTCTGTCATCTTGATATACTGTACTATCCCAAGGACCTAATATGGTGCTCGGCACACAGTATGCACCTAATAAATATTATCAATTGATTAATTGAATTGATAGCTTTCGAGTGTCTGTTGTGCCCAGAGCACCGTAATAAGCTTTGGAGATGACAATAGTAAAAGATCTAGTCCCTTCCCTCAAGGAGCTTAAAATCAAATTGGGATGCCAGTTTCTCTAACTTAACACATAGATTTTTATCAGGTTTTTTGCTTCACTAGGCTCTATGAAGATATTAGGGAGTGTATGTGAAAATGTATGAAAATGTAATTTTGGATCTTCAAAGATAATTGTGTCATTTGTTATTTTAAGCACACACTATGTGCCAACTACTATACTCAGTTCTGGGGTACATACAGCTCCCTTATGGGGTTCACATTCTAAGTATGAGGGAGAATGGGTTTTGAATTCTCATGTTCCAGAAGAGGGAACTGAGGCATAGAGAAGTAAAATTACTTGTCCAAGGTCCCATAGCTGACAAGTGACAGAGTAGGGATGAGAACCCAGGTCCTCTGACTCTCAGACCTGTGCTCTTTCCACTAGGCCATGGTAAGTCTAAAATATTATATTTATGTAAGTATATATAAAATACATATACATATGCATTTTACTTGGGAGATGATTATGTTGGGTTGGTGCACCTAGTGAGCTAACTCAGTCTTGCTGATACATTCAGCTTCCTAAGGTACCAATACTGATCAAATCCCTAAAATGAGTCCATTATCTAAAGACACAAAATAACAATACATGACCACTGTAAAACTTTACTGGGTGAAAAGATCAATCAGTAATTTTTCCAGACATAGACAATTTACTGATGTTAGGAGAATCTCACTGTGAATGACCACATGGTAAAATGGAAAGAAAAATAGGAATATAGCTTTAGCTGGATGGAAAGTTAGAATTACAGGCTCATTAATAAAGTCAAAATATCATTTGGCAGCAGAAATAGAAAGATTAAGGTCTTGAGACTGTGTTGGAGAAATAAAACTGGATTTGCACAGCTTTAAACCGAAAAGAGAGTTCTAAATTATTGCTTCTAAGCCTGGGTTTTCCATTCTCTTCATATGTCAGCTCCAAACCCTCAGTGGATGGCAACTAGATTGCTTCATAAATGTGTTTGTTTCCCAAAGTCAATAAATTATATAAAGAATGTGTTCTTCAGTCTGCCTCCTGTTGAAACTCTGCAATGCCAAAATAGATGAAGGGAGATCCAAGACAAAAATACGCAAAAATAAGCAGCCTCTTGATTTTTCTTCAGCAAATGGCTCTGTTTATGGAGAGAGAAAAGGAGAAAAAATAAACACTAAAAAGAATTCTGACCTTCATTATTAAAGATCACACTATAGATGATGAAGCTGTGTGAATATTGTTGGTGCAATGTTCATTACTACCCCAGATAGTGATGCTATCTGCAGTTTGATTTTCTCTCCATATGTTCCAACATGTTTTCCTCTGTTTCTGCAGTGAAGAAAAACTGAAGAACACACTAAAAACATTCATCACTGAAGCAACTTTAGATCTGATTTATTGCTGCTTCTCAACAATAACTTAATTAATAAAGTCCCGTGTACATTTATGCCATCCAGCAATATCAGCAGAAACAAAGTTTGCCTTTGGGAGCAGTGTTTTATGTGCTCTGTTTTTCTATATTTTTTTCCCTTTTGGAAAATAGAAGGGACTGACAAGTACAGCTGCTTCTGGGAAATAGTTTGCACTCACAGTGGTGAGCATAAGATTGAGCAGATGTTTCATATCCTCAGTGAGCAAAACATTGCAATGTTTTTATTTGGTCGCATACCAGGAAGAATCATACTTCATCAAAAATTGCCCTTGGAGAGGTTCTTTGAAATCCCTTGATTAGTGGGTAGAAAGCCTTTAACAGCTGTCCCTAGTAGCCAGCAATAAAAAAAAGTCAATGTGTTAAATTTTCTTGCTTAGCATTAGCTAATGAGTAATTTGTCTCAATCATTTTAGAGTGCATTCCATAGCAAACGCAGAGGTGCTCAATTTACAATAATCTAACACTAACCAGTGGTTTGGTTTGTTGTGACTCTGAGATTTTGCATCTTCACTATAGTGATGTTGTTCAAAACATGCATATGAGATGGGGGAGAGGGTGTTACTGGAGGCTGATGGCTTGTAGGGAGGTTAATTAACTATCCCAAAGCCACACAGAAGGCCAGTGGTAGAATTAGAACCCTGGCCATTGCCAGGGCATCATGGGCCATGATGCCAAAGCCCATGCTCTCCCACTGGACCACTAACTTTCTCAACTTACTGCCAAGGAACCAAGCAAACCTGAAATTGGACTCAGAGACCACACTATTTAAGATCATCTGGGGCAGCTTCAGCAATTTTTCTGCCTGCCACCCTTTATATATGACATTGGAATATGCTGTATGTGCAAGTAGCATGACAAAATGCTACAGCAATTTTTCTGCCTGCCACCCTTTATATATGACATTGGAATATGCTGTATGTGCAAGTAGCATGACAAAATGGCCATGTATGGAAGTCATTCTGAACTCTGTAACTTAAATCCCTCCTTCTTCCATCCTACCCCACCTTGATCCAAAGATATTGCAGTACAGTGTTCTGCACACAGTCAGCGCTCAATAAATACGACTGATGATGATTCCCCTCCAGCTCCACATTTACACAGGTGCCACATCAATCCATCAATCAAATGTATTTATTGAGTACAAACTGTGTATAGAGCACTATACTAAGCATTTAGAGAAGTATAATATAACAGGTTTTGAAGACATATTTCCTGCCCACAAGTTCTTACAGTCTAGAAAGGGAGACAGATATTTCTGTAAATGAATAACAGATATGTGCATAAGTGCTGTGAGGCTCCCTCCAAAAATTTAGGTCAAAACTCTTGGGCACCAGGCATAACACAGAATGTCAGTCTGCCAGCCAGGTAGTCAATTGCATTTACTGAGCACTTACTGTGTGCAGAGCACTCCATTAAGAGCTTGGGAGAGTACAATGTAACCATAAGCAGACACTTTCCCTGCCTAAGGTGAGCTTACAGTCTAGAGGGGGAGGCAGATATTAACATAAATAAATTAATGATATGTACATAGGTGCTGAGGGGTTTGGAGGGGGTATGAATGCAGAGAGGCACAGAAGGGTGTGGGAGATGAGGAAAGGAGGGCTTAGGAAAAGCCTCTTAGAGATGTGCTTTCAATAAGGCTTTGAAGTTGGGGAGAGTAATTATCTGTCAGATTTGAGGAGGGAGGGCATTACAGTCCAGAGACAGGATGTGAGTGAGTGGTTGGTGGTGAGGTAGATGAGCTCAAGATACAGTGAGAAGGTTAGCAATAGAGGAGTCAAGTGTGTGGGCTGGGTTGTAGTAGGAGAGTAGTGAGGTTAGGCAGGAGGGGGCAAGGTGATTGAGTGCTTTAAGGTCAAAAGGAAGGAGTTTCTTTTTGACAGGGAGGTGGATGATCATCTACCGGAGGTTCTTGAGGAGTGGGGAAACGTGGCCTGAATGTCTTTGTAGAAAAATGGTCCGGACAGCTGTGTGAAGTATGGACTGGAGTGGGGAAAGACAGGAAACAGAGAGGTAAGCAAGAAGGCTGATACAGTAATCAAGGTAGGATAGGATAAGTGACTGGATTGGGAGAAGCAGCATGGCATAATGGATAGAGCCCAGGCCTGGGAGTCTGAAGGTCCTGGTTTCTAATCCCAGCTCCACCACTTTTCTGCTGTGTGGACTTGGGCAACTCACTCCACTTCTCTGTGCCTCAGTTACCTCATCTGTAAAATGGGGATTGAGACTCTGAGCCCCATGTGGGACAGGGACTGTGTCCAACCCAATTTGCTTGTATTCACCCCAGCGCTTATTATAGTGCCTGGAACATAGTAAGTGCTTAACAAATACCATAATAATTATTATTAATGTGGTAGCAGTTTGGATGGAGAGGAAAGGGTTGATTTTTAGCGATGTTGTGAAGTTCAAACTGTGGTCCAGAGAGTTGGACATAAACTCAATGGGATGTGTATCATGGCCTTTCACTCCAGCCCTGCTCCTAGAATGTCTTTTTAAGAACAAATCCCCAAAGGCTAACCTTCAGGTACGGCCCTGATGCTGGATTTAGGTTGACTTGCTTCAGCCATGGCCCTCTCTTCATCCCTGCACAAAACATTCATGAACTATGTTTTGCCATTCTTATTTTGAACTAATTGTAATTCTTAGTCTGTCTCTCTGCACTCCAGGTAACTGGGTGGAACAATCCCCTGGGTGAAATAATATTTATATTTTCTACAGTGTCCTTAACCCCTGCCAACTTTCTACCCCACAATGTTCTTTTGTCATTTATTGAAAGCCCAAAAGATATTTCCAGCACAAAAGTGACAAAAACACTGGAAGAGGTACTAGCTTAAAATACAACCACCAGTGATTGCTACTGCTTTTAGAATAGGGAGGGAGTTTTTTTACTGTAGTGGTAAAATCATTAGTGCCCAATGCCAAAATTGATGTGCTGCTTTAGCTGTCTGGCTCCATTGGGTTAGAAACTACCAACATAAGCATGCCATTCCTAGATCAAATCTAGCAGCATGTTGAAGATGGCAAACAGCTTTGAAAGAGAAAAGAATAAATACTGTAAATGTAGCTGTCTGAATAAGGGAAACAATGTTTACCAAGCAGAAGAATGGGAAATACAGCTGGATTTGCTAAAACTCACAATCCCATTTAATGAAGAACGTGAGACTGTCAATCTGTCAAGTAATTATTTATTGAATTCGTGCCTTATTTAGAACACTGAACTAAAAGCTTGCGGAATAAACCAGAAGGAAAATACATTTCCATTTTCCTGAAAACTGTAGTCATTGGTGGTATTGCTGTGGTAATGAACTGAATTTTGGTCAGACAAATATTCTATGTGTCCAGTGAGTTGTCTGTTCATTCCTGGCTCTTGGCAGGTGTGATAGCTCTGTTGAACGATCCTTTCCTGTTTACATTCATTCCTTTCTACCAATTCCTGTTTGTTTCAGAGCCCACCATTGTTTCCCTCTCCCGTCCTCTCCCATTTTTTCAATGGTGTTTGTGAAGCATTTACTATGTGCCAGGCACTGTACTAAATGGTAGATACAAGATAAGAGGGTTGGACACAGTCTCTATCCCACATAGGGCTCATAGTCTTAATTAAACCCCATTTTACAGATGAAGGAACTTAGGCACAGAGAAATGAAGTGAATTGTCCAAGGTCACACAGCAGATAAGTGGAGGAATTGGGATTCGAACCCAGGTTCTCTGACTCCTGGGCCCATGTGCTCTCCACTAGGTCTAGGTCATGCTGCTCCCCTCTGGGAATCAATCATCAATCCCTACTGATTTTTGCATTAGGGATATTTACATCATTCATCAATTATATATTCATCTCCAATTTTCCTTTTTAGCCAAATTTACAATGAAATAATAAAAAGCTTGGGGAAAATTCTCATTGTGTCACTATGGCATGAGACTTTTAGTATAATGTTATATGCTCTATAAATGTATTATAATGATAACTTTTGGACATTCTTATTTAGTAAATTTTTGAGAATAATAATAATGATGGCATTTATTAAGTGCTTACTATGTGCAAAGCACTGTTCTAAGCCCTGGGGAGGTTACAAGGTGATCGGGTTGTCCCACGGGGGGCTCACAGTCTTCATCCCCATTTTACATATGAGGTAACTGAGGCACAGAGAAGTTAAGTGACTTGCCCAAAGTCACACAGCTGACAGTTGGCGGAGCTGGGATTCGAACCCATGACCTTTGACTCCAAACCCCTTGCTCTTTCCACTGAGCCACACTGCTCCCTATTGTTGTTACACCAATTACAGAATTCTTTATTAATTGGGGAGCACCTCATTATTAGTTGCAGAAGAGTCTTATCAAAAGAAAATTGAAGCTGTTTTGGTAAGTTCATTCATTCATTCATTCAATTGTATTTATTGAGCGCTTACTGTGTGCAGAGCATTGTACTAAGCGCTTGGGAAGTACAACTCGGCAACATGTAGAGATGGTCCCTACCGAACAACGGGCTCACAGTCTAGAAGGGGGAGACAGACAACAAAACAAAACATGTGGAAAGGTATCAAGTCACCAGAATAAATAAAAATAAAGTTAGATACACATCATTAACAAAATAAATAGAATAGTAAATATGTACAAGTAAAATAAATACAGTAATAAATCTGTACAAACATATATACAGATGCTGTGGGGAGGGGGAGGAGATAGGGCATGGGGGATGGGGAGGAGATAGGGCATGGGGGATGGGGAGGAGGAGAGGAAAAAGGGGGCTCAGTCTGGGAAGGCCTCCTGGAGGAGGTGAGCTCTCAGTAGGGCTTTGAAGGGAGGAAGAGAGCTAGCTTGGTGGATGTGCGGAGGGAAGTTGAAACCATGGAATTGAAAAACACATCTTCTTAACTCCAGTTCATTCTTCATTCTCCTGCAGGTAGCTTTTTTTCTAAAAAAAAGTTCAGTCCAGGTCTCCCCACTCCTCAAGAACCTCCAGGAGTTTTGTGGACAGGGAATGTGTCTTTTATTGATATATTGTACTCTCCCAGGTGCATAGTACACTGATCTGCACATAGTAAGCGCTCAATACATTTGGTCATTCGCTCCGTCTTCAACTACCATCTCTACGCTGATGACACCCAAATCTACATCTCTGTCCCTGCTCTCTCTCCCTCCCTTCAGGCTCAGATCTCCTCCTGTCTTCAGGCCATCTCCATCTGGATGTCTGTTCACCATCTAGAACTCAATATGTTCAAGACAGAACTCCTTATCTTCCCTCCCAAACCCTGCCCTCTCCCTGACTTTCCCGTCACTTTAGACGACACTACCATCCTTCCCATCTCTCAAGCCTGCAACCTTGGTGTCATCCTCGACTCTGCTCTCTTGTTCACCCCTCACATCCAATCTGTCACCAAATCCTGCTGGTCTCACCTCCACAAAATCGCCAAAATCCACCCTTTCCTCTCCATCCAAACCACTACCCTACTCGTTCAATCTCTCATCCTATCCCGACTGGATTACTGCATCAGCCTCCTCTCCAGTCTCCCATCCTCCTGTCTTCCCCACTTCAATCCATACTTCACGCCACTGCCCGGATCGTCTTTGTGCAGAAATGCTCCGGGCATGTTACTCCCCTCCCCAAAAATCTCCAGTGGCTGCCAGTCAACCTACGCATCAAACAAAAACTCCTCACTCTCGGCTTCAAGGCTGTCCATCACCTCTCCCCCTCCTACCTCATCTCCCTTCTCTCCTTCTACAGCCCAGCCCGCACCCTCCGCTACTCTGCAGCTAGCCTCCTCACCGTGTCTTGTTCTTGCCTGTCCCACTGTTGACCCCCAGCCCACGTCCTCCCCCTGGCCTGGAATGCCAGCCCTCCACCCATCCACCAAGCTAGCGCTCTTCCTCCATTCAAAGCCCTACTGAGAGCTCACCTCCTCCAGGAGGCCTACCCAGACTGAGCCCCCTTTTTCCTCTCCTCCTCCCCATCCCCCCCACCCTACCTCCTTCCCCTCCCCACAGCACCTGTATATACGTTTGTACAGATTTATTACTCTATTTTACTTGTACAAATTTACTATTCTATTTATTTTGTTAATGATGTGCATCTAGCTTTACTTCTATTTATTCTGATGACTTGACACCTGTCCACATGTTTTGTTTTGTTGTCTGTCTCCCCCTTTTAGACTGTGAGCCCATTGTTGGGTAGGGACTGTCTCTATGTGTTGCCAACTTGTACTTCCCAAGCACTTAGTACAGTGCTCTGCACACAGTAAGCACTCAATAAGTACGATTGAATGAATGAATGAATAAATACAATTGAATGAATGAATGAATGAATATATCTAGCTTTATATCAAACATAAATTCCTTACCATTGGCTTTAAGGCACTCAATCAGTTTTCCTCCTCCTATTTTACCTCAGTGATCTCCTACTACAGCCCAATACTTCACTCTTCTAGCAGAGGCTTACTCATGTTGCCCCGATCTCATCTGCCTTGATGGCAACTCCTTTACCATGTCCTCCCCACTCCATATACACAAGACCACCACTCTCGTCACCTTCAAAGTCAACTAAGGTCACATTTCCTCCAAGAGGCCTTCCCCAATTAAGCCTTCTGTTCCCCGACTCCCTCTTCCTTCTGCGTCGTCCATGCGCTTGAATCTGTACATTTTATTCATTTGGTATTCATCTCACTCTCAGCCCCATAGCACTTATGGACATATCCATATTTTACTGACTTCCTTAGCAATCATGTCTATTAGATTGCCTGCCTATAAGCTGTGAGCAGACTACTTTCTCTCCACCTCCTGCTAAGAATTGGGAGATGGGACCCATGTTAGTTTGTGGTAAAGAAAAATGACTTAAAAGTAACAGGCTTCAAGACTTGTGCAGAACAAAGTCTTTGCAGGAAGCTGCGATGTTTGGTAAAAATAGGGTGGCTGTTGGAGCCATTTCCTGTTGACCCTGGTGGTGGCTGACACTCTCTTTGTATTTGGATAAGCTACAGAACTCAGCCACAACAATCCAGACAAGCTGTCAGTGGAGATATTTGTTTCAGCCAATTTAAGGGTAGCCATGAAAGCTGTGTCCAGCAACAACTTCCTTAAGAAAGTAAATCTCCTGATTGAGGACCCTGTCTTTGAGTTCAAGGTGGAAAATCCTTTTAGCCTACTCATGCTTGTTTAAGCCTTTATGAGTTCAGGACAGTGACACACGATTCTTTTCTGACTTGGGGGCTCTGCACTGATCTCTGACCAAAACAATTTGTCATTGACTCTGGTGAACCGAGGCTCTTTCTCCCTTACACATGTTTTCTAACTTCTGGAGTCTACATTTTTAAGAGGGCAAGCACTTTGTTCTCTAATGAGTAGGCCTTGGAATGCACTTTGTTTTGCTTCATATACCACTTGCTTGCATCACCTGTTGACACCTAGGAATTCTCAAAGCATGACTTGATCCTTTACGCTTGAATTATCACTAAGCTCAATATTTCATTTTTGCTGAAAACAGTGATACCAGAAATTCTATTTCTTGTGTGCTCTACTTCTACTCCACATCCTCTATTTTTTAAGACCATGAGAATAAGGAAGAGAAGTAAGGAAAGTGATTAATTATAGGGTAGGTCTCCCAGGAGAATCAGCTCCTGGAGTTGTGTGGAACATGAACTAAACATGTTCCATTCTTGAAAAGGCAGACTAAACAATAAATGAATGAAAGTATCTAGCTATTAAGGTAGAGTGACCAGCTTAATCCAATGCAGTTTCACTATCAGAGTGTCTAATTTTCTTAAATTAGTTGGACTAGCCTACAGAAATAAGGTACTGTCTGTCCTTGCCAAACTGGAATATATGATCAGTCCAGTTATAGCTGTTTTCTTCAGCATTAAAATAATCCTACTGATCCATATATAATTTGTAGCAATTTGATTTATCTCTTCTTTCTCATAGGCAGCTTACCATCCAATAGTAAGTCCCTTAAGGGCAGGGATTGCACCTACCCCATTATAATGCTCCCAAGCACTTAATACCATTGTACCATGAAATCAATCTGTCTGTATGATCAGATGCCCCCATGTTTGGTGATTTCCAAAAGAGACTGATCATTTTAGAGGTGGCTATACTTAGCGATTATTCCCTCAAATCCAAGAAAGCTTGATTTCAGCATTTCTAGCAAAATGTGGTGGCAGAGGGGAGGAAGCAGGCTGTGTCTTTTGACCACAGAATATTTAGGTCTCTAAGATTTAGAGAACTCCTCTAGATGTAAGTTTGCTGTGGGCAGAAATCATTTCTACCAACTCTGTTATATTGTATTCTCCCAAGTGCTTAGTCTTCTAGACTGTGAGCCCACTGTTGGGTAGGGACCGTCTCTATATGTTGCCAACTTGTACTTCCCAAGTGCTTAGTACAGTGCTCTGCACACAGTAAGCGCTCAACAAAATGATTGATTAATTGATTGATTGATACTGTGCTCTCTGCACAAGGTAAGCACCCAATAAATGTGATTAATTGATCAATTCATTCATTTCAATCAGTGGAGTTTATGAGCACTTACTGTGTTCAGAGCACTGTACTAAGCACTTGAGAGGTTTCAATACAATAGAATTGGTAGATAGACATGTTCCCTGCCTACAAGGAGCTTGCAGTCTAGATGAGGAGGGAGACATTAAAATAAATATAGTACAGGTATGTACATATGCAGTAGGGCTGAGGGTCGGGTGAATACCAAGTGCTTAAAGGGTGCAGATCCATGTGCATAGGCAGTGTGGAAGGGAGAAGGAGTAGGGAGTAAGAGGGTATAATCAGGGCAAGCCCCTTGGAAGAGCTGTGATTTTAGTAAGGCTTTGAAGGTAGGAAGAGTGATCGTTTGTCATATATGAAGGGGGAGGGAGTTCCAAGACAGAGGGAGGGCATGGGTAAAGGGTCTGTGGTGAAACAGATAATAATAATAATAATGATAATAATAATAATGGCACCTGTTAAGTGCTTACTATGTGCCAAGCACTGTACTAAGCACTGGGGTGGGTACAAACAAATTGGGTTGGACACAGTCCCTGTCTCATGTGGGGCTCACAGTCTCAGCCCCCATTTTACAGATAACTGAGGCACAGAGAAGTAAAGTGACTTGCCGAAGGTCACACAGCAGACAAGTGGGGAGACGGAATTAGAACCCATGACCTTCTGACTTCCAGGCTCATGGTCTATCCACTACACCAATCTGCTTCTCAGGAATGAGAGCTCTAGCACTGTACTTTGAAACTGAGGTACGGGGAGTAAGTTAACATTAGAATAATGAAGTGTGCAAACTAAGTTGTGGTAGGACATCAGTATGGTAAGGTAGGAGGGGAAGAAAACAAAAAGGCAATATTTTTTATGCATACATTTGACCTTGGAGCAATTCTGTTCCAGCTCAAATTTATGTTACTTCTGCTCCTCAAGCTCTGTTTCCCAGATGCTACTAATCCAAACTTTGCAAAATTCTTCAGTTAAAAAGCTCTTTTTGTATCATCCTTCAAATTCTGCATCATTGTTCCTTTTCATTCATTTAATCATATTTATTGAGCGCTTACTGTTTTGGTCACCATTTTCAGTCTTCCCTAAATGCTTTAATTCTTTCTAGTTCTTTTTAAACTTCTCTGTTTTCTTGATGATGAGGTCATTTGTCTAACATTGCATATATTATCACTGTCTATCCACCTGAAGAAATGAAAGTCAAAGCTCCATATGTGCAATTCCTATATAAACATCTTACAAAATTGGCAATTTCCTCCCTAGTCTATTAAGGATTTTAGCTCTATCAGAATCAAACAGTCTGAGTAGTTACATGTGATATGTTCACCTGTACTTGAATCATCCATCAGATTCTGTTTTGGTTTTTCTGTCTGATTCTGGGTTACTTCACTGGGGCTTTTCTAGGTTCACTGATGTCATTGTTCCATCTGAAACATTATTTCCTTTGTGTAAAACACAACTGACCCCTAGAAAACAGGGCCAATCTGATTTCCTCCAACTTCACACTCCAAACTCGCCAGTGAATAGTTCTGGGTCATTTTCTTTCTGTCCTTTGTCAGCCCCGTTGAACTGCAGAACGTGGTGACCTCATTCAAAATTCATCTTCTGACATCTCTTAGAAACTTACATGTCCTCATTGTCTACCTGCTACTTCAGGCTATGCCCTTGAGCCATTTTGAGCTTGTTGTAATGTCTGATACACAGAGGAGTACCCAGCTTTTAGACAAATGATATCATGGCTATCTGCCTGCAATATTGCATCCTTCTTAACAATAAATCCAACATCTCTACTACAGGTTCTGTTCTTTTGATTTATTGAGGAATATCAACGGAATTGCCTGAAGTATGCTTGATTGGATTACAGGCCTGCCTAGTTGCTCCTATCTAATTTTTCTCCACCCAGTTGAAAGGGTTGATTTATGACTTACTAATGACCCACATCCTTCGGTTCCTGCAAACAAGATCTGATCCGTTTGAAATATCTGACAATCATGTGACACATTCTGATGCAGATGAGGGTGGGGAAGATCTGCAGAGTTTCCCCATGGACCTTGCACATTCCCACAAACTCTGAAATGCTGTATTTCTGCTCCCAGGAAGGCCTGTAATCCAATCAAGCACACTTTGGGCAATTCAGTTGATATTCCTCAATAAATCAAAAAAACAGAACCTGTAGTAGAGATGTTGGATTTATTGTTAAGAAGGATGCAATATTGCAGGTGGATAGCCACGATATTATTGTCTAAAATGTTCAGAGGAGGGAAAGGGGAAAGAAAAGAGGTTGCCCCAGCAGCTTCACAATGCTGCATCCTCCCTCCTTGGTGTGGGGAAAGGATGTTCCTGCAGGCCCTGTAATGCGGCATCCCAGCTCTATGGAGGGAGGGATGTTGGGGGTCTAGGGATGTCCTTAATCCCTAGCCCTCAAGGTCCCACCCTTCTGGAGGACAAAGTGGAGGTGGGGGGGACAAACCAAGCCACTATGGGAGGAGTAGGAGGAATGTTACATACTCCCTCCTCCCTCTCTTCACCGTCTTGTTGGTAGGCCAGCGACTGTGTCGTTTAAATAATAATAATGACATTTATTAAGCGCTTACTATATGCAAAGCACTGTTATAAGTGCTGGGGAGGTTACAAGGTGATCAGGTTGTCCCACGGGGGGCTCACAGTCTTCATCCCCATTTTACAGATGAGGGAAATGAGGCACAGAAAAGTTAAGTGACTTGCCCAAAATCACACAGCTGACAGAGCCGGGACTTGAACCCATTATCTCTGACTCCAAAGCCCGGGCTCTTTCCACTGAGCCATGCTGCTTCTCTAAACCACCTAGACAATAGATGAGGCATTGATATGAGGTGGCTGTTTATCAGGTCATCCTGAAGGGTTTTGCTTGATAAGCGGGTCGTAGTTTAAAATGACATAATCCTTTGTGGAACCTCTCCAAGGGGCAATGTTAGCATAATTAACACTCATGCGTAGGGTCTCACAATCAATAATAATCTCTTGTAAAACTAAGGCCAGATGAATAGCTTAAACTAGGATTATAATGATCATATTTCCTATCAGTAGATATAAATGATTTACTAGAATTTTATTTCAATTAACAAAAAGTATCATTATACTGTCAGCAGTTATAAATTAAGACCAGAAACGAGGCCGGTGTATAACTAAAGGATTTTGAGTCCGGATTTTCCCCAAATAGACTTGGAGACCAGATTGTGAAGTTATTTTATGTTTTAACTTTGATTATGAAGCCTCCTACCACCATGCAAAAGAGGCTTACTGGGTCCTTGCTCATTCCTATAATTTCCCTTGTTCTTTTCTTTCCAACAAGGAATTATTGTTATTTAGTAAAGTACTCCATACACAGAAGCATTCAACTACCATTAACTGATTATCTTTAAATTTCAATTTCCTACACTCATGCATAGCAATCAAATCCATTATGATATACCACATTTCCTGTTTAATTATTTTCTAAATATCCCATGTTCCCATTCTCCCTGCCTCAGTCATCCCCATCCCCATATATTTGAGCAAAATCTCTATCCCCATCCAGAGTTCCCATCCCTATCCATTTGCACACAGTCCCTGGGGGAGTGAGTGAGGGGGTAGGGGTGTTGCGGAAGAGGGCAGTTGGGGCTCCAGGCATCCCACCTCTTATAATAATACAAATTATGGCATTTGTTAAGTGTTTACTTTGTGTCAGGAACTCTAGAGAAGTAGTGTGGTTCAGTGGAAAGAGCCCGTGCTTTGGAGTCAGAGGTCATGGGTTCAAATCCGGGCTCCACCAATTGTCAGCTGTGTGACTTTGGGCAAGTCACTTAACTTCTCTGAGTCTCAGTTAGCTCATTTGTAAAATGGGGATTAAGACTGTGAGCCCCACGTGGGACAACCTGATCACCTTGTATCCCCCCAGCTCTTAGAACAGTGCTTTGAACATAGTAAGTGCTTAATAAATGCCATCATTATTATTATTACTAAGCAGTGGGTTGGACACAAGCAAGTCTGGTCGGACACAGTCCCCTGTCCCACATGAGGCTCACAGTCCCAATCCCCCATTTTACAGGTGAGGTCCCAGAGGCCCAGAGAAGTGAAGTGGCAAGGTCACACAGCAGACAAGTGTTAGGGCAGGGATTAGAACCCATGACCTTCTGATTCCCAGGTCCGTGCTTTTTCTACTACTCGATGCTGCTTCCCTTATGCCCAGTCTATTCTATCAGAACTGCAATGGGGACAGCAGAAGTGAGGTAAGTATTTGGGTTTTCAGTTTGTGGGGAGTGTAGGTGTCCTCATTATCTGGATGGCAGCTGACCCCCTCCCACCCCCTTCTTTCCATCGCTCTGTTTCTGTCATCCCTGGTCTTCTCAGTGTCTGTTATTCTGTTCTTTTCATTTTATGTCTTGGATAGTGGGCTCTGTGTGGTACTGTGTGTTAGTGACAAAAGACTAAGGAGAGATGAGAGGCAGAGGGTGGAGGTAGAGAGAGAGATACCTAAGTATAGATAGTATATATGTAAGTATTTATAGATAGTATTCCTCCTGAGAGGCATCATGGCCTAGTGGAAAGAGAATGGGCCTAGGAGTCATAAGATCTGGGTTTTATTCCTGGCTCTGCTAATTGTCTGCTGTGGGACCTTGAGAGCATGTCACTTAAAATCTCTGTGCCTCAACTTCCTCATCTGTAAAATGGGGATTAAATCCTACTCCCTCCTACCTAGATTGTGAGCCCCATGGGGGACAGGGACTATGTCCAACCTGATGATCTTGTATCCACTCTAGCGCTTAGTATAGTACTTGACACATAGTAAGTGCTTAACAAATATTATTACCATTATTAATCTATTATCTACTATCTTGAGTTTGTAGGGCATTTTTATGCTCCCAAAAGACTTTCACGTTAAAAATCCTCATTTAACTGCCCTGTGTGATCAAATGGGGGAATAAAAATCCCAATGAGGAAACCAATGGCAGCAGCACAGATCCTGAGTGAGGGTCGGCGTGGCTTATTACTGTGTCTAATCTAATAATTTACCCCAGTATTTGAAACAGTACTTCAGTTTCCTCATCTGTAAAATGGGCCAACCGACTCCATTTCATGCAGTTCTCTCCCCTTCTTACTGATTCGAAATTATCAGTTGGGGAATCATCATGAACTTCTGGGTCCTGATGACTATGGATAAATGAAAAGAAGTAGCAGGGCATTGTAAGGGCACAGGCAGTGATGAAAGAAATGAAAGGGAGAGAGTGATTTTTCTGATGGGAGGTAAGGACTTGAGCAAAATCATGTCTTAAAGTAAAAATCTCTTAAATTGATCAGTGTGGCCTAATGAAGAGAGGTCATTTTTTTTTTTTCTGGTAAAACTCCCTCAAAATAACCCAGGCCCTATCAGACTATACCAAAGTGCATGACTGGAGTAGTTTCCCAAATGCACATCAAGATGAAACATTGCCCAGTTGAAATTATCATGCTCCAAAGGTTTCAAACCTTGTAGATTTACTTCCAGGGTTACTATTTATGGGAATCAAAGTTGTTTTCCTTAATAGATGTTTGAGCTGGTCTCCCAGATTCCCTCTTTCCAGCTTTGGCAGGACCTGAAAACTTCCTAGTGGGACTGAGAAGCCCCAACATTGGGATTTTCTTCCCCATTATCTTTATTAAGACTCTTTCCACTTCCCATTCCCCTCCCACTTGCTGGGATCCATGCATTCAAAATGACCTGTGTCATGATCCATGATTTACATTGTAGAGAAGCAGCATGGCTCAGTGGAAAGAGCACGGGCTTTGGAGTCAGAGGTCAAGGGTTCAAATCGCAGCTCCACCAATTGTCAGTTGTGTGACTTTGGGCAAGTCACTTAACTTCTCTGTGCCTCAGTTACCTCATCTGTAAAATGGGAATTAAGACTGTGAGCCCCACGAGGGACACCCTGATCACCTTGTAACCTCCCCAGTGCTTAGAACAGTGGTTTGCACATAGTAAGCACTTAATAAATGCTATTATTATTATTATTGTGTAGCTTCCAAGTATTATGATAAATACTGAAAATCCAAAATTTGTGAGTAATATCTATCTGGGTAACATCTTTTTTTATAATAATGATGGTATTTGTTAAGGGCTTACTATGTGCAAAGCACTGTTCTAAGTGCTGGGGGGATACAAGGTGATCAGGTTTTCTCACAGTCTTAATCCCCATTTTACAGACGAGGTACCTGAGGCACAGAGAAGTTAAGTGGCTTGCTCAGGGTCACACAGCTAACAAGTGGCGGAGCCGGGATTCAAACCCATGACCTCTGACTCCCAAGCCCGTGCTGTTTACACTGAGCCATGCTGCTTCTCTATAAAGTTGGTATTTGTTAAGTGCTTACTTACTATGTGCCAAGTACTGTTCTAAGCCCTGGGGTAGATACAAGGTAATCGGGTTGTCCCACATGGGGCTCACAGTCTTATTCCCCATTTTCCAGATGAGGTAACTGAGGCACAGAGAAGTTAAGTGACTTGCCCAAAGTCACACAGCTGATAAGTGGCGGAGATGGAATTAGAACCCATTACCTCTGACTCTCAAGCCCACACCCTTTCCACTGAGCCATGCTGCTTGATTATTATTTTTAATAGTATTATTATTATTATTCATTTTGGTATTTGTTAACCTCATAGTAAGTGTCAGGCATTGTTCTAAGTGCTGGAGTAGATACAAGTTAATAAGGTTGGTCACAGTCCTTGTCTAAGTAGGAGGGAGAACAGGCACTGAACCCCCATTTTACAGTTGAGAACACTGAGGCACAGAGAAGTTAAGTGACTTGCCCAAGGCCTCACAGAAGACAGGTAGAGGAGTTAGGATTAGAACTCAGGTCTTTCTGACTCCCAGTCCCATGCTTTATCCATTAGTCCACTCTGCTTCTCCTTTTTTTTTCCCCTAAGGAATTTTAGAATTAAGAAAACTGAATTCTTTAAGATGTTAACAATAAAGATAATGATGTTTGCACTTAAACACCTGGTTTCATAAAGCCATTCCAATGGTGAATTCATTACTAGGTATCAATCACTGTTTTACTTAGGGGTCTGACACCACATTCTCTTGTCAATACATGGAATATCTCAAATCAAACGTGCCAAATAAGCCAAGAGAAGTCCATGCTAAAAGGGGATAAACTTATACAGAGGGAAAAAAAGTTCATTATTCCACCTATGAAATGCTTATTCATTAGAGTCAATAAATGTTTAAAAGATAATTCTTGGAAATAAATGAACAGATTTCTAGAAGGTGGTGTCCATGTTTCTTATGTTTTTTTCACACACGATTCACTGTAATGGTTTAAAGGAATGGGCTATATTTCCCTTTGTAGTATTCTTAGCCACAAAAGAGGCCAATTTGGGCTGAATGTATAATGCATTTGAAGTTTCCTCAACTATATCCTTAGTCAATCAGTGGGGTTCATCAAGCATTTATTGTGTACAACCCTAACCCTCTAAACAAACCAGCATGGGACTTTAGTGTAGCTTCTTTTTTATATCACCTATCCCTCCATCTCATGGATGAAAGATTAGGAGGAATGTAAATCAGAGCAATTAAATTGAACACCAAGTGAAAGGTCTTCTGATGATTCTGTGGTTCTTTGAGCTGCTATTTAATTGGGATAAAATCAAAGGGCAGCAGTGTGAAGTTGACTGTATAAAATGAGTGAATTTGCAAGTCACAGTAATAGAGGATTTGGAACAAGTGAAATGAGTGGCATCTTGTCAGATGATGGTCCGGATGACTGCTTTGTTAGCTTCTGGTTGAAGGCAGAAGGGAAAGAAAACTGGAATCCCTCTAGACTGTGAGCTTGTTGTGGGCAGGGAACATGCCTGTTATTCTGTCATGTTGTACTCTCTCAAGTGCTTAGTATGGTGCTCTGCACACCGTAAGTGCTCATTGAATGCGATGGATTTATTGATTGATTGGAATGGGCCAGTGTGTGATTCTGGTAAAACAATAAGCACGGGTATAGCAGTCTGGTATGAATTTTGGAAACATCAAGTCTTTTTCGTTCATTGCTCCTGATGCCGAGTTTTGCAGCTGTGCCAGACTTCACAATGGCCTGAAGAAGGAATGCAAAGTGAAGCAAGTGTTGGAGCCAGAAAGTAGAGCTAGAAGTAGCATAGCATAGTGGAGATAGCAAGATGTGGAAGTCAGAAGGTCCTGGGAACTAATCCCAGCTCCACCACTTGTCTGCTGTGTGACCTTGGGCATTTCTCTGTGCCTCAGTCATCTCATCTGTAAATGGGGACTGAGAACCTCAGCCGCATATGTGACGGGGACTGTGTCCAACCTCCCTAACTTGTCTAACTTGTATCTTCTCCAGTGTTTAGAGCAGTGCCTGGCACATAATAAGTGCTTAACAACTACTATAAACGAAACATAAAAACCAAAAAAGAGAAAAGGCCAGGCCTGCAGTATAGGTGAAAGGACAACAGCAGTTATTGAGAGAGAGTTGAGATAAAGGTCAACTTGCCCAAGGTCACCCAGCAGACAAGCAAAAGTGCTGGAATTAGAACTCAGGGCCTTCTGACTCCCAAGTCAGTGCTCTATCCACTAGGCCACGCTGCTTCTCTTAAACATGACCATTTCAACTTGTCTGCTTCTGACCTTCCACTATCCATTTATCTACAGTCTACATTTTTCATCTCATGCCCTTTTTGACTAGGCCTTCCACCTAACACTCTGTAGCTCTATTGGATCCGGCACCTACAGTCATCCCCCTTTCAGCCAGCTGTGGTCATATTGCCTACAGTAACAGGTTGGAGGCAGAGGAGGAGCCCATGAAAGAGACTGAGAATGAACAGCCAGAGAGATAGGAGGAGAAACATGAGAGGACAGTGTCAATGAAGCCAAGGTTAGATAGAGCAGGTTTCCAAGAGCAGGGGGTGGTCCACAGTGTCGAAGGCAGCTGGGAGGTTGAGGAACGTTAGGATGGAGTAGAGGCTGATAGATTTGACAAAAAGGAGACCATTGGCGACCTTTGAGAGGGCAGTTTCCATGGAGCTAATGGGGAGGATGTCAGATTCCAGAGGGTTGAGGAGAGAGTTGGAGAAGAAGGCATTGAGAGTGGACAACTTGCTCAAGGAGTTTGGAGAGGAATGGTAGGAGAGAGATGGGGCCATAACTGGAAGGAGCCGTGGAATCAAGGGAGGGTTTCTTTAAGGATGAGGGATAAATAGGCATGTTTGAAAACAATGGGGAAAAAGTTATTTGGGAAGGAGATGTAAGGATTCGTGTCAGGGAGGGCAATAGGGAGGAGGCCATTGTTTTGACAAAGTGGGAAGAGATGGGGTCAGAGGAGCAGGTGGAGAAGGTAGAAATTGAAAGAAATCAGGAGATCAATCTCCATATGGAAAACAGGAGCTAACCATAAGAATTTAAATGGGGCGAATGTGTCCTTCTTTGAAAAAGATAGGACCAATAATTAGACTGGTGATTGTGCACCTGTCAGCTTAACACTGATATCTAGAAATTACATGAATGAACCATTGAACCATATGTTACAATCAATATGGCTCTGTGAAGAACAAACTGGGCTAGACCAATTGCATTTCTATCTATGCTAGAATTTCAACACATGTAAAACCTTTAGATTATTGTAAGGTTTTTCATTTTATTCCATTTGAGATTTACATAACCTAGGAAAGTACTGTGTTCACTACACTATTGTTCAAGCCTGTTTGCAGAAATGTTCAGGCTCCTTTCCTTGTCTTATAATAATGTTGGCATTTGTTAAGCGCTTACTATGTGCAAAGCGCTGTTCTAAGCGCTGGGGGGGATACAAAGTGATCAGGTTGTCCCATGTGGGGCTCACAGTCTGAATCCCCATTTTACAGATGAGGTAACTGAGGCTCAGAGAAGTTAAGTGACTTGCCCAAGGTCACACAGCAGACATGTGGCGGAGCCAGGATTCGACCCCATGACCTCTGACTCCAAAGCCCGTGCTCTTTCCACTGAGCCACGCTGCTTCTCTATGCTAAGTTGTTCACAACCCATAGTAACCACATGGAGACATCTCTCCCAGAACGCCCCACTCTCCGTCCTGCAATTGTTCTGGTAGTGTATCCATAGAGTTTTTTTGGTAAAAATACGGAAGTGGCTTACCATTGCCTTCTTTGGTGCAGTCAACTTGAGTCTCCATCCTCGACTCCCTCCCGTGCTGCTGCTGCCAGCATAGGTGAGTTTTGACTTGTAGTATATTGCCTTCCACTTGCTAGCCACTGCCCAAGCTAGGAAGGAATGGGTATGCTTCTGCTTGACTCTTTCTCTTGTAGTTGAGACTGGTAGAGTACTGGAAACTCTCCAGGTGCCATCTTGAAAAGGGATTTCAGATTCCTACCAAGGCCCAGTTCAAGAACAAAGATGACTGAAAGGGTAGCAACACTGTAATGAAAGTTAAATTGTTGCAGTGGTTTATTTCATTAATGGGACTGCAGAACACTTGAATAGTAATGTTGTAAAGTGCTTTATCATTCCTATAATCTCATCATTATGATGATCCATTAACAAAGGCCCATATTCCTGTTATACAGTTGACAAAACTGTAGTTGTCAATTGTAGCTGACAAAACAGCTAGGAGTGAATTAGATTGCAGTTAAGACATGAATGACAATAAATGTTCAACACCCACTCAGGTATTTTAAGCACTATGCCATGAAGTCTTCCCTTCATATGCTAATTCTACAGCTCCTTCTTATTTATTGCATGTAGCTGGATTCATTTCAGCTCACTTTCCTGGATTTCTCTATCCTTATGGAAAGACAAAAATCATTATAACATATGCTCAGAGGGGTCAAGTTTGTAACATATATAATGGGACTCTAACTTATTTGTTTTAGGGGTTGTGGTAGATAGACAAACTATTTAGGTTTTGTTCTTATAAACTTTGTTTCCAGAAGTTCCTCAAACAAAAAAGAATCTCAGCTAAGTAAACCTCTCATTTTTTGAGAATGTATATATTTATGAGCACTTGGCAAGTGTAGAACACTGTACTAAGTGCTGGGAAAGTATACACAGAAAGTCATTGTCCCTGTCCCTTGGGGGAGTTCACAGTCTAAAACTGCAAAGGGGGAGAAAGCTGGTGGAAGACAAAGGAGAGATGAAAGAAAGCATAATGGCAAAAAACAGAGATCAATAGGTACTGTGACTAGAGGAGCAGATCAACCAAAGAAAAATGGCATTCATTCATTCAATCCTATTTATTGAGCACTTACTATAGGCAAAGCACTGTATCAAATGCTTGGGAGAGTACCGTATAGCAACGGACACATTCCTGCCCACAATGAGCTCACAGTCTAGAGGGGTCAGACATTACCGTGAATAAATAAATAAATTACAGATGTATACATATGTGCTCTGGGGATGGGAAGGAGGATGAATGAAGGAGCAAGTAAGAGTGGTGCAGAACGGAGTGGGAGAAGAGAAGCTGAGGGCTTAGTCCGAGAAGGCTTCTTGGAGGAGATGTGCCTTCAATATTGCTTTGAAGTGGGGGAGAGCAATTTTCTGTCTGATATGTGCAGAGCTCCATACTAAGCACTTGGGAGAGTTCAGTAGAATTAGCAGGCATGTTCTTTGTCCACAATTTCAGGCTCATTGTGGCTCGTTGTCCACAGTCATAACCACACCACAGTGACCTTTCCAGTAGCTGCCGCAGCAGTTTTCTCAAGGTGTTGTGGAGGCAGTGCTGGGCTGCATTTGCGTCTCCCCACACCGACAGGATGGTGGAAGGCAGATTAGGATGGAGGTTCTTCAGTGAGGTGGAGGAGAGCAGCAGCAACAGCATGGCCAAGTGGCCACAACCCTAGCTCTGCCACTTGTCTGTTGGGTGACTTTGGGCAAGTCACTTTACTTCTCTGGGCCTTAGTTACCTCATTTGTAAAATGGGGATTGAGATCATAAGCTCCATGTGGGGCAATGGCTGCATCCAACCTGATTTGCTTGTATCTATCCCAGCACTTAGTACGGTGTCTGGCACATAATAAGCACTTAATAAATACCATCATTATTATTAGAGCCAGCGGTAGGCAGTATGGCAGTCCAATAAAGGACATCGAGGACATCATTCATTCATTCAGTCGTATTTATTGAGCACTTACTGTGTGCAGAGCACTGTATGAAGCACGTGGGAAAATACAAGTGACATTCCCTGCCCATAGTGAGCTCACAGTTTAGAATGGAGAGACAGACGTCAATACAGGGTAAACAGAATTACAGCTATGTACATAAGTGCTTTGGGTAAGGGAGGGGGGAAGAGCAAAGGGAGAAAGTCAGTGAGATGCAGAAGGGTGTAGGAGATGAGGAAACGTGGGGCTTAGTCTGGGAAGGCCTCTTGGAAAAGATGCGCTTTCAATAAGGTTTCAAAGCAGGAGTGTTGCAGTGGGAGGGCAGTGGCAGCTTATCCTCTCCTTCTCCTCCCCTCCCCATTGCCCCCACTTCCTCCCTGTGCCCTACCTCCTTCCCCTCCCCACAGCACTTGTGTTTATTTGTACGTAATTTTTACTCTATTTTATTAATGATTCATTCATTCATTCAATCGTATTTATTGAGCACTTACTGTGTGCAGAGCACCGTACTAAGCGCTTGGGAAGTACAACTCAGCAACATATAGAGGTGGTCCCTACCCAACAACGGGCTCACAGTCTAGAAGGGGGAGAAAGACAACAAAACAAAACACGTAGACTGGTGTCAAAATTGTCAGAACAAATAGAATTAAGGCTATATGCACATCATGAACAAAATAAATAGAATAGTAAAAATGTACAAGTAAAATAAATAGAGTAAAAAATCCCTACAAATATACAGAAATGCTGTGGGGAGAGGAAGGAGGTAGGGCGGGGGGATAGGGAGGAGGAGACGAATAAGGGGGCTCAGTCTGGGAAGGCCTAATGTGTATATGTCTATAATTCTATTTGTTTTGATGGTATTGACACCTGTATACTTGCTCTGTTTTGCTGTCTGTCTCCCCCTTCTAGACTGTAAGCCCATTGTTGGTAGGGACTGTCTCTGTTGCTGAACTGTATTTTCCACGTGCTTAGTGCAGTGCTCTGCACACAGTAAGCAGTCAATAAATACAATTGAATGAATGAATTCGGGAGACCTGTGTTGAATACCTTGCTCTATCCTTGATTCCTGCGTAACCTTAGGAAAGTCACCACTTAACTTCTCTTTGCTATTGCATTCATTCATTCATTGATTCAATTGTATTTATTGAGCGCTTACCGTGTGCAGAGCACTATACTTAGCGTTTGGAAAGTACAGTTCGGCAACAGATGGAGACAATCCCTACCCAACAATTTAATTAGTTAAAATGAGGGGAAACCTCTGTTTTCTCTTCCTCTTAGATAATGTGGCCAATAGGGAATAGGGATTGTGTCTGATCTGATTATCTTATATCTACCCCAGTGCTTAGAGCAGTGTTAGGCACATAATAAGTTATTTCTTATCATTCATTATCATTATAATTATAATTATTCAATCATATTTATTGAGTGTTGGTGTGCAGAGGACTGCATACTTAGCCCTTGAGAGAGTACAGTGTAACAGAATTGGTAGACATGTTCCCTGCCTACAATGAGATTATCATTATTATTATTAATTATTATTATTATTCTCATCCCTCACCCTTCTTCATCTTTCCATGCCTTTCAGATTTATAGTAGCCTCTATCCCTTCCCCATCCTCCATGACCTTATCTATTATCATTTTCATTTCTTTCTTTTTTTTTCTCCTATTTTTCCATTATCTTTAGGAATCAGTGTGGCTTTAATGTACCATTTGATGTACCACTGTGCATCCTGTATGTACTTACCCTAAGGGATGGCTAAAGACCCTCAGTTTGTCAGGGTAAGAGAATGCTTAGATTTTCTTTGAGTGAGTTGAATCATGACCTTCAGAACCATGATAGCTAAATTATATTCTTAAAACAAAGCAGAAATACCCTTGATAAATAGCCAATTGTGACCTTTATTTTTTTTAATGGTGTTCATTTTCCAGGTTTTTTTTGACAGAATCTGTTTTTTATATTAGTGCTCACCAACGAAAATGTCAAAATAAACCGAATGCCCCTTGAAATTGCAGGTAGGTGAAGCCTAACTTCCTATCATCATGGAGAAAAATGAATTATTTATTTGTTTTCTCTTATTATTTCTTAGGAAAGCATTCATTTTGAGGACTCTGTTGATTTGAATAGTTTAAAGGGTCAAAAAAGGGTTTGCCCCTTTTATAAAGTATTGATGTAGTTCTACTTAAAGCCTAAGTATAAGAGACTATCTGCTCTCTTGTCCTTGTGCACATGGCAATTTGGGACAGTCATAGATAGATACATCCTTATTGTGATGTATGATGAAACCTCCCACTGTAAATGATAGATCATTGCAGTAACAATAATTGTAGCATTTGCTAAGTGCATACTATCCTAAGTACCAAGGTTAATACAGGATAATCAGATCTATAAATGGTATTTATTGAGCACTAACTGTGTTCAGACTGAATACGTGGGTTGAATGAGAGAGGAGTCAAGAATAACATCAAGGCTGTGGGTTTGTGAGACAAAAAGAAGGGCGGTGGTATCTACAGTGATTGGAAAGTCTAGGGAGAATGCAATAGAGTTGGTAGGCACAATCATTGCCCACAAGGAGTTTATAATCTTCTGAGGGAAACTGACATTCAAAAATATTACAGGTAGGAGAAGCTGCAAATTGTAAGATATTTATAAAACACAGTCTTCTGACGGGGAAAGATACTGAAATAAATTAAAGGTAGGGGGAGTTGCAGAATATAAGATATGTGCAGAAATGACAGGAGATTCTGAGAAAACAGCCTGGAAGAGCTGTAATATTAATAATGCTTTGAAGATGAGGAATGGGATGGTCTTTTGGATACGTAAAGGGACGGAATTCCAGGCCAGAGGGAGAATATGAGTGAGGTGTCAACAATTAAAGAGATGAGATAGAGGTACAATAAGTTGGCTGGTTACGGATTAGTGAAGAGTGAGGTTCGGGTTGTAGTGGGAGATGAGTGAGTTTAGGCAGGAAGGGGGAGAGCTCATTCCCTTAAAACCACTGAAAAATAGTAGATGCAGCAATGGATTGGCAATTATTGGAAGTTTTTGAGGAGTAGGAGAAGTATGTGGAATTTTTTTTAGAAAAATGATCCATACAGCAGAGTGAAGTAAGGACTGGAGTGGGAAGAGGGAGGAAGGTCATTGAGGAGGCTGATATAATAATCAAGACAGAATATTAGAAGTGCCTAGACCTGTCTGGTAATAGTTTGGTTAGAAAGAAAAGGTTTTAGAGATATTGTGAGGGGTAGACTGGAAGCTTGTTTTGGGCAGGGAACTTTTTTTATTGTATGGTACTTGTTAAGCACTTACTATATACCAGGCATTGTACTAAGCATGGGGGTAGATACACGCTAATCAGATTGGACACAGTCCCTGTTCCACATAAGGCTCACAGTCTTAATCCCTAGTTTGGAGATGATGTAACTGAGCCATGGAGAAGTGAACTGATTTGACCAAGGTCACACAGCAGAGATATGGTGGAACTTGGATTAGAACCCAGGTCCTTCTGACTCCCAGGCTCATGCTCTGTCCACTAGGCCATGCTGCTTCTGTTGTATTGTTCTCTCCTAAGTGCTCAGTACAGTGATCTGCACATAGTAAGTGCTCAATAAATACCATTGCTTGACTAATTGAATAGAAGCAATAGGATTTC
This sequence comes from Tachyglossus aculeatus, assembly GCF_015852505.1. NCBI lineage: Eukaryota > Metazoa > Chordata > Mammalia > Monotremata > Tachyglossidae > Tachyglossus > Tachyglossus aculeatus. The sequence continues at coordinate 111,471,751 of NC_052066.1, read as the reverse complement.
ATGACAGACTGTGGGTTGAATGAAAGAGGAGACAGAATAGTGTCAAGACTGTGGGCTTGTGAGACAAAGAGAATAGTGGTGGTGTCTCCAGTAAATGGAAAGTCTAGCGGTGGACAGGGTTTGGGTGGGAAGATGAGCAGCTCTCTTTTGGGCATGTCATGTTTGAGAGGTCAGTGGGACATGCAAGTAGAAATGTCCTGAAGGCAGGAGGAAATACAAGACTACAGAGAACAGAGAGGTTAGGACTGGAGATGTAGAGTTTGGAGTCATCTGCATAGAGATGGTAGTTGAAGCCACAGAAGTGAATAAGCTCTCCAAGGAAGTGGGTATAGATTGAGAATAGAAGGGGACCCAGAGCTGAGCCTGAGGGACTCCTACAGTTAGAAGGTGGGAGGCAGAGAAGGAGCCTGTGGAAGAAACTGAGAATGAGCTACCAGAGTGCAAGGAGGAGAGCCTATAGAAGACAATGTCAGTGAAGCCAAAATTCAGTAGTGTTCAGGAGAAGGGGATAGGGACTGGTGCCATAGGCACCTATGGGGTTAAGGAGGATTACAGTGGAGTAGAGGCCATTGGATTTGGCACAAAAGAGGTTACTGGTTACTTTAGAGAGGGACTTTCTTTGGAATTGAGGAGGTGGAAGCCAGATTGCATGGGGTCAAGGAGATAATTGAATGAGAAGAAGAGAAGGCAGAGGGTGTAAATAATTCACTTGAGGAGTTTGGAGAGGAATGGTAGGAAGGAGATGGCACCATAATTGGAGGGTGCCTTGAGGTAAAGGGAGGACATTTTTTCCCTCATGCTTTGTACATGAGACATAGTATGGTTTAGTGGATAGAGTATGGGCCTGGGACTCAAACGGACCTGGGTTCTAATTCTTAATCTGCCACTTGTCTGCTGTGTGACACTGGGCAAGTAACTTCACTTCTTTGGGCCTCAGTTGCCTCACCTATAAAATGGGGATGAAGAGTGTGAGCCCCATGTGGGACAGGGACTGTGTTCAACCAGTTTAATTTGAAAGTACCCCAAAGCTGAGAACAGTGCCTGGCATATAGTAAGCACTTAAGGGCCAGTGTTGGGGGTGGGGGGGGGGATGTGGTGAGCTCCGGCCCTCCCTGCTTTACCCGTGAACTTGGAGCCCTTCCCCAGGGATATTTATGGGGCTCCACCCTAACTCCCCTCCAGTCACCAAGAAACAGCCCAGGAAGGGGAGGGGGCCTGGACTGGCCCCACCCCTATTGCTGAAGCTCTGCCTCTTTTTTTCAAGGTATTTAAGGGCTTACTATGTGCCAGGTGCTGGACTAAGTGCTGTGGTAGATACAAGTCCATCAGGCTGGACCCAGTCCCTGTCCCACATGGGGTTCACAGTCAATCCCCATTTCTGAGGCGCAAAGAAGTAACATCCCCAAGGTCACAGAGGTATTAATGATTTTTTTTAACACCATGAGTAAGTGTCCAGCTTGGCCGCTTACACGAGTGTGGTAACTCTTATGGTCTGAAAGATATGAGGATAAAAAGATACGTGCTGGTGAAAGCACTTTGAATTTGTAAGACCCTTTTATTTTTTTTCAGACAGGTAGTAGCAAATTCTATTCATTCATTCAATCATATTTATTGAATGCTTGCTGTGTGCAGAGCATTGTACTAAGTGCTTGGGAAGTACAAGTTGGCAACATGTAGAGACGGTCCCTACCCAACATTGGGCTCACAGTCTAGAAGGGGGAGACAGAAAACAAAACAAAACATATTAACAAAATGAAATAAATAGAATAAATATGTACAAATAAAATAAATAAATATATAGAGTAATAAATATGTACAAACATATATACATATATACAGGTGCTGTGGGGAGGGGAAGGAGGTAAGGTGGAGGGGATGGGGAGGGAGAGGAGGGGGAGAGGAAGGAGGGGGCTCTATTCTATGGAGCCCAAGTATCTCTTGCTGATTCCCATGTAGATTCTAGGTTTGATGGATGGTGACTAAACTCAATGTCAATAAAATTCAGAAGGAATATTTGTTTGTAAATTGAACATTTAAGATACAACTGTATAGTGAAATATAATCCTAGCTTCTGATTTGAAATATGTTTGTAACATAAATTTGGCTTGCATATTTGATTTTTGTACATAATGCAGAACTAGTGCATCACCCTCCATACTGTTGTGTTTCTTTGTGCTCGAAAATTATCTTCTAATGTTCTTTTGCATTAATTAATCCTATACATTAGCTATAATTCTATTTATTCTGATGGTATTGACCTTGTAACTTCCCCAGCACTTAGAACAGTGCCTTGCACATAGTAAGTGCTTAATAAATGTCATCATCATTATTATTATTATACATTGAACATTTACTTTAAATGGAGTAGTCTAATACAGAGTGCTTTGTGACCATGTCATTCAATCATATTTATTGAGCACTTACTGCATGCAAAGCACCGTATTAAGCACTTGGGGGAGTACAACAAGTACAACATAACATCAGACACATTTCCTGCTTACAACGAGCTCACAGTCTAGAGGCCACTTGCCTGCTGTGTGCCCTTGTGCTAGTCACTTTACTTCTCTATGCCTCAGTTTCCTCATCTATAAAATGGGATTCAATACCTATTCTCCCTCCTTCTTGCATTGTGAGCTCCATGTGGGACAGGGACTGTGTCTAACATGATTACCTTGTATCTACTCTAGGGCAAAGAACGGTGCTTGACACCTAGTAAGTACTCAATACCACAATTATTATTACTATTGTTAGTGTTATTATTATTATTAAGTGGTAGCGGTGGTATTAGAACCCAGGTTCTCTGTCTCCCAGGCCCATGCTTGTTTCACTTGTCCCTGCTACTATTCTGCTGAAGCTACATACCAAAGACCAACTACTGAAAAAGTGCATCATTTCTTTGTTTGCATACTAATTATTGACTCACTACTGCCCTGAGCTTATGTCTAACAGTCTTAATGTTTCTCTCCCTTTTTATTATGGTATTTGTTACATACTTACTACGTGCCAGGCATTGTGCTCAGTGCTGGAGTAGATACAAACTAATCACATTGGAAACAGTCCATGTCCCACACGGGGCCTTCCGTTTTAATCTCCATTTTACAGACGAGGTAACTAAGGCACAGAGAAGTGAAGTGACTTGCCCAGGGTCACACAGCAGGCAAGTGGTGGAGTTGGGATTTGAACTCTAGTTCATTCATTCATTCAAACATATTTATTGAGTGCTTACTGTGTGCAGAGCACTGTACTAAGTGCTTGGAAAGTGCAATTCAACAACATATAGAGACAGTCCCTTTGCAACAATGGGCTCACAGTCTTCTGATTCCTAGGTCCATGCTCTATCCACTAGCCCACTCTGCTTTTGAGTTTTTCCTTTGCTTCGCTCTATGTTATTCAAAGCCCTCCTGAAAACCCACCTCTTTAGTATGCATTGTCTCACTAAGTTTATCATTATTATTATTATCATTGTTGTAGTATTTTCAGGCGTATACTCTGTGCCAAGAACTGTTCTAAGTACTGAAATAGGCCTAAAATGAGGCTCACAGACTATGTAAGAGGTAGATGGGGATTAAAACTTGTGAGCCCCTCCGTGGGACAACCTGATTACCTTGTAACCTCCCCAGCACTTAGAATCGTGCTTTGCACGTAGTAAGCGCTTAATAAATACCATCATCATTATTATTACTAGTAGACATTGAATCACCATTTTACCAATGAGAAAACTGAGGCACAGAAAAGTTATGACTTGCCCAAGCTCCCATTGCAAGCAAAGGGCAGAACTGGTATTAGAACCCAGGTCCTCTGACTTCTAGCTCCATGATCTTCCTTCTAGGCCACACTATTCCATCTTTCCAGGTTACATATGTTCAATAGTGGCCCTAAGCATTTAATGCATGTTGTTTTGTCCTATTCACTGAAGTGAAAGCTAATGAGCTCATGCATCTGATATGTTTATATACCTTTCTATACTACTGCTATTAGGAGCTCTGCCTTTGTTTATTTTTGGTCTACTTATTTTTGTCTTTCATGACTACTGCTATCAGGAACTGTGCCATTCATTTCTTTCTGGTCTACTTGTGTATTACATGTGTCTCTCAGTCTCCTCCATTAGATAATTAACTCTTTGAGGGCAGAGACGGTCTCCTTTTCAAGTGTACACTTCTATCAAATGCTTAGGGCAGTAGTGCTCTGCACATAGTAGGTGCTCAGTAAGTACTGTAGATGGATTAGCAGAGGGTGCCTAACCCTTCAATCTCGACTGACCCATTGCATGGCAGGGCTGCCCTTTCCACCTACTCACCCTATTTTGTGTTCTTGTCCTGCCTTCGTAAATATCTCAATCAGTCCTCCACTCTTTGTTCCTGGCTTTAAGGAGCCGTGGAAGATGGAATCAGTGGCTATGCCACAGCATCAAATGGAAGAATCAGAGGTTGAGCCGTTGGCTAGATAAAGTTATGGCTCAGCAGCAAGAGCCCGGGTTTGGGAGTCAGAGGTCATGGGTTCTAATCCCAGCTCTGCCACATGTCTGCTGTGTGACCTTGGGCAAGTCACTTAACTTCTCTGAGCCTCAGATACCTCATCTGTAAAGTGGGGATTAAGACTGTGAGCCCCACATGGGACAACCTGATCACCTTGTATCCCCCCCAGTGCTCAGAACAGTGCTTGGCACATAGTAAGCACTTAACAAATGCCATCATTAATAATAATAATAATGATGGTATTTGTTAAGCGCTTACTACATACCAAGCACTGTTCTAAGCTCTGGGGAGGTTACAAGGTGATCAGGTTGTCCAGGGGGTGCTCACAGTTTTAATCCCCATTTTACAGATGAGGTAACTGAGGCACAGAGAAGTTAAGTGACTAGCCCAAAGTCACCCAGCTGACAGTTGGCAGAGCTGGGATTTGAACCCATGACCTCTGATTCCAAAGCCCATGTTCTTTCCACTGAGCCACGCTGCTTCTCATTATTATAAAGTAGAATATCCCACTGCCCTCCTTTTGTCCCCTTTTTTGATAATTAGACTTTTCTTCATTGAGGGTGGAGTGGTCTGATCTTTCTTTCCAACCCTAAAACAACCCAACGAACCTATCTTCTGTTTTTCACATATCTGCTTGAGTTTTCTATATCCAAAAGATCCAAGTCTCAGCCATTCATACTCGTATGTACAGTTCTGGAAGGATATTCTTACTATGACAGCCAGAGGTACAGTATTTTCTCATGATACTTTACCCCCAAATTCTTCTGAGAAAAGTGGACATAGAATATAATTGCAGATTAATGTGTGCATCATAAAAAATGGATCCCCCAAACTGGGACTCTGAAAAATCAAAGATGTGCACTTTAAAAAACAAAACTTATTTTTCTTGAGATTTGTAATCCTTTCTCTTGGAACTGTAGTGTTTCATCCTGAGAAGTCATTATAAGGATAGATGTCTATGGATGTGACATCTCTTAATTAGCTCATAAAAATGTAAATGGCAAATAATGAGAAAGGAAGAAGCGCAAAAGAAAAACACGGTTATCTCTTGGAAAAAATAACATATTACATAACTCATAGCAAACTGAATTTTTTTCCCAGAATTATCTTGAATGGAATTAGCTGAATTTCTAATGTACTCTAGTTTATAGGCTACTACTATTTTTTTCAGATGATTCATTATAACCTTTTGGTAATTGTATTCATCTTCTCACAAACAAAGTATAAGCTTATGATGAGGGATATGGGTGTCTTAGGCTTCTTTTTTCTGTTTGTGGGGTTTTATCATTCAAAATCAATTCAGTCAAGACAGATCAAAGACAGGCAATAATTCCTTAGAGGATACAATGCCAACTTTCTCTTTTGAAAAGAATAACAAAGAACAGCCAAAAAATATTTGATATTTTGTGATTGAGACAGCATAATATGAAGTCTGGAGAGGCTATAAAAAATCTTTTATGGTAATTCAGGGGTAATACAGAAACATATCTAGAGAGACTTGCAGTGCATGAGAAAACTGACATTGTTGAATTTAAATAAACTAATGTTTCCAGAATTACAAGCTTAATAGTATGGATCGGTTTGAGAAACACGAGCATAGAGTGCTACAGTTAAACTAGGAAAGGAACAAATTATCCAAAGCTCAGCATTCCCTAACAAACCTCAGGTTTGGATCATCTGAAGCAATGAGGCATTAGAACTTTGTATCCTCCAAAACCTCATCAACTGGGGCCCAGTTTGGATATCTAAGTTCAGCTGATCATGGAATCCCCTACCGTGACTCTTTACTAAATCTTCAGGCTGTTGTGCTCACCTCATCTTCAAGACTGAATAGAAACGGTGCTAAAGCTCCAAAATATGGCTCTCACCCGGCAGGGAACGTGTTCACTAACTCTGTTGTATTATTCTCTCCAAAAAATTTAGTATAGTGCTCTGCACATGGTAAGTTTAAATAACTGCAGTCGATTGATTTAACTACAAGTTGGGGTGGAAGTGGGGCCAGTTGTGAACAGTGCTATGCAAGAACATAAAGATCATCATTGTTCTGGAGTCAGACAGATGATGCACCTGGTTCTGTGCTAATAGGTCACTTGGAAGGAATCATCATCATCAATCGTATTTATTGAGCGCATACTGTGTGCAGAGCACTGTACTAAGCACTTGGGAAGTACAAGTTGGCAACATATAGAGACAGTCCTTACCCAACAGTGGGCTCACAGTCTAAAAGGGGGAGACAGAGAACAAAACTAAACATACTAACAAAATAAAATAAATAGAATAGATACGCACAAGTAAAATAAATAAATAAATAAATAAATAGAGTAACAAATATGTACAAACATATATACATATGTGTAGGTGCAGTGGGGAAGGGAAGGAGGTAAGATGGGGGGATGGAGAGGGGGACGAGGGGGAGAGGAAGGAAGGGGCTCAGTCTGGGAAGGCCTCCTGGAGTAGGTGAGCTCTCAGTAGGGCTCTCAGTAGGAATCAGGTGTTCCTAAATTTAGAGCTGAACATACCTAAATCATATCTCCCATCACTAGCTTCCTCTATAGCAGCCCATTATGTCCTGCTTGTCCATTAATGCACTTGTTTGTCCTACAAAATGGGTCCCTTTCCTTTCCACCCAAACAGCCACCACTTAATTGATCAGTGGACACTGTGGCATAGTAGATAGAGCACGGGCTTGGGATTCAGAAAGATCTATGTTCTAATCCCGACTCCACCACTTCTCTGCTGCATGACCTTGGGCAAGTGGCTTCACTTCTCTGGGCCTCAGTTACATCATCTGTACAATGGAGATTAAGACTGTGAGCTCCAGGTGGGACAGCGACTGTGCCAACCTGAATAGAGCAGTGCGGCTCAGTGGAAAGGGCGTGGGCTTGGGAGCCAGAGGTCATGGGTTCTAATTCCGGCACTACTACTTGTCAGATGTGTGACTTTGGGCAAGTCACTTAACTTCTCAGCCTCAGTTACCTCATCTGTAAAACAGGGCTTAAGACTGAGCCCCACGTGGGACAACCTAATCACCTTGTATCCCCCCAGCATTTAGAACAGTGCTTTGCACATAGTAGGCACTTAACAAATGCCATCATCATCATTATTATTAACTTGTATCTACCCCAGCTTTTAGAGCCGTGGTAGACACAAAGTAACAAACACCCTCATAAGCTCTGACCAATGCTCTCCCTCTAGTCAAAGGCCTTCTGAGAATCCATCTTCTCCAAAATGCCTTCCCCAATTGACTCCCAGTACCACCCCTTCCCTTCCCTCCCCATCCCCGCCCTCCCCATCACATGAAAGGGGGAAGCAGCATGGCCTAGTGGATAGAGAATGGGCTTGGGAGTCAGAAGGACCTGGATTCTAATTCTGCCTCCAGCACTTGTCCTCTGGTTCTTCTCAACTACCACATCCTAGACTAAACACCACTTTTCCTCAGCTCCTACTTTCTTTCATGTCACCACGACTTGCTAACTTTGCTCTTCCCCCCTCTTCCCTCTCCACAGCACTTATATATATATATGTACATATACACATATATATATATAATATGTATAAACCTATAATTCTATTTATTTACACTGATGCTTGTTTACTTGTATTGATGCCTGTCTCCTTCCCCTCTAGACTGTGAGCCCGTTGTGGACAGGGAATACCTCTCTTTATTGCTGCATTGTACTTTCCAAGCACTTAATACAGCGCTCTGCACATGGTAAGCACTCAATAAATATGATTGAATAAATGAATGAATTTGTAAAATGGGGATTAAGACTGTGAGCCCCATGTGGGACATGGACTGTATCCAGCTTGATTGGCATCTATCTGCCCCAGCACTTAGTACAGTTCTTGGTACATAGTAAGCACTTAATTTTTTTTCAAATGAACCCATCAACTATCTCTACCACTTAGGTATTTACTTATACACAGTTCATCTTATTTTATTCAAATTCACTCTTTTATGTTCAGGGATACATTCAATTATTTATTTTGATTATGCTGCCTGTGTTCACCCATTAGAGGGTGAATTCCTGTGGACAGGGAATGACACATTCAAGTCTTGTACTTAAACACTTAGTACAGTGCACTGCACCCAGAAGGTGATCAATAAATTCATTTATTCATTTAATCATATTTATTGAGTGCTTACTGTGTGCAGAGCACTGTACTAAGTGCTTGGGAAGTACAAGTCGGCAACATATAGAGAAAGTCCCTACCCAACAACTGGCTCACAGTCTAGGGGGAGACAGACAACAAAACAAAACATGTAGACAGGTGTCAATATTGTCAGAACAAATAGGATTATAGTTATATAGTTATATGGTTATATGCACATCAAGCAGAAACTCCTCACCCTGGGCTTCAAGGCTGTCCATCACCTCGCACCCTCCTACCTCACCTCCCTTCTCTCCTTCTCCAGCCCAGCCCGCACCCTCCGCTCCTCTGCCGCTCACCTCCTCACCGTTAGGCCTCGTTCTCGCCTGTCCCGCCATCGACCCCCGGCCCACGTCATCCCCCGGGCCTGGAATGTCCTCCCTCTGCCCATCCGCCAAGCTAGCTCTCTTCCTCCCTTCAAGGCCCTACGGAGAGCTCACCTCCTCAAGGAGGCCTTCCCAGACTGAGCCCCTTCCTTCCTCTCCCCCTCATCCCCCTCTCCATCTGCCCCATCTTACCTCCTTCCCTTCCCCACAGCACCTGTATATATGTATATATGTTTGTACATATTTATTACTCTATTTATTCATTTATTTATTTTACTTGTACATATCTATTCTATTTATTTAATTTTGTTAATATGTTTGGTTTTGTTCTCTGTCTCCCCGTTTTAGACTGTGAGCCCACTGTTGGGTAGGGACTGTCTCTATATGTTGACAACTTGTACTTTCCAAGCGCTTAGTACAGTGCTCTGCACACAGTAAGTGCTCAATAAATACAATTGATTGATTGATTGATTGATTGATCATTAACAAAATGAACAGAATAGTAAATATGTAAAAGTAAAATAAATAGAATAATTAATCTGTACAAATATATACAAGTCCACTAGGTAACACTGCTTCTGTATTCTCTACCCATTCCACAGCCCTTTATACTCTTTCTCTGTCCCTCCCCCTTCTTATTACTACTTCTATTTGTGTTCCCTCTAATCTTCCATTTGTATGAGAAAATCACTGCTGCTGATCAGTGCTCATTATGGAGAAGGAAAAAAGGTGTATTTTAAATGGGGAATTAAGAAATCTGACATACTAATATTACTGCATTTGTAGTAATAAGCAGCGTGGCTCAGTGGAAAGAGCACAGCCTTTGGAGTCAGAGGTCATGGGTTCAAATCCCGGCTCCGTCAATTGTCAGCTGTTTGACTTTGGACAAGTCACTTCACTTCTCTGGGCCTCAGTTCCCTCATCTGTAAAATGGGGATTAAGACTGTGAGCCCCCTGTGAGACAACCTCATCACCTTGTAACCTCCTCAGTGCTTAGAACAGTGCTTTGCACATAATATGTGCTTAATAAATGCTATCATTATTATTACTAAGGGCTTACCAAGTGCTGAGGAAGGTGCAGGGACAGTGATGGTGTCTCCCCCATCACTGAACCAAAAGGGAATTACAGACTAAGAGAATTAACTAATTCATTTGTATCTACCCAGTGCTTATAATAGTGTTTGGCACATAGTAAGTGTTTAACAAATACCATAAATAGGGGCAGTAGCTCAAGAGAAGGATTTTTTAGGAGAAGGGATACATGGGTGTGTTTGAAAGCAGTGGAGAAGAAGCCACTGGAGAGTTAGCAATTGAAGACCATAGTCAAGGAGGAAAGAAGGGAGGATTCAAGTGTTTTAATACATTGTACATAAATGAGGTCCAAGTCATAGGTGGAGGGAGTAGATTTTGAGAGAGATGGGAATTATCCTTTTGAGGTACTACTGGGAATTAGGGGTAAGTTAAAGAGGGGGCAAAAGGAGGTTGGGACTGGAAAAGGCAGGGGAGATGATAAACCATCTGATGGTTTAAATTTTATTGATTAAATAATTGACAAGGTCATTATTAAGGGGCAGGAGGTGAAGGAGTCAGGGTCACAGGGAGTATGAGGAGGAGTTCATCTGAAATAGCAGAGATGGGATTCTATAAGAAAGGAGAAGTGTTGGGAGGAAGAGAGGGCAGAGTTAAAGCAGGTGATAAATTTGAGATGGATTAGATTGTACTGGGGTCAACATTTCTGGCAGCATAACTCTTCAGCTTGCAAGAGTGGAGAAGCAGCATGGCTGAGTGGAAAGAGCATAGGCTTGGGAGTCAGAAGACGTGGGTCCTAATTATGGCTCCACCACTTGTCTTCTGTGTGACCTTGGGCAAGCCACTTAACTTCTCTGTGCCTTGATTAACTCATCTTTTAAAATGGAAATCAAGATTGTGAGCCCCACGTGGGACAACCTGATTACCTTGTATCTACATAGCACTTAGAATGGTGCTTGGCATTTGGTAAAGCCTTTCATACTATTATCATTATTATTATTAATAATAATAATTATAAGAAGGAGAATGGAGGAAGCATGAGGGGGAGGTGAACCACGGCTACCAGTTGGTGGTATGAGATTGACAAAGGGACAGGGAGATGGTGACCATGAGGGAATCTCTTTCATGATATTATTTCATTCCTTTATCTTTTTTTCAGGCTGGTGGAAAGGTAGCAATTATTGCTAGTGCACAACTCTCCTTTTATCACCTCTACCTTTGCTCTCGAAATCATCCGAGAGCAACTACCATTCTATAGTATTCCATAGTGACTTTGCATATCAAACCAGTGGCTGAAATGCTTGGTTTCTATTGACTAGATCTTATTCACATTCAGTGACCTAACCTTGGAAGGTACTGCAATGCCCAATCAATCTTCCCAGCTTTCCACTTGCTGGTTTAGTTTTCTTCCTTTGAGAGGCGAAGATGGATGGCATCCTTTTAAGACTATGTATTCTCGCAACTCTGAAAGCATCTTCTTAGCACTAGGGAACATTTTCTCCCTGCCAGCCTTTTGACATATCATTGTCACTATAAAGTCTGCCAAGGATGTTTTATGCACAGTGCCAGCGCTTTTCCTTGTTTATAGATCAGGCATCATTCATGATATTGATTAATTTTGCGCCCACCTCAATTAAGAGGATGAATTTATATGACTTTATTGTAGGTTTCCTTGAGAAAATCACCAGAGTTGGCTGTTTTGATTTCCTTACATTTTTCTGTTTTCATAAATATTGATAACATAGCTCTGGTGGTGGTAATAAAGCTATTTTCTATTTCCTAAAGTAGGGATACAGGAGGGAAAAAAAAATCCTAGCTAACATTTTGATTTTTGGCCCTTATTTCTGAGCAAAATGCATCCCCATCCAGACAGTCACAAATCAAATACTAGTCATTCTTAATGAATTAAAAATATAATTGGAATCTACTAAAACATTTATTGCATAAAAATTATTGGACATTTTTTAAAAGTCAATTGGGATAATTTCATTGATTTCTCACTGTCGGCTTGCTAACAAAATCAGTGCCAAATTTTTAGTAGTGAATCCTGGTGTTACCTTTGCATGCATGCTCTGCAGGGAAGATTCCTTGGTGATAGGAATTGGCCAATGGAATCACTGTGGTCCACTCAGGCTAAAAGTGACCCATCACATCATTTTTCCATCACTCTCAGAAGCATAACTTTATAGGTGTGTGGATGATACAGTACCCAGTGGGGGAATCAGGATGGCCTCAAGGGCATAGCATGGCCCTGGGAGTCTGAAGACCCCAATTGTAATCCTGGCTTTAACACTTGCCTACTATGTAACCTTGGGCAAGTCACTTAATGTCTCTGCATGTTTCATCACCTGCATAATAGACATTGAATTCCTGTTCACCTTTCTCACCTGAAACCGGGCACTCCATGTGGGACAGGAACTGCGTCCAATCTACTTTCAATACATCTAGCCCAGTGCTTAAACTAGTGCTTGGCACCTGGAAAACACTAAACAAATATTGCTATTATAATTATTGTTATTATGTTCAAATCATCTTTTGCTGCTGGGCTTGAGGTTGCAATAAATGTTCTGAACACTGGAATACTATTAGGAAACTGTACCAACTCAACAGGCTGAAAACCAAATCAAAGATTTCTGTGACAGTCATCCAGGAAATAGAATATGCCAGCAACTGTTCTTTTCAGGCACATAGTCAAGAATGAATTTCTTTGCAGAGTATTTTGGGCTACAAATAAGCCTAATGAAAACCAAAATTATGTATCTGAGAAACCTTACACAACGAAAATATTTTAACTAGCAACCCCCAACTAAATGTTCTCACCAAATTCTGCTCCCTAAGCACTGCAGCATTGTATAGACATATCATGCAATTATGACTAGTGGGAAATGGGTAGTCAGATTTTGACAATAATGGGGTCTTCAAGTATCATTTCAACTGGGGGTCCAAAATTTGTAGTGAGTCATGAACCTATTACAGAAAGTACCACCCGCGTACAGAGAACAGCTCCAACAGTGTCTCTTCAGCATCAAATGGTGAGACAGGATTGTCAACAGTGAGGTCCTGGAATTAATGCAGAGGAAAGTTCAAGAATCAGTTGATCTTCATAGTACGGTCAATGATTTGCTGACTAACTTTTGTAGGGAGTCTTAAAATCTCGGCTTTAGTCTCCATAATTATTCCTTAGCTTATTATTTCAAAATAAGTTATGATTAAGTTATGTTTATCAATCTCTTGGAGCAAGTTGCATATTCTGCTTGATTCTAGGTGGGAGGTAGATGACAACTATGATTTTCTTTATTGATTTTTCTCTATCTCTGGTTGTTCACTTCCAATCCTGTTGTAGCATTTTAAATCATGTGTTCTAAACTATACCCAGGAGTGCTTCCTCATTGAAAAATGTTCTGTCTGATCTTCAGTTTCATCCACTATTTTATGGATGTTCTTGTATTTTTAGCTTTCGGCAGTATATTCTTGTTCTGATTATTCCATATCTTCAGTGTTTTAATTATGGTTTTCAGCTAGCGGTTGGCTCCAAATCTCAAATGCTTTGGCAGGTGGCAGTTTGATGAATTATTTTTATTGAACAACCAAAGCTACACAATCAAAAGCTATAATTGCTTTTAAGCAAACACTTCATGGCATTATTAAAGCTGAACAGGCATTCCTTCGGATTGTTGTTGAGAATTATACGGAACGTAAGTCATAACACTATAATTGCATAATTAATCTTAAAGTCAGGATTTTCTAACTTTCTTAGAGAAACAACACAAGCATTCCATTATTTTGGGCTGAAATTGGTGTTCACTTCTCTTAGTTCAAAGGTATGAATGTTACCTGAGATGGCCAATACCAGCAAGATATAATATTTCAGTGGATTCATTTTTCAACACATCTACAATTTAATTTATTATTAAACAAGGCATTTAAATTCCACTAGCTAGAGTTACAAAGAATGCAATTTCACAATCCTTGCATTATACAGAAGTCTCACAGTTTGTGGCATTTATATGCAATGAACTGTGAATTAATGTATAATAAGAGGAAACTTGGATACATCTGTCAAACCTGGCAAATAATAAAACTATAGTCTGTTGTCTTCGCTATTTCACGCTAGTCCACGCTAAGCAGCGTGGCTTAGTGGAAAGAGCCCGGGCTTTGAAGTCAGAGGTCACCGGTTCAAATCCCGGCTCCTCCACTTGTCAGCTGTGTGACTTTGGGCAAGTCACTTCACTTCTCTGTGCCTCAGTTCCCTCATCTGTAAAATGGGGATTAAGACTGTGAGCCCCACGTGGGACAATCTGATCACTTTGTAAACTCCCCAGTGCTTAGAACAGTGCTTTGCACATAGTAAGTGCTTAATAAATGCCATTATTATTATTATTATTATTCCATTTATTGTTACAAGAGAATACTTACTAATTGTCTTTCTAGCTACACTTAGAAAATTCTAGTCTGAATCTATTTGAGCTGCTGCTGCTCTTGCAGAAAGCTGCCCATTAGTCAACCAAAGCAGCTGTTTCATCAGCTTTGGCTTGACATTTGGTCAGTTTATGATAATAATAATAATGATGAATGACATTTATTAAGTGCTTACTGTGTGCACAGCACTGTTCTAAGTGCTGGGGAGGTTACAAGGTGATCAGGTTGTCCCACGTGGGGCTCACAGTCTTAATCCCCATTTTACAGATGAGGTAACTGAGGCACAGAGAAGTCAAGTGACTTGCCCTAGGTCACACAGCTGACAATTGAGGTAGCTGGTACTTGAACCCATGACCTCTGACTCCAAAGCCCGTGCTCTTTCCACTGAGCCACGCTGTGAGAATCCCAAGAGAGAGCCCCAAAATTGACTTCTGAACTGACAAAATACCTTCTGTGAGGATGGAGCTACTGATACCATTGGAAAGAGCAGTGCTCTGGGAATCAAGAAACCTGGGTTCCAGACGTAGTTCTGTCTAAAGGTGGTGAATCAATTAATCATATTTATTGAGCATGCACTGTGGGCAGAGCACTGTACTAAGCACTTCAGAGAGTACAACACAGCAATTTAACAGACATAGTCCCTGCCCACAATGAGCTTACAGTCTGGGGTGCTAATATGAAGAGCACCCATACACTTCGGAATGTGCTGCGCCCTGCCAGCCTACTCACTTTTTACATTCTCTGCCTCAAGAGGACAGTTACTGGCAAGGACAAGAGAGTCTCAGTGGTGTAGCAAGCCAACTGCACTATAATCAATTCCTCTGCCTAGGTTCTCCATACTGAGGTCCGAACCAACGCTCTTCCCCCAGGCTCTGTCACATCATTACGTCAATACCTTGAATTTAGAGTTCTTACCTTCCAATAGTTCATGGGAAAATGTTTTAGTGAAAGAGAAAGGTGAAAGTTCATTAAAAAAAAAATCCTGGGATTCTCCTGGATTCTCCTGTCTATTGGACTAGATTAGTGACAATAGTTCATGGGAAAATGTTTTAGTGAAAGAGAAAGGTGAAAGTTCATTAAAAAACAATCTTGGGATTCTCCTGTCTATTGGACTAGATTAGTGTTGTGGTAATAATGGAAGGAGTTTCAAAATCAGGGGTATTTACTGAGTTCCTAATCTGAACAGACACAAAGCACATACAAGGACCCTGCCCTCCAGGAGCTGTTAGTAGCTATGGTATTTTTTGAGCACTCCCTGTGTGCAGAGCACTGTACTAAGCACTTGAGAAGGATGCCTTGCCCACAATGAACTCACATTCTAATGGGGGAGATGGACATGGATTAGAACAGTGCCCAGCCCTTTGAACAGTGCTTGGCACAAAGTAAGCGCTTAACAATCAATCAGTCAATCAATCGTATTTATTGAGCGCTTACTATGTGCAGAGCACTGTACTAAGCGCTTGGGAAGTACAAATTGGCAACACATAGAGACAGTCCCTACCCAACAGTGGGCTCACAGTCTAAAAGGGGGAGACAGAGAACAGAACCAAACATACCAACAGAATAAAATAAATAGGATAGAAATGTACAAGTAAAATAAATAAATAAATAAATAAATAGAGTAATAAATATGTACAACCATATATACATATATATAGGTGCTGTGGGGAAGGGAAGGAGATAAGATGGGGGGATGGAGAGGGGGACGAGGGGGAGAGGAAGGAAGGGGCTCAGTCTGGGAAGGCCTCCTGGAGGAGGTGAGCTCTCAGCAGGGCCTTGAAGGGAGGAAGAGAGCTAGCTTGGCGGATGGGCAGAGGGAGGGCATTCCAGGCCCGGGGGATGACGTGGGCCGGGGGTCGACGGCGGGACAGGCGAGAACGAGGTACAGTGAGATTAGCAGTGGAGGAGCGGAGGTTGCGGGCTGGGCAGTAGAAGGAGAGAAGGGAGGTGAGGTAGGAGGGGGCGAGGTGATGGAGAGCCTTGAAGCCCAGGGTGAGGAGTTTCTGCCTGATGCGCAGATTGATTGGTAGCCACTGGAGATTTTTGAGGAGGGGAGTAATATGTCCAGAGCATTTCTGGACAAACCGGGCAGCAGCGTGAAGTATGGATTGAAGTGGAGAGAGACACGAGGATGGGAGATCAGAGAGAAGGCTGGTGCAGTAGTCCAGACAGGATAGGATGAGAGCTTGAATGAGCAGGGTAGCAGTTTGGATGGAGAGGAAAGGGCGGATCTTGGCAATGTTGCGGAGCTGAGACCGGCAGGTTTTGGTGACGGCTTGGATGTGAGGGGTGAATACCATTGTCACCATGGACACATTGAAATATGAAATCATCAGAATAAATTGCATCACTGTGGGCAGATAAGGTTGTCAGTAATAATATTGTGTTGCATTTTCCCAAGTTCTTAGTACAGTGCCCTGCACACAGTAAGCACTCAATAAATACGATTGACAATCAAGAGTTGGATGCTCAATTGATTACATATATATCTAAATATATATGCATGTTCTTATATATATATACATACTCATTCATTCATTCAATCATATTTATTGAGTGATTACTCTGTGCAGAGCACTCTACTAAGCTCTTGGGAAGTACAAATCGACAACATATGCATATATATATACATATATATATAGTAACACACATACAAAAACACACACACGTGTAAGTGAGTGCTGAACAAGGGTGTAAATAAATACTTAAGTGCTACAGTGGCCATAGGGTTAAAGTGATTCAGGGTGTTTGGGGTGAAATGGGAAGCCTTGTTTGAAATGTTGAGATTTAAGAGGGCTTTGAACATGAGGAGAGATGTGGGCTGAAGTTTTTTTTTAAATTGTTGTTTTTTGTTATTTGGTGGGCAAAGAGAAGTGAGGGAATAGAAGAGATTTATTGGCTATTGTAACTTTTGGACTCTGAAGAACCCTGACTGAATTACTCTATTTATTTATTTTACTTGAACCTATCTATTCTATTTATTTTATTTTGTTAGTATGTTTGGTTTTGTTCTCTGTCTCCCCCTTCTAGACTGTGAGCCCACTGTTGGATAGGGACTGTCTCTATATGTTGCCAGCTTGTACTTCCCAAGTGCTTAGTACAGTGCTCTGCACACAGTAAGCGCTCAATAAATATGATTGATTGATTGATTTAGCCACAATGTTATCTAGCTCTTTTTATATTTTATATAAATGATCATCCTTATGCTCTGATATTGTTTTGTATCACACCAGGTTTTCTTCATGTGGTTCATGGAGTAGATGCTCCCATATCTAACTTATGCTGCCACTCAGCACAGTGTAGTATTTATTGAGTAGTCATTGTGTTCAGAGCTCATGGGAAAATACAATATAATAGAGCTGGTAGATGCAATCTCTGCCCACAAGGAGTTTAGAGTCTGCAGGAAAGACCCCAAGCCTGGAAATCAGGAGAACACAGGTGTCATTGCAGTTCTGCCACTTAGAGAAGCACCATGGTCTAGTGGATAGAGCATGAACCTGGGAGTCAGAGGACGGAGGTATCTGCTGAGGTACAGCTGCGGCATTTGAGGCAAAGAGAAATTAAGCAATTTGTCCATGGTCACACAGCTGACAAGTGGTCGAACTGGGATTAAAACCCAGGTGCTTCTGACTCCAAGGCTTGTGCTGTATTCCACTATGCAATGCTGCTTCTCAAAGCAAAATATTATAAAATGCTTATTTTGAAAGTTTCATCTCCATCCCATCTCCATCCCCCCATCTTACCTCCTTCCCTTCCCCACAGCACCTGTATATATGTATATATGTTTGTACATATTTATTACTCTATTTATTTATTGATTTTACTTGTACATATCTATTCTATTTATTTTATTTTGTTAGTACGTTTGCTTTTGTTCTCTGTCTCTCCCACCTCCTTCCCTTCTCCACAGCACCTGTATATAGGTATATATGTTTGTACATATTTATTACTCTATTTATTTATTTTACTTGTACATATCTATTCCATTTATTTTATTTTGTTAGTATGTTTGGTTTTGTTCTCTGTCTCCCCCTTTTAGACTGTGAGCCCACTGTTGGGTAGGGGCTGTCTCTATATGTTGCCAACTTGTACTTCCCAAGCGCTTAGTACAGTGCTCTGCACACAGTAAGCCCTCAATAAATACGATTGATTGATTTAATCATTTAATCAGTAGTGCTTACTGAGTCCTTTGAGCCCCCTTTTTCCTCTCTTCCTCCCCATCCCCCCTGCCTTACCTCCTTCCCCTCCCCACAGCACCTGTATATATATTTATACAGATTTATTACTGTATTTTACTTGTACATATTTACTATTTATTTCATTAATGATGTGCATATAGCTTTAATTCTATTTGTTCTGACGATTTTGACACCTGTCTGCATGTTTTGTTTTGTTGTCTGTCTCCCCCTTCTAGACTGTGAGCCCGTTGCTGGGTAGGGAACGTCTCTATATGTTGCCAACTTTGTACTTCCCAAGTGCTTAGTACAGTGCTCTGCACACAGTAAGCACTCAATAAATATGATTGAATTGAATTGAATTGCAGTGAACTGTACTATGGGCTTTGGAGAGTATGGTACAGCAAAGGTGATAGACATAGTCCCTGCCCACATGGAAAGCACAGGATATTTTTTTAAATTTACAGAAATAGATTATGTTTGCTGATACTTTTCGGGTAACATCATCCATAATGTTGAAGTACATGTTGAAATTGTTAAATGGAGAACCTTGATGATGCTAGTTCCAGGGAAATCATAAGGATCACTTCTGGTGCCAATTCATTTATTCTAACAATGCTTTGCACGCAGTAAGCACCCAATAAATATGACTGAATGAATTGAAGCATTGGGGAGGATGAAACTTTAGATATACAGCATGACTTTTAAACTATATTTTGCAAACTGCTTCAATTTTCCAAGGAAATTTCACTAAACAAGGGGACAGCAGTGCTACTTGCCTCTCTCCCCCTTCTAGTCTGTGAGCCTGTTTTTGGGTAGGGACCGTCTCTATATGTTGCTGACTTGTACTTCCCAAGCGCTTAGTACAGTTCTCTTCACACAGTAAGCGCTCAATGAATATAATTAATGAAAATACTAAGGTGGCTTTGACTGTTTCATGATCACAAGATTTTGATTCATTTTAGAAGCATAAACTAGGAATCTTTTGGAAGCTTCTTTTCTCAACATTATCCCATTTTAGCTCTGGAAGACAGAACTCTATGTCTCATTTTCAGTAATGAAATGGAAATTTTAGGTTCCATCAGTTTATATTAAAGGGATTTAAGGTCACTCAAAATGTCACCAAACCGCATATCTGGTTTTTCATGGTGAACATTTATGCTGGCTGAACCTAGACTTCCACAGGCCTATTAAGATTATATATTCAGATTTAAGTATTGTTCCTTTGAGTATTTCTATTTCAGTCCCCTCATAATAATAATAATAATAATAATAATAATAATAAAAGTGCTTACTATGTGGCAAGCACTGTTCTAAGCACTGGAGGAGATACAAGGTAATCAGTTTTCCCACGTGGGGCTCACAGTTTTACTCCCCATTTTACAGATGAGGAAACAGATGAGGCACAGAGAAGTTAAGTGACTGGCCCAAAGTCACACAACAGACAAGTGGTGGTTGTATGTCTTTGGTCTTTCCATAATTTTAATGTCTGGAAGATCCTAATCTTAATATCTTGTAGTGGTCAAGCTATTATCTTCTAAAAGAAATAAGTATTTTTGGCTACAAAGCAGATCCTCTCTAAAGATGCTTTATAACAGTAGTGCTCTGTTAATTCCTCATTTGTTAAGGCTCATTTGCCTGATCCATTACCAATCCTCTTATTTAGGATTTTTTCCTAAGGACTTTAAAGTTATATTATAAATCACCATCATCATCATAGAACCAATTCCCAGAGAATTACGAAGGAGGAAGAAATAGATATTGATCTCAGCACATGCGTAACTTGCATTATGGAAATTCTTGGCTATGTTTCTCTGGCAAGTATAAAAGGACGAAGTGTTTTTTGTCCAATTTTGAGGGTTGGTTTATATGTCTCAGAACACCTCTGCTTAACATGCCCCTATTACTATGGCTAGAGTGTAGCTGAGACTTTTCCATGCTGGCAGAAAGGTTCCAGGTGAGAAGGTAGATTCTCTCACAACATTAGTTTTTCTTAATCCCTGTACCAAATTATGGAAAGGTGGAGAGTTCCTGCCTGACAGGACCAATGTTAGAAGCTATCTTCTCTTCTCCCATCGCTCTTTGTGTGCCTTTCAATTTCTAAAACAAATCACTCTTGATCTTCAACTCCGTTTCAGTCTGATAGTCACACTTGTGCCAGACTGTTGAACCAATATCCACATGGGAGGCCCCCAAAACTCTCCTTCCCCTGCATTGCAGAAAACTTGCTATATAGACTTCTAAGGCTGAATTATGGTCCATCTGTAGCCTAACACATAGCATCAGCGTGGTCTAGTGGGAAGAGCACAGTTCTAGGAGTCAGAGGACCTGGATTCCAATCCCATCTATGTCTCTTGTCTTATTTGGGACCTTGGGCAACTCACTTAACTTCTCTGTGCCTCGGTTACGTTATCTGTAAAAAGGGAATTAAGACTGTAAGCATTATATGGGACAGGGAGTGTTTCCAACCCAATTAACTTGTGTTTGACCTTCATGCTTAGTACAGTGTTAAGTACAGTGAGTGCTTAACAAATACCATAAAAAAAGTAAAGAAAACAGTGTTTACTGAAGCAACAAGGCATTGAGGAAAGACCAGAAGCCTGGGATTCAGAGGATCTGGGTTCTAATTCCAACACTGCCACTTCTTTGCTGTGTGACCCTGGGCAAGTCACTTAACTTCTCTGTGCCTCACTTAATCATATATTAATGATGGCATTTAAGTGCTTACTATGTGCAAAGCACTGTTCTAAGCACTGAGCACTGTTCTGGAGATTCAATACCTGTTCTCCTTCCCTCTAAGACTGTGAGCCCCACGTGGGACAGGGACTGTGCTCAACCTGATTATCTTATATCTACCCCTCTGCTTGGCACAGTGCTGTTCTAAAAAAATCCTTTCTGAACTATGTGCATGAACACGAGAGAAGCTTCATATGTGCAAGTAATGGTTTGGAATAAAGTGTGTTTCTATGGGTATTTTGTATGAGTAATATAAATTTTCCTACCACCCGGGGATAGTGAGCATTTTTAGTGAGCAATTAATGATCTGAGACTTTAACATCCCTTACCCATGGAAATTAAAGTACTTTCTGAAGTTAAGATGAATGTATCTTATTGCATCTAAATGTATCTGATAGTATCTATAATCTTCCCTTTCCTCCCCATCCAAACCACTACCACATTAATCCAAGCACTTATTCTATCCCACCTGCATCATTCTCCTTGTCGACCTCCCTGACTTCTGTCTCTCCCTGCTTCAGTCCATACTTCACTGTGCTGCCTGGATCATTTTTCCACAGAAACATTCAGCCCAGGTTTCCCCACTCCTCAAGAACATCCAGTGGTTGCCCATTCACCTCCACATCTAGCACAAACGCCTTAGCAAAGGTGTTAAAGCACTCAATCACTGTACCCCCTCCTACCTCATCTCTTCAATTTCCTACTATACCCGAGCCCATATACTTCACCTCACTCCTCTACTGACAACCAACTCACTGTTCTATCTCACTATCAACCCCGCATCCATGTCCTGTCACTGGCTTGGAACTTTCTCCTCCTTCAAATCTGACGGATGATCACTTTCCCCTCCTGCCAATCCTTATTAAAATCACATCTCTTTCAAAAGGGCTTCCCTGATTCAGCCCTCATCTCCACTTCTTCCACTCCCTTCTGTGTCACCCTTGTACTTGGATTTGCATCATTCATTCACCTCTCCCTTCAAACCATGGCACTGATGTACATATTGTAATACATTTTTTTATATTAATGTCTGTCTTCCTGTCTAGGCTGTAAGCTAGTTGTGGGCAGGGAACGTACCTGCCAACTTTTTTATATTGTACTGTCCCAAGTGCTTAGGACACAGTAAGCACTCAATAAATATGATTGATAGATTGACTGATTGATGTGCATTCCCCTAAATTTCTCTTACTTTTCTGAAGCACGAGTTCCAATCACCGGGGAGCTTTGAATGCATTAGAATTAGGGTATTTGGGGCTACAGAATAAAGCCCATGCCTGAATGTGAATCTTACATATTTTAAATGGAGCCCACATTTTCATGTTAAACTTCTTTAATACTTAAACTATGCTCCTGCTGACTTTGTAAGCCAAACATGATTTGTGGATCCAATTTAAAAAAATTTATCGAAAGAAAATCAATTAAAATTTTTCATTTCAGTGATATCAAATATTTATACAATTTGTTCTTCTGAAATGTTCTTTTAATCAAACTGGGTGTGTTTAACCAGGCTTTTTTTCAAAATGGATCATGGCTTCTACATCATTAAAACTTCAAGACTCACACTCTCCATGTTGTAGGCCCTTTCCCCTGTAGCCCCAGAAATCCAGAGCGAGGATCTTGAGGCTGTCCACACATCAGATCTACAAGCCCGAGCAATCTATGGGGTTTTATAGATTTTTTCAAGTAACTATCTCTATCAGTGAATAAAGAGAAAAGAAACAAACCAGTTCATTGTGATGAGGCTATCTTTAAGAATAATTAAAATAGAATCAAAACGGGAGAAATTTGACTCAATTTTTAATTTGATAGAGACAATAGACATGGTTCCTTCCTTGAAATTTATAATCTAATGGAATATAGCAAGCATCCCAGACCAGGAACTGCAAGTGGAACATCCATCCATGGTGAGGAAGTTTATGGTCCTTAGCATTTACTTAAACCAGGTTTAATGATGAATAGATGAACAGAAACATGGTTATGAAGAATTGACTATTTTTCCTTGTTTGCTCAGCTAAATTAACCTGTTTCTTGAGAAAAATAGATGTCAGCTCTTTTTTCCTCAAATAACTGGGTGGAAAAAAGTTCCCAAACCTTGTTCTATGTTCAAATTTGCCTTATAAGATTGTTTTAGAGGCTGAAGCTATTTGTTAACATTAGCACCCAATCATTCTATGCAAATGTTATTGCAAAAGGGCCATTTTTCTTCCCATTTTTCTGCTTTAATCATGTTGAATTGCCAACCGAGCTCTCTAAACAGTCATGGGCTCCTATGTAAAACAATATAAAATGTCTATGGGAAGGTTTTTTTAATTTTTTTTTTGTGCTGATTGCAAAGTTTTCTTTGGGAAACAATATAGGATAGATTCCACCAGCTGGTGGAAAGAGTACAGACCTGGGAGTCGGAGGACCTGGGTTTCAATCCCAGCTTTGTCACTTGCCTGCGTTGTGACCTTGGACAAGTCACTTAATTTCCCTATGTCTCATTTTCTTCATGTGTAAAAAGGAGATTTAAGACTGGTCCACCGGATTCCTAATTAGACTGTGAGCCCCAAATGTATCCTACTTGATAATCTACCCCAGTGCTTAATACAGTGCCTGTCAAAAGGCCTAGTGGATAGAACATGGGCCTGAGAGTCAGAAGGACCTGGGTTCTAATCCCAGCTCCACCACTTGTCTGCTGTGACCTTGGGTTAGTCACTTAACTTCTTTGTGACTCAATTAGCTCATCTGTAAAATGGGGATTAAGACTGTGAATTCAATGTGGGACAGGGACTGTGTCCAACCCTATTTACTTTTAGACTGTGAGCCCACTGTTGGGTAGGGACTGTCTCTATATGTTGCCAATTTGTACTTCCCAAGCGCTTAGTACAGTGCTCTGCACATAGTAAGCGCTCAATAAATACGACTGATGGTTGATGATGATTTACTTGTATCCATCCCAGAACTTAGAACAGTGCCTGGCACAGAGCAAGTGCTTATCAAATACCCCAAATATTATTGTTATTATTATTATTGATTAAATATCATTATTATTTCTATTATCATTTATACAGCAACTTTATGACAGTTCTTAGATTTTCAATACAATTTTTAGTAATTTGGTAAAATTTAGTCTGGTTCAGACTTAAAATAAGGGTAAATCTTACATATGTTAGAAAAATAACATGTTTATGTTGATGCTTTCTCCGGCAATCCTCCAATCATTTCTGCTTTCTAATGGACATAGACTAAGTGATGATGATATGCAGCAAAGACCTGTGGGCAGGGTGCCCAGAATTCTTGAAAGTCTGAACCAAAACTCATTATAACAAAGTTTTTGCTAAGTCATGAGAAGAATAGATCAATCAGTGACATTTATTCATCACCTACTCTGCTCAAAGCACTCGATACCAAGGGCTTGGGAGAGCACAACAGAAGCAACAGGGATGGATGATGTAAGTGTTTGGAAAAAATGAAGACCAGTCTACAAATTCAACAGATAATGATTATTTTCCAAACATTTTCATCAATCAATCAAGCATTCTCAGAGCCAGGATTAGATCCCAGGTCCTTCTGACCCCCAGACCTGTGCTCCATTCACTAGGCCATGATGCTTCCTAAAATGATAATAATAATTCTGGTATTTGTGAAGCACTTACTAGACAAATGGCAGAGCTGGGATTAGAACCCATGATCTTCTGACTCCCAAGCCTGTGCTCTATCTACTACTCCCTGCTGCTTCTGTATGAGCAGGTTACTCCCTGCTGACATTTGCTGTGTCAGGGCAGTGAGAATGGTGAACTGCTCCAGTCTCCACCCCATAGCAGTGCCCGTGCCCCTTGACTAGCATCCCCCTGTCCCCAGTCTCCGACAGGCTCCTGCAACACCCTGGATCAGGATCAGACAGTGCCTCTAGTTCAGTGCAGCCTGACATTTCACCTGTGCCACTCTGCCCCGAATGGCTGAGGGGACACCTCTGAGACCATGGGGATTTCTATACCTATGTCTTGCACCAAGTCTTTGTATTCCCTTCCAAGAAAAGTGGGAAACCTGTCACAGCCCAAGCCTGGGAGTCAGGAGGACATGGGTTCTAATCCCAGCTCCACCGCGTGTCTGCTGTATGACCTTGGGTAAGTCACTTCTCTTCTCTGGAACTTAGTTATCTCATCTGGACAATGGGAATTAAGATTGTGAACCCCAAGCGGGATAGGGGCTGAATCCAACCTAATTTACTGGTTCAGTGCCTGGTACATAGTAAGCACTTAACAAATACCACAATTATTACTACTATTATTAGTATCATTGTTGTTGTTATTATTGTTATTATTATTATTAATAACTCAGAGTTAGGAGCTGCACTTGAGCAAAGCTCAGTAATTTCAAATAATTTGTACCGGAACATCCGTTCTCGTGCTTGTGGTTTACTGGAACCGCGTCCCAGCTAATTTTCATCCCTGAAGTACATTGGAAAAATACAATGTACTATTCAAATTCAAGGTGCTATTATCAGCTCCATTTTACTGATGAGGCCCAGAGTGAGTAGTTTTGCTCAAGATCACCCATCAGGACACTGGCAGAAGTGAAGCAAGAACACTGGTCTCCTGATGCCCAGGCCGGGCTCTTCCTACTAGGCTTCACTGTCTGGCCTTAGTTATCCATAAATAATTATCCTTGGGCAATTTGTCAAATGTGGACCCAGGGCCCACATAGCTATAAAATGAACAGATAATACAAAAATCATTTTAGTCTACAACTCGAAATTCCTTCCCCCAATTTTTTCTCAGATTTCCTTATTCATTCATTCATTCAATCGTATTTATTGAGTACTTCCTGTGTGCTAAGCGCTGTACTAAGCGCTTATGGCAAAATCTCTCGATCATTCCCAGACATGAACATAAACATGAGTGAGAAGTGAAAAGGTAGGGAAGCACTGCGTGAAAATAAAATAACTATGATTTCATTTGGTCCAGTTATTTTGTATATTGATCAACATTATAATCATATATCCTATTTTTATGGTATTTGTTAAGCTCTGACTTACCGTGCCTTGCTCGGTACTAAGAGCTGGGGTAGATACAAGCTAATCAGGTTGGTCATAGTCTATGTCTCACATGGGGCTCACAGTCTTAACCCCCATTTTACAGATGAGTTATCTGAGGCACAGAGAAGCTAAGTGACTTGTCCAAGGTCACACAGCAGACAAGTGGCGGAGCCAGAATTAGAACACAGGTCCTCCTGAAGCCCAAGTCCTTGCTCTATCCACTAGGCCATGCTGCTTTTCTATCGAATCCTTAAGATGGAAGAATAGAGGTACTCATAATTTGATTGCAAATTGACTGTGAATTGGTTATAACTCTATGAGGCCATGCCAGGAAGTATACTTCAGATGTGATGCAGTCATTTGGAAGCCCTGTGCTCAGTCCTTCATTAGCATTACAAGTAGAACCAATTTCTAACCTTTTAAGTGACCAACAATCAGAGTTCACCTTTGGACACATCATTTAACCTCTCTGAGCCTGTTTCTCATCTCTCAAATTGGGATTTAATAGCTACTTTCCCTCCCCTTTAGACTATGAGCCCCATGTGGAAGAAGAGTTGTGTCCAACCTAATTAGCCTTTATCTACCCCAGAATTTAGCACAGTGCCTGCCACACAGTAAGTGCTTAACAAATACCATTTAAGATATATATTGTTATTATCAATAACTACTGTGGTGGGAATAAATACTGAATTTGTATATTGATCACAAAACATTCCTCCCATAATGGCTCAAGTTGGTAATGCAATTATCCCACTTAAAATAGATTAAACAATTTGATTTGAGAGTTGTCAAGAAAATCCACCACTAATCAAGGTATTTTTGTTGCCACAAGCACCATCTTCAAGTTCTTCAGAAGAATGGCATTTCTTATTCTTGTAAGCCCCGGTGGGAACAAAAGAGATCAACCACAAATTTACTGGGGGGTTGGACGATCTTCTAGTTCAGTTCTTTTCCCAAAGCCCTCATGGAGCACTGAAACTGACAGCGATCTTTCTGTTCATAAAAGGTGAAGTAGGAGCTTGCTGTCTCAAGTTTGGGAAAGGCTCATCTTTCATCTTACTTTCTTCACCGCTAAGTTAATTTTGAGAAATTGGGATGTTGGAGATGCAACTATGAAAAATGCAACCTGCAGGAATTTTTAACAACTTGAACAGAAATAGGGGTAAATGGCAATTGTATCTTTGCTCCCTTACAGAAGATGAGAGCACATATGTCTTAACTATTGATATTATTGTTTATTAAACCCCTTCAGATGATACATTTTGGAAATCTGTAGTTTTCAAAAATGAGACAAATTTTCATTAAGTAGACAAATTATATATTTGAGTCTATGCAACAAATTGCTTTCTAATGATTAGTATTAGCAATAATAATAAAAAATAATAGTAATATTTATGAGGCACTTATATTTGCCAAGCACTATCTTAAGCACTGGGGTGAGTATAGAATCCCCATTTTCAGATGTGGAAACCAAAACCTGAGAAGTAAAGCAACCTTCCTAAGGTCACGGCAGGCAAGAGGCAGAGCCAGGATTAGACAGACCCAGGAACTCTTAACAAAAATAACAATAATAATAATAATTGTGGTATTTGTTAAGTGCTTACTATGTGCCAGGCACTGTACTAAGTGCTGGGGTGGATACAAGCCAATTGGTTTGGACATCATCCCTGTCCCAAGTGGGGCTCAGAATCTCAATCCCCATTTTACAGTTGAGGTAACCGAGGCACAGAGAAGTGAAGTGACTTTCCCAAGGTCACACAGCAGACAAGTCACAGTCCTAACATCAAGGCTCCTATTCTTTGCACTCACCCCACTTCTTCTCAAGCTGTTTGGCCCCTGTGTTTCTATGCTTACTTCAGTTTAGGCTTGCAGGGCTTGGTTGCAAACGACATTTAAACCCTGATCCCTGTATCACTTGCCCCTTCTGAAATTATTCATCCATTCAATCGTATTTATTGTGTGCAGAGCACTGTACTGAGCGCTTGGGAAGTACAAGTCAGCAACATGTAGAGACGCTCCCTACCCAACAATGGGCTCACAGTCTAGAAATGGGCTCACAGTCAATTATTGGTAGTGTTGCTCCTTTTGAACTTCTACCAGGAGCTGTTCGTAGAACAACTGTGTACTCCCAGCACTGATTTGGTTTCTTTCAAGTTTCTCAACAAAAATCAGTATCTTTGTTACCTCGACAGTTTATACATTGTTACCTCTTAAAAATCAAGTGATACCATTCACTTATCACAACCTTCTATGACCACAGTTGAATGGGTAGCATTCTGCATTATTACCCAATATATTACCTGTTTCTTTTTCTTTTTTTCTTCTATTCTTCCTTCTATTGTTTCTAGTCCAGGATTTCCCAGCTCCCTAGAAGATGCTTTAAAAGACTATGGGTAGGGAACATGTCTGCTAATTCTGTTGTATTGTACTCTCCCAAGCAACTAGTACAGTGCTCTGCACATAGTAAGCACTTAATAAGCATGACATTAATTGATTGATTAATCAGTTGTACCTATAATTTCAATGCTTCTTGGAGTTCAGTCTTTATTGTAGTTACGGAACTCATTTGTTCTGCATTTGTTATGCCTGTTGCAAATGGGAAGCATCACGAAATGGTCTTTGTTGGTGGGAATTGTGATTTGTGAATAATAATAATAATAATAATAATAATAATAATAGAATAGCAGAACAAGAATCAATTTATTCTGATTGTTTGCGGGTGCTTATAATTCTCTGTGCTCTCTGACACAGAATCAGCAAGTGAGGATTTTCCCATTCAATATGTTTGATCTCCAAATCCATACATCTTGAAATATTAAATTAATATGCTTTGAAATAGCAAATTTATTTTGACTTAAAAGCCTGGGAATCATAAATGTTTTGTTATCTTAAGTTCAGTTGCTTTGGAAACAGAATTACTCAGGTTTTAGGTCTGATTTTTCTATCTTATTGAGTCAAAGAATTCATCCTTAGAAAAGAATAAGTACTTGGTGGCTTCATCACTACTAAGTCACAAGATATTTGCTGTGGGCCATGTATAATAATAATAATTGTGGTATTTGTTAAGCACTTACTTTGTGCTAAGCACTGTTCTAAGCGCTGGGGTAGATGCAGGGTAATCAGGTTGTCCCACGAGGGGCTCACACATTTAATCCCCATTTTACAGATGAGGTAACTGAGGCCCAGAGAAGTGAAGTGACTTGCCTAAGGTCACACACCAGACAAGTGACAGAGCTGGGATTAGAACGCATGTCCTCTGACTCCCAAGCCTGGGGTCTTGCCACTAAGCCATGTATAAATTAGCAACCATTCCTTTCCCCTCCCAAGAGTTAACATGAAATGATTAATAATAATAATGGCATTTACTAAGTGCCTACTATGTGCAAAGCACTGTTCTAAGTGCAGGGGAGGTTACAAGGTGATGAGGTTGTCCTACTGGGGGTTCACAGTCTTCACCCCCATTTTACAAATGAGGAAAATGAGGCACAGAGCAGTTAAGTGACGTGCCCAAAGTCACACAGCTGACAATTGGCAGAGCCAGGATTTGAACCCAAGACCTCTGACTCCAAAGCCCATGCTCTTTCCACTGAGCATGTTTGTACGCTCTTTCCACTGAGCATGTTTGTACCTGAAGTTATATTTTATACTTTTAGTTTTCTTACAATAATTTACCATTATCTGACATTTTTAATGAGAAGATTTGCTTTACCCTTTGCCTAAACTTTCTGTGGAAGACTGACAGAGCATCAGGGGAATATTGTGTGTAGTCCTGATCATTTATTGCCTCTGGAGCTGCATATGTCCTCCACCATCCCTGACTGGGGTGAAAACTCTGGGTAGGGAAGGAAGGTGTGATTTTCCCAGAGATTTTGTAAATATGCTTGCATGGCAGAAAATAGGAGGCTTCTCCTCCGACAGTGAATATACATGACCCTGTTTTGATTATCTCAAACTTAGTGCTCACTGATATAGTTTAAAATTTCAAACCAAGTGAAAAATTTGCCTTAATATGCATGAAATTTGCCAATAATTCAGAGCTAAGGACTTTAAATTCTGTTAAAATATGGTTATTTGCTCTTGAGATATGAGGAAAATGATAACCAGAGAGGTTAAATGACTAACCCAAGGTCACATAGCAGGCTACTGGGACTGGACACAGATCTCCTGACTCCAGTACCTACACATGTAAGCGCCCCACATTCTAGACTGTAAGTTAGTTGCAGTCAGGGAACATGTCTATCAACTCTGTAATTACTGTACTCTCCCTAATGCTTAGTCCAGTGTTCTGCACCTAGTAAGTGCTCAATAAATACATTGGTTGATTGATTGATTGATGCTGTCCACTAGACCACTCTGTTGAGTCAGTCCTCACAACCAGGTAAACAATCTCTTCCCAAACAGAACACAGAAATGAGCAAGAGAATATTGATATCAAGAAAGAATATCAAGAATATCAAGAAAGTGGAAAATTCATGGGAAAAAATTAATGCATTAAAAATGGATAAAACTGTGGTATAAAGTAACAATAACTTTATGGTACACATAATTGATAAGATTTACTAGAATACAATTAAAATATTCTCTAGGAGAAAACATCTTAAAGCATATTTCAAAACTCTAGTAAACCTCCCAAATGCTAAAACAGACATCCCAACTTGGTTTACGCCTATAAACTGGGAGAGAGTAAGTCTCCTTCAACAGAACAGTCCATCAGTCAATCAGAGGTATTTATTGAGTGCTTCCTATGTACAGAGCACTGTACTAAGCCCTTGGGAGAGTATAATACAACAGAGTTAGTATAATCATGTTCCCTGCCCACAGTGAGCTTACAGTCTAGAGGGGAAAAAGCCAAGAAAGCAAATAGATCACAGGGGAATCTGGTAATCTGAACATGTGGCCCAAGTGTTGTAGAGGCCCACCACCGTGCATACCTGTGGCACTCAGCTGTCTATCATGTATAATAATAATAATAATAGCATTTATTAAGCACTTACTATGTGCAAAGCACGGTTCTAAGCGCTGGGGAGGTTACAAGGTGATGAGGTTTTCCCACGGGGGGCTCACAGTCAATCCCCATTTTACAGATGAGGGAACTGAGGCCCAGAGAAGTGAAGTGACTTGCCCAAAGTCACACAGCTGACAAGTGGCAGAGCCGGGATTTGAACCCATGACCTTTGACTCCAAAGCCCGGGCTTTTTCCACTGAGCCACGCTGCTTCTCGCATGTAGGAGAAGTAGTATGGCTTAGTGGAAAGATCATGGGCCTGCAACTCAGAAGACCTAGGTTCTAATCACAGCTCTGCCCGTTGTCTGCTTTGTGCCCTTGGCAAGTCACTTAACTTCTCTGTGCTTCAGTTTCCTCATCTGTAAAATGGGGATGGAGACGGTGAGCCCCACATGGGAAAGGGATTGTGTCCAACCTGATTTGCTTGTATCCACCCCAGTGCTTAGTACAGTGCCTGGCACATAGTAAGTGCTAAACAAATACCATTATTATTATTATTAATATGGAAAGGGGCAGAGCTGGAATTAAATTCCTTGATCTATACAGTATCTATACCACAGACTCATTTGCCTCCTGCCTTGTTTTAATCGTTGTGGATAGGGAATGAGTCTGTTATATTGTTGTGTTGTAATAACAATTATAATAATAATGATGGTATTTTCTAAGTGCTTACTATGTGTGAAGCACTGTTCTAAGTGCTAGGGGGGATACAAGGTGATCAGGTTGTCCCACGTGGGGATCACAGTCTTAATCTCCATTTTACAGATGAGGTAACTCAGGCACAGAGAAGTTAAGTGACTTGGCCAAGGTCACACAGCTGACAAGTGGCAGAGCTGGGATTCAAACCCATTACCTCTGTCTCCCAAGCCCATGCTCTTTCCATTGAGCCATGCTGTTGTACTATCCCAAGAGTTTAGTATGCTGTTCTGCACACAGTAAGCACTCAATAAATATGATTGAAAGATTGAGATCCCAGGACAGAGTACAGCGCAAAGTGCTCTTTTGTTAAATTGCTGCAACATGGCCTAGTGGATAGAGCACGGGCCTGAATATCAGAAGGACCTGGATTCTAATCTCAGCTCTACCACTTGTCTGCTTTGGGATCTTAGGCAAGTCACTTAACTTCTCTATGCCTGTTACCTCAACCATAAAATGGGGATCAAGACTGTGAGCCCCTTGTGGGACAAGGACTGTGTCTATTACAATTACATTGTATCTATCTGCTACAACACTTAGAACGGTGCTTGGCAAATAATAAGCGCTTAACAAATGCCATTATTATATTTTTTACTACAGGTTTCTGACACAAACAAGAGCAATTAAAATCTACCCTCACAATAATAATCATAATCATAATAATAATCACATTTTCACATTCTTTAATGCCTTGAGCATTAATGAGCAGTAATTAGCCAGTCCTAGTGAGTTGAATTTCATTTTTACTCTGTTAGATGTTATAGTCCCTAAAAAGAAAGTGAAGTTTACAATGAGAACTCATCTGTACAAAGGAGACAAACCAGGATTAATCTAGCTTGTCATAAGTGCACAGTTATAAATTCCAGAAATCATGAAAGGATAATGTGGAGCATGAAAATGATATAGACCTGGTTTTTGAAGCAAAAGACATTACAAGAATCCCAGGAGAACCTTCTTTAAAGTAAAACATTTCTAACAGACTGCAGTTTCTGTCTGATTTAAATGTTTTGTTTGGTCTTAATATTACTAGAGAGGTATAAATTTAGACTTGTAAGGAAATACTCAACACATGAATGGGTCACAAGAAAAATAATTTCCCAGAATTAGATGATAGCTATGATTCCCTAAGCAATTTACTGAACTGGAATTATTTAAATAGCATTTTAACTTGTGTGAAATGCTACAATAGAAATATCCGTTTTGTCAAACAATGTGTGAAAAATTTAAGGGAAAAGTAAATATAAAGTTTAGAGGGAATATCTAGAAATACAGAAACATCTGATATCGGACTGCCAAACAGCCTTTTGAAAGTTATTCTCTTAGGAGCTGGGTGACTCAAATATAGAATTTTTAACATATAAATATTTTTTAAAACTTGCATTCATTCATTTAATCTTATTTATTGAGCAGTTACTTTGTGCAGAGCACTGTACTCAGCTCATGGGAAGTACAATTCGGCAACAGATAGGGACAATCCTTACCCGACAACAGGCTTACATTGGGATTAGTGTTTTATGCAAAAGCAGGAATCAATCAATCATATTTATTGGGTGCTTACTGTGTGCAGGGCACTATGGATTTCTTTAGGGAAGAGCTAAGATTTTTGTATGGAGAGGGCAATGGGGGAACAACAAAACTCCAAAATGAGAGAATTGTGTATATTTGTATTTTCATGTAATTTTGTCTTCAAGAACTGTTTTTGAACTATGATTTTTCTGTAATATAAAGTAAGAAAAGTCTAAATTTTTAGGGATGGAGAATTAGGTATGATAACTTGCCTAATATCAGTCAGAGGCAGATTTTTAATTAGGGCAAGACTCGGAGTTTCTAGATTCTGGTTGTCTTTCCCAGAACTAGAGCTGAGCCAAAGAAGACCTATGACTCTCTAATAATAATAATAATAGTTAATAATAATTATGATATTAATGCTTCTTATGTGTCAAGCACTGTTCTAAGCACTGGGATAGATAGGTAATCAGGTTAGACACAGTCCATGTCCCACATGGGGCTCACAGTCTTAAACCCCATTTTAAAGATGAGGAAACTGAGGCACAGAGAAGTTAACTGACTTGCCCAATATCACACAGCAGACTATTGGTGGAGCCGGTATTAGAACCCATGTCCTCTAACTCCCAAGCCCGTGCTCTTGCCACTAGGCCAAGCTGCTTCATTTTCTGACTCCAGTCTGCAATAGGAATATTGTGGGCTTAATCCTGAATAATAATAATAATAATAATGTTGGCATTTGTTAAGCGCTTACTATGTGCAAAGCACTGTTCTAAGCGCTGGGGTAGATACAAGGTAATCAGGTTGTCCCACGTGGGACTCACAGTCTTCATCCCCATTTTACAGATGAGGGAACTGAGGCCCAGAGAAGTTAAGTGACTTGCCCAAAGTCACACAGCTGACAAGTGGTGGAGCCGGGATTCGAACCCACAACCTCTTGACTCCAAAGCCCGTGCTCTTTCCACTGAGCCACGCTGCTTCTCTAACAAACCCTGAACAAATTATGGGTTTGAATTTTTCTCCTTCCCGATCTGGTCTCTCCACATTTCTTCCATATTACTAGCTTCATTGAGTAGCTTTACTTGAAGAGGAGAACAGTGGGGTGGAAGAAAGATCACACGGTAGATTAGGTAAAAGGTGATTTAACTCTTAAATTAGGAGGCCTTCCCAGACTGAGCCCCTTCCTTCTTCTCCCCCTCATCCCCCTCTCCATCCCCCTCATCTTACCTCCTTCCCTTCCCCATGGCACCTGTATATGTGTATATATGTTTGTACATATTTATTACTCTATTTATTTTAGTTGTACATATCTATTCTATTTATTTTATTTTGTTAGTATGTTTGGTTTTGTTCTCTGTCTCCCCCTTTTAGACTGTGAGCCCATTGTTGGGTAGGGACTGTCTCTATATGTTGCCAACTTGTACTTCCCAAATGCTTAGTACAGTGCTCCGCACACAGTAAGCGCTCAATAAATACGATTGATTGATTGATTGATTAAATGGTTGATCATAGAAAGTGCCCCCTTTCTGGACACTCTGGGAGTGATCTGCTTCTGAACAGAAAAGAGTGTTGCCTCTAATTTTCTATGAAACATACTGACCCTCATGAATCTCTCCTTTCATACTAGTTCTGAGATTTACAACATCCCAGAGCTCTGACTACCTTAAGAATATTTTTTCCATCTGGCCTAGCTCTGGATCATGAATGTGAATACTTCAGTTTTGCATTCTCCTTCTTATCTCCATCAGAAATACAGATTAAGGGTCAACGGTCAAGAAAAGCAAAGAAATCTACTTCTCTGGGATATAATTGCTACTGGAAAGCTGAAATTCTGCTAATTTTCATGCTAAAATGTAATGTAGTTTATCAACTAAATAGCCAATACAACCATAAATACATATAAGGAAATCCATAAGAATAAGTCAATAGTTTGTACAAGTATATATTGATTTACTCCTTTGTTTTTTCTGGTTTATCTTCTGATTTTTCCATATTCCTACTACTACAGTTAGGAATTTCATTCTTTCTCCTACTTTTAGAATGTATAAATAATCACTGTCGCTGCCTGTCCCTATAAATTGTAATCTCCTTGAGGGCAGGGACCATGTTTGTTGCTTAAATTGAACTGTCTCAAGTGCTTAGTTCAGGTCTTTGCAAGGGTACACACTACTACAGTTGTGCACTGGATAAATTGTGTATGATTGGCTTACAGATGTGAGTGAACCCCGGTATCTAATCATCCTCCACCCAATTAAAGGGGTTGCTCTGTGGTGCGTTCATGAGTCACGTTCTCTGATTGGTGACTGCAGACGGGATCTGATTGATTGGAACATCTGCTACTCATATAAATTGCTATTTGTCAGACCTCATGGAGGAGAAACAGGAGGACATAAAGAACTTTACAGCTGGTGGAAAGAGAATTCAGGACAGTGATTTTTATTTGTAATTAGAACATCACCTTTTTTTCTCCTGAGAATTCTGGAGAAATTCATCAGCGTCCCACACAAATGTAAACTCGCCACTGTGAGCCTCACAACACTCAAGTTATTCCTCTTTGGAAGCATCATGTCTGCTGCTAACACTGCCTCAGCAAGCCTCACAACACAGCAAACTAGATCCTTGTGGCAGGAATCATGTCCATCGCCCCCATTACAAATACAGAGGAAGCAGAAGGAAAACTGAAGTGTCTCTGTTCTGGCTCATCAGGAGGTGTTGTGCTCACCTGGAGACATCCCACCCTGTAACCCCCAGCCACTTTACCCACTACCTATCTGGACGAGTGGTGTCAGTGGAGGGGAATAGAGAGGTCACTGCAAGATAGGACTCCCTCCCTCTGCTCTACTGCCCTCCCTGTCCCACAGCACTTGTGTATATATGCACATATTTACTATTCTATTTATTTCATTAAAGATTTATATATATATATCTATAATTCCATTTACCTTTTTTGATGCTACTGATGCCTGTCTACTTGTTTTGTTGTTTGTCTCCTCCCTTTTAGACTGTGAGCCCATTGTTGGGTAGGGATGTCTCTGTTTGTTGTTGAATTGTACTTTCCAAGCCCTTAATACAGTGCTCTGCACACAGTAAGCGTTCAATAAATACGATTGAATGAATGAATGAAAAGATAGGTAGAAGCTGGGCTGCCCAAAATGTCCCCTCTCCCTCATCCCTAGCTCTGCTTGTTTGTCATTAGGCCACCAATTAACATAGGTAAATCCACTGAGGCAATGAATGAGGCATCAAGAAACTGTGGCCACTTTTCCACTCACCTTAAAAGGACTCACTAAATTAGAGGGTTATAGTTCGTAATGACATTAATCGTCCAGGGTATCTGCTGCAATGGTAAATATTCAAATGCAATTGATGATTTTTCCAAAGTTTACATCAGATATAGGTGAAATGATCACAGTCTGGTAATAATAATAATAGTAATAATAATTCTGGTATTTACATAGTAAGCGCTTAACAAATGCCATCATCATTATTAAATGCTTACCATATGCCAGATACTGGTCACCTTAGGTGGGATGAGGGAGAGGTCTTAAATCTTCCCAAACCCCTCCACCCTATAAAAAATTCCAATAAAAGCACAAAACTCCAGACCCAGGACAAGTTAAGTATCTTTTGGGCAGAAAAGGCTAAAACCACTGCATGCTCCTGCACTAAAACCTGCCACTGCAGGCAGATGGATGGAAGTTCTATTAAACCGTGTTGATCAGTTAGTAAATAATTCATGTCCCATTGAAAGAGACAAACAGGAAAATAATGGTATACTCAAGATATCGACAAGGTGTGTTCTTCTCTGCAGTATTCCTTAGAGAAAGGCTGTAACACGTGCCTATCCCTTTGCTAGAAGGTAGGACTGAGGGAATCTCATTTGTTTCCAGCATGACTGATGGTGTGATTTTTGACAAAATCATTTAACCTTTCCCTGCCTCAATTTCCAAATCTATAAAGTAGAGAAAAAAGCTCCGCATTACCAATCGACCCAGATTAACAGAACAAATGAGGTCATTTGGGTGAAATATCTTGTACTCCTAAGGAGAAATGGAGTTCCAATTCAGGGTACAATATTTACCCACAAAGACCTGGATTAACTGTGATGAAAGTATATGATCAGTTTTCTTGGGTGATCTTGGCATCCTGAAATTTTTAACCTGTTCTCTACGTGGAAGGAAGCAAAAAGGAGAAAAAGAGTACCAAAAGGAGACCCGAGGAAGGAGCCATCAGAGGGACAAGAACTGTGGTCAGGAGGAATGTTCTGGGAGAGCAAGCATCACTGTAATAAAGGTGTAGCTAGCGTAAGTTCTCTTTTCATCTCAGGGAAGAAGCATGGTTCAGTGGAAAGATCACGGGCTTTGGAGTCAGGAGTCATGAGCTCAAATACTGGCTCTGCCAATTGTCTGCTGTGTGACTTTGGGCAAGTCACTTAACTTCTCTGTGCATCAGTTACCTCATCTGTAAAATGGGGATGAAGACTGTGAACCCCTCATGGGACAACCTGATCACCTTGTATCCTCCCAGCACTTAGAACAGTGCTTTGCACATAGTAAGTGCTTATCATATGCCATTGTTATTATTATTATTATTTTGCCCTGGGACCCTCACCATAGCTCAAATAGGGGTCAGCTGGGCTTGGAACCACTTCCGTTTGGGCACCGGCAGCAGTCGAGATTGAACTGGTCCATCATCCATCTTGAAATTAATTGAATCAAATTTATTAAGCACTGTGCAGTGCACTGTCTTAAGTTCTTGGGAAAGTACAATATAACAATAAACAGACTGCTACTGATGCTTCCACCAGGTCTCCCATTCCCTCCTCCTCCTCTCTTTCCCTTTCCTTGTCTCCCTTTCCCTGCATCTCTCACCTCTTTTCCATAGGCACTTATCCCTGTTCTCCTACCCCTGCCTCCCCTTCTCATTTCATGGATCCAAAGAGGGCCTATCTTGGCTTTTCCTCAGGTCTGGGGAAATCTGGTTCCCTCACCTTATATACAGCATATTGCTTTTCTTTCTCAGAAGATGTATACAAAGTACTATGCTTTCTTGAAGGAGAAACAATTTTGAAGAAGTGTATTTAAGGAAAAAGGAAGCTTTGGAGTGACTGGGAAAGAAATAAGGTATCAAGATTTTATCACTGTCATGCTCATTCTCTCTAGTTGAATTAGAGGGATGAAATCAATTAATGAAGGGCATTTATTGAGTGCTTGCCATTCATTGCATGCTTACTGTGTGCAGAGCACGGTGCTAAGCTCCTGGGAGCATACAATACAAGTAGGTTGGTAGACACAAACCCTGCACAAAAATATTTTACAGTTTAGAGGGGACAACTAACATTAAAATACATTACAGGTCTAGGAAATGGCGGAATATAA
The DNA here is from genome assembly GCF_015852505.1 of Tachyglossus aculeatus. Taxonomy (NCBI): domain Eukaryota; kingdom Metazoa; phylum Chordata; class Mammalia; order Monotremata; family Tachyglossidae; genus Tachyglossus; species Tachyglossus aculeatus. The sequence goes on along the minus strand of NC_052066.1, from coordinate 111,432,835 downwards.
AGATTTTTTCTTTCATTCAATCATATTTACTGAGAGTTTACTGTGTGCAGAGCACTGGAGAAGCAGCTAGCTTAGTGAAAAGAGGCCGGGCTTGGGAGTCAGAAGTCGTGGGTTCTAGTCCCAGCTCCGCCATTTGTCACCTGTGGGACTTTGGGCAAGTCACTTCACTTCTCTGGGCCTCAGTTACCTCATCTGTAAAAAGGGGATTAAGACTGTGAGCCCCACGTGGGACAACCTGATTACCTTGTATCTATCCCAGCACTTTAAACAGTGCTTGGCACATAGTAAGCGCTTAACAAATTCCATAATTATTATTAATTATTACACTGTAGTACTGAATGCTTGGGAAAGTACAATACAACAATAAACAGACATGTTCCCTGCCCACAGTGAGTTTACAGTCTAGAGGTGTGGAGAAAGATATCAATATAAATAAATTACAAATATGTACATAAGTGCAGTGGGATTGGGATTGGAGAAGAACAAAGGGGGCAAGTCAAGGCGAAGCAGAAGGGAGTGGGAAAAGAGGAAAGGATGGGGGGCTTAGTCTGGGAAGGTGTCTTGGAGATGTGCCTTCAGTAAGGCTTTGAAGTGGGGGGATAGTAATTGTCAGATTGGAGGAGGGAGGGAATTCCAAGCCAGCAGCAGGACATGGGCTAGGGGTCAGCTGTGAGTTAGATGAGATCAAGGCATAGTGAGAAAGTTAGTACTAGAGGAGCAAAGTGGGCAGGCTGGGTTGTAGAAGGAAAGTAGTGAGGTGAAGTAGGAGAGGGCAAGATAATGGAGTACTTAAAAGCCAATGGCGAGAAGATTTTTGTTTAATGTGAATGGGCAACCAGTGGACTTTTTTGAGAAGTGGGGTGACATGTCCTGAATGTTTTTTTAGAAAAATGTAAGATTTGTATATAAGTCCTGTGGGGCTGAGAGTGGGGTGAGTATGAAAGTGTTTAAGGGGTACACACCCCAGGGTATAGGAGACGCAGGGGGCAGGGCAATTAAGGTGGGAAATGAGGAACTATTCAGGGAAGGTCTCTTGGAGGAGGTATAATTTTAGTAGGGTTTTGAAGATGGGGAAGGTGGTGATCTGTTGGCTATGAAGGGGGAGGGAGTTCCTGACCAGAAGGAGGTTATAGGTAAGGGGTTGGTAGGAAGACAGGGGATAGGTGAAGTATGTGGGATGGGTTGCAGCTGCCATGAGACATTCTCCAGGAACACCTGGGCCTCTCTAAAGAGGATGGGAGCAGAAAGGGCAGTGAATGGAGGATTTTTGCTTCCAAATTCAGGAGCGAGGGATGTGGGTACACCATTCAGGTGCATACTGACTAACCTAGGTTTGATCGGATTATGGCCAGTCCTGGGCACATGTATCTGATCTAACTTCAGCCAGCTGATTTTCTACACAGTAATAATAATAATAATAATAATAATAATAATAATAATATTTGTTAAGCTCTTAAAATGCTGTACCAAGCACTGGGGTAGATACAAGATAATCAGGTTGTCCCACTTGGGGCTCACAGTCTTAATGCCCATTTTGCAGATGAGGGAACTGAAGCACAGATAAGTTAAGTGATTTGTCCAAAGTCTCACAGCTGATAAGTGGTGAGGCAGGATTAGAACCCATGACCTCTGACTCCCAAGCCCGTGCTCTTTCTACTAAGCCATGCTGCTTCTCACTCTGATTGGTTCCAGCAAACAATATGTGATTGATTGTAAGATCCATCAATCCTCTCCATGCAGTGAAATTATAGCAGGGCACAGCACTGGAGAGAGACAGAGAGAAAACTCAAAATCAGTATCCTTCCCTGTCCCCACTGTCCTGTCAAACTCATCTCCACCTAGCTGGCGGTGGAGATCTGCCGCTGCTGTCACCCCCACCATTCCCACAAGCCCCACAACACTGTGTCCTGGCTCTTCAGTAAGGGGGAGGGAAGGTTGTACCTGCTGCCGCAGCCTGCGAAAACATTGCAACACTGCTTCCTGGCTCTTCCCGAGTGAGGGATTCATGCCTGCTGCTGTTACCTCAGTGAAAAAGGAGAAAGAGGAAAAACAGAGGAGAAGGTTCTATCCAAGCTCTTTGGGAGAGGATGTTTCTGCCCAGGACATTTCCCACCATAACCCCAGGCCGCTGAAGCCACCCCCATACTCATTGTTACATTGTACACCCGCAAGCACTTAGTACAGTACTCTGCACGTAGTAAGCTCTCAATAAATGTGATTGGCAGACTGACTGACTCTGGGGGACAGAAAGATGGTGGGGGGGGCTCTGGGAGAGGTGGTGTTGGTGGAGAGACATAGAAGCCATACTCATCGGACAGTCCCACCTTCACTTCACTTCCCTGGCTCCATGCCATGTTGCTAGGCCAATGACTAAGTTTAAATCACTACGTAAACAGCGGATGAGGTGGTGAGAAACTGCGGCAGCTTATCTAATCTCTTTGGAGGACCGCACCAGATAAACGGGTTTTAGTTCAAAATGACATTAATAAACTAGGGAACGAGGGATGTTTTAATCACCTAATCCCTGGTGCCAAGGTCAAAGGGAAGAGTCAGGCTTACTGCAATATCGTGTCCCCTTTTCCTTCCTGCATTTAAGTGCTATAGATCTTGTGGTGTTTCCCTCAATCGCTTCTCACCCTGGAAAATAACACCCTGCTTTGGTATTTCCCTCTTGAGGCAGAGTGCTTAATTGAAAAAGCAAATAAAAAAATCAACCAAACATAACCACCTCAGTTTTCCCTCCTTCTGCTTCCTGCTAGAATGGCACATTTACAATACTTACAGCTAAAAACACAATAGAGAGCATGTCAAATATGCAACCATTCCTGATCTATTACTCATTTTTAGCTCTCCATTTCCATTCCTTTATTACCCAGATAATTTTTGTTTCCAGCATTACTTTAATAAATGACAGAAAACCCCACCTTACTCTGTAATTTACAACTGTAATATATATATATATATATATGTTCCTGCTGCTATGGGGTTCTATTAACTGAGGTTTCCTTTTTTCATTTTCCAAAGTTTTGGTAGAAACTGAGCTGCACAACTAATAAGAAAAGGAAGCAGAAGGAGCAGGCATGCATCTTCCAGGCAGGAACATGAGAGTAGTTTTCTGACAAGCCATTTTCCTAGTCGAAAGGGAAAGACTGTAGTAAAAAGAAAGGAGAAATAATAACCTATGTTTCATTTTTATAAAAAGTCTTGCTTTGGAAAAAATACATTTGATAAGAAAACACTATTAAAAGTAGACTCAATTTTCCCCCAAAAACAAAGATAACTGCCTGAGACACAAACTGCCAAAAAATAAAATGTAAAGAAAGGTAGAAGCTGGCTTTCCAGCATCAACAATTGTTCACCCACATTGAAAAATTAGTGGTCATTTTGTTATCGAAAATATTTTATATTTTAAGCCTTTTTTTCTATTAAATTGCAACTTGACTGAGGGAGTGTGGTCTAATTAGAGTCCTGTCTTGTCTTATGCTGTCTAGTCGTCTCCGACTGATAGAGATTCTGTGGACACATCTCTCCCAGAATACACCACCTCCAACTGCAATCGTTCTGGTAGTGTATCCTTAGAGTTTTCTCGGTAAAAATATGGAAATGGTTTACCATTGCCTTCTACCATATGGTAAACTTGAGTCTCCACCCTCAATTCTCTTCCATGCTGCTGATGCCCAGCTTAGGTGAGTTTTGACTTGTAGCAGATTGCCTTCCACTCACTAGTCACTGCCCAAGCTAGGATGGAATGGATAAGTCTCTGTTTGATTCTACCTCCCATAGTCGAGACTGGTAAAGTATTGGAAACTCTTCAGGTGCGATAATGAGAGGGGCTAATTAGAGTAAACTGGTTCTAGTCCTAGCTCTGCCACTGTTCTGTTGTGAAAACTTGGGAAAATCACTAACACACTTTGTCCCTCAATTTCCTCATCTGCAAAATGGGGATAACATCCTTCTCTGCCCACCTCAAGAAAGTGTTGTGAGGACAAGATGAAGTAAGTGATAGCAAAAGCTCCTTGGAAAGATACAAGCTTTGTACATTTTATTGCTTATCAGTGGTATTTATTATGAGCTTACTGTGAGGAGAACACTGTACTAAGCACTTGGGAGAGTACAACAGGGCTGGTAGACACGTTTCCTGCCCACAAGGAGCTGGTAGTCCAAGGGGGAATTGATTATTAATAAATGGCAAATCTAGGCACCGGGAGCATTGTACTTTGCTACTGAAACAAAAATGATTTAAAAGTTGAATTATTTTCTGAATACTCTTCTGTCTTTGTCTCAGTGTGACATAACCCCTTATACTAGTGGAGTTCTTGACAATGGCAAGAGAACAAGAAATCTTTAACTATTAATGTTCTTTGCCCTTTTTTAGGTGATCATTGTTGTGTTCTGTGTCCTGTGGGCCTTTCAAAAGATAATGATGTTTCTGATTAGCACCTTATTTGTATTTGAATGCATGCTTTTTTGTTTGTGTAGCATTGTCACCCGTCATCCAGGGATGGGTTTGTTCAGTGATTGGCGAGGCAAGAGAAAGAGAGAGAGAGAGAGAGAGAGAGAGAGAGAGAGAGAGAGAGAGAGAGAGAGAGAGATACACCGGGGATGGAAAGCCTGAGTTTTATATAAAATTTATTTTGTGAGGCAAATTGAATTATTTAGTTGTTTAGGCGCAATGGATTGAGCTTCCCTTTTGGGAGGAATGTAATCAATTAGCAATATTCGAGCTTCCCTAATGGGAGGAACACAATCATACGTTAATTGCACGTGGGTGAGATGGCTAGCTCTCACCCATGTGCACTTCCCACTCGGGAAGAATCCACTTACTTTCCCACATGGGAGGAATTAATTCCATTACCCACCCATGTGGTGGGCAGCTAGCTCTCACCATGTGCTCTCCCTACGTGGGAGGAATCCGCTCATGATTCCCATCAGCAGTGGGGCACCTGGGTCCCACCCACAAGACACTCACCCATCCCGCGGCCCTTGCCTCAGTGTGTTGGTTCTGGTTGCAGAGCGGGCATCTGGCCTTCTGGGCAGAGAAAGACACGTGGGCCGCTGCCGCCGCTGCTGCTACTGCAGCTTCTCCTGCTGCTGCGGGTCTTGGTGTTCTGGCCCCGAAGGTCAGAGGCTATGGGTATTTATCACCTGTGCCCCTAGGCCATTCCAGCTTTTGGCCTCAGTCTATCCAATCTCTGCCCTCCCACCTTCTCCATACCTAATTTGATTGGCACAGGGGCGAGGGACACCTTCTGTATTCCCGGCTTGGGCTGTCAATCTAGCAGATTCGGTTGTGGGGGCGGTATCCCACCCTCACTTCCAACTTCTGCCTGCTGGCTCAGGTGGTCATCATCATCATCATCATCATCAATCGTATTTATTGAGCACTTACTGTGTGCAGAGCACTGTACTAAGTGCTTGGGAAGTACAAGTTGGCAACATCAACCAATCGTATTTATTGAGCGCTTACTGTGTGCAGAGCACTGTACTAAGTGCTTGGGAAGTACAAGTTGGCAACATATAGAGACAGTCCCTACCCAACAGTGGGCTCACAGTCTAAAAGGGGGAGATAGAGAACAAAACCAAACATACTAACAAAATAAAATAAATAGAATAGATATGTACAAGTAAAATAAATAAATAGAGTAACAAATATGTACAAATATATATATATACAGGTGCTGCGGGGAAGGGAAGGAGGTAAGATGGGGGGGATGGAGAGGGGGACGAGGGGGAGTGTGGTCACGAGATAGCTTTTGACCTTGAGATGGTCAATACCCCAGGGTCACCTTGGGGCAAGCATTTAGGATGAATTGAAACCTCAGATGCTAAAAGCACCAATTTTAATCACCAACAAATGATTAACACCATTCACACCCAGCCTGTTGGTTCGTCAGATTCACTGATGCTTTAAAAGGCTCATGTTTCTTTCTTTAAGTCCGGGCAAAGAAACATAAAATGAAGGTAGATTAGGGGTTTTAGCAATCAGTCAATGAATCATATTTATTGAGGGTTTACTGTGTGGAAAGCACTTTACTACGCACTAGGGAGAGTAATAATAATAATATAGGTACTTTTTAAGCACTTACTATGTACCAAGCACTGTTCTAAGTGCCGGGATAGATACAAGTTAATCGGGTTAGACGCAGTCCTTGACCCACATGGGGCTCACACTCTTAATCCCCATTTTCCAGATGAGATCACTGAAACCCAGAGAAGTTAAGTCACTTGCCCAAGGTCACTCAGAAGACATGTGGTAGAGCTCAGATTAGAGCCCAGGACCCTCTGACTCCCAGGCCTGTACTCTATCCATTAAGCCGCTCTGTTTTTCTGTACTGTATAACAGAGTTGGTAGACACATTCCCTGCCCACAAGAAGCTTACAGTCTAGCAAGCACAGATATCCTATAAAAGAAAGATTTTAATGATTAGCTAATTTTCCCTACCAGCCTTCTCACTAGGCAGGGAGCTGGAAGCAGTAGGGTGGGTAAGGGGGACCAGTAGAAAAGAGTGCTTCAATAGACCACTACTCCTGAAAGAGAAGTAGCATGGCCTAAAAGATCATGAGCCTGGGAGTTAGAGGATCTGAGTTCTAATCCCACCTCTTCCAATTGCTCTGCCAATTGCTTGCTGTGTGACCTTGGGCAGGTCACTTAACTTATCTGCGCCTCAGTTTCCTCATCTGTAAAATGGGGATTAAGGCTGTGAGTTCCATATAGGAAAGGAATTCTGTCCAACTTGATTTGCTTGTAACCACCCCAGAAGTTAGAACAGTGCCTGGCACAAAGTAAGTGCTTAACAGATACCACAGTTATTATTTTTGTTGTTGTTACCATAAAAAAATAAACAAAAGAACAAATCAAGCACAGGTCTTTCTTGTGAGGGAACCTATTGGTCCTCTCTTAACTATTTTTGCCTGAGCAATGCTCACCCAGAATGGCCAGGAGGAGGAACAGAGAAAGAGAATAGTGAGAAAAACAAAGACAGGAAGAGTGAGAAAAGTGTACTGGGGAAGAGAATAGGGGAAAAGGGAAGACTGAATAAAAGCAGGAGTAAGCCAGAGAAGGAGAGAGGAAGGTAGTTAGAGAAATGAAGGAGCAAGAAGGGAGGGAGCACACATTCTCTCTCACACAAGGCAGCAAGTGACTCACCAAGTGATAGGACAACAGGGAAAGCAAAATGTGCCCAAAGATTGGGGAGCAGAAACTGCACCAGAACGGAGGCAGGGTTGTTCTCCTAACTGTGGGGCAGCCTTTCATGTTGCCCCTTGTTACTGCTTGGCCTGATTTTGACTGACTTCTAGGGTCATTTCCACCATCAGTCAGTCAATCATACTTCTTGAGAGCTTGCTGTGTGTAGAGCACTGTACTAAGCCATTGGGAGAATACAACAATATAGTGAACACATTGCCTGGACACAACATGCTAACAGTCTAGAGGGGGAGACAGACATTAATTTAAATTAATAGATTATGGATATATACATAAGTGCTATGGGGCTGGGAGGGGGGAAAGAACAAAGGGAGCAAGTCAGGGTGATGCCAAAGGAGTGGGACTTCCCACTGACTATATCCCAGAGGTCATGGCTGAAATTATGTCAGCTGTTGATCAGCAGTCAGGGTTGGGGAAGTATGGAGTCATCTGCCCCATGACCAAGCTCGGGCAGAGTCATAAATACTTGTGATATTCAAGCAAAATGTATTTCCCCCCCAAACTACCTGTGATAATTGTGTCATTCCATTTCAATTGCCCAGGAGAAGAAACAGAAGTTTAGTAGTTTGAATAATCTCGTAGCTATTTCTGCTCTAAGCTTTTTCAGTAGAAAGGGGCAGGGAATGTGTCTATTTATTGTTCTTCTGTACTCTCTCAAGTGCTTAGTAGTGTTCTGCACACAGGAAGCGCTCATTAAATTCGATTGAATGAATGAATGAATGAATGATGATTCCCTTACTTCCTGCTGCTGCCTCCACTGTTTCCCTTGGTTAATGGTTATTGCCTCCTTTAAGGAGAATAAATCAATAAATTGATCTAGGACTCCCTTCAAGAGCTACCACTGCCTCTGACACCTTGACTGGAACTTTGGACATTATGGGAAATGCTTTGGTCATATATATTTCTTGACCACATGGTGACCAATAACTCCTGGCCATCTCAGGTATCATCCATGCATGTGGTTGTTATAATAATAATAATGATGATGGTATTTGTTAAGCGATTACTATGTTCCAATGACTGTTCTAAGCACTGGGATAGATACAAGGTGATCAGGTTGTCCCACGTGGGGCTCACAGTCTTAATTCCCATTTTACAGATGAGGGAACTGAGGCACAGAGAAGTTAAGTGACTTGCCCAAAGTCACACAGCTGTTAAGTGGCAGAGCCAGGATTAGAACCCACAGCCTCTGACTCCCAAGCCTGTGCTCTTTCCACTAAGCCATGCTGCTTCTCGTGTTGTTCTATGACAAAGTGAAGTCAAGCATTCAAAGCTAAAGTGGCTGTTTGCCATTTTGACTTTATATATTGCCAGTATCAGGTGGAGAAAAAAGATGACCACTTTTCCTAACTTAACGAAGCGAGTTTCTACATTAATCAAGTGCATATTTACCCCCTTTAGACTTTAAGCTCCTTGTGAATGGGGAATTTGTCTACCAACTCGGTCATACTGTACTCTCACAAGCATTTAGAACGGTGCTCTTCACCCTGTAAGTACTGAATGAACACCTCTGATTGGTTGGTTGATTTATTGATGTGACATTTCCACCTCTGAAACACATTTTCTTTTGGGTAGCAGAGATTTTGCATAGCTTTGCAGAAAGGATAGAAATTGGTTGGGGCTTTGCTGCCACCATCAGTAAATACATCTAATACCACCAGAAGGATGGAGCAGTCCCTGCACTTGAAAACCATCACAGCCTTTCTTTGGTTCTTAAGATATCATTTCTTAAATGCACATGTGGAAAAAGTTTTCCTTATTTTCTTAACTCTGTTGACAATTTCACAGCTCTGAATAGCTGCTTGAGAGACTACTGCGTATCTTGAATGGAGAAACTAAACTGAATCTTTATGTAGATATGGATATTTCAGTTCCTTTTAAAACATGCCCCTTTTTACTAAAAAAGCTTTGAGTAGAAATGACTACAAGATTATTCCTACTAAACTTCTATTTCTTCTTCTGGGCAGGTGAAATGGAATGGCACAATTATCACAGGTAGTTTAGGTAAAAAAAGAATACATTTTGCTTGAATATTACAAACATTCATGACTCTGAAGAACTGACCTGCAAGTCAAAACATCTCCCACTGTGTTTTTATTTAAAGAAGACATGGTTGATGGTACAGATCATCCGTAGGTTTGTGTGTGACTGAAGAGGCAATTGTGGGACCCACATTCCTTACCACACTGTGCATGTGAACAAAGACTGTTGTGTTGGTTGTTTGTATTACCCACCTTTGCCTCCTTCCCAAGACCCCTTGGAAAAATCTACTCTTAAAAGTCACTCCTGTTTTGATAATGGTTCACCATGCTCCTCTGTCTGCTGTAGCCATCTTCCAGTTTTTAGCTTAAATGCATTATCGATTGAAACTATGGGATGTTGCGTCTTTGAAATATTTCCTTGATTGCCCTTGTTTTGTTTTTTTTTTTGTTTCCCAATTTCAGAACAACTACTCAGCAGTTCTTAAAGTATCCAGCCATTGTTCTTTCTACTTATGTCCCACTCAAGGAGACTTTGGTTTGGGAGAGATCACATGGAGACTGACTTCTTTCCCAAACAGTGTTCATGTTTGTGATCACGTTTTGCCATTTGATGTTGAGTACAGACCATAGGAAATGCTGATGGAACTGCTCACAGAGTCAGATAAAATATCTAAAACCATCGAGAGCAGTGAATTTTTGAGAATATACCCATTTACAAAGGAATCCAGTATCTCATTCTAAGGTGAAAAGACTTCTTTTCTGCTCTTCCCTAGCGATTGCTTGATAATAAATCAATCAATTATGGTATTTACTGAGCACTTACTGTGTACAGAGCACTGTACTAAGTACTTGAGAGAGTACAACAGAAGATAGACACATTCCCTGATAAACTGAAGATTATCATATTCATTCATGCTGCATGAGTGTGGTGTTACACAACTTGGTGGAATTGACATTTTCTTTTTCTGACTACAAAGAACTTTAATGAGAATGACAAGGAGAGAGGACATTTCTGTAAATGCAACACACATATTACTTGCTTTGAAGGCACACCTCCTCCAAAAGGCCCTCTTTCCTCTTCTCTCACTCACTTTTGCGTCACCTTTTGTTCTTCCCCCTCCCAGCCCCAAAGCACTTTTGTTGCACATGTAATTTATTTATTTATATTAATGTCTGTTCCTGCCCCCTCTAGATGGTAAACTCATTGTGAGCAGGGAATGTGTCTGTTCTATTGTTTTACTGTACACTCCCAAGCACTTGTACTCTCCCAAGCACCTAGTACAGTGCTTTGTACATGGTCAGTGCTCAATAAATATGATTGAGTGAATGAATGAATGAATGAATGAATGAATGAAAAAGATTTGAGGTGACTTCCCACATGGGTTACTATAATGTTTCTGCATTTTGTAAAAAGAAAAGAAAAATTTTATACAGGTGTAATTTATCCATCCTATATAAAGAGTCTGATCATTCATTCATTCATATTTATTGAGCACTTACTGTGTGCAGAGCACTGTTCTAAGCGCTTGGAAAGTACAACTCAGCAACATGTAGGGACGGTCCCTACCCAACAACGGGCTCACAGTCTAGAAGGGGGAGACAGAAAACAAAATAAAACACATAGGTGTCAAAACCAACAGAATAAATAGAATTATAGCTATATGGACATCATTAATAAAATAGAGTAGATAATTGGTTAGCTCTCGACTTTGTGCTGAGAGTTTTCAACCTTGAGATAAGAATACTAATTTTCAAATGACTATCACACTCATCATTGTGTGTATATGTGTGTGTGTGTGTGTGTGTGTGTGTGTGTGTGTGAATGTGGGTGAGCACACAGCCTATGTGTAGGGATAGGTTAAAGGATAAGGAGGTTATAATAAGAAGAGGAAAAAACTCCTTAGAGGTAAATACCTTGGGTCGAGGCAGCTATTTCAGTTTCTCAAGAAGTATCACAATTGATAACTGTATATGTGTGCATGTTTTTCAAATAATAACAATGGCATTTTTATTAAGCGCTTACTATGTGCGAAGCACTGTTCAAAGTGCTGGGGAGGGAACAAGGTGATCAGGTTGTCCCACGTGGGGCTCACAGTCTTCATCCTCATTTTACAGATGAGGTAACTGAGGCACAGAGAAGTTAAGTGACTTGCCCAAAGTCACACAGCTGACAAGTGGCAGAGCTGGAATTTGAACCCATGACCTCTGACTCCAAAGCCTGTGCTCTTTCACTGAGCCACACTGCTTCCGTAGAATGAAGAAGAACTGGATGATTAAGCATCTGTAGTAATCGGTGCTATTTCTACACTGGCTGAATTTGGCACAGCATTTATAAATCAGGAATAAAATTTCCATAGAAGCTAAACTCTCACTGCCTTGACATATAATGTCACATTCCTCTGGGCCCCCATTTTCCATACATCATTGAAGATGTTTCAGAAATACAATAGTTACAGACACTTGGACAATTAATTTGTTTGTACCTGCCTGCATCAATCATATATAAAAATATTCATGAGAGATCCAGCCTGAAAAGTATGAATTTTCAGAAATGAATTAATTCAGCATACATGAAGAACTGTTTAGATAGGCAGACACCTCACTATTTTCTAGAAATTCAGGCAACTTCTTGGTCAGAATAAATGTGTATCAATTTCTTGGGTTTTTAAACTTTCTAAATCAGGCTGAAGTGGAATCAGGCAATTCTATCACTCGCTGAACAAAGTGAGTGAGAAACAAGAACTGAGGAAAAACTTTCCCAAATGGACTAGGAGATTTATGTTATGTGCCTTCTGCTGCCCTCTACTGCTGCTTCCCATTTGACTCAAAAAAACCACCATTGTCCCAGAGCTTTTCTTGGGAAGAAAAATATAATGGATTAGAAATGTGATGTTGACTTTGAAGTGGGAATTCCCTTTCTCCTGGCAAGACCCAAATCTCACCTTCCAGACCTCAGTACTCATCTTTTCAGGCTAAAGGGAGAGCAAAAATTGGACAATTTGCTGAAAGTGCTAACTGTACTTTTGCACTTTCCTAGCTAAGTATTGGTTTGAATGTGTTAATCAAGTTTTGGATTTGAAGAATTATAACTTGGAGGAAAACTGTTCATTTACAATGCACAAGGATATTACTACAAACACCTTCTGTTCTGATTGGCCTGGCACTGTGTCATCATACCTATCACTGACATAGAGGAACACAGTTCCAAATATTGACATTTCTTGACACTGTCTGGGATACCACTGATATGTGCAGCTTTCGAGATAATTTTTCTAAAGGAAATCATCACCTTAAACCTAAATCTTTTCAGGGACAAATCACCAACTGGCACCAAACCAATAACTGTAAGGTGTTATTAGTGACTGAGGGTAGGGTGAATATCAAGTGCTAAATGGGGATTTAATTGCTTTTAGGGGTACAGATCTAAGTGCATAGGTGACACAGAAGGGAAGGTGAGTAGAGGACATGAGGGGTTAGTTAGACAAGACCTCGTGGAAGAGATGTGATTCTGGGGGGGATTTGAAAATGGGGAGAGTTCTGGTCTATTAGATATGAAGTCATCCTCCACCAACCACGATTATCCCAGTCTCAACTGTTGAATCCATCAACCTTCTCTAGCACTTACATACATATTCATAGCCATTTTCAGCACTTATGAGCTTTTTCAATTGTTCAACTTTCAATTTCAATTCTGTAAATATTTTAATATTTGCCTTCCCATTAGTATAAGCTTCTTGTAGGCAGGAAGGGTCTCACTAGCTTGTTTTGTTTTTCCTAAGGGTTTAGGAAATGCATTCTGCCCAGTGAATGCTTAGTAAATGTTATTACTACTACTGTTAGCAATTCTAATTTGGATCCATTTCAATTAGGTTATAGAATTCTTCCCTCCAACTAAACTGTTCTTCTTTCCCCTTAGTTAGTGAGCCCCAGGTGGGAGAGGGACTGTGTCTGATCTGATTGTATTGTATGTTCATCAGTGCTTAGCATAGTCCTTGGCACATAGTAAATATTTAATAAAATGTTTAACAAAAGAAGCAGCATGGCCCAGTGGAAATAGCGGAGTGTGAGAGTCAGAAGACCTGGGTTCTAATCCCTGCTCTGCCAATTGCTCTGTCAACTGCTTGCTGTGTGACCTTGGGCAAGTCACTTAACTTCTCTGTGCTTCAGTTTCCTCAACTGCAAAATGGGGTTTCCATACCTGTTCTCCTTCCTACTTTTACTGTGAGACCTATGTTGAATGGGACTTTGTCTGACCTAGTTAACTTGTACCCAGCCCAGTACTTAGAACAGTGTTAGATACATAATGAGTGCTTAACAAAATACCATAAAAACGTAATTATCATTTCTACTATTATCATTATTATCTACCCTCTCTAAGATTATCAGTGGCCTCCTTACAGCCCAGTGCACTGAGCTCAACTCAGTTCTAATTCTCTTTGACCTTTCAGCTGCCTTTGACAAATTAAAATCATCTTAAGTGAAACACTATAGGCTTCAGTTTTATTGACTTCATATTAACTGGTTCTACTCCTTCCTCTTTGAGTATTCCTTTTCAATCTCATTCCCTGGTTGCTCTTTCACTTAACAGCCCCTTAATGCCGGTGTTCTATGAATCTCTGTTCTGAATCCCTTACTCTTCTCATTCTCTTTATACTCTCTCAGGGAGTTCATTTGCTCTCAAGACTTCAGTTCCCAACTCTATGGGCATAATGCTCAAATCTACATCTGTGGCCTCAACCACCCATTGAACCTACAATCTGGCATTTACGCTTTCCTCCAAGCCATTTTCACTTTGTTGCCCCACCAGCCTCTGAAACTCAATACATCCAAAATTCAATCATTCACCATCCCCCTTAAACCACTTCTCTCAACTTTCCCATCTCTGTCAATGGCTTTAGTCAATTAATTGGTGATATTTATGGAGCATTTATTATTTTTTAAAGCTATTTGCTAAGCACTTACTATATGCCAGGTACTGTACTAAGCGCTAGGGTGGGAACAAGATAGCCAGGTTGGACACAGTCAATGCCCCACAAGAAGCTCACAGTCAATCCTCATTTTAATACTAATAATCATAATTATTATAATTATTGTTATAATTATTGTAGTATTTGTTAAGTGATTTGTGCCAGGCACTGTACTAAGCACTGGGTAAGATACAAGCAAATTGGTTTGGACACAGTCCCTGTCCCACGTGGGGCTCACAGTCTACAGATGAGGTAACTGTATCACTAACTGTCATCCCTGGATTACTTCCACGTCCCATCATCATCATCAATCGTATTTATTGAGCGCTTACTATGTGCAGAGCACTGTACTAAGCGCTTGGGAAGTACAAATTGGCAACATATAGAGACAGTCCCAGTCCCTACCCAACAGTGGGCTCACAGTCTAAAAGGGGGAGACAGAGAACAAAACTAAACATACTAACAAAATAAAATAAATAGAATAGATATGTACAAGTAAAATAAATAAATAAATAAATAGAGTAATAAATATGTACAAACATATATACATATATACAGGTGCTGTGGGGAAGGGAAGGAGGTAAGATGGGGGGATGGAGAGGGGGACGAGGGGGAGAGGAAGGAAGGGGCTCAGTCTGGGAAGGCCTCCTGGAGGAGGTGAGCTCTCAGCAGGGCCTTGAAGGGAGAAAGAGAGCTAGCTTGGCGGATGGGCAGAGGGAGGGCATTCCAGGCCAGGGGGATGACGTGGGCCAGGGGTCGATGGCGGGACAGGCGAGAACGAGGTACGGTGAGGAGATTAGTGGCGGAGGAGCGGAGGGTGCGGGGTGGGCTGTAGAAGGAGAGAAGGGAGAGAAGGAGAGAAGGGAGTCCCACTTCCTTCACCCCTGTGCATGAGCTGATAGAAATCCAGATACCAAGCTGACCTCATCCACTACAAGTTCATCCTTGCCTGTTTTAACTTGGTCCTCACCTCTGCCCCGCAATACTATTTCTCCACCATGCCCATTGCCCTCCCCAGTTGTTTCAGTGATTTAACTCCCTCCTCAAACCCTCTGCCACCCTGCCTTCCCCATCTCTTTCTTGTCCCTAATTACCTGGACATGTATTTTATTGAGAAAATTGAAACCATCAGGTGTGATCTCCCTAAAATCTCGCCAGCTCCACTCCAGCCCCTCCCTCCTCCTGTCACTACTTCAATTCTCCCATCTTTCCTAAAGTATCTCAGGAGATCTCCTGCCTCCTCTCAAAATCCACCCCCTCCACCAGCACCTCCGATCCCATCCCGTCACACCTTAGCAAAGCACCTGCCCCATCTCCTTTGCCTCCCTGACTGCCATCTTCAACTGTTCTCCCCCCAGTGGCTTGTTCCCCACTGATCTCAACCATGCTCATAAATCCCCTTCCTAGAAAAACCCTCCCTTGACCCCATGGCTCACTCCAGTTGTCACCCCAACTCCCTCCTACCATTCCTCTCCAGATTCCATTTTTAATGGTATTTGGTAAGTGCTTACAATGTGCCCAGCACTATATTAAGCACTAGGATACATACAAACTAATTAGGTTGGACACAGCGGATGGCCCACATGGCACTCTTAAAATTATTCACCATGCTTTACAGATGAAGTAACTGAGGCATAGAGAAGTTTAGTGACTTGTCCAAAGTCACACAGCAGACAATTGGCAGAGCCATCATTAAAACTCAGGTCCTTCTGACTCAGGCCCATGCTCTATCCAATAGGCCATGCTGTTTCCTTGAGTGAGTAGTCTACACACACTCTTTCCACTTCCTCTCAATCAATCATATTTACTGAGTGTTTACCATGTGCAGAACACTGTACTAAGCACTTGGGAGAGTACAATATAACCATATGAGAAACATTCCCTGTCCTCAATGAGCTTACAGTCTAGACAGGAGAGACAGACCATTAATATAAATAAATAAATTATGGATATGTAAATAAGTGTTATGGGGCTAGGAGGGGGGATGAATAAAGCAAGCAAGTCAGGGAGATGCAGAAGGAAGTGGTAGAACAGTGCTCTGCACATAGTAAGCGCTTAACAAATGCCATCAGTATTATTATTAAGAAAAGGAGAAGAGACCTTAGTAATGGAAGGCCTGTTGGAGATGAGCCTTCAGAAAGGCTTTGAAGCCCTGGAAGAGTAATTGTCTTTTGGTTTTGAGGAGGGAGGGCATTGAGGGAGGGCATTCCAGGCCAGGTGCAGGGCATGGGCAAGGAGTTAATGTCAAGATAGGTGAGTTAGAGGTACAGTGAGTAGGTTAGCAGTAGAAGAGTGAAGTATGTGGGCTGGGTTGTAGTTGGAGAATAATGAGGTGACACAACAGGGGGCAAGGGGATTGAGTGCTTTAAAGGCCATCGTAAGGAGTTTCTGTTTGTTGCAAAGGTGGATGGGCAACCACTGGAGGATCTTGACGAGTGGGCAAACACAGACTGAATGCTTCTGTAGAAAAATTATCTGGGCAGCAGAGGGAAATATGGACGGGAGTGGGGAGAAACAGGAGGCAGGGAGGTAAGCAAGGAGGGTGATGGAGTAGTAATCAAGTCAGAATAGGATAAGTACTTGGATTAACATAGCAGAAGTTTGGATGGAGAGGAAAGGGCAGATTTTAACAATGTTGCAAAGGTTGAACCAACAGGATTTAGTGATAGAGCCAATGTGTGGGATGAATAAGAGAGAGGTGTCAAGGATCATGCCAATTTTACAGGCTTTTGAGACAGGAAGGATGATAGTGCTGTCTAGAGTGATGAGAAATTCAGGGGAAAGACTGGGTTGTGGGGGAAGATGAGTTCTCATTTTGACATTCAGTTAAATTCAGTCATATTTATTGAGTGCTTACTGTGTGCTAACCACTATACTAAGTGCTTGGAAGAGTACATATTAAGTTTGAGTTGATGGCAGGACATTCAAATAGAGATGTCTTAAAGGAAGGAAGAAATGAGAGACTGCGGAGTCCCCTTAACCCCATGTAATCTGGCTTCAGCCCCCTTCACTCCACAGAAATCACACACTCGAAGGTCACCAGTGACCTCCTTCTTGCCCAATCCAATGTCCTCTACTCCATCCTCGTCCTCCTCTATCTCTCAGCTTCCTTTGACGCTAACACCCCTTCTCCTGGAAATATATCCAAGCTTTTCTTCGCTGAAACTGTACTCTCCTGGTTTTATTCTCGTCTCTCTGGCTGCATCAGCCTCCTCTCTGATCTTCCATCCTCGTCTCTCTCCCCAATTCAACCCATACTTCATGCCGCTGCCCGGATTGTCTTTGTCCAGAAACGCTCTGGGCATGTTACTCCCCTCCTCAAAAATCTCCAGTGGCTACCAATCAATCTGCGCATCAGGCAGAAACTCCTCACCCTTGGCTTCAAGGCTGTCCATCACCTCACCCCCTCCTACCTCACCTCCCTTCTCTCCTTCTCCAGCCCAGCCCGCACCCTCCGCTCCTCTGCCGATAATCTCCTCACCGTGCCTCATTCTCACCTGTCCCACCGTTGACCCCCGGCCCACGTCATCCCCCGGGCCTGGAATGCCCTCCCTCTGCCCATCTGCCAAACTAGCTCTCTTCCTCCCTTCAAGGCCGTACTGAGAGCGCACATCCTCCGGGAGGCCTTCCCAGACTGAGCCCCCTCCTTCCTTTCCCCCTCGTCCCCCTCTCCATCCCCCCCGTCTTACCTCCTTCCCTTCCCCACAGCACCTGTATATATGTATATATGTTTGTACATATTTATTACTCTATTTATTTTACTTGTACATATCTATTCTATTTATTTTATTTTGTTAATATGTTTGGTTTTGTTCTCTGTCTCTCCCTCCTAGTGAGCCCACTGTTGGGTAGGGACTGTCTCTATATGTTGCCAACTTGTATTTCCCAAGCGCTTAGTACAGTGCTCTGCACACAGTAAGTGCTCAATAAATACGATTGATTAATTGATTGATTGATTGCTCCTTCTAAGTCCTTTTCGCAGGCTTCTCCTCTGTCTCCCACCCCCTAAATGTAGGAGTCCCTCAAGTCTCAGTTCTTGGTACCTTTCTATTTCCCATCTACACACACTCCCTTGGAGAACTCATTCACTACCCTGGATTCAACTTGGTCTTGTGGATAGAGCATGAGCCTGGGAGTCAGAAGGATCTTTGTTCTAATCCCAGCTCTGCCACATGCCTGCTGTGTGATCTTGGGTAAGTCATTAAACTTCTCTGGGCCTCAGTTCCCTCATCTGTAAAGTGGGGATTGATAGAGTGAGCCCCACGTGGGACAGGGACTGTGTTCAACCCAATTTTACTTGTATCCACCCCAGAGCTTAGAACAGTGCCTGGCACATGGTAAATGCTTTACAAATACCTCAGTTATTTTTAAGTGGATAATTCCCTAATCTACATCTCCAGCCCTGCCTGATCTCTCTCTGCTGTAGTCTCTCGTTGCCTCTTGCCTTCAGAATATCTCTACTTGGTTGTCCTTCTGCCACTGCAAACTTAACATGTCTAAAACATAAGTCCTTATCTTCCCAAGCAAACCCTGTCCTTCCCATCACTGTAGACAGCACCATCATCCTTTCTGTCTCACAGGCCCATAAAATTGGCATTATCCTTCACACCTCTGTCTCATTCAACCCACAGACTCAATCTATCACTAAATCCTGTCAGTTCAACCTTCACAATATTGCTAAAATCCTCCCTTTCCTCTCCATCAAAACTACTACCATGTTAATCCAAGAATTTACCATATCCTGCCTTGATTACTGCACCATCAGCCTCCTTGCTGGCATCCCTGCCGCCTGGTTCTCCCCACTCCAGTCCATACTTCACTCTGCTGCCCAGATCATTTTTCTACCAAAACATTCAGTACATGTTTTCCCATTCCTCAGGAACTTCCAGTGTTTTCCCATCCACCTTTGCATCAAACACAAATGCCTTACCATTGCCTTTAAAGCACTCAATCAGCTTGCCCCCTCCCACAACCTACTACAACCTATTTCTTATTACAACTTTCCTATTACAACCCAGCCTGCACACTTTGATCCTCTAACGCCAACCTACTCACTGTACTTCAGTCTCATCTATCTTGTTGCTGACCTCTCACCCACCTCCTGCCTCTGGCCTTGAACATCTTTTCTCTTCATACCTAATAGACAATCACTCTCCCTACTTTCAAATCCTTATTAAAAGCACATCTCCTCCAAGAGGCCTTTCCTAAGTCTTTATTTCCTCTTTTCCCACTTCCTTCTGCATTGCCCTTGCATTTGGATTTGCACCCTTTATTCACTCCTCCTTCAGCACTTATGTCTGTCTTGTCTTATGCTGTCAAGCTTCCTCCGACCCATAGCGACGCCATGGACAGTTCTCTCTAGAATGCCCCACCTCCATCTGCAATCATTCTGGTAGTGTATCCATAGAGTTTTCTTGGTAAAAATACAGAAGTGGTTTACTATTGCCTCCTTCCACGCAGTAAACTTGAGTCTCCATCCTTGACTCTCTCCCATGCTGCTGCTGACCAGCACAGGAGAGTTTTGACTTGTAACAGATTATTTTCCACTTGCTAGCCACTGCCCAACCTAGGAATGGAATGGATATAATAATGATAATAACTAATGATGATATTTGTTAAGTGCTTACTATGTGCCAAGCGCTGTTCTAAGCACTGGGGTTGATGCAAGGTAATGAAATTGTCCCACGTGGGGCACTCAGTCTTAATCCCAATTTTATATATGAGGTAACTGAGGCACAGAGAAGTTAAATGATTTGCCTGAAGTCACATAGCTGATTAGTGGCAGAGCCAGGATTAGAACTCACGATGCCTGACTCCCAAGCTTGCGCTCTCTCCACTAAGCCACGCTGCTTCTCTGCCTGTGCCTCTGCTTCACTTTCCCTCCCATAATAGATCCTGGAAGAGTACTGGAAGCAATCCAGGTGCAACCCTGAGAGGGGGACATTTATATATGTACCCCTAATTAATTCATTTACATTAATGTCTGTCTCTCCCTCCAGACTGTAAACTCATTAGAGGCAGGGAATATTTCTACTAACTGTCTGCTATGCTGTATTCTCCCAAGTGCTTAGAAGAGTATGATGATGATGATGGTATTTGTTAAGCGCTTACAATGTGCAAAGCACTATTCTAAGCATTGGGGTGGGATACAAGGTGATCAAGTTGTCTCACGTGGGGCTCACAGTCTTAATCCCCATTTTACAGATGAGGTAACTGGGGCACAGAGAAGTTAAGTGACTTGCCCAAAGTCACACAGCTGACAAGTGGCAGAGCCAGGATTAGAACCCATGACCTCCAACTCCCAAGCCCAGGCTCTTTCCACTGAGCCACGCTGCTTCTCTATGACTGATTGATGGATTGTAACTGAGGTACAGAGAAGTTAAGTGACTTGCCGTAGGTCACACAGCTGACAAGTAGTGGAGCTGGGATTAGAACTCAGGTGCTCTGATTGCCAGGCCTGTGTTTTCCACTAGGCCATTCTGCTTCTTTATGTTCTATGCATACTTACTGTGTACTGTGCATACTGTACTAAGCCCTTGGGAGAGGACAGTATAGTTGGTAGATACTATATCTACCTTCGAGGAGCATACTATTTACTGGGGGAGACAGATATGAAAATAAATTACAGATAAGGGGAAGCAGAGGAGTATAAGGATATGTATTTCAGTGCTGTGGTCATGGGGTGGAGTGAGTTTCAAGGTGCTCGAGGATCCATCAATCATATTTTTTAAGCACTTACTCTATGCAAACCTCTGTACTAAGCACTTGAAATGAAACAATATAACAATATAACAGAGTTAGTGGACACACTCCCTGCCCACAATGATCTTACATTCATTCATTCATTCAATCAATCACATTTATTGAGTGTTTACTGTGCGCAGAGCACTGTATTTCCTAAGCACTTAGGAAGTACAAGTTGGCAACATATAGAGACAGTCCCTACTCAACAGTGGGCTCACAGCCTAGAAGGGGGAGACAGGGAACAAAACCAAACATATTAACAAAATAAAATAAATAGAATAAATATGTACAAATAAAATAAATAAATAAATAAATAGAGTAATAAATACGTACAAACATATATACATATATACAGGTGCCGTGGGGAGGGGAAGGAGGTAAGGTGGGGGGATGGGGAGGAGGAGGAGGAGGAGAGGAAGGAGGGTGCTCAATCTGGGAAGACCTCCTGGAGGAGGTGAGCTCTCAGTAGGGCTTTGAAGGGAGGAAGAGAGCTAGCTTGGCGGAAGTGCAGAGGGAGGGCATTCCAGGCCAGGGGGATGAGGTGGGCCGGGGATTGACGGTGGGACAGGCGAGAACAAGGCATGGTGAGGAGATTAGCGACAGAGGAGCGGAAGGTGTGGGCTGGGCTGTAGAAGGAGAGAAGGGAGGTGAGGTAGGAGGGAGGGAGGTGAGGTAGGAGGCGGTGAGGTGATGGACAGCCTTGAAGCCGAAGGTGAGGAGTTTTTGCCTGATGCATAGGTTGATTGGTAGCCACTGGAGATTTTTGAGGAGGGGAGTAACATGCCTGTCTAGAGCATTTCTGGACAAAGATGCTCCGGGCAGCGGCGTGAAGTATGGATTGAAGTGGGGAGAGACAGAAGGATGGGAGATTGGAGAGGAGGTTGATGCAGTAATCCAGACGGGACAGGATGAGAGCTTGAATGAACAGGGCAGCGGTTTGGATGGAGGGGAAAGGGAGGATCTTGGCAATGGTTCGTAGGTGAGACCGGCAGGTTTTGGTGATGGCTTGGACGTGAGGGGTGAACGAGAGAGCGGAGTCGAGGATGACACCAAGGTTGCGGGCTTGTGAGATGGGAAGGAAAGTAGTGCCGTCAACAATGATGGGAAAGTCAGGGAGAGGGCAGGGTTTGGGAGGGAAGACAAGGAGTTCAGTCTTGGACATGTTGAGTTTTAGATGGCGGGCAGACATCCAGATGGAGATGTCTTGAAGGCAGGAGGAGATGTGATCCTGGAGGGAGGGAGAAAGAGCAGGGGCAGAGATGTAGATTTCTTGAGTAGTTAAGTAACTTGCCCAACGTCACACAGCAGACAAGCATGGCTCAGTGGAAAGAGCACAGGCTTTGAAGTCAGATGTCATGGGTTCAAATCCCAGCTCCCCACCTGTCAGCTGTGCGACTTTGGGCAAGTCACTTCACTTTTTAGGGTCTCAGTTACCTCATCTGTAAAATGGAGATTAAGACTGTGAGCCTCCCGTGGGACAACCTGATCACTTTGTAACCTCCCCAGCGCTTAGAACAGTGCTTTGCACATAGTAAGTGCTCAATAAATGCCATTATAAAAAAAAACTTGCATTAGAACTCAGGTCCTTCTGACTCCCGAGGCCAGTGTTGTAGCTGCTAAACCACGCTCTTTCTCTAAGTACGCGGCTCTGCACACTGGAGGTACTCAGTAAATACTCGTGATGTTGATGATTGGAAAATAATTGAAATTATATAGGAGAGTGTTTTGAGTTCTTAGGAGTAACAGCACTACATACATCTAAAGTGTTTTAAGTATCCTGTTCTATAGAGATATTTTTTCAGTGAAAGAAACCAAAAATTTAATTTTAAAATGCCACTAGATGGAGGTGTGTTCTCATATTATTTTCAGTAACTAAAATAAACCAGAAAACATAAGCATTTGTAAACAGTATTTTCTATCAAGTCAATGTCACCACAGTAGACTGTGAATTTAGCAGATATCCAAATCATTTGGGCAAAATCCCTTCTTTTCCCTCCACTACATGAGTAATTCAGATGGAAACGAGGAAATATCTGCCTATGCTGCCCAAAGTAACTGTGTTTGTGTAGGTATAACTTTTAGACTCCATATATAGTCATATATATGTAGACATAGCATGCATTTAATCTACAACATTTCAATTTCTTTAAAACCATTAATTAATAAATATGATAATCCTTATCACTATATAACACACTTCTAAACACCTGAATATTAGATGACAATTAGAAGAAATCTCCTTTTTATGATATTTGTTAAGTGCTTACTATGTGTCAAACACTGTTTTAAGCCCTGGGGTAGGTACAAATTAATCAGGTCGGACACAGTCCCTGTTCGGCGTAGGGCTCACTGTCTAAATAGGAGGGAGAACAGGTATTTAATTCCCATTTTACAATTTTGAAACTGAGGCACAGTGACTTGCCCAAGATCACACAAGAAGCAGTTGGCAGAGCTGGTATTAGAACCCAGATCCTCTGATTCCCTGGCCTGTGCTCTTTCCATCAGGCCACTCTGCTTCTCATGGCCTAATCTCCTATACTACGCTCCCTCTTTTCTCTGTTTTCTTCTTACTGACGTGTCCTTTCCTTTGACTATTTTTTACATTTGCTACCTACTGCTTGGAAGTTTAAAAATTGCTCGACATTTTCAACAGTTTCTTGAGCTGTCTCAAACTGTGAGATCCATATGGGACAGGGATAGGAATTATCTAGTATCTACCCCTGTACTCAGTACAGGGCTTAACCCACAGAATGCACTTACCAAATATCATTGTTATTATTAAAAAGGTATAATTAATATGTAACATGATTTGGAGCTTTCCCCAGTTAGAGTGTAAGCCTCTGGTGGGCTGAGAAAATGTCTGGTGCTTCTGTTGAATTTTCCCTAGAGCTTAGTGCAGTACATTACGTCCAGCAGTCCAATCAATCCATAGTATTTATCATCATCAATCACATTTATTGAGCGCTTACTGTGTGCAGAGCACTGTACTAAGCGCTTGGGAAGTACAAGTTGGCAACATATAGAGACAGTCCCTACCCAATAGTGGGCTCACAGTCTAAAAGTGTTTATCGAGTGTTTCCTCTGTGTAGAGGACTGTACTAAGCAGTTGGGAGAGTACAATATAAATTACTGCATAGACACTATTACTGTTAACAATTATAACTGTACTTCACTCAAATTTGCCGTAAATGAATTACTGTTCAGATTAAAATGTGTAGTGAAGGAATGGTCACACTGGATGAGGTATTTCTGGGAGGTTTCTAGTTTCAATATCAATCCATCACTGGTAATTATAAAGCTTTCATTTAGGGCACTGGATTAAGCCCTTGGAAAAGTATAATACATTAAGATTGGTAGACACGATCCTGAGGCTTGAATGTGTGCTGTCAGCTTTCGTTATACATGTTGTTACATGCACTGACTAGTTCCATGCCAGTCAGATGTAAGGCCTAGGTT
Organism: Tachyglossus aculeatus; assembly: GCF_015852505.1. Lineage (NCBI taxonomy): Eukaryota > Metazoa > Chordata > Mammalia > Monotremata > Tachyglossidae > Tachyglossus > Tachyglossus aculeatus. The sequence goes on along the minus strand of NC_052066.1, from coordinate 111,408,479 downwards.
CTTAGCTACTTCAAGAGAGCAGCTCTCTCTTGTAGTCAGCTGTCCTCAAGTAAAGCAAGGGAAGCAACATGGCCTAGTGGATAGACCACGGACCTGGAAGCCAGATGGACCTGACTTCTAATTCCAGCTCCATAACTTGTCAGCTGTGTGACCGTGGGAAAGTCACTTAACTTCTCTGTACCTCAGTTACCTCATCTGTAAAATGAGCATCAAGACTGTGAGCCCCATGTGGGACATGGACTGAGTCCAACCTGATTAGCTTGTATCTACCCCAGAGCTTAGAATAATGCTTGACACATAGTAAGCCCTTAACAATTACCATTATTGTTATTATTATTTATAAATTATTTCTTTCCCACGACTCTACCCCTGCTCTGCCAATCACCTCCACCCTGCCTACTTTTCTTCTCTCCCCAGCCCCTTCACTCCCACCCTGTCCTGTTCCATATCCCACCAGGTCCCACTAAATCACCAGGTGGTGGGGATGTGGAAAAGTGGATCAGAGAGATTTGTGCTGGGATCAGGAATGGGTAAGAAGATGGTAGATAGAATCAATCAATCAATCATATTTGTTGAATGCTTACTGTGGGTAGAACACTGTACTAAACTCTTGGGAGAGTACAATGTAGCAGAGTTGGTAGACAGGTTCCCTTGCCCATAATGAGCTTACAGCCCAGAGGCCATGGGGAAGAATTGCCATGAAACAGTTTTAAAAAGGAAAGGTAGGGACATGAAACAGGAAAATGGTTGGATGAATGGATTTTTTTTAAAGTTACCTATCTGGTGGTAACTGACCATAACAGAGAATTTCTTGCTTAGTAAGTTTGCAAGTCGGATACGTAAACCATTGTAACAGTCTTTCATTACTTAATTTTTTAGAACAAAATGTTCAGAATGAAGTTAGTTTTCTACATGCCCAGGATTAAAGGACACTAGAAAGAGCCCTTTATTTAGTGTACCAGTCCTTTTATCGTTTTCTGTTTTTAAAATTTAATATTGTTTTAAAAATCTAGTTTCAATTGAGCACCTGCTGTCTACTGAGCATTGTACTAAGTGTTTGGGAGTTGAATCATATCTTAGATGTAGTGTCTCAATCACATGTGTTTTTAATGAATATGTTTACAGAAGGTATCCATAATCTATGGAGACTATCTAAACTATTAGTTTATTTTGAGTTCTAGGTCACTGGTGGTCTGATGATAGTAATTATTATTGTGGCATTTGTTAAGCACTTACTATATACTGAACACTGGGATAGACAGTCAATGGGCTGCCATGGGAGTGCCCTCCCTCTTCCCCCTACCCTTGGGGCATGATGGCATGATGGCATGGTGGCATGGTGGGGTTAGCTTGCAGTTCAGAGGGAATCTGCCTGTGGCAGTTTACTCCAGACCCTTTCAAAGAGTCAGAGCCTCTGGTGACCCTGGGCACAGAGAAAAATACAAGAGCTCTATTCTGATCTGGAGAGTTTATATTTACATTTTTAGGGATTTTTTTTTAGCAAACAGCCAATTGCACAATAAATCTGGATAGATATCATACCATCAGACCCAATCACTGACACCATGGGGCTCCTTTTCTAAGTGGGGAAAACAGATATTTACTTGCTATTTTACAGATGAGGAAAGTGATGCACAGAAAAGTTATATGATGATGATGATAATGACATTTATTAAGTGCTTACTGTGTGCAAAACACTGTTCTAAGCACTGGGGAGGTTACAAGGTGATCACGTTGTCCCACGGGTGGCTCACCATCTTAATCCCCATTTTACAGATGAGGTCACTGAGGCACGGAGAAGTTAAGTGACTTGCCCAAAGTCACACAGTTGACAGTTGACGGAGCCAGGATTTGAACCCCTGACCTCTGACTCCAAAGCCCGGGCTCTTTCCACTGAGCCACGTTGCTTCTCATAACACACCCAAGGTCATACAGCAGACAAATGATGGAGCTGGGATTAGGAATCCAGTTCTCCCAGGTCCCAGTCCTGTGCTCTTTCCCATAGACCATACTGACCTCTTAACTGGATGAATTGTAGCTATTTATCTATTTCAAACAAACATCACAGTTTGCAAGAGGAGGACCTTGCTGAAATTGTGGCCAAATCTGGCCCTTCCCCTTCATATCTGATTGACTACTACTCTCTTCACCTTCAAAACACTCCTAAAATCACATCTCCTCCAAGAGGCCTTCCTGGACTGAGCCCTCATTTATACTACCTCATTCTCCTCTCTGTATTGCCTATGCACTTGGCTCTGTTCCCCTTAATAATAATAATGATGGCATTTGTTAAGCGCTTACTATGTGTGATGCACTGTTCTAAGCGCTGGGGGGGATTCAAGGTGATCAGGTTGTCCCACCTGGGGCTCACAGTCTTAATCCCTATTTTACAGATGAGGTAACTGAGGCTCAGAGAAGTGAAGTGACGTGCCCAAAGTCACACAGCTGGCAAGTGGCAGAGCCGGGATTAGAAACCATGACCTCTGACGCCCAAGCCCGGGCTCTTTCCACTGAGCCACAGTGCCCTCCTCAATGTCCTTAAACACTTGACATTCACCCCACCCTCAGCCCCACATACCTTTGTACTCTGCCATTCTTCCTATCTGAATTTATTTTTGTGCCTGTCTCCCCCTCTAGACTGTTTGCTCCTTAAATACCTACTCTGCTGTATGGAATTCTTCCAAGTGCCTAGTACAGTGCTCTGCACAAGGTAAGCATCCAATAATCTCTACTGATTGACAGTCAGACAGTGTGTGCAGAGCGTGCATAGAAAGATAAATCCTTGCTGGGTTAATGACTATTTAAAAAAATAATGTTCCCAACACAACCCTTTCCTGACTCTTAAGCAATAGTTCCAAAAATTGGCTTTAAAAACATTCCTTGATGCATATAATATATGTATGGATTTTTTTTGTTCCTGATTTTTTTCTGCCCCTCTGCATTTAATCTGAGACCTGTTGAAGTAATACAGAGTTCTCTTTCTAACCACAATGTTCCCTGTTGTAATTTTGAATATCCAGGCTAAGTTTTCTGTAGACCTTTTTGGCAACAGTTTTGAGTGTGTTTCTTTATTTCATGGCTGTGGCTAACACTCACTACTATTTTAAGCCTACTGTCCTCTAGACTGTTCTCCCCACTCTAGACTATAAACTCAAAGTATAAAATGTCACCTTAGCTTCAAGACTGAATGGAAACTGTGCTAAAGCTCCAGAATATGACTCTCAAAGAGCAGGGAATGTGTCTACCAACTTTGTTGTATTGTACTCTTCCAAGTGCTGAATACACAGTACTAAGTACTTGGTAAGCATTCAATCAATACCATTAATTGATTGATTGATCTATTGTGCTGGGATTGGGATTGTCCTCTCAAAGCATCAGTAGTGTAGTAGGGTAATGCCCAACATCACAAAGATCCGCCCTTTCCTCTCCATCCAAACCACTACCTTGCTGGTTCAATCTCTCATCCTATCCCGACTGGATTACTGCATCAGCCTCCTCTCTGATCTCCCATCCTCCTGTCTCTCTCCACTTCAGTCTATACTTCATGCTGCTGCCCAGATTATTTCTGTACAGAAACACTCTGAGCATGTCACTCCCCTCCTCAAAAATCTCCAGTGGTTGCCTGACAACCTACGAATCAAGCAAACACTCCTCACTCTTGGCTTCAAGGCTCTCCATCATCTCACCCCCTTCAACCTCACCTCCCTTCTCCCCTTCTACAGCCCACCCTGCACCCTCCGCTTCTCTGCGGCTAACCTCTTCACTGCGCCTCATTCTCACCTGTTCCACTGTTGACCCCTTGCCCACGTCCTCCCCCTGGCCTGGAATGCCCTCCTTCCACACATCAGCCAAGCTAGCTCTCTTCCTCCCTTTAAAGCCCTACTGAGAGCTCACCTCCTCCAGGAGGTCTTCCCAGACTAAGCCCCCTTTTCCCTCTCCTCCTCCCCAGCGCCCCCCACCCTACCTTCCTCCTCTCCCCACAGCACTTGTATATTTTTGTACATATTTATTACTCTATTTATTTTATTTATACATATTTACTACTTCACTCATTTTATTAATAATGTGCATATAGCTATAATTCTATTAATTCTGACAGTTCTAACACCTGTCTACATGTTTTGTTTTGTTGTCTGTTTCCCCCTTCTAGACTGTGAGCCTGTTGTTGGGTAGGGATCGCCTCTATATGTTGACTACTTGTACTTCCCAAGCGCCTAGTACAGTGCTCTGTACACAGTAAGCGCTCAATAAATACAATTGATTGAATGAATGAATGAATGAACAGTGAACTTGAAGCCATTAGAATGGGTTCCCTGGAGATTGTGAAAGAATTAATGGTACAATAACAAGAAACACTATGTGGACCTTAAGTTTTGGGCTAAAAGGCTTGGCCAAGCCTGCAGCCTGTGAGTATTTTAGTGTTTTCCACAAACTGGCTTGAATTTTACCTAGTGGGAGGGAAGCTGGGACTAAAAAATAGAGTGTGTTTTGAAATAAAATATTGATAATTAATATTAAAGCACAAATAGGATAGTGGACGTGATCAAGATAACTTTTGTATTCCTAGTAAGAAATATGTAAAGATGCTATTGTGATTCTAAATAGCATACCTCCTTTGGGAATTTGTAAACTAAAATTGTTTTTGTAGTGAGAATTAGATGAGATCTATTGAGTTATTTGATTAAGAACAACACAATGATTTCTATTAGAAAGAACTAGTGGAAAGTGCTTAGGGCTGGAAATCAGAAGATTTAGGTTCTGTCATCATCATTAATGGTGTTTCTTGTTCCTTATGATGTGCAGAGTACAGTATTATCAGCTTGGGAGAGCAGAGTACAACAGGGTTGGGAGATATGTTCTCTTCCTATAATAAGGGCACAATCTTCTCCTGATTGTTTCTTCATCTATAATATGGAAATAGCACACCTGTTCTTCCTATGTTTGATCTGTTTATCTTGTACCTACTTCAAAACTTAGCAGAGTGCTTAATAATCATGATAATAATATTGAAAATTTTAGTATTTAAATAATAATAATAATAATAATGGTATTTGTTAAGCACTTACTATGTGCCAAACACTGCTCTAAGCGCTGGGGGAGATATAAGGTCATAGGGTTGTCCCACGTGGGGCTCATAGTCTTCATCCCCATTTTACAGATGAGGGAACTGAGGAACAGAGAAGTGAAGTGACCCGTCCAAAGTCACGCAGCTGACAAGTGGCAGAGCCAGGATTAGAACCCATGACCTCTGACAACCGAGCCCGGGCTCTTTCCACTAAGCCACACTTCTTCTCAGTACTTAGTATGTTCCAAGCACTGTACTTAGTGCTGGGGTACATAGAAAATAATCATATCGGACACAGTCCCTGTCCCACAGGGGGCTCAAATATAAATCCTAATTGTCAATTGCAAACAAAATTCATACTTACTGTCTAATGAAAATATAAAAAGTTTCTACATTTTAAGTTGATAGATATTTTAAGGAGCATTCAACTTCCCCTCTATGATAGTTAGATTTGGGCACGATTCAACTCCCTGGAAGAACTTTTCCTTTCGTATAGCCAATCCATTTTTATGGGTATAAATTGCTCCTGAGTTCAGGCTGTGAGAGTCTATTTCATATATTCTCCTGACCCCTTCAAGTGTTAGAGTTGATTTGTGAAGCTGTCACTGAGGTTAGGGACTATGACTGTGTTGGGGGTTGGATTTCTAGGGAGTTAGAGGATGATGGGACGTCTTAAAGGCAGAGGGAAATAGCTGAGGGAACCTGGTGGAGGATTGTGCACTCTGAATTATTGTAACACACTGCTGGATAACGTGCAGTCTTTGACTTTGACATGTGGAATTTGATGAGATTCCTTAAGGGCACCCCCTCCAGACTGTATGCTTATTGTGGGCAGGGAATGTATCTTTTTGCTGTTATATTGTGCTCTCCCAAGCACTTACTACAGTGCTCTGTACATAGTAAGCACTCAATAAATAAGATTGACTGACTGACTGACTGAATGGTGATCAAGAAAGGCACACGGAGTTGGGTCTGACAAACCTGAGGATTACTATTACTCTATTTATTTATTTATTTATTTTACTTGTACATATCTATTCTGTTTATTTTATTTTGTTAGTATATTTGGTTTTGTTCTCTGTCTTCCCCTTTTAGACTGTGAGCCCACTGTTGGGTAGGGACTGTCTCTACATGTTGCCAATTTGTACTTCCCAAGCGCTTAGTATAGTGCTCTGCACATAGTAAGTGCTCAATAAATACGATTGATGATGATGATGATGATTAATAAAATTCAATCAATTTATCAATGGCAATTATTAAGATGCTGGTTGTGTGCAGAGTACTGTACTAAGAGCCTGGGTGAGTCCATTACAACTGAGTAGAAACTTAGTAGAGGAGAAAGTTGGTAGAAACTTTCCCTGCCCACCAGAATAAAGATGGGAAAAGCCTTCTAAATTAGTTTTTAACTGGTGTTTTAATTATTTCTTTAGTAATATGCTAAACCTGTCTATCTGGCACTGTAATCCACTGAGGTTAATGGATGTAATTTTAGAAACAAAGGTGTGTTTGCTTTCGTCTCTGAGAGACTGATTCAATAGAAATTTTAGTCAGGGTTATGTTTGCTTCCTGTAAGCAAAGGTTATATTTGTTTTGCAATATAACTGCTTTGAGACTCCAAGTGATTTGGGTGGTTTAAATATTCTTTTATAGTTTTTATTCATTCATTCATTCATTCAACTGTATTTATTGAGCACTTACTGTGTTCAGAGCACTGTACTTAGCGCTTGGGAAGTACAAGTTGGCAACATATAAAGTCCCTACCCAACAATGGGCTCACAGTCTAGACAGAGAAGACAGACAACAAAACAAAACATGTAGACAGGTGTCAAGTCGTCAGAACAAATAGAATTAAAGCTCAATGCACATCATTAACAAAATAAATAGAATAGTAAATATGTACAAGTAAAATAAATAGAGTGATAAATCTGTACAAACATACAGGTGCTGTGGGGAGGGGAAGGAGGTAGGGCGGGAGGGATGGGGAGGGGGAGGAGGGGGAGAGGAAGGAGGTAAGGTAAGTCTGGTAAGGCGTCTTGGAGGAGGTGAGCTCTCAGTAGGGCTTTTGAAGGGAGGAAGAGAGCTAGCTTGGCCGATGTGCGGAGGGAGGGCATTCCAGGCCCGGGGGATGACGTGGGCCGGGGGTCGACGGCGGGACAGGCGAGAACGAGGTACAGTGAGGAGGTTAGTGGCAGAGGAGCAGAGGTTGTGGGCTGGGCTGTAGAAGGAGAGAAGGGAGGTGAGGTCAAAGGGGGCGAGGTGATGGAGAGCCTTGAAGCCGAGAGTGAGGAATTTTTGCCTGATTCGTAGGTTGACAGGCAACCACTGGAGATTTTTGAGGAGGGGAGTGACATGCCCAGAGCATTTCTGCACAAAGATGATCTGGGCAGCAGCGTGAAGTATAGACTGAAGTGGGGAGAGACAGGAGGATGGGAGATCAGAGAGGAGGCTGATGCAGTAAATCCAGTCGGGATAAGATGAGAGATTGAACCAGCAAGGTAGAGGTTTGGATGGAAAGGAAAGGGTGGATCTTGGTGATGTTGTGGAGGTGAGACCGGCAGGTTTTGGTGACAGACTGGATCTGAGGGGTGAACGAGAGAGCTTACTATGTGCCAGGCATTGTAATAAGCACTGGGGTAAATACAAGCTAAGAAGGTTGGACAGAGTTCATGTCCCTCATTTTACAATGAGGTAACTGAGGCCCAGAGAAGTTAATTGACTTACCCAAGGTCACACAACAGACCAGTGACAGAGCTGGGATTAGAACCCAGGTCCTCTTGACTCCCATGCCCATTAGCAGGGACAAAGGCTCAGTGGAAAGAGCACGGGCTTTGGAGTCAGTGGTCATGGGTTCAAATCCCGGCTCCACCAATTGTTAGCTGTGTGACTTTGGGCAAGTCTTTTAGACTGTGAGCCCACTGTTGGGTAGGGACTGTCTCTATGTGTTGCCAATTTGTACTTCCCAAGCACTTAGTACAGTGCTCTGCACATAGTAAGCGCTCAATAAATACGATTGATGATGATTGATGATGAAGTCACTTAACTTCTTTGTGCCTCAGTTACCTCATCTATAAAATGGGGATTAAGACTGTGAGCCCCACGAGGGACAACCTGAGCACTTTGTAAGCTCCTCAGTGCTTAGAACAGTGCTTTGCACATAGTAAGTGCTTAATAAATGCCATTATTATTATTATTATTTCCAGCCACTATGCAGTGCACAATGATGCAAATTCTAAAACTCCTCAGTACGTCCCCCAAATTACTTATCTGGTTCTCATAGGAGTTAATTCATACCCAAGACTGCACTCTCTAAGTACAGGTAATCTGAAGCTCAACTCACCTGACTCCCTGTTTGGACACCCATCTAGATCAGTTAAAATTTGGGGGAGGGCAACTCTTAAGTGACGATAGTAATGATAATAACAACGTAAATTTGTACATCATTTTTATTTTCCCAAAACACTTCTACATCAATGATCTCACTTGATCCTCACAGAATTCCTGTGAGAAGAAACACACAGAATTACCGCATTTTACAGATGAGGAAACTGTGAGGTCCATTAAGTTTAAGTGACATGACCAAGGACACAAAACAAGCCAGTGGCAGAGGTAGGATTAGAACTCAAGTCTCCTAACTCCAAGCTTTGAGCTCTTTCTGCTTTTGAGACTACTTGAGGCACTTTTAACAGCTGTATTTTTAGAGAAGCAGTGTGGTATAGTGGATAGAGCATGGGCCTGCGAGTCAGATGGACTGGGGTTCTAATCCTGGCTTTGACACTTGTCTGCTGTGTGACCCTGGGCAAGTCACATAACTTCTCTGTGCCTCATCTTTAAAATGGGGATTAAGATTGTGAGCCTTTAGTTGGATATGCCTGCCCTGGTTATGACACAGGGAAGAAATTACGTGAGATTTGTAATTGGAACCAGTTGAAAACCTGGAGTTAAAACACTGAGTTTCAGAATTTGGCAGAAGATATAGAACATCAAAATGAATGGGCTGAATGGCCCACAGACATCACATAAAGGCAATAGGAGTGGGAAGGATACTAACTGGCAACAATTAAACTAAACAAAAATAAGCACTACCCACCTAAATGCTCAGGGTAGCTAAAGGGACAGCAGATGAGGAAAGTGGGTATAGGTATACAATGCAATTGTGGCATTTGTTAAGCACTTACTTTGTGCAAAGCACAAAGGCACCAAGCACCCAGCACAAGGTAGATACGAGAGAATCAGGTCGGACACAGCCCCTGTCCCACAAGGGTCTCACAGTTTAAGAAAGAGGGATAATAGCCATGTAGGTAAGCCATTTAGCTTTTAGTTAAGTATGTGTCTGTTATACAGCTCTCTTCCTCCCTTCAAGGCCCTACTGAGAGCTCACCTCCTCCAGGAGGCCTTGCCAGACTGAGCCCCTTCCTTCCTCTCCCCCTCGTCCCCCTCTCCATCCCCCCATCTTACCTCCTTCCCTTCCCCACAGCACCTGTATATATGTATATATGTTTGTACATATTTACTGCTCTATTTATTTATTTATTTATTTTACTTGTACATATCTATTCTATTTATTTTATTTTGTTAGTATGTTTGGTTTTGTTCTCTGTCTCCCCCTTTTAGACTGTGAGCCCACTGTTGGGTAGGGACTGTCTCTATATGTTGCCAACTTGTACTTCCCAAGTGCTTAGTACAGTGCTCTGCACACAGTAAGCACTCAATAAATATGATTGATTGATTGATTGATTGATTTTACTCTCTCCAGCACTTAGTACAGTGCTCTGCACACAGTAAGTGCTCAATAAATATGACTAACTGACTTTGTGCTGAGCACTCAGTAATTACAAGGTAAACATGAGGATCAATCAATCGATTGTATTTGTTGAGCAATTGCGTGTGCAGAGCACTCTACTAAGCACTTGGGAGAGTTCAGTAGAACAGAGTTGGTAGACACATTCCCTGTCCACAAGGAGTTACAGCCTAGAGAAGCAGCATAACCTAGTGGATAGAGCATGGGCCTAGGAGTTAGAAGGTCATGGGTTCTAATCCCACCTCTGCCACTTTTCATTCATTCAATCGTATTTACTGAGCGCTTACTGTGTGCACAGCACTGTACTAAGTGCTTGGGAAGTACAAATTGGCAACACATAGAGACGGTCCCTACCCAACAACAGGCTCACACTCTGCTGTGTGACCTTGGGCGAATTATTTAAATTCTCCGTGCCTCAGTTCCCTGATCTGTAAAGTGGGGATTAAGACTGTGAGCCCTATATGGGATAGCGACTATGTCCAACCCAATTACCTTCTATGTACCCCAGCGCTTAGAAAAGGGCCTGGCACATAGTAAGCACTTAACAAATACCATAATCATCATCATCATCAATCGTATTTATTGAGTGCTTACTATGTGCAGAGCACTGTACTAAGCGCTTGGGAAGTACAAATTGGCAACATATAGAGACAGTCCCTACCCAACAGTGGGCTCACACTCTAAAAGGGGGAGACAGAGAACAAAACCAAACATACTAATAAAATAAAATAAATAGAATAGAGATGTACAAGTAAAATAAATAAATAAATAAATAGAGCAATAAACATGTACAAACATATATACATATATACAGGTGTATAACAACAACAATAATAATAAATATATATGTAGAAGAAAATGATATTTAAAGCTAAATATTATATATTAAAAGATAAATGGCTTATCTACATGGCTATTCCCCCTCTTTCTTAAACTGAGAGACCCTTGTGGGAAAGGGGCTGTGTCTGAACTGATTCTCTCATATCTACCTTGGTGCTGGGTGCTTGATGCCTTTGGGCTTGGCACAAAGTAAGTGCTTAACAAATGCCACAGTTGCATTGTACACCTATATCCACCTCCCTGATTGGCTTCCCTTGAGCTACCCTGAGCACCTAGGTGGATAGCACTTATTTTTGTTTAGTTTAATTGTTGCCAGTTATTACATATAAATATAATAATTATTATTATTGCTATTATTATTATTACTAGAGTCACAATCCTGTCAATATATTTTAATACGAAATATGAAAAATCTAACTCCTAGTAACCCTCCTTTTTTGTCACAAACATTTGATGGTGACACAGCACTGAATTCAGAATCAGGACACCGGTGGATACATTACTAGGGTACAGCGTCCAGCCCCCCGCAGATGGGTCTCATAACAGGATTCAGATATTCCAGGAATTGGCCAGTCCTTGCTTTTTCTAGGGTGGTGGCATGCTTTCCAGTACAGCCAGACCAAATATACACCCTCTAAACATCTACCTGGCTCAGAATACTCCAAGCCACAGTGGCCCAGCCAGAATCCCGTAACAACAATAATAAGAGCTATATACTGAGAAGCAGCTTGGCCTAGTGGCTAGAGAACAGGCTTGGGAGTCTAATTCCAACTCTGCCACTTGTCTGTTGTGTGGCAGGCAAATCACTTCACTTCTCTGTGCCTCAGTAACCTCATCTGTAAAATGGGGATTAAGACTATGAGCCCCAGGTGGGGCGTGAACTGTGTCTGACCTAATTAACTTCTATATTCCTCAGCACTTAGAACAGTGGCTGGCACATAGTAAGTGCTTAACAATACCATAAAAAACTCCCAAGGGTTGCCAATGGGGCAGCTGATCAGGGAGGTGGACATTAGCATACAATACATTTGTAGCGTTTATTATACTTACTATTTGCCAAACACTAAGTGCCAGTCCCTGATGGGGATCAGGAACTCTGGATGAGTCATGAGTTCGAATCCCAGCTCCGCCACTTGTCAGCTATGTGACTTTGGGCAGGCCAATTGACTTCTCTGTGCCTCAGTTACCTCATCTGTAAAATGGGGATTAAGACTGTGAGCCCCACTTGGGACAACATAACCACCTCGTATCCCCCTAGTACTTAGAGCAGTGCTTTGCACATAGTAAACGCTTAACAAATACCATCATTATTATCATTATTATGCTTGCTAGCAATGCTGCCCCAAACTGACTCTGTTCCTAGGGAGAGGGACCTGGGTTATGATCCCTTGAATGAAAGAATTTTAGGCTACTTCAAGCGGAGGATCAGGAAGAGGGTAAAGGAAGGTCATCTTTCCCCAGGAAGCACCCAGTGTTGGCTTTCTGTGCTGGGACTCATGAAGAAAAACAGGGTCAACGTTGTTTTCAGTTAGGGGGACAAAATTTGAATTTCATTCCAACTTCATTTTCTACAAAATACCTTCTTCAAAATACTATAACTCAATTTTGGGCTCCATTTAAGCAATAGCTGGCCCTAAAAATAATACTTAGGAGAAAGGGTTGTCTTAGATCATAGTGTCACACTCAGTCTGAAGACAAAATATTTATAAATAAGTAACTAAAGATATAAATAACCTGGGCCATTCATGAAATATTGGAGAGTTAACCACATTGGAAACAGAAGCTTAAGCTTAATAGTAAAGCTGGATAAATTAAATATGGAAATCAAAGGGAATCAATGCCTTTTCCTCATCTTAACTCTCTAAACCCCTTACTTAAATAAAAATTCTCAATTTAGAATAGCTTCATTATATTTATTTACCTATAAAGCTCAGGCTCTAGTTGAACAAGAAGTGTGAGCCATAATTACTACATAAAACCTTGAACATTAAGTAGTTTAATAGTTGGTTCATTAAAAAGTAGCTGAGCAAATGATGGCAAGCAACTGTTAGGCATTAAGAGATGATCAGAAGGATACTTTCTACATACCATAAATTTTCCTCATTTAAGTTAGTGTAAAGTCATTCACTTCAGTGTAATGCTCATTAAGATCCTAGACATTTTTCCCCCTTTAAAATATCAACAATGGTAATATACTTTTCTTGACCTGACTTATTTATCCCTTCAAAGAAGTCTTGGCACTTTGTATAGAGTTGTACTTTAACTTTATCAAAGCCCATGCTCTGGCTCTGAGATTCCGTAATTTTTAGTGCTTTGATGGAACATAAATTTAATCATTTCATAATGTCATTTTTCCCCAATTTTCAAAACCTTCTTGGGTTTTCTTGTAGATCTAAATTGCCGTGCATTTTTTGGCCCTCCTATTAGGAGAGCCAGACTTGGGTCCGTTCAAATTTATTGGGCTAATATTGAACAGCATAGGCAATGAGAGCAACATTTTGTTTTGCCAAAAGAGCACAGGTAATAGTCAATAAGAACACAGGGCCTGTTTGTTTTAATTGGTTTACCTAAGGAAAATGCTTTTAATATGTCCATGTAATGCACAGTAGGAAACTGGAACACTAATACGGCTTTCCATTTTGCATTGCATTTCAAGTGTAATTGGTTCTAAACTGTATGGTGGATAGCAATATTTCAAACAAAGTTTTATATTAAACCCATAGAGGCAGGCACTTTGGGGACATAATGAGTCAAATTCTTCAGTGCCTTTGGTGATTTGGGCACCTTCTAATACAATCAGACCTGCAGGTTACTTCTTGGCAGTTTCCCACTTCAGTGCACTGATGATATTATGCTATGCCATACTTCATCCCAAATGCCAACATATTCCACGCTCTTCAGGAAATACTGAATTCTGGGTTTCTGAAAGGGATTTCAGAGAGCTTCCTAAAGTACCCAGTTTATAACTAGGGAGTACTCTAGACTTTGAGAGAATGTGGTTGAACGTGCAGATGATCGACATAAAATTGCAGGGCAGAAGAAAGCATTCAGCATGATTAAGAAGGGCAGTTGTAAATGGTTTTTTAACAATCCTGTGAGGAACTGCCTGCCTATTAGAAGCTGGCCCAATTCCACTGTGTTCAATGAGCAGGATTTCATTGGGTCCTGTGTATAAAACTTTTATGGAGCACTTTCAACATTACTACTGTATATATGACAGTGAAAATATATCACTTGGTTGGTTTTCAGTTAAAAGTTGCTTTTATGGCCTTTTCTCAAGGATAAGAGAAATAAAGACTCTCTCAATTTCATGGTCTAAAGTTGAGCTGGGTAGAACAGTTCAGATGGAATGAAAACCACCTTGACTCCTTTCTGGTAACTGCTTGAACCCAACCACAGACCTTTCTAAGATTCATCTCCTTCAAACGACTGTGAGGAATTCCCCTGTGGCATCTCTCCACAACCTACCCCTCCTCCTCACCTCTACAGATTCTTACTAATTTAGTAGCTTGTTTAAATAAGGAATAAACTGATTAGCTTTCATTCATTCATTCATTCGTACTTATTGAGCACTTACTGTGTGCAGTGCACTGTACTAAGTGCTTGGAAAGTACAGTTCAGCAACAAATAGAGACAATCCCTGCCCACAACAGGCTCATGGTCTGGAAGGGGGGAAGCCTACAGCACCCGGTATTCCCAGGTGGTCTCCCATCCAAGTACTAACCAGGACTTGGTACCAAGTACTAACCAGCTTTCTATCTCAGCATGTGTGGGCTTGTTAATTAATGCTTACCAAATCATCAGAGAATATATAATAAACATCCTGGTCATGATGGCAGGCATGGGCTTCCCTCTACTATATGGCTATGGGGTACTTATTTCTGTCCACTGGGAGGAGAATTGGTTTTAAAACAACTAATCACAGTTCGCTTGAATAGGGCTGGTGGAATCAAGGCAATAGGACCAGGGTGCGTGGGTGTGTGGTATATATATATATATATATATATATATATATATATATATATATATATATATATGTGTGTGTGTGTGTGTGTGTGTGTGTGTGTGTGTGTGTGTGTGTGTGTGTGTGTATGCGCACGGACATGCATGTCCTCAGAAGTCTCAATTGCCAGCTTTTAAAGGGGAAATAAATGGTACTGCTCTCTTGATTTGGTCTCAACCCTGGCCGGGCTGAACTCTGGGAACTTCCCTTAATCCACTTGAGACAGGAGTGTAATTGGGAAGGAATGACCATCTGGTGGAAGAGACTACGGTGCTCTCTTTTAATCATGGCAAGGTGAAGATTTCAATAGTAGCAGTGGTATTTATTGAGTGTCTACTTAATGAAATTCATGGTGCAAAGTACTGGGAAGACCAAAAGATGCACAAGATGTGCTTTCTGTCCACAAGGAGCTTATACTCAAAAGGGGTAGACAGACCTAGAAATTTTCACAAGTACTGTAACTGAACTGAATTGAATGTTCAGCAGACCAATAGGGAAGCAGTGTTGCCTAATGGAAAGACCTTGGGTCTGGGAGTCAGAGGATCTGGGTTCTAATTTTAACTCTGGCTCTCTATCTGATATGTGACCTTGGGCAAGTCACTTAATTTCTCTGTGTATCAGTTATCTCCTCCATAAAATGGGCATTTAGATTGTAAACTTTATGTGGGAAAAAAAATAATCCAGAAAATTAACAAGAAATTAGACAAGCTGGGCAAATCTTGGGCAAGTTGCTTAACTTCTCTGTGCCTCAGTTACCTCATCTGTAAATTGGGGATTCAATATTTGATTTCCTTCCTACTTAGCCTGTGAGCCCTGTGTTCATTCATTCATTCATTCAATAGTATTTATTGAGCTCTTACTGTGTGCAGAGCACTGTACTAAGCACTCAGGAAGTACAAGTTGGCAACATATGGAGGCAGTCCCTACGCAACAATGGGCTCACAGTCTAGAAGGGGGAGACAGACAACAAAACAAAACATGTAGACAGGTGTCAAAATCGTCAGAACAAATAGAATTAAAGCTATATGCACATCATTAACAAAATAAATAGAATAGTAAATATGTGCAAGTAAAATAAATAGAGTAACAAATCTGTACAAATATATACAAATGCTGTGTGGGGGGGAAGGAGGTAGGGTGGGGCGGATGGGGAGGAGGAGAGGAGAAAGGGGGCTCAGTTTGGGAAGGCTTCCTGGAGGAGGTGAGCTCTCAGTAGGGCTATGAAGGGAGAAAGAGAGCTAGCTTGGTGGACGTGTGGAGGGAGGGCATTCCAGGCCATGGGAAGGACATGGGCTGGGGGTCGATGGCGACACAGGTGAGAATGAGGCACAGTGGGGAGGTTAGTGGCAGAGGAGCGGGAGAGTGCAGGCTGGGCTGTAGAAGGAGAGAAGGGAGGTGAGGTAGGAGGGGGCAAGGTGATTGAGAGCCTTGAAGCTGAGAGTGAGGAGTTTTTGCTTGATTTGGAGGTTGACAGGCAGCCACTGGAGATTTTTGAGGAGGGAAGTGACATGCCCAGAGTGTTTCTTTACAGAGATAATCTGGGCAGCAGAGTGAAGTATAGACTGAAGTGGGGAGAGACAGGAGGATGGGAGATCAGAGAGGAGGCTAATGCAGTAATCCAGTCGGGATAGGATGAAAGATTGAACCAACAAGGTAGCAGTTTGGATGGAGAGGAAAGGGCAGATTTTGGTGTTGTTGGTGTGGGAAAGGAACTCTGTCTGACATAATTATCCTGTATCTTCCACAGAGCTTAGAACTGTGCTTGTCATATACTATGTGCTTTACAAATACCACAATTATTAAATGCCGCTGTTGCTACTACTACCACTATCACCACTACTACTGAATGTGAGGCACTACTCCAAGTATTTTGCTTCTGTTGTTCTCACCCATCTAGATATCATCACTTATAGTGAAGCCACAAGAAATATATTTGCTCAGATTGAAAGTGAGTCAATCAATCAATCAATCAATCGTATTTATTGAGCGCTTACTATGTGCAGAGCACTGTACTAAGCGCTTGGGAAGTACAAATTGGCAACACATAGAGACAGTCCCTACCCAACAGTGGGCTCACAGTCTAAAAGGGGGAGACAGAGAACAAAACCAAACATACCAACAAAATAAAATAAATAGGATAGAAATGTACAAGTAAAATAAATAAATAAATAAATAAATAGAGTAATAAATATGTGCAACCATATATACATATATACAGGTGCTGTGGGGAAGGGAAGGAGGTAAGATGGGGGGATGGAGAGGGGGACGAGGGGGAGAGGAAGGAAGGGGCTCAGTCTGGGAAGGCCTCCTGGAGGAGGTGAGCTCTCAGCAGGGCCTTGAAGGGAGGAAGAGAGCTAGCTTGGCGGAGGGGCAGAGGGAGGGCATTACCTTAATCATCTTTTTTACTTATATTTTTTACCTATTCACTTTTTATTATAGAACTGAGCATCCATTCTTTGCCAAGTACCAGATCTGATAATCATATCAGACAGAGTCCCTGTTCTACATGGGACTCAGAAGCTAAACCCACCACACTGCTCAAAGGCCTTATGAGTATATCTGTAAACTCTGTTGCTTCCCCTTACCTTTAATATATTTTAGTGTCTTTCTAACCCACTAGTGTAATCTCCTTGAGGGCAGGAATCCTGTCTGTTCACTCTGTTGTCTATACTATCTGTAGAGTAAATGGTCAATAAATACTATTTGATTGATAAAAGGTAAGGAGAGCAGAGATATTTTCCCCACTTTACAGATGGGAAACTGAAGCACAGGGAGTCTAAGTGACTTTCCTAAAATCAGTTAGCATATCAGTGGCAGAAGTGGGATTAGAACCCAGGTGCCCAGACTCCAGGTCCTCTGCTCTTTCTGGAATAAATCTTGCAAAGACTTCACTCTTACTGAGGGTGTCTTTACTTCCAGAGAAGGAACAGGGCCTAGTGGATAAAACATGAACCTTAGAGTCAGAAGGATCTAAATCCTAATCCCAACTCTGCCGCTTGTCTGCTGTGTGCTTGTATTTGCTTTAATCCACCACCAGCACTTAGTATAGTGCCTGACATATAATAAGCACTTAACAAATACCACAATTATTATATTATTATTATTATTATTATTATTATCATTATTATTCCCCCTTTTAGACTGTGAGCCCACTGTTGGGTAGGGACTGTATCTATATGTTGCCAACTTGTACTTCCCAAGCGCTTAGTACAGTGCTCTGCACACAGTAAGTGCTCTATAAATACGATTGATTGATTGATTGATTATTATTTATTATTATTTTCTGTGCCTTAGTTAACTCATCTGTAAAATGGGGATTATGACTTTAAACCCTATGTGGGACAATGACTGTGCCCAACCTGATTAGCTTGTATCTACCCCAGCACTTAGTAAAGTGCCTAGCACATAGTAAGTGCTAGGCTTAGTAGATACAGCACAGATCTGGGAATCATTAGGATGTGGGTTCTAATCCCAGCTTCTCCACGTGTCTGCTGTGCGACCTTGGACAAGTCACTTCACTTCTCTGGGCCTCAATTACCTCATCTGTAAAATGGGGATTAAGATTGTGAGCCCCATGGGGACAGATCATATCTACCCCAGATCTTAGCACAGTGCTTGGCACATAGTAAGCGCTTAACAAGTATTATTATTATTGTATATCATCATATTATTATATTATATTATATTATATGTTATATTATATTATATTATAATGTTGTTATATTATATTGTATTTCTATTATATTATACTATATTATATTACATTATATTATATTATATTATTATAATTATATTATATTATTATAATTATATTATATTATATTATAATGATTGTATATTATATACTATTGTATTACTGTTGTTATGTTATATTAAATTATTATTAATACCATAAAAATGTATAGGTTCTCTGATGAGCAATGTGGTTTACACAATGAGGAATTGCTTCCTCACATCCATTTCAGTTGGTAGGGTTTCTCTCCAGTATGAACTCTCTACTGTGTCATGAGGGTTGAGCAATCACTGATGTGCATCCTTTGACTTTTCTTCATTCATGTGTTCTCATCTCATAAACCTCTGTGTGTTTCCCTAGTGCCTAGGCCAGTGAGAATGAGAAAGAGACTAAGTGGCCAGAGATATAGGAGTAGAACCAGGAAGGGACAGTTTCAGTGAAGCCAAGATTGGATAATCTTTCCCAGAGAAGGGGTTAATCCACAATGTTGAAGGCTGCTGAGCAGTTGAGAAGTCTTAAGGTGGAGTAGCAGGCACTGGATTTAGCACAGAGGTCATTGGTGACCTCAGAGGGGGCAGTTTATAGGGAGTGAAGGAAGTGGAAGACAAACTGGAGGAAGTTAAGGACAGAATTGGAAGAGAAGAAGTGGAGGCAGTGGGTGTAGACAACTCACTCAAGGAGTTTAGAGATGAATGGTAGGAGAGAGATGGGATGATAGATAAATTAATTGAAGGAGCTGTGGGGTTGAGAATTTTTTTAGGATGGGGATGCATGGTTATGTTGGAAAGTCAGTCAGTCAATCATATTTATTCAGCGCTTACTGTGTGCAGAGCACTGTACTGAATACTTGGGAGAGTATGGTATTACAGTAAACAGACACGTTTCCTGCACACAATGAACTTACAGTCTAGATGGGGAGGGAAAGCAGTGGAGAATAAGCTATTGGAAAGTGAAAGGTTGAAGATGGCCCTCAGGAAGATAAGTAGGGAAGGGGCAAGTGCTTTTATAAAATGTGAAGGAATAGGTCAGAGGTGCAGGTGAGAGGGGACGATTTTGAGAGGGGGCAGGAGAACTTTTGAAATACTGCTGGAAAAGATGGGAGAGTAGAGGAGAGGTCAGGAGACGGGAGGGAATGGAGGGGAGCAGGGGAGATTTTAAGGCGATCACACCTGCTGGTTTTAATTTTATCAATAAAGGACATAGTTCATTAAGGGCAAGAGATGAGGAGGGAGCATGCAAAGTGGATTTGAGGAGGGAATTAAACATCTGAAAGAGCTGAAGCAGGGGAATGGGAGTTGATAAGGATGGAGAAGTAATTTTGCCAGGCAGGGGAGAGGCAGAGTTAAAACTGGTGAGGATGAAATCGTGGTAGATGAGGTTGGCCGAAGGTCTGCTTTTCTGGATGTCTGGAATTGGGACAAGAACTCAGGTGCCCAGATTCCCTGAGCTGTCCTCTTTTTCTTAGACAAGCAGCAGGCACAAGCTGAAGTTTCTGTTGAAAAACATGGTGGTATGTCATGTCAGTTCCTGGATTATTTTTCTCTTTCACCCTCTCTGTGTTGAACTGATGGTTCAGAATCAACATGAATCACCTAGGCTGCTAAA
The DNA here is from genome assembly GCF_015852505.1 of Tachyglossus aculeatus. Classification (NCBI taxonomy): domain Eukaryota; kingdom Metazoa; phylum Chordata; class Mammalia; order Monotremata; family Tachyglossidae; genus Tachyglossus; species Tachyglossus aculeatus. The sequence continues at coordinate 111,388,435 of NC_052066.1, read as the reverse complement.
TACCTCCCTGCCAAAACCCTCCTTGCAAGGAACACAGGAAAAGCAGACAGCTGCTCAGCACTGGAGAAGCCTTAGGAATCACCATAGGGACCTGACACAAGGACAGGAGCTTAAACGTTTGCAGTTTGGTGTTGAAAAATGCCTTCCTGTAGCCATTCATCTTATAAAAATACATGCTTCCATTATCCATGGCACATTTATCTTTCTTGACAGACCCATGGACACACAGTGCACACATACACACACTTGTACACACACACACACATACGTTCCCTTTGAAATGACTTTTCTGCTGCCTGAGATGTAAGTTCCCAAAGGAGATGCTTTATGACAGAGTCTCCCTGTGAGGTTCTATACTGTATCATGTTGGATTTTATATGCTCTTCTTATCTCCCCACTAGATGTTTCTCCCCAACTTGATTGTAAAATCCTTGAGAAACAGAGAATAGGGCTTTTATCTCTATTGCACTCTCTTCCAAGTGCTAAATTCAGCAATCTATACCCAGTAACTGCTTAATAAAACCAAGGATTGATCTTTTCACTTTGCTTTGGAATGCTAGTTTTCTGTGTGGTGACTGCTGCATTGGACTCCAGGATTTTGAAGCGATAGTGAAATATCTGTGGGTTTTAAGTTTTCACACTGGATTCAAATGTGGGTAACAAAATGCAGCATAATATAAACAAAATTTCTCCTGATTACAAAGGCATTAGGTCCTGATTAATCATTTTTAAAATATTTGACATTTTAATTGTTATTTAATTATATATTGTATGTACAGATATATTTAAATGTGTACTGTAATGTGTGTGTGTGTGTGTGTGTGTGTGTGTGTGTGTGTGTGTGAGCATGTGTGTTTGTCTATATATCTGTGCCCTTAGGGTTTGAATAGGTCTATGGCTGGTGATTGATGATGATGGCATTTATTAAGCACTTACTATGTGCAAAGCACTCTTCTTGGGAAGGTTAGAAGGTGATCAGGTTGTCCCACGGTGGGCTCACAGTCTTAATCTCCATTTTACAGATGGGGTACCTGAGGCCCAGAGAAGTTAAGTGACTTTCCCAAAGTCACACAGCTGACAATTGGCGGAGTCGGGATTCGAACCCATGACCTCTGACTCGAACTCGAGAGCTGGCTCCTTGCCTTTGGAGAAGCCAGGGACTTGGGCTCATGACACTCACCCTCTCTCTGATGTACAGCATGGGGATCTCATTCCAAAGTCCTGTTCATGCACTGCAGCAAAGGAGCATGAATTTCTGAAAAAAGGTTCATTTGATGTCTCCCCATTCCTCAAAAGCCTCCAGTGGTTGCCCATCCACTTTCACATCAAATAGAAACTCCTTATCATCAACTTTAGTACACTTAATCAGCTCTCTCCCTCCTACCTAACCTCATCAATCTACTAAAATCCAACCCCCAGAGTCTGCTCTTCTACCAACCTATTCTCTGTACCTGGATCTCACAAATCCCACCACCAATCCCTTGCCCGCATTCTCCCTTGGTTCCTGGAAATCCCTCTCCCTTCACATCTGACAGTTCACCACTCTCCTCACCTTCAAGTATTATTATTACTATTATTATTAAGTGCCATTGACTCATTTCTGATTCATAGCGGCTCCATGGATATACTTTCTCCAGAGCGTCCTGTCCCCTCACCTTCACAGTCCTCCTAAAATCACATCTGCTCCTAGAGGCCAAACCAGACTAAACCCCTTATTTCCTCTATCTACACTCCTGACCCAAGTTGAACATGAACTTGGCTGATACCTCGTAAGCCCTTTTATACTCACCTCCCACTTAGAACACATAATAAGTGCTTAACGAATACTATAATTATTCTTATTATTTATTATTATTTATTCATTCAATTATATTTATTGAGCACTGTACTAAGCAATTGGACAGTACAATTCAGTAATAAAGAGAGAAAATCCCTTCCCGCAACAGGCTTTGAGTCTAGAAGGGGGGAGACAGGCATCAAAACAAGTAAACAGCCATCAATACCATCTATATAAATAAATAGAATTATAGATATATATGTATACATATCAAGACAAGTAAACAGACATTAATATAAATAAACAGAATTTTAGATATGTACATATATATATACAAGTGCTGGGGGGTGGGGGGTAGAGCAAAGGGAGTGAGTCGGGGGAATGGGGAGAGGAGGGGAAGCTGAGGAAAAGGGGGGGGCTTAGTCTGGGAAAGCCTCTTGGAGGAGGTGAGCCTTCAGTAGGGCTTTGAAAGGGGGCAGTGTGATTGTTTGGCTGATTTGAAGAGGGAGGGCATTCCAGGTCAGAGGCAACTGCACGGCACTCATGTACCTATCTTTACTATCTGCCCTACCTGTAATTGATTTTACTGTTGGTCTTCCCCTCTAGACTGTAAACTCACTGTGGGCAGGGATTACATCTACCAACTCTGTTGTGTTGTACTTTCTCAAAGGCACTGCACAAAGTAAGTGCTCAATAAATACCACTGATTGATTGGTTGATCTGTACCAGCTATGGATCTGACTTCTGAGATGAAGTGATAGTCAGATCTAGTATGCACTTCAATCTGTGACCTTTGGACATCTGATATCCACCCTACCCCCAATCCCACAGCACTTATGTACCATATCTTTAAATCAGATATTATAAATAACTTATTTATTCATATCAATGTCTGCCTTCCCCTCTAGACTAAAAGCTCATTATGCGCAGGAAACATGATGCTAATTCTGTTGTATTGTGCTCTCCCAAGTGATTAGTACAGTGTTCTACATATGTCAGCACTCAGTAAATACAATTGACTGATTGATTGATCGATTGATTGGCCTATCAGCCACAGCCATCCACAAAACAAATTTCAAAATTAGTAGCATCATCGCTGAATATGGGCAGGTATATCAACTCTCAAAGAGTGTTAGCCCCATGTTGGACAGGGACTGTGTCCAAGCTGATTAACTTGTAACTACTTCAGTGCTTAAAATAGTGTTTGGCATATAGTAAGCACTTAATTAATACCATTATTAACTCAACCCATTTCCCCAATCTTTTTCCCCCATCCCCAGTTTCACTATTTAAAGATTTCTCTTATCTTTACCTGAATATGGTGAATAATGAACCTCTCTATTTTTCATCCAGAGCCCTTTCCCCCTCTATCAACTTAACCCACAATGTTGGCACTGGTGTCTTTCCTTTTTAATAAAATTGGAAAGTGTTTTACCTTGGATTCCTCAGGCTCTTTTCCATTCCTCAACCTACTGCCAAACTGCCTCTTCTTCCTCCACATAAGTGCCATCCTCCACTCCTTGCTCTCCATTTCTTCAAATGAAGCTCTTATCCAGACCCAGACTCACTCATATTTGGGCTACTGTCACCCACTCTTCACCACTGTTTTTTCTGCAGTCTGCTTCTTTGTCCCAAAGTTCAAGGAGTTTCCCTAAAAAAAAAGAATTTATTTTTTTTTTCCTTTGCTGGGGCCATGTTATTCTTTCCTTAGAGTCTTCCACCATTACTTTAGTGCTTTCCTCATCAAATTCAGATCGCTCATGCATTGTTTCAAGGCCTCAAACAGAACAGCCCATCTACGTGGGCCATGTTATTCTTTCCTTAGAGTCTTCCACCATTACTTTAGTGCTTTCCTCATCAAATTCAGATCGCTCATGCATTGTTTCAAGGCCTCAAACAGAACAGCCCATCTACGTCATCTCTCTCATCAGCCCCGGAACCTGCCAAGTTTCCTTCCCTCTAATCCCAAAACCTTTGTGCTTTCCCTTTCACATCTGTTCACACTGCCCTCGTTTTTCTCTGCCCTCATTCATAATCCATTTCTGGGAATACCTCCCTTAAGCCCCCCTCCCCTCCCATCCCCCAAACTCAGTGAATGGTGAAGGTAAAACATGGGGAGCAGCAAAAATCCACCCAGTGATATGTGATAAGCAGAGCAAATCAATAATTCAGCATATGTCTCCTGTCCCCCACGCTTTCATATCAAAGTTGGTCCATCCTTCAGATATTTTTGGGAAGGGACAGAATGATTTATGTGAAAGTCAAGCGTCTGCCCAAGTTGAGTAAGTGTTATAGCAAAAGTAATCATGGTAGTGATAACGATGCATAACCGATCGTTGTACCAGAAAAGGCCAGTGCTAACTTGTCCAATAGGTAGTGCTCCCTCCCATTTCCAGAATCATTCCTTTCTTCCGCTGAACCATTTCTTAATGCTATTTGGTTTGGCTGATGTGGCTTCCTGGAACTTGGCCGAAGGCACTGTGATGAACACTCAATCAACTACCCCAGCATTGAGCTGCAGATCTATGGTGAGGCAAACATGACCCTTCCCTCCTCTGTGACCCCTTTCCCTTCCTCTCCCCTACCACCACCCCGCACCCTCCATGCTCTCCTCTCTTTAACCTTTTTCAATCATGCACCACCCTGCTGGACTCACATTCATAATGGGAAGCAGCATGGCCTAGTGGCAAAAGCACGGGCTTGGGAGTCTGAAGTCGTGGGTTCTAATTCCAACTCCATCACTTGTCTGCTGTGTGACCTTGGGCAAATCATGTAACTTCTCTGTGCCTCAGTTACTTCATCTGTATAGTGGGGATTGAGACTGTGAGCACCCCGTGGGACAACCTGATTACCTTGTATCTACCCCAGTGCTTAGAACAGTGCTTGGCACATAGTAAGCACTTAAAAAATACCATAATTATTATTTATAAGGTTTCAGAATGGCATTTTTTAGGGTCAGCTGCAGCCATGAGCTTTAGGAAAAGATTTTGAAAGGAGACATGCACCCAGGCTTTAGTTGGACCAGAGTGCTGCTCCCTGCCTGCTTAGCAAAGCAAGTGATTACCTGCAGAACTGTTTCTTCAGGATGATGATGGCATTTATTAAGCATTTACTATGTGCAAAGCACTGTTCTAAGTGCTGGGGAGGTTACAAGGTGATCAGGTTGTCCCACTGGGGGCTCACAGTCTTATTCCCCATTTTACAGATGAGGTAACTGAGGCACAGAGAAGTGAAGTGACTTGCCCAAAGTCACACAGCTGACAATTGGTGGAGCCAGGATGTGAACCCATGGCCTCTGACTCCAAAGCCCATGCTCTTTCCACTGAGCCACGGACCGGTGCTTCACTCCAAGGCTTGAAACAAAGCCCTTCCTCTGCCCCTCTCCACCCTAATTGCCCATATTTTCACTGTGAACATCGTTTATAGACAGAATTTAAAGGTCAGAAATTCTCCATCTGCCTTGATGCTGATTCCCTTTAGAAATGGGGTTGGGGGGGAGTCCTTTTTGAAGGGAAAGACAAATGGTCATAGTTTCAAGGGATATGATCACATTCAGCTGCTAACTTTGAAAAAGTAAGATTGCATAGATTTTAAAAGCACAAAGCAAGTGTGGACCCTAGGTGGAATGCATGTGTTGGCTTTAGATGGTAGACTGTGAATCCTTTATCCTCATCAATCGTATTTATTGAGCGCTTACTATGTGCAGAGCACTGTGACTCGGTTATCAGTGGATGGCTCTAGACTGTATTGCTTATTATAGGCAGGGAACCTGTTTGCTAATTCTGTTGTTCTGTTACTCTCCCAAGCACTTAGTACAGTGCTCTGCACATACTAAATGCTCAATAAATACCACTGATTGATTGACTGAAGGCTGATCACGTTCAAAGGCAATAGGGTCTTGCAGGAGGAAGTGTGTAGCCGAAGCAATCCCAGGAGGGACAGTGCGTGACAAATGACTGAGAGTAATCGATTGTTGGGTATCGGCAAGGTGCTGCAGCCACTGCTCCCATGAACGGTCGCAATGCAAAAATTCGAATTAGGCACCAGAAGAGTCATTTTGGCCTAATCCAGTTAATGGTATATAAGTAGCAGAATCCAGTGAAAAAATAGATAATCTAAGAGAGCAGCTTATCCCCTATTCATTCATTCAATCATATTTATTGAGCGCTTACTGTGTGCAGAGCACCGTACTAAGTGCTTGGGAAGTACAAGTTGGCAACATATAAAGATGGTCTCTACCCAACAGCAGGCTCACAGTCTAGAAGGGGGAGACAGACAACAAAACAAAACATATTAACAAAATAAAATAGAGTAGTAAATATGTACAAGTAAAATAAATAGAGTAATAAATCTTTACAAACATATATACAGGTGCTGTGGGGAGGGGAAGGAGGTAGGGCAGGAGGGATGGGGAGGGGGAGAGGAAGGAGGGGGCTCAGTCACACATGCACACATGCACACATGATGCTGAACACACCTTTCCTGACTCCATATAACTTATTATAATTATGGTATTTTTAAGCACTTACTATGTGCCAAGCACTGTTCTAAGCCCTGGGGCAGATACAAGGTATGCAGGTTGGACACAGTCCCTGTCCCTCATGGAGCTCACACTCTTCATCCCATTTTACAGATGAGGTAAATGAGGCACAGAGAAGTGAAGTGACTTTCCCAACATCACACAGAGGACAAGTGACGGAGCTGGAATTAGAACCCACATCCTCTGACTCCCAAGCCTGTGCTCTTTCCACTGGTCCACATGAAATGTAACATAATGTAACGGCATGATAAGGAAGTGTATGAAGAGGTTTTGTGAGAGATGCTGAGCATGTTCCTGGTGTAGCCCGGACCTCCTCCTTTATCCCAGAATCACTGTGTTCCCTTCACAGGTCCTTGTGAACATGGGCCCCGCTTTCAACAGCAGAACTCAGTGGCTGGAACCAAGCTGAGTTCTGAATATAAAAATACCAGAAATAGAGGGGCATATTGCCAGATCGATATCATGTAGGGGACAGGCCAGCTGAAAAATGGACTGTTCTGTATAAAACTAGACTATAGCTCATTGTGGGAAGGGAATGTATCTATTATATTGTTACATAGTACTCTCCTAAGAGCTTAATACAGTGCCATGTCCACAGTAAATGCTCAATAAATACAACTGATTGACAAAACCACATGAATGGGCACTGTATTTTCATTTCTTTCTGGGTTTTGTTGTGGAATTTTTTGTCTCGAATTTTGGGGGTTTTTTGGGGTTCTTTTTAGTTTGTATTCTCATTCAGTGGAAAGAGCACGGGCTTTGGAGTCAGAGGTCATGGGTTCAAATCCCGGCTCTGCCACTTGTCAGCTGTGTGACTTTGGGCAAGTCACTTAACTTCTCTGTGTCTCAGTTCCCTCATCTGCAAAATGGGGATTAAGACTGTGAACCCGCCATGGGACAACCTGATCACCTTGTAACTTCCCCAGCACTTAGAACAGTGCTTTGTACATAGTAAGCACTTAATAAATGCCATTATTATTATTATTCTTCAGGTTCATCTTGAAGGTCTTCATTTTGGGCAGTGTTGGAATGAAGCTGGAACCAGCCAGAACTCAGCTCCAGGGTAAGACTGAGTCCCTGAATGGGCATTCCGGGACACAGAGGCTGGAAGTCAGTGTCCCCAGTCCAAGTCAGACTGGGGAGGGTGGCATCATACAGCACCACCCCCAGGCCTCATGGTCTGCCAAATCTTTTTTTCCCAATGGTAACAGCCCCTCTTCTCTCACTGTACTCTGCCCAGATGCCTGACATCTTCTTCATGATTGGCTGAGTACCCACCATCCTCACCTGACTGAAAACCCACTTGCTCATTACCCTAGCTGTGGCTTTTGCCATGTCAGAATGCCCATCAGCTTTAAGGACTTTGATGTTGGGGTGGCATATGCAGCAGGGGAGGATGGTGATATGAGGTGGGGTGGTGGAGCTATTAGCATTCCCATCAGAGATAACTCTTAACTTTCAGCACTGATTTTGAGCCCCCTGCTTGGACTTCCTTATCCTCTTTTGTTAACGGTACTTATTCAGTGTTTACTATATGTCAACCAATGTTCTAGGTTTTGGAGAAGATACAAGCTAATCAGGTTGTACACAGTCCCTGTCCCACACAGAGCTCACTGTCCAAGTAGGAGGGAGAACAGGCATTGAATCTCCATTTTACAGTTGAGAAAACTGAGACACTTCAAGTCTCCTCTATAATGCATATCTCTAACCATCTCTCTCCCTTCACATTGAATTCTGCCATTCTGTCTTTAGACAACATGTGACCAGGGAAAATTATCTTTTCCACTTCCTTCTGAGCCCCTTCCTTCCTCTGCCCCTCGTCCCCCTCTCCATCCCCCCTTCTTACCTCCTTCCCTTCCCCACAGCACCTGTATATATGTATATATGTTTGTACATATTTATTACTCTATTTATGTATTTTATTTGTACATATCTATTCTATTTATTTTATTTTGTTAGTATGTTTGGTTTTGTTCTCTGTCTCCCCCTTTTAGACTGTGAGCCCACTGTTGGGTAGGGACTGTCTGTATATGTTGCAAATTTGTACTTCCCAAGCGCTTAGTACAGTGCTCTGCACATAGTAAGCGTTCAATAAATACGATTGATTGATTGATTGATTCCTTCTCCCGCTCCCCCCCACTTTTCACAGATGAAATGTGGTAGAAAATTATGAGTATCAGTGATAATCAAGGTGGTATTTGGGGCTCATTACCAAAGTGGTCTTTGGAAGGCCAAGTGACTTGACTTAGATTAGCATACTTTGGACACATAATCAAGAGGACTAATTCTCTGGAGAAGACACTAATGCTAGGAAAATTGCAGGGAAAACATGGAAGAGGCAGACAGGCAGCTAGGTGGATAGAGGCCATAACAACAATAATGGAAGAACCATTAGAAGGGTTGTGGATTATGGCACAGGACAGGACGTTCTGGAGAAAGTATATCCATGGAGTCGCTATGAATCAGAAATGACTAGAAGGCACTTACTAATAATAATTAATCAATCAGTGGTATTAAGCGCTATACTCTGTGCAGAGCACTGTACTAAGCATTTGGGAGAACACAATCCAATAGAGTTGGTAGATACAATCCCTGCCCTTAAGCATGCTTAAAATAATTATGTAATGAGAGGTCACTTCTCCGCTACTCCAGATCAAAGAGTCTCCTTATGTATGCTTTGGTTCCAAAATTTCTTCACCTCCTGCAATGTGGTGGAAGAGATGGTGTGTAAAATAGCCTTTTAACATTCTCTTCCTGCTTAATTTTCCCCATCATTCCCTTCATAGTTGCTCTTCCTTCCCTTCTGTTTTTGTTGGTTCTGTCAGTGTTAGCTCTTCAGGTGAGGCACTTGGTATTCCCTAACTGGAAATTTAGATGGGATTAGCTAACAGATGACCATCAGGTGCTTCAGTCTAACCTTGCCCCACCCTTCAAGGCTGTTTGGAATGATCTGAGGAGGAAGTGGCCTGTGGGCAATAGGGTGAAAGGCTCCCAGCATCGCTTGAGGCTGGAGCTAGGCACTGGAGGGGTTTGATGAGAGTAGCTTTGCCCATTTTTGGATTGTGCTGAACAAGGATCAGCAGGCACAATTCCTGTTCTGTGAGACCTGACTAAACCATCACATGTGGTAAGTTATTTCTCACTCTCCAAGCTAGATCTCCAAAGGAAGGTTAGTGTGAGTCAACTCGGCTATAATGTCCTCTAGATTGTAAGCTCCTTGTGGGCAGGGAATCATGTCTATCAACTTTACTGTATTGCACTCTCCCAAGCATTTAGTACAGTACTCTATACACTATATATGCTTAATAAATACAATTGATCGGTTGATGTATATTTCAGCCTAAAGTCAGGTTTTCAGAGGTCTCTCAAACAGCTGAGCATCACGTGACCTCCTAAATAAGACTGATTTTTACGTGGGTGGTCTGTTGGTGAGTCCTAAAAACCTTTCAGTATTGTAGATGGCTACCTAGCAAATCTTCCCCTCTACTCTGGGTTTTGTTCTCTCAATGATCCTAATTCAATTCAGCTTGTTTATCTTGTCGGTGTCTAAGTGCAGCTCAAACATGGCTTCTGGAGACTATAGAGCCTTATTTAGGTATGGCTTATGGAAGCCCTAAAGTTCATATCTGTTTTGAGTAAAGTCGAGCTTATGGTACTCAATCTTTATAGTCTTAATTAGAAAATATCTTTCAGTATATCGTATTTATTGAATGCTCAGTGTGCAGAGCACAGATATATGAAAAAACAAGCAGTCCTGAATTCAGTCCAGGGAAAAAATTATTTATCCATCAGATCCCAACAGGAGATTCGGGAAAAAGGAAAGCCCATATACCTCAGAAAAAACTGGAGAACAGATTTCAGAAACTTAATAATTTTGGAATTATAGTTATTACAGTACTCTGAAATCCAATTCCTCTCCTACAAGGAGTATGTAATCTAATCACCAGTTTACAGAAAAGGGATCTGGGACCCAGAGAGGTTAAGTGACTTAAGGTCATACAGCAGACCAGTGGCAAAACTGGGCCTAGGAAACAAGTCTCCTGTCTTGTCTTATGCTACAGAGTCATCTCTGACGCATAGAGACATCATGGACATATCTCTTCCAGAACACCCCATCTCCACATGCAATTGTTCTGGTAGTATAATCATAGAATTTTCATGGTAAAAACATGAAAGTGGTTTACCATTGCCTCCCTCCATGCTCTGCCCCCACAGGCCCACAATCACCTGCCTCGAGGAAAGCCCATCAGTGCCTTTGTCAGTCTCTTCCTAGCTGTTTGTGGGATCACAATCAGTCACTAATAAGGCAGCTTGTTGTGGGAGCACCACAACATTACCTGCCCACAAGGAGCTTACAGTCTAGAGAAGTTAAGTGACTTGTCCAAGGTCACACAGCAGACAGGTGGTGGCTCCAGGATTCATTCATTCATTCGTATTTATTGAGCACTTACTGTGTACAGAGCACTGTACTAAGCGCTTGGGAAGTACAAGTCGGCAACATTCATTCATTCAATCGCATTGAGTGCTTACTGTGTGCAGAGCACTGTATTAAGCGCTTGGGAAGTACAAGTTGGCAACATATAGAGATGGTCTCTACCCAACTACGGGCTCACAGTCTAGACGGGGGGGGAGACAGACAACAAAACAAAGCATGTGGACAGGTGTCAAAATCGTCAGAACAAATAGAATTAAAGCTATATGCACATCACTAACAAAATAAATAGAATATTAAATATGTACAAGTAAAATAGAGTGATAAATCTGTACAAACATATACAGGTACTTTGGGGAGGGGAAGGAGGTAGGGCGGGGGAGATGGGGAGGGGAGAGGAAAAAGGGGGCTCAGTCAAGGAAGACCTCTTGGAGGAGGTGAGCTCTCAGTAGGGCCTTGAAGGGAGAAGAGAGCTAGCTTGGCGGATGCATGGAGGGAGGGCATTCCAGGCCAGGGGAAGGCCACAGTCTTCTAGACTGTGAGCCCGCTGTTGGATAGGGACCGTCTCTATACGTTGCCAACTTGTACTTCCCAAGCACTTAGTACAGTGCTCTGCACACAGTAAGCACTCAATAAATACGATTGAATGAATGAATGAATGAAGGACGTGGGCCGGGGGTCGACGGTGGGACAGGCGAGAACGAGGTACAGTGAGGCGGATAGTGGCAGAGGAGCGGAGGTTGCGGGCTGGGCTGTAGAAGGAGAGAAGGGAGGTGAGGTCGAAGGGAGCGAGGTGAAGGACAGCCCTGAAGCCGAGAGTGAGGAGTTTTTGCTTGATTCATAGGTTGACAGGCAACCACTGGAGATTTGTGAGGAGGGGAGTAGCATGTCCAGAGCGTTTCTGCAGAAAGATGATCAGAAACCAGGTCCTCTGTGTTCTTTCCATTAGACCTCACTGCTCCTCTATCTTCATCAAGTTTAGATTGTAGGGAGCCTAATGTTTGAACTATTTAAATGTTTAGTATTTGTTGACTTGGAGAATTAGGATTTTGAAAGAAAGTTGCTTGGGAAAACTCTTCTGTCTTCAATGGTGTGCCTTCTTGCTGAAAAATTTTCATCTCTCTCTCACATTTTCCTAGCTCCAAAGCTAAAGGAGAAGATTCTGAATCTCTGGAAGGTTCTGCTTGTTATACATTGAGAGAGGCTTTTCTGATGTTTTCATAGATGAAGACTCACATAATCAAGCAAAGTTTGGGCAGACGTTACATTCTAACTGGATGAACTGGCTCAAATATTCCTGATGTGGCTAAAACCACTCAGGCATGTTGGCACAAGCTTATTCCTCTAAAGGCAGATTTCTCAGAACTGGCAACAAACACAGTTGCAGTTCTGCCAATTGGCTTCTGGGTGAGATGGCAAGAAAAGACAGAAATATCTCCCCTAATACTGGCTCAGTCAAAAAAGTTATTATCTCCCACCCATGTGGTGTCTCAGACCTCCGAGAAGGAGAGTGAAGAAGACAGTAGGATTTGGTCACCTTTCACATGATGAATTAATTAATCAAGGATTTCATCTTCCTTCATATCCCTATACCTATTTTAATTTTATAAACTTTATTCTCATAAAGGGGAATGCCCCAGAGATTTTGATTAAGGGCAGATAGTTTTGGTAAAAATTGAATTTTGACAGGGAATTTTTCTAGGAAGAGGCTCTGAATTTTTTCTTTTTTATTTATTTATTAAAAATATTAATTTTCATATTTGTTGTATTATGATGTACCAAGCACTGTGCTGAGCTTTGGTAATAATAGTAATAATAATTATGGTACTTGTTAAGCCCTTACTATATGCCAAGCACTGTTTTAAATGCTGGGATAGATACATGTTAATCAGGCTGACAATAGTCCGTGTCCCACATGGGGCTCAGACTCTGAATCTTCATTTTATAGATGAGGTAACTGAGGCCCAGAGAAGTGGAGTGTCTTACCCAATATCACAGAGCAGACATGTAAAGGAGCTAGGATTAGAACCCAGGTCTTTCTGACTCCCAGACACATGCACTATCCAGGAAAACACATTGTTTCTCATATCTTGATGGATACAATATATTAAAGAATGCACCATTCCTGTCCTGAAAGGGGCTCACAGTCTAGAGAAGCAGCATGGTATAGTGCACAGAGCATGGGCCTGGGTGTCAGAAGGTCATGGATTCTAATCCCCATCCTGCAGTTGTCTTCTACATGACCTGGGTCAAGTCACTTCACTTCTCTGGGCCTCAGTTACTTCATCTGGAAAATGGGGATCGAGCCTGTTAGCCCCCATGTGGGCTAGGGAACTATGTTAACCTCATTTGCTTGTAGCCACCCCAGCACTTAGTACAGTGTCTGGCACATACTAAGTGCTTAACAAATACCATTATTTATTCTTAAAGGTGAGAGGGAACAGGCATTTCATCCCCATTTTACAAATGAGGAAATTGGAGCACAGATAATTTAAGTGGCTTGTCCAAGGTTGACAGTAATAATAATGATGGCATTTGTTAAGCGGTTACTATGTGCCATGCCCTGCTCTAAGCTCTGGCAAGTGACAAAGCTGGGATTAGAAACCAAAGTCTCTGACTCCTGGTCCTGTACCCTTTCCACTATGCTACCCTACAACAAATGAACTGTCATCTCTTTTATATTCATATCTTGACATTTGATAAATAATTCAAAATTGAATAGACTTTTGCACTGGCGATTTCCCACAATCCACTCTCTTTGTTTCCTGTATGAGTATACTTATACCTGCATCTGATCTGACATAATAATAATAATAATAATATAATAATTATGGGACTTGTTAAGCACTTACTGTGTGCCAGGCACTGTTCTAAGCGCTGGGGTAGATACAAGTTGATCAGGTTGGACACTCTCCCAGTCCCGCATGGGGCCCACAGTCTTCATCTGCATTTAACATATGAGATAACTGAGGACAAGAGAAGTTAACTGACTTGCCTAAGGTCACACAGCAGACATGTGGTGGAGCTGGATTGTATCTATCCCTGTATCTCCCTGTATCCTATATATTCTATCTCCCCATTCATTCAATCCTCCCCCTCTAGACTGTAAGCTTGTTTTGGGTAGGGAATGTGCCTTTTTTATATTGTACTCTCCCAAGTGCTTCGTACAGTGCCCTGCACACAGTAAGCACTCAATAAATACGATTGACTATCTCCGAGTTCAGTACTGCGTGTGTATGCACATACCCTGCAAGCAAAGATAGAATAGATGAACTGCAAAAGGTTTAGAATCATCTCTAACATAGGGCAGTTCCAGGAATTAGAACAGTCAATCAATCAATTGTATTTATTGAGCCCCCTGTGGGACAACCTGATCACCTTGTAACCTCCCCAGTGCTTTGCACATAGTAAGAGCTTAATGAATGCTATCTATTATTATTATTATTGTTATAAGCAGAACACTATATTAAGTACTTGGGAGAGTACAATGAAACGGAATTAGCAGACACTTTCCCTGCCCATAATGAGCTTACAGTCTAGGGGAAAGTCCTACTATCCTAGGGAAGAAGTCCATCCTTGTCTAGACTTAATTTGACTCTGGTACCCACCAATAGTGGGAAGAATATTTTTCTTACATGGGAAATTCAGTTAAGTAAAAATAAATGCTTTCTGTTATATATTTCTTAAAAAGTTTCTCTGGCTCATACAGAATGGTATGATAAAGCAACTTCCTTGAGTATTGAAATGCACCACTCACCCCAAACAGAAAACTCTCCTTGACTTTTTTTGTCCTATAAGATTCAGTTTAGAGAAATTAAGTGCTTTCAGGAAAATGGCATCATCTTAATATTTCTGCAAAGATAGTATGGAACAACAAAAAGATGTTGACACCATTTGTACCCAGTCAACTTCCCTCAATGCTGGGGCAAAACTGCCTCCTTAGGTCAGTCAGACAAAGAATTAACTTGACCCACTTGCAAATTGCCGGGCCTAGTAGATAGAGCACAGGCCTGGGAGTCAGAAGGACCTGGGTTTTAATCCCAGCTCTGCGACTCGTCTGCTGTGTGACTTCGGGCAAGTCAATCAATCGATCATATTTATTGAGTGCTTACTGTGTGCAGAGCACTGTACTAAGCACTTGGGAAGTACAAGTTGGCAACATATAGAGACAGTCCCTATCCAACAGTGGGCTCACAGTTTAGAAGGGGGAAACAGAGAACAAAACCAAACATACTAACAAAATAGAATAAATAGAATAGATATGTACAAGTAAAATAAATAAATAGAGTAATAAATATGTACAAACATATACATATATACAGGTGCTGTGGGGAAGGGAAGGAGGTAAGATGTGGGGGGATGGAGAGGGGGACGAGGGGGAGAGGAAGGAAGGGGCTCAGTCTGGGAAGGCCTCCTGGAGGATGTGAGCTCTCAGTAGGGCCTTGAAGGGAGGAAGAGAGCTAACTTGGCGGATGGGCAGAGGGAGGGCATTCCAGGCCCCGGGGGATGACGTGGGCTGGGGGTCGATGGCGGGACAGGGGAGAACGAGGCACGGTGAGGAGATTAGCAGCAGAGGAGCAGAGGGTGCGGGGTGGGCTGTAGAAGGAGGGAAGGGAGGTGAGGTAGGAGGGGGCGAGGTGATGGACAGCCTTGAAGCCGAGGGTGAGGAGTTTCTGCCTGATGCGCAGATTGATTGGTAGCCACTGTAGATTTTTGAGGAGGGGAGTAACATGCCCAGCGTTTCTGGACAAAGACAATCCGGGCAGCAGCATGAAGTATGGATTGAAGTGGGGAGAGACACGAGGATGGGAGATCAGAGAGAAGGCTGATGCAGTAGTCCAGATGGGATAGGATGAGAGCTTGAACCAGCAGGTTAGCAAGTCATTCCACTTCTCTTGGCCTCAGTTACCTCATCTTTAAAATGGGGATGAAGACTGTGAGATCTCTGTGGGACAGGGCTGTTTACAACCCGATTAATCTGTACCTATCCCAGTGCTTAGTATAGTAACTGGTACACAGAAAGTGCTTAAAAATGCAGCAATCATTATTATTATGATTATTGTCCATTCTGCATTAGGGTCTTCAATCACACCTTCTCACGTGGACTCATCTTATAGCCCCAGAAATCAGTCAGTTAATTAATTCCATTTTTTGAGCATTTACTGTGTGCAGAGCAGTGTAATTAAGCACTTGAGAAAGTATAATACAGTAGATTTCTTAGCCACAGTTTGTGCCCTAAAGGAACTTAGTCTAGTATCATCTTTGAAAATTAGATGGATATATGTTCAATAATATGTCATATTATTAATGAATTTAAATTTTTCATGTATTGAAGCCAGAACTTCTAGGCAGAGCTTTCCAGACAGTGGCTGTAAAAACACTTTCTGGTCATAAATTGGCTAAATCAGTGTGATTCCCAGCACGGAATGAAGAGCTCCTATTGTATGTAGTTAGCTACAATAAGCTTTCTAAGAGGCACAATGGGTATAAACTGAGGGGACAAAGCAAATGGAAGCTGAGTTATTGATAAATTTTTTTTCCAGCCTTGGATCAATTAGGGATTAGTAACCCTGCAATCTTTCCACTGTGGGTAGTAGGGGATGAAACCAAGACAGTGGTGTCACTGAGAAGTAATAAGAAAGGAAATGAGACACCCTAAATCCTTAAGCTGCTTGACTATATGACTCACATTTGAGCCTGGTCCAGTTAGATACCTTCTGTGCAAGCGCCATTAACTGAAAAATTTCTAACACCTTCCTGCAAATCTACTACTTACTGTGTAGTCTCACAAAGCATCTTGGAAATTTCCTGAGGCTAATATTCCTCCTGGCTGCTGACAGAAGTTCTGTCAGGAAGGAAAGTATCTCTGACTCACATAGAATGGTTGATGCACCAACTCCTTGAGTTTTCTCTTTTTTATGGCATTTAAGTGCTATGTGCCAGGCACTGTACTAAGCACTGGGGCAGATACAAACTAATCGAGTTAGACACAGTCCCTGTCCCACATAAGGCTCACAGTGTTAATCTCCATTTTGCAGATGAGGAAACTAAGGCACAGAGATATCAAGTGACGTGCCCGAGGTCACACAGCAGATACGTGGTGGAGTCGGAATTAGAACACAGGCCCTTCTGACTCTCAAGCCTGTGCACTATCCACTAGGCCATGCTGCTTCCCTAGCTATGCACCCCAAACAGAGAAGTCTTCAGGACTTTCCTGACCTGATTTCCAGCTAAACTTTCAGCCCACAGTAGGGAATGTCAAACCAAGCAAGCAAAACAAAAATAAAAAAATCAATTCTATACTTACTGTGTGCAGAGCATTTTGTGCTTATTTTGCTCTGCATAGGTAAGTGGTCAGTAAATATTATCGATTGTATATACTGAGTCCGACCAGGTATTTATTCTCTGCAGCTGCAACGGGAAGTTTGTATAAACCATTTCCTGGATGCCCTTCTTGTCCTCACTGTTTGGACTAGAGATGGACTACCCAGTACCCCTAACTTTCTACTCTAGATCCCAACATTTCCCAGCTTTGCCACTTGCCTGCTGTGTGACTTTGGACAAGTCATTTAACTTCTCTGTGTCTCAGCTTCCCCATCTGCAAAATGGTGTTAAAATTCCCATTCTTCTTCTCCCTAGAATTGTGAGCCCCAGGTGGGACAGGGACTATATCATTCCGATTGTATCCTATCTGCCACAGTACTTGGTACAGTACTTGGCTCACAGTGAGCACTTCACAAATACCACAGTCATTATTTAAACCTCCCTTGAATCTGCTGATTATTTTCCAATGCACAACTTCCTGCGATAATGAATTCCACAGGCACAGCCCCTTCCCTCTCACTCACAGTGGACTGATCAAACAAACAATCAGCAGTATTAACTAGGAGCCTACTTTGTGTTTGGAGAGTACAAAGAGTGATCTCCACCCTTAAAGAGCTAACAATCTAGCTGGGAGACAGTAAAATAGTTTGCAGATAAGAAGAAGAATGAGAAGTGGATGTATAAAAATAATAATTATAGTGATGGCATTTAAGTACTTACTATATGTCAGGCACTGAACTAAGTACTGGGGTGGATACAAGCAAATTGGGATGGACACAGTCCCTGTCCCATGTGGGGCTCAGAGTCTCAAACTCCATTTTCCAGATGAGGTAACGGAGGCCCAAGGAAGTGAAATGACTTCCCCAAGGTCACACAGCAGACGGGTGGTGGAGCGAGGATTAGAACCCATGACCTTCCGACTCCCAGGCCCATACTCTAGCCACCATGCCATGCTACTTCATATATATCTATATCTACATATCTATGTATATGTAGCTAGATAACTATATGAACTATTGCTTAAAGGCAAATTGAAAATATAAATTTGCTAGAATTAAAGAAAAAATGAATAAACATAAATCATGGAAACTATGCAGAAAATATCCACCAAGCAATCATGATGGATTGATTGAATCATAGGTGAGTGATTGCAATTCAGACTCTTCACTTTATGAGGGGAAAGTGGAGGAGGGGAAAAAAGAGGCACAAAAGAGTGTTCTGGGTCAAGGCTCCTTTCGGTCCACTCATCTCCACCTCAACCCTACTTCTCCACTTTCCAACTCTTAGGGAGTAAATTAATTTACCAGCAGAGGTGGAATCCTCCATGGTCATTATTGAAAACTGGAAAAGAGCACAATGTAAGTGTTCTTAAATACTCTTTCCCTCCCTTCCTCCACCCATTCCACCTTCAGTTATTTCCAGGTGATGTGACATGTGTTTCAAAGTTCCCCTCCCACCACTTTGCAAAAATTTTTCTTCTGGCACCCCGATAGTAAGTGCTCAATAAATACAATTGAATGATAGGCTCTCATATTTGGTATTTATTTATAGTTCATAAAGCTTACTTAGGGTTTCATTCTACCAGCAGTGTTTATGCTACACCCAGGTTTTGTCTGAGACAATACAATAAAACATCAACTTCAGTAATTACAATTGTACCCTCCAGTCGTGAAAGACTCAACACAGATGTAAGCCCTGTAAAGATGGGAGGGAAGAGTTTCAATGACAGTGGACTATCATCCTCCCTAGGTTTTTACCTCTTCTAAACCACCAGATGCATGCTCCCTCTTCCCACAGTAGCTGATAAATGCATATGTTAATGTTATGCATATGTTATGCATATGTTAATAATGGAAAGTGCCCTTGTCAGATTGGGCCCTATGACTGGCAGATCATTCCAAGAATCAGAACCCATCGGCAGGAATCAATCAGAGGAGGTGGCTCGTTTGGGGATCATAAATCAACCCTTTCAGGAGGTGGAGGTATATTAGAGATAAAGATGTCCAGTGACATCCATAATCCAATCAAATGCCTTTTATGCAGATCGTGCATATGCTCTTTGGTACCCCTGCCAAGTGCTTAGTACAACGTTTTTATCAACAAATGCTATTGATCCACCTGCAATTTGTAGAATTACAGATTCCCATTTGCCTAGCTCCTAGGGGAAACTTCTAAACACTTTAATAATTGCACTGATTTAAAACAGCTGTATATAACAAGGCTTTAAGTAAATTGATACCAAATTTTGTATGCGTGCTTCAATGATTGCAGCGTTAAATAAAAACATTATAAATGTGACTGTGGAAAAAGGCTGAAGAGTTTTTTTTAAACTAATAGAAAATCTTATACTCTCAGCATTTTTGTTTTATTTCTGCCTCCATTTTTTCACTTTTTCCCCCGGTATTCCATAGAGAAGGATGGCAGAATAGATTATCTTATCTACATTTTGAAAATGGTTGACCAAAGACCTCTTCCAAAGGTTCAAAACAGAATTGGGTTCAGCCTCTTTTTCTCTGCTAACTCTCAAGTGCTCTGACCCTACTTCTTAATGGGAGGATAATTATAAATGCTCATTCAAAGCCCGTGTTTCCCCATTAACTAAGTCATGATCACTCTACCCTGAATTTGGGTGGCACTTCTAATTTTTCCAGTGTGCTTCCCATCCTGGAAAAGAGGCAATGGGATCTCATGGAAGGATCATTGGATTGACATGCTGGAGACCTGGGTTTGAATCCCAGCTCTGTCACTGGCCTGCTGCTTGACCATAGGCAATCTAGACTGTGAGCTCATTGTTGGGTAGGGACCATTGCTATATGTTGCTGACTTGTACTTCCCAAGAACTTAGTACAGTGCTCTGCACACAGGAAGCACTCAATAAATATGATTGAATGAATGAATGAACTGAGCTACTATATCACTCAGTTTCCTCATCTGTAAAATGATAATAATTATCGCATTTGTTAAGTGCTTACTATCTGCCAGGCACTGTTCTAAGCTCTGGGGTGAATATAGGCAAATCAGTTTGGACCCAGTCCCTGACCCCATGTGGCTCACAGTCTCAATCCCCATTTTGCAGATGAGGTAACTGGGGCACAGAGAAGAGAAGTGACTTGCCCAAGGCCACATTGCAGACAAGTGGTGGAGCAGGGATTAAAACCCATAACCTTCTGACTCCCAAGCCTGTGCTCTATCCATTATATCATGCTGCTTCATGTACATATTTATTATTCTGTTTATTTTATTAATGATATGTATGCACCTATAATTCTATTCATTTATAATGGCATTTTTTATTAAGTGCTTACTATGTGCAAAGCACTGTTCTAAGTGCTGGGGAGGTTACAAGGTGACCAGGTTGTCCCATGGGGGGCTCACAGTCTTAATCCCCATTTTACAGATGAGGGAACTGAGGCACAGAGAAGTTAAGTGACTTGCCCAAAGTTACACAGCTGACAAGTAGAGGAGCTGGGATTTGAACCCATGACCTCAGACTCCAAAACCCATGCTCTTTCCACTGAACCACGCTGCTTCCCATATATTGATACCTGACTACTTGTTTTGTTGTGTCTCCCCTCTTCTAGACTGTGAGCCCATTGTTGGATAGGGATTGTCTCTATTTGAGACCGAATTGTACTTTCCAAGCACTTAGTACAGTGCTCTGCATACATTAAGCATTCAATAAATACAATTGAATGAATGAATGAATACAATACTGTGCTACCAACTTTTTAGCTTTTGAGTCCTGTGTGAAATGGGGGCTATGTATTATCTGATTCTCCTCTATCCCAGAACTTAGCACAATGCTTGGAACCTATTAAGAGCATAATAAATACTAGGACAGTTACTACTACTTTTTTCTCATTGTAATCATACAACATCCCTGATTAAGTAGAGAGGGGTAGACACTATTATACTCATTTAGGAGATGAGAAAACTGAGTCCCCCAGAGCAGAAGCAGGACTCCCACTCAGGTTCTTTTTACTTGGCCCCCATAGTAAGTACTTTGTCTCATAATGGTTATGATCCTTTGCTTTGTGAATAGACAGCTGAGTGAATTTTGCATTTTCCTTTAAAGTGTGAAGAGATTAAAGATCCATAATTTTTCCGAGAGAAGCCAGTGAGACATAGCCATTGGATAGTCAGCCTTTTAAATGGTATCCCAAATCTTTATTGAAAACCAAATCATTTAAGTCATCCTTAAGCAAAGACATTTTTCCTGTAAAAGACCATTACTTGGAAGGTGAACTGTGCACAGAGCTCCAGTGTTAAGATGTAAAAGCATCAGAGCACAATGGAAAGCCTTCTAGGATTTAAAATCCTATGTCAGCATTGTGGGCGTTTTTTCCCCCCTGCTCCCTACTCTCTGACTCCTCTTGCTCCGGGAACCTAGACTCTGTGGATTTTATTCAATAAAAACGTTGAAGTAATAAATATTCCTCCTCTTTCCTTCCTCCCTCTCCCCACTCAAACATTCCTGTAGAGCCAATGAAGTGGGTGGCAGAGCCTAGGCTCCCTGCTCAGAAACGCTCCAGCTGCTACTGACACACACCCCATGCTCCCTTACAGAATCCATGCTGCAGTTCTTCTTTCTGGTTGAGAATAGATTGGGGTGGGAAGGAGGGAAAGAACTGAATCACGACCAAAAGACGTTAAAATAGAATCAAGAAAGCTGTTCCCAATTTCAAAATCCAGTTGACGTCTGTGATTCTGGTATGCCATAAAAATACAATACTAAGAACTACAAGCTGTTATGATCTGCCCAAATATTTGTTTTCTTAAGGGATTATATAGAAGAGCCCACTCAAAGAAGCATACCCCAGGTTAGAATAACCAACCCCGTTATTCAAAAGATTTGAGGAAACAACTGGTATTGTTTAATGCCTCACCCTGTGTGACACCCATCACAGGGTTACAACCTGTAGCGTTGGATGCCTTACCTCATATGTATTCATTCATTCTTACAATAGTATTTATTGAGAGCTTACTGCATGCAAAGCACTGTATTAAGCACTGGGCAGATTACAATGTAACAGACACATTCCCTGCACATAGTTAGTGCTTAAAAATATTATTATTATTATTAGGTTCTCGGACTCCCAGCCCCAGGCTCTATCCACTAGGTTGTACTGCTCCCTGATCTCCTTCCAGCACCTATCTGGTCAAGGGTTGGGGCTGGGAGAAGAGTCAGAACACAGAGAGTTGAACCCTCTCCTCCTGTCAGGATGATCACGGGCTCACGGCCTCTCTACTCCTCCGGCACTTCTTTAGTTTTTGGTCACGAGTTCTGGGACCATGCTTGGCTGGTCCCAGTGTTTCTGCTAAACACTACAGATAGTTAAACTCCCCATCCCACTCTGCCTCCTCCCTTCACCTGAGCTGAGATTAAGCAATCACCTGAAAACAAATCTTGGAGGAAATTCTGCTCATCAGTTCCTGATAGATATTAAAGGTGTTGAAGAGACCCCTGAGCATATAACTAAAGGAGCTGTTCAAACAGAGAGATTGTTCATTATAGAAATGTATGACATGGATGTTAATGAATTAATTTCATGTCACTTGAAAGAATTCTTATTCAGTGAGGTCCTTATAAATGTAAGTTCTTTGAGGGTAGGGATCAATCAGGTCTACCAATTCTATTGTATTGTGCTCCTCCAAGCAGAGTAACTGTTCAATAAATGTCATTAATTAACAATCCAATCTCTGTATACCAAAATTGATGAAGCTATAGTTTCTCAAATTTCCAGTTTTTTTTTTTTTTTTTTAAATCAGGCAACACTTTCTCCTTGATATCAAACATATCACCACTCTCCCATTCTTCAAAGTCCTAGTAAAACAACACCTCTTCCAAGAAACTTTCCCTTTCTTAAATCCTCACTTCTATTATCTGCCCTCCCTTCTGCATTTGGTAACCCTCAAGCACTTAGATTTTTACCCCATCCCCACAGCACTTATGTAAATATCCATCTGTAATTTATATTAGTGTCTGTCTCCCACTCTAGTTTGCAAGCAGGGATCATGTCTACTTTATTGAATTGAAATCTTCCAAGCCCTCTGTACATAGCAAGTGCTCATTGACTGACTGAAAAGAATGCAGATTAACTGATTGAAGATGACGTTGAAGAGAGTTCAAAGGTGCTCGGAGATACATAAGAATAATTAAGCTTCTCAAGGTGCTTTTTTTTTTTTTTTTTTTTTACAGGAGAGGGGTGGGGAGTCTTTGCTAAACGCTTACTATGTGCCAGGCATTGTGCTGAGATCAGCGTAGATACAGCTTAATCAGACTGGGAACAGTACTTGTTCCACATGGAGCTCGCAGTCTTCATCCTCATTTTATAGATGAGGTAACTGAGGCACAGAGAAGTGAAGCGATTTGCCCAAGGTCACACAGGAGACAAGTAGTGGAGATGGGATTAGAATCCAGGTCCTTCTTACTGTGCTCTATCCACTAGGCGACGTTCAACCCCAAGTTAGGAAAATCACAAAACACAATCAGAGGCCGAACTGTGGACCTTGTTTCTAATCCAGCTCCATCACTTTTCTGTTTTGTGACTTGGGCAAGTCACTTAACTTCTCTATGCCTCAGTTACCTCATCGGTAGTATGGGGATTAAGACAGTGAGCCCTACATGGGACAAAGGACTGTGTCCAACCCAACTACCTTATATCTTGTATAAGCTTGGTACATAGTAAGTGCTTAACAAATACCAACCATATCATGCTTTTACTTCTATAGCCTCCTGCAAAAGTCACAATTATATCACAATGTCATGCTTATTTTAAATTATGCTGTTAAGTTTTGAATTACCTTAAAATTAAACAATATTTTAGTGAAAGAATTATGTATTATTTAGAAATTTTGGAATGGCTCAATTTATAAGTCTATATGAAAATCATCTGCACGGTATACACATTCATTAAACAACTACATTTTAAAAATATAACCCAGTTGAGTCATGGAGATAACTTCATATGTGTACACATGTACATATGTATGTGTGTGTGTGTGTGTGTGTGTGCGTGTGAGTGGGAGGACATACCTAAAGCACAGGAATAAATGCAAATTAATAATAATAATAATAATAATGGCATTTGTTAAGCGCTTACTATGTGCAAAGCACTGTTCTAAGCACTGGGGGGAATACAATGGGATCAAGTTGTCCCACGTGGGGCTCACAGTCTTAATCTCCATTTTACAGATGAGGTAACTGAGGCCCAGAGAAGTGAAGTGACTTGCCCAGAGTCACACAGCTGACAAGTGGCGGAGCCGGGATTTGAACCCATGAACTCTGACTCCAAAGCCCGGGCTCTTTCCACTGAGCCACGCTGCTCTTCCCCGATTAATCTGATTAATCAGATCAGACACAGTTCCTATCCCACACAGGACTCACAAATGTAAAAGGGAATTGGGCAGGTACCTTATCACAGTCTAGCAGAGGAGGAAACTGAGGCACAGAGAGGTTAAATGACATGTTCAAGGTCACACAACATTTCAGTGGCAAAGCTAGGACTAGAACTCAGGGCTCCTAATTTTCATTCCAATGTTCTTTACACCGGAAAACTGTGTCTTTGATTTGTAACCTGGTGAAGTTCACTACAGCCTCAATTTCCGTCAGTCTCTGTATTAGTTGCTTGAACTCAGCTGACTCTTTGAAGCAATTAATAATCATTTGCATGCTATCTTGTATGATTGCTTCCAGAGTATGGTCATCACCACAGAGAAGGTCCTGGATGCTTGTCTCATAATTTTTGATAAGTAGTCTATTGAATTTGAATAGGTTGTTGATTGGAGTTATATTTCAGTATCAATATTCAGGTCCTTTGTCCAACCTGGGAAGCAGAAAATGGGGAATCTTCAGTTCTTCTCAGGGCAGCCCAATTTCCTTAGTATCTGACAGTTCCCAGGCCTATTGCTGACATGAAATACTTTTATGAGATCTGTAAGAGATTTTGCCCTTGTTCTGGTCATGTCTGTAATGCTTTAATACTGTGGACTACCCCCTTAATTTTTTAAACATTTTAAAAATCTTTATGATACTTGTTAAACACTGTTTCAAGCCCTATACCAAGTATGGGATAGATACAAGATAATCAGGTTGGACTCAGTTCCTGGCCCACATCGGGTGCACAGCCTAAATTGGGGAATTGATTTAATCCCCATTTTACAAATGGGGTACCTGAGGTACAGAGAAGTTAAGCTATATGCCAAAGATCACACAGCAGGCAAGTGGCAGAGCCGGGATTAGAAGCAGGTCCTCTGACTCCCAGCCCATGCTGTTTTCTCTAGTCCATACTGCCTCTCCTGGTTCTCCCCTTACTCCTTGCCCAATCCTTCTCAATCATTTGCCCTGGCTCTTCCGCTTCTTCCCACTCCCTAACAGTGTGGGCAACCTCAAGGCTGAGTTCAGGGTCTCCTTCTCATCTCAATACACACTCACTCCCTTTGGGCTTATACATTTCCGGGGTCTCATCTCTATGTAAATGATTCCCAAATTGATCTTGATAGCCCCAAACCTCTATCCTTCTCTGTAATCTCTTATTTCCTTCTGCTTCCAGGGTATCTCTACCTCGATCTCCTACTGGCACCTTAAGTTCAATGTTTGAAACACTCTCCTTTTCTCCACCTAAGTTTTCCATCACCGTTGACAATACCACCATCCTTCCCATCTAAGGGGAATACAACCTTGGTGTTATCCTTGACTCCTCTCTCTCTTTCAAGCCCCCATTGTCAGTCACCAAATCCTAGAGATACATGGGGCAGCTGTTTGTCCAATCTTTCAAGCCTCAGCAGTGAGGCTTAAACAGAAAAGGTAGCAACATTTGCTTCCAATCATTTCTGCCTCCCTTCCTCCCACTTCTCTTGCCCCTCTACATTGTAAGCTCATCGTGGCCAGGGAATGTGTCTGCTCTTTATTGTTGTATTGTACTCTCCCAAGCATTTACTATGCAGTAAGCCTCAATAAATACAACTGACAACTGACTGACAAGTGCTTTCTTCTGCTTTTCTCCTTCACCTCATGAAGAATATCTGCTGCCTTCAAGGGAATTCTCTATACTGAAAAGGATATCCATGACAGAAGCAATGGGCCCACATTCAAGGGCAGGAGGAAAATCCATCCTAGCCACGATGTGAAGTTTCTATGGCTTCAAAAGCCTAGACAGTGATGTTATACTTTTGCCATTAGAAAAAGAGTCCAAAATAGTTCTGTTCCTCAGGGTGACTGCAGCAACTTTTGCCAAGCCCTTTTGAAAGTTTATGTTCCCATTTTGAGACGTAATTTTTTTCTTCATCAATTTACCCACATGCCAAAAGCATGGCAGTTATTTATTGAGCTGGTGCCATAGCGACCCACGGATTGTAGGAGATATAGTTTAAGAACCTATGTTAAATAAAACAGTAACTTAAGTCATGGCCTAAGAGAACCAACACTGACTCTGAATGTCAAGCATAAAATTATCCTCACTGTTCCCTTTCAGTTTAGGGTAATTATATTACTTTCAGATAACTTTGTAATTTTAAAATGTTTTCCTTAGGCTTTAAAAAATGCACTGTAAATAATGATGTTTAGCCTAGTTTTAGTTACTGGGGCAATGAAATAATTTATAGACATTTTTCATCTCCTAGAGGATTTAACAAACCACTATCTGGAGTTTCTTTGTCAATTGGGATTGAAAAAAATCATTTTTCATAAATGGATTTCATTGGACCAAATTCACATTCTATGAAATGTATGAGTTTCTTGGATTCATAAAGAAGACAGTAAAAGTACATTCCAATGCATTGTCTCGCTGTGCCTTTTTAAATTTATATGCATGTGATATGCATATTTAAAACAATAGCCCTGGTTCCCATCCCATCTAATCTAATGGGCATTTTCTACAAAGTTTAATGTTTTTCCATGAAGACTCCCTAGGGTTACAAGGGATCCAAATCAAGTCCATTGTTTTTAAATAAGCATATCAATATAATAGAATGCAGTAAGACATCAGGACTGAAAAACCATTGTTAGAGGAATGTGTATTGTAACGTAGTTATTGAGGAGTTGTTCTGTGCTTATAATCTTCCTTTCTCCTTTGGGTTTAAAATCCTGAACGAGAGTACTACTTGGAAAGTGTAGGTTTAAATCTTTTGGCCACTTGGAGATTTGTTTTCCAAACACAAGATTTCACATATTTCTTTAAAACATGGAAAACTACCCAAGCCAGAATTTTGCAACTGCACAAGAAATGCTGAGAAGCAGCGTGGCCCTAGTGAGAAGAAGTGCAGCCTAGTGGATACAGCATGGGCCTGAGAGTCAGAAGGACCTGGATTCTAATCCCAGATCCACCACTGGTCTGCTGTGTGACCTTTGGCAAGTCACTTCACTTCTCTGTGCCTCAGTTACCTCATTTAAAATGGTGATTAAAACTGTGAGTTCCATATGAGACATGGACTGTGCCCAACCTAATTAGGTTGTATCTAACCCCAGCACTTAGTACAGTGCCTGGAAAATAGTATGAAACTTTAATAAATACCGTTTAAAAAAAAAAAATATATATATATATATACACACACACATGCACACACACACACACGTCTACCAAGGCTGAAGCTATTCTCTAATGATAAACTAGAACTCTTTGAAAGCTGTAACTTTTTCAAGCCTCTACTATTAATAACATTCATTCATTCAATTGTATTTATTGAGCTTATTGTGTGTAGAGTAATGTACTAAGCACTTGGGAGAGTACAATACCTGTAGCATGACCTAGTGGAAAGAGCATGGACTTGGGGGTCACAGGCCGTGGGTTCTAATCCTGGTTCCACCACTTGTCTGCTGTGTGACCTTAGACAAGTCACTTCACTTATCTGTGCCTCAGTTACCTCATCTGTAAAATGGGGATTGAGTCTGTGAGCCCCATGTGGGACAGGGAATGTGTCCAACTTGATTACCTTGTATCTTTTTCAGTGCTTAGAACAGTGTTTGGCACATAGTAAGTGGTTAACAAATACCACAATTATTATTATTACAATATAACAATAAGCAGATGCAGTCTCTGCCCAAAACAAGCTTACAATCTAGACACAGCAACCATGTAACAAATACCGTAATAATATTTATGCTAATTAAAAAATACTGTCAATTTCATTTAAAAAATTAGAAAAAAAAGCAAATCTTGCTCCATTTTTACTAGATGGTTAGATACAATAAAAGGCATGGCAATCTGACAGCAACCACTGAACAGGGTGTATGATTTTGTTCTTAAGGAAATCTATTTGGAATCTCATTCTGATGCCATTAAAACTTTCATTTTAGGAAAGGTGACCTAAAGTCCCAAAGTAAGTGAGAGAGACATTGTTTGGGGGCTTGTGTCCCACCCCCACAAAGGTTAATAATGAGTTGGGGGATGGAAAAATAGTGGCGTGAAAGTAGGGATGGAAGATAGCGGCAGTACCCTCTCCTCCTCCTTTCTTTGCCATCGGATGACTTCACCCTCCTGCTCCTGAACTCTGGTCACCTTAATTTTAGGTCAAAGCATTTTCCTATTTTGAAATAAATTGAATTGCTCATAAGCCTTCCTGGAATACATTGAGCTTAAAGTAATACAGATTCCAAGTTGTCTAATTTACACCTAGAGAGAATCTTAGTTACCATCAAAATCCAGCTTAATATGCTCCTGGAAACTCCCAGGGAAGACATCAATTGCATTTGAAATCTAAAATTTATGTATGTAAAATATTCCTTGTTTGAGTTGTAAATCCCATATGTTACAAGAAAGGAACTGTAAAACTCATGTCTTTAGAGGAATGCTAGAATAATTGTGTTGTAAAGTTGAAATGATGTGAAGGACTCTTTTTATGATATATTCTCCCAAGCTTGCATTGTACTATCCCAAGCGTTTAGAGCAATGTTCTGCTTACAGTACACATTCAATAAATACTTCTGAACGATTTATTAATACTTAATACTTTTCCCACTGAAGCACTTATGTAGTGAAATTTTCAGAAGTCAGCGTTGATGATAAATGTACAACTGTGGCAGTTTTCATTTTTCTGACATTTGGAGTTTATTAAAGATAAGGAAAGACATTATAAATATCTGCAGCTAATTATTTTTTCAAAATAACACAGCCTCTGCATTGTAATCCTCCCTCCTTGACCAGTGAGTACTTTGTGGTCCTAGATGGATCATTTATCATTTGTCAGCCTCTATGCCAGAGAATGGTAAAACAATGTTATATGTACAGATTGATTTTTCTGAGTTGTTATTGGAGGGAGCTAAGCATAGTTGATCCTTAAACATGTTGTTTTTGAAAGATTGAAACTGTTAATAAAATGTCATGTCTAGTCTTCTGGAAGTGTCCAATATGGAATCTTTTTTCCAGATGATTCATCTTCCTGACTAGCTTCCAAATCAATCTGTTAGCTGTGAGTATTAGAAGAATTGAGGAAGATTGGAAGATTCTGCCATTTTTCAAAATTCATTTTCTTCCCTCACAATTAGTGAAGTAATGACCCTCTGCACCCAACTTTAATTAGCAGCATCAATTTCAGGAAGAAGGCATTCTCTAATGAACTCACTTAAAAAAGAGGGTTAAGATGTGAGTACTGCAGTACAGGACAGAGATTTCCATGACAGAGGATGGGGCTAATAATAATAGTATCAGGATTTGCTACTGACTGATGAAAATTTTTACGTCCAAAAAGTTCCAAAAGTTCCCATATATTAGCACGTTCAAAGTATGATAAACTATATACAGAGAGAGAAGCAGCCTGGTGTAATGGATAGAGCACTGGCCTGGGATTCAGAAGGTCATGGGTTCTAATCCTGAGTTTGCCACTTGTCTACTCTGTGACCTTGGGCAAATCACTTCACTTCCCTGGGCCTCAGTTACCTCATCTGTAAAATGGGGGTTGAGAACGTGAGCCCTACATGGGACAGGGACTGTGTCGAATCCAATTTACTTGTATCTACCCCTCTGTTTAGTAGAGTGTCTGGCACAGAGTAAGCGCTTAATAAATACCATCATAAAAATAAAATAGTTCTGCCAAATTGAGGACAACAGTGAACTCTTCCCTTATATTAGCATACTCAGCATGGCCTTGTGGATAGAGCTCGGGCTTGGGAGTCAGAGCGACCTGGGTTCTAATCCCAGCTCTGCCACCTGTCTGCTGTGTGACCTTGGGCAAGTCACTTCACTCCTCTGGGCCTCAGTTACCTCATCTGTAAAATGAGTATTAAGAGAGAGAGCCTCACGTGGGACAGGGACTGTGTCCAACTTGATTAACTTCTATCTACCCCAGATCTTAGAACAGTGCTTGGCACATAGTATTTCATAAGAACCATAATAATAATAATTATTAAACTTAATAATCATAATGGCATTTGTTAAGTGTTTACTATGTGCAAAGCACTGTTCCAAGAGCTGGGAGGGTTACAAGGTGATCAGGTTGTCCCACGTGGGGCTGATAGTCTTCATTCCCATTTTACAGATGAGGTAACTGAGGCCCAGAGAAGTGAAGTGACTTGCCCAAAGTCACACAGCTGACAAGTGGTGGAGCCGGGATTAGAACCCATGACCTCAGGCTCCCAAGGCCATGCTCTTTCCACTGAGCCACGCTGCTTCTCTTAATTATGATTTTTTTGGTATTTGTTAATCAATGGCATTTGATTATCAATTAATCATATTTATTGAGAGCTTACTGAGTGCTTAGTGAGTGGGCAGAGCACGGTACTAAGCCCTTGGAGGAGTAGCACTTATTATGGGCCAGACACTGTACTAAGTGCTGGGGTAGATGCAAGTTAATTAGGTTGAACATGGTCAGTGACCCACAATGACACTCACAGCCTTGATCCCCATTTTACAGATGAGGTAATAGACACAGAGAAATTAAGTGATTTGCCCAAGGTTACACAGCAGACAAGCGGTGGATACAGGATTATAACCCAGGTCCTTCTGATTCCCAAGGCTGTGCTCTGTCTAGTAGGCCAAGCTGCTTATGATACGATAATATGATAATATATAATTGTTATAATAATAATAATTATTGTAGTACTTAAGTACTTACTATGTGCCAAGCACTGTTCTAAGCAGTGAGGTAGATGAAAGATAATCAGGTGGGGCTCACATTCTTAATCTCCATTTTACAGATGAGGTATCTGAGGCCCAGAGAAGTGAAGTGATTTGCCCGAAGTCACACAGCAGACATATGGCAGAGCCAGGATTAAAACCCAGGTCCTTCTGACTCCCAAGCCTGGGTTCTACTCACTAAACCAGGTCCTGCATATTTGAAGAAGACACCGGTGACACTGTGTACATATGTGGTGTACAGGCCAAGGTGGAACCCACAATTCTAGACACACTGTGCCCATAAAAAGGCTCCCTGTTCTGTGTTTTGTTTAATATTTGCAGAACCTGGTCCTGTTTCCCTTTTACCTCTTTGCCTCTCAGTTCCTCAGAAGACTTTTGCTCCAAACAAGCCATTCATTCATTCAATCGCATCTATTGAGCTCTTACTGTATGCAGAGCACTGTACTAAGCACTTGGGAAGTACAAATTAGCAACATATAGTGACAGTCCCTACTCACAGATCATTACACCAACAGTTGGTTTGCAGTTTTCAGATGGGAGGCAGTGTTGTTCTGAGACTTTGCTTTACCATATCCTTAAAACACTTCTTCTGTCTACCTTACTTTTGGTTTCCCAAATTCAGCTCCCTATACAGTAGTCATTTGGATATCCTGCTGTCACTCATTCTCCTCAATTGCCCTCAGGCCCAGCATAGTTGTGTTAGGGCAAAAATGACTTGAATGGTAGGACCCTCTGTCCAGAGTTGATATTGAGTCTGATCTGTAACACAGATGAAACTGATAATGAACTTAGCTGTGGCAGGGGTACGTTGCCAGGGACTGTTGACTAGGCTTCCGTTGTTTCAGTCTCACACAGGTGAGAAGTATCATGGCCTAGTGGAAGGAACCTGGACTTGAGAGTCAGGGAACTTGAGTTTTAATCCCTACTCTGCCACTTGTTTGCTATGTGTCCTTGAGCAAGTCTTAACTTCTCTGTGCCTCAGTTCCCACATCTACAGATTGGGGATTCAATATCTGTTCTTGCTCCTACTTAGACTGGGAGTCCCATGTGGGACCTGATTATCTACCCCAGTATTTAGTACATACATTCATTCATTCAGTCGTATTTATTGAGTGCTTACTGTGTGCAGAGCACTGTACTAAGTGCTTGGGAAGTACAAGTTGACAGTGCTTGGCACATAGTAAGTCCCATGTTGGACCTGATTATCTACCCCAGTATTTAGTACAGTGCTTAGCACATAGTAAGCACTTAAATCCCATACAGGTATGTAGATAGAATTTCATCTCCAGTAGCTTCATCTTCTAATTCTCATGGATGACTATATAAACTGTCCTTCGGAAAAGTTTAATTTTTTTCAAAAAGAACCCATATAACTACTAATCATAGTAGTGAACTCAAGGATAAAATGTCTGTTCTACCTCCCTTAGACTGTGGACCCCATCTGGCACAGGGAGAGTTTCCAATCTGACTCTCTTGTACCTATCTCAGCATGGTTCTTGGCACTTAATGAGCACTTAATATAACAATAACCATGTAAATATCATTACTAATAGCACCATATAAACTCAAAATGTATATCCAGTGTGAAATTGGAAGGACTTTTTGCATCTCATTACTAACGTATGTTACCCAAGTCTCTATGGAAAGTTGTGTGGCCTAGTGGAAAGGCCTGTAAATCAAAGGATTTTGGTTCCGATTTCTCTTTGCCACTTGCCTACTGTGTGCCTTTTTCATTCATTCAATCATATTTATTGAGTGCTTACTGTGTGCAGAGCACTGTACTAAGCGCTTGGGAAGTACAAGTTGACAACATTTAGAGATGGTCCCTACCGAACAGTGGGCTCACAGTCTAGAAGGGGGAGACAGACAACAAAACAAAACATGTAGACAAGTGTTAAAACCGTCAGAACAAATAGAATTAAAGTGAAATGCACATCATCAAAATAAATAGAATAGTGAATATGTACAAGTAAAATAAATAGAGTAATCAATCTGTACAAACATATGTACAGGTGCTGTGGGGAGGGGAAGAAGGTAGGACAAGGGGGATGGGGAAGAGGAGAGGAAAAAGGGGGCTCAGTCTGGGAAGGCCTCCTGGAGGAGGTGAGCTCTCGGTAAGGCTTTGAAGGGAGGAATAGAGCTATCTTGGCGGATGTGTGGAGGGAGGGTATTCCAGGCCAGGGGGAGGATGTGGGCTGGGGGTCGACGATGGGACAGGCGAGAACGAGGTACAGTGAGGAGGTTAGCTGCAGAGGAGCGGAGGGTACTGGCTGGGCTGTAGACAGAGAGAAGGGCTTTGGCAAGTCACTTAATTTTTCTGAACTTCAGTGTCCTCATTTGTAAAAAGGCAATTCAACACTTTTTCTCCCTCCTACTTAGACTGTGAGTACCAAGGGGCCATGCCCAACTTGAATATCTTGGGTCTACCCCAGTGCTTAGTACAGAACTTGCAATATGGTAAGGGCTTAAACACCAAAATTATTATTAATACTATTTATATAGTTAGCTAATTGTTTAAATCTCAAAGTGATAATTTCACTGAAAATAGCTGTAAATAGTTACAGTAAAAAAACCAGTTAAGAAACTGACTAAAGTATCAGAAATGCATTCAGCAGCAGTGTTTCTATCTCCTCCATTTGTGAATGACTCATATCAGTCTTCCCTTTAATAATAATTGACAGTTTGTTAAACATATACTAAGTTTCAAACACTGTTTTAAGGGCCTAGTAAATGCAAAGGTAAACATAAGAGATCCAGGTCCGGGCTCCTCCTCACCCTCCCATCCCCTAACTGTAGGGGTTCCTCAAGGCTCAGTTCTTGGTCTCCTCCTGTTCTCCATCTATACTCACTCCCCTGGTGAACTCATTTGCTCCCACGGCTTCAACTACCATCTCTACACAGATGACAACCAAATCTACATCTCCTCCCCCTGTTTTCTCTCCCTGCCTCCAGGCTTGTTTCTCCTCCTGCATTCAGGACATCTCCATCTGGATGTCCTCCCGCCACCTAAAACTCAAAATATCCAAGACTGAGCTCCTTGTCTTCCATCCCAAACCCTGTCCTCTCCCTGACTTTCGCATCACTGTGGACTGAACAATCACCCTTCCCATCTCACAAGTCCGCAATCTTGGTGTCATCTTTGACTCCGCTCTCTCATTAACCCCACATATCCAATCCGTCACCTAAACCTGCCAGTCTCACCTTCACAACACTGCCAAGATCTGCCCTTTCCAAACCCGCTACCTTGGTAGCACAATCACTCATCATACCACAACTGGATTATTGCATCAGCAACCTTTCTGATCTCCCAACCTCCTGTCTCTCGCCACTTCAGTCTACACTTCACTTTGCTACTCGGATTATCTTTCTAAAGAAAGGCTCTGGGCATGTCACACCCCTCCTCAAAAATCTCCAGTGGTTGCCTATCAAACTTTGCATGAAGCAAAAGCTCCTCACTATTGGCTTCAAAGCTCTCCATCACCTTACCCTCTCCTGCCTCACCTCCCTCCTCTCCTTCTCCAGCCCAGCCCGCACCCTCCACTCCTCTGCCGCTAACCTTCTCACTGTACCTCGTTCTCACCCATCCTGCCTTCAACCCCTGGCTGACATCCTACCTCTGGCCTGGAATGCCCTCCCTCCTCTCATCTGCCAAACCAGCACACTTTCCTCCTTTAAAGCCCTACTCAAAGCTCACCTCCTCCAGGAGGCCTTCCCAGACTGAGCTCCCCTTTTCCTCTGCTCCTCCTCCCCTCCCTATCGCCCCGATTCCCTCCTTCTGCTCTACCCCCTCCCTGCCCAACAGCACTTGTATATATGTACATATTTATTATTCTATTTATTTTATTAATGTTGTGTACATATCTATAATTCTATCTATTCATAGTGATGCTATTGATGCCTGTCTAGTTGTTTCGTTTTGTTTTCTGTAACCCCCCTTCTAGACCATGGGCCAGTTGTTGGGTAGGGATTGTTTCTATGTGTTGCTGAATTGTACTTTCCAAACGCTTGGTACAGTTCTCTGCACACAGTAAGCACTCAATTACTACGATTGAATGAATGAATGAATGAATCCAAGAGGAAGGGAGAACAGATATCTTATCCCCTTTTTACATCTGGGGGAATTGAGGCACAACGAAGTTATGTGACTTGCCAAAGGTCACTCAGCAGGCAAGTGGTAAGTAGCGGATGTGGGACTAAAACTTGGATTTCCTGACTCCAGTACCTATCCCATTAGGCCATGTTGCTTCTTCTTGAGATTGTAAATTCTTTGAAGTTGGGGACTATATTTCTCAAGACTTAATGATATGCTTTCAACAGGTAGGTCTTCAAAAAATACTACTGGTTGATTGAATGATAAATGAATTACTAGGTATATGAAAGAATGGCATATTGGCAGTGCTTGATAAGCATCATAATTAACGAACTCTCAGTTGATCTTTGAAAAGTCACCAAGCTGGAGAAGAGGGACTACCTCACATTATGAAATACAGACCTGTTGATATTTTGAAAGGAAGTCGTACATTCCTGTTTCAGAGGACATCGGAATATCTGTGCTGGAAACAAACTCCTTTGCCAGACTACCACTCATAGCATTTCAGCTATGATTCATCAGGTTTGCTCATTCATTCAATTGTATTTATTCAGCGCTTACTGTGTACTGAGCACTGTACTAAGCACTCGGGAGAGTACAATACTACAGAGTTGGTAGACACATTCCACAGGAGACCTTTGTTCAAAGAAAAGCATGCCAGGATTGACTGATTCATTCATTCAATCATATTTATTGAGCACTTACTGTGTGCAAAGCACTGTACTAAGTGCTTGGGAAGTACAAGTTGGCAACATATAGAGACGGTCCCTACCCAACAATGGGCTCACAGTCTAGGAGATGTCTTTACAAGGCAGAAAGGTGCCAAAATGTAAAAATTATCATTGTTAATCAATGGTATTTATGGAGAACATATTGTTTTCAGAGCACTGTATTAAGCACTCAGGAGAGTACAATACTATAGAATTGGTAGGAACAATTCCTGCCCACAAGGAGCTTAAAAAATGAGTCTGACCTTTGCAAATCCATAACTTCTGACTGGCAGATTGCTTTTGATGTACTTCTTTTGAGTGGCATTGTCCTGCCATTTAGTTGGCTACTAAGACCTCGACCTAATGATTGGTAGGGTGGTTCATGGCATGAATTTTATTCCCTCCCACAGCATAGGGAGGGGATTCCTTTGGGAAAAACTACTGAAAGTGAGGGTTTCTTATGCATGGGTGTGTGTGTATGTTTGGCCTATTCAACTGACAATTCCTTCCCACAACATCAGCATGTATAGGTTGCGTTTACTGCATTTGTTGGCCTATTGGAAAGAGCACAGGAATGGGACCCAGGAGATTTGGGTTCTAGTCCAGGGCCTGGCACTTGATTGTTGTGTGGCCTTGGGAAAGTCACTTAACTTCTCTGAGCTTGTTTCCTCATGGGTAGTTTCCTCCTTCTTAATCTGTGAGCCCCATGAGGGACGGGAACTATGTCCAATCTACTTTTACCATAACAAATCCAGTGGTTAGTACAGTACTCGGCATATAGTAAGTACTTAACAAATACGACAATTAGTAGTAGTATGTCAGGCCCTGTGGTTCATCTTTTCCTCTTTCTGTTGGGATCTTCTTGCTGTTCTTGGAGTTGATCTTCTCCTACTTCCTAAATGATTATGTGTTTGTCAGAGGATTTCCATCATTGCACTTTTAAACTGTTTCTATTGCCTCCCTACTTGTGCATTCTCCATATTCCCATGTTAAATCTACATTTAAAAATGGAGAGAGGTTGGAGACAAAGTAGTCCATCATGTAGCACAACAGAAGACCTTCTTTTATTCTGAAAGAAAATAAATTTAAATGCATGAAGGAATCAAAATACCTAGAATTGTATACTAAACCTCAGAGACAATTTCACTGAAAATCAAATGTATATTCTGACCTATAAATACTTATGCTAAAAATTCAAGCAATTATCCTACTGAATAATGCTTAATTCATTTGTCTAATCCAATTTCTGACCCAATTTGCCTCACTAATCCAAACACTTTGGTTATCTGCTAAGTAGTTTCTTCTGTGCCTCCAATCTGACACAAAACGTGAGCAGAGAATCCCCCAAGATCCATTCATCATTGCTGGTTTAATCTCAGTCCAGGTGATGAGGAGGCAGGGATGAATTTAGTTTCTTGTTATGCTAGGCTGGAAAGTCATTAAACAATATCATTTGCAATCCTGGAGAGATTGTGGAATCACTGTAACCTGGAATAAGGTATCAAAAATTCCAGCTTCATCTCTGAGTTGTATGTCTCATGGAATGGTAGGAATCTAGAATAGTTTGCACATAGTATTACAATAATAAAATAGTTGTAATAAAGTATTCTCTTTGTCATGTTATCAATGCTTTCTTTCTAAAGAAAGTTTTCTGAGTTTTACAGTTATCCTTGACTATTTCTTCTTGTTCAACTCCCATACTCAATTTCCTAAATTCTAGGGGTTTCTCTAGTGCAACATGTCCTGTATCCATCCTTTCTCTCCATGGCCACCATGTTGGTTCAGCCACTTGTCACATGCTAATTTGACTACTGCATCAACAGCTCAGTGATATACCTTTCTCCACTCTCTCCCTTCTTGAGTCTATTCTCCACTCTGCTACCTTGATCATTTCTCCAAAATGTTCCTCTGCACACATTTTCCCACTCTTCAAAAACTTCCATTGGTTATTTTTTCTTCTCTGCAGCCAGCAGAATCTCCTGACCTCTACCTCTAAATAAAATCTCTCTCTCTTCTACTAGTCCACTCCCTTCTCCCACTAAACCCCAGCTTGGACCCTTCATTCTCCTCAAGCTCACTTCCTCACTGTGCCTGATTCTAGTTTCTCCTTCCATCTAACTCTTGCTCTGACCCTTTTCCTGTGTCCATCTACCACCCCACTTGAATCTGACAGCCCAGAAATGTCTTGACTTTCAGAACTCTTCTGAAATCACATCTCCTTCAGGAAGCCTTCCCAAATTCATTTATCATCTCCCCAGGTTATTTCTGCTCTATTGCCACTTCAACTCTGCTGTGTCATCGAAGTTCTTGTGCATTTACAATCTTCCATAGAGCAAGTGTGAATATTTTATATACCCTATTACTAGCACTAACTCATGTATATATTCCTTTGCCCTCTTCCTCTTTTCTCTAACTTATATATGGGTCTCTCTCCTCTGCTAGATTATAAAGACCTTGATGACAAGCATCATGTCTACTACCTTTGTTATATCAATCTGTCAATTTATAGCCTTTCTTGAGCACCTACTGTGTCCGAAACACCGAACTAAGAGCTTGACCAGTTACAATAAAATTTGCAGACATGATCCCTGACCTCAAGGAGCTTACAATCTCTCCCAACTGCTGAGCATAGCACTCCACACACAGTGAGCATTCAATAAATATCACTGAATGATGTCTCAGTGACTTCTCCAAGGTCAAAATGAAAATCAGTTGCAGACTTAGGGCTTTTGGTACTATAAACTAAACCCTGGAATGGGTACATTCCCTAGTTCAGAAATGGAAACATTATTTGCTTGATTTCAGGTTCAAAGTTACGCATTCTCCCCAAGTTCTCTTTCTCTTGGTTCCTTGCCAATCACGAGCCAGGGCTCTCGGGCACAATGGCAAGGCAGTAACAAATAATTAAAAGCAGACTGGTTCAGCAACCCTTGGTTTTCTTCAGCTTCATGCTTGATGCTTTCCTGGAAACTACTGTGGGACAGTTTTCCTTGGTCTAATCATTTTCTGGCCTCTAAGCGATCCTCGGTTACCACGGATACCAGCACATTTCTTGCTAGAGTGGGATAAACACTCTTATTACCTTAAGTTAAACTAGTAGATTTTAAAGGAGTTTATTTGAGGTGGGGGGAGGGATGTGTGTGTGTGTGAGTGTGTGTGTGTGTGTGTGTTTCCATTACAAGATGAAACATTTTGGCCATCTGCCTGAAACTTACAGAAGTCACTGAAAACTGCTTTTGCTTTTGAAAGGCAATGACGAGGGGAATGTGAAATACCTACCAAGACCTAAGCAAGAAACCCTTCAGCTGGTTCATTGCCTGGATCAAAGTTACAGATAGAAGCTGCCTCATCACCTTCATTAAGTTCACTGGGTTCTTGCTTATCTTGGTTCTCACTACCTTGTGGCACAGTAATATTTACTGAGGGCTTTGGTATGGAGACCACCACTAGGCTCTTGGGAAAGACAACCAAGCAAAAGATTCAGCTTCCCCTTCAGTTAGTTTACAATCCCACAGTGCACAATGTTGTGGGGCTGGGATTTGGGAGGTGGTGAATAAAAGGAGAAAGTCACCATGCTGTAGAAGGGAGTGGGAAAAGAGAAAATGAGATCTTAGTCAGGGAAGGCCTCTTGAAGGAGATGTGCTTTCAATAAGGGTTTGAAGGGGAGGAGAGTAATTGTCTGTTGCATATGAAAAGGGAGGGCATTACAGGCCAGAGGCATGACGTGGGTGTGAGGTCATGGTCGGCGATGAGATAAATGAGGCAGAGGTACATCATTGCTGATGGCAGTGATGATGATGATGATGATGATAGTAGAAAGAGCATGATCCTGAAAGTCAGAGGACCTAGGTTCTAAATCTGACTCTGCCAATTACTGTGTGACCTTGGACAAATCACTTAACTTCTCTGGTCCTCAGTTTTCTCAACTGTAAAATATGGATCAATCCTACTCCCTTCTACTTAGAGAAGCAGTGTGGCTCAGTGGAAAGAACACGGGCTTGGGAGCCAGAAGTAATGGGTTCTAATCCTGGCTCCACCACTTGTCAGCTGTGTGACTTTGGGCAAGTCATTTAACTTCTCTGGGCCTCAGTTACCTCATCTGTAAAATGGGGATTAAGACTGTGAGCCCCACATGGGACAACCTGATCACCTTGTATCCCCCACCCAGTGCTTAGAACAGTGCTTTGCATATAGTAAGTGCAATATTATAGTAAATGCCATTATTATTATTATTATTACTTAGGAGAGGAATCAGAGCCCAGCTGATTAGCTTGTAACTACCCTAGTGTTTAGAACAGCGCTAGACATACATTAAGTGCCTAACAAATATAATCGTAGTCATGACCGTATGGCTCTTCTTGATACTATATGTAGCTCTTGAGCATAGGAGACCACTCTGTATGTGCCATTCTTCCCCTTTTTGCCTTGGCTGTGAGGACAACAGACATTTGTGCCACCTCCCAGGGAGGATGTAGTTGGTTGGTGTTCCCATCGTGCTTTGAGGGGCAGGATGAGCTAGTCTTGCTCCTCTCCCCCACAGTATCCCTAGCAACCATGCAAGCAGTAGCAGCCCTGAAGCACACCAGCCAAGCCAGGCAGGAAAGGGGACCCCCTACAATCGCCAAGGGCGAGAGAGAAGTCCCCCCACTGAGAGTCAAGAGCACTGATTGTGACAGCGGTGGCCTCCGTAGTGAGAAAGGAAGAGTGGGAGCAGGAGGCAAGAACCACGCTCACGCTGGGTGCCACATCAACTTATCAAAGACCCTGCAGGCTCTGGAGAAAAAGATTCAACTCCC
The DNA here is from genome assembly GCF_015852505.1 of Tachyglossus aculeatus. Classification (NCBI taxonomy): domain Eukaryota; kingdom Metazoa; phylum Chordata; class Mammalia; order Monotremata; family Tachyglossidae; genus Tachyglossus; species Tachyglossus aculeatus. The sequence continues at coordinate 111,347,697 of NC_052066.1, read as the reverse complement.
ATGCATATTAGGTCTGGAGCAGCAGGATAGTGGCGGCCACACAAACTAAGGAGAACTGTAAGCTTGTTGTGGTCAGGGAATGAGTCTGTTACATTGTACTCTCCCCAGCACTTAGTACAGTGCTCTGCACTGCTCAATAAATGTGATTGATTGGTGCTTCTTAACTCTGGCACACATCTTCCCCTCTTCCCAAATAAAGAGAACCAAGAATAAGTGCATCCTTTTCCCTCTCCCTTTCTCTGTCCCTTCCCCTTTCTTTCCCTCTCCGTTCCCCACCTCTTTTCCCCATCTCTGTTGTTGTCCCAGGATCTCTCCCCCTTCTTCTGCCCATCCATAACCGTCTCTCCTTCTCCCCATCCCTCTCTCTCCCTCTCATCCTCTCTTTTCTGTTCCTTTCCACCTCCTCTTTCTTTCCTTTTCTCCTACACTCTCTCCATGATTGATTGGAATTGAATTACTGGCTCTTTACATACCAGCTTCTTAAAGGTTTCACTTTCTGTGGTCCTTATTCACAAAAAGATTGCCAACCCTTGGTCTAGTGGAATGCTTATGGTAGAGGAATCAGAAACCTGGGCTTTGGCCTTAGCTCTCCCACTGACTTTGTTTGGCCAACTTAAGGCTATTGCCTAACCTTTTTGTGCCTGAATTTTGTTGAGAAGCAGTGCAGTCTAGTGAAAAGAGCATGGTCTTAGGATTCAGAGGGCCCTGGGTTCTAATCCTGGCTCAGCCACTTGTCATCTCTGTAAACTTGGGCAAATCACTTGAACTTCTACGTGCCTCAGTTTCCTCTTCTCTGATATGAGGATTTAATATTTGCTCTCCCTCCCACTTTATTTTGAAAATGGTATTAAAATGGTGGTACTATGTGCCAGGCAAGATACAAGACAATCAGGTTGGACACTGTTCTTATCCCACATGGGGCTCATGGTCTCAATCCCCATTTTACAGATGGGTAACTGAGGCCCGAGGAAGTTAAATGACTTCATCAAGGACATAGAGCAGATAAGTGGCAGAACCAGTATTAGAACCCAGGTCCTTCTGACTCATCGTGGACAGGGAATGTTTCTGTTTATTGTTATATTGTACTCTCCCAAGGGATTGGTACAGTGCTCTGCACACAGTGAGTACTCAACAAATATGATTGATTGAATGAATGAATGATTCCCAGGCCCATGCTGTATCCATTAAACCACACTGCTTCCACTTAGATTGTGCATCCCTTATGGGACAGGTACTGTGTTTGATCTGATGAACTTTTATCTACCCCCAGTTTGTAGTACAGTGCTTGGCACATAAAAAGCGCTTAAGAAGAAATACCACAATTATTATCCTCTATGGGTATAACCATTCATTGATTGCTATCTGCTTTAATCTCAAACAATCAAATTTATTGAGTGCTTATTAAGTGCTTGGGAGATGTAACAGAGTTGTTGGACAAATTCTCTGTCCACAATGACCTTACAGGTTAGAGACGGAGAGAGATATTAAAATGCATTATGGATATGTGGAGAACTGCCGTGGGGCTAAGGGCAGGGTGAATAAATAGTAGAAATCCCTGTACAAGGGTGATGCATAAAGGAGAGAGGGTAGGTAAAAATGAAGGCTTAGCTGGGGAAGGCCTTTCATAGGGATGTTGCTAGTATAGAGTGAACTACATGATGGACATGGAAATGCTTTTAAAAAATAAAAAGCACTATGCATATTAAAGATATTCATTCATTCATTCAATCATATTTATTGAGAGCTTACTGTGTGCAGAGCACTGTACTAAGTACCTGGGAAGTTGGCAACATATAGAGACGGTCCCTACCCAACAATGGGCTCACAGTCTAGAAGGCGGAGATATCACAATCACTGCTATTACTGAGAAGCAGCAGGTCCACTGAGAAGCAATCATTCATTCATTCAGTCATATTTATTGAGCTCTTACTCTGTGCAAACCAATGTACTAAGCACTTGGGAGAGTACAATACAACAACAAGTAAGCATATTCCCTGCCCACAGTGAGCTCACAGTCTAGAAGCAGTGTGGCCTAGTGGATAGAGCATTGGCCTGGGAGTCAGAAGGACCTGGGTTCTAATCATGTATCCACCATTTGTCTGCTGTGTGACTTTGGGCAAGTCACTTCACTTCTCTGGGCCTCAGTTACCTCATCTGTAAAATGGGGATTGAGCCTGTGCGCCCCATGTGGGACAGGGACTATGTCCAACCTGATTAACTTGTATCTATTTCAGCACTCAAAAAGTGTCTGAGCATATTAAGTGCTTAACAAATACCTCAATTATTATTATAATTACTATTATTGTTATTATTATCATTATTATCATTATTATCTTGCCATCCTGAAAACCTGATATAATCCAAAAGTACTTGATAGGCTAAAAATGTGAGCCCCAAGTGGGACAGGGATTGGGTCCAATCTGCTTAATTTGTATCTACCCCAGCACTTGAACAGAAACACAAAGTAAGTGCTTAACAAGAAACATAGTAATAATATGCATTTGCTCAAGTTCCTAAAGGGTTTGTAATTTCAGGGTCCTGCTCATAGCCAAATATCTACTGACTGCTATGGTTACCACAGGTTAGATCTGTAAATACCATGTCTAGAAATGATACCTGGGTCATTTTGACCATATCCACATGGTTAAAAGATCACTGTAAATTCTACATTAGTATATAGCCCAAGAGTCCTCATTAAGTTCTGAATTGTCCACTGCCAAAACTAAATCTGAGCCCGTAAAGTGAAAATCTGAGCCCGTAAAGCGAAATGGAAGCAAAAACAGAAGGAAAATAATTGACCTTTTCAGATTAAGTAGAGGCCAGACCCACTTCAATTCATCAATAGTATTTCATTTCACAGTAGGTTGCTTTACACACAGTGAATCAGTGTACCTCCTGTCTTCATTCATAATGACATATAAGAAATATTATGTTGCATTCACTATTTTATTAAATTTGGGGGAGAATTCTGTCACTACATTCACTCCCCAACCATCCATGACTAATGGCGTTGCTATTTGCATCAACATTATTTCTCTTGTGTAAACAGCAAACATAGAATAGAGCTAAGTGAAATAAATTCAGAAGTTAAGTGCAATGGACTTGTTATTTTCCAAAGAAAGAGAATGCAAGGACATGCCTATTCCAACAATTGGAAAAAATCGGGGAGTTGGATAAACTGTGGTATGGAAAGTATGCTTAAAAATGTGGGTGAAATGATCAAACATTAAATCATCTGGTCATTTTGTATCTGGACATCGACCAGAATGGTATGCCACCTATTTGTATTCACAGAGGAAAAAATGAAGATGAATTGGATAAAAGCACATGAGCTGATCATTGGTTAATCCAAGTGTAAATGTATGTAAATGAAGTTGATTAAATGGAAATGGAAAAACTATAAATGTTTAGCAAATGGGAAAAAAATAAGATTTTTTAGAAGAAATCGTGATTTTTCTGGGCAATTACAAAAATGCAGTAATCATGTTCTCAACTGGAAGGAAAAGAAAGATGACACGAGGGGGAAAAAAGTAGATTTATAGCTACCTTGGCTGATTTATCTCAGAGCACTGGAACCCTTCACAGTGTTCCTTGGCATCAGCTTGCTTTCAAGTTCCATCCTCTTTTGGGGCTTCTCTCACTAAGAAATTCCTTCTCTTCCACCATCCCCATCCCAGCCACATCTCAGCCTGAACACTCCCACCCCCTGAAGAAAATGGCAAGACAAATCTGCCGGGTGTTCCATGGAACATGAAATCTTTTTTTCCAAAATGAAGTGTCAGAATGTTCAGAAAAGCAGGCCAACTAACTGGGTGGACATTCCTGGGTGTTTTGTAGGCTATCATAACGCTGTCACAAATTAGCAAAGTTATCATAAGTGATTTTGGCACGTGTCTTATACTTCCTGTGCTTCTCCTTGAGAACAATAGTATTCTTACAGAACTGAGTTTTTCCTCTGTGCCACATTCAGATGAGTCAGTTGCATATGTTGTTGGGGCTGGACTACATCAACTTGTAATTTCCTCAAGTGGGAGGTGGGAGTTATGTGGAAGGCTTTCTGGGGGCCTCGGTGAAGTACTCCACAAAAGACAAGCCAGGGTAGGGTTATTGGCTGAAGAGCAGCATGGCCTAGTGGAAAGAACGCAGGCCTGGCGGTCAGACAACCTGGTTCTAATCCCAGTTCTGCCAGTTGCTTACTGTGTGATATTGGGCAAGCCACTTAACTTCTCTGTGCCTCAGTTATCCCGCTCTCCATCCTACCTAGATTATAAACCCCATGTAGGATGGGGACTGTGTCCAACATAATTAACTTGTACCTACCCCAGTGCTTAGAACTCTGTTTGACACATAGTAAATTCTTAGCAAATACCTTTTTTTTTTAAAAAAAGTCAGCGTCCAGGTGAAGTTGAAGTTAGAGCAGAGTCAAGTAGAAACTCGATCAAGAAATTAAAATTCACACTCATCCGGGAAACAAAATGGCCTATAGAAAAGAACATGTGTTTGGGAGGACCTGAGATCTAATCCCAGCTCTGCCACTTGTTTGCGGTGTGATCTGGGACAATTCATTTAATTTCTCTATGTCCCAGTTTCATTATCTGTAAAATGGGGATTAAATCTTACTCCCTCCTACTTTAGACTATGAGCCCCACGTGGGACAGGGACCATGTCCAACTTTCATTCATTCAATCGTACTTAGTGAGCGCTTACTGTGTTCAGAGCACTGTACTAAGCTTTTAACTTTCTCATCTTCAATCTACCCCAGTGCTTATTTAGTGTTTGGCACCTAGCGAACAGTTAGCAACTACCATATTTTCTAAAAATTATTCTATCTGAGACCAAATGAAGTTCTCTCCCATATCTAAGCACTGATGTTTATAAGCTCAAACCTACAAGATTTGTTAACCACTTGCCTCTGAATAATCTTGAGGGTGAAATAACATAGATATTTTGCTTTATGTGAAATAATCGTGAATCTGTGTGTACTCAGTTTTAAAGCACACCCATTCATTAATCATAACTCCCCCCCTTAGACATTCCAGATTTGATCTATTCCTTCTTTCCATCAGGTAATAATCCATAGAAATTTTTAAACTATATTATTTATTCACTCCAATTAGCAGATTTGGCATAACCTCACCTTCTATAACCTTATGTGGATAAATGAGAAAAATGAATTACCCAGGCAACATCAAAGTGTTGTTCTACTTTACTTCTAATCATTAACTTTAAATGCTCCCAAACTAATGTTCCAAGACATTGTAAAGAGGTAATAAGTTCAAAGGAATATGAAACATAAAACAGAACTCCAGATTCAGTCGAAAGTATTTTCTCTAAATATGTATGGGTTTCAAGGCCTCTGCATTTTGGCTTGAAGTAAAAAGAACGTTACTCAAGGGGTTGAGTGAATTGCAAGATCAGCTCAGTAATGTTACACTGAGCTATCTTTTCCTCATATCCGCCACAAAGACGTGTATGTTCATTGTGGCTTTGGGTCCCTTCTTCTCCCAAGGATCTATTGTTTGTGCTGGGTGAAGTTCTCTTTTCCTTGGATTCATCGTTTCCTCATTCAGCTGCCAGTGACTTCAAGTTCAGTTGGGGGTTTCAGTATACTCTTCAGTAGAAGGGTGCCTGCTTGTATCAGCTCTGATTACACAAGGATTTGATCATATAAAAGGCAGAGCCAGGTTTATATTGTAAAATCCAGGGGAGTATTGCCACAGCATTTCATAGGAGGTAGCTCGGGCTGAGGAGAACCACATGCTCGTAAGCACCTGCAGTCCATATAGGCATATGTGATAATCAACATCAACAGCTGAAATCTTTCCATTTTAGCATACACAAGCTTTTCCTTTTAGAAAGCCTCTGGTTATATAATTTTGCCCATTAACATGACACTGCAAGTAAAACATTCCATATGGGGAAGCATGTGTTCTTGATCTACCCTGTCCCTTCAGTCTTGTGCCATCTTTTGAAGGACCGGATGACATGGCGACTTCACTGTGGAACTCATCACACTCCAGACTTCAACTTAGAAACCCACGTAGAATGTATTTCCTCTACTATCAATCAATCAATCAATCAATCGTATTTATTGAGCGCTTAATGTGTGCAGAGCACTGTACTAAGCACTTGGGAAGTACAAGTTGGCAACATATAGAGACAGTCCCTACCCAACAGTGGGCTCACAGTCTAGAAGGGGGAGGTGAGCTGTGAGCTGTGAGGTAAGCTGTGGCTACCATCTTTACTCCCACTGTCCACCCCCCTGCAAAGCAAAAGGCAGATGAAAAATTTGTGCAATTTTTTCTTGTCCCAAAGAGCTTTGTCTCTATCTATAAAGAGGACTCACACCTGCATTGATAAAATGTCTCCAAGAACCTTTCCATTTTAAAGTAAAGCAAAAATCCCTGAAGGGGGATCTAGTTTGGGGATTTGCTGAAAATAAGGTGTGTGAAATTCCAGCAGTCTGGTGAACTCTCAATTTGGTCATAGTCACCTATTCTTCCCTGAGGTGGGCCTAGTACCTAGGTTTTTTGGTAGTGCATTTTCATAAATGCACATAAACGTAAACAACATAAACAGAGAAGCAGCATGGCTTAGTGGTAAGAGCCTGGGCTTGGGAGTCAGAGGTCATGGGTTCTAATCCCGGCTCCCTCACATGTCAGCTGTGTGACTTTGGGCAAGTCACTTAACTACTCTGGGCCTCAGTTACCTCATCTGTGAAATGGGGATTAATACTGTGAACCCCACGTGGGACAACCTGATTACCTTGTATCTACCCTAGCATTTAGAACAGTGCTTGGCACATAGTAAGCGCTTAACAAATACCAACATTATTATTATTATTATTATAAATGTATTCAAATATAGTTTGTCATATCTGTCAACAAAGAAATAGCAATGTATTTAGTCTTCTATGCCATCAGCCAGAAGTCAGGTCTTTTTACAACCTGAAATGGGTAATCAAGAGGGAAGGGGATCACATCCCAGTGGCTAGGGAATTGAGCATTGAAGAGGCATTGAGGTTTATTACTAATACTGACTCTATGAACATGTCTACCAACTCTGTTGAATTGTACTCTACCAAGGCACACAGTAAGCCTTCAGTAAGTATGATTATATATATATATATATGTGTATATATATATGTATATATGTTTGTACATATTACTCTATTTATTTTACTTGTACATATCTATTCTATTTATTTTATTTTGTTAGTATGGTTTTTGGTTTGGTTTGGTTTGGTTTTGTTCTCTGTCTCCCCCTTTTAGACTGTGAGCCCACTGCTGGGTAGGGACTGTCTCCATATGTTACCAACTTGTACTTCCCAAGCACTTAGTACAGTGCTCTGCGCACAGTAAGCGCTCAATAAATACGATTGATTGATTGATTGATTGATCTACTGATTGATTGACCTCGAGGAGGTGCTCGTTGCCTCCAGCAGATTGTCACCATCTCTTCTTCCTCTGGGCATCCAGAGAGAGACTAGAGTTTGGAGCAGGATGCCCTGGTCAAAGTCTTCTCTTGCTTTTTCTGACCCTTGACCATCATGGCTGGCTTCAAGACTTGGGAGGAATGATCGGCTTCTCCCAGACCAGGAGGACTTGAGCAATATGGGTTCCATGACTACTCTGCTCTTGCTCTACTTGTTTCTCTGCTGCAGTGCCTGTTTGCTCCTGGTTCTTGCCATCAATCAACCAATCAATCAATTAATCATATTGATTGCTTACTGGGTGCAGAGCCCTGTACTTAGTGCTGGGGTAGATATAGGTAATCAGGTTGGACACAGTCCCTGTCCCACATGGGGCTCACAGTTTTCATCCCCATTTTACAGATGAGGGAACTAAGGCACAGAGAAGTTAAGTGATGTTCCCAAGGTCGCACAGCAGACAAGTGGCAAAACTGGAATTTGAACCCAGCTCCTTTTTTAATGGCATTTATTAAGTGCTTACTATGTGCAAAGCACTGTTCTAAGCGCTAGGGAGGTTACAAGGTGATCAGGTTGTCCTACGGGGGGCTCACAGTCTTAATCCCCGTTTTACAGATAAGGGAACTGAGGCACAGATAAGTGAAGTGACTTGCCCAAAGTCACACAGCTGACAATTGGTGGAGTCGGAATTTGAACTCATGACCTCTGACTCCAAAGCCTGTGCTCTTTCCACTAAGCCACAAGGATCATGCTGTATCCATTTGGCCACACTGCTTCTTAGGGTGCAGAGGTATGAAAAATGTTTCATTTTGAGCTCTCTGTAATAATAATAATAATGATGGCATTTGTTAAGTGCTTACTATGTGCAAGCACTGTTCTAAGCATTGAGGGGGGGATACAAGGTGATCAGGTTGTCCCAAGCGGGACTCACAGTCTTAATCCCCATTTTACAGATGAGGTAACTGAAGCACAGAGAAGTTAAGTGACTTGCCCAAAGTAACAGAGCTGAAAAGTGGAGGAGCTGGAATTAGAACTCATGACCTCAATCCCAAACCCGGGCTCTTTACACTGAGCCACGCTGAGAGCATGTCTATCAACCCTAGCTTTTTTGTACTTTCTGAAGTGCTTAGTACAGTGCACTGTAAAGGCTCAATAAATATCACTTACTGACTGGACAGAGGGACTGGGGAGGGGGAAGATGGGCCTGGGCAGGAACAGGGGAACATAGAGCTTTCTCTGGTGAGTGGTCAAGGATATTCCAGTAAACCCTAAATGTTCTACTCTAGATGGACAGATTTTCTAGAAGAAAAAAACTAATCATTAATATGGAAAAGCAATGAAATGTAATGATAATGAAATAAAAGTAAGTCTGAAACTATCAGATATACCAACTTGCAGAAGTGCACAGATTTATAGAATCAGAAGTCTTACTACAAACAATTCATTTGCTTTGTGATAATCATTTAAAATGTATCATCTTAGATTATACCCTCATTTTTATGACAATGAGCTCTCCAAAACGAATGCCATAGAACAATTTTCATATATATGTGTATATATGTAAATCCAGAGCCCGATGTTGGGTAGGGACTGTCTCTATATGTTGCCAACTTGTACTTCCCAAGCACTTAATACAGTGCTCGGCACACAGTAAGCCATCAATAAATATGATTAAATGAATGAATGAATATGGATTTCACCAAGTAGTTATGGAATTTGTCACAGAATGAAAAAATTCCATGAAACTGGGTGGAAGAAGAAGTGATTGTATTTTAAAATGCATCGTCAACTGCCTGGAAATAATTATGGTATTTGTTAAGCGCTTACTATGTGCCAAGCACTGTTCTAAGCTGTTCTAAACAGATGCTGGATGCTAGAGATAGATTGAATGAGTGTAAGTAGGCATTCAGGGGTGGGCAGAGGATATAATAGAAGCACCAAAGAGCACTCAGTCACTTGCCCCCTCCTACCTCATCTCGTTACGCTCCTCCTACTAGCTCGCCTGTACACTTCACTCCTCTAATGCCAACCTACTCATTGTACCTTATTTTGTCCATTCATTCATTTGTCTTTATTGAGCACTTACCGTGTGCAGAGCACTATATTAAGCGCTTGGAAAATACAATTCAGCAACAGATAGAGACAATCCCTACCTAACACAGGTCTAGAAGATGGGCTCACAGCCAATCCCTTGCCCATGTCCTGCCTCTGGCCTGAAATGCCTTCCCTTTTCATATTTGACAATTACTCTTCCCCTACTTCAAAGCCTTGTTGAAGGCATATCTTCTCCAAGAGGCTTTCATGACTAAGCCCTCTTTTCCTTTTCTTTCACTTCCTCTTGTGTCCCTTTGACTTTCTCTCTTTATTCATCACCACCCTTCCAACCACCCAGACCTTATGTACATATTTCTAATTAATACTAATGCCTGTCTCCCCCTCTAGACCGTAAGCTCACTGTGGACAGGGAATGGGTGTGTTAGAGTGTCGTAGTGTATGCTCCCAAGTGCTTACTAAAGTGTTTTGCACCCAGGAGACATGCAATAAATACAGTTGAATGAATGAAAACCCTCCCAGCGCTTAGTAGAGTGCTCTGCACACAGTAGGTGCTCAATAAATATGCTGGATTGATTGGTTCTGACGTTTCAGGTTGGGGAGACAGGGAGAGTGGCGGTGATGTTGACAACAATGGGAAATTTAGTAAGAGAAAAAAGGCAGCAGGTAGACAATACAAACTATATCAATCAGTCAGTCCTCTACCCTCTGTGCTAACTGACCCTATGGATGCTCTCCAAACAAGGGTACATTTTACTAAAAGACCCTTGTGGAGAAGGAGTTTACCAAGAAGGCCCTTTCCTGCCATTTGCATCTTGCCAATTTGCATCTTACCATTTGCATCTTCCCAAGCGCTTAGTACAGTGCTCTGCACATAGTAAGCACTCAATAAATACAATTGATTGATTGATTGATTGATCTTGCCTAAACTCTGCTAACTGAATCAGTAGGGAGTCCACCAATCCGGTAATAATAATAATAATAATAATAATTACGCTGTTTGTTAAGTGCTTACTATGTGCCAAGCACTGTTCTTAGCTCTGGGGTAGATACAGGGTAATCAGGTTGTCCCACATCGGGCTCGCACTTTTACTCCCCATTTTACAGATAAGGTAACAGGCACAGAGAAGTTAAGTGACTTGCCCAAGGTCACAGCAGACAAGTGGCAGATGCAGGATTAGAACTCACATCATCTGACTCCCAAGCCCATGCTCTTTCCACTAAGCCACGCTGCAGGTCCTCCTCTCCGACCTTCAGGCTATTCTTTGGGTTTTAAGTTGAGGGCCACCCTTCAGAGAAGCAGCATGGCTTGCCTAGTGGATAGAGCACAGGCCTGGGAATCAGAGGAGCTAGGTTTTAAACCCAGCTCTACCACTTGTCTACTTTGTGACCTTGGGCAAGTCACTTCACTTCTCTGTGCCTCAGTTACCTCATCTGTAAAATGGGGCTTAAGACTGTAAGCCCCATGTGGGACCGGGACTGTGTCCAGCCCTATTTGCTTGTGGCCTCCTCAGCACTTAATACAGTCCCTGGCACATAGTAAGTGTTTAAGAAATACCACAATTTTATTATCATTATTATTATTGGCTTTCTGCACAAGTTTCCCTAGTATCCTAGTAGGGCTCTTGCAGTCTGATAAGACTGTGAGCCCATTGTTGGGTAGGGATCGTCTCTATATGTTGCCAACTTGTACTTCCCAGGTGCTTAGTACAATGCTCTTCACACAGTAAGTGCTCAATAAATATGATTGAATGAGTGAATGAATGTTGATGTAATTAACCAAAAGTTATTTCTAACAAGCCAACCTCGGCGTTTTGATCTGTTCCCTTTGAACCCTCTAATACTCACCCCACTCCCTCAGCACTTTTGTACATGCCCTTATACTCTGCCATTTCTTTATCTGTAATTTATTTTAATGTCTGTTTCCCCCTCTAGACTATAAACTCCTTTTTTATGGTATTTGTTAAGTGATTAGTATGTGTTGGGCACTGTACTAAGCATTGGGGTATATCTAAGCTAATCAGGTTGGGCACAGTCCATGTCCTACACGGGACTCACAACATTAATCCTCATTTCACAGGTGAGGTAACTGAAGAGCAAAGAGGTTAAGTGACTTTGCCCAAGGTCACAGAGCAGACAAGTGGCAATGCCGGCATTAGAACAAGGCCTGGGCTCTATACATTCATTCATTCACTCAATCGTATTTGTTGAGCACTTACTCTGGGCAAGGCACTGTACTAAGCACTTTGGAGAGTATCCACTAGACCATGTTCAACTAGACCTTTGTATTTCTGTTGTACTCTCCCAAGGGCTCAGTACAGTGCTCTGCACACTTGGAAGCACTCAACAAATGTCACTAATTACTTGATTTATTGAAACCCCTAAACTGATCAACAGTCTTTAAACATAGTCTTTAAAGTCAGCCACAGTTCACTGTGCTCTGTTCCCCACAGATCTTCCTGAAATGTCTGCTCAGAACTTTCAATGTGATTTATGCAAAGACATCTGCTCGCATCCCTGACTCCATTGTAACCAGACTTTTTAACTATTAGACACCTTTCATTCATTCATGCATTCATTCCATTGTATTTATTGAGCCCTTACTGTGTGCAGAGCACCGTACTAAGTGCTTGGGAGAGTACAATACAACAATAAATAGACACACTCCCTGCTTGTAATGAGCTCACTCCTAAGCATGTTTATTAACTGAGTCTTCACTTCTTAAATTTAAAGATGAGGAAATTTGTTGTAAGTTATCTGCACAGTCTTTGCTAAGACCTCTGACCTTGGAAGCCAATATCTGAACTAATAGATCAATTTAGCTGATCTACTCCATGGAAAATAGACGTTTACTCATTCAACTCCAACAATAATTATATACATTCCTGTAACAATCCTAGTAAGATACAGTCCCAGAAAATAGTCCATATGCTACAGTCACCCTGAGGGGTGTCTTGCTGGGGAGAAATGGAGGTCACCTACTCTTCAGGTGCAAATGGAGTGAGTCCTTCTGGGGCAGGATCTGTGAATCAGAAAGGAATGTGGAAGGCTTTAACACCAAAGACTGTGACATTTTAATAGAAAAGGGATGCTGTGGTCATCACTCACGGTCATATTTCTAATTGTTTCCTCCTAGCCTTTCGTTCTAATTGGGACTTTCTCTAGATTGACTATGTACAGGCTTGATTTATTTAGAAAATCTAATCACAATAATTTGTATACCCCTTCAGCACTTACTTTGTGTCCAACACTCTACTAAGTTCAGAGGTAGATACAAGATAAGCAGATCAGACATTGCCAACTTGTACTTCCCATGTGCTTAGTACAGTGCTCTGCACACAGTAAGCGCTCAATAAGTATGATTGATTGATTAAAGTCTAAGCGAGGGGGAAAAGGGGCATCTTATCCTTAGTTTACAGTTGAGGAAACTGAGACACAGGGAGGTTCAATGACTTGACCTGGGTCAGAAAGCGGGAAATTGGCAAACGCTGGGTCAGAATCCAGATCTTCTGAATCCCAGGGCTGCATTCTTTCTACTAGGCCACACTGCTTCTCTAGGAAGCTAAAGTACAGATTATTCTGGATTTAAAGACAAACAGGTATTCGGTTTGTTGTTCTGGTACTAGGGACAGGAAACCCTGAGATAAATAATAATCCATCTATCAGATGAAGCACTCAATAAATAGCATCGATTGATAGATTGCTTATTATTTATCTCAGGGTGATGTATGCAGTGCTATGGGGTGAGGGTGGCGAAAATATCAAGAGCTTAAAGGGTACAGAGTGCATAGGCAATGCAGAAGGGAAGGGCAAGTAGGGGAAATAATCCTTTAACGTGATATAGACTTTTAGACTGTGAGTCCACCGTTGGGTAGCCAATTTGTACTTCCCAAGCGCTTAGTACAGTGCTCTGCACATAGTAAGCGCTCAATAAATACGACTGATGATATAGAGGAAATTTAGAAGTTGGGGGAAAATGGTCTCTGAAAACAGAATTTGCAGGATCATTTAGAGCATGCTTCGACAGTGAGTTGAAGACAAAATCTCTAAACAGCAACCCAGTTACTTCCCCACCGCTGCATTCCATGAAGGCAGCAACGGATGGGAAGTAATAAAAGATTCTAATGAGAAACAATTGGTTCAGCTGTCCCTCAGACAAGGTGGAGCACTTAACTGTGAGAAAAGAGCCTGCAGGTGGCAATGTTAAACCATCTTTCCCGCCTGGGGTCCAATATGTCCTGCAAGGATGTCTTTATCTTCAGTGTCCACAGTTAGGCAAACGGCTACCTAACCTTGTCCATGCCAACGATAGAAGCTAACGTACCATCACAGAATGAAATAAGCCTATCCCATCATTTTCAAGGGTGAACTACTTTAATGAAGAGATGTGGAACCAAGCTTTTAGAAAAACACACACATATGTGACCTAAGGCCAAGGGAATGGAAGAACCGTCGAAGCACGGGGAACTGGGGAGCAAGTTGTGACCAGGATTCATTGTTATCATTTGATTTCTCACACTCATATAATGACTGGTTATGACCGTGCACAATTAAACCTGAGAGAAGAGTAAGGATTTTTACCTAATTATGAGACAGACCTTTTATCTTACTCTTTGGTATTGTTTTATTATAGTTTGCTTAAATCCGTCCATTCACTTTTGAAAAAGTCAGGAATAAATTGTCAAGTAAAACTGCCCTACCTATAAACTTGAAGAAAATCATTGCAGATAGACAGCAACGCATATGTTTATAGTTGAATGTCTGGCAAGCAGAAGGTATAGCAACTGATGGTCAAGATGCTCTGGTTCAGAAGTTAGAAAATAAATAATTCCTTGGAGGACTTCTCTGGCTTGGGGCAGCTGATACGGTAATAAAATGAATAAGCAATAAAATCCACTTCCTGTTTTGAGAGTTCACATTTCATATTGGCAAAATTCATCTATTAAATTCAATTTCATGCTTCCATAAATAAACCTGGCACCTTTTAAAACACTTTTCCATCTGTTTTACAATGAGAAACGTATTATTTAATGCACTACAGGGATTTGTGCAAATGGGAAATAGACTACTTGTGAGGAACACAGCATCGCAGTTGGAGGGTGGACAGAGAAATAATCTCAAGGTTTCCTAAACCCTCAACAATTGTAACAAGACACTGATGTAATCTTTCTTTTTTAATTGTTCACCAGTTGGACAGAGAGTTGAGGAAAGTTTTCTGTGCCTGAATGTCAGCTTAGTGACTCTGAGTGATCTTATGAGTACAAAACAAGAGTATTTTTAATAGGTTTGCATGCAATAGTCTGTTGTGATAATACCTTTCATTTCTAGAAGGTTTTTAGTTTTCCAAACCTTCTATCCACTAGGCCACCCTGCTACTAGCAAAGCATGCAGAATTAATGAATCAATTGTATTAACTGAATGCTCAGAGTATGCAGAGCACCATACTAAGGGCTTGGGAGAGTAAAATATAACAGAATTGGTAGACATGTTCCCTACCCACAATGAGCTTACAGTCTAGAACTGGAGTTAGGACCCAACTGTCCCCACTCTAAGCCTGATGCTCTTTTGACTGCCACACTCTGGCTCACATGCCCAGAAGATTTGTAAGACTGTGAGCCTGTTGTTGGGTAGGGACCGTCTCTCTATGTTGTCGACTTGTACTTCCCAAGTGCTTAGTACAGTGTTCTGCACACAGTAAGCGCTCAATAAATACAATTGAATAAATGAATGAATAGTCTTGATAAAACTACCCATGAGATAGAGATTTGGGTAATAAAATAAACCGTCAACTGATCATCTCCATCCCAGGAGACATGAATTTGACCTGGATAATTTAGTCTGGAAGTAGGCAACAGGATCAGTTCAACTCTCTAAATCTTTTGAGCAGTAGTAATAGTATTAAGAGCCTACTGTGAGCAAAGTATTGGGAAAAAAATATATGAATGAGAATTAGACACAGTTACTGATTCTTAAGGAGTTCAGAATTACTTTTGGATTCTATGCTTCAAATCTATTTATATATTATGTATGTGTATATAGTGTGTGTATATATATATATATATATATATATTTATATGTGCATCATATCCTACATAGATAATTGTCCTTCATATAATAATAATGATATTTGTTAAGAACTATGTGCTAAGACCCAGAACGATTGCAGATGGAGAACGGAGCGTTCTGAGAAACATGTGTCCGTGGTGTCACTATGGGTCGGAAATGACTCGACGGCATAAGACAAGACAAGAAATGTGCTAAGAACTGTACTAAGCACTGAGGTAGATGCAAGATAAGTTGGACACAGTTCCTGTCCCACATGGAGTTCATAGTCTATGTAGGAGGGAGTAGGATTTAATTCCCATTTTACAGATGAGGAAACTGAATCACAGAGAAGTTAAGTGACTTGTCCAAGGTCACACAACAGACAAGTTGTGGAGCCTTGATTAGAATCCAGGTCCTCTAACTCGCAGGCTCATAATCTTTCTGCTAGACTATGCTGCTTCCCTATTCAAAGAAAATAATGCTAACCGTGAAGTTTGCTTACTAGTGTATTTGTGGCTGAAAAAGTCAATGAAGGATCTATGGTCTCAACCACATTACTATATTGTCATGTTTAATGTTTGCGCCCCTGGAACTGATTTCCTCTTTTTTAAAATTCATTCATTCATTCAATCATATTTATTGGGCATTTACTGTGTGCAGAGCACTGTACTAAGCACATGGGAAGTACAAGTCGCCACATATAGAGATGGTCCCTACCCAACAACAGGCTCACAGTCTAGAAGGGGGAGACAGACAAGAAAACAAAACAAAACATGAAGACAGGTGTCAAAACCATCAGAATAAATGGAATTATAGCTATATGCACATCATTAACAAGAGTAGTTAATATGTACAAGTAAAATAGAGTAATAAATCTGTACAAATATATACAAGTGCTGTGGGGAGGGGAAGAGGGGAGGGCCAGGGTGGCTGGGGCGGGGAGGAGGAGAGGAAATAGGGGACTCAGTTTGGGAAGGCCTCCTAGAGGAGGTGAGCTCTCAGTAGGGCTTTGAAGGGAGGAAGAGAGCTAGTTTGGCTGATGTGTGGAGGGAGGGCATTCCAGGCCAGAGGTAGGACATGGGCTGGCGGTTTACAGCGGGACAGGTGAGAACGAGGCACAGTGAGGAGTTCAGTGGCAGAGGAGCGGAGGGTGTGGGCTGGGCTGTAGAGGGAGAAATGGGAGGTGAGGTAGGAGGGGGGAGGTGATGGAGAGCCTTTTTCCTCATGCTTCATATCATAACTTCAAATGTGTGAATTTGACAATGTGGATAAGAGTGATGAGCAGGAAGAGGGTTGGACTAAATCTCCACTTAGCTATTTCCTAGTTGGTGCTACTTCTGAGATAGAAACTTTGGCTGCATCTGGAAGGGGAGAATCATGCGTGTGGAACAGAGAGCAGAAGTTAATGTTGGTAACCCCCAACCCCCAATGAGATGGTTGTTCTCATTGACACCCTTTCAGCATTTAGGGAAGCATCATCTAATGCCCCTAACTTTTCCCCTCCATATTCAATCAGTTACCCATATTTATCAAATGCTTATCATGTGCAAAACAGTGTACTGGGCACCTAATGTATTCAGCACTTTATTAGGTATGTGGGAGTGTAGGCTATAGTTCATGAGTGAATGAATAATTATCAAGAAATCAGATGGAAACATCAATCCTTTCAATTAAAACCATCAGGGGTCATCATTTGGTAGCAAATTAAGTTGAAAATGTTTGTAACATTTAGCTCTGCCCGAGTCCTCCAAATAGGCAAGTACTTGGAAGTACCAGAAGCCCCTTGCAGGACAGGCATTGTGTCCAACCTAATTAACATGTATCCACTCTAGTACTTAAAGGAACAGTGTTTGACACACAGTAAACACTTAACTATCAATGAAAGGAACAAAAAACCCCAAACAAATGTCATTAAAAAAATGAGCCCTTGAGAGTATGAGTACAGGTGGCATAATGAAGAGTTTGAAAGTGTGAAGTCTTTTCAAGGAGTAAGATTAATGTCTTCTGAAATTCTGCTATTTCCTCTGATTTATTCATTCATTCATTCAATTGTATTTATTGAGTGCTTACTGTGTGCTGAGCACTGTACTAAGCGCTTGGGAAGTACAAGTTGGCAATTAATTCCTCTCATCAACTTTCTTCTCATGACTCATTGAAAGAGCAATTCCTCTTCCTCTGATCTTATGGTTTTGCTTATGGATCAGAAGTCCAGAATACAGATTTGAAAATCACTCAGTTCAATGCCAGTTTATTAAAATACCTCCTCCACTTACATGTTGTCTATTTTTATTTTAAATGCTTGAAATTGCCAAGCTTCCATCATCTTTGGAAACTATTCTATTGTTTTCTTTTTCATGGTTTAATGGATGTTATTTTTTCAAAATGTTTGCCTACATTTCCTTTTTCACTGTTTCTTGCGCTCTGCCCCTCATATCACAGTGGAAAAATGCAGTATTTTGAGGTAAAGAGGACTAGATGAAGAATTAAGAAATTCAACTTTTGGTCCACACTTCAACAGGGACTTCTCATGTGCCTAATTTGAACAAGGGATAATATTTGACTTTCATAGAAATATGAAGACAAGTGAAACCACATAGGAAGTATTATGGGCTTCTTGGAACAGGAATACCATACAAATCCAAGGGATTTTAGTAATAATTATTCCTCTTGGCCAACACACCATGGCTATGCTTACAGATTTTTCTTCTATCACGACTTGTTTTTTCAGCTGAGTTTTTATGGGATCACACCAACTTTTCTCAGTTTTAGATACCCCAAACTGGACCTGGAGTCCAAACACTGTTTTTCTCCAGACTTCTGCAAATGTTTATTGGGTACACATGATAGAGGTGTGTTTTGCTAACATATGACTCCCTCAATAATTTTTTTTTGTGTGTGTGGTATTTATTAAATGCTTACTCTGTGCCAGGCACTGTTCTAAATGCTGCGGCAGAGCAAAGGTTATCAGGTTAGACATAGCCCCGTCTTACTGGGGGCTCACAGTCTTAACCCCCATTTTACAAATGAGATAACTGAGGCACAGAGAGGTGAAGTAACTTGTCCAAGGTCGCATGGCCAACAAATGGCAGAGCCGGGTTTAGAACCCAGCTCCTTCTAATTCCAGGCCTGGGCTCCCTTTTGGGAAACTATTGCCTTTTGGATTCCTCCATTTAAAACATTGGATTATGATCCACTGCTCACACTTCCACCGCTGTGTTCCCTCAAAAACTCCTCACTCTCAGCTACAAAGCTCTCCATCACCTCGCCCCCTCCTACCTCACCTTCGTTCTCTCCTTCTACAGCCCAGCCGGCACCCTCTGCTCCTCTGCAGCCACTAATCTCCTCACTATGCCTCGTTCTCGCCTCTCCCGCCGTTGACCCCTGGCCCACGGCCTACCTCTGGCCTGGAATTCATTCATTCAATTGTATTTATTGAGCACTTTTTGTGTGCAGAGCACTGTACTAAGTGCTTGGGAAGTACAAGTTGGCAACATATAGAGACGGTTCCTACCCAACAAGGGGCTCACAGCCCTCCACGCATCCACCAAACTATCTCTCTTTCCCCCTTCAAAGCCCTACTGAGAGCTCACCTCCTTCAGGAGGCCTTCCCAGACTGAGCCCTCACTTTTCCTCTCCTCCTCCTCCCCTCCCCATCACCCCCCTCTGCCCTACCCCCTTCCCCTCCCACAGCACTTGTGTCTATTTGTAAATATGTCTTACTCTATTTTATTAACGATGTGTATATTGCTAAAATTCTGTTTATTTTGATGGTATTGACACCTGTCTATTTGTTTTGTTTTGTTGTCTGTCTCCCCCTTCTAGACTGTGAGCCCATTTTGGGGTAGGGACCATCTCTATATGTTGCTGATTTGTACCTCTCAAGCGCTTAGTACAGTGCTCTTCACGCAGTAAGTGCTCAATAAATATGAATGAATGAATGAATCTGGTCAGTAAATCTGCCTGTTGGATGCTCATGATGCCCAGGTGAGATCTGATTGGATGGAAAATATTCCTGGTGAGTTGCTCGGAGGCAGTGACACAGTTTTCTATTTGAGTGGCAGCTGGATGCTGAAGAAAACTAATGGGGGCAGAGGGTTAATTCTGAACCTGGAGAAGACAAGGGAGGGTCGATGTCCTCTCTCATGGAATGTCCCCCATTCCACCAGCCAAGGTTCCAACCTCAAACACACATTCCAGGACTTCATTCCCAATCCACCTTCCATTATACACAGCACCTACCATGTCCTGCTTCTCATGGCAGCAGGCATTCTCTGTTTTCCAGGCCTCTGAGTACCAGCCGCATGCTCTTTTCATAGGACTTCCAAAAGCAAAAACTCTAGGAAAAGGGATAGCAGAAAATTTAGTTGATCTGACCTGCACCTGTTGCTTTTCTCCTCGCTGAAGGTGAAGTTCGAGGAAGTGAGAGCTGTCTGGACTCAGGATTCCAGATCCAAGAAAATTGGAGTTAATGCGTAGTCTCCTGGGAGGTGAGGGATAGCCCTGAGGAAGAAGGGACTGAACTCTGTCCCACCCCACCTCCTTTACTCTAGGAATGCCAAAATCGAGCCTTAATAGATGAAAGAAAATAAATGCTTTGTAAAACTGCCTCCAACATGATCAACCTTGGGGAATTCACAACACGTGAAAAACTCTGGCCATAAAATCGGATTAGCTTCACAGTATCCTTTGATTTTCTTGGTTTTATAACAAATGCCGCCAGTGCCTCTTCTAGATATTTCATACACACTACTAGCAGGGCCAGGTGGCAAACACATAGGCCCATGAGTAAGAAACCTTGTGTGTACACGGTGTAGTTTGGACTTTCACTCTCATATTAGCCTTTTTGAAAGTGCTGACATTCACTGATACACTTCACCTTCAAAGACCAGGGACTGCTTGCTGGATGATGACAGTGATACTGATGATGATGACAGTTGCTATTTCCCTTTGAAAGGAATGTATGTGCCTCAGTCTCATCACTACTTGTGTGTTGTGAGGTATACAAAGAGGCCAAGGTGTGAGACACCTGGCTGGCCACAGCCCATGAATGTAGAGATTAGTACTTACTGTAGTTGGGAATTTAAGACCCTCCTTTGTCTAACAGGTTTCTGCTTTGCTACTTACAAAGAGAAACACTGTGACCTAGTGGAAGAAGCACAGGCTGTGTGATCTTGGAAAAGTCAGTTAACTTCTCTGTGCCTCAGTTTCCTCATCTGTAAAATGAGGATTAAATATTGCTCCCTACTACCTAGTGTTTGAGCCCATTGTGAGACAGGATGGTTGCCCAACTGATTATATTGTATCTACCCCAATGCTTAAAACAGTGCTTAGCACATAGTAAGTGCTTAAAAATAATTGGCTCAGTGGATAGACCATGGGCCTGGAAGTCAAAAGGACCTGGTTTCTAATCTTGTCTCTGCTGCATGTCTGCTGTGTGACCTTGGGCAAGTCCCTTCATTTCTCTGGGCCTCAGTTACCTCATCTGTAAAATGGGGATTGAGACTGTGAACCCCATGTTGGAGAGGGACTGTGTCCAACCAGATTAACGTGTTTGTGCCCCAGAACGGTGCTTGGCATATAGTAAATGTTTAAAAAGAACCATAATAATAATAATCATTTGCAGTAATGTATTTGTCCTGATGACACTGACTGGCATTCATTCATTCATTCAATCGTATTTATTAAGTGCTTACTGTGTTCAGAGCACTGTACTAAGCGCTTGGGAAGTACAAGTCGGCAACATATAGGGATGGTCCCTACCCAACAACTGGCTCACAGATCTGATGCCCAGCAGATCAGTCAGTCACATGTCACAAATTCCCAAGCACTGGTGTTAGTGGAGTGCATTTGGAAGTTGACCTTTAGTAATAATAATAATAATAATAGTACTTGTTAAGCACTTACTATATGCTGCTGTGACCTTGTGCAAATCACATCACTTCTCTGTATGTCAGTTACCTCATCTGAAAAATAGGGATACAATCCTACTCCCTCTACTTAGACCATGAATGCCTGATTAACTTGTATCTACCCCAGGGCTTAAAGCAATGCTTGGCACATACTAAGCATTTCACAGGGAAGCAGCATAGCCTAGTGGATAGAGCACAGGCCTGGGAGTCAGAAGGACATGAGTTCTAATCCCGGCTCTGCCACTTGTCTGCTGTGCGACCTTGGTCAAGTCACTTCATTTATCTGTTCCTCAATTTCCTCGTCTGTAAAATGGGGATTAAGACTTTGAACCCTATGTGGGACAGGGACTGCATCCAACCTGATTAGTTTGTATCTACCCCAGTGCTTAGAATAATGCTTGGCACATAGTAAGCCCTTAACAAATTCCATTATTATTATTGCGATTATTATTATGATTATTGTTATTACTATAAAGTGCTGCAAATATTATTATTGTTATTATTATTAATATTACTACCTCCTCACCCTCTAGCCCCTTTTACTATTTCAGCATTTCCATGCCACCTAAGCATTTGGTTATTCACCCTACTACTCATTCTCTCACACTTCTGAGAATATCTTTAAACTCTAATTTCATCCTTCTGGTACTTTAGTGTCTGTCTTCTCTCTGAAACTGCAAACTCTTTGCGAGCAATTACACATCTGCTAATTCTACTGTATGCTCCCAAGTGTGTAGCACAGTATTCTACACAGTTAGCACTCAGTAAATACTAGTGATTGAATGAGGGGTGAAGCAGTATAGTAGATGTCACTATATTGATTTGTCTGTGATGGCATTATGCGACCTTCCCCGAGCGATGTATTACCATAACCCAGGCCACACACTCCTCTAATGCCAACCTACTCACTGTACCTCGATCTCATCTATCTCACCGCCAACGTTTTGCCCGCATCCTGCCTGTGGGCTGGAGCAACCTTCCTCTTCATATCTGACAGACAATCACTTTCCCCACCTTCAAAGCCTTATTAAAAGCACATCCTCTCCAAGAGAACTTCCCCAACTAAGTCTTCCTTTCCTCTTCTCCCCCTCCTTTCTGCGCCACCCTTGCACTTGTATTTGCATCCTTTTTCACCTCTTCCTCAGGCTCACAGCACTTATATACCTATACATAATTTATTTTTACTAGTGACTGTATCCCTCTCTAGACTCTAAGCTCATTTCTGGCAGGGAAAGTGTCCACGATGGTATTTGTTAAGCACTTGCTGTGTGCCAAGCATTGTTATCTGTTTTACTCTCCCAAGCACTTAGTCCAGTGCTCTTTACACAGTAAGTACTCAATAAGTATGATCGGTTGATTGATTGATAATAGCGTTTAGTGAGAGCAGGTTATCCAAACAGCCACATTTTTCAATGGCTTTGAGCAGCACACCATTGAAAGGTGCAATTGGAGCACAGGCTATGATGTTAAATTTTGGTAGGATCTTTGTCAGCCTGATTGTCAACGTCAACATTTATCCACTCATGAAAAACATTCAGTGAGGAATTGTATGTCTTTGAGTGTTGGCTATTAGGCTTCAATCATCGATGAATAGTAACTCAAGGGTGACAACATTTGCCAGTCTAGCAGAGTAGACAAACAGACCAAAATTACAATTATTGACAAATAGTGGGAGCAGGAGGAAGAACTATAGTGTAACAGGAAGTAGCATAAATGTGACAAGAATCATTCAATCAATCGATCAATGGTATTTATTGAGTGCTTATTCTGTGCAAAACACTGTACTACACTCTTGGGAGAGTACAATATAACAGAGTTGGTAGACACGTTCCCTGCCCAGAAGAACTGTTTGTGAGGTCAGTGAAGACAATGTGCCCATCCGGATTTACCTCCCTGCATTTCTCCTGCTGCTTTATTGGGGCAAAGGTCACATCTGTAGTGCTGCATCTTGACCAAAAGGTACTTGCAAAGTAGCCTAGTATTCATTCATTCATTCATTTGTATTTATTGAGCACTTACTGTGTGCAGAGCACTGTACTAAGTGCTTGAGAAGTACAAGTTGACAACATATAGAGACGGTCCCTAGGCAACAACGGGCTCACAGTCTAGAAGGGGGAGACAGACAACAAAACAAAATATATGGACAGGTGTCAAGTTATCAGAATAAATAGAAATAAAGCTAGATACACATCATTAACAAAATTAATAGAATAGTAAATATGTACAAGTAAAATAGAGTAATAAATCTGTACAAACATATAGTCAGGTGCTGTGGGGAGGGGAAGGAGGTAGGGCGGGAGGGATGGGGAAGAGGAGAGGGAAAAGGACGCTCAGTCTGGGAAGGCCTCCTGGAGGAGGTGAGCTCTCAGTAGGGCTTTGAAGGGAGGAAGAGAGCTAGCTTGGCTGATGTGTGGAGGGAGGGCATTCCAGGCCAGGGGGAGGATGTGGGTCGGGGGTCGATGGCGGGACAGGTGAAAATGAGGTACAGTGAGGAGGTTAGCGGCAGAGGAGCAGAGGGTGCGGGCTGGGTTGTAGAAGGAGAGAAGGGAGGTGAGGTAGGAGGGGGGAGAGGTGATGGACAGCCTTGAAGCCGAGAGTGAGGAGTTTTTGCTTAATGCATAGGTTGACTGGCAGCCACTGGAGATTTTTGAGGAGGGGAGTAATATGCCCAGAGCATTTCTGTACAAAGAGAGTAGTAGGGTGGCAGTTTAGCCTAGAGCATAGGGCAAGGAGTCAGAAGACCCAGGATAAGTCCCAACTCTACCAGAAGCTTCTGTGTGACCTTGGCCTGGTCACTCACCCTCTCTGGACCTCAATTTCTTCATCGATTAGCCCAGTTTTTGATGGGACTGTGTCCAATCTCATATCTTTGTATCCACCCTGCTCCCTGAAACACAGTAAGCACCTATTAAATGCATGATTACTATCCTTATCATTGGCTTTCAAACAGTCATTTTTCCTCCAGCTAGTCAATTAATCAACATCGATAAGCAGCGTGGCCTAGTGGAGAGAGCATGGGCCTCGGAGACAGAGGACTTGAGTTCTAATCCCAGCTCTGCCACTTGTCTGCTGAATAATCTTGGACAAGTCACTTAACTTCTCAGTGCCTCAGTTACCTCATCTATAATATGGGGGATTAAGACTGTGAGCCTCACATGGTAAATGGACTGTGTCCAACTTGAATAGCTTGTATCTACCCCAGCATGTAATACAGTGTCTGGCACATAGTAAATGCTTAACAAATACCATTAAAAAAATAACAAACAACAACAGAAAAACCCACAGGACCTTTGCAGTAGCAGTCAGGAGGTATACCCATGAATATCTATCTACTGTTGGTAATTTTTTTCCTTTTACTTTTTTAAAACTTTTTAAACATTATATGCGTTAGATGATTTAGTCATCATGGCTATTCAGCAGTAATTCCCATTAAACAAATGTTACACACCTCTTGTTTTCTTGTCTCCTTTTCTTTCCCTGTTGTGCTAGTAGATGATGGTGAGCTCTATTGCAAATGTTAAGCCTCTTCCTTAAAATTCCTCTTCCAGGAGGGAGTAGGGGTTGGAGGGAGAGAGAAGGAGAAGTGGGCTGGGGTGGTTAAAGAGGATGGATGGAAATAACAAGCACACTGGAAGAGGTTTAGATTATCCAGAGATCTGGAAGGAGGTTTCAGTGACACAAGGAGAGTAATTTAACTGTGAGTCATGGGATGGTTGAATCCAACATATGCTGGGGATGTCTATCCCTATCACTCAAGAACCCTAATCTGCATTCTTTAGACTTCCAATGAACTTGACCTTTCTTGTTCAGGGAACTGCAATGACTCATCTTGACCTCTCAAGCAAGATATGTAACCTGGGCCTAGTGGATCCAGATGAATTTTTATTATACCACATCACACAGCAGTATTAAATAGTTTCTCTAGCAATAGCCAGAACATCTGTTATTAAGCATCAGTGATCTGATTTGCCCCAACACAAGCGCACTGGCCTCCAGCCTATCTTAACAAATTCCTTGCCTATTGTAAGAGCAGTTTTTTTCTTACTTGGCATTCGATCCTCTTCGCCCATGAACGTCTGTTCTTCGCGTCAAGCGGTTCTTGGAAGTCTCAGAAAACAGCTAACCCAGGTGCTTATTACAGTGTTCTGCACGCAGTGAGAGATCAACCAAAACCACTGATTGACTGATTGATTGACTATATCCCCTGCCCCCTCCCTATCCCAAGATTGTGGCTGAATTGGAATGTCACTGTTGCCAAGGTTTTACTTTACTTCACGCCCATCAGACGTGATTCATTTCCCCAATCGCCCGAGGCATCAGAAACCTGATTTGCTGGTGTTTGTGAACATTGAGGTTGCTGCCCCATTATGGCTCCTATTACCCTGCTCTTGCTGTCGCATGCCCCTACCATGCCTGCCCTTCTGCTGTGGGTCCAGATGAAAGAGAACGGCTCTGGGAATTGGCCAATCTCTCTTCTAGTCCTGGTTCTTCCTGGAACTGGCTAACATGGGCATATCTGTAATTTGTTTATACTAGCGTCTGTCTCCACCTCTAGACTGTAAGCTCACTGTGGGCAGGGAATGTGTCCATTTATTGTTATATTGTACTCTCACAAGTGCTAAGTATAGTGCTCTGCACACAGTAAGCATTCTATAAATGTGAATGAATGAATGAATGGGTAAAGACAACAAATGCACATCACAGTGGAGTGCAACCCTATCTATTAGGTCAGTGAACTCCGAATGGAAGTGGCATGGAATGAGAGAGGGCAAATAGCCCTGTGAGAGTCACAAACACTAGTCAGTCATAATTTATTGAGCACTTACTGTGTGCAGGGCACTGTACTTAGCGCTTGGGAGAATAAAGTACAACAATAAAGAAGCAGCATGGTGTAGTGAATAGCACAGCCCTGGGAGTCAGAAGGTCATGGATTCTAATCCCGCCTCTGCCATTTGTCTCCTATGTGACCTTGGGCAATTCTCCTCTGAGCCTCAGTTGCCTCATCTGTAAAATGGGGGTCAGGTCTGTGAGCCCCATGAGGGACAGGGACTGTGTCCAACCCAATTTGCTTGTGTCCAACCCAGCACTTAGTACAGAGCCTGGTACAGAGTAGGTGCTTAACAAATACCACAATTATTAATGATAAATACACAAATTCACTGCCAACAATAAGCTTACAGTCTAGAGGATGAGTTTACATAATATTGCTAATCATAATAATAATAACTGTGGTATTTGTTAAGAGCTTACCATGTGCCAGACACTCTACTAAGTGCTGGGTAGATACAATGCACTTGGGTTCTCAGTCCTAAAGTCTCAGAACTAAGGTTCATCTCACTTTCTGGATGGAAGATGCCATCCACTTCTGTGCTGTAGCACCACTCCACTCCCTAACAGACAGCAGTCCAAACAACTGTCCTGAGGGCAACTGAGTGGAACGGTGGTAGACAGAGACTAGAGTGGGTCGGCTGGCACCCCTGTAAATATAACTGTTTGGATGAATGATTCTGCCTCTCTCTGAATCCCTCAAAAATGATGCATTCCCACTTCTTCCTTGAGTTTATTAAAACCTTATTCTCCTGGAGTCTTTCTCATTTTCCTCTTTATTGCCATTGTCCTTCTCAAAATACTGCATTATCCTCTCCAGCAAAGTTATTGGGAACTGAGTTTCTCTGGATCCTATCCACAGGCCAACACACCACTGGGACACTGCACCATGCGATCTACTCTAATGAGACTACAGAGACTCAATCTGGATCTCGCCTGTGCTTGTTTGAAAGCATATTTTTTCCATTGGTCAGATAGAACCCTCCTCTGCTACTCTCATATTATTCTTCTTGACCTTAAGAAGAGCTTCAGACTTTCCTGGGTGAGCCTAGATTGAGATTGGGGTTGTCAAGTGTCATCCAAAAGTTGTTGGCTGAATCTGCCTCCCAAATTTAGTGAGATAAAGAAAGTATCCCAAAGGGGATAAGTCCATCCTTCTGCCAACACAGAACAACTTGGGCCCCATGATCTTTGGCGGCATAATAAGCGTGAGCTGTAATTGTTTTGTTCTGCTTTGTTTTTGTTACTTTGGATTTGGCGAAATACTTCTGATCGGGCATTTATTTGTATTTTACTTCAGAGAATGAATGCATGAAAATGATTAAGGTTTTCTTTGGGACTATTAGGAAATGTCTTAGTGGGATTCTCTTGCTTAAGTCAAACAATATACATGATCAGAAATAGATGACAGATAGATGATAGATGGTAGATAGAGGACGGGGATGATGTCTACCAACTCTAGGTATTGTGCTTTCCCAAGTCCTTAGTACAGTGCTCAATCCACACAACTAATTGGGCTATAGAGCGAGAGAGAGGGAGAAAGAGAGAGATTTAAAAGTAATTCGTAAAGGTCTTTTTTCCTCTAGAGTCCATTTCAGTGCTGGTGGAGTAAATATTTGATGATGATAGAAGAATTGGAGCCTTTGAGCCAGTTATCAGAGATGTGAGGATGTGAACAGATGAGAGACAGATCTAGTCGAAACCTGTAAAAAAGAGAACTTAGGAAGAAAGCTTGTGTATCTTTTCATCTTTATGTCCTCTTGCTACTGTCAATCGTGTCTGTGTTTTTCTTCTTGCTCCTTTTACATGTAAGCAGATCACATCTTCCTGTCTACCCCCTTGGATTGCAAACTTGAGATCAGGGAACATACATTACGCTTCAGCTAGACTAACCCAAGTGCTCAGTACAGCATTCAGCTCAAAATAAATGCTGATTAACTGACATCAAAAATAGATTTGGAACTTTAATACAATGATTAACTTCTTCAAAGGAGAATTAAGAAATAGAAAAATTACGTGACAATATTGTATGCAATTTTGCAAGGGAACAGTAATTATACGCAGGAGAACTCTTAGCCGGTAGCCTCCTGATAACCAGAGTTCTGAAGAGGGTAAGTCCATAGAAGAGACACAGCCAAGGTTAAATATTTGCTGAAGTGTAGGTCTCATTCCTGAGAGTTATTTAGCATTACTCTGAATCACCCTACAGAGGGGATTCCTTTTTCACCTACTGAAGGATGTTCTTTCTGTGATTACTGGTTGATAAATGTGCATAGCGTAGAGGAGAGTGGACCCTGTAATCCATAGGCATGAGCGGGAAAACAAGAAGACTGCTGGGACAACCTTAGAGTGTCTCCATTTCTAAAACTGAAAAATTTCAACTTGAATTTTTCCTGAGGAGCCCTTGGAACAGGAATATTTTGCAGCTTGGTAGTTAAGGGAATATGTAAGGAGGCACATCCATGACAAGTGATCTTTATTACCCTACATTCATAAAATTGTTGCTTTAGGCATCATTTTGGCTTCATTTTGGCAATTCCAAAAATGTTTTTTTATTTAAATGATCTGTGAATCCAGCTTCATAACAATTTGTGTTTGACTTTTTTTAACATATATTCCTTTCCTGCAACATTCCTATAATAATAATAATAATAATAATAATAATAATAGCATTTATTAAGTGCTTACTATGTGCAAAGCACTGTTCTAAGCGCTGGGGAGGTTACAAGGTGATCAGGTTGTCCCACAGGGGGCTCACAGTCTTAATCCCCATTTTACAGATGAGGTAACTGAGGCACAGAGAAGTTAAGTGACTTGCCTGAAGTGACACAGTTGACAATTGGCAGAGCCGGGATTTGAACCCATCACCTCTGACTCCAAAGCCCATGCTCTTTCCACTGAGCCACACTGCTTGTGTGGTGGCTTGAGCCTATGCATTTAGCAAATTGCCAAAGTCACAGGAGACACCTTTAGGTGGTATCAATCAATCAATCATATTTTTATGGTATTTGTTAAGTACTTACTATGTGTCAAACACTGTTCTAAGTACTAGGGTGTATACAAATTAACTAGGTCAGACACAGTCCCTGTTCACCTGGGGCTCAGAGTCTAAGTAGGAAGGAGAACAAGTATCCCCATTTTACAGTTGAGGAAACTGAGGCACAGAGAAGTTACTTGGAGGATGCAGCATGGTCTAGTGGAAAGAGCACAGGCCTGGGAGTCAGAGAACCATGATTCCAATCCTGGCTCTGCCAATTGCTTGCTGTGTGACCTTGGACAAGTCACTTCACTTCTCTGTGCCTCAGTTTCCTCAACTGTAAAATGGGGATTAAATACCTGTGCTCCCTCCTATTTAGACTGTGAGTCCCGTGTGGACCAAGGACTGTGTCTGACCTAATTAACCCGTACCAACCCAGAATTTAGACTAGTGCTTGACACATAGTAAACACTTAATAAATTCCAGTAAAAAAAATTGGCATAGCCTTGATCCGAGCCTAGGTCCTTCTTACTCCTAGGCCTGTGCTGTCTCCACTAGGCCACACTGCTTATTGAGTGCCTCCTGTGTGCAGATCACTGGACTAAGCTCTTGGGAGAGAACAATAAAACAGAGTTGGTAGACATGTTCCCTACCCACAGTGAGCTTACAATCTAGAGGGAAACTAGTTGATGCAAATAGGCAAAACTGGACCAGTATTCATTGTGTTAAAAGAGCCAATCAATCTACGGTACCAGCTCCGGTCATATTGTGACTAAACTCCTTTGTTAACCTCCTCACTGGCTGGTGTCTCTTCCTCCAGCCTCTTCCCTCTGCAATCTTTTCTACAAAGTGTTGCATGCATTATCTTTCAGGAAACATCTCTTGGTACACATCTCTCATCTCCACTGACTTCCTGTAAAACACTTCCTGGGAACTGCCTATGTTGTGACTTCCACAACAAGCAAAAAACTCATAACTGATTTTAAAGTTCTCCTCCAACTCTCACTACCTTACACAGGCACTCTTCACTACTATTCCCCACCTCACTTTTTTGTTCCTCCCAAGCTAACCTTATAACTGAACCTCACTCTTGACAATCTTACTTCATTCATTCATTCATTCAATCGTATTTATTGAGCGCTTACTGTGTGCAGAGCACTGTACTAAGCGTTTGGGAAGTACAAGTTGGAAACATATGGAGATGGTCCCTACCCAACAACGAGCTCACAGTCTAGAAGGGGGAGACAGACAACAAAACAAAACATGTGAACAGGTGTCAAGTCACCAGAATAAATAGAAGTAAAGTTAGATGCGCATCATTAACAAAATAAATAGACTAGTAAATATGTACAAGTAGATTAAATAGAGTAATAAATCTATACAAACATATATACTGGTGCTGTGGATGGGGAAGAAGGTAGGGTCGGGGGGATGGGGAGAGGGAGATGAAAAAGGGGGCTCAGTCTGGGAAGGCCTCCTGGAGGAGGTGAGCTTTCAGTAGGGCTCTTTCCTCAGTCTCTTGTTCTTTCCCCAGTTTGGGCTGTCTTACCTACAGTAAATATGACAGACCGCAGCCTTCCCCATAGTCAAAGCCCTCCTGCAAGCCCACCTCTTCTAACCTGCCTATCCTAATTAATTCCCAGAATTCCATAAAGTCATATAAATCAAATAGGCATACCTAACATGTCATCATTTGTATCCTAGTGAGTCTTTATATATGTGTGTTGATTCAACTGCACATTCAATTATTTATTTGCATTACTCTGTTTGTAAATACTTTTAAGTCTGCCCCTCTCATTAGAGTGTGCATTTGCTCTTTGATGGCAGAGATCATATCCACTAACCCTATTTTTAGTACAATTTGTTATGAATTATTACATTCCTGTGCCTAGAATAAACACTTGATTAGTACTATTGATTGATTGCGGACAGGGAATATGCCATTTGCTTGTTGTGTATTGCCCAAGTAATTAGTAGAGTACATTTTACCCAGTGGGCACTCAATAAATCCCATTACTACTATTGCTAGGATTACCACCCCAGTCCTTAGTAAAGTTCCTGTCACATAGTAAGTGCTTAAGAAATACCACAATTATTATTATTACTATTGCTAGTATTACTATCCCCATAGCTAACTACTACTCTCTACACACAGAACCCTCCTTGTACAGTGTTCAACAAACAGTAGACAGCCAGTACAGTGCACACTGATCTTCAATTAATATGATCAAGTGAATGCGAGAATTGAAAGTCACCCCTCTTTGAAATCATAGTCTCCCATTGGCCCTTGCCCTAGGAAAGAAAAATTGGCACCTACCTCGATCCCTAGGTATTTACAAAGAAGTCAGCATAATGGTCGGAGTGCTTACCTAGTGCTTAGTGCTTAGTACAGTGCTCTGCACACAGTAAGCGCTCAATAAATACAATTGATTGATTACCTTAATCCAATATTTGCAATGTTGCCCATAACGTATATTCCCACACTATTTTATAATAATAATAATAATGGCATTTATTAAGTGCTTACTATGTGCAAAGCACTGTTCTAAGCACTGGGGAGGTTACAAGGTGATCACGTTGTCCCACGGGGGGCTCACGGTCTTAATCCCCATTTTACAGGTGAGGTAACTGAGGCCCAGATAAGTTAAGTGACTTGCCCAAAGTCACACAGCTGACAACTGGTGGAGTCGGGATTTGAAACCCTGACCTCTGACTCCAAAGCCTGGGCTCTTTCCACTGAGCACACTGCTGCTTTTCTTTTCATTTCATTTCTTTTCATTTTCTTCTTCTTTGCATTTTCTCCTTACCAGCATGTTTCAGTCTGGTCTTATGATTGGAACCTCCTGCTGAATTGCAAAGTAAAATATGCAGCTGGCCATTTTAGTAAATGTGGACAAGTTATCCCCTCTCAGAGTTTGCAGTACTCTACTTGTCCCTACTAAGGGAGGTAGAGTCAAGCAGAGGTCTATCCATTCCATTCCTCGCTTGGGCAGTAGCTAGTGAGTGGAAGGCCATCTTTTACAAGTCAAAACTTACCTGTGTTGGGCAGCAGTGGCATGGGAGAGAGCTGAGGGTGGAGACTCAGGTTTACTGCATGGAAGGAGGCAATGGTAAACCTCTTCCATATTTTTACCAAGAAAACTCTTTGGATACACTACCAGAACGATTGCAGATGGAGAGCAGGTAGATCTGGGAGAGATGTGTCCGTGGTGTCACTATGGGTCAGAAACAACCTGACAGCATAAGACAAGACAAGGACAAGCTATATGTACTGTCCATACTGGCTAAAATGCAACAGCCAAACACCAACACTCAGTTTGAATATGTACATTAGGGCCCTCTCTAACAAATTTGATAAATTCAACCGCATTGTAAGAACAGGTCTACTGTAGGATTAATGTGTTTAGGAGTGACACTTAAAAGTCACCATGATTGAAGTTTTGCAGTGCTTTTACCATTCCTATAAAGCATGCTCTAGAGACGGTAAACTTATTATGGACAAGGAATGTGTCTGCCAATTCTGTTGCGCTGCATTCTCTCAAGTGCTTAGTACACAGCTCTGCACACAGTAAGTGCTCAATAAATGCCATTGATTGACTGATTCATGGTGAAACCCTGCTGAAGAATGGTGTCATTTTCGCTTTCAAAGGACACATTCCTGCTGGGGAGAATTACTCAGAACTCCTCCTAATTTGTTTGGGCTAGGACTCAATTTTGGCTCAAGAGAACAGAACAGCTACCTAGGGACTGAAATCACTTTCCCTTGAGTCATTCAAATAAAAAAGGCAAGCTGAAAGGTCTGAGGTAAAACGACCGGAAATGGCTTTGCCTGTGGTTTTGAATATGAATACCAGCTGGTGGATCCAGAAGGAAAGTGTCTAGAATTTAGATGATGTTTCATCAGGCCTTTATTTGATCATGTAATAATAATAATAATTCTAATAATAATAATTGTATTTGTTTAGCATAATTATTATTATTTAGGATTGCTATATGCTGGACATGTACTAGAGAAGCAGCATGGCTTAGTGGAAACAGCATGGGCTTAGAAGTCAGAGGTCATGAGTTCTAATCCTGACTCCGCCACTTGTCAGTTGTGTGACTTTGGGAAAGTCATTTATCATCATCATCATCATCAACCGCGTTTATTGAGCACTTACTGTGTGCAGAGCACTGTACTAAGCACTTGGGAAGTACAAGTTGGTAACATATAGGGACAGTCCCTACCCAGCAGTGGGCTCACAGTCTAAAATGGGGAGACAGAGAACAAAACCAAACATACTAACAAAATAAAATAAATAGAATAGATATGTACAAGTAAAATAAATAAATAAATAGAGTAATAAATATGTACAAACATATATACATATATACAGGTGCCGTGGGGAAGGGAAGGAGGTATGATGGGGGGGATGGAGAGGGGGACGAGGGGGAGAGGAAGGAAGGGACTCAGTCTGGGAAGGCCTCCTGGAGGAAGTGAGCTCTCAGTAGGGCCTTGAAGGGAGGAAGAGAGCTAGCTTGGCGGATGGGCAGAGGGAGGGCATTCCAGGACCGGGGGATGACGTGGGTCGGGGGTCGATGGCGGGACAGGCGAGAACGAGGTACAGTGAGGAGATTAGTGGTGGAGGAGCGGAGGGTGCGGGGTGGGCTGTAGAAAGAGAGAAGGGAGGTGAGGTAGGAGGGGGCAAGGTGATGGACAGCCTTGAAGCCCAGGGTGAGGAGTTTCTGCCTGATGCACAGATTGATTGGTAGCCACTGGAGATTTTTGAGGAGGGGAGTAATATGCCCAGAGCATTTCTGGACAAAGATAATCCGGGAAGCAGCATGAAGTATTTAACTTCTATGTGCCTCAGCTACCTCATCTGTAAAAAGGGGATTAAGACTGTAAACCCCACATGGGACAATCTGATTACCTTGTCTCTACCCTGGCACTTAGAACAGTGCTTAGTACATAGTAAACACTTAACAAATACCATTATTATTATTAATATTAAGTATTGGCATGGGTATAAACAAATCAGTCTGGACACAGTCCCTGTCCCAATTGGAAGTCACAATCTCAATCCCCATTTTGCAGGTGAGGTAACTGAGGCCCATAGAAGTGAAGTGACTTGCCCAAGGTCACACAGCAGACAAGTGGCGGAGCAGGTATTAGAACTCAGGACCTCCTAATTCCCAGGCCCGTGCCCTATCCAGTTCTCCTTGCTGCTTCTAACTCTTGTGAGTTTGATACAAATTTTGATATTCTTTCAAATAATTTGAAAAGTGCAAATAACTCTTTGCAGGCCATGAGAGCAGTCACTTTCTCCATTGACTCAGTGATTTGAGAGATTAGTTGTAGCTACCAAAAATACCTAGCTTCTTCCTGGGGAGAACCTGGGTCATTTGGAGAGTCTGTCTCGTGATGACTTTGAATGAACTCCATCTTGAAGGAACTTGGATGTTAAATAGGCCTGGTTTGAGTTGGACTTAGATTGGGGTCTGTCTGGAGTTCTGGGTGTGGATTTGAAGATCTTTTGAGGTCTCTCTTCCAGGTCTGCACTACCTGCAGCTGGTCAATTTTTCATTATGTAATTAGGGATGGGAACGGGCTAGAACTCCCAGTGGTGGAGGAGGAGAGGCAAGAGAGTCGGGGCTCAGAGGACCAGAGGAATGACAGGCAGCTTTGGAAAAACTAATGGGTCACTAAGATCCACTGTGGAGGGTTTTCAGCCCCATTCAAAACGTCTTGCTTGGGTACTCTCATTTTTCTCAATTGTCTGGAATGATCAAGACTACAAGGCTATTGAGCCCGTTGTAGGATAAAAGTAACCAAACAATTACCATTCCAACATTTTGCTATCTGTTTTCTGAACACCCCGAGGAGAGAGATCTTTGAGACCCCTGAAGGACAGGGAATGTGTCGAACTCAATTAACCTGGATCTACCCTAGCACTTAGTACAGTGTCTGGCACATAGTTAGACTCTAGACTGTAAACTCACCCTCTATACTGTAAGCTCACTGTGGGCAATGTGTCTGTTTACTGTTATATTGTACTCTCCCAAGCATTTAGCACAGTGCTCTTCACACAGTAAGCACTCAATAAATGTGATTGAATGAATGATTGGATGACTGATTGAATACTATTGTTATTATTATTATTATCTTTCCCACCATGCTTCCCATCTCAAAAGCCCATAACCTTAGCATTATTTTTGACTCTTCTCTCTCATTCAACCCATATATTCAATCCATGTCTAAACCCTGTCAGTCCCACCTTCACAAAATTGCTAAAATCTGCCCTTTCCTCTCCATCCAAACTGGTACCACGTTAATACAATCACTCAGCCATCCTGCTTAGATTACTGCATCAGCCTCCTTGCTGACCACCCAACTTCCTGTCTCTCCTCACTTCAGTCCTTACTTCATCATCAATCGTATTTATTGAGTGCTTACTGTGTGCAGAGCACTGTACTAAGCGCTTGACTTCACTCTGCTGCCCATATCATCTTCCTACAAAAACATTCAGGATATGTCATCCCCCTCCTCAAAAATCTCCAGTGGTTGCCTCTCCACCTCTGTATCAAACGCCTTATCATTGTCTTTAAAGCACTCAGTCACCTTGTCCCCTCCTATCTCACCTCATTTCTCACCTGCTACAATCCAGCACACACACTTCGCACCTCTATGCCAACCTTCTCACTGTCCTCCAATCTCACCTGTCTTGCCACTGACCCCTGGCCCACATCCATCCTCTGATCTGGAATACCCTCCATCCTCAAATTCGATGGACAATTACTCCCTTCCCCCACCCCCCAAAGCCTTATTGAAGGCACATCTCCTCCCATAGGCCTTCTGAGAATAAGCCCCACTTTTCCTCATCTCCCACTCCCTTCTCCGTCACTCTGAGTTGATCCTTTCGCTCTTCCCTCAAGATACAGGAGGAGCCTACAAAGGAGACCAAGAATGAACAGCCAGAGAGATGAGGAGAACCAGGAGAAGACAGAGTCAGTGAAGCCAAGGTTGGATATCATTTATAGGACAAAGGGGTGGTCCACAGTGTCAAAGGCAGCTGAGAGGTCAAGAAGGATTGGGATGGTCTTTGGATTTAGCAAGAAGGAGATCATTGGTTACCTTTGAGAGGGCAGTTTCCGTGGAGAGAAGGGGATGGAAGTCAGATTGGAGGGGATAAAGTACAGAATTGGAGGAGAGGAATTTGAGACAGTGGGTGTAGACAACTCACTTAAGGAGTTTGGAAAGGAATGATAGGAGGGAGATTGGGCAATAACTGGAGGGAGCCATGGGATCAAGGGAAGTTTTTTTTTTTATCATGTTTGAAAGTGGTGGGGAAGAAGCCTTTGGAGAGCAAACAGTTAAAGATGACTGTTAGGGAAGAAAGAAAGGAGGTGACAAGAGTTCTGATAAGATGCAAAGGGAGCGAGTAAGATGTGCAGGTGGAGGCAGTGGCTTTTGAGAGGAGGCAAGAGATCTCTTCTAGAGATACTGCTGGGAAGGATGGGACAGTTGAAGAGGAGGCCAGAATGGGGAGGGGCTAAGGAGGGGCATGAGAGATTTTAGGGAGCATCTCCTTCTGCCTCCTTGCTTACCTCCCAGCCTCCAGTCTCTCCCCATTCCAATCTATAATTCACTCTGCTGCATAGACCATTTATCAACAAAAAATCTCAGTCCCTGTCTCCCCACTTCTCAAGAAGCTACATTGACTTCCCATCCACCTCTAAATTGAACAAAAATTCCTTACCATCAGCTTCAAAGAACTCAATCAGTTTGCCCTATCGTACCTCTTCAGTTTGCCTCCCTGATCTCCTACTACAGCCCAACCCACACACTCAACTCAAAGCCAGCTTAGTCACTGTGCCCTGATCTTGAGTATCTTACCACCGACTCCTTTCCCATCTCCTCCCCTAGCCTGAAATGCCCTCTTCCTCTATATATGCCAGACCAGCAATCTCTCCACCTGCTGTGCACAATTAAGGTTACATCCTCTCCATCTTCTGTAGTACTGTCCCAAGTGTTTAGAACAGTGCTGAGCACATAGTAAGCATTCAATAAATACCACCGATTGGTGGATTGATTGTAATTCTCAGGGAATAGTAACATATGTTCCTAGATGGGAAAACTCCTTTACCTGGATCTCACACCTTACCCACCATTTTAGGGTCTGTGAAACTGGTGCACAAATACTTCAGCCTATGGCTTCTGTTGGAGATACAGACACACATTGTTGTTCTTTGAATTTGAAGACCAACCAATCAATCAATCCAACAATCATATTTATTGAGTGGTTAGGAGAGTGTGATATAACAGGGGTGGTAGACATGTTCCCTGCCCACAGCCAGATTATAATCTAAAGGGATTGCTGCTGACAGTGAAGTTCACCTGTGTGTGTGTGTGTGTGTGTGTGTGTGTGTGTGTGTGTTTGTGTATGTGTGTGTGTGGCAGGGTTGGGGGAAGGGTGTTGGGGCGGTAGGGGGTGAGTGTATGTCTGTGTGGTGGAGAAGTGTTTGTGCTTGGATGTGATGTTAAAAGGTAGTGATAGAGAATGAGATCTATTTATTTGGAAGTCTTAAGCCTGGGATCAGGTCACTGAAGCAGTTGCAGCTCTTCATTACTTCTAAAGCTTTGCCCTTTTTATTTATGTATTTATTTATTTTATTGATTGATTCATTTTTACGGCATTTGTTAAGCGCTTACTATGTTCCAAGTACTGTGTTAAGTGCTGGGGTGTATATATATATATGCTAATCTTGTTGGACACAGTCCTTGTACCACATGGGGCTCACAGCCTTAGTCCCCATTTTACAGATGAGGTAACTGAGGCACAAAGAAGTGAAGTGACTTGCACAAGGACACAAAGCAGACAAGTGGCAGAGCCAGGATTAGAACCCAGGTCCTTCTGACATCCAGGCCTGTGCTCTATCCACTAAGTCACTCTTTTTCTTCTGAGTTGGAATGCATAGTAACGTGGGTTAAAAGAACATGAAAAGTCAACTAATGAGCAGGGACATAGAGGCTGGCCAGCTTTCTTAGATTCCTTCCAATTGATATGAAGTAGAGACTTTAAGTACCCAACCAACTAAATTCATGTCCCAGGAACTAAATCACATGGGCAAAAGAGTAAAGTTTTTGTGTCCAAGTTCTACATTATCCAGCCCCTCAACCATGCTTCTATGTTCTACAAATCACATCTCTTCCAAAAGGTCTTCCCTGACTAAGCCCACATTTCCCTAGAGGACCTCCCCTCTGTGACACCGTAAGTACTTGATATTCACCTTACCTCAGTCCTACTCTCCTATTTCCCCTATCTATAATTTCTTTTAATGACTGTTCTCCCGCTCAAGTATGTAAACTACCTGTGGACAGGGGTTGTGTCTACCAATGCTATTATACTTTTCCAAGTGCTTAGTGCAGTGTTCTGCACACAGTCATCAGTGGTATTTATTGATTGCTTGACTGACCAGAAGGGATTTATTGCCTTAGTAGGAAGTGAGAAGGAAGCAGTGATTGTGGCTACAAGCATTAAGCAAAGGATTCATACAAACCTCTGCCCACTTCAATCTTAAAAAAGTTTTGGATTTTGTGGACCAAGAGGGGCAGTAATAGGGATATACAATGCCATTCTTGAACTTTCATATTGTAAATTTCTTTAAGACGGCACTTTACATAATTATGATTCATAAAATCGACTGCCACATAATTTTTTTATTCAATTTAAGACCTTGCTAAAATACTTTCAAGACACTTGTTGAAATCCCTCGTGTGATATTGTTAATGCCATGTATATTTCTGTTTTATCTGTTTTCTGTTATAGTTCTGGAATATTTGCACATTGAGGATTCAGGTTCATTGTAAGTGACAATTGAAAAGATATATCTTTTTTTAGTACTCTGAAATCAAAGATTAGAAGGATGAGATCCTGCATTTAGCATAGTCTAAAAGTTTTTTTTCAAATTTGTGACCTGCATTTGTGGCTGCACAAAGTCCCCTCTTACAGAACTTTACAAACAGAAAATGCAGTGATGTCCTTGCATATTCACCTCACTGCCTTCTCAGTCCACATGGTCTCTTAAACTCTTTACATCCATCTGGGCAGAATTTCCTATGAATCCCAGCCCCCCAATGCCTAGAGTTAAATTTCCTGAATGAAGCAAGAAAATAAAAGTTAGATGATACCTTGGTCTTCTCCATAAATCTAGAGCCACTTTTTTTAAATCAAGAAGACCCTCTTGGAGCTAAGCAACATTACAGCAAAGAAGTATTATTATAGCAATCTACTCACTATACCTCGATCTTGTCTATCCTATCACTTGTCCACATCCTCCCTCTGTCCTGGAACTTGTTCCCCCTTCATTCCTGATAGACCATCACCCTTTCCACCTTCAAAGTCTTATTAAAATAAATCTTTTCCAAGAGGCCTTCCCTCACTTAGTCCTCATTTCCCCTACTCCCTCCCTGCCCTGAATCACTGGAGCTGTATGTTTTAAGCAATTGATATTCACCCCTCCCTCAGCAACACAACCATTGGGGAAGCAGCGTTGCTCAGTGGAAAGAGCCCGGGGTTTGGAGTCAGAGATCATGGGTTCGAATCCTGGCTCCGCCACATGTCTGCTGTGTGACCTTGGGCAAGTCACTTCACTTCTCGGAGCCTCAGTTCTCTCAACTGTAAAATGGGAATTAAGACTGTGAACCTCACGTGGGACAACCTGATTACCTTGTATCCCCCCAGCACTTAGAACAGTGCTTTGCACATAGTAAGCGCTTAAAAAATGCCATTATTATTATTATTATTATTATATCCATAAACTATTTTAATGTCTGCTCTCCCCTCTAGACTGTAAGATCCTTGTGGACAGGGAATGGGTTTGACATCTCTGGTGTTTTATACTCTCCCAAGTGCTCAGTACAGTGCTCTGCACACAGTAAGCACTCAATTAATGCCATTTATTGATTAATAGACACTCAATGCTGATATAGCACCTAAGGACTTTTCCTTTAATAATACCCAAGAATGATCTCATTGTACTGTACCACTTGAACTAACTATATGCTCATATCTCCTCTTCCCTACAAAAAACATGGGGTAGTGGGTAGTGAATTGTAGAGCTGCACAACCAACATTCCCTCACCCACTGTGTGAACATAAAGATAGTTCCTGTTGCCCTAATGTATTTGCTACTTGCAAAGCCTATAGAGGAATGTGAGACTTCCTCTGTATGGCAACCTCCCTGAAGGTTTTGCTGCAGTAGAGAACCTTTCTCTGCACTAAGCACTCAATAAACACTTCTGATTGATTTTTAACCCCAAGGTTGGTCTAACTCCTCAGTTGGTTATTTGGTAGAAGGCACACTTAGAAACTTCTCTCAGCCTCCTGACACTTTAAACACATGTAATGAGGTTTTTTTTTTCTAGAACACCTGAGAAATTAATGATACAAGCACCTGTATTTTTTACTTGAAATAATTAATCAGCTACCTGTTTTTACTTAAGGGAAATATCAGACTATTTCTGCTTATTATTTTTATTATTAATTCTCCCTTCGTTACTGTGCTTCAGTGTTCAGTGTTTTCATTTTGTTCGGCTTTTCTTTCTTGTGTATTACACCCTTTCAAGTCATCACTGGGAGCTGATTTCATTCATTCAATTGTATTTATTGAGCACTTACTGTGTGCAGGGCACTATACTAAGCGCTTGGGAAGTACAACTCGGCAACATATAGAGTTGGTCCCTAGGACTTGGAATGTGTATATTCAGTCCTGCCCAGGGAAGCTGTTTGGCTGTGAGTATTGCCTCAAGGCTTCTAAGACGGTTGGGTCAAAGAACGACTTTGTTAATGATTTTATCCTGCCATTAGTTGTTGAGGATAGAGGTATCCCAGTACATGTTATGTTGCCAACGTGTACTTCCCAAGCGCTTAGTACAGTGCTCTGCACACAGTAAGTGCTCAATAAATGATTGAATGAATGAATGAAATGATTCCCATGCAAATGAAAGTTTTATTGTCAAAATCTAATACAACGTTTGGATCTGGTTAAATGGTTTCTTTTTCATAATTCTTTCTTTTTGTACAGAGAAGCAGCATGGCCTAGTGGATAGAACACAGGCTTGGAAGTCAGAAAGACCTGGGTTCTAATTCTGATGCTGCCTCTTGTCTGCTGTGTGACCTTGGACAAGTCACTTCCCTTCTCTGTGTCTTAATTAGCCACCTGAAAAATGAGGATTAAGATGTGAGCCCCATGTGGGACAGGGACTGTGTCCAACCTGATTACCTTTGTATCTACCCCAGTGTTTAGTACAGTGCCTGGAACATAGTAAGTGCTAAACAATTGCCATTAAAAAACAAGGTTGCAAATACTATTGAGCTACTCTTTATAAAGAACTTGTTAAAAGACAGACAAGTCCACTTTAAATAGGAGATTTTAGATACATTTTCAATGTAAGAATGCATTTCCTTAAATCATATCAGAATTCACTTTTGATCTGGGCAAGTCACTTAACTTCTCTCAGCCTCAGTTACCTCATTTGTAAAATATGGATTAAAACTGTGAGCCCTTCGTGGAACATGATCACCTTGTATCCCCCAGCACTTAAAGCAGTGCTTTGCACATAGTAAGCACTTAACAAATGCCATTATTATTATTATCTGAATAGATTTGGGTATTAAACTACATCTATAACCATTTCCTGACACTTTAAGCACATTAAATGAGGTTTTTTTTCTAGAACACCTGAGAAATTAATGAAACAAGCACCTGTATTTTTGACTTGAAATAATCAGCTCCCTGTTTTTACTGAAGGGAAATATCAGAACTATTTTTGCTTATTATTTTTATTATTAATTCTCCCTTCATTACTCTGCTTGATTTTCTTATGTTGATGCTTTGCATGGAGTTTATAAATGCCCCTACAGATGCTCAAGTGTTAAAGGAACCGTATGCTAGGGTGTTTTATTTTATTTTTCATCATATAAGTACATATCCTTTTACTCAATTGCTTCCCTTCCCTGTAAGCTTCTTGAGCAATGGGGTCATATCGCTGTTTTCCAAGTGCTTAGTTAAGTGTTCCACACAAAGTAAGCACACAATAAATACCACATAGCACACAAATTCAACATTAAAGCACAGGAAATTATTTTATAATAGTTCTTACACTCAATCGTATACTGAAAGATGAAGAGAGCAAAGGGATTAAAAAGTGCTGCTTTTCTTTATTACAATGATGGGGTAATAATAATAGAGTGATCATGGAATGAGTGATCATGGAATTTTGTATGAGCCAAATTAAGGAATAATTCAATTGTATG
The DNA here is from genome assembly GCF_015852505.1 of Tachyglossus aculeatus. Classification (NCBI taxonomy): domain Eukaryota; kingdom Metazoa; phylum Chordata; class Mammalia; order Monotremata; family Tachyglossidae; genus Tachyglossus; species Tachyglossus aculeatus. Next base: position 111,305,160 of record NC_052066.1, on the reverse strand, counting down.
ATAATACCAATGATGGCATATGTAAATACTTACTGTGCACCAGGGACTGTATTACGCTCTGGGGTGTATACAAGTAAATTAAGTTGGAAACAGTTCCTGTCCCATGTGGTGCTCACAGTCTTAATCCCCATTTTATAGATAGGGTAACTGAGGCACAGAGGAGTGAAGTGACTTGTTCAAGGTCACACAGCAGCCAAGTGGTGGAGCAGGGATTTGAACCCATGATCTTTTGATACCCAGGCCCGTTCTATGTCCATTATGCCAAGCTGCTTCTGCATCTCTCAGATGAAATATGAAACAGAAAAATATTTTGTTGCTATTCCTTTAGGGGAGTGCACACCCTCCAAACGCAATATTTGTGAATTGAAAAGTATTTTCATTTTAATAGAACATATTAAAATATTTGCAATCAGGTTATTCATTCCAGTCTTAATCGAGTTATTTTTTTTTTGAAGTGAACCATAAAAAGAGGATAGTTCCACATAGTGATATAAGGTACACTGAGATCACACAAAAAAATTTCTAGTGATTTCCACACTCGAAAAAGACACATTGAAACAGGAAACCATGCATGTCTGATGATAAAAATATTTATTTATGTATATTAATATCTCTCTCCCCCTCTAGACTGTCAACTCATTGTGGACAAGGGAATGTGTCTGTTGTTGTATTGTACTCTTCAAAAGCACTTTGTACAGTGCTTTGCACACAGTAAGCTCTCAATAAATATGATTGAATGAATGAAAGAATAAAGGAAAAGCTGGTGTAATTAATCCAGATGATTTCCCTGTTGGAAAGATTATTCTGTAAAATTGTATGAAATGAAAAATCCTTCCTAATCTAATCCCTACTCTCCTCCCTCCACCCCTTACTCATGTTGTCACCCTGGCCTGGAAATCCCTTTTCCCCAAAAATATTTGACTTCAGCTAGCCCAGTATTCAAAGCCCCTTACCTCTACTCAGCTACTCAATCAATACACTCCATGAGAAGCAGCGTGGCTTAGTGGAAAAAGCATGGGTTTGGGAGTCAGAGGATGTGGCTTCTAATCCCAGCTCTGCCACTTGTCTGCTGTGTAACCTAGGGCAAGCCACTTCACTTCTCTGTGTCTTAAGTTACCTCATCTGTAAAATGAGGATTAAAACTGTTAGCCCCACATGGGATAACCTGATTACCCTGTATCTAGCCCAGAGCTTAGAACAGTGCTTGGTACATAGTAAGCGCTTAACAAATGCCATAATAATAACAATAATAATGATAATAATGTTCCAGCGGGTGTGTAATAGTCAGGGTAGGTAGACTGAGCTAAACTGGAGCTCACCATGGGTGAAGAACACGTCTACCAACTCAGTTGTATTATACTCTCCCCAGGTCTAAGTAAAGTGCTCTTCACACAGCAAGCACTCCATAACTACCAACGATGATGATGATTGTGAGTGGTGTTGCACAGACTATTGGCATGATGATCATTTCCTCCGTGTGGGTCCTCAATCCTGGAGGCTCAGGGCCAATGCTTATCTGTCTTTCTGGACAGAACACTTCATCAGCCTCTCTAGCATCATAATCTCACCTCCTCCAACCAAACCTTCCCCATTTAGTCCCCAAGACCTCAAGGTGAACAAACCAACCAATCATCCCTTGCACTTATATAACATTTATACCCATCCTCAGCATTTGTGTCTATGTTTATTAAATTGTACTTTCATTTATCTATTTTGATTTTTCCAGTGTAATTTTTATGTCTCCCACATTTAGAGCATCAACTCATTGTGGGCAGGGAAAGCGCCACTTCTTTGTGCTGTACTTTCCCAAACATTTAGTACAGTGCATTACCTCCAATGGGTGTTGAATGCGTATACTACTATTGAAAGCATCTATCCTTATAACTAGCCCATAGTAAGCCCTAATAAATGTTCTAGCAGCAAAATAGTTTGAGGATTGTAATTTGCAGGCAATATTTTGTGAATTAGTTTCATATGCAGTTGGTTCAGGTTGTGTCATTTATTTACCTGAAGTAGGGATGTTATAAAGTTTCTCATACTGATTTTGTACTCTTTGTTAAGGAACTTTCACTCCATAAGGTAATATAGAGGCAGTGTGGTCTAGTGGAAAGAAGGCAGGTGGGAGGAGGCTGGCTCCTCTGACAATAGTAGGAAGACTTGCTCCATCCAAGCATATCAAATTATTACCTGCAATTTTATTGTTTAGCAGTGTTTGCTACAGACAATGAGCAAGGGATTCATGCAAACCTCTGCCTACCTTGATCAAAGAAGTTTATCACTGTGTGAACCAAGAAAGGCAGGGATGTGGACATGCGATGCCATTCCTGCATCTTCAGATTGAAAAAAGTATTTTCGATGGCACTTGCAAAAAGACAGACAGGTCCACTTTAAATGGTAAATATATTTTCAATGTAAGAACGCATTTTTTAAAATTTTCAATTTTCACCTTGAATTTCAATGGGTTTGTATAGTAAACTGCATTTGTAAAGATTTCCCAATACTTTAAAAATATTAAATGAGATTTTCTAGAATACCAGAAAAACCAACGACACAAGCACCTGTAGTTTTCAACTTGAAATTATTAACCAGCTCCCGGTTTTTACATAAGGAAAATACCAGAACTATTTTTTTACTTTCCATTATTTGTATTATTCATTTCCCTTTCATTGCAGTGCTTGATTTTCTTATGTTGATGCTGTACATGGAGTTTACAAATGTCCCTAGAGATGCTCAAATGTTAAATGAACTGGATGCTTAGTCGTTTTATTTAATTTGTCATCATTTTAATTTTTAGTTATTTTATTGTTCACTCATAATATCAATTAATATCTTATGCTGTTAATTTGTCAAGTATGTAAATGTTCCAGTTTGGGTAATAATCTCAAAGTTTTCTCATCAAGAAAACTCATTTGAGTTTCTCAGAGTCTCGCATACTCGTGGCCTTATGGAAAGATCACTGGCCTATGAGTCAGACAACGTGGGATCTAATCCTAGTTCTGCTAATGTTGTGTGATGTTGGGCAATTGCTTCTCTGTGCCTTACATAACTCAACCGTAAAATGGGGATTCTCCCTCCCCCTTACACCGTGAGCCCCATGTCAAAGAGGGACTGTGTCTATTCTGATTGCAAGGTTATCTACCTAGAGCTTAGAATGATGCTTTTTATGTAGTAAGAGCTCAACAAATATTACAATTATTATTTATTATTAAATTTGGCTAGAGAAAGTACTTATTTAGGTAATTAAGCATGGTGCCAGGGGAGTAGAGGGGAGGGTGGAAACAACCATCATAGATGGGTAGGAGTAGAGAAAGAAGGGGTGAGCTAAAATATCTTTGATTGGCCTATTGCTCTGTAGGTAGCCCCAGGGCGCTCTTTTGGATCACAACCCAGACTGTTGCAGAGTTGATTTAGGGCATTCTCATGGTCCCTAAAGTGGTAATCCTGTGGAAACTGGCCACACAGCATGTCCTGTGGACTGGAGCAGGTGAGTCTGCCATCCCTCGCTGTCCCTATATGGTCTAGCAGCCTGGACATCTGCAGCCTGGACCCTGTGGACCACAAACACCATGAGCCTCTCACCCTCGCCGCACAGGACGCACAGGTCATAGACGCATGGATGGTGGTCCAGTCCCTGGATGAAAACCTGCCTGGCTTTGTCGAGCCCAAATCTGTAAATCCGCCCCCAGCCCACCCCTCAGTGCCCACATTTGGATCCTTCCCAACTCCTCCCCACTCCTCACCCCCCACACCCAGCTTGACTCCATCTTAATCCTTTCCATCCTTCAAACAGTGATATTTAAGCATGGTACAGTGTATAGAGCACAGTCATGGGAGCCATAAGGTCATGGGTTTTCATCCTGGCTGCACCACTTGTCTACTTTGTGACCCTGGTCAAGTCACTTCACTTCTCTGGGCCTCAGTTACCTCATCTGAGACTGCGAGCCCCATGTGGGACAGGGACTGTGTCCAACCTCAACCTCAATTTGTATCCACCCCAGCACTTAGAACAGTGCCTCGCACATAGTAAGCGCTTAACAAATACCATAAATATTAGAATATATTGAGCCCTTACTGTGTGCAGAGTACTGTACTAAGTGCTTGGGGAGTACAGTGTGGTAGTTAATAGACAAGTTCCCTACACACAAGAAGTTTAGAGTTACTGCCCATGTTCCCATCCACTCCCCTCTATCCCTACCCTACTCTCCCAACTTTCATCACCCTACTTGCTTCCATTTGGATCTACCTCATCCCCTCCCACTCTTCTGCACTCCACACCCAGCGGGCCTCCATCTGAATCTTCCACCTTCGTTTGTTACCCACCTTGCCTCTAGTCTGGCCACATCTGGATCCTCCCCCACCCTCAGCCTATTTTCTCAGGCCCTCTGTCCCCCCTTCCCCTCACAGACACTCTGCCCCCCATCTGAATCCCCTACCATCAGCTGCTCCCCTCCCCAACCCCACAAGTCTGCCCTCCACTGGACCTACATGAATCCTTCTCCACCCTCCTTCCATCTCTTCCCCACCCACCGCCACATCACCTCCTGCCTGCCATCCACTTTTCAGGAACACCGATTCACCTCCATACCCTCACTGGGCCATCTGTTCCTACCAGAGAAAGCCCAAATATGCGGTTACAATCACTGTCTCTTCCACATGATACAGTGGATAGAGCATGGGCCCGGGAGTCAGAAAGACATGGATTCTAATCCTGTCTGCTGTGTGACCTTGGGCAAGTCACTTCACTTCTCTGGGCCTCAGTTACCTCATCTGTAAAATGGGGAGTAAGACTGTGAGCCCCATTTGGGGCGGGAACTGTTTCCAACCTGATTAGCTTGTTCTTATCCTGGTGCTTAGAACAGTGCTTGACACATTAATTAATGATGGTTTTTGTTAAGCGCTTATTATGTGCAAAGCACTGTTCTAAGCGCTGGGGTATATACAAGTTAATCAAGTTGTCCCACGTGGGGCTCCCAGTCTTAATCCCCATTTCACAGATGAGGTAACTGAGGCCCAGAGAAGTTAAGTCACTTGCCCAAAGTCCCACAGCTGACAAGTGGCGGAGGCAGGATTAGAACCCACAACCTCTGACTCCCAAGCTGTCCTCTTGCCACTAAGCCACGCTGCTTCTCTAGTTTAGTACAGTGCACTGCACTGAATAGACACCCAAATACCATAACTACTCAACTAAACTCTATGAGGATAAATCATCAGGACAAAAAGCAGTGGTAGAATAAACAGAATAAAATAATAACCTCTAGCCAGTAACTCTATTCTGTGTGAGTTACTGGCTATGCAGCTTGTCAGTCAGCTGGGCTGAGAGCATCCACCACCACTGCTAACAACATCAATCAATCAATAGTATTTATTGAGCACTTACTGTGTGCAGAGAACTGCACCAAGCGCTTGGGAGAGTACAGTACAATAGAGTTGGTAGGCACATTCCCTGCCCGCAATGAGTTCACAGTCTCGGGGGACAGGGGGCTGGGGGACAGACACTAATAAAAATAAATTAAGGATACGTAAATAAACTCATTGTGGACAGGGAATGTGTCTGTTTACTATTGTACTGTACTCTCCCAAGCCCCCCGCACAGTGCTCTGCACACCATAAGTGCTCAACAAATATGACTGATTGACTGCCCAGAGTGAGCTGACAGTCTAGAGGAGAAGACAGACATTAATATAAATACATTCAGGATAAGTACCTAAGTGCTGTGGGGCTGAGGGAGGGGTGAATAGAGGAAGCAAATCAGGGTGATGCAGAAAGGAGCGGGAAAAGCGGAAATGACGGCTTAGTCAACAACAGTAACAATAGTAAGTGCCTACCATTATTGTTATGTGCCAAGCACTGTGGGTTCACAAAAGTCATATGAAGCAGACAACATGGCTCAGAGAATTTATGGAATCTCTCCCATCTCCAGGTCTATAGAGGAGGGCTACTGCAGTGACATGGACAGGGAGTCGGAGACAAAGATGCCCTACTTTACTCTTTCAGCACAGCAACCAGGTTCGTGTATATTCAACCTAGTCTAGCCAGCCAAACTTGAGGAGAGACTGGAGTTTGGGTGTCAGAATATGTTTGTGGCTTTCCAGCAAATTCATCCAGTTCAAGTTAAAGCATCATTAAAATCCCCACATAGCTTCACACAGAGTAAGAACTTAACAAATGTCATCATTATTATTCCTGGGCCCTCTTTAATAAGGTGGGAGAGAGGAAAATCTACGAGGAGCAACAGATGGATAAATATTTCGAGTTCCAACTGGTTAATGAGAACATCACACTGAAAGCAGGATCTGCCTTCCTTTTTGTAAATGTAAGCGGGATCAGGGAACCCAAGGCATCTAAAGCTTTTTCTCCATGGCCTCCCTACCCACCACCAGTGCCCTTCCCTGACAAAACAGCTCAAAGAGAATGGGGTCAGAAACAAAGCAAGTGTCTCTTTGCTTAGTAATGAAAATTGACCTTTCATCTCTTTTCACTAGATAGTAAATGGTGTTTCATTAAACATTATTCAATATTGGTGCCTCAAAATGACTTCTAGACTCACCAGCAAAGGTGTTCTCCATCAGAACTCCACAAAAGCGAAGATTTCAGAGTGTAAACAAAGTTTTCCAGAGCTTCTAATTCACTTCTAATTATGAGAACATTGTATTAATTTGGGAGAGGACAATACCATTGAGTTGATAGAGTTTACAATCTAGTAATCAGTCCAGTGGAGGAGTTTACTAAACTATGTTTTGAGTTAATATACAATGGATTTTTAAACAATACCTAGGAGTCCTGGAATATATGTAGAAATTTGCAAAAGGGGAATGATTATTTTACAGTCTAGGGGAGTGGAAAGAAGAAGGCACATAAAAAAATCAGATATTATGCACAAATTCAAGAGAGCCCCACTCTGGATTAAGGAAATTGACATTCTTTGGGAGCATAGTGAAGCCTGATTTTAAGGAGCGCTGAGTAGTTCCTTTAGTCTGTATAGGTCTCAGTATGCATAACTCATGCTAAACTCAGCAGCTATTACCACTGAAAATACATTATGCAATATTTGCAGTGGTCTTCATGAGCCAAAACAGAGAAAATAGGTAATTCATCTGCTGTTCCAGCAACAAAGTCGAGAAAAGCAATCATGTATTGCACTTGTTTCTAGCAAAGACATGTTAAAAATACATTAAAATTGACAGTATTCTGTTCTTTCCCCAGTTATTTTAAGTAGGCCAAAATCCATTGTTGCTATACTTGCAGTAAGTAGTCCTGCAGGATTAAAGGGAAGCAGCATGGTTTAGAAGATAGAGCATGGGCCCGAGAGTCAGAAAGTCATGGGTTCTAATCCTGGATCTGCCGCTTGTCTGCTGTATGGCCTTGGGATAGTCACTTCACTTCTCTGTGCCTCACATATCTCATCTGTAAAATGGGAATGGAGACAGTGAGCCCCAAAGGGGACAGGGACTATGTCCAACCTAATTTGTCTGTATCCATCCCAATGCTTAGTACAATGCCAGGCACATAGTGCTGAACAAATGCCACAATTATTACCATTATTATGTCAAAAGGCTGGTGCAGGTTTCTCTATTAGATCTTGCCTTTCCTGAGCCAATTTTACATAAAATCATTTAGCTTTATTTTCTTTTACGTTTTACTTCCTATTACGTATGTACTTATTTCTGCAACCTCTAAAGTAAAGCAAATTGGACGGACTTCTAAAAAGTTACCCTAGAGAAGAATGCAGAGATTTATGATTCATGACAGCTCCCCTTCTCTTATCCTTTGTTTCCTTTATTGTGGTGGTGAAGTAGAAAAAGGCTGATGAGATGTTTCACACATGTTCAGCGGGGAAGCCTCCAAAGGCCAGGAGTGAAAAAGGAAGGAGGAGATATGAGGACACTGTCTGGCTATGTGAGGCCTGCTCCCACTCCCATCCTTGACCACCTGCAGTGTTTGGGGAGAGGGGCTGATGGACTGGACACCCGCTGAAACCAGGAAGAAAAGAAACTACCTTAGGTTGCTGATTCTTTGATGGCTACCCAGAGAATGTAGAAGGGGACATTTTCAGGAAAATTTTCTCTTTTCCTTGCCAAAGATGTCAGGCTGCTAACTTTCCTCCTGGGATATGAAGGGCAGAGCTAGACATTACATAGCTATCTGTGTACGTGTATAATATACATATCGGATTTATATGGCATTTTTATTTGGAACTTTTTTCCAAAACATGCCTAAGGATTGACTCCGCAATAGCGTCTCCTCTGGGGAAGTATTTAGAGAAGAAAGGAGGAATTTTCATATATTCTATCAGTGGAGCGATAAGAAGCCCAGCTATATAGTTTAGATAAAATAGCAAGGGAAATTGATTTGACTTAGTCAAGATGAGCCAGTTTTATTCTGTGGAAATGGAACTGATTATCAATCAGTAGCATTTATTGAGGATCAACTGTCTGCAGAGCTTGAGAGAATAAATAGAATTAGTAGATATGATTCTTTCCCTCTAGCTCCAGAGAAATGCACTAAAATAAATAACAGATGGGAGACAGTAAAGATAATTCGCATCAGCCAATCAGTGGTATCTTTTGAATACTTACTATTCTCCAAGCCCTTTACTTAGTGCTCATAATACAGTATTGTTGGTAGAAAAGATTCCCTGCCCTTAAGGAGATGGAGTGGAAGGGGAAGACATTAAAATAAATTAAAAGTGGAGGATGTAGCAGAGGGACGGGATATGTGGATGGGGTAAATATAAAATTACTTAAGGGGTACAGACCCAAGTGCATAGTCAATTCAAAAGAGACGAGAAATAGGGTGGAGAACGTGAGTCTGGGAATACTTGAGCTTTGGTTATAAGGAAGTGCTGAACTGTCACTTAGCAATTGTGGGGGAGTATAAAGTTTAGAGAGTAGAAATTAATTAGGATAACTTTTCCATTGGAGATGTGATTTCAATAAGGCTTTGAGCATGGGGAAACCAGTGGTCTGTGGGATAAAATTGGAGGTAGTTCATTCATTCAATCATATTTATTGAACGTTTACTGTGTGCAAAGTACTGTACTAAGCGCTTGGGAGAGTACAATACAACAATAAACTGAAACGTTCCCTGCCCACAACAAGCTTACAGTCTAGATTATTTAAATGAATATAATTTATTTATTTTACTTGTACATATCTATTCTATTTATTTTATTTTGTTAATATGTTTTGTTTTGTTCTCTGTCTCCCCCTTCTAGACTGCGAGCCCACTGTTGGGTAGGGACCATCTCTATATGTTGCCAACTTGTACTTCCCAAGCTCTTAGTACAGTGCTCTGCACATAGTAAGTGCTCAATAAATACAATTGATTGATTGATAGAGGATGAAATTTCTGTCCCAGGCAGTAGGGAGGACATGAGCAAGAAGTCGATGGTGGAATAGCAAGGTACCAAAGAAGGTTAACATGAGAGGAACAAAGAAGTGTGAACTCGGGTGTAATGGAAGAAGAAAGTGGATAACTAGTTAGAAGATAGCTGATTGAGTTGATAGCTGATTGTCATGTAGTTGATGGTTCTTGATGGGAGAAGAATGGACAACCACTGGAGATCCATGAGAAGTGCACAGTGATGTTTTAGACATAATGATCTGTTTAGGAGCATAAAGTCTGTAATAGATTGGGGACAGGCTGGAGAGAAAGGGGCTGTAACAGTAGCCACCTCGGGATATGACAAGTGCTTGGGCCGGTTTGGTGGCCATTTGGAGAAAAGGAAGGGGCAGATCCCAGAAATGTTGCGGAGGAAGCACCAACAGAATTTGGCAACAGAATGAAGATGACCAGGAGGGTGGTGAAAAAGAGGAAGGGATCATCAGAGATGGGGAGAATAGGGGTGTGGTCCACTGTGTTAGGAAAGTGTCCCCAGGTGGACCAGGGTACAGGACAGTCCAAGGTCAAAATGAGCTAGCAAGGTGGGATTCGGAAGTGTGGGAGGGCCACCACCAAAGTGGTCTGACACTCCGGACCAGGAAAGAGGAAGTTGGTGTCCTTCACTCCTGTGCCAACCAAATAAGGTATGGAGGAGCAAAGTAGGGGGATGGAGATTGGACGAGTGGAAACTGGAAGACTTAATGGCCTGGAAGGACAGATACTAAATACCTGTCACCTCTGATGTCCTGGGTAGCAGATCAAGACTTGTAGCAGCCATGTATGTGTCGCCTTCCTTCAGAGCATGGGATGCCCACTCTGTCTGTACCAAGTGAGGAGCAGTGGGATGGGTGAATATACTGCTGGGTGCTCATGGGGTTGGAAGCTAGGGTGCTGTGCCACCTACGAGTAACACATTATTATATTCTTCCCAAGTGGGAAACGTTTGTCAGTGAGAGCTAGGTGCTTCACACATTTGAGTAGTGCATAAGTGAATTCCTCCGGAGAGGGCAGCTCAATTTGCTGCCTGTGAATAACTAAAAATTAGTGTATTCCTCCTGCAAGGGAAGTTTAATTCTCCAAGTAGAGTAAAATTTGCATGGCTCAGGCTTTCTGACTCTGTCTGTCACTTTCACTATGCTGATCCTTGAGCCTGTCTCTGCATGAGCGAGGACCTTCTCTATATGTTGCCGATTTGTACTTCCCAAGCGCTTAGTACCGTGCTCTGCACACAGTCAGTGCTCAATAAATACAAATGGATGATAAATGGAAGAGAGTATTTGGGAGGGAAGATGACAAGATGACAGTTTCAGTTTAGAAAATACTAAACTTAAGGTCCCAGCAGGACAGGCACGTAGAAATGTCTTTAAGGCAGGGCATAATGCCAGACTGCAGAGAAAGTGAGCTAAATAAGGTAGATTTGGAGTACAAAATTTGTTTCAGCTGAGTTTAAACTCCTCGTTAGGGTGTAAGTACCTTCTGTGTAGTGAATGTGTGACTTTATTGTTTTGCATTTCCCAAGGACCTAGTACAGTGCACCAGACCAAGTGTATAGTCAATAAACACTAATAATATTGTTACTATTTCTACAGTCCACTTCTTGACACTGGAAATATTGAGATTGGGGTGCATCTTCTGCTTATTAGAACATTCCTTCTAACTAAGCATACAATTTGCATTTCACTGATGAATTTTCTATGTGTAGCTTGACCAATCAATCGATCGGTTGTATTTATTGAACACTTACTGTGTGCAGAGAACTGTTCCAAGAACTAACATTTAATTTGCACGTCCCTCTGGTCAAGCATCACAAAAATAAACTATACACTTCTCCCTTATTCCTGTTAAGATGAAATTCTTTAAATTTGGCATCATTTTTTTATGGTATTTATTAAGCACTTACAATGTGCTAGGTTCTGTACTAAGCACTAGAGTAGATACAAGTCAATTCGGTTGGACACCGTCCATGTCTCACATGGGACTCACAGTTTTAATTCCCATTTTACAGATGAGGTAACTGAAGCAAAGAGAAGTTAAGTGCCTTGCTCAAGGTCAAGCAGCCGACAGAAGGTGGAGCTGGAATTAGAACCCAGGTCCCTTTGAGTCCCAGGCCCATGCTCTATTCACTGGGCCATGCTGCTCCTACCACTGCTGCTTCATTAAATGTGTGAGATAAGGTCACCCTCAGGCTTATCTTTGGAAATATTACCTGAAATTTCTCAGTAAGAAAAAAACATATAGAAACACATTCTAGATGATTTATGATCTGTAACATTCAAACCTGTCCAGAAGTCCCTATGTCCTCACTGAAACAATCCTGAATGTGTGTTGCCAATATACAGCCAGTCAGCCTCCTTCTGAATCTAAAAGTAAAGGAGAGCCTGGGGCTGGGTAGTATAAGTACCCAGAACTTACAGAAGCTGTGTGGCTCAGTGGAAAGAGCCCGGGCTTTGGAGTCAGAGGTCATGGGTTCAAATCCTGGCTCCGCCAATTGTCAGCTCTGTGACTTTGGGCAAGTCACTTAACTTTTCTGTGCCTCAGTTCCCTCTGTAAAATGGAGATTAAGACTGTGAGCCCCCCATGGGACAACTGATCACATTGTAACCTCCCCAGTGCTTAGAACAGTGCTTTGCACATAGTAAGTGCTTAATAAATGCCATTATTATTATTATAAGTAGCATTTGAGCACCCACTTGGGGCATTACACTGTAGTAGGTGCTTAGTAAGTACAGAATAACAAAGTGATACGTTCTCTACCCACAGAAAGCCTGGAGATTCAAACATAAAAATATCAAAACCCAGACTGTGAGTAGGACAAGGACTGTGTCCTGATTTTCTTTCATGTTCCTCAGTACTTAGTGCAAATTTTGGCACAGAGTCAACACTTTACAAATACCATAATTATTTGCACCTAGGGGGATTTTTAAAAAATACACATATGCCCATATACAATCAAGTGCTGAGGAGGCTGTAGATAAGTTAATTTGTGTTCATAAGCCAGACACTTGGCTTATACCAGGTTCTAGTACTTGGGACAAATATTTTTCTCAGGGAAATGACAATTTGGGTACCCATAGAAGGTACACAGCGTAGAGTGGAAGATCAATCAATCATATTTATTGAGCACTTACTCTGGGTAAGCACTGTACTAAGCTCTTGGGAGAATACAATACAACAATAAACACACTCCCTGCCTACAACGAGCGTACAGTCTAGAATGGGGGAGACAGACATTAATATAAAAAAAAAAATTACAGACATGTACATAAGTGCTGAGGGGCTGGGAAGGGGGAATAACAGAGGGAGCAAGTCAGGGAAAAATATGGAATGCTTCAGGAATTTGCAAGTCATTCATGCTCTGTACTAAGCGCTTGGGACAACGTTATAGTACAACAGACACATTCCCTTTCCACAAAAAAAAAAACGCTGTCCTACTGCTCTTTTTTTTTTTTTTTTTTTGCTACAAGTAGCTGGTGATGTGAATTAACAAGATTGTCAGGTTTAATCTGCATGTAGTTCCCTTTACCCCATCACTGAAAGGCCTGATAAACTTGACACTAACATGGCGGTCTCTTTTTCATTTCAAAAAGAATACGCCACAGCCTATTTAGACACATTTAAGTTGGTAACCTGCAGACACTGGAGCACGTCAATGCCAGACGGTGTGAGCTTTATCCAGAAGATCAAGACGTATTTGACGCTGTGCTGATGACTACTGACCATCCCCAAGTGGGTGTGAGGCTTATAAACAGCATCAATCACTGTGGTAAGTAAAATAAATACCATGTGGAAGACCTATACACTGTCCTAGAAGAGTAAAGCATTTTATTTTGGTTACTGTGACCCCACTAATGTGGGTTCTTTGATACTGACACCCATTCCAATATGGGTAATGTTTGTTTGCATAAGTCACAGCAAGAAAGCGAATGTTCATTTGTAACTCCGGCACACAGCCTTTGGCCCCAAACCGCTGGATTTAACTTGTCAACTGAGAATTTCACAGTCTTAATCCCAGGCCCGCCATGTTTCTCTATCTTGTGTTTTCACCTCTGAACTTGACATCGTGGACCTGTTTACCGAATGGATTATGTGTGGCAACCACTGTATGATCAAGCATTTTGCTTATTATCAAAACATGCTAAAGTTGTTAAAAGTTTTCGCCTCCTTATCCCATACTCAACCTCTCCCCTGCTGAAAAAAAAGAGGAATGACCTGAAATGATTCATAATTGTGTTTAGGAGAGAAGGTTCAAATAGGTAATAACAGGATTTCCTTGACGTGATAGTTCAAAAGACTATTTCAAGTCTAATACAAGAGGTGACAGCTCATAAAGAATGCATTCATTCATTCAATCATATTTATTGAGTGGTAACTTTGTGCAGAGCGGTGTACTAAGCACTTGGAAAATGCAATACAGCAATAAAGAGAGACAATCCTTGCCCACAGTGATGGATCATTTGGTTTGGGATCCTCCCACCAGAGTGAATAGTCGGCAATCATATGGAATCAAGCCCAAAAAACGTATCATGTAAACTAGTCAATCAGCAGAAATATCCCTGTTTGAAAATATTCCTTTCTTCCCTACAAATAATTGTCATATATGCTGAATCAAAGACTCTACTGATCTGCATCATGATGCTTACGGTTAACCCACTGAAAATCTCATCGGTAGAGTGATCTGTAGACCTTCAATTTTTTTAACAGTTTATAATCCAGGCCCAAACATCTCAATGGTTTCTATCCACTGTCTCTGAGATAGTGATGGAATCATATCCACTATTCTGTGAATATGCTGACCATATTGCTTTTCAAATGCACAACTAGCCCCTGCTAATAATAATAGCACTCGTTAAGCACTTATCCTGTGTAAAAGCACCGTTCTAAGTGTTGGGGTAGACACAAGTTAATCAGGTTGATCATAGACCCTATACCTGTCCCATATGGGGCTCACAGTTGAAATAGAACAAGCACACCCTAAGAAAAGCAATGCAGCCTAGTGGAAAGAGCACAGGCCTGGGAATCAGAGGATTAGGGTCTATTTCTGGATCTACCACTTGTCTGCCATATGACCTTGGGCAAGTCACTTATCTTTCCAGTGCCTCTTTTACCCATCCATAAAATGAGGATTTAGACTATGAGTCTCATGTGGAACATGGACTGTGTTCAATCTGATTATCTTGCACCTACCCAGCACTTAGTACAGTGCTTGGCACATAATAGGTGCTTAACAAATACCACTGAAAAGAAAAAAAGTCCTAGTCCTTATTTTTTTTAAAAAAAGACAATTAACTGAGGTTCCAAGTTTAACCCCAGGGAGAAGAATCAGCAGCAGCAGATTTTGCTTGTGGGTGGTTTCATTTCTTCATTAGGGGAAGCGGTGTTGCTTAGTAGAAAGAATATGGGCCTTGGAGTCAGAGGACTTGGGTTCCAATCCCACCTCTGACACTTTCCCACTGTTTCACCCTGGCAAATTAATTAATTCAGTCATATTTTTTGCATGCTTACTGTGTGCACAGCACTGTACTAAGCACTTGGAAAGTACAATCACTTAACTTCTATGAATCTCTATTCCCTCATCTTTAAAATGGGGATTCAATTTCTGTTCTCCTCCTACTTTGACTGTGAGGCCCATGTGGAACAGGGACTATGTCCAACCTGATTATCTTGTGTCTATCAATCAATCAATCAATCAATCAGTGGGCTTTATTGAGCACTGTACTAAGTAAGCACTTGGAAGAGTACAATACAACAGAATTAGTAGACATGTTCCCTGCCCACAACAAGTTTACAGTTTAAAGGACTGTATCTATCCTAGAGCTAGGTAGAGTATGTTGCACACTAAGTTGTTAACAAATACCTCAATTGTTATTATTATTTATTGACTGGGCAGTAGTGGGAGACTAGCAAGGTTAAGTAAGGAGGGGGCGAACTGGTTGAGTGACTTAAAATCAATGGTGAGGAGTTTCTGTTTGATGCAGATTAGTGAACTATGGACTGGTGAGGGCAGAGACAAGAGGCAGGGAGCAGTAATCAAGGAGAAGTAGCAATTTGAACAGAAAGGAAATGGCAGATTCTAGAGAGGTTGTGAAGGAAGATCTGATAGGATTTGGTGACAGACTGAGTATGTGGGTTGAATGAGCGAGATGTGTTGAGGAAATGCCAAGGATATGGGTGTGTGGGACAGAGAAGATGGTGATGGCTTTATATATGTGTGTATATATATATATATATATATATATATATATATATATATATATATATACATATTTATTTTATTTGTAAAGTCCTTGGCCCATTGCTTTCTCTGTTAGGCCATGCTGCTTCCTTTTATAGGAAAGTTGAGGGGAAGGGGAGAGTTTGGCTAAGATAATGAGTTCTGTTGTTGGAGATGCCAGCAGGATAGCCAAGTAGTAATGTCTGAAGGTCAGAGGAAATATAAGACTTGAAAAGAGAGGGTTTGGGAATGGAGAGGTAGATATGGAGGAATCCACTAAGCCCTTTATTTTCTCTATCAGCCCTCTTATCTGCATCAACTCTGACTGTGGCTGTGTGCCCCTTAAACACCTTGATACTCACCTCAGCCCCACACTGCTTTGGTAAATGGTTTCATACTCTACTCTTCCCCATCCCTATTTTATTTTAATCATCATCAATCGTATTTATTGAGCGCTGACTATGTGCAGAGCACTGTACTAAGCGCTTGGGAAGTACAAATTGGCAACATATAGAGACAGACCCTACCCAACAGTGGGCTCACAGTCTAAAATGTTTATCTCTTCCTGTAGATGATAAGCTCTTTGTAGGCAGAGATCGCGTCTAATAATAATTATTATTATATGCTATTTGTTAAGTGTTTACTGTGTGCCAATCACTGCTCTAAGCTCTGGGATAGATAACAAGGTCATCCGGTTGGGCACAGTCCCTGTCCTACATGGGGCTCACATCATCAAGCCCCATTTTACAGATGAAATAACTGAGGCCTAGAGAGGTGAAGGGACTGTATCCCACCGGATTAACCAGTGCTTGGGACAGTACCTGGCACATAATAAGCACTTAAAAAAAATACATTAATAAAAAAGAAAAGTGTTCCCCTCTATCTGACCATCTGACTCTACCACAAGTATCTTCATCCATTATTCCCCAGCTCACTGTCTTTGCTCCTCCCAGGACAACCTTCTGGCTGTTCTGGTCTTTCAAGTCTCCCACCTCCATCCCAGCACCCACACTATTTCTCCAGTTTGGAACTTCCTCCCTTCTCCCATCAGACAGACCACAGCTCTCCCCATATTCAAAGCCCTTCTAAAATCCCACCTTCTCCAACAAGCTTTTCCCTATTCATTTCCCAGTACCCTGAGCTGCATCATCCTTTCAACCATCTCATAAAATATCTCTTTTGGCTCTATTATTCTGTGATTCTGGGAAATCTAGACAGACCCAGAGATGTGGAGGTACATATATGGGAGTTGGGCCAAGGCCTGGGTACAAAAATGGCCTGGACCCACAGGCTTCATTTCATCTCAACCTGTCTTCTAATGAATCAACCAATGGTATTTGTGGAGCTCTTACTCTCTGCAGAGCTCTGAGCTAAACACTTGGGAGAGTACAATGCAATTGTATTGGTAGAGACAATCTCTACCCACACTTACAAAGGAAATAGAAGGAAGGAAGAGGACAAGGTGTACCGACTGAGAAAATATTTTTCTGTGGGAGGATGGTGGGAGGGGAGGTGTGGACAGTAAGTCCAGGATTGCGGAGGATGTGGGTAACAGAAAGAGGTTGGGCCTAGGAGAGGGGGTCAGTCAGTCAATCATATTTACTGAGCACTTATTGTGTGCAGAGCACTGTACTAAGCACTGGGGAGAGTACAATATAGCAGACATATTCCCTGTCCACATTGAGTTTATCGTCTAGTGGGGGAGATAGACATTAATATGAATATAATTACAGAATTGTATATAAGTGCTGTGAGGCTGGGAGGAGGATGAGAAAAGGGTGAGTCAGGGCAAAACAGAAGAGAGTGGAAGAAAAGGAAAACAGAGAGATCAGCCAGGGAAGGCCTCTTGGAGGAGATGTGTCTTTAATCAGGCTTTGAAGGGGAAAGACTAATTGTCTGATATGGAGAGTGGAGGCATTGGAGGCCAGAGGCAGGAAATGGGCAAGAGGTTGGTGGCTAGATAGATTAGATTGAGGCCCAGTGAGAAGGTTAGCCTTACAGGAGTGAAGTGTGCCGGCTGGTTGTAGTAGGAGAGTAGTGAGGTGAGTCAGGAGGGGACAAGTTGATTGAGTGCTTTAAAGCTAATGGTAAGGAGTTTCTGTTTGATGTGGAGTGGATGGGCAACTGCTGGAGGAGTGGGAAAGCATGCCCTGGACATTTCTGTAGAAAAATGACCGGTGCAGTAGAATGAAGTATGGACTGGAATAGGGTGAGACAAGAGGGAGGGAGGTCAGCAAAGAAGTTGATACGGTAATCAAGGTGTGAGTCAGAGGCCCTAATAATAAATATGGTATTTATTGCGTATTTACTATGTGCCAGGCACTGTACTAAGCACTGGGGAGGACACAAGCAAATCAGGTTGTACACAGTCCCCATCCTGTGTGGGGCTCACAGCTCAGTCCCCATCTACAGACTGTTAACTAGTTGTGGGCAGGGAATGTCACTCTTTATTGTTGCAGTTTACTTTCCCAAGTGCTTAGTACAGTGCTCTGCAGAAAGCAAGCGCTAAATAACTATGATTGGGTGAATGAATGGAGTGCGTGAATAAGAAAAGCAGCATGGCTAGGAGGCAGGAGCATGGACTTTGGAGTCAGGTCATGGGTTCAAATCCCAGCTCCGCCAATTGTCAGCTGTGTGACTTTAGGCAAGTCACTTCACTTCTCCGTGTCTGTTACCTCATCTGTAAAATGGGGATTAAGACTGTGAGCCCCCACAACTTGATCACCTTGTAACGTCCCCAGTGCTTCGAACAGTGCTTTGCACATAGTAAGCGCTTAATAAATGGCATTATTATTATTATTAATAATAATGAATTTTAAGATGAGTTAACCAAGGCTCAGAGAAGTGAAGTGATTTGCTCAAAGTCACACAGCAGATGAGGGGCAGAGCAGGGATAAGAACCCAAGACCTTCTGACTCCAAGGCCTGTGCTTTATCCACCACACCATGCTACTGATTCTAATCCAGGTTCTAACACTTCCCCACTGTGTGACTTTAGGCAAATCACTTAATTTCTCTGTTCATCAGTTTCCTAAACTCTAAAATGGGGATTCAGTACCTGTTTTCTCTAGAGGAGCAGCGTGGCTCAGTGGAGAAGAGCACGGGCTTTGGAGTCAGAGGTCATGGGTTCGAATCCTGGCTCCGCCACATGTCTGCTGAGTGACCTTGGGCAAGTCACTTAACTTCTCTGAGCCTCAGTTACCTCATCTGTAAAATGGGGATTAAGACTGTGAGCCTCATGTGGGACAACTTGATCACCTTGTATCCACCCCCAGTGCTTAGAACAGTGCTCTGCACATAGTAAGCGCTTAACAAATGTCATCATTATTATTATTATTACTTAGACTGTGAGCCTAATGAGGGACAGGGACTATGCTTGACCTAATTTTGTGATGGAGCAGAAGTGCAGGTTGAATGAGAGAGGTGAGTCAAGGATAATGTCAAGATTTTGGGCTTCTGAGATAGAAGATGGAGATGTTGTCTGTGGTCATAGGAAAATCATGGGGAGAACCAGGTTTTGGTTATGATAATTTTGAGGTGTCATCTGGACATTCACACAGAGATGTCCTGAAGGCAGAAGGAAATATGAAGGAAAATTCTGTCCTAATCCTCCTCGACCTCTCAGCTGCCTTTGACACTGTGGACCACCCCCTTCTCCTCAACACGCTATCTGACCTTGGCTTCACAGACTCCGTCCTCTCCTGGTTCTCCTCTTATCTCTCCGGTCGTTCTTTCTCAGTCTCTTTTGCAGGCTCCTCTTCCCCCTCCCATCCCCTTACTGTGGGGGTTCCCCAAGGTTCAGTGCTTGGTCCCCTTCTGTTCTCCATCTACACTCACTCCCTTGGTGACCTCATTCGCTCCCACGGCTTCAACTATCATCTCTACGCTGATGACACCCAGATCTCCATCTCTGCCCCTGCTCTCTCCCCCTCCCTCCAGGCTCGCATCTCCTCCTGCCTTCAGGACATCTCCATCTGGATGTCCGCCCGCCACCTAAAGCTCAACATGTCGAAGACTGAGCTCCTTGTCTTCCCTCCCAAACCTTGTCCTCTCCCTGACTTTCCCATCTCTGTTGACGGCACTACCATCCTTCCCGTCTCACAAGCCCGCAACCTTGGTGTCATCCTCGACTCCGCTCTCTCATTCACCCCTCACATCCAAGCCGTCACCAAAACCTGCCGGTCTCAGCTCCGCAACATTGCCAAGATCCGCCCTTTCCTCTCCATCCAAACTGCTACCCTGCTCATTCAAGCTCTCATCCTATCCCGTCTCGACTACTGCACCAGCCTTCTCTCTGATCTCCCATCCTCGTGTCTCTCTCCACTTCAATCCATACTTCATGCTGCTGCCTGGATTATCTTTGTCCAGAAACGCTCTGGGCATATTACTCCCCTCCTCAAAAATCTCCAGTGGCTACCAATCAATCTGCGCATCAGGCAGAAACTCCTCACCCTGGGCTTCAAGGCTCTCCATCACCTCGCCCCCTCCTACCTCACCTCCCTTCTCTCCTTCTACTGCCCAGCCCGCACCCTCCGCTCCTCCACCGCTAATCTCCTCACTGTACCTCGTTCTCACCTGTCCCGCCGTCGACCCCCGGCCCACATCATCCCCCGGGCCTGGAATGCCCTCCCTCTGCCCCTCCGCCAAGCTAGCTCTCTTCCTCCCTTCAAGGCCCTGCTGAGAGCTCACCTCCTCCAGGAGGCCTTCCCAGACTGAGCCCCTTCCTTCCTCTCCCCCTCATCCCCCTCTCCATCCCCCCATCTTACCTCCTTCCCTTCCCCACAGCACCTGTATATATGTATATATGGTTGTACATATTTATTACTCTATTTATTTATTTATTCATTTATTTTACTTGTACATTTCTATCCTATTTTATTTTGTTGGTATGTTTGGTTCTGTTCTCTGTCTCCCCCTTTTAGACTGTGAGCCCACTGTTGGGTAGGGACTGTCTCTATGTGTTGCCAATTTGTACTTCCCAAGCGCTTAGTACAGTGCTCTGCACATAGTAAGCGCTCAATAAATACGATTGATTGATTGATTGATTGATGAGACTGCACCCATTCAAAACGGCCACCACAAGGGTCCAGAAGCTGATTATATCCTGAGTTGACTCCAACCCCAGCCTCTTTTCCTTCAGTTTGTCCCCTCTCTAATCTAAGCTTCACTTTGCCCCTAGCTTGCCAGCAGGTATTTTAGACAGTTTTCCTAGAGTATTATTTCACAAAATTTCCTAAAGAGCAGCCTCAGCATGGGGGACATGAATTTTGACAAATTTGGTGTCGTTCTGATAATATTGGGGCCTATGAAGGACTGATGTTAAACTGGATATAATGATTCAGCAGGTTGCTGTAAAACAGGATCCCACTAATTTAAAATTTCACCCAGTTTACAAGAAAGCTGGAACTAGAACCCAAGTTAACAGAAATCTGGTCCAGAGTCTGATCTACCAAATCCTCACGTGTGTATGTTATGATGGTTTTTGTTAAGCGCATATTGTGTGCCAACCACTGTACTCAGCATTGGAGTAGATACAAGAAAATCCAATCGAACATGGTTTCTGCCCAACATGGGGCTTAGTGGGAGGGAGAACTGGTATTGACTGCCCACTATACAGATGAGGAAACTGAGGTACAGAGAAGTTAAATGATTTGCCCAAAGTCACACAGCCAGCAAGTGGAGAGGCCAGGATTAGAACGCAGTTCCTCTGGGTTCTCTGGACTATCTCTAGACGGTAAGCTTGTGGGCGGGGAATGTGTCTGTTTTTTGTTATATTGTACTCTCCCAAGTGCTTACTACAGTACTCTTCACACAGTAAACACTCAATCAATGTGATTGACTGACCAACTGACTCTGACTCCAAGGTCCTGGCCCTTTCTGCTAGGTTATGCTGCTGTTCTATTTGCAGGGTCTTCTGAAAGGATTTATTTAGGGAGGTTTCAGAAAGTTCTAGACTAAGGGCAAGCAGCTACTTCATCTGATCAGCCTTATCTTGTTATGAGTAGGGGTTTTGCTAGCTCAGTTGCCAAGGTGCTGAAAATACTGCCCAGCTGGGGACTGGAACACATCTTCCTTGCAGGCGCTCTCAAATGACCCATCTTGGAGTAAATAAGGTCTCATCTTTGATGGCCAGATGTTCCACACTGAAGAAGCAAAAAGTTGCTGTACCATTGCTGCACATGTGCCTTGGGGAATTTCTCATCCTAGATAAGGAAAATCTTGATAAAAATTATAGCTGTGTCTTTATTAAACAGTGACCCTGCTATGCAGCTTGTTACTTTACACCATTCTTTTCAGGCTGCATGGTAACAAGATAATTCTCTCTGATCCCTGGAGCTCGAGTGCCTGCCATTGAAAGACAGGCATTTGAACACTGTCATTGCTTTAGACTTCAACTTTACTTTCATGATTTCTGTTTTTTTCTGCCAGTACTGCAATTAAATATGTGGAAGAAGTATGGATTTGTTTTCAAGCTAGATATGTTCATATGATATTTACCCAAATATCTTTTTTAATCAAATTCATGCCAACTGAAATTCAGATGGGTCCTTTTACATAGTTATTATGGGTTACACAAAAATAAATATTTTTTGGATGTTTTAGGAAAACTGAATTTAGATTGTAACACTGGAGTTGTAATTTCAGCTAGAAGAGCTGTTTGTGGATTTTCCTAACTCTCTTGTGTTATTAAAACAAATTTTTAGGATTTACTACTATAGTACACTCCCCCACCCTCTTCCTCTCCCTCTCTCCCCATCTTCCTCTTGTACAAAAGTGCATTCAAATTTCAGCTTTTCATTGACTCAAATTTCAGTTTGTGTAGAGATTCCATCATGGTCGTTGTGGGAAACTGTGACCACATTAAACTCAGAAATCCCTGCTTTAGCAAAGAAGTCAAGGATTGAATGGATAAAGAAATCAGAATTACATTCTTTCCTTCAAATGCCTCTTCCTGACAAGGGATAAAGCATAATTCACGTGGAACAGGGGGAAGTTAGGTCAACATGCCCCAGGCTGCATCTGTTCCAGGGATAAACAGAGGGCTTAAAACTCCAAGGTCTTCCACCCAGTACTCTGCACAAGCACTTAAACTTGGGAAAGTAACTCTCTCTCCAAAAAAAACTTCTAACTTGTTTATTCTGCAATAAATGGGGAAGCCATTTCAGTTATCAACCTGGGACAGGAAGGTTCTGAGAAGAGATCTGCACAAGAACATGAGCCTCACTTGCAGACAATCCAAGATTTCCATAGAGTAGACCTACTTGGACGTAAATTGTGCCTCTCAATTTTTAAGGCTTCTCAAGTTTCAGCAGTGAGCAGGGCTTGTTCATTTAAATCCATTTGTTATGGATACCTTTGAACTAGTCCCCTATTCTAATTGCACTAGTTAATCTTCCATTTCCAATGGGGCTTGTAAGGTCCTTGAATTGTTTCAAATGCTTAACTCCATCCTCAAGCCCCTTGCCCCCTGGGCTTCCCCATCTCTTGTCTCTATTGATCTGGTCCCATACTTTATTGATAATATTGAAACCATCAGGTGTGGTCTCCCTAAAATGTCATCTGCTCCTCTCCAATTCCTCCCTTTTCCATCCCTTCTTTGATTCTCCCATCTTTCCCTGTAGTATATTAAGAGGAAATCTTCCTCCTCCTCTCAAATCCACCCATTCCACCTGCACCTCCATCCCATCCCTTCACACCTTATCAAGACACTTGACCTTTCCTTTTTTCCTCCCCGACAAACATCTTCAACTGTTCACTCTCCAGTGGCTTCTGCCCCACTGTGTTTTCAAACATAGTCATGTATCCCCATCCTAAAAAAAAGCTCCCTCCAGTTATCATCCCATCTCCTTCCTATTATTCCTATCTAAATCCCTTGAGCGAGTTGTTTAGACCCCATTTCCCCACTTCCCCTCTACCAATTCTCTCTTGACCCCCTTCCAAACTGGCTTCCCCTCCTTCACTCCACAGAAACTACTCTCTCAAAAGTCACAAATTATAGATCTACTTCTTGCCAAATCCAACAGCCTCTACTCCATTCTAATCCTCCTTGACTTTTAAATTGCTTATGACATGGTTGGCCACACCCTTCTCCTGGAAACATTATATAACAATGGTTTCACTGACACTGCCCTCTTCTGCTTCTCCACCTATTTCTCTGGATACTCATTTTCAGTCTCTTTTGCAGGCTTCTCCTCTGCCTCTTACCTTCTAACTGTGGGAGTCCCTCAAGGTTCAGGTCTGGGTCCCCTTCTACTCTCCATCTAAACCCACTTCCTTGACGAACTTATTTGTCCCCATGGCTTCAACTACCATCTCCATACAGAGGAGTCCCACATCTACATCTCCAGCCCTCATTTTTCTTCCTCTTTGCAGACTCATATTTTCTCCTGCCTTCAGCACATCTCTACCTGGATGTCCCACAGACACCTTAAACATAGTGTCCAAGACAGAACTCCTCATCTTCCCCACCAAACCCTGTTATCCCGTTGAGTTTCCAATCATTTTTAGACAGCATTACCAACCTCTCTGTTTTACAAACCCATAACCTTGACTCACCTTTCTTATTCACCCCACATATTCAACGCGTCACCAAATCCTGCCTGTTCTATCTTCACAACATTGCTAAATTTCTCCCTTTCCTCTCTATCCAAACTGCTACCACAATAATCCAGCCACTTAACTTAGCCCACCTTGATTACTGCGTCAGCCTCCTGGCTGACCTCCCTGCCTCGTGTCTCTCTCACTCCAGTTCATACTTCACTCTCCTGTCTGGATCATTTTTCTACAAATGATCTACAAATTTTCTACATTTTTCTACAAATGGGAGGCCCAGACTGAGCCCCCTTTTTCCTCTCCCCCTCCTCCCCCTCCCCATCCCCCGCCTTACCTCCTTCCCCTCCCCACAGCACCTGTATATATGTATATATGTTTGTACATATTTATTACTTTATTTACTTATTTTACTTCTACATATTTATTCTATTTATTTTATTTTGTTAATATGTTTTGTTTTGTTGTCTGTCTCCCCCTTCTAGACTGTGAGCCCGCTGTTGGGTAGGGACCGTCTCTATATGTTGCCAACTTGTACTTCCCAAGCACTTAGTACAGTGCTCTGCACACAGTAAGCACTCAATAAATACAATTGAATGAATGAATGAATGAATGAAATCCATTCAGTCCATGTTTCCCCGCTCCTCAAGAACCTCCATTGTTCACTCATCCACCTCCACATCTGACAGAAATGC
The DNA here is from genome assembly GCF_015852505.1 of Tachyglossus aculeatus. Lineage (NCBI taxonomy): Eukaryota > Metazoa > Chordata > Mammalia > Monotremata > Tachyglossidae > Tachyglossus > Tachyglossus aculeatus. The sequence continues at coordinate 111,280,324 of NC_052066.1, read as the reverse complement.
CTTTTCATCAGCTTTAAAGCATTTAATCACCTTATCCCCTCTTATCTCACCTTGCTGATTTCCTATTACAATCCACATGTTCACATCACTCTTCTAACACCAACCCATTCACTGTACCTCCATCTCATCTATCTTGCTGCCTAACCCTTGTGTATATCCTGCCTCTGGCCTGAAACTACCTCCCCCTTCATATTAAACTGGTGATCACTCTCCCCACCTTCAAAGCCTTACTAAAATAACAACTCTTCCTAGAGGCCTTCCTCAACTAAGACTTCATTTCCCCTACTCCCTCTTCCTTCTGCAATGTCACTGCACTTGGATTTGAACCCTTTATTCAGCCAATGCTCAGACCCCCAGCACTTATGTTGTTGTTGTTGTCTTATGCTGTCGAGTCGTGTCCGACCCATAATGACGCCATTGACACATCTCTCCCAGAATGCCCCACTTCCATCTGCAATCATTCTGGCAGTGTATCCATAGAGTTTTCTTGGTAAAAATATGGAAGTGATTTACCATTGCCTCCTTCCGCTCAGTAAACTTGGGACTCCACCCTCTAGTCTCTCCCATGCCACTGCTGCCCAGCACAGGTGAGTTTTGACTTGTAGCATTTTGCCTTCCACTCACTATCCACTGCCCAAGCTGAAAATGGAATGGGTAGGCCTCTGCTTGACTCTCCCTCCTGTAGTCATGACTGGTAGAGTACTGGAAACTCTCTAAGTGTGACCCTGAGAGGGGAGCACTTATGTACACAACCATAATTTATTTTAATGCCCATCTCCTCCTCTAGACTGTAAGCTCCTTGTAGGCAAGGAAGGTGTCTATCAACTCTATCATATTGTATTCTCCTAAGTGCTAGTACAGTACTCTAACCATAATAAGGGCTCAATACATACTATTGGTTGATTGATTGGTTGAGGGCAATGCCTTGTGCCTTTTTAACTTTCATTTTCCTCAAAAATAGAAGAATCTAGTAATCAGAACCTGGCTAGGTTATAAGTGACCTGCACCCCACCTCTGGCGAACCAGATTAACAATAACAATAAAAACAATAAAATATGTTAAGCGGTTACTATGTGTCAGGCACTGTACTAAGTTCTGGGGTGTGTGGATAATAATAATAATAGCATTTATTAAGCACTTACTATGTGCAAAGCCCTGTTCTAAGCACTGGGGAGGTTACAAGGTGATCGGGTTATCCCATGGGGAGCTCACAGTCTTAATCCCCATTTTACAGATGAGGTAACTGAGGCACAGAGAAGTGAAGTGACTTGCCTAAAGTCACACAGCTGGCAATTGGCAGAGCCAGGATTTGAACCCATGACCTTTGACTCCAAAGCCCATGCTCTGTCCACTGAGCCTCGCTGCTTCTTTGATACAAGCAAATTGGATTGAATACCATTCTTGTTCCACGTGGGCTCACAGTCTCAATCCCCATTTTAAAGATGAGGTAACTGAAGCACAGAAAAGTGAAGTGACTTCTGCAAGGTCATACATTAAGCAAGTGGTGCAGTCGGAATTGGAACCCAGGTCCTTCTGATTCCCAGACCCATGCTCCATTCACTAGGTCATACTGTCGGTGGTACTTATTGAGCACCTACTGTTCTGCTCCTGATACTTTATTTCCTGGAAGGGTGAGAAAGAACAAATCCTGATTTTTATATTTGAAACACAATATGGCAACAATCAAGTGCCGATCCAAAACTTGCACCCCTTTACTGTATTCATTAGAGCCCTGGGGCTCTGTTTTGCTGTTCTCTTGAGAAAGTCCTCCAACCCAGTATACTAGTCATAAAGTCCAATCGAATTTTAATATTCTCTGGATGGGACCGTGATTGGCTCTATAAAGAGGGGTGGGGCAGGGGTTGATGCGCCACTTGAGACGATATAGAAGATAAGCACAGAATGATTTCACTCCTAAGACATTTGACTCCTTTAAGCAATCTGTTTTCCTAGGACATGGCCCAGCAGGGATGGGCTGGTATGTGGTTATGTATGTCTGGAAATAGCATCACAGCTGGCCTGGTGCTACACATCTACTCCTTCGGAGAAGAGTGCCGTTAGTTTTCTCGTGTTTCAGGGTTTTTTTGGGGTAGGGAAACTCAATTGACTTTAGCAGGCATCGTAGGGATTTCTCCCTATGGAATGATTCCACGTTCAAGGCCCTTAATGAAACTATGGTACAGAGTTTAATTTAATGGAACCTGCTTCATTTGTCCTTTTTCTTTAGCTATTCTTTAACAACTCAGGCTCCCTCTGGATAGACAGTATAAATTGCATTATTTGCAAAACTTACAGTTTAGTTATCTGGTTTGGGTTGAAGCAGTACATCTGCTCAACATTTTACCAATCAGAGACAGTGTGGGTAGAGCAGGGGCCTAAGAATCAAAAAGACCTAGGTTTAATCCCATCTTTTCCACTTGTCTGCTCTGTGTGTGATCTTGGGCAAGTCATGTCACTTCTCTGTGACTCAGGTGACTCACACAGGTGACTCTGTAACCTTATCTGTAAAATGGGGATTAAGACTGAGAGCTCTTTGTGGGACATGGTCTGTTCCATCCCAATCTGCTTTTATCTATCCCAGCACTTAATACAGTGCCTGAAAACTCATTATGAGCAAGGAAGGTGTCTGCTAATGCTGTTGTATTGAGCTCTCCGAAGTGCTTAGAACAGTGCTTTTTACATAGTAAGCACTCAATAAATCCATTGATGATGATAGTAAGCACTTAAAAAATACCACAGTTATCATTATTATTAACATTATCATTAGCTTCACCTTTCCAAAAAGAGATTAACTTTGCCATTGTAGAACTAGCTTAAGTGTGTTCAGTTTTCAGTTCCCTAGAATGTGGCTAAGGAATTAAGGAGAATTGGTTTCCAAATTAGTCTGATATTACAATCCAAATTAGATGCAGAAGAGAAGCAGCATGGCTCAGTGGAAAGAGCACAGGGCTTGGGAGCCAGGGGTCATGGGTTCTAATCCCGTCTCTGCCACTTATCAGCTGTGTGGCTTTGGGCAAGTCACTTAACTTCTCTGTACCTCAGTTACCTCATCTGGAAAATGGGGATTAAGACTGTGAGCCCCATGTGGGACAACCTGATTATCTTGTATATCCCTCAGCGCTTAGAACAGTGCTTGGCACATAGTAAGTGCTTAACAAATACCATCCTTATTATTTTTATTTTGCACTTTGCCATGGTGTCAAAAGAAATAGTTTGTGCACATGAACACAGTTATTTTGATGGATGAATACAACGGCATTAGTTTTCATTTTCGAAGGATCTGTCCCATCCAAACACTAGCTAGTTTCTATTTCCTGATCCAATCCACCTTCTCTCTAGACCCTGAATGGTGTTACACAGCTACTTTAATAACGTCCCAATAATACTTCCTAAATGAAGCTGATGAATGGCCTTCTCTTCATGTCCTCTTCCCAAAGAGCTCAGCAACGTTATGTTTTCTGTTTATCGCTGATCTGTGTGTTATTTTACTTGCCTTTTAAAATGAATCCAAATTTGATCCCAAAACGATTGGCTTTGGTTCATCTGGTTTGACATTTTTCAATTAAAAAGTAGTTATTAATCGTCTGAGTTTATGATTAGCACAGTCCAACACTCTAAAAATAAAGAAGGAATAGTAAAAACAAACATCCTTTTTCAGCTGTTCTGAAGATCTCAGCATTTCTGGAATCATTGGCAACAATAGTTTATCCTCATTATTTGACCCTCAGTTTTAGGCAATATGAAAAGTAATCTTATTTTCCTGATGGAGAGGCAAACGTCTATATCATTTGTCGAGTATCAACATCAATATTTATTGAGCATGTGTTGGGGGTCAAACACTGAATAAGGTAAAAAGAGTACAGTCAAGAAGACAACAGCCTCTGACCTCAAGTACCTTACAATCTAATGGGAGAGACAGAAGGCCCAAATAGCAAGAGAGCAGAAGGAAAATCACAAATACAACTGTTAACAATAAGGATAAGTTAAAAAATGCATAAATTAGCCAATAAACCAGTCAATCATATTTTTTAGTCTCTTACTGTGTGCAGGGCACCGTGCTAAGTGCTTTAGAGACAGAGTTGGTAAACAAGTTCCCTGCCCATGACAGGCTTACAGTTTAGAAGGGGATACAGAAATTAATATAAATAAATGAATTACGGTTATGTACATAAGCACTGTTTACAAAGATGATGATATTAATGGTGAGATCCCATCCAAACTTGTGAGTGTTGCTGAGAAGACCGATATGTGGGAAGATCGACACTTCCCTCCACATGGTTTGCATGTAAAGACAGAGATTTTCTGCACTGATCAGTTCTTCCCAATAAATCTCTTTGTGAATTGGTACATGATACGTGTCAGAAAAAGGTGGTATATGGATTGCTGAGACCCATGTGGAACAGGGACTGTGTCTGATCTGATTATCTGGTATCTAGCCCAGCACTTAGTACAGTGTTTGGCAGATGACAAGCACTTAAATACCACAATTAGGATTTATTATTGCACTGTTAAGAATAACACATATTTCGTGCAAAGTATTAAGTGATGGCTTTTAGTCTCTCGCTCAAGGCAGACTGTGCTTAGTCAAGTGAATACTATGACATAGTAATTGGATACATTGACCTTCAAAACTAAAACTGAGCCATCTTCAACTGTTCACTCTCCAATGGTTCCTTCCCCACTGCTTTCAAATACATGGGTTCTAATCCTGGCTCCGCCATTTGTCAGCTGTGTGACTTTGGGGCCAGTCATTTAACTTCTCTGTGCCTCAGTTCCCTCATCTATAAAATGGGGATTAAGACTGTGAGCCCCATGTGGGACAACCTGATTTCCTTGTATCCCCCCCAGCACTTAGAACAGTGCTTGGCACATAGTAAGCACTTAACAAATACCATTATTATTATTATTATTATTATTATTAAAAGACCATCCCTTGACCCCACAGCTCCCTCCAATTATCACCCTGCCCCCCTCCTACCATTCCTCACCAAACTCCTTGAGCACGTTGTCTAAACCCACTGGTTTTACTTTTTCTCCTCTGATTCTCTCCTTGACTCCCTTCAATCTGGCTTCTGCTCCCTTCACTTCACAGAAACTGCCTTCTCAAAAGTTACCAATGATCTCTTTCTTGCCAAATCCAATGGCATCTACTCTGTCCTAATCCTTCTCAACCACTCCGCTGCATTTGACACTGTGGACCACCCCATTCTCCTGGAACCATTATCTAAACAAGGCTTCACCGACATTGTCCTCTCCTGGTTCTCCTCCTGTCTCTCTGGATGATCATTCTCAATCTCTTTCACAGGCTCCTCCTCTGCATTAGACCCTCTAATTGTGGGAGTGCCTCAAGGTTAAGTTCTGGGTCCCTTTCTATTTTCCCTCTGCAGCCACTCCCTTGGAGAACTCATTCACTTCAATTGCTTCAACTGTCATCTCTAAGCAAGCGAATCCCAAAGCTATATCCCCACCCCTCAACTCTCTCCTCTGCAGTTTTGTGTTTCCCCTTGCCTTCAGGATAGCTCTACTTGGTGTCCCACTGACACCTCACACTTAAAATCCAAAACAGAATTCCTCATCTCCCCACCCAAACCCTATCTTTCCCCTAATTTTCCCATCTTTGTAGAAAGCATAACCATCCTCCCTTTTTAAGCCCATAACCTTGGCGTTATCAACTCATCTCTCATCCAACCCATAAATTCAATCTGTGACCGAGCACTGTCAGTTCAACCTTCACAACATCACTTTATTGAAGGCACATCACTTCCAAGATGCCTTCCCTAAGTCCCCATTTCATCTTCTCCCTCTCCCTTGTGGGTCACCCTTGCACTTGTATTTGCACCTTTTATTTACCCCTCCTTCAGCCCCATGGCTGAATTATTTATTTCTAATTTATAATAAGAAAGTATTATTCAAATAATAATTTATAATAATGTAATAAATAATTTATGAATAACATATTTATATTAATGCTTGTCTCCCCCTCTAAACTGTAAGCTTGTTGTAGGCAGGGAGCATGCCTACCAATTCTATTATACACTCCCAAATGCTTAGTACAGTGTTCTGCACACAGTAAGCACTCAATGAATACTATTGTTTGGGGGAATGATGCGGGCAATAGGGTTGGCAGTGGAATAAACAAATTAAGGAAAAGTGAGTAGGTTGGTGTAGAGGAGTGAAGTGTGTAGGCTCGGTAGATCAGTAAGGTAAAGTAAGAGGATGCTAGTGAATTGAGTGCCTTAAAGTCCACATGAGGGATTTCTGTTTCCCTCTAGACTCTAAGCACACTGTGGGGAGGGGATATGTCTACCATCTCTCTGTTATATTGTACTCTCCCAAGTGTTCAATAATTTTGACTGATTAATTGATTGATTGAGTAATGCTTATATGGACAAACAGTGAGCAGTTTTGAGGAGTGGTGAAGCAGGAAGCGAACCTTTTTTTAGGAAAATGATCTGGGAAAAAGAGTAAAGCATGGACTGGAAAGGGAGAGACACAAGGCAGGGTAGTTAGCCAGGAGGTTGATGCAATAATCAAGGCGGGATATGCTAAGAGTTTGGACCAGTGTGGTAGCAGTTTGGGTGGTGAAGAAAGGTTGGTATCTAGAAATATTGTGAAGGTAAAACCACAGCATTTGGTGACAGATTCATTCAATTCATTCAATCGTATTTATTGAGCGCTTACTTCGTGCAGAGCAAGATTCAACATGTGGGTTGAATGAGAGATAAGTTGAGTATAATGTCAAGTTTACGGGCTTATGAGACGGAGAGGATTGTGGTGCTGTCTACAGTGATAGGAAACTCAGGGGACCAGATTTGGGTGGGAAGATTAGGAGCTGTGTTTTGGGCATGTGAAGTTTGAGGTGTGGATGGGACATCCAGGTAGAAATGCCCTAAAGGCAGGGGGAAATGCAAAACTGCAGAAAAGGAAAGAGATCAGGGCTGGTGATATAGATTTGGGAATCATCTGCATAGAGGTGGTAGTTGAAGCCATAGAAGTAAATAACTATTATTTTTTATTTATTGTTTGTGGTATTAGTTAAGCACTTACTATATGCCAGGCACTGTACTAAGGACTGGTGTGGATGCAAGTTAATCAGGCTGGACACATTCCCTGTTCCATGTGGCGCTCTCAGTCTTAATCCCCATTTTACAGATTAGGTATCCGAGGCAAAGGTCACACAGCATACAAGTGGTGGACCTAGGATTAGAACTCAGGTCCTCTGACTCGCAGACCCAAACTCCTTCCACTAAGCAACACTGCTTCTTCAAGGGAGTAGATGCAGTTGGAGGAAAGAAGGGGGCACAGAACTAAGTGGGAGTGACTCCCACAGTTAGGGTGTGAGAGACAGAGGAGGAGCCTGCAAAGAGACTGATAAGGTTTGTCCATAGAGGTAGGAGAAGCAAGAGAGGACAATGTCAGTGAAGTTAGGCAATGTTTCAAGTAGAACAAGCGGGTGTACAGTATCAGGGGCAACTGAGAGGTCAAGGAGGATTAGGTTAGTGTAGGGACCATTGCAAAGGGTTAGCGTTCATGGGAAAAACCTAACGAGACTACCTGGAAACACTGATTTGCATGATCCAAGAATATAGTTCTATTTATTTTTCATACTCTTACAGTTAGAATTTTATGCATAATTTTTCTCCTGCTTGTGCTGAATATATTCAGCGTTCATCTGCCTATCTGTAAACACTCAAGAGAAGCCCTTTATCTTCCACTTTTAATGTTCTCTCTTATATTCCCCTAGTAGACTGTAAACACCTTGAGGGCAGGAAATGAATATTTTGCTTTTGTTTTCTCTTCAAAGTGCTTAGAACAGAACACTGCACACAGAGCAGTAATTTACATTTATTAGGCACTCTGTAAGGAATGATGAATGAACAAAGATTGATGTTTTAGGGGAAATTTGATATTTTCTGATTCAAGCATTTGCTATATCCCATCTTAACTACTGCATCAGCCTCCTTGCTGACCACCCTGCTTCCAACCTCTCCCATCTCCTCTCATTGTTCACTCCGATGTCCTCATCATTTTTCTAAAAAATCATTCTGCACACACCTCCCAACTTCTTAAATGACCCCACTGGCTGCCCATCCATCAAGCAGAAACTTCTCACCATCAGATTCAAGGTACTCAATCACTTTTCTCCAACTAATTTATTCTCGTTCCTCTCCCACTACAACCCAACGCACACACTTGGCTCTTCTCTAATATGAGTCTGTATTAGAGAGGAAAGGTGGCAGTTTAGGCCTTCAGGGTTAGCTGCAGGTGAGACGGACTAGAGGAGGAGGGGGGCATGATGGTTTCATGGTGGAGGTATCTTGGAGCCCTCTCTCCTCAAAATAATAATAATTATTATTGTACTTGTTAAGTGCTTACTATGTGCCAAGCACTATTCTAAGCACTGGGGTAGATACAGATTCGTCTGGCTGGACACAGTCCCTGTCCCACATAAGCCTCACACTCTTAATCCCTATTTTGCAGATGAGGTAACTGAGACCCAGAGAAGTTAAGCGACTTGCCCAAGGTCACACAGCAGATATGGAGGAGCCAGGATTAGAACCCAGGTCCTCCTGATTCCCAGGCTTGGGCTTTATCCACTAAGCCATGCTGCTCATCTAAAATAAATGATTTATAATATTATAGATTATAAGCTATTGCAACTTGCCCTGGACCATGGGCATGACAAAGTGACTCAAACCTCCTTCTCCACACTGTGGAGCTCAGCTTAAACTGCCATTTGGAGTGTAGGAAGGAAGGGTGAAAAGAAAAATCCCTGTAGCAGCCTTGGGTCACCCCCTGATAGCAGAGGAGCTATGCATGGGGCTCTGGGGCATCCAGTGCTTAGAACGGTGCCCACTGCTTAGAACAGTGCCCAGTGCTTAGAACAGTGCATCACACATAGTAAGGGCTTAACAAATACTATTATTATTATTATTATTATTATCCAAGGGGAGGTGGAGGGTGAGGAGGTGGGGAACAGGGACTAGTGTTGGCTCCCTGGTGGAATCAACCCAGGGCTCACCTCACTGACGTGGAGCCAGAGGCTGAGGAAGGCCAGGGTAATGAATATATACATTAAGTGCCATGGAGCTGAGAGTAGGGTGATTATCAAATGTCTGAAGGATAGAGATCTAGGGGCATAGGTGATACAGAAGGAATGGTGAATAGGGGAAATGAGGGCTTAATCAGGGAAGGCTTATGCATATATGTATAATTTGTACATTATAGATTATATATACAATAAATTATTTGTGTATATTAATATCTGCCTCCCACTCTAGACTGTAAGCTCATTGTGAGCAGGGAAAACCTGTCTACCAACTCTGTTAGAGAAGCAGATTGGTGTAGTGGATAGAGCATGGGCCTGGCTCCTCTACTTTTCAGGTGTGTGACCTTGGGCAAATCACTTCACTTCTCCGGGTTTCAGTTGCCTCATCCATAAAATGGGAATTGAGACTGTGAGCCCCACGTGGGAGAGGGACTGTGTCCAACTGATTTGCTTGTATCCATCCCAGCGCTTAGTACAGTGCCTGGCATTCATTCATGCATTCATTCATTCAATCCTATTTATTGAGCACTTACTATGTGCAGAGCACTATACTAAAAGCTTGGAAGTACAATTCAGCAAGGAAGAGAGACAATCCCTGCCCACACAGAGCTTACAATCTAGAAGGGGGAAGACAGACATCAAAACAAGTAAGCAGGCATTAATATAAATGAATAGAATTATAGATATATACAGATCAAGACAAGTAAACACATAGCACTTGACAAATACCAATATTATTATTATTCTATAGTGTACTCTCCCAAATGCTTAGTACCATGCTCTGCACACAGCACTCATTGAAGACTTTTGATTGATTCACTGATTGACTGAAGTCCTTTTGGAGGAGGTGCAACTTTAGAGGGCTTTGAGGGAGAATGCTGTTCTGTCACATATGAGAGGGAAGGGAATTCCAGGTGAAAGGGAGGATATTCTCAAGGGGTCTGTGGAGCTAGAGACAAGATTGAGGCACAATCAATCAGTCAATTGTATTTATTGAGCACTTACTGTATGCATTTATTTATTGTATTTATTACTGTATGCAGACCACTGTACCAAGTATTTGGGAAAGTACAACAGAGTTGGCAGACATGTTCTCTGCCCACAACAAGCTTACAATCTAGAGGACTACATTATACAGGTTGGCATTACTACAGCAAAGTGTGCAGGCTGTATTATAGTAGTAGATCAACAAGGTAAGTTAGGAGAAGAGCTTGATTGAGTCCCTCAGAGCTGATGGTAAGGAGTTTCTGTTTGATATGGAGGTGAATGGGCAGCCCTTCTGAGGAATGGGGAGATAAGAGATGAAAGTTCCTTTTAGAAAATGATGCAGACAGAAGAATGAAGCATGGATTGGAAAGGAGAGAGGTAAAATGCATGGAGGCTGATGCAGTAGTCAAGGTGGAAGATGATGAGTGCTTGGAACAGTGGAGTAGCAGTTTGAATGAAGGGGAAATGGTGGATTCTAAACATGTTGTGATGGTAGAAATGACAGAATTTTGTAACAGATTGAATGTGTGGGTTGAATGAGAGAGATGAGTCGAGGATAATGCCAAGGTTGCAGACGTATGAGACAGAGAGGATGGTGTTGTTGAATATAGTGAGAGGAAAGTCAGGGGGAGGAAAGGGTTTGGGTGGGCAGATGAGTTCTGTTTTGGATGCACTAAATATGAGGTATCAGCAGGACAACAAAGTTAAGACATTCTGGAGACAGGAGAAAATGCAAAACTGCAGAGGAGAGAGGCCAGGATTGGAGAGGTAGAGCTGGAAATCAGATGCACAGAGATTGTAGTCGAAGTTGTGGTAGAGAATGAGGTATCCAAGGCAGTGGGAGTAGATGGAGAATAAAAGGGACCCAGAACTGGACTCTGAGGGACTTGCACAGTTAAAGGATGGGAGGCAGAGAAGGAGCCTGTGAAAGGGTCTGAGAGGGAGCGGGCAGAGAAATGGGAGGAGAACCAGGAGAGGACAATATCATTGAAGTCAAGGGTAGATAGCATTTCCAGGAGAAAGGGATGGTCCACGTTGTGGAAGACAGCTGGAAAGTCGAGGAGGTTTAGGACAGGGTAGAAGCCATTGAGTCTGGCAAAGTATAAGGTCACTGCTCACCTTGGGAAGGGCAGTTTCTGGGTAATTAAGGGACCGGGAGCCAAATTGGAGGAGATCAAGGAGAAGTGGAAGTAGCATGCGTAAACAAGTCACTCAAGGAGTTGGGTGAGGAATGGTAAGAGGGAAATGGAGAGGTAAGAGGAGGAAGTTGTGCTGTCTATCCCCACAGCAGTTATGTACCTAAACCTATACAACCAAGGTTGATTCCATTACTTGTAATTCATTTTAGTGTCTATCTTCCACACTAAACTGTAAGATCCTTGTGAGCTGGGATTGTCTCTTCTTACACTACTGTACTGTACTCTCCCAAGAGCTTAGGCAGGTATTCTGCCTAAGGGTAAGCACTCAATATATTTCATTCATTGATTCACCGATTTAGCATGCCAGTCCAAATGATAAAATATACCTCAAGGGAAGTAATATTGCCTAATGGGTAGAGCACAGGCTGGAAGTCAGAAGTAGCCGGGTCCTAATCCCAGCTCCACCACTTGTCTGCTGTGTGACTTTGGGCAAGTCACTTCACTTCTCTGTGCTTCAGTTAATTTGTAAAATGGGGATTTGAGCCCCACACGGGACAGGAACTGTGTCCAACTCAATTTACTTGTGTCCACCCCAGAGCTTAGTATAGTGCCTAGCACATAGTAAGCACTTAACAAATGCCATTAAAAAATATCAAGCGTACCATTTTAGACCCACCCATCAATCTCAATGGTGCACTATGGTCTGCCAGGGCATTGCCCAGAGGGCAGACCGAAAAATGGTGGTGCACTCGGGGATACTATCTCACAGGAATCATTTCCTGTCTGTATCAACCCAACCCGCCCTCCTTCATCCTTACTTTGCTGAATTGCAGCTCGTAGCTAGAGCTGTGAGGTAGTCCATTGGTAGCTGTCTTTTTTTGTGGTATGTGTAAAGCGCTTGCTATATGTCAAATAATATATGTCAAGTGCTGGGATAGGTACAAGTTAATTAAGTCAGACATGCCCTGTCTCTCATAGGGCTCACAGTCTAATTAGGAGGGAGAAAAGCTATTTAATCCCCAGTTTACAGTTGAGGAAACTAAGACACAGAGAAGTCAAGTCACTTAATCTTCTCTGCCTCCTTTTCCTCAACTGCCAAATGGGGATTCATTTTAGACTGTGAGCCCCATGTGTGAAAGGAATCGTATCATTAACTCATCTCATTAACTTGAATCTCCCCCAAAGCTTGAGACATTACTTGTCACATCGTAAATTCTTCACAAATATAATAATAGCAACCATAATAATAGTATCATGCACACCATTCCTGAGTCACCTATCCCTACTGCTCTTGACTCTGAGTGAACAGCACCAACAACATCCTAGGCTCTTGCAAAAGAGAAGTTAGACAAAGAGCCTGCCCTCCCTCCTAGGGTTAATCCAACCAAGGGCGTTTCTGTTATAGTGTTCAATCAATCAATCAATGGTATTTCCTGAGCACTAACTATGTGCAGAGCATGGTACTGAGCCCTTGAAAGAGTACAAGACAAGAGACATGATAGACATGTTCCCTGCTCCCTGTCAACGAGAACATCATCTAGAAAAGAGGTTTTCTTACTCAAGTATATTCCTGTGTTTTAACAAGTACTTTAGGAAATGTTTCTTTAACTCCTTAACACACTAACTCTAACACAGTTACTAATATTTAACAGGCACCTAAATGCATATGAAAAACCTGTTTTGTTCAAATAGTTGTGATGACATAGCATCTCTCCACGAGATGTCAGCAAAGCCCTCTGAATACACTAGCCACAAAGCCATCAGTGAACACAGCAGAATTAGCAAATGAGGTAACTTTCCCAAGTGAACAAAATTGAAAGAACTTGATTGAGGGATTATTGAAAGCCGATAGATTTCACCATAGACATTACATGGTGACTGGATGTGAAACTGGGTTCTTTGGATTTTGTTTTTTTCCAAGCACTGTACTTTACTTGTACATATCTATTCTATTTATTTTATTTTGTTAGTATGGTTGGTTTTGTTCTCTGTCTCCCCCTTTTAGACTGTGAGCCCACTGTTGGGTAGGGACTGTCTCTATATGTTGCCAACTTGTACTTCCCAAGCGCTTAGTACAGTGTTCTGCACAAAGGAAGTGCTCAATAAATATGATTGATGATGATGATGATGTACTAATTAATCATTGGGGTAGATACAAGATAATCAGGTGGATACAGTCCCTGTTCCCCATACGGCTCATAGTCTTAATCCTCATTCTACAGTTGAGGTAATTGAGGTACAGAGAAGTGAAGTGATTTACTCCCCTCCTCAAAAATCTCCAGTGGCTACCAATCAATCTGCGCATCAGGCAGAAACTCCTCACCCTGGGCTTCAAGGCTCTCCATCACCTCGCCCCCTCCTATCAATCAATCAGTCGTATTTATTGAGCGCTTACTATGGGCAGAGCACTGTACTAAGCGCTTGGGAAGTACAAATTGGCAACACATAGAGACAGTCCCTACCCAACAGTGGGCTCACAGTCTAAAAGGGGGAGACAGAGAACAGAACCAAACATACCAACAAAATAAAATAAATAGGATAGAAATGTACAAGTAAAATAAATAAATAAATAAATAAATAGAGTAATAAATATGTACAACCATATATACATATATACAGGTGCTGTGGGGAAGGGAAGGAGGTAAGATGGGGGGATGGAGAGGGGGACGAGGGGGAGAGGAAAGAAGGGGCTCAGTCTGGGAAGGCCTCCTGGAGGAGGTGGGCTCTCAGCAGGGCCTTGAAGGGAGGAAGAGAGCTAGCTTGGCGGAGGGGCAGAGGGAGGGCATTCCAGGCCTGGGGGATGACGTGGGCCGGGGGTCGACGGCGGGACAGGCGAGAACGAGGTACAGTGAGGAGATTAGTGGTGGAGGAGCGGAGGGTGCGGGCTGGGCAGTAGAAGGAGAGAAGGGAGGTGAGGTAGGAGGGGGCGAGGTGATGGACAGCCTTGAAGCCCAGGGTGAGGAGTTTCTGCCTGATGCGCAGATTGATTGGTAGCCACTGGAGATTTTTGAGGAGGGGAGTGATATGCCCAGAGCGTTTCTGGACAAAGATAATCCGGGCAGCAGCATGAAGTATGGATTGAAGTGGAGAGAGACACGAGGATGGGAGATCAGAGAGAAGGCTGGTGCAGTAGTCGAGACGGGATAGGATGAGAGCTTGAATGAGCAGGGTAGCAGTTTGGATGGAGAGGAAAGGGCGGATCTTGGCAATGTTGCGGAGCTGAGACCGGCAGGTTTTGGTGACGGCTTGGATGTGAGGGGTGAATGAGAGAGCGGAGTTGAGGATGACACCAAGTTTGAGGGCTTGTGAGACGGGAAGTATGGTAGTGCCGTCAACAGAGATGGGAAAGTCAGGGAGAGGACAAGGTTTGGGAGGGAAGACAAGGAGCTCAGTCTTCGACATGTTGAGCTTTAGGTGGCGGGCGGACATCCAGATGGAGATGTCCTGAAGGCAGGAGGAGATGCGAGCCTGGAGGGAGGGGGAGAGAGCAGGGGCAGAGATGTAGATCTGGGTGTCATCAGCGTAGAGATGATAGTTGAAGCCGTGGGAGCGGCTACCTCACCTCCCTTCTCTCCTTCTACAGCCCAGCCCACACCCTCCGCTCCTCCACCGCTAATCTCCTCACCGTACCTTGTTCTCGCCTGTCCCACCATCGACCCCCGGCCCACTTCATCCCCCGGGCCTGGAATGCCCTCCCTCTGCCCATCCACCAAGCTAGCTCTCTTCCTCCCTTCAAGGCCCTACTGCGAGCTCACCTCCTCCAGGAGGCCTTCTCAGACTGAGCCCCTTCCTTCCTCTCCCCTTCGTCCCCCTCTCCATCCCCCCATCTTACCTCCTTCCCTTCCCCACAGCACCTGTATATATGTATATATGTTTGTACTTATTTATTACCCTATTTATTTATTTATTTATTTTACTTGTACATATCTATTCTATTTATTTTATTTTGTTAGTATGTTTGGTTTTGTTCTCTGTCTCCCCCTTTTAGACTGTGAGCCCACTGTTGGGTAGGGACTGTCTCTATATGTTGCCAATTTGTACTTCCCAAGTGCTTAGTACAGTGCTCTGAACACAGTAAGCGCTCAATAAATACGATTGATGATGATGATGATGATGATTTGCCCGGGGTCACAGAACAGATGAGTGGCAGAGTGGGGACTAGAACCCCTTTTTTGTTTTTAATAGTATTCATTAAGCGCTTACTATGTGCCAGACACTGTACTAGGCACTGGGGTAGATACAAGTTATTCAGGTTGGACATAGTCCATGTCCCACATGGAGCTTCAAGTTTTAATCCCCATTTTACAGATGAGGTAACTGAGGCACAGAGAAATTAAGTGACTTGCCTGAGATCATACAGCAGGCACATGCTGGAGCAGGGATTAGAACTCAGGTCCTTCTGACTCCCAGGACTACACTGTATCCATTAGGCCACACTGCTTCTCTTGCTTGATCTGTTTGAAACACTGGCCCTTGCTCTTTCCACTGTACCTCACTACTTCTCTTGCTTAGCCTGACACTGGCTTGTTTGTAAATTATTAAGGATATGTTTCTTCTCCATGCCATACCTTTCAGAAAAGACCCTACAGGAAAGAGCATGCGGGTGACTGTAATCTAAGTGCCTTCTTCTCTATCGTAGCCATGAAAATCTACATTATCCCCCGGAAGTGAAAATTTTGAATTCACCCATGCTCCCAATAATTATTTAATTAGTGCACAATAATAATAACTGGTATTTGTTGAACGCTTCCTAAGTGCTTAGCATTTCGTTTGAGAGAAGACAATCATATGGGACTCTGGATTGTAAACTCCTTGTGGGCGGGGAATGTATCTGTTACATTATTGTGGTGGATTCTACCAAGCAGTGAGTCTCGTGCCCTGCACAAGATAGACGCTCAGTAAATACACTTGATTGAGTGACTGAATGATTGAGACATAGTCCTTGTAACCGCTTAGGACTCACAGTCTGAAGGAAAGGAAAACGGGTATTTTTAATCCCCACATTAGAGTCTGAGGCACAGAAAAAAGGAACTGAATTGTCCCATATCACACAGGAGGCAAATGGCAGGGCCAGGATTAAAAGAACCCAGGTCTTCTGACTCCCAGTCTTTTGAGCTTTCCACTAGGCTCTGCTGCTGTATCGCATACAGAGCACTGTAGTGAGCATCTAGAAGAATTCAAAAAAGGAAAAGACTACCCTGCCCTTGAGGAATTTATAATCTTTGAGAGGCGACAGAAAGAAAGAGAATGCACATAATGGCAGCTGGAGGAAAACTGTAGATGCATGTGAGAAAGAATAGGAAAAAATTAACAATCAATAAAATGGAAAATGTCATGATAATTTATAGATAATTGATAGATAATTTATCACTGATTGATAACTGATATAGAAGCAGAGATAAAGAAGCAGCATGGCTTATTGGAAAGAGCATGGGCTTGGGAATCAGAAAACGTGGGTTCTAATCCGGCTCCACCACTTGTTTGCTGTGTGACTTTGGGCAAGCCACTTAACTTCTCTGTGCCTCAGTTACCTCATCTGTACATTGGGGATTAAGACTGTGAGCCCCACGTGGGACAACCTTTTTACCTTTCATCTACCCTAGTGCTTAGAACAGTGCTTGGCACATAGTAAGTGCTTAACAGATAACATAATCATTATTATTATTATTAATAATAATTATCCGTTTTTTAAGATATTTACACTTACTAAGCACTTACCTAAATAGAATATAAAGGGTGAATAAGGGGTACAAATCCAATTGCAAGGGTGATGCAGAAGGGAATGGGAGAAGAGGAAATGAGGGCTTGGTAGGGGAAGGCCTCGGAGGAGATGCAATTTTAACAAGCCTTTGAAGGTAGGGAGAGTGATCATCTGTTGGATATGAAAGGTGAGGGATTTTTTTTTCTTAATGGCATTTGTTAAGTGTTAACTATGTGCCAAGCCTTGTACTAAGAGCTGGGGTTGATTCAAGATAATCAGGTTAGACATAGTACATGTCCTTCATGGGTCTCACAGTCTCACACAATTTACAGATGAGAGAACTGAGGCACAGGGAAGTTAAGTGACTTGCCCAAAGTCACACAGCAGAAAAGTGATGGAGCCAGGGTTAGAACCCAGGTCCTTCTGTCTTCCAGACCCATGCTCTATCCACAAGCCAATGCCATTTCTTGTTAACGGCTTGCCAAGCATTGTGTCAAGCATTTTACCAAGTACTGGGGCAGATACAATATAGCAGGCTGGACATAGTCCCTGTCCTACACTGAGATAGAGAAGCAGTGGAAAGAGCCTGGGCTTGGGAATCAGGGATCGTGGGTTCTAATCCCGGCTCCGCCACTTGTCGGCTGTGTGACTTTGGGCAAGTCACTTACTTTCTCTGTGCCTCAGTGACCTCATCTGTAAAATGGGAATTCAGAATGTGAGCCCCACGAGGGACAACCTGATTACCGTGTATCCCCCCAGCACTTAGAACAGTGCTTGGCACAAAGTAAGAGCTTAACAAATACCATCATTATTATTATTATTATATATACCTAAGTGTTCAGGATGGCTTTGGAATGAGATGGTAGAAATTAGCTGAAGGCTGCCTTCTGGACAGACTAAAGTCTTTTCTGCTGCCCTGCCAAAGTTATGATCTCACTTCTATGTTGGCATTATATGGCTCACTAAACATCTGGCACAAAAATGGTGTATATATAGAGAGGATTATAGACCAGTCTGTGGTACTTGAAAGACTCCACTGATTTTGAAATTTCCCTATAGGTGCAAATGGGGCTGAGAAAGTCAACTGGGACCCCCATCCCTGACCACAGTAAGTACATGCTAAGACTGTCCCTTGTGGAGGTGTTGTGCTTGCTATTTGCAAGGTCTGGCATTGTTCTCATTTTTTCTCCTTTATCTCACTATCTTTCCTAAAAGAGCCATTCCTTTCTAGAGCACAGTGTACCTGGCTGATCAGTCTGCTAGAATTGTCTCCCAGTTTTCAGGTGTGCTCCTACATTGTCTGGTATACTTTGCTGAATCCTTAGAGTATTTCTTTGTCCATTGTATCATTCAACAGCAGCTGTTAGCTAGCTAAGAGCTAACAATCAATCAATAAATTGATTGAAGGCACATCTCCTCCAAGAGGCCTTCCCAGACTAAACCACACTTTTCCTCATCTCCCACTCCCTTCTGCATCACTCTGATTTGCTCATTTTGCTCCCTATTTCAACCCCCTTCAGCCCCACAGGACTTGTATATATATCTATAATTTTATTTAATTGTATTCATGTCTGTCTCCCCTCTTCTAGACTGTAAGCCCGGTGTGAGCAGGGATTGTCTCTCTTTGTTGCTGAATTGTACTTTCCAAGTGCTTAGTACAGTGCTCTGCATAAAGTAAGTGCTCAATAAATATGATTGAATGAATGAATGAATGAAATCTCTTTGTGGGCAGATGATTGTCACAGTTTATTGTTGTGTGGTACTTTCCCAAGTGCTTAGTACAGTGCTCTGCATACAATAAACACTCAATAAATATGATTGAATCAATCAATCAATCAATTAATTGTAATTGTGGAGTACTTACTATGGGTAGAGCACTGTAGTAAGTGCTTGGGAGAATACAGTACAATGAAATTAGTTGAACATATTCCCTGCCCATAATGAGTTTAGTCTAGAGAGGAAGACATACATTAATATAAATAAATAATTTATGATATGAAATTTTAATAATTTAAAGATATGTACGTAAGCATTGTGGGGTTGGGGATGGGGAGAATATCAAATGTCTAAAAGTCACAGATCCAAGTGCATAGATGACCCAGAAGAGAGAGTGAGCCAGGGAAGAAAAGGAAACAAAAATGGTATACTATACACTGTGGTTAATGTACCCACAACTTCCACTCCAGTGTGCCCACAGCCTCTTCTGAGAAGCAGCATGGCATAGTGGATAGAGCAAGGTCCTGAGAGTCAGAAGGGCCTGAGTTCTAAATTCAGATCTGTCACTTGTTTCCTGTGTGACACTGGGCAAGTCACTTCACTCCTCTCTGCCTCAATTTCCTCATCTGTAAAATGGGGATTAAGACTGTGACCCCCATGTTGGACGGGGACTGTGTCCAACCTGATTACTTGTAACTACCCCAGCACTTAGTAAGGTGCCTGGAACTTAGGAGCATTTGTTAAGTACACTTAACAAATGCCTTTAAAAAAAAGAGATTGTCGTCAACACCTCATTTCTAATCATTGAGCCTCAGGATGACCAGTCTTCTGCTGCAAACAGCCAACTTTTCATGGCTATCTCACATCTTTTGTGACTGTATTCCATTGTCTCTGAAGTGTTTAATCTATGCATTTTCTTTATGGTTGTGCCTTTTCTGTTCACCAAGCAGTAACTGTTTGGATATCCTGGTGTCAATCAAGCAGTCAGTCATTGTTATCTACTGAGCACTTACTGTGTGCAGACCACTGTACTAATTTTTGGAAGAGTACAGTACAACAGAATTATTAGACATGATCCCTGCCCACAAGGAATTTACAGCCTAAAGGGTGAGACAGGCATTAAAATATAGTATGTATCTAAATCCTGTGGGGCTGAAAGTGGGTGAATATTAAGTGCTTAAAGGGTACAGACCCAAATGCATAGGTGACACAGAAGGAAGAGGAAGGAGGGGAAAATGAGGGCTTAGTAGGGGAAGGCCTCTTGGAAGAGATGTGCTTTTAGTAAGGCTTTGGTGGTAGGGAGAGTGGTGGTCTGTCATATATTAAGAGGGGAGGGAGTTCTGAACCAGAGGGAGGAGGTTGGCGGGGTAGACAAGATTGAGGCACAGTAAATAGATGGTCACTAGAGGAGTGAAGTGTGTGGGCAGGGAAAATGTCTGCTAATTCTGTTGTATTGTACTCTCCCAAGCACTTAGTACGATGCTCTGCACATGCTAAATACACAGTAAATACCACTGACTGATTAATTGAAATCAGCTAGGTAAGGTAGGAGGAGGCAAGCTGGCTGAGTGCTTTAAAACTAATGGATAGGAGTTTCCATGTGATACCTAGGTGAATGGGCAACCACTAGAAAAGGAGAGGGGAGACATGAACTGAATGATTATTCTTTTCTCATGAGTCCCCAAAATTGATGGGATAAGCATTGCTTATGACTGTACCCAGGACCTTCACATCTGTATGCATTTCTGGGAAAGGAAGGGCATAGCATATGTTCTGAGGGAAGGAAGGGAACTTTGGCCCAAGCTGTTCCCCCGTTTCCCCTACCCCTCAGCTCAACAAGTCTTAATCTGGCCAAATCTGGTTTTTTTTCACTAACCATTCATTGGGCAAGCTTAAAATTATACCCCCAGATGAACAAGCTACTTACCCAGTGGCTTTTGGGGTTTTTTCTTCACTGGGAGCCAAAATGCAAAGCATTAGATAATGAAAAAACACTTATCATACAGAGTTATACAATGGGCCACTGTTTGGAATGGAAGCTATCAGTTATGATTTAGATGTGTGTCGAGAAACAGATGTATAGAGGTAAGATCTGTACTATGGTCTCTGATTTTGTCAATTAAGAGAAAAACATGGGCTTGTAGGAGTGGGTGTTCTAGTAGGTCAAAATGTCACATTGAGTTATTTGTGGTGGAGGAGTAACAAAGATAAATATTTCATTTCCCACCCCGTAATTACGCTATCCCAGTTCTCAAATGTTTTTAAATGGAAAACTGCTCTAAACTGCTCTTAACATGATAACTGGTGGTCCTACACTTCCTTGTCAATCTTAAAATTTGTGTTTTTGCAAAAAGAAAGCAAGTAAATACAGTAATTTCTGCTAGAGCATGGAAATTGGGATCTGGTGCAACTTGCGTTCTGGGCAAATGGGTTGCAATGATTAAGGATGTCATAGAAGCAGTGTGGCTCAGGGGAAAGAGCATGGGCTTTGGTACTTCCCAAGCGCTTAGTACAGTGCTCTGCACATAGTAAGTGCTCAATAAATGCGATTGATTGATTGTTTGATTGATTGAGTCAGAGGTCAGGGGTTCAAATCCCAGCTCTGCCAATTGTCAGCTGTGTGACTTTGGGCAAGTCACTTAACTTCTCTGTGCCTCAGTTCTCTCATCTGTAAAATGGGGATTAAGACTGTGAACCCCACGTGGGACAACCTGATCAACTTGTATCCCCCCAGCGCTTAGAACAGTGCTTTGCACATAGTAAGCACTTAACAAATACCATCATCATCATCATAGGAATTTATGGGTTAAGGGGTCCCCTTAGAGATGCCATCAAGACTGCAATTTATTGATACAAAATCCTATATTATTGTCATGTCATCATCTAGTAGAATGCTTCGCAACTTTGCCATTCATTGTTATTTTACTATATTAAAACTGTAAAGTTACAAAAGTTGAGAAGCACTGTGGTGTGGTGGAAAGACCCTGGGGCCTGGGAGTCATAGGACTTGGGTTTTAATCCTAGTTCTGCCACTTATCAGCTGTGTGACCTTGGGCAAGTCATTTCACTTCATCTGTAAAATGGGGATTAAGACTGTGAGCCCCTGTGGGACAGAGACTGTGCCCAATATGATTATCTTGTTTCTACCCCAGCACTTAATGCAGTGCCTGGCACATAGTAAGCACATCACTTGGCACATAGTAAGTGCTTAACAAATATCATCATTATTGTAACAGATACCAATAAAAAAGGAAAGGAAACACAATGTCACTGTATGAAACAAGACAGAGTCAAAGATTGAAAAGCATAGCTGCATCTTGCCCTAACCAGCACCTTGCATGTGAGCACAACCACTTTTTCCTACAAAGCTACCTACTCCAACTGTAAGGTCACATTGTAAAGATTCAAGTTCTGGAAGAAATTTCCCAAATACTTCCACCATGTACACCTTGGTAGAACAGGACCACTGAAAACACAGTAAAACTGAGAGCCATCAGTAACAATTCCAAATGGGTTTACTCAGATACTAGTAATCTAGAATTTGTTCACAGGTTGGATGAGGGACTTGGGCCAAAGCCCTGAACTCTTGACAGATCTCAGTTACCATCACTCAATTGTGAATGATGCTACTGATCACTTTCCAAAAATGTGGCAAGTAATTACTACAGGAAGATTTGAAATAAGGTAAATTTTTCAACAGCTCTATTTGCTGGCTGAGAACTCTGGATTGCAGTGTTCTCGCCCCATCAATTGTTGTGCCTCTTCTCCAGTGTATGAAAAGTCATTTGGGTTATATGAGTTTTGCACAAGTTTTAGTGGTATGGGATCTGTAGGACTTTTCCCATTCTGGGTCCATAGGAAGACTGAATGTGGAACAGAACAGCATCTCTTTGTTTCTCTTTCATTGCAATAGAGTTGTGCCTCTCTTTGGAAATTTTGAAAACCTGAGCCCTCAGTTTTGCCAGTACTCAGTCAGTCAATGGTATTTATTGAGAGCTTACTGTGTTCAGAGTACTGTACTAAGAGCTTGGGAAAGTGCATTACAATAGAGTTGGTTGACACAGTCCCTGCCCACAAGAAGCCAATAGTGGAAAGGAGAGAACAGACATAGAAATAATATGAAAAGATCTTCGAACAATCGATCATATTCATTGAGTACTTACTGTGTGCAGAGCACTGAACTAAGCGCTTGGGAAAGTATAATATAGTAGAGTTGGTAGACATGTTCCCTTCCCACAGTGAGCTTGTAGTCTAGAGGGAGCTTATCTTAACTCCTGTGAGATTCTAAAGTGGGAGAAACCGATTTCTCACCAGAATTTCACAGACAAATAATTTCAATTTTTGATGAAGTAAGTTGTGGAAGAATTTTGGAAATGGAAATCCATAGGTGGCTCGTTTGGGGAAGCATCTTTCTGTAATCTGGTATTGGCCTTTGCTTTCTTCCCCTTTCAGGCATAGTATTTTGAACAATGGAGATTATTAACTCATCAAACACTCAATTGTAAGTTAATGATTAGCATAGGGTACTTTACACCCTCTAACTAGTCTATTTCTGTCCTATCCCAACCCCAATCAAATAACTAAACCTGTAACATATTAATAATAATAATAATAATAATGGCATTTATTAAGTGCTTACTATGTGCAAAGTACTCTTCTAGTGCTGGGGAGGTTACAAGGTGATCAGGTTGTCCCATGTGGGGCTCACAATCTTAATCCCCATTTTACAGATGAGGTAACTGAGGCACAGAGAATCAATCAATCAATCAATCATATTTATTGAGCGCTTACTGTGTGCAGAGCACTGTACTAAGCGCTTGGGAAGTACAAGTTGGCAACATATAGAGACAGTCCCTACCCAACAGTGGGCTCACAGTCTAGAAGGGGAGACAGAGAACAAAACAAAACATATTAACAAAATAAAATAAATAGAATAGATATGTACAAGTAAAATAAATAAATAAATAGAGTAATAAATACGTACAAACATACATACATATATACAGGTGCTGTGGGGAAGGGAAGGAGGTAAGGCGGGGGAGATGGAGGGGGGAGGAGGGGGAGAGGAAGGAGGGGGCTCAGTCTGGGAAGGCCTCCTGGGGGAGGTGAGCTCTCAGTAGGGCCTTGAAGGGAAGAAGAGAGCTAGCTTGATGGATGTGGGGAGGGAGGGCATTCCAGGCCAGGGGGATGACGTGGGCCAGGGGTCAACGGCAGGACAGGCGAGAATGAGGCACTGTGAGGAGATTAGTGGCAGAGGAGCGGAGGGTGCGGGCTGGGCTGTAGAAGGAGAGAAGGGAGGTGAGGTAGGAGGGGGAGAGGTGATGGACAGCCTTGAAGCCCAGGGTGAGGAGTTTCTGCCTGATGCGTTGGTTGACTGGTAAGATGTTAAGTGACTTGCCCAAAGTCACACGGCTGAGAAGTGGCAGAGCCGGCATTTGAACCCATGACCTCTGACTCAAAAGCCCGTGCTCTTTCCACTGAGCCACGTTGCTTCAGTATCTTCTGAAGATACTCACCACCAGCCCAAATACAATTAACTCTGGCACACAGAGGTTTCAGCTACTATTTACAGTACTAGCTGACTGACAAGCAATTGAATTTTTGTGGTAAGCCCTTGGTTCTCCTTAATCGGAAGAAAGATCACTTATTTTAGACTCAAATGTCCCTCTGTGTCTTGGAGAGAATACTGCTACATGTACTCAAATTCAATTATGAAAGTCTTGAATTGAACTGGAGTTTATAAAATCCTTTTTTCAGTAGATTCGGATTTTCTTGTATCTAGTATTTGTAATGCCTTTTCATTGTCACAAAAAAAGAATGATTCTGGCCTTGGGAAACTGAATCTGCTGAAAGGCAAGTAGTTTGTATTTAGAATATACATGCAAATAGAACAAGAATATATAGAGAAAGAATATTTAATTCAGCAAGCATAAATCATGCTCATTTTCCTTTCTCACAGCAGAATGATATTCTGTTCTTATAATTAAGAATGAGGATATTCATTATTTTCCTTTTCTCATGCATCCCAATAGTCATAGGTGCAGAAGGGTTCATTCATTCAATCATATCTATTGAGCGCCTACTGTGTGCCGAACACTGTACTAAGTGCTTGTTCTCTGACATTAAAAAACGAAAAAGACATTTGTTCCATAGCCTCCTAGATGGGGTAGACCTCTTGATTGTAAGCTTGTTGCAGGCAGGGAATGTGTCTGCCTATTGTTATTGAATGCCTCTAAGTGCTTATGCTTAGTACAGTGCTCTGCACGTAGTAAGTGCCCAGTAAACACGACTGACTGACTGAGATGTATCAAGACTAATTTTGAGATTTCAAAAATTCAGTTAAACATTGTGGATTTTAAACAGGGAAATGGATCAATACTTTTTGATAATTCTCTGATCCTAGTTGCTAGTCAAGCCCCCATGTCTTTCCTTTCCAAATTATTATTTTTGGATACCTTACTCCTCTTTATTTTAAGTGAAAAATTTCTGAAAGTACGCTTCTGGAGTTTGCCTGACAAATATTATCCCAACTGAAGGAAATGCAAGCCAGGCAACCTGATTTTTTACAGTATATTCCTAAGAAGACCAAAGTCAATCAAAATGGCAAAGAAACTCTCTTTTTCTTCTGGGTGAATTTAGATACCTTATTTAAAATACAACTTTCAGCCATGGAGCATAACCAGAGGCAGATTGGATTTTGCATCTGCATTTAAGGAGATAGGATGGTCCAATTGAGCAAAATAATTTTGCAATTTATCAGGTAGAGGCAGAACCATCCAGAACTACAGCACAAGCCACTAACTCTGCGTGAGGACAAATTATATAGTTGGTGGAAAGAATATCGGGCCACATATAATTCCTTTAGCCACATTCATATAAATCAGCAGCAGCACTATCAGGAACAACTTCAACTCCAGGGACTTTTCATTGAAGGATAACCCTTTCATTTGATTTAGAACATTTTGCTTTGGTAAAATTATGGAGAAAATCATGTTAGAATAAACTGCATTAGCTAGTGTCCTCTCTCTCTCCCTCTCTTAAGACCTCTAGACCTGAACCCACTGGATTTCATTTTTTTTTCTGAAGTGATCAAAATGTCTACAGAAAGCAACCACAAACTATTCAAGAACTTCAATTCAGTGTTACGGAATTAATCAAAAACACATTGTAAAATGGATGTTTGGGAATAATATAGAGCTTTGCAACGCATCGAACAAAATGCACAAACCTAAGAGGTAACTGCACAGTTATTGTACTCTGAAGGAAACAGTAACAAAGGAATGTACTAGAATTTCAAGGGTAAAATTTGGGCGGAAGTTTATATTTTCAATCTTCAGTTTCATAAACAAATATACTTTTGAAGTATGATATCTTTTTTTTTTCTGAAACACCAGGTAAAGCACAACATACTAGCCACCTATGTTTGGAAATTGAACCAGATTGGCCATAAATTCTATTTTGCTTTGGCTTTGTGCATTATAATTGCCATAGGAACCAAATGGAATTAAAATCACCCCACTCTGAGATGAGTGCAGTAACAAAATAAATGGAAACAACTAACATGGATACAGGGATAGCCCTCATATTGTTGGAAAGTGCTGGCATTATTTGAAGTCTCCTGATTATTTTTCTCTGTAATGGAATTTGTTAAGCATGTACTATGTGCCAGACATTGTACTAAGCTCTGAGGTATATTCAAGCTATTCCCATTGGATACAGTCGATGTCTCACATGGAACTCTCTAATCCTTATCCCCATTTTATAGATGAGGTGAGACACAGGCAAGTAAAGTGACTTGCCCAACGTCACCCAGCAGACAAGTGGCAGAGCTGGGTAACTCCCAGTCCTGTGCTCTACCCGCTAGACAACACTGCTTCCCAGTTGCTGATTCTTCTATCTTTTGTTAATTGGCTTTCATTGTTTTGGCTGCCTCTTGTTGTGGATCATTCTTTTGTTATTCGGACACATTTCTTGATATTACTGTAATCACTGCATTAATTAATTAATTCATTCAATTGTATTTATTGAGCGCTTACTGTGCACGAGCACTGTACTCAGCACTTATTAATACTGTAGTCATAATAGTAGTGATCCATTAATTACATATCTCCAGATTTGAAGTTCATTATTTGTTTTATCTTAAGTGCTTGTTATTTTAGCCATTTGATTTTAGTACCAAAGTTCGTTGAAGACTTTTTTAATAGTATTTGTTAAGGGTACTTTACTATAAGCTGGGGAGAGTACAATACAAGATTAAGCAGGCACATTCCCAGCCCACAATGAATTTACATTCTAGAGGGGGGACAGACATTAAACAAATAAATAAATAAATTACAGATCTGTACATAAGTCCCCTCTCAAGGTTGCACCTGGAGTGTATCCAGTACCCTATCTGTCTCAACTACAGGAGGGAGAGTCAAAGAAGAGGCATATCCATTCCATTCCTAGCTTGGTCAATGGTTAGTGATTGGAAGGCAATCTGCTACAAGTCAAAACTCTCCTGTGCTGGGCAGCAGCAGCATGGGAGAGTTGAGGGCGGAGACTCAAGTCTACTGCCTGGAAGAAGGGAATGGTAAGTCACTTCCATATTTTTACCAAGAAAATCTGTGGATAAACTACCAGAACGATTGAAGATGGAGGTGGGGTGTTCTGGGAGAGATGTCTCCTTGACGTTGCTATGGGTCGGAAATGACTCAACAGCATAAGATAAAATGTACCTAAGTGCTGTGAGGCTGGGAGCAGGGAGCAAGTCAGAGTGACACAGAAGGAAGTGGGAAAAGAGGAAAGGAAGGCTTAGTGAGGGAAGGTCTCTTGGAGGAGATGTGCCTTCAATAAGGCTTTGAAGGGGGAAAGTAATTGTCTGTTAGATTTGAGAAAGGAGGGCACTCCAGTCCAGAGGCAGGATGTGGGCGAGGGGTTGGTGACAAGATAGACAGGATCAAGGAAGAGTGATAAGGTTAGCATTAGAGGAGTGAAGTGTGTGTTCTGGTTTGTAGTAGGAGAATAGCGAGGTGAGGTAGGAGGGGGCAAAGTGATTGAGTGCTTTGAATCCAATGATGAGGAATTTTTGCTTGATGAAGAGGTGGATGGGCAACCACTGGAGTTTCTTGAGGGATAAGGAAATACATTCTGAACATTTTTGTAGAAAAATGATCTGGGCAGCAGAGTGAAATATGGATTGGAATTGGGAGAGACAGAAAGCTGGGAGGTCAGAGAGGGTGCTGATACAGTAATCGAGGCAGGACAGGATAAGTGATTGTATTATCGTGGTAGCAGTTTGGTAGCAGTTTATACAATAGCCAATATTAGCAAATGAGAAACACGTGAACCTGTGATGTAGACTATGGTGATTCTTTGCTGATTGCTTTGTAGACTGTGAGCTCATTGTGGGAAGGGAACATATCTTCCAACTATTATATTGTACTCTTCCAAGCGCTTAGTACATAGTGTTCTGCAGATGGTAAGCGCTCAATAAATATGATTGATTGATTGATTGCTTGATTACATTCCTTACTTTCCTGTACATCTGGGTCCTGGACTTTAGATTATGGTGCATTTGGTGCTCTTCTTAGCTACTTAATGGTGGAGTCACATCCAAGCATTTGCTAGAGTAGGGAAGGTTATACATATTTTTGATCTTTTGTTTTAATGACAACTTGCCAGTTTGAGGTCTCTTCCTCTCAAAGAGTCAAACTTCAGCCTAGATTTCTGCTTTCAAAATTCATACTGTAGTCAGTGGGAGATTATTTTCAGACAAAGAGCTGAGAGTTGGGCTCAATACCCTTTGGGATGATAACAATACAATGGGATTTATTTATAGAGGTCTCTTTAGACTCAAAACCACAAATACTCCTCTCTGAGGTAAAATGGGAACATTGTTCTTGAAAATGTAAGGTAGAGAACAGAGGAATGGGAAGGTTTCACAGCAAAAGGCCAAGCCAACTGAACCATAGATTGACATCTGAGGTAAGTCAGAGAACTGGGAGCAAGAATCCATAGGTCAGGCAGTAATTTTCCTTGATGGCTCTGGTTTGTATCTGAGTAGCAACTTCAATCAAATAGCTGAGAAACAGCATGGCCTAGTAGAAAGAGCACAGAAGTGGGAGTCAGTAGACCTGGGTTCTAATGCCAGTTCTGTCAATTGCTTGCTGTGTAATCTTTGGCAAGTCACTTAATTTCTCTGTGCCTCAGTTTCCTCATCTGTAAAATGAAGATTAACTAACTTCTTATTTTTAGGGAAACATAAAATTGTAAGTGGCAGAACAGAGATGAGAACCAGGTCCACTAATTCCCAGGCCTGTTCTCTTTCCACTAAGCCATGCTGCTTCTGTTCTACCTCCCCCTTAGACTGTCAGCTTCATGTAGGAGTGAGATTATGTTTGATCTGATTTTATTGTAGCTACCTCAGTGCATAGTACAGTACTTGACAAAGAGTGAGTCAATCAGCCAACCGTATTTATTGAGCGCTTACTGTGTGCTGAGCACTGAACTAAGCACTTGGGAGAAAAAATTTAACAGAGTCGGTAGGCACATTCCCTACACACAATAGTAATACAGAAAACAAAGACAAGTGGTTATCAAAATGGTTTGTCTATCTCTGAAAAACTGTTAGTCTTTGGCAATTTGGGAAGCAGCATGGCCTAATGGATAGAACACAGGCCTGGGAGTTAGAAGGACCTGGGTTCTAATCCCAGCTCTGCCACTTGTCTGCTGTCTGACCTTGGGCAAATCACTTCACTTCTCTGTGCTTCAGTTACCTCTTCTGTACCGTGGGGATTAGGACTGTGAGCCCCAAGTGGGACAGGGACTGTGTCCAACCTTATTAACCATTCTCTACCCCAGCACTTAGAACAGTCCCTGGCACATAGTAGGCACTTATATTCCAAACAAGAGAAAATAATTAGATTTACTATTGTGTTTGCTTCCCAGCTACTATTTACACATTAGACCAGTTTTCAGACTTCCACAAAAGGTCTGAATACTTATACTGGCTGAACCCACTAAGTAGACCAGGGCTGTCATATTCATTCATTCATTCAGTCGTATTTATTGAGCACTTACTGTGCAGAGAGCACTGTACTAAGTGCTTAGAAAGTACAATTCAGCAATAAAGAGAGAAAATTCCTGCACATGCCAGGCTTACTCTATGGCATTTAACATTTCCCTAATAATCAATCAATCAATCAATCAGTGATGTTTAACTGGGCACTGTGTGCAGTGCATGGAATTAAGCACTTGGGAGAATGCAATACAACAGAGTTGGTAGACATGTTTTCTGCCCATAGTTCTAGTTAAGGAGACAGACATTAATTAATTAATATAAATAAATATTACAATATTTTTAGCAAACAATTGTGAAAGCATGGTCAAAAACACACATTTGCCCTCTCTCTCTCTTTTTCACACCAGAAGTAAAACAGAGATAGTCTCTTTCCTTTAGCTAGTACTATTCAGAGGATTCTTTTTTTTTCTCATTCTCTTTCAGCTTTGGAAGACTTAAGCAAGCTCTCTGCTCACCAATCCCTGCCTCTCTGTTTTAGTATCTGCAAACTGCATAATTCTCCAAAGAGAGTGTTATTCATTTCTGCGTGGGCATTGTTTATTATTTCATTGGTCTCACAATGTGGGCGTGAAAGCGCAAGTTTAGTTAAAAGAAACCAAAGAGTCATCGAAGTATTTTCTTTCTCACACATTTCCTTCCCATTAAACTCCTCATCCCTGACTTCCCCATTTTTTATTTCAGTGGTATTTGTTAAGTGCTTACTATGTGCCAGGCACTGTACTAAGCTCTGGGTAGATACAAGCTAATTGCATTGGATATAGTCCATGTCCCACAAGGGGCTCACAGTCTCAATCTCCATTTTACAGTGAAGTAACTGAGGCACAGAGAAGTTAAGTGACTTGCCCAAGGTCACACAGTAGGGAAGTGGTAGAGCCGTGATTAGAACACATGTTCTTCTGACCTCCAGGGCCATCTTCTATCCACTAGGCCATGCTCCTTCTCTGCTTCTCCCTCTTAGCTCTCCTGATACAGGTCTGTAATTCAATTTAGTATCACCCTCTGGATTCACCCATGTTGCTCAACCTCAGGCTCTGAGCTTTTTTTCCCCTATAATGATTTCAAAGAAATGTAGACACCAAGTTTTTAACATTTTAGGGAATAACTACTCTCAGGCAGAGGGACAGACAAAATCATTTCTGGAATTCCCATCCATGACAATTATTCTATAGTTCCTTTCATTCTACTCTTGCTTCCTCTCCTTTGTTGGAGAGCTTCAAAATTACACCTCTCTTTCAAAGCTCACCTAGCATCCCACCAAGATCAGTTCCTGTGCATAAGGTGACTATCCCCCAAAGCAATAATCAGACTCTGTCCACTCTCCCCAGAGCCTCTCATCACCCTTGCTTTCCCGTATTCTCTCATTGTCCTTGGTTTGAAGTCCACTGTGAAAGAGTAAACTTGAGATTAGCCTCTCAATGTCCAATAAATGGCAGCGCTGCTACTTCTACGAGTACTTACATTGTGAGATCCATGTGGGACTGGGACTGTGTCCAACTTGATTGTTACATCTACCTCAGTGCTTAAAACAGTGCTTGACACACAGCAAGCAGTTAACAAATACAATAATAATAATAATAACTGCTGCTACTACTACTACTACTACTATTAGGTGATTTAACACATTTTAGATAGTCTGCTTCTCTGTTACTAGTTCTTTAATTCTTCTTCTTTCCACCTCATTCTATTCCAGTCCCTAGTTCCAGCATTTTATTTATTCCATAGTTTTTCACATAAAAATAGCAACCACACACATTTGAACTAAATGGAAAACATTAACTTCTCAGCGTCACTGGGCGTGAACATATAAAACCAAAGAAGAAAAAATACAAAATAGCATGGTCTGGTAGCAAGAACCCAGGCTTGGGGGTCAGAGGACATGGGTTCTAATCCCATCTCCACCACTTGTCTGCTGTGTGACCTTGGGCAAGTCACTTAACTTCTCTGTGCCTCAATTGCCTCACCTGTAAAATGGGGTTAAAGACTATGAGCCCATGTAGGGAGGGATAGTGTCCAACCTGATTATCTTGTACCTACCCCAGAGTTTAGAACAGTGCAGGCACATAGTAATGCTTAACAAATATTCATTCATTCATTCATTCAATCGTATTTATTGAGTGCTTACTGTGTGCAGAGCACTGTACTAAGCACTTGGGAAGTACAAGTTTGCAACATAATTGTTATTATCATTATTATCATTGATAATAATAATAATAAAAGAGTTGAAATTAGTCTCTTCACCCATATTTAATCACTATAATGTTAAGACCTCCCCAAAATATACTCCAGGTTGTAGAGCTGTGTCCAACATGATTATCTTGTATCTAGTCCAGAACTTAGAGCAGTGCTTGGCACATAGCAAATTATATTATGCTGTGACTATAAAGCATTACTGTAAGGTTTGGATGAATTCACCAATTTGAAGATTCAACATTGGTTTCTCAAAAAAGTTGAAATCAATTTAATTGATTCATAATCTATCAACTCAAACCATTGTAACAGGTGGATATAATCCATACAAAAATGATGCCAATGTACTCAGTTTTTGCATACCAACTTATATACATGAGGAATGGGGACTTACTAGAAACAAATCAATTGATGGATCAATTGTATTTATTGAGCACTTTGTGCAAAATACTATACTGAGTACTTCGAAGAGTATGATATAACAGAGTTGGTAGACCTGATCCCTGTCCTCTAGGAACCTTCAGTCTGTAGGTGTTTGTTCTGTTTCAGGGAGAGAAGGAAAAGAATATTAAAACAGTCATTCAGTAGTATTTATTGATCCCCTACAGTGGGCAGTCCTTCTCAGGACTACACTTAAAGACTTCCCAGTACTCTACCAGTCTTTGCTACAGGAGGGAGAGTCAAGCAAAGGCCTACCCATTCCATTCCTAGCTTGGCCAGTGGAAAGTGGGTGGAAGGAAATCTGCTATAAGTCAAAACTCACCTATGCAGGGCAGCAGTGCACGGGAGAGAGTCGAGGGCAGAGACTCAAGTTAACTGCATGGAAGAAGGCAATGGTAAACCACTTCCATGTTTTTACTAAAAAAAACCTATGGATACACTACCGGAATGATTGCAGGTGGAGGTGGGATGTTCTGGGAGAGATGTATCCATTGAATCACTATGGGTCAGAAAGGACTCGACAACATAAGACAATACAAGACTGTGTGCAGAACACTGTACCAAGTGTTTGGGAAGACTATATCCTAATTAATACACATAATCCCAGCCCTCAAGAAGCTTTCCGTGTAGCTTAAACTTACTACAGTGCTCTGCACACAGTAAACACTCAATAAATATGATTGAAAGCAAGAGTGGAATGTATTTCCTATCTCTAGCCAGGCAATTTTATGATGGATTCCATTTGATTTTACAACTGAAATAGGGTCCGATGGAACTGAATTCCCAGTTAGTAAACAGCTTGCTACACAAGTAGTATCCCTTAGAAACACGCACGGCTAGCACTGTGATGCAGAAGAGGTCAGATACACAATAAGGAGGGCATGGGGAGAATTACCTAGGGTGCATTTAATTGGATTAAAGAGACGAAGCACTGCCTAGTGGGTAGAGCACGGGCCTAGGAGTCAGAAGGACCTGGGTCCTAATTCCAGCTCTGCCACTTGTGTGTCGTATGACCTTGGGCAAGTCAC
This sequence comes from Tachyglossus aculeatus, assembly GCF_015852505.1. NCBI lineage: Eukaryota > Metazoa > Chordata > Mammalia > Monotremata > Tachyglossidae > Tachyglossus > Tachyglossus aculeatus. The sequence continues at coordinate 111,247,014 of NC_052066.1, read as the reverse complement.
TTCACTTCTCTGTGCCTCTGTTCTCCTGTCCACCCTCCTATTTAGACTGTGAGCCTCATGAAGGACAGGGACTCTGTCCAAATCTATTATCATGTACCTACCACAGTGCTTTTTTATGGCATTTATTAAGCTGTATGTGCAAAGCACTGTTCTAAGTGCTGGGGAGGTTACAAGGTGATCAGGTTGGCCCACAGGAGGCTCACGGTCTTAATCCCCATTTTACAGATGAGGTAACTGAGGCCCAGAGAAGTTAAGTGACTTGCCCAAAGTCACACAGCTGACAGTTGGCGGAGCCAGGATTTGAACCCATGACCTCTGACTCCAAAGCCCAAACTCTGTCCACTGAGCAATGCTGCATCTGCGCTTGGGAAGCATAAATCGGCAATGTATAGAGACAGTCCCATGAACTTCAACCTCGGATTGGTTCCTGCAGGTGGGATCTGATTCACTGGAACATTTGCCAATCATACGATGGAATCTGACACAGATAATGGATTAGTGCTTAGAACAGTGCCTAGTAAATTGTAAGCGCTTAACAAATATCAGAAATAATAATAACAAAAAATGAAGAATAAATAAAAAATAATACCATTATTATCAATATTATTATCATTTTTGTGGGTGTGCCTGCGTTTTCCTATCTGATCATCTTCTACCCAGCTGAGGAGGTTGAGTTAGGACCCTGCTAATTCATTCATTCATTCAGTCATATTTATTGAGCGCTTACTGTGTGCAAAGCACTGTACTAAGCGCTTGGGAAGTACAAATCGGTAACATATAGAGGCGGTCCCATGAACCTCAACCTCTGATTGGTTCCTGCAGGTGAGATCTGCTTCACTGGAACATCTGCCAATCATACGATAGAATCTGACACACATAGTGGATCAGGAGGGAGCCGGTCAATTTTCATGCTTAACACATGCATGTCTGCTCCAGCTTACCAGATAGAACCTAGGGGAGAGGGGTCCTCAAACCAAGTCTGATGACAAGCAAGAGATAAAAGGTCTGGATAATTTGTCATGAATATATAATATATGAATGATTTAAAGGATAGCTCTTCCTTCCTCAAGGATAGGCGGTCCTCCCCAGAAACTCTCATTACAGACTCTCGCCTGCCCCACCATCAACCCCTGGCCCATATCCCACCTCTGGCCTGGATGCCCTCCCTCCTCACATCTGCCAAACAGTCTCTCTTCCCCTCTTCAAAGCCCTACTGAGAGCTCACCTCCTTCAGGAAGTCTTTCCCTGACTAAGCCCCCCTTTTCCTTTTCTCCTCCTCCCCTCCCCATCACCCCTACTCCCTCCCTCTGCTCTACCCCATTCCCCTCCCCACAGCAGTGGTGTATATTTGTACATATTTATTACTATATTTATTTTATTAATGATGTATATATGGCTATAATTCTATTTGTCTATTTTGATGGCATTGATGCCCATCTACTTGTTTTGTTCTGTTGTCTGCCTCCCTCTTCTAGACTGTGAGCCCATTGTTGGGTAGGGATTGTCTCTATTTGTTGCCGAATTGTACTTTCCAAGTGCTTAGTATAGTGCTCAGCACACAGTAAGCACTCAATAAATAAGATTGAATGAATGAATGAATGAATGAGAGAGAGAGGAAGGAATCTGGAAGCCATGAAAAAACTCTTCAGCATTCTTCTGTGTCTGCCTTATAACAGTGCAGTGGAAAGTCCTATGAGGCACAGATAATTTGCTCAATGTTTAATGTTACTGGTAGTAGCAGCAATGCCATTTATTGGACACTGAGAGGCTAACGTCATGTTTACCCTTTCACAGTGGACTTCAAACCAAGAATGATGAGAGAATATGGGAAAATAAGGATGATAACTCAGTGTTAACTCAATGTGCCCAGCACAGGTGAATTTTGACTTGCAGCATTTCGCTTTCCACCCACTTGCCACTGCCCAAGCTAGGAATGGAATGGGTATGCTTCTGCTTGACTCTCCTTCCCTTAGCCGAGACTGGTAGAGTACTGGAAACTCTCTAGGTGCAGTCCTGAGAGGGACTGCCCACTGTAGGGGATCAATAAATACTATTGAATGACTGTTTTAATGTATTATCAGTTGTATACACTAAGCAATGTTAGGTGTTTAGCTCCAGCTTTTGAGAGGTCACTCGAAGTACAGTGCTAAGCGGTTAGTACAGTGCTCTGCACCCAGTAAGCACTCCATTCATTCAGTCGTATTTATTGAGCATGTACTGTGTGCAGAGCACTGTACTAAGCGCTTGGGAAGTACAAGTTGGCAATATATAGAGACGGTCCCATCCCAATCCCCATGAATCAGTTCCCCCATTTTTCAGGGAAATATAATTAATGAAATCAATTTTCCTGGAGTAAACCTTAATACTGAGCCTCTGTCATTTTCCCTTCGTATGGTGCCTTTTCAGTATTTGTTTCAAAAAAATTACAGTGATAATAAAAACAGTAAATATTTTGAAGAATAGGTGTCAGGTTCCTCCTTATGCCATTTCTGGGGTCTTCCCTGTCCTGCCGAAGTAGGGTGGGTAGAACCAACAGCAGCAGCCATGCTTGCCCTGGTGGTCCTTCCTCACCTGAGCCTTGAGGCCATGGAAGAGGTGCCTCCCTCCAGAGCACTCCGTTATCTTGCTTTAGGAGACCAGCATTGTCCTTTGGGAATGGAGTAGGTAGGTAGAACTTTAGGCATGGACTCCAAAGATTTTAGAAGGTTGGAAAGATATGGCCTTGCCCCCTACTGCACCTTTCTGCTCTCCTACTACAACCCAGCCTGCACACTTCACTCCTCTAATGCGAACCTGCTCACTGTACCTCGATCTCGTCTAACTTGCCCACGTCCTGCCTCTGGCCTGGAATACCCTCCCTTTTCACGTCTGACATTTACTCACCCCCACTTTCAGGGCCTTATTGAAGGCACATCTCCTCCAGGAGGCCTTCCCCAAGTAGGTCTTCATTTCCTCTTCTCCCACTCCCTTCTGTGTCACCTTTGCACTAAGATTTATTCCCCCTTTCCTCAGCCCCACAGCATTTATGTGGAGAAGCAGCATGGCTCAGGGGAAAGAGCCTGGGCTTTGGAGTCGGAGGTCATGGGTTCGAATCACGGCTCTGCCAATTGTCTGCTGTGTGACTTTGGGCAAGTTACTTAACTTCTCTGTGCCTCAGTTAACTCAACTGTCAAGTGGGGATTAAGACTGTGAGCCCCACGTGGGACAACCTGATTCACTCATTCATTCATTCAATCATATTCGTTCATTCAATCATATTTATTGAGCGCTTACTGTGTGCAGAGCACTGTACTAAGCGCTTGGGAAGTACAAGTTGGCAACGTATAGAGACGGTCCTTACCCAATAGTGGGCTTACAGTCTAGAAAGGGGAGACAGACAACAAAACAACACATATTAACAAAATAAAATAAATACAATAGTAAATATGTACAAGTGAAATAGAGTAATAAATCTGTACAGACATATATACAGGTGCTGTGGGAGGGGAAGGAGGTAGGGCAGGGAGGATGGGGATGGGGAGGAGGGGGAGAGAAAGGAAGGGGCTCAGTCTGGGAAGGCCTCCTGGAGGAGGTGAGCTCTCAATAGGGCCTTGAAGGGAGGAAGAGAGCTAGCTTGGCGGATGGGCAGAGGGAGGGCATTCCAGGCCAGGGGGAGGACGTGGGCCGGGGGTCGACAGCGGGACAGGCGAGAACTAGGCACAGCGAGGAGGTTAGTGGCAGAGGAGCGGAGAGTGCGGGCTGGGCTGTAGAAGGAAAGAAGGGAGGTGAGGTAGGAGGGGGCAAGGTGATGGACAGCCTGGAAGCCGAGAGTGAGGAGTTTTTGCCTGATGCGTAGGTTGATTGGTAGCCACAGGAGATTTTTGAGGAGGGGCGCAACATGCACAGAATGTTTCTGCACAGAGATGATCCGGGCAGCAGCGTTAAGTATAGATTGAAGTGGGGAGAGACTGGAGGATGGGAGATTAGAGTGGAGGCTGAGGCAGTAATCCAGTCGGGATAGGATGAGAGATTGAACCTGCAGGGTAGCGGTTTGGATGGAGAGGAAAGGGCAGATCTTGGCAATGTTGCGGAGGTGAGACTGGCAGGTTTTGGTGACGGATTGGATGTGAGGGGTGATCACCTGATTACCTTGTAACCTCCCCAGTGCTTAGAACAGTGCTCTGCACATACTGAGCGCTTAATAAATGTCATTGTATATATATATATATAATTTATATTAAAATTTGTCTCCTCTTTTAGATTGTGAGCTTGTTGTGGGGAGGGAATGTGTTTGACAACTCTGTTGTATTATAATCTCCCAAGAGCTTAGTACAGTGATCTACACACAGTAAACACTCAATAAATACAATTGGTTGACTCTTATGAATATTTGGAGTGTCAATCAGACTGCCTGAAAGCCTTTAGCCATAATGAATGAGGGCATTTGCTGTTTTTGCTGAGCTCATTTCCTTAACCTTTTTGACTTTTTTTTAAATTTCAACTTCCCTTATACAATCATTTATCTGCTAACAGTGGCACCTTTTCCCCATCTCCACCTTATTCCTAGGTCGTGAACCCACTGTGATGGGTGAAGGATGTTTGAACGATCATCCTCGTACTTTTCTCCAGCACTTGGTATGGTGCTCTGCATACAGTAGGCAGATAGAATAGTGTTCTGCATCTTCATTCATTCAATTATATTTATTGAGCGCTTACTGTGTACAGAGCACTGTACTAAGTGCTTGGGAGAGTACAATACAATAATAAACAGACACATTCCCTGCCCATAACAAGTTTACAGTCTAGAGGATGCACATAGTAGGCATCTTACAGTTCTCTATGCATGGTAGACCTTCGAAAAATGCTAATGGAGGAATTCATTAATACCTTATATATCAAACACATTTTTTTTCCAATTTTGGAAACCGAATGTTTCAAAATGAGTTTTGTTTGTATGGTATTTGTTCAATACTGATTACATGCCAGGAACTGTACTAAACACTGGGGTAGATACAAGCTAATCATGTTGGGCTCACAGTCTCAGTCACCGTTTTATAGATGAGGTAACTGAGGTACATAGAAGTTAAGTGACTTGCCCAAGGTCACACAGCTGAGTAGTGATGGAACTAGGAATAGAACCAGGTCCTTCTGATTCCAAGGTCAGTGCTCCTTCCACTGGACCAAGCTCTATCCCAAGGCTTTTCAAGTTTTCCAAGGGTTTAAAGGATTCAGAACCTCATCCATTCTCCTTAACCTTTTAAAAGCTTTCAATTTCCTCCAGATTCTGGAAAGTAAAAATCAGTCTACTTCATTTCGTTTTGATTCATCAATCTTTAGTTTGAGTATAATAATTGTGGTACTTGTTAAGTACTTGATGAACGCCAAGCACTGTAATAAGCAGCGGTGTCGTTATAAAAGAATCAGGCCAAACACGTTCCCTGTCCCATGGGGGGATCACAGTGTAAGGGGAAGCAAGAACAGGTACTGAATCTCCATTTTACAGAAGAGGTAACAGAAGACCAAAGAGGTTAAGTGGCTTGACCACCCAGAGAGGTTAAGAGGTCACACAGCAGGCAAGTGGTGGAGCCATGATTAGAACCCAATTCCTCAGACTCCAAAGCCCTTACTCTTTCCACCAGGCTACCCTACTTCTCACGGATATATTTCATAAGGACACACTTGTATTAGTATCTTTCTTTTTCAGATTTACCCTTCCAGGCCTACAACTTTCACTGGAAGTTCTAGCTGTACATCCCTTTTTCACATTACGGTTTAAGCAATATTTGATCTATTATCTGCTCTTATAAATCTATGGAAGATGTAACTAACTGTTGATCAGAACTGGATAATTTCTTATAAAAGACACTTCACTACCTTCCTCTACTTCCAACTTAATCCAGTAGCAGCAACAGCCAGCATAGTTGATCAGCCAAGGAATAGACAGCAAGGCAGGTGATGGTGTGGGTTGACTCAAATTCATTCATTCATTCAATTGTATTTATTGAGCACTTACTGTGTGCAGAGCACTGTACTAAGCGCTTGGGAAGTACAAGTTGGCAACATATAGAGACGGTCCCTACCCAACAGCGGGCTCACAGTCTAGAAGGGGGAGACAGACTACAAAACAAAACATATTACCAAAATAAAATAAATAGAATAAATATATACAAGTAAAATAAATAGAGTAATGAATACGTACAAACATATATACATATATACAGGTGATTCCATGTCCACAGGAGGTGGCTGCCTGTTTTTTATGGCATTTGTTAAACACTTAACTTTGTTCCAGACACTGTAGTAAGTGTTGGAGGAGATAGAAGCTAATCAGGTTGGACACAGTCCCTGTCCCAAATGGGGCTTGCAATATTAATTCCCGTTTTACAGATGAGAGAACTGAGGTCCAGAGAAGTCAAGTAACTTGTCAAGTCACACAGCAGACAAGTAGCAGAACTGGAATTAGAATCCAGGTCCTTCTTACTCCCAGGCCCGTGCTCTATCATCTGGGCCACGCTGCTTCCCTGTCCAGCCACACCCTTACCCTGGTCCCGCTACTAGTAAAATACTCTATTTTTCTACTATTATGAAAATCACTGTATTTGGTTTTCTCTCTTTCCAAGTATTTCAAGAGGAGATCTCCCACCCTCTTACCAAAATTTTTGTCCACCACCTGCGCCTCTGACCTCATCCCTTTGCAGTTTATCAAAACACTTGCCCTCTTCCTTACTCTCTCCCGACTCCGTCTTCAACCTTTCACTTTCTAATAGTTCCTAGAAGAGCAGCATGGTGTAGTGGATAAAGCACGGGCATGGGTTCTAATCCTGGCTCTGCCATTTGTCTCCTGTGTGACTTGGGTAAGTCACTTCACTTTTCCGTGTCTCAGTTACCTCATCTGTATAATGGGGATGGAGACTTTGAGCCCCACATGGGACAGGGACTTTGTCCAAACTGATTTACTGTGTCTACCCCAGCACTCAGTATGGTGCCTGGTGCATAGTAAGTGCTTAACAAATACCATGGTTATTATTGTTATTATTATTAAGGTTTTCAAACATGACCATGTCTCCCCTATCCTAAAATGCCCTCCTTTGACCCCACAACCCTCTCCAATTATTTCCCCACCTCACTCCTACCATTTTTCTCCCAAGTCCTAGAGTGAGGTGTCTCCTCCACTTCAACTCAGCCAATTCTCTCACTGAATCCCTCCAATCTGTCTTCTGCCCCCTTCAATCCGTGGAAACTGCCTTCTCTAAGGTCATCAATGACATTCTTCCTGCTAAATCCATTGGCCTCTACTCCATCTTAATATTCCTTGACCTTTCGGCTGCCTTAGACCCTGTCGACCAAACACTTCTCCTGGAAACATTATCCAAATATGGCTTCACTAACACTCTTCTCTCCTGGTTCTCTTTCTATCTCTTTGGCTGCTTTTTCTCAGTATCTTTCACATGCTCTTCCTCTGCCTTCCACTCCCTAATTCTGGGTATCCCTCCAGGCTCAGCTCTGGGTACCCTTCTGTTCTTCATCTGCACCCAGCCCCTTAGAGAACTCATTTTCTTCCACGACTTTACTTACCAACTCTACATGGATGATTCTCAGGTCAAACTCTCCAGACCTGACCTCACTCCTTTTCTGCAGCCTTGCATTTCCTCCTGCCTTCAGAACATCTCTACTTTGATATCCTACCAAGCATCTCAAACCGAACATATCCAAAATGGAAGTCCTCATCTTCTCACCTAAACCCTGTCTTCCCCTTGTCATTCTCATCACTGTAGACAACACCACTATCCTCCCTCCCTCACAAGCCTATAACCTTGGCATTTCCTCAATGCATCTCTCTTACTTAACTCACTTACTCAGTGTTAACAAATCCTGTCAGTTCTACCTTCATAACATCTCTAGAACCCATCCTGTCCTCTCTATTCAAACTGATACTATGCCGATCCAAGCACTTTTACCCTGTGTTGAATACTGTATCAACCTCCTCTCTAATCCTCCTGCCTCTTGCCTCTCTCCACGCCAATCCTCATTTCACTTTGCTTACAGTATCATTTTTCTAAAAAAAAATCAGTCCATGTTTCTGCATTTCCCATGAAACTCCAGTGATTGTACATCCACCTCCACATCAAACACAAACTCCTTCCCATCAGCTTTAAAGCATTCAGTCAGGTCACCACCTTCTATCTTACCTCATTGACTTTCTACTACAACCTAGCCCACACACATCGCTCCTCCAACACCAACCTACTCATTGTACTTCAATCTCATCTCACCACTGACCCCTTGTCCATGCTCTCTTTCTGGTCTTAAACTCCTCCCCTATTTATATCTGACAGACTATCACTCTTTTCACCTTCAAAGCCTTATTAAAATCACATCTCGTCCAGGAAACCTTCCCTGACTAAGCCTTCCTTTCCCCATACTCCCTCTTCCTCCTGTGTTGCCTATGAATTTGGAACTGTACTCTTAAAACACTTGATATTCACCCCACTCTCAGTCCCACAGCACTTATGTACAGATCCAAAATTTATTTTAATATCTGTCTCATCCTCTAGATGGTAAGCACACTGTGGGCAGGAACATGTTTATCAACCCTGTTGCACTGTACTCTCCCAAGTGTTTAGTATAGTGCTGTGCACAAGTGAGCACTCAATAAATTCATTCATTCATTCATTCAATCGTATTTATTGAGTGCTTACTGTGTGCAGAGCACTGTACTAAGCGCTTGGGAAGTACAAGTTGACAACATATAGAAACGGTCACTACCCAACAACGGGGTCACAGTCTTGAAGGGGAAGACAGGCAACAAAACAAAACATGTAGACAGGTGTCAAAGTCATCAGAACAAATAGAATTAAAGCTATATGCACATCATTAGCAAAATACATAGAATAGTAAATATGTACAAGTAAAATAGAGTAATAAATCTGTACAAATATATATGCAAGTTCTGTGGGGAGGGGAAGGAGGTAGGGCAGGGGGTGGGGAGGAGGAGAGGAAAAAGGGGGATCAGTCTGGGAAGGCCTCTTGAAGAAGGTGAGCTCTCAGTAGGGCTTTGAAGGGAGGAAGAAAGCTAGCTTGGCGGATGTATGGAGGGAGGGCATTCCAGGCCAGGGGGAGGATGTGGGCCATGGGTCGACAGTGGGACAGACGAGAACGAGGTACAGTGAGGAGGTTAGCGGCAGAGGAGTGGAGGGTGTGGGCTGGGTTGTAGAAGGAGAGAAGGGAGGTGAGGTAGGAGGGGATGAGGTGATGGAGAGCCTTGAAGCCAAGAGTGAGGAGTTTTTGCTTGATGCTTAGGTTGACAGGCAGCCACTGGAGATTTTTGAGGAGGGGAGTAACATGCCCTGAGCGTTTCTGCACAAAGATGATGCAGGCAGCAGAGTGAAATATAGAGGAGGCTGATGCAGTAATCCAGTCGGGATAAGATGAGAGATTGAACCAGCAAGGTAGCGGTTTGGATAGAGAGGAAAGGGTGGATCTTGGCGATGTTGTGGAGGTGAGACCGGCAGGTTTTGGTGATGGATTGGATGTGTGGGGTGAATGAGAGAGCGGGGTCGAGGATGGCATGATTGATTGATGCCCATCACCTTCAATCTCCTTTCTTTACAAGGTGTCATATACCTTCTCAACATCCTAGCAATGCTGCCTCCTCTTTCAACATTCCTGTTGCAGGATATTCATTTATTCACTCATTCATTCAATCAGTCATATTCACTGAGTGCTTGTTGAGTGCAAAGCACTATATTAAGCACTTGGGAGAGCACAATATAACAATAAACAGACAGATGATCTCAATTTTAAAGTGCTACATACTCAAATTCTCAAGCAGAACCCTCTCTTCATTAACTATTTCGTTCATTCAATCATATTTATTGAGTGCTTACTGGGTGCAAAGCACTGTACTAATCAATTGGGACAGTACCATATAACAACAGGTATATTCCTGCCCAGGACAAGCTGGTTCACACCTCAAAGAGCAAAAACTGGAGCATACTCACAGGGATTCTCCCAGACTCAACAACTTATTATACTTCATCCTATGCTGCTGATAAGCATGCTAAACATGCATTTTAAAAATCTTATCTCTTACTGAGTGCACACACATCCATATCCAGGAATTCACTTATCTTTTTGCTTTATAGGTTTCTGTGTGGAATTAACCCAGCTTAAAAACATGTTATTAGAAAAAATGTGTTAGAATGAATTTAGACTGAATAAAAATTGTACCGTATAGATTTTTCCTCTAAAATCAACCTCTTGGATTTACATTTTCAATAGGGATGCACATTCAATATCTGCTTCTTAAAGGTTTTATCTCTTGCCTCTGGTATTTTCAAGTTCTAAGAAGGCCTGTGTATTTATAATTTGGGGTTGGGAGGGATAGGTTACACTTTACCATCAGAAAATTCACATTTTGCAGATGCTATCTCTCCCTCACTGCACGTTCTTTCCTCCAAAGTGCACACTGAACTTATGATAATTGCCATATGGACATGCCTAGAGACCAGAGTCTTTGGCATGCAATGCATAGCATGAACAACAGTAGTAGTGTGAGTTTTCCCACACTCCCCTGCCAACATGTCCTAACTTTGACCTGCGGAGACCACCTCATGGTTTGACTGGGAAGTTCAACCTCATAGCCCAGCTCAAAATCCTTGGTTTCTCTCAGGCAAGGGTGTTAATTAGTGACAAATGTGGTGGTGGTTTCATAATGTGGACACTTGTCCACTAGGAATTGGAGCTGAGACCACCAATCCATTCTCCCCCAACCACTCTGAACAGCTTTCAGATGTTAATCATTTCTGGTCATTATATGGATTGGATCTGAGTTGGCAATCATAAAAAGAAAGACTCTGTATTCCATTACCTTTCCCCCTGACCCATGTGATCTCCCCACAAATGCTGCTTGTTTTTCAGATATGTTGTTGGGTTGATTACAGATTGGCAATTATAGGGAAACAAGTTGACATTTGCATTTTATCGGCTTTGTAGTTGAGATAGTTGTGGGATCGACTGGAATGTTTGTAGGAGCAACCTCAACTAATCTGTATTCAAGAAGCCCAGATTCATTGAAATGATATAGTTTTGCAATTTTTTCTACGTTTCATGCCATTCACTATAGTACTTATTGCAACTCTGATACTAAGCTTTTTGAAATTTACTATTCTATCTCTACACCATTAATCCAGTTAGCAGTTAGCTGTTGTGAACATGCAAACCTCTCTCAGACCAAGTCCCTCCTACCAACTCTGTTATATGGTACTCTCCCAAGTGATTATTATACCTCTCTGCCCACAGTAAGTGCTCAATAAAAACCATTGATGTTGATGATGATGATATACATCTTCAGGCAACATGCAGAGGGCCCAAAAAGTGTTATTCCTGCTGGTCGTTTCTTCAAGTTATACTACCTGAATATTGGCTCAATAAAGTGGAAGTGAATGAATCTCACAAGAGCCCAAAGCTCAATATCTGTAAAACTGAATCCACTACATTCTTAAACTTGGTAACATGAAGAAGGAGCGAAATGTGCTAATGTTGGTATGAGGTCACATTAATTTGTTAACAAAGGCCTGAGGGTTATTACCCCTTTTTCCTGGCACCATCAGATATTTCCCAGTATATTCTTGAGCCGGTTTCTTCTGATTCCCCTCAAAATATAGGCTTTTCTTGGGGCCACATCTCTCTGTACTATTCTTGAAATCGGTTTTCATATCATGCCACCACATTCGATTTTAACCTTGCAATGCTTGAGTTTGTGTTGCCGGGAAAGAAGAAATCAGTTCATCCCATAAATAGCAGAAACCTGGTCCATTCTGAAGTGTGTGTCTGTTTCAGATCATTTGAGAGGCCAATGGTTCTATTCTGCATCTTCTGAAACATAAATATAAACTATGTATAACTGAGAATGCCCATATAAACTGTATATACTGCATCTAAATGCAAATATATACAGTCTATATGTGTATACACACATGCACACACATCCAACACATACACTAAACATATCACCTTCCCCAGATATAGAATCTATTTCATAGAGGTTACATGTTTGTTTCAATTAAATATTAAATTCATCATATTTAGCAGCTAAAGACCACAGTGAACAGTTGCTCTCTAATGGTTAAATGCCCTTTGGATTTGCAGCTCTTTGATTTATTGGAAGAAACCTGCTGGCAGTACATACCGTGGAGCTGATTAATGTCAACTTCTGTCATCAGTTTCCACTTAGATACTTGGCCAGCTCTGACATCTCCTCCCTTAAGGATCCAGAAGAATTCAGGGATTGATCCAAGAGCACTGCTGGCATGGGATTTGCAGAATGTGGTGCTTGCAAAATAAGGAAGATAAATGGAAGTAAAATTCCATGTTCTCTACCGGACTTGTTTCTTTAACTCATTTCTCTAGAAAAACAGCCTGATGCCAGGACCACACCAGCAAGGGAAACAAATCAATAACATGTTCACTGGTTTTTTTACAGATGTCTTGCATTTCCTGTGCTGCTTTATGTGCTGCCTTGTAGCTTGTCAGATGGGGAAAGAATTCCAGTTAGAATGCAGAGTTAACTTAGCTGTCCAGATTTACACTTTCCACTGTCCTTGGGAGTGTCCTCTTCTGCTCTGAGGTGCCAACTGGTTTGCGAAGAGGTGGGCTGGTGGGAGCAGGAGGCTCTCTGTCTATTAGCTCAATGACACTGATCAAATACGAGCACTTCATAGTGATCGGCAGTCTTCACGTTCACCAACTCCTGCCCACGTGTTTTGTATTTCTTAAGGTAATGCGGGGTAATGTTTTTTCCAGGAGAAACCATGACCCATTGGCATCAAATTTAAGGCAAACAGAATTTTCTGCATGTTTTCTCTAACATGGCCTTTCCCCCCGTTATTTTCACTGGGAGAAAATGACCATTATTGAGTTTCTTGTGAGAACCCAATTCTTGTTCCACCCTCCGAGTTTTGCAGTTAAAGAATGACATAAAAGTTGAAGAAGAAACTGATTTGGTCCTTCCCAGGGCCATTTCAGAAGAACATTGTAAATGACTTGTTGGGATGTGGTGGAGGAATGTCATTATCTGGAAGAGTTGAATGACTTCAAAATACCAACCTTCAGGGATTGTGATTCTCATCATTTGATCATTAGAATCCTACAGCATTTTGTATCCCCCAAAGAAGTAAAGAGTATAAAGGACAATCTCTTCCTGTTGATGCTGTGAAGTCTCAAAATGGTCATAATGGGACCAGTCATCGCCTCTTGTCCTAAGGACAGGGGCAGATCTGTCATTTCACCCAAGAGACACCTAGTTCAGTGCTGTCACTGAGTTAAAAAAAATGAAGTTCTGTTTCATTCAATCGTATTTATTGAGCGCTGAGTGTGTGCCAAACACTGCAGTAAGCATAATCATGCTTGTGCTGTTCCTAGGGAGAACTCACTCCTGTGATCAAACAAAGCATCACACCATGTTGCACTCTTCAAACTGTGTTTCAGTGTACCTAATTTACAGGATACAAGTCTTAATCAAAAACACATTGTACCTCATTTTGTATTAGTATGCACTTAATATTCACCCCACCCTCAGCCCCACAGCATTTAAGTACATACCTAAAATTTAATTTTATTTATGTGAATTGTATTTATATTAGTGTCTGTCCCCTTACTGTAACCTCCCTATTGGCAGGGAACGTACCTTTTGTATTCTCTCCCAAGCACTTAGTACAGTGTTCTGCACACAATGAGTACTCGATATAAACTAATGATAGTCATTTAAATCCTTATATTAAAATGAACAATGTTACTAATAGTATTCATTCAGTGCTTTTCTGTTTCAAAGCAATGTTAAGTCCTATGTAGAGTCAGGAAAATTGGATTGTATACAATCTCTGCCCAGCATAAGGCTCATAATCAAAGAGGTGGAGAAAACAGGTCTATTTTTCCCATTTTACAGGTTGGGAAACCGAGGCCAAGAGAGACTAATTGGCTTTTTCAAATCATGCAGAAGGAGCAGCAAATGGAGGATTAAAGCCTGGGTTTCATAACTCCCAGATTTATGCTCTTTCCACTAGACAGCACTGCCTCCTGAAAAGTATGTTTACTCATAAATGATTGCCCCTCTTCCAACTCCCACTCTCGGGTCCCAAGTGCCAGCTGGGGAGAAATCTGCCACTGACTGTGGGTAACTGAATTAAAAATAGTTGTCTACATTTTCCTGAAGATTTTACAAGTGTTACAATAATCCTCCCAATAGCAGATCAATTTGTCAATCAATCCATCAATCAGTGGCATTTATTGAGTGCTTATTATGTGCAGAGCACTGTACTATGACCTGGGGAGAGTACAATGCAACAGTTTTTAGGCACGTTCCCAGCCGGTAAGTTTGTCAAACTGTTGAATGTATTTTCCCCGCTCTTAAGCTTAACGATTCTAATCCTTTTTGCAGTGAAAGATGAGGTGTCAAACTTCCTTTTCACCATCCTTTACTATAGTATAAATTCTTTTTAAAATTCCTGCTCATCATTGCCATTAGCTGGTGACAAAGTCAGAGGTAGAGTGAAAAACAGAACAGTGCCAAGCTGCTCTTTGCTACAAACCAGTTCATGGGAACGTTTTTACTGAAAAAAAATATAAGGTTACTGGAATCAGAGAAGAAACAGTCTGTGTTGCAGATGGCAGCATTTCAAAGCATATGTGGCAGCACTGTGAATGAAGATAACATGCTTCAGGGTCATCTGACTTAACTGAGGAAAGCCATGCGATCATTCTCGTGTAAGTAAAGCAGAATGTTTGTGTCTAATTTTTCTGCCACTATATGGAGGGTAAGTCATGTTGATTCTTTTAAATATAAAGTAACATTAACAATTGAAAATGTTTAATTCACATACTAAAACTTTTCTTTACAGGATTAAATATCAATTATCCAGGCAATGGTTTATTTTGGTTTCAAGGCATTTGTCTTTTTTCTTTATATATGTAGAAAAAATGATGTAGGAAGAAAACAATACTTTTAAGCCCTTTGCTGGAAAATGGAGATATTTGCTCTAATTCAACAGGTAAAACCTAAATTTTTGCAAACTGGAAAAAAAATGTTCAATACTACTGTACACATCTCACCTATTATGTGCAGGTTCTCACACTATTTGCATATGTAGAGAAAGATGCATCACTATTCATTTGACAGTAAGCATTTTTTAAAGGTATTTGTTAAGTGCTTACTACGTATCAGGCACTCTTTGAAGTTCTGGGGTAGATACAAGGTAATCAGGTTGGACACAGTCCCTGTCCCACATGGGGTTCACAGTCATAATCACCATTTTACAGGTGAAGCAACTGAGGCACAGAGAAGTGAAGTGACTTGTCCAGGATCATATAGCAGATAAGTGGTGGAGTCAGTACTAGAACCCAGGTCTTTCTGAGTCCCAGGCCCATGCTCTATCCACTGGACCACACTGCTACTCTTCTTGACTGCTGAATATATTTAGCGTATGCACATAGGAGAGTTTAACAAAAGTAAAAAAAAATGCATGATTTCTGCCTTTGCAGAGTTTATAATCTAATGTTGGCAATAGACGGACATAAAATATATAATAATAATTTCAGTATTTATTAAGCTCTTACTAAGGGCTGAGACAGATATAAACTAATCAGGTTGGATACAGTCCCTGTCATTCACTCAATCATCTATAGAATTTATTAAGTGCTTACTGTGTGCAGAGCACTGTGCTAAGCGCTTGGGAAAGTACACTATAATTATAAAGAATGACAATCCCTGCCCACAACGAGCTCACAGTCTAGGGTTGGGGGGTGGCTTACATGGGGCTCACAGTATTAATCCTCATTTTATAGATGAGGGAACTGAGGCACAGCAAATTTAAGTGACTTGCTCAAGGTCACACAGAACAGACAAATAAAGGAGTCTCACAAGCCCGTAACCTTGGTGTTATCCTTGACTCTGCTCTCTCATTCAAACCACATATTCCATTCATTACTAAATCATGTTGGCTCCACCGTCACATCATCGCTAAAATCCGCCCTTTCCTCTCCATCCAAACTGTACCACATTAATAAAATCACTCATCCTAATCCACCTGGGTTACTGCATCAATTACTGCATCAACCTCCTTGCTGACCTCCCAGCCTCCCGTCTCTCTCCGTCATTTTCATACTTCACTCTGCTTCCTGGATCATTCTTCCTCAGAAATGTTCAGGACATGTCACCCTGCATCTCAAAAGACTCCGTGTTGCCTATCCACCTCTGCATCAAACAAAAACTCCTCATTGGCTTTAAAGCACTCCACCACCTTGCCCCCTTCTACCTCACATCCCTACTCACCTTCTACAACCCAGCCTGCACACTTTGCTCCTTTAATGCTGACCTTATCACTGTGCCTCGAACTTGCCTTTCTCCCCACCTACTCCCAGCCCATGTCCCACCTCTGGCATGGAATGCCCTCCCTCCTCAAATCTGACAGACAATTACTCTCCCCCACTTCAAAGCCTTATTGAAGGCACATTTTCTCCAAGAGGCCTTCCCTAACTAAGCCCCTTCTTTCCTCTTCTCCCACTCCCTTCTGCATCGTCCTGATTTGCTTCCTTTTCTCTTTGCCCCACCACACAGCCCCATAGCACTTATTATATTAGTAATTTATATCAGTAATTTATTTATTCGTATCAATGTCTGTCTCCCCGGCTCCCCCTCCCCTGGCCTGTAAGCTCCTTGTGAGCAGGGAATGTGCCTGTTTTTTGTTGTACTCTCCCAGGAGCTCAGTACAGTGCTTTCACAGAGTAAGTGCTCAATAAATACAATTCAAGGAATGAATGAATGAATTAATTAATTAATGAATTAATTAATTAATTAATTAGTTCTCCATGGCTCTTCTCTCCCTGGCTCTCTGCTCACTCCTCCCAAGAGTTCCTCAGTGTCAGTTTCCTGGTGAAATAGCAGGATTGTTACTGATTCAAAGTACACTGACACAAGTTCTGAAAATCAACCAATATTCTTGTTGAGTTAATATTAAAGATTACAGTTAGTAGTAGTTGTGATGGTATTTATTAAGTGCTTACTGTGTACAGAGTAGTGTATTAACTGCTGAGAGAAAATACATAATTGGGAATTAGATGTGGCCCCTATCTCTCAGAGGTAAAGACTAACACAAAATGGGCTCCATTCCATCCCACTTTCCAGATTGTCTTTTCAGTTGGATTTCTTCTGGCTGATATGCTATTAATGAATCCATTTGTGCACAAACTCTTTTCTCCCAGGAGTTTCAGGAAGCCAATGGATGAGAGAATGATCAGCAGATGGTTTGAGATCCCCTGGTGACAGGCAGCCTTTTATATTAAAATCCTACTAAAATCCATATTCCAGAAATATCTAGGCATAATACCTAAATTTAGGATAATATCTAATATCAAAACAAAAATGAATGGATTGCCAAGTGGGCATTCAAGCAGATAAATGTGGGCATGACTCCAGATGCCCTTTGCGTAAATCATCTGTTGCTTCGTCATCCTAAAAAAGATCTCTATACTTGTACGACACTTTAAATTTCATTCAGCAGTCATGAATGGAAAAAAGCACAGTTCCAACGAGTGGATATCTCTCTGTTGACATTGGGCTGTCCACTCATCTATGATTCACTAATCTCCTCAAAATGCTCTCATTCCCACACACAAAAGCTCTAACTTGAGTATGTCTGCTCAGACCCTCAGTTTATATGAGGCCTTTGGTGCACGACTAGGGGAATGGGACACAAACAGCCATCCCCTGCCTGACCCAGTTCCCTTCCACCCCAGCACCCCTTCTTTCAACTGTTCTTTTGAATCCCGCTTAACCTGTAATAATAATAATGACATTTATTAAATGCTCACTATGTGCAAAGCACTGTTCTAAGCGCTGGGGAGGTTACAAGGTGATCAGGTTGTCCCACGGGGGGCTCACAGTCTTTAATCCCCATTTTACAGATGAGGGAACTGAGGCCCAGAGAAGTTAAGTGACTTGCTCAAAGTCATACAGCTGACAGTTGGCGGAGCCGGGATTTGAACCCATGACCTCTGACTCCAAAGCCCGGTTTCTTTCCACTGAGCCACACTGCTTCAACCTATGTTGTCATGACATCACTGGCAGTCTGGCCTAGTGGAGATAACACGGGCCTAGGAGTCAGAGGACCTGGGTTCTAATCTCACTTCTGCCAATCTCTTGCTGTGTGGCCTTGGGCAAGTAACAGCTCCTCTGGGCCTCAGTTCCCTCAACTGTAAAATGGGGATTCAATGCCTGTTCTCCATCCTAGTAATAATGAAAGCTCCATGTGATATAGGGACTATGTCCAACCTGATTAACTTGTATCCTTCCAGTGGTTAGAATAGTGCTTGACACAAAGTAAGCACTTAACAAACACAATAATAATGATAATTATAAGGTGCAAAGAGAAGGTGCTTTGTGTAGTGAAAAGCACCTTGATGTAGTGGATTGAGCGTGAGCCTGGGAATCAGAAGGTCATGGGTTCTAATCCCAAATCAACCACTTGTCAGCTGTGTGATCTTGGGCAAGGCACTTTACTTCTCTGTGCCTCAGTTACCTCATCTTCAAAATGGGGTTTGAGACTGTGAGCCCCACGACGGACAGGGACTGTGTCCAACTGGATTTTTTTGTATCCACCCCAGCCCGTAGTACAGTGCCTGGTATATAGAAAGAACTTAACAAATACCATCATTATTATTCTGCGATAATACAGATAGTACCTAACACTGAGATAGATTTGGATTCCGTTTCGTTTGCCCTGCTTAAATTCAATTCCCAACTAATCATGCTGGGTCTCTGTCAGAAGTACCCACAGGGTCCTGAATTTCTCCGCACACCCCCCAGCCTCCCCCCAGCTTGCTCCCTGCCCCCACCTACACTGCTCCTTGTGTGCCCCACTCCTGACCCCACAAACACACTGAGTCACTGCAGGAGCAGGCTAGTGGCCAAAGGGATGACCAGCACACTGCTGACCCACCCCACTTTGCAATCTCTAGCGGGGGCAGGTGCTTCCGCAGGTCAAAATCTACTTCTTCCAAAAAATAAAAAAAATCCACTTGTTTCATTCTGGAGATCATCCTCATCAGCAGCAGCAGCTGCATCATGGAGAAGCAGTGTGGATCAGTGGAAAGAGCATGGGTTTTGGAGTCAGAGGTCAGGGGTTCAAATCCCGGCTCCGTGAATTGTCAGCTGTGTGACTTTGGGCAAGTCACTTAACTTCTCTGGGCCTCAGTTACCTCATCTGTAAAATGGGGATTAAGACTGTGAGCCCCCCGTGCGACAACCAGATCACCTTGTAACCTCCCCTGCACTTAGAACAGTGATTTGCACATAGTAAGCACTTAATAAATGCCATCATTATTATTATTATCATCGTGAGTATTTATTGATCATTTACTGGGTGCAGAGCATTGTACTAACAGCTTGAGAGAGTACAATACAATGAGCTTCAGTGACAGGAATCGACTGCCTAATCACTTGGTGTACAGGTTTCCTGGGCCATTGTGGGGCACAAAACCACAGCTGTCATTCATTCATTCATTCAATTGTATTTTTTTAAGTGTTTACTATGTGCAGTACACTGTACTAAGATTTTGGGAAAGTACAATGCAACAATAAAGAGTGGCAATCCCTGCCCACAATGAGCTCCCCCTCATCTAACTATGGGAGCAGGACAAAGCTTCAAAGCCCCTCATAAAAACTCTTTACCAAGACTTTCTTCAGGGCTTGTGGGCCCAGTTTACCCTCCAGTCAAGCCAACCCACAGAGACCTAGCCTAAAAATTAGGGGAACTGCTACAAATAGCAATCAATCATTGATAAAACACTTGTTCCCATGCTCTGAATAGTTGAGTAGCTATTTTCCGTATCAGTAGATGTTGATAGTTTGATAAATGTTTATTAATGGAGTGACATCATAAAAAAGATTGAATTTGGGTACAAATGGAACCAAGGTCTGGCAGTGCCAAAATGAACTATAAATTCAAACATTAACATTAGGAGTATTTTTCTAAATAAGGGCAAAGAACAGTGCCTGAGTCTGAAACAAATAATTTGGTTTTGTATAATTTGATTTCACTAGAGACAGGCTGAAGGCCTACCACTTAAAAATAGGGAGAAAAAAATAGGGCGATGGTGAAGGTAAAACAGAACTATATGCTAGCTTTGCCATTGAGTAGGTTAAATGACTTAACAGGATTTTCTATTTGCTCATTTATGGGTTTTTATCCACTAACACTGATAGACCAATTTTGGTTATATCTAGACCAAATTTTAGGTGGCAACATCTTTTAACATCTTAGATTGTCTTTGGTTAGAATTTAAAAGCAGCTATAGTAGAATTTGCCAATAGTGGATTTCATATAGAAAACTAAAGTGAGACTCTCCCGGTATACAATAAATAACAAAGTTCAGGCATGCCCCTGGATTTTCTTTGAGAATGTGGTTGCATTACAAATGGTTTTATTGTGGAGTATGATTTCTCTCAGACTTACATGTTATACATTAGGATACATTCCAGAACCTCTGTCAGAGTGATGTGAAATCCCTTTATGTAGAATATATTGCAATGCTAAATATCATAAAACTATTGTTTGATCTTTATGGAGGAAATTCAAAGCATAGCATCACAATTTCAAATAAAGGAGGGGGCAGGGATAGGCGTATGAGCTTTTCCTAGGAGGTTGCAGAAATAGAAGATTGTTCTGTTGAGAGTGGTAGTAGTTTAGTGAAGAATTTGTCCAATTTAAGTTAAACAGCAGCCTCCTCTTCTAATAGGCTAACTTGTTTCCATCCCACTCTCCTCTACTCTCAATTGGGGTTTTCTTCTTTAGTCATCATAAAACTGGATGACAAACTTATTTGACTCCAAAAAACAAATGTTTTCTACCAATGCAGCTGCCTAGGGTGTGGGGTGGATACTCATTCTAAATTCAAACCTACATGGCATCAAAATGGGAAACAAGGACCTGGACATTTCTTCATAAATATTTCAGAAATAAAAAGTTTTACAAGGCAATTAGTTGACTCTTTGGATGATATGCTCAAAGGAAAAGAGTTTCTCGTTTAACCATGAAGAGGTCTGTTTTTTTTTTTTTTAAATACCTATCAAAGATAAACATTTCCAGTATATGATTATTTTTAAGGGCTACTCTGTTTGCATTTACTGCTCAGAAAAGTTACGGTATTTTTCTGCGGTGAGTTCTGATAGAAAGTCCATCGGACATTATAATGGCCAGGGGCAGAGTTGCATTTTGTTCATTATACTTATATACATGTAGTTTAGAACCCTGGATGGTCTATAAGGGATAGAGCTTAAATCTGCCCCTTGAGTAAATGATTTTTTAGTTAATCACTTGAAAATGCGATACTGCAGGAATTTCAGAAGGTCTTGAAAGTGGTTTGGAGTTGCAGTAGGAAAGCAGGGCAGATAGTGTGTTTTTCCTAATCGAGGTCCTCTAAGGTACTGGTATTTCTTCCATCTCGTGATATTATACCCCAATGTCAAACCCTTTATAGCTCTTTGAGACTGTTGTGTGATCTTGGGCAAGTCACTTAACTTCTCTATGCCTCAGTTCCCTCATCTGTAATTGGGGATTAAGATTGTGAGCCCCATGTGGGTCATGGACTGTGTCCAACCTGATTAGCTTGTGCTTATCCCAATGCTTAATATAGTGCCTGGCACATAGTAAGAGCTTAACAAATACTAAAAAAGAAAAAAAAAAACAAGACCCAGTAAGGTCAGTTTGTCCCCAGTGGATCAAAGACAAGGAGGCATTTGTAATTGGAGGCTTTTGGATTTGGGAGATAGAAGGGAAGTGGGTGTGCCTTCAGTGTTTGAGTACTATGGGCTAAGATTTCTAAGAGAGTCCTGTGTGCCTCTGAAAGCATCCCTTCTGACTTAACTGGAGGCCCACCTTTAAGCAGAAGAATGCACTTAATGACTTCCTTAGCTCCACATTTCTGTTCCTCTGATGATTCTTATATCACTGTTAGAAGTTTCTTCCCAGAGTTTCTTCCCAGATTGACAGAATATAATACATTGTCTCACTTTGCAGCTCCTCATGAGCTAATGGGTAATTTTTTGAGTCAGCCAGAACATTTATTAGGCTACCGTTATTTATCTGCTATTGCAGAACACAAATAGAGGCCCTTTCATTTTCTAGAAATCAGTGCTCTGCAACCAGTAAGCACTCAATAAATATGATTGAATGAATGAATTAATTAAAAGGAGCACCATATCATTCCTACTATTTTTCTTCCATAATATAATTTTAAGCATCTCAATAACACTGGCATTTTAGGCACCATAATAGAATTTTTCAGGGCTGTAAAAATACTACTTTGAACAGATTTTCCTCAGGAGTTTGCTGTTGCCACTTAATTGCCAGAACAATTCTAAGTGCTTTCTCTGGCTCCTGGTCCTCTAGACTGTAAGTGCCTTGTGGACAGGAATGTGTCTACCAACTCTGCTGGATTGTACTCTCCCAAGCACTTAGTACAGTGCTCTTCACACAGTAAGTACTCAATATATATTATTGATTGATTGTGCCAACATCACCCTTGGACATATTAGCACTTTTCTCATTGCTAGGTTCCTACACCTATTTGGCCTCTCTATTTGGAACTTGGTTTCAAGAATACCCTTTTGGACTTCCATGAGGTGCTACAGGAAAGACCACCAAAATAATAAGCTTCTGCAAGCTTTCATTTTCCATTTGCATTTTCCCTACCCTAATGTACAGGATGCAAACAATGTCATTTTCCTACTCTCCTCTTCATTGGTCACATTTTATTGGACTCCCCTGATTAACGAGGGGCCTAAACAGCAAAGCTGGGAACCAGTTTGAGATGATCCAGGGAGAAACAAACATAATTAAAGGATAAGAAAATAGGACCTTAGGCCAAGGGTTAAAGCTTGGTCGCTGCAAGGGTAAAAATGCTTATGCTAACCCAAGTAGTTAGAAAGTGAATTAATCTCTCACGAATAATCCACAAAGATTTTAACACCCTTTGGCAGTGGCCAGAAGGCATTTCTTTCTAATGCACTTGAGCACTACAGATAAATAAGAACTTAAGTTCCTAATAAATAACTATCTTTAGAGCCAAACAGGGAACTTTGGCAGCCAAGAAGGAAATCACTGGGTGGCGATAGACCCATTCCAAACCAATTAGGTTTAATGAGTCTATAGAAGAAAAAGCCTATAGGATGACTTAATGACCTTAAAAATATATAAATGCTTATTATACAGTGATATGGAAAGCAGCTGTTCTCTTTTCCATTAACGACAGAACAAGAGGGGAAAGGGCTTCTATTTCAGCAGGAGAGATTAAGAGTCACGCAAGGAAAAACATGACCGTAAAAGCTGAGGAACTGCAGAAGTATCATCTAAATGCATTCCATTTTCAAGGAGGGTGAGGAGTCTCCTTCATTGAAGTTACTTATGTATTAGTAAAAATACCATTAGTCTGAGTATTGAATGACGATAAAGCAGTGGTTCACTACCCCATGCATGGGAGAAAGGCAGGGAGAAGTCCTAAATTCAATTTAAGATTACTTAGCCTTCCCTTTGTTTCCATGGGAGGATAAGGGGGAAAAGAAGAATTCTGCATCTGGATCCATACTACGCAATGAAAAGCAGAAATTAGCTTGCAAACTGTTCGCTGAAAATAGGCAATCTGGATTAATTGGGAATCAAAATTGACATTTTTTTTGTTTGTTGGTAATAATATTAAGCAGTTTCTAGGTGCCAAATATGGTGTCCAGCTGGGTACAAATACTCAGATCAGACAAAGTCATTGTCCCATATGGGCCAGACGATCTAAGGGATAGGAAGGATAGATCTTGGCCTGAGTAGGAGGATTAAATTAACCATATAATTGTGTCCTTTTCCCTTTAGCAGTAGTGGTAGCAATAGGATTTATTAAGGGCTTATTCTACTGAGAGGTAGATGCAGTCCTTGGCCTTCCAGGGCTTCACAGTCTAAAAATAGGGTGGAGTGGGATTTTTTTTAACAATCATTCATTCATTCAATTGTATTTATTGAGCACTTACTGTGTGTAGAGCACTGTACTAAGCACTTCGGAAGTACAAATCGACAACATATAGAGACAGTCCCTACCCAACAACAGGCTCAGGAAAGATGAAATGAATACAAAACCTCATAAAAGTGCAGTCCAAAGTCCTATGGCAAAAAGGAGCTGAAGTGACCTTCTAAAATTTGTGGAAGTTGTGTGCTACCCTGAAATAAATCCCCATGGACCTGCGTGCTCAAGGCATGTAGAAGTGGGGACAATGGTTGTCTTAGTGGTTCTGTGGAAATAGAGGCTGAGGTGTGCAATGCTGCAGTTTAAATCCCCGCCGTAAAAAGTACTGGGGAAACAGCCACCTTTCCTCCCACCCTTGAGGGTCCCTGATCCCGGGCATACTCCTGCCACATGCCAGACCAGGGAGAAGCAGGGAGAAGCAGCATGGCTCACTGGAAAGATCCCAGGCTTTGGAGTCAGAGGTCATGGGTTCAAATCCTGCCTCCGCCAACTGTCAGCTGTGTGACTTTGGGCAAGTCACAATTTCTCTGGGCCTCTGTTACGTCATCTGTAAAATGGGGATTAAAACTGTGAGCCCCCTGTGGGATAACCTGATCACCTTGTAACCTCCCCAGTGCTAAGAACAATGCTTTGCACATAGTAAGCGCTTAATAAATCATTATCATTATTATTATTATTAAGAACTGCTGCCAAGTACTCTAATACTCCTCCATCAGCCCTGAGACTTTGAGCCTATTTTGTGTTTTCATTTCTATAGCGTTGAAATGTTTCATCATTCCTGATGGGTTTGCCTCCAATCCCTTCTCCCCACTCAAACTCTCAGATTTAGAGCCACCCAAGGGACAGAGACGGTGTTTTATTGTATTCTCTCCTAGTGTTCAGTAATAATAGTAAAAATTGTATATATTAAGCACTTACTACATGACAGGCACTCTACTAAGCACGGGGGTAGATACACGATATTGAGGTTGGACACGGTCCTTGTCCCACGTAGAGGTCCCTGTCTCAATCCTCATTTTACAGATGAGGCACAGATAAGTGACTTGCCCAAGGTCATCCAAAAGACAATTGGTGGAGCCAGGATTAGAACCCAGGTCATCTGACTCCCAAACCCAGGATCTTTCTACTTACTAAACCATGACAGTTTTCTGCACACAGTAGGCAATCAAAATATAGGATTGATCGACACTATTATTACCACTAAATCTGCTGTCCCTGGCTTGCATAGGGCATGTGGGGCAAGATGGTTCCTGTGGATCTGCCTTCAAATACAGCAGCTAGTCACTCAACAGTATCTAATTAGTATTAGATACTAATACTATCTAATTAGTATTAACAATGGTAAATAAGGCATTGTGGAAGTATTTATTAAGCACTTATTTTGTGCCAACCAGTGTGCTTAGTGCTGAGGAAATACTTGAACCACAGATCAGGTACAGCGCCCTCTCTACATGAGGTTCACATTCCAAGTGAAGATAGATAAAGACAGCTGTAATAATGGTCTACAACAACAAAAAAGCAATTGAGTCAACAAGCCAAGACCACAAGAATAATAAAATAAAGAAAACAAAACAATCAGTGGTGTGTTTTACTATTCACTGGCACTTATTCAGAGCTTACTCTGTGCAGAGCACTATGCTAAGTACTTGGGAGAGTACACTACAACAGAATTGGTAGACACATTCCCTGCCCACAGTGAACTTGTGGTAATGGAGGCCAGAGTCTTCAGATTCATTAATAATAATAATAATAATAATAATAATAATAATAATAATTTTGGTATTTGTTAAGGACTTACTATGTGCCAAGCACTGTACTAAGAGCTGGGGTAGATATAAGTGAATTGAGCTAGACTATTCCAGGCAAACAGTCCTTTGTTACACAGTAATGGTTATACAGGAAGTAAGAAGACACACTTATTTCCTTCTGTTATAGACAATCTATGAGGGGAAAGTTACTATGCTTCTGGAGATAGCATGGAAGTGTAGTTGAAAACATGGTGTGTAATAATAATAATAATAATAATAATGGTATTTGTTTAGTGCTTACTATGTGCCAAGCACTGTTCTAAGCACTGGGGGAGATACAAAGTAATCAGGTTGTCCCACGTGGGGCTCACAGCCTTAATCCCCATTTTACAGATGACTGAGGCACAGAAAAGTTAAGTGACTTGCCCAAAGTCACAAAGATGACAAGTGATGGAGCCAGGATTGGAACCCACGATCTCTGACTTCCAAGCCCATGCTCTTTCCACTGAGCCACACTGCTTAAAGTGTACTTAGAGAAGTGTGCTAAGTGTGCTTAGAGAAGCAGCATGGCTCAGTGGAAAGAGCCCGGGCTTGGGAGTCAGAGGTCATGGGTTCGAATCCCTGCTCTGCCACATGTCTGCTGTGTGACCTTGGGCAAGTCACTTAACTTCTCTGAGCCTCAGTTCCCTCATCTGTAAAATGGGGATTAAGACTGTGAGCCCCACGTGGGACAACCTGATCACTTTGTATCCCCCTCAGCGCTTAGAACAGTGCTTTGCACATAGTAAGCGCTTAACAAATGCCATTATTACATATTACATTACATTACTTAACATCCCCCTCTAGACTGTAACCTCCACATGGGCAGGGAACAAGTCTACCAACTCTGTTATATTATACTCTCCCAAGTGCTTCATACAGTGCTTTCCCAACAGTAAGCATTCAGTAGTTACTATTGATTGGTCGATTGATTAAAGGCAGTTTGCTGCCATAAAAATGAATTTGACCCATAAAGATCTATTTCTGTTTCTGAGCCAGCCTGTGGAGGTTCTTGTCACAGCTCAGCCTCTGCCCAAACAGAGAAATTCCCTTGGATGGCTAGTCTGACTGCTGCACTTGTCTCCCACCAGCCAACTACCACGTTGTGTTTATTGTGATTAGATTGATTTTAATCCATTTATTCTACCCACCTGGCTTGATTTTAATCCATTCATTCTACCCTCCTGGCTTGTGCATGCCCCCATTGAGCTCACAATTAAGCGGTGCTTGCTATTTGTCTTTTCTTCTCACATGGTCTACCCAGAGGGGCTGTGGTGCAGCCCGCACTGTTTCAGTCCTGGTGAGTTTATGCATTCCAGGGCCTCACTGCTGCTAATCTTGCCCTGCCCTTCAGTGTTAATAATAATTATAATAATGATTATAACAATGGAGGAGCAGCTTGACCTAATGGATAGAGAAGAAGCCTGGGAGTCAGAAGGACCTGGGTGCTAATCCTGCCTCTGCCACTTGTCTGCTGTGACTGTGGGTAAGTCACTTCACCCTACTTTTGTGCCTTTGCAAAGCCTATGCCCTCGGTGGGACAGACACTCTTGGGTGGAGATCCAAGCTCAGAAGTCACCACAATCACTGTTAACTGACATCGAAAAGGCAGAGGGTGGTGGTTTCCTGTTCTTGGACTCTGCGCAGGGATGACCTGCTGTGGGAGGTGTTGCCAGTGACAGGGAAGGAGAAAAACTGGAGCTTTTAATCCATCAATCAAGCAATTAATCATATTGAAGAGAGGCCTACACTATTCTGTTCCAGATAGTCATTCATTCATTCAATCATATTTATTGAGCGCTCACTGTGTGCAGAGCACTGTACTAAGCACTTAGCCACTGAACTGAAGCCAGGGGAGCAAGCATGGGCAGGATTTAAACCCCTATGGACATTATTGTACTTTCCCAAGTGCTTATTACAGTGCTTTGCACATGGTGAGCACTCAATAAATATGATTGAATGAATGAATGGCAGGAAAAGAGGAAACTGAAGCTCAGGTGAGAAAATTGATAGCAATCAATCATATTTAGTGAGCATTTATGCTCATTGTGGGCAGGGATTGTGTCTGTTTATTGTATTGTATTCTCCCAAGCGCTTACTACAGTGTTCTGCACACAGTAAGTGCTCAAATACAATTGAGTGAATGAATGCAAAGCACTGGGGAGAGTACAATATAACAGAGTTGATAGGTATATTCTCTGCCTACAGTAATCTCACAGTCTAGAGCAGGATGCAGACATTAATATAAATAAATAAATTATGGATTTGTGGATCAGTGCATAGGGGCTGAGAGAGGGACTGGATTGATAGGAACCCTGTTATTCCCTTATTCCCTGCTTTGCCCCTCACCCTCCTGGATGAGTCGTGCTTAGCTCACAACTCCTTGACTTTCCCAGAGACCTCCCATGGGGACTCTGTACAGCTTTTGCTCCTGTAGGGTTGGCAGGATTAGAGGAGCAGGGTCTTCACTCCACTGATGTCCAGTGAAAGGTTGGGGCCCTGCTGGGGTAAGAAAAATGCCAGGTTACATGCAAGCTGAATTTTGTCACCTCTTATGGGTCCAGCAACATAGATCTTCAGATGCCCAACAGAACTAACCAGTCCTGCTCAGTCCTCCTGGGACATCTTGCTAAGGGAGGCAGGGCCGGCTGGCAACTTTCTGACTCTGGGCCCCAAAATGGTGCCAACATGAGGGAGTCAGAGGACCTGGGTTCTAATCCTAGCTCCACCACTTGCCTGCTGTGTGAATTTGGTGAGGTCATTTAACTTCTCTGTGCCTCAGTTCCTTCATCTGAGCAATGAGGAGTCAATACCCCATTGCATCCCACCTACTTAGACTGTGAACTCCATGATAGACTTGATTCTCTTATATTTAATCCAGCACTTAGTATAGTGCTTGTCACATAGGTCTTAACAAATACCACAATTATTATTATCATGAAGGAGTTCCTCTCCCAGATGCACTGGCCCTGATTAAGCCCCAAGTTGGCACCAGCACCTATTATCCTGTGGTGTCTCTCCGGACACCAAGGCACCACCTGGCTGGTAATCATAATAATAAAAATAACTGTGGTATTTGTTAAGCATTTACTATGTGCTGGGCACTGTAGTAAGCACTGGGATGGGAACAAGTAAGTCAGGTTGAGCTCAGTCCCAGTCCCTCATGGGGCTCATAGTCTTAATCCCCATTTTACAGAGGGGGATATAGAGGCCCAGAGAAGTGAATTGACTTGCCCAAAGTCACACAGCATACAAGTTGGAGAGCTGGGACTAGAACCCAGATCCTGCTGTCGCACAGGCCCGTGTTCTATCCACTAGGTCTTGCTGCTTTTCTGTAGCACTAGCCAATCTCTCCCCAAGAATCCTCCCTGACTAGAGAAGTCACCACTTGGATCTGGATACGGGCTCAGTTGAGGAAGGTCTAAAGGTCCAACTGAGCCTTTAATTTAGAAAAGGGCGTCAAGGCCCCTTGGAAAGAGCACAGGCCTGGACACTTGTCTGCTGTGGGACTGTGGTAAAATCACTTAATTTTGTACCTCTCTTTCCTCATCTGTAAAATGGTAATTAAATCCCTGTTCTCCCCCCACTTTAGACTGGGAACCCATTTGAGACAGGGACTGTGTCCAGTCTGAGATCTTTATGGGCAGGGAGCATGTCTACCAACTCTGTTGTAGTATACTAACCCAAGAGCTTAGTACGATGCTCTGTACAGTAAACACCACTTATGGATTGATTGTATCTACAGTGCTTAACACAGTGTTTGACATGTAGCACCCTCACAAAACTATAATTGTCATCATTATTATTATTATTATTGTTAGGGCATGTTTACCCTTGCTGGGAGTGAGCTTTGGAAGCATTCCTTCAGAGACTAATCATCTGAAATCAATCAGTCAAGGATATTTATTGAGTGCTCACTGTGTGCAAAGTACAATAAACCAGAGTTGGTCGATGGGTCCCCTGCCCACAAGGAGCATACAGTCTGGAGTTTGGAAGACCTCTGTATGCCTCTAATGTGATAGGCCAGAGCCAGGCACCTGGAGAGATGAGTGCTTTGCACCCACACCCTCCTGAGTCTGACTCACCTAATTCAGTCAGTCAGTCAGTCAATGGTATTTATTGAGCACTTACTATGTGCAGAGCACTGTACTAAGTGCTTGGGAAAGTACAATCCAACTGAATTAGCAGGCATGTTCCCTGTTCATAAAGAGCTGTCTCTTGACAGATAACAGGGGCATTTGGGAGACATGAGAGGATGGTGGGTGGCTGACACAAATGGATGCTCAGAGGGATACTAGATGGGGGTGTGGTTCGCATAAGAGGCCTTTGCTTGGATTATGAGTGTGTCTGGGCATCCTAGCGAATCTACCAACCCCTAGTTGAAGGGGTTGAATAACATCACAACAAGGAGCCACATTCCCTGTGTTTTACATTAGCCGGTCATAGGGCGCAATCTGATGTAAGCCTGGAACCTGATCCAAGGTCCACTCCTGGCCCTGGAAAACCACAAGTGTCCCTGATGTAGGAAACTACCCACCAGAGAATCTGTCCCCTAAGCCTGTGCAATAAGGCCTCTCATCCCCACTGCCGGGATCAGCTCCAGAGAAGGCATGGGTGACCTCTGCCCCCAGGCACTACTGAAAGGGTCAGAGCCAAAGCAAGGCCTAGGCAGCCTCTGTCCCCTGCCCCCCACTGTGGGGTTCACCTCTGGAAAAGGGCCTCACTTGCCTAGCCCCTCTCCCCCCACCATAGGGGTCAACCCCAAAGTAGGGCCTGGATAGCCTCTGCCCTCTACCACCATCATGGGTCTCAGCCCTGGAGAAGGGCCTAGGAGACTTCTGCTCTCTGCCCCTGCTTTAGGGGTCAGCTCATGAGAAGGGCCTGAACAGATTTCACCCCCTTCTCCACCACTTGGATCAGCTCCAGAAAATAGCCTGGGAGGCCTCTGCCCCCTTCCCTGCTGTGGGGGGTCAGCTCCAGAGAAGGGCCTGGGCAGCCTTTTCATTAATTCATTCAATCACATTTATTGAGCACTTACTATGTGCAGAGCACTGCACTAAATGCCTGGGAGTGTACAACATAACAATAAACAGCACATTCTCTGCCCTTAGGGAACTAACAGTCTAGAAGGGGATACAAGCGTTAATATAAATAAAGAAATCAATAATAATAATATGTGCCAAGCACTAGACTGTGAGCCTGTTGTTGGATAGGGACTGTCTCTATATGTTGCCAACTTGTACTTCAAGCAATCAATCATATTTATTGAGCACTTACTGTGTGCAGAGCACTGTACTAAGCACTTGGGAAGTACAAGTTGGCAACATATAGAGACAGTCCCTACCCAACAGTGGGCTCACAGTCTAAAAGGGGGAGAAACACTTAGTACAGTGCTCTGCATGCTTAATACAGTGCTCTGCACACAGTAAGCAATCAATAAATACGATTGAATGAATGAATGAATACGAGGTAATCAGGTTGTGTCCCACATGGGGCTCGCAGTCTTTAATCTCCATTTGCCAGATGAGGTAACTGAGGCACAGAGAAGTTAAGTGACTTGCCCAAAGTCACACAGCTGATAAGTGGTGGAGCCGGTATTAGAACCCATGACCTCTGACTCTCAAGCCCGCTCTCTTTCCACTGAGCCATGCTGCTTCTCTAATTACAGATGTAATAATAATAATAATAATGGCATTTATTAAGTGCTTACTACGTACATACGTGCTGTGGGGCTGGGAGGGGAGATGAATAAAGGGAGCAAGTCAGGATGATGTAGAAGGGAATGGGAAAAGAAAGAAGGAGGGCTTGCCAACTTGTACTTCCCAAGCGCTTAGTACAGTGCTCTGCACACAGTAAGTGCTCAATATATGTGATTGATTAGTCAGGGAAGGCCTATTGGAGGAGAAGTGCCTTCAGTAAGGATTTGAAGCTGCGGGAAAGTAATTGTCTGTAAGATATGAGGAAGGAGGGTGTTCCAGGTCAGAGGCAGAACATGGGCAAGAGGTTAGCAGCGAGATATCTTCTACCCCCTGCCCATGCTGTGAGAGTCACTTCTGGAGAAAGGCACCTGGGTTCTCCTCCAGAAGGAATGGGAGGCCAGTTCACAAATTCCTGCCCATGAGACCTCTTCCCCGGGTCCCTTATTCCAGAGCTGACACCTGTGGAAGTGACAGGGGGAAGAGGCCAACCAGGGGCCTCCTCAATGAGGGTGGGATCCTGGTTCCCAAGTGTCCCTACAGGAAGGAGAGGTTCAAGGGGAGGAGTAGGGTCACAAAACATCTTGGTGCCACCTTCTCATTCTAAGATCCGGCGACCTCATGATTTAACCTGTGAAGACAATTATTCATGAGCCAATATGAAGTACTCATTTATTAGATCATCTTGAAGGATGTCACCTGGTTAACAAGTCATAGGGCAAAATGCCCTAATCGGTAATCGAACTTCACAGAGGGCCTGGGCCTACTCTCCAGTTTATTTCTGATGTGACCCTACATGTGGCCAACCTGCCTTTCCACTGGGGAGAAACCGCATGGCGTATTGGATACAGCACAAGCCTGGGAGTCAGAAGGTCATGGGTTCCAATCCCCCACTCTGCCTCTTGCCTGCTGTGTGACCTTGGGCAAGTCATTTCTCTTCTCCATGCCTCAGTTCCTTCATCTGTAAAATGGGGATTGAGACTGTGAGTCCCACATGGGACAATGACTATGTCCAAATTGATTTGCTTGTATCGACCCCAATGCTTAGTAAAGTGCCTGGCAAATAGTAAGTGCTAAACAAATACCTTAGTTATTATCACAGGGCTCTTGAGTGCCCCACTGTTCCATTCTGCACACAGTAAATGCTTGATTACCACTTCTGAGTGAATGAATGAATGAATACTAAGCACAGACAGGCACCATCTGAGAAATGGATATCTTTCAACAATTATATTTGTGTTTACAGTATTTTAGGTAGACAAGTTATGCATTATCACATATGCTTTCTCTATTTTATGATATAATGTTGCTATCGAGCATTTAGTACAGATCCCTGCACAAGGTGAGTGCTGGATAAATAACATTGATTGATTTCAAATAACTTCTGACTAATGTGAATTTCATGGATTCTTGATATGGCAATTTAAGTGATTTAAATCACTAGGCACAACTTGCAGAGCTCTTCTAGGGATACAGACAAGTTTTCCCCATCCCTGGAGGGTCATGTAACTGCAGGGAAGAGGTGGGAGTGTGAGCTGCATAAGGAGTGTATGTCACTTCCATATCGTGGGAAGTCCTGACTTTGTTCCACAAGGAAATTTCATAAAAAGAAAGAGCCAGGGGACTAGGAATCAGGGGACTAGGAATCAGGAGACATGACTCTTAATCCTAGCTCTGTCACTGGCCTGTTGAATGACTTTGGGCAAGTCACTTCATTTCTCTGTGCTCTAGTTCCTCAGCTGTAAAATGAGAATGCAACATCCTGTTATCTCTTTCTTTTAGATAATGTCTCACATTTGACAGGGCTTATAACTGATCTGGTTGTTTTGTATCTACCCCATGGTTTATTACAGAGGTAAGCGCATATAGCAAATGCTTACTAAATATTATTATCATTATTTTTATATTATTATTATAAAACAAGAGCCATAGCTCACATTTAAAATTAAATTCATAGTAAATGGGGAAGATGTTGGAAATTAAAATAAAATGTTACTACTTGGACAATCTCTTCTGTTAAGGATATTCATTTAAAAAGTAAAGTGGACTTCACCACAACTATGGTGAATTGATTGATCAAGCAATGGTATTTATTGAAATGCTTATTATCAATGCATTACTGTACTTTATATCTCTCTATCCCCAGCCCTGCAGCATTTTGCCCACTGTTGGGTAGGGACTGTCTCTATATGTTTGCCAACTTGTACTTCCCAAGTGCTTAGGACAGTGCTCTGCACACAGTAAGCGCTCAATAAATACGATTGATGATGATTTATGTACATATCCTTGTACTCTGTAACTTCCCCTAAATGTAATTTATTTTACTATCTGTCTTCCCCACTAGATTTTAAGCTCCCTGACAGGAGGGATCATGCCTAACAACTCTATTGTAATTTCCCAGGTGCTCTGCACACATTGAGTGCTCAATAAAAGTCGTTGATTGATTACTCTGCCCTTGGGATAGTACAATGGAGATGAAAGGCAAAGTCCTATCCTCAAGAAGCCTACAATATAATGATGTTTTCTAAAGCCAAAAAGGATTTGATTTTAGAGTGAAAATCACTTAAATGGGATATTTTTATTTAGTGACAGTAAGCCATGTTGGGAAATTTTTAGAAGGCTCCCAAAGATCCTACTTATTCCTATTGCACAGGATGTCCTGCATGAGATAATAGCAGTGACCTAAGGGATTTCTGCAGAAGCCTGATGGAGGCAAGTTTGCTACTGCTTCCTTGGGCGAAAAACATGTCGGGGCCCACAATATTTCTTTGCACAAAAAAGTCCTGGCTATGTCCATGTAGAGACAGCACAGGAACCATCAACACCTCTCAGCCAATGTCATGGAAGGTGTAGATTTCTGTTACCCTGGAGAAGTTCCATCCCATTAGGCTGCCTTAGAAAAAAAAGTCTGTCACATTTTTGCTTACTCAGATATAAACACGATGAAACCAAAGGAAAACATTGCATAAATGTTGCATTTTCTTCTGCCTTGTTCAGAAAAAAAATTAAGTCTGAATTCTGTTTTACTGTCTTAGAGAGAGAGGCCCTACTTAATTGCCTAACAAAAACCCACAGAACAAAATGTACTGCCCTCTTACCACAGAATGCCTCATAGCAATGAGAGAAATCAAGATCTATAATGATGGAAAATAAGATTGAATAGAATATGAAAGTGGAATAATTCTCTGTCCAGATGTACAGCCAGAAGTGGGATAACGGTGGATCTAAGATGAAGTAGGAAAACAAAAATACATCATCAAATCCAGCCCAAGTCTCAGAAGCCATTGAACCAGTCCATGCATTCAAAGCAGGCAATTGGTTACCTTAACAACTGTTCTAACCTGGAGGCCTTGAAAGAGACGGGATGGAAGGGAAAACCTCCGCTCTACTCTCCACTGAAACACAGTCTGCTTTTCCCCAAGGAACTAAGCAAACCCAAACTCAACCTTAAAAAACTTTTCTGTATTGAAGCCTATCAGTTGATTCCAAGCAAAAAAAAAGTGAGTGGAATGAATATATTTTTGTCCATGAGAACATCTCCTGAGAGTGCCAAAAAAAAAATACAGTCTGCTAAAGTTCTGGAGCCTATTTGTTACATATTATTGATATAATAAAATAGTACTCTCTCAAGCACTTAGAACAGTGCTCTTCACAGTAATCACTTACTAAAAACATTGTTTGATTGATTGATAAAAGTATATGCAGGAAAAGATAAAGCTGGATTTTAGAGATACTTCTGACCATTTGGAAATTATCCCATGAACAAACATGGCCTTTGACATACCCTACTATTATCCAAAAATATCTACTATTAATCCAAAGATATTTTCCATATTGATTCACCAAACCCTTCTGTAGGTGGTTTCATTTTCTTAAACTGTTCACTATGACCCTCAATATCAAGAAATTGCAAGCAGT
This sequence comes from Tachyglossus aculeatus, assembly GCF_015852505.1. NCBI lineage: Eukaryota > Metazoa > Chordata > Mammalia > Monotremata > Tachyglossidae > Tachyglossus > Tachyglossus aculeatus. The sequence goes on along the minus strand of NC_052066.1, from coordinate 111,211,574 downwards.
CAGCTTCTAGTTGTAGGTTAAAGTTGTTATTTGCTGTTTCCAGGGGACAAAACTTAAGATGTTTACTGATCTGCCAAGAATGCGGTACACTTGACATTTCAGGAAATGAGGTAAGAAGAGTGTGTGTATGTAATGTGCATAAATTCAGCCTGTCAAACAATGAATGCGGAGATCAAATGTTTTACCCCTTAATCTAATCCTTGACAATATCCTGCATTGGAAGTCAGAGTATTTAACAAACTCCTACTAGGTCTTTTCCAACCCTCCTTACATCAATCAATGGTCTGTTTTATCGTGGACTGCTCCAAACTCCAAATAAATTTGGCTATTGATTTGGCCTTCTCCATTCTAGGCTTTGCAATGTATTCCCTTCTTGAAAAAGTTGTAAGGAATACTTGTGCTTTGCCAGGGAAGAGTCTACAAGACAAAATAGCTTTCAGCCTAGTGGATGGAGCACAGGTCTGGGAATCAGAAGATCATGGATTATAATCCTGACTCCTCCACTTGTCTGCTATGTGACTTAGGGCAAGTCACTTAACTTCTCTGTGCCCCAGTTACCTCATCTGTAAAATAGGGATTAAGAGTGTGAGCCCTATGTGGGATAGAGACTTTGTCCAATCCAACTATCTTGTATCTACCTCAGCACTTAGAAGTGTCTAGCACATAGTAAGTGCTTAACAAATACCATAATTATTGTTATTAATTATTATTTCTGAAGCAGAGATGAGGTTCAGTTTCAGTGTCACAAGAGCTTATGCTTATGGGCTGGACTGGTGTAGCTATCTAAGTAGTTTATGCTTGGGAAGAACTCAGCACCATCTCAAAAGGCAAAGGAAACAGTCAGTAGACACTGTCAGATCATTATCTTCCTTCCTAACGACAAGAAGAAATACCTGGATGGAAAAGTAGGAATGGTTTTCTCTATGATGTTCAGCTAATAGTTCCTAATCAAAATTTATAACTTGGAGGAATCAAAATGAAGCAAGAACCCTGGAATGGAAGGAAATGTCTGGTAGGAATCTAGGCACAATCTCAAAGGCACCTGCACCTGAGCTCACTGTGGGCAGGCAATGTGTCTGATATTATTTTGTACTGCCCCAAGCACTTACTACAGTATTTTTGCACATGGTAAGTGCTCAATAAATGCAATTAATAATTAATAACAATAACTATGACCTCTTATCCAACTGGCAGAAACATTTCCCCATCCTTATTAACTCACTTGCCCATTGTCTACACCAGCTGTTTCAGATTCTTATCTACCTCCTCACACCTCCAGTCCCCTCACCCCACTATTTCTTGCTCCTAATGACCTGGCAAGGTACTTTGTTGACAAACTTGAAACCATTAAGCATACACTCCCTAAAATCCCTCCTATTCCACTCTATTCCCTTCCTTCTCCTCCTCCTTCTTTGACCTTCCTATCCTTTCTTAGCTGTACCTCGAGGTGATAAACTGTCTCGTCAAATTCTATCCCCTCTACCTTGCCTCTGATGCCATATTTTGTCATTTTATCAAACAATTACCCTATTCCTTCTTCCCTTCTTGTCCACCATCCCCAACAACTCACTTTCCAACAGCTTCTTCCCCACTCCTTTCAAATATACCCAAGTATCCCTTATCCATAAAAAAACTGTCTTCTGACCCCATGGCTCCCTCTAATTATTGCTCAATCTCCCTCAATCATTCATCCAATCAATTAGTGGTATTTATTGACCATTGACTGTGTACATAGGGCTGTACTAAGTGGTTTGAAGAGTACCATTTCTAAACTCTTTGAACGAGTGGTCTACACTTGCTGTCACCACTTCTCCTCCAACTCTCTCCTTGGACTGATGAAATCAGGCTTCTGCCCACCTTACCATGGAAACAATGCTCTCTAAGGTCACCAACGACTTCCTTCTTGTCAAATCAATGGCTTCTACTCCATACTAATCCTTCTTGTCCTATGAGCTACCTTTGACACTGTGAACCACCCCTTTTCCTGAACACATTATCTAAGCTAGATTTCACCTTCATTGTCTCCCTGGTTTTCCTCTTATCTCTTTGGCCACTCTTTAATTTATTTTTCAAGTTCCTCCTTTGCTTCCCATCTTTAAAACTATGGGAGTTCCTCAAGACTCAGTTCTGGATCCTCACCTCTTCTCCATCTACACCCACTCCCCTGGATAACTAATTCAATCCCATGTCTTCAACTACCATCTTTATGAAGATGATTTCCAATTCCCAAGTCTACCTCTCCAGCCCTGATCTTTCTCTTTCTCTTCGGTCTCACGCTTCCTCCTGGCTTCAAGATATCTCTACCTATATGTCCTGCCAGCACCTCAAACTTTGCATCTCTAAAACAGAACTAATTTTCCCACCAAAACTGTGTCTTCCCCCTGAATTTCCTGTCACTGCAGACAGACAGTGCCACCAGGATCTTGGCATTATCCTTGATTCATCTTTTTCATTCCATCCACATATTCAACGTATCATGAACTCCTATAGGTTCTACCTTTACAGCATGTCTAAAATCCAACCTTTCCTCTCCATCTAAACTGCTACCATTCTGAAATAACAGTTTATCGTTTCCCAACATTGACTACTGCATCCACAACCTAGATGAACTCCTTACTTCCCCTCTCTCTTCCTTCTCTACTCCTCAGTTGCCCAGATCATTTTTCTGAAAAGAACATTAAACCTGTATCTCCCCACTCCTCAAAACCTCCTATGGTTACCCCCTCCACCTCCACATTAAACAATAGTGTTTTTAGTTATTCAATCAGCTCTCTCCCTCCTACATTACCTTGCTGATCTCTTACTCAACCCACACTCTCCGGTCCTCTATTGCCAACCTACTCTCTGTACCTCAGTCTTATCTCTCCCTCCCACCAACTCCTTGACCAAGTCTTCCCTCTTCCTTCTTATCTGACAGTCCATGACTCTTCCCACCTTCAACACCCTTTTAAAACCTTATCTCCTCCAAGAAGCCTCCCCCAATTTAGCCCTTATTTCCCTTCCCTCACCATCAACTACGGAGTTGGCTATGCACCCCATAAGCATTTTGGTATTCATTCCAGGCCCACAGCACTCACATACATATCCTGTACTCAGATATTTCCCAAATCTCTAATTCATTTTCATGTCTGCCTCCCCGTGAAGACTGTAACCTCCTTGTGAGCAGGAATCATGTCTACCAGCTCCATTATATTGTATTTTCCCAAGTACTTAATACAATGTTCTGCCCACAGTAAGTGCTCAATAAATAACATTAATTGGATTGATTGAAGTCACCCGATTACCCGGAATAAGACAGGCTGCTGGAATGAAAAGAACCGGGTTATCTGCTGCCCCCCCCCCCCCCCCCCCCCGCCCCCCAACCATTCTATTCTTTGCCCGCAAAGCCCAACTGGCCTCAGAACTTTATAAACATATTGTGCCACTCATTCCATAACTCCCATTACCAAAATTCTTGGAGAGGATGGCTATTTCTAAACAAGAATGGCATTCCTTGAGGCTGTGTCTGCAGAACACCCTTATAACATTCCTGGGGCGGTAGCATGTCAATAAACAGATGAAAAATTGAGCAAAATCTGTGACCATGTGGAAATCTGCAGGAAGTGCAAAGAATATCCAGCACAATAGGATGTTTATCCCTAAAAGATAAATGGAGAGGTGAAGGAACAAAAAAAGTTTAACCAAGAAGGAAGAGCAAGCAAATATATACTGGATATGTTATCACTAAGTGTTTGTGCTCCTTTTCGCACTCAAAGAAAATTATATTGCTTTGCAGGACACTGCCAATTATTCTCATGTGGATTTGGGAATCACTTTGGCGTATTGTTCAATCAATCAAGCTCTGAAAATCTGTTTTACATTCCCTGAATTTTATGTTTGGTTGATTTCTCTTCATGTGCACAATCCATGACCTCTATGAGCCGGACCAGATTAACCATGTGGCAAAGGAGCAGTGCGTCGAGTCTCACATCTCTTGGGAAAATCCCCAGTTGCTGGCGTGAGCTGCATTGACCATCTTTGACCTCTGTTGCCTATCTGTGAGTAGCTGTTACCCAACTATCACTATGATGCAGGTAGGAAAATGGTGAGACAGAAGTTAAAGAATCCTACCCTCTGTTCTCGCTGCCTGGTCTAAACAGGGTAACCAATTTAACTCTGGCCTAGGCTCATGGAAACCCCAAACATCCCCATTTTGTGCCTGCTATTATTATGCCTGAGTCTGATAGGAACCTTGACTCTGCTGGGGAATGGCACAGTTCCTATAGTTCTTGGCTACGGGTCAGTAAATACTGGAACTAAATCTGGATAAAATCCTTGATTATTACATCTTTCAATGTGCTAAGCATTTTGAAGGTGCACCAAATTGTTTTCAGTAAATAGGCCTGGGCAGTAGGGCTTCTGATGCTAGTGGCAAGGGACAGAAAATGTGGAGCTTTCTCAACCAGAATGGCATAATCCTGGGCTTGTCAGCGCTGTACTAAAAATCAGCCTGTTTTTTCTCACTTTACAAACTCTCATCTGTCAGGGGATCTTTAATTCACAGCTTATTCTCACATTTACCCCAAGGCCGCCAAATTTAAAAACAGCCAATTGTTTATGGAGTGCTGTCAAGCAGAGCCTGGTATTTCTTGCATTTGTTTGAGAAAAAAGTTACCTCCCAAAAGAGAGCAAGTGTTTAAACAAATAAACTTCAAGAAATAGCTACATTCCCGTTTTTGATAGAGGACAGAGCCATCTCAATACTGTATACGGAGCTGTCTCAGAATCCATCGGTTCACAGGATGAATAAAGCTTAGATATAGAGCTACAAACACAACTCTGAGATCCCAGCATTGGTGATCAGTAACCATTTCCATTTGCAGCCCTTTCTTTGAAGGCTCTAACATTCCCTAAGATCAGAATCCTTTATGAGTGCTTGAAAAACTTAGTCCTTGAGCATGGGGCTTAAGTAACATCTTAAAAGCTCCTTTCTCATGTACTGTAGGTAAATAATCAAGTCACTTCTATTCACATCCAGGAACAGCACAGGTTCCTATGCCTGATGCCAGCCTTCAGTGTGGTCTAGTGGAAAGAACGTGGACCCTGCAGTCAGGGGACCAGTTTCTATTTCCTGTGCCTCCATTTGCCTGTTATGTGACCAAACCCCTTAACTTCTCGTTCCCAAGCTCTGCACTCAGTAAATATCATTGATTAATCGATTCATTTTCTGCCCCTTAGTTTCTTCATCTGTAAAATGGAGATTAAATACATGTTCTTTCTCTGCCTTAGACTTTGAGCCCCATAAGAGACAAAGTGCCTCTCAGGATTGTACCTGGAGTGTTTCCAGAACTCTACCAGTCTCAGTTATTGGAGGGAGAGTCATGCAGAGGCATACCCATTCCATTCCTAGCTTGGGCAGGGACTAGAAAGTGGAAAGCAATCTGCTACAAATCAAAACTCACCTGTACTGGGTGGCAGCGGCGTGGGAGAGAGTCAAGGGTAGAGACTCAAGTGTGGAAGAAGGCAGTTGTAAATCACTTTCGTATTTTTACTGAAAAAAGTCTAGGGATGCACTACCAGAACAAATGCATATGGAGATGGGGTGTTCTGGAAAAAATGTGTCCATGGTGTCGCTGTGGATCAGAGACAACTCTACAGTATGACAAGACAAGATGGAACAGAGACAGGGACTGATTGTATTGTCCTTAGTAATTACTGCTTCGCACATAGCAAATTCTTAATGAATACCACAGTTGATATTATTGTTCAGCGTATAGGACATTGCTGGGAACAAAGAATGTGCTCAGTAAATACTGTTGAGACATAATGTGGTATGGTATTGTAAATCATTCATTCAATCATATTCATTGAGCGCTTACTGTATGCAAAGCCCTGTACTAAGTGCTTGGAAAGTATAATCTATACTATATAGATCTATAGATCTATAGATCTATATATAATATATACATCTGTATATATGTATATATGTTTGTACATATATATTACTCTATTTATTTTACTTGTACTTATCTATTCTATTTATTTTATTTTGTTAGTATGTTTGGTTTTGTTCTCTGTCTCCCCCTTTTAGACTGTGGGCCCACTGTTGGGTAGGGACTGTCTCTATATGTTGCCAACTTGTACTTCCCAAGCGCTTAGTACAGTGCTCTGCACACAGTAAGTGCTCAATAAATATGATTGATTGATTGATTGATTATAATTCGGCAACAGATAGAGACAATCTCTACCCAACCATGGGCTCACTGCTCCTGCATTGAAGGTATTGGTTTCTACAAAGTATTTTCTAAAATAAAGTTCTCATTTTTTATGATGGTGTTTGTTAAGCACTTACTCTGTGCCAGGCACTGTACTAAGCACTGGGTTAGCTACAAGGTAATTGGTTTAGACACAGTCCCTTTCCCACACAGGGCTCACGGTCTTAGTCCCCATTTTACAGATGAAGTAACATGTGGAGTAGCATGGCGTGGATAGAGCATGGTCCTGGGAGTCAAAAGGTCATGGGTTCTAATCCCGGCTCCTCTACTTTTCTACTATGTGACCTTGGGCAAGTCATTTCACTTCTCTGTGCCTCAATTACCTCATCTGTAAAATGGGGATTAAGACTGTGAGCCCCAAGTGGGACAGAGACTGAGTCCAACTGGATTTGCTTGTATCCACCCCCACGTTTAGTACAGTGCCTGGCACATAGTAAGCACTTAACAAATACCATTATTATTATTAACTGAGGCCCAGAAAAGTGAAGTGACTTGGCCAAGTTTCTATAGCAGACAAGTGGCAGAGCAGGGATTAAAACCCAGGTCCTTCTGACTCCAAGGCCCCTGTTTTATCCATGCTCTATTTTTTGTGATGGTATATGTTAAGCACTTACTAAACGTCAAGCACAGTACTACCCTAAGGCAGTGATCAAAAGGCATTGCAAGCTTTTGTGCATATCTCTAACCAATCCAGTCCTGGATGCCCTATCTCTGAGGGTAGAATCACGGTTCTGTCATTTGGGGCTGATTGCCTCCCTTCATCCTTGGTAGACAGTTCAGCAGGTTAGTACTTGACTAAGAATTCTGGGGCACAGAAATGACCATGCTCGTAAAATGAAGGGGTCTTCAAGTTCCCCCCCTACACACCTAAACAACATTTCACCCAGCAGCTCCATCTCAGCTGTCAGAGAATAAAGCCTTCCGTTGTGTTTTGGTGATTCACTGTGACTAGATGAAGCTGAAGGGAAGGAAAAACGTCTGTCTGCTGCCAAGAATACATCGGGTAGCAATGTTTTGAAGGGGCTACTGTCAATCCCCGTAAGCTCTCTACAACAGAAGCAAAAAGAAAACATCGTTTATGCTAGTTGTTTAAGTTTCTCTGAGGGACTTACTTAAAATCCCTCGTGGGATGCCCTGGCCATAGTCCATACATAAGCAACATCAAGATAAAATGAAGCCCAAATGATGACTGCCCATCTGTTAAGATCTGCCCTGTCACTGCCCATTGGATGACAGGGAACCTAAAAAGAGGGAACTGATCAGAAGGATTTGGGTTCTAAGGCTGGCTCTTCCATTTCTCTGCTGTGAGACTTTGAGCAAGTCACTTCACTTCTCTGTGCCTCAGTTACCTCACTGTAAAATGATGATTAATCAATCAATCATATTTGAGTGCTTACTATGTGCAGAGCACTGTACTAAGCGCTTGGGAAGTACAAATTGTTAACATATAGAGACAGTCCCTACAAAACATTGGGCTCCAATGTGGGACATGGACTGTTTTGAACTCAGCTATCTTGTATGTACCCCAGTGCTTAGTACAGTGTCTGGCATATAGGAAGCACTTAAACAAAAGCCATTTTTAAAAAATAGTCATTTAACTCCTCTGTGTCTCTGTTACCACATTTGTAAAATGGGGATTAAGACTCAGCCCCTGAGAGACATGGACTGTGTCCAACCTGATTAACTTGTATCTACCCCAGAGCTTAGTAGAGTGACTGTCACATAGTAGGCGCTTAACAAATGCCATTGGAAAAAGACTGTGAGTCCCGTGTTGGGTAGGGACTGTGTCCAACCTGATTAGCTTGTAACTACCCCAGGGCTAAGTACAGTGCCTGGCACATAGTAAGTGCTTAACAAATATCATTAAAAAAATAAACTCTGCTGATTTCTTTACTGCTCATTAAGAATTTGTATAAGGGATGGCAATGGAAGAGATGATAATAATAATAATGGCAATTATTAAGCACTTACTATGTGCAAAGCACTGTTATAAGTGCTGGGGAGGTTACAAGGTGATCAGGTTGTCCCACCTGGGGCTCACAGTCTTAATCCCCATTTTACAGATGAGATAACTGAAGCACAGAGAAGTTGTGACTTGCCCAAATTCACACAGCTGATAAGTGGCGGAGCCGGGATGTGAACCCATGACCTCTGACTCCAAAGCTCATACTCTTTCCACTGAGCCATGCTGCTTCTCCTAAGTGGGCCTAAGTGAGATTTTTATTTATTCTGGCTTTTCTTCCCTTTCATTAAGATGATAATCATGAGCTAGCAGTATATGTTTTTTCACTGTTTGATATGGACCCCTTTAAGGTCTTAGTCAAAACCTAGTCACAAGTCACAAAAGTATAACATCCACTGTGGGTGCTGAAGCCACCGACTTTTTCTGTTCAGTTGTAGTCACTCAGCACAGAGGTATTTATTGAGTGTTTACTGGCTGTCGACCAAGATATGTCCTTCATGCAAGCATGATGAACTATTACATTTTTCAGGATTGGAAGTAAGGAATAACCCACGTCTGGGCCTCAGTGAGATTAAGCCCTACTGAAAATCAGACAATGGGGTTAAAATACATTGACCGTCATTTTGTTTTTGGGTTTTCATGGGATTCCCTGTTCATGGGATGGACTCTATTTTCTTGGCCTAATTATTTGGGGAGAGGTAGAAGGAGACAAAGGAGAATGGGTACATTTGCACACACATTATGCACTCAATAACTATTATTGATTGATTGACAGCCTGGTGTTGATAAATGGGGATGGAGTAATGTGACAAGACCATAGCATCGAACAGTGCTCAGTACGTAGTAAGTGCTTAACAAATACCATTATTATTATTACTATTAGTCTTTTGTACACTTCTAAGAGCTTAGTGGGCTGCTCTGAATGTATAGACACTCAAAAAATTCCCCTGATTTATCAATCCTCAATTTTTTCTATTTGAAATAAGTTTTAGAATGTCATCCAAAGATGTGTCCAGAGTAAGAAATCCAAAGTAACCCAGGGCACCTTATTTTGGGAAGATTTGTTCTATTATTTGTGTAATTTTAAAAACGGATCCTCTGGAGTCAGATTTCATCCATATACAAATAAAAATTTCTTGGAGTGAATGGTATGTGAACCAAACAAAGCAGTACCTTTTGGGTGGCAAAGATGCTCCGAATGGAATGGAAATGAAGAATCCTGATACTGTAGGCATCCTCTCTTCATTGCATGAACTACAATAAATAATAATTATGGTAATTGTTAAGCATTTACTATGTGCCAAGTACTGTACTAGGCACTGGAGTGGATACAAGATAAACAGGTTAGACAGAGTCTCTGTCCCACAGTGGGCTCAGAGTCTAAAGGGGAGGGAGAAGAGGTCTTGACTCCCCATTTTATAGAGGAGGAAATTGAGGCAAAGATAAATTAAGTGGCTTCCCCAAAGTCACTTAGCAGGCAAGTGGCAGAGCCAGGATTAGACTCCCAGGCTCATGCTGTTTCCATTAGGCCATGCTGCTTCTCAAAAGGCAACTGTGGAAGTAGTAGGATCAAGGTCCAGGACTGAGGTGAATTAGATGGGGATCAGGAGAATGGGGAGAGCAGCACAAGAGTGTTTCTGCCTGCACAGACACCTGAACCCAGTCACCATCACTGAAAAAGGAAAAACACAAAGAAAGGTAGCATGCAGCAGATCCACTTGGGGTGCCCATTGTTTCTGAGAGGCTGGTAGAGTCAGCTGTCAAAACCTTATTTAGAGAGACTGAAACTTAGGGTCATGAGAAATGATAAACCACGTTTTCAATAACTCTAGCAACAGCCACAAGAGGAAAGACATAAGCAGGTCTTTTATATGAGGAAATCAACTGATGCCCACAAATGGAAAAAAAATAGATTTAGGTGTCTATTTTTATTTGATATTCTATGTCATAAAACCCCAGTCAACCCAAACTCACAAATTGCCTTGATTTAGTATGTGGCCACATTAGATGTGCCATCAATTGAATTTACCCAGAACAAAGACAGTGGAGTTCTGAGGAAAAGGGAAAATTTGAGCATATCTTCGAAAAACTGGAGTACATTCTCCTGTAGCTTGAAAACTAGGAACAGGAAGAAGGGCTTGCCAAAAAGAATGACTAAAACAAGAAACAATAAATGGGAAAATTTCAACAAAGCTGTGTAAAGGAGGAAAGCTCACTTTATTTGCTTTTTTCTTGCAAGCTCACTGACAGTGCTACTTAAATGAAACCCAACAAGAAACTTTTTGAGTGGCGGGAAGAGAGCCCCAGATCTGTGCAGGAAGGTCTGGTCACCTTTGCCAGAAGGTCAATCTGACTTCTTCAAACTGGCTAAAATATAGAAGTGTCATGAAGTGCTCAATATTATAAATTGATGATGACGATGATGATGTTGATACATTTTTTCTGTGGAAACGGATCACCATCTGGTAAAACAGAATGAAACAGTAAGCTTTGAAAAATCATGTTGTGCATGTGGAGTACATAAATACCATTATTATTAGAGCTGTACCATATACCTGTTTTCAAGTTGCAAGGGGTTTATAAATACTTAGTATTACTTCTGGATGGCAAATGAATGTGGCTGCAGTATTAAACTATGGAGGTAGATGCACTGTAAGCTCTCTGTGGACAAGGATTAGGTCTACCAGCTCTGTTACTATATATAGTTCAGTACTCTGCATACCGTAAGTACTCAATAAATAATAATAATAATGGTATTTATTAAGCACTTACTATGTGCCAAGCACTTTTCTAAGCACTTAGACTGTGAGCCTGTTGTTGGGTAGGGACCGTCTCTATATGCTACTGACTTGTACTTCCCAAGAGCTAAGTACAATTCTCTGCACACAGTAAGCACTCAATAAATATGATGGAAGGAAGGGAGGGAGGGAGGAAGGAAGGAAGGAAGAAGGGAAAGGAAGGAAGGAAGGAAGGAAGTAGATACAAGGTAATCATGTTCCAAGTGGGGCTCACAGTCTTAATCCCCATTTTACAGATGAGGTAACTGAGGCACAGAGAAGTTAGGTGACTTGCCCAAAGTCACACAGCTGATAACTGGCAGAGCCAGGATTAGAACCCTCGACTTCTGACTCCCAAGCCCATGCTCTTTCCACTAAGCCATGCTGCTTCTCTTTATTAATCAATAAATACCATTGATTAATTGATTGATAGTTTATATAGTGATTTCTCCCTCCATGCTCCCTTTGTCTTCTTTCTGGAAGACTTTCTACATATAGTAAGTGCCCAATAAATACTGTTTACTGATTGATCGATTGGAAGCAAAAAATCAGTAAAAAGAAACAGTGACCTATTTACACAACACAGGATTCAGACTGCTAATTCATGGAAAACAATCACAGCCTTCAAATGTTCACTTTTACAGCAATATTAAAATTCCTTCGATGATACATGTAGGAAAGACACATAGCCCAGATAAACAGCAAGTATCCAACAAATGCGGGTAATTATCCAATCAACAGTTCAGTGAAAAATATAAGCGACCAATCCGATCCAAGGAATACTCTGGGGCTCTTTTGGTCATTTTTTTAGGAATAGTCAGTTGTTTCTGAGATACCCAAGGGGGTATCAAAGGACAAATGGAAAATGATCTGAGTCCAAGGCCTGGCCTTGCCACTGACGTGCCTGGGGCCGTTAACTCCCTCGTTTGTTAAAAAGAAGTAATAGTACCACTGGAGCCATCTTAAAGAGGACAAGAAAAAGATAGCTATCTCAAGCCTGAATTCAAGAGAAGCCCAGGTTTAAGGATGAACACAGATAGACCTCAGTCTCATCAAATGCAATCATCATCATCTATCTACCTTGATCTCACCTATCTCACCCCCGACCTCTCTACCATGTGGCCCTCTCGCTTCTTGCCTGTCACATCCTCCCTCCCCCTTTCCTCTCCAGCCAAACCACTACCTTGCTGGTTCAGTCTCTCATCCTATCCCGACTGGATTACTGCATCAGCCTCCTCTCTGATCTCCCATCCTCCTGTCTCTCCCCACTTCAGTCTATACTTCACGCTGCTGCCCGGATCATCTTTGTGCAGAAACGCTCTGGGCATGTTACTCCCCTCCTCAAAAATCTCCAGTGGCTACCAGTCAAACTATGCATCAAGCAAAAACTCCTTACTCTCGGCTTCAAGGCTGCCCTTCACCTCGCCCCCTCTTTTCTCTCCTTCTACAGCCCAGCCCACACCCTCCGCTCCTCTGCCACTAACCTCCTCACTGTGCCTCGTTCTCGCCTGTCCCCCATCGACCCCCAGCCCACGTCCTCCCTCTAGCCTGGAATGCCCTCCCTCTGCACATCCACCAAGCTAGCTCTCTTCCTCCCTTCAAAGCTCTACTGAGAGCTCACCTCCTCCAGAAGGCCTTCCCAGACTGAGCCCCCTTTTTCCTCTCCTCCTCCCCATTCCCCCCCGCCCTACCTCCTTCCCCTCCCCACAGCACCTGTATATATGCGAGAAGCAGCGTGGCTCAGTGGTAAGAGCATGGCCTTTGGAGTCAGAGGTTCAAATCCCGGCTCCGCCAATTGTCCGCTGTGTGACTTTGGGCAAGTCACTTAACTTCTCTGTGCCTCCATTCCCTCACCTGTAAAATGGGGATTAATACTGTGAGCCCCACGTGGGACAACCTGATCACCTTGTATCCCCCCAGCACTTAGAACAGTGCTTTGCACATAGTAAGCACTTAACAAATGCCATTATTATTATTATTATTATGTTTGTACAGATTTATTACTCTATTTTACTTGTACATATTTCCTATTCTATTTATTTTGTTAATGATGTGCATCTAGCTTTATTTCTATTTATTCTGGTGACTTGACACCTATTCACATGTTTGTTTAGTTGCCTGTTCCTCCCTTCTAGACTGTGAGCCCACTGTTGGGTAGGGACTGTCTCTATATGTTGCCAACTTGTACTTCCCAAGCGCTTAGTACAGTGCTCTGCACACAGTAAGTGCTCAATAAATATGATTGAATGAATGAATGATGGACAATTACTCTCCTCCACCCCCTTCAAAGTCTTACTGATTGCACAGCTCCTCTAAGAGGCCTTCCCTAACTAATCCCTCTTTTCCTTTTCTTCCACTCCCTTCTCTGTCACCCTGACTTGCTCCCTTTATTCATCCCCCCTCCCAACCCCACAGCATTTATGTACATATCTGTAATTTATTTATTTATATTAACATCCGTCTCCCCCTCTAGACCAGAAGCAACTGTGGGCAGGACATAGGTCTGTTATATTGTACTCTCCTAAGAGCTTAGTACAGGTTCTGCGTACAGTAAGTACTAAGTAAATACATTTGACTATCTGATTAAACTAATTAGCCATAATTTTCCCTATAATATTAATTTTCTGCTACAGCCAAATTTTTCGCACAACATCAATTTAAAGCACCAGTCCTACCCACGAGGATCCTTTCCCATCACACTGACTCCCAGAACCCAGCATAGTTTCAAACAACCCCATGGAATCACTGTTACAGCACGTTACTGGATGGACTCCTGTTGGTGAAGGGAACCAGTCCTTGTGTTCCGTTGTCTCAACTACAACCCCAACTGGTCATTCATCAGACACAGTGTTTTCTTGGAATGTAAAATGACAAGGTTCTTGGCCAAGGTTTTCCTGGAACTTCCAGAGGCCCTAATTTTAGACAGCGCACCTAGAGTTTATGAACTTCAATCTCTACTTTTCTGAATGACCTTTTCGAAACCTCATTTAGCTCCCTCTGATGTAAATTCAGGTGGACATTGAAAGCAGTGAGGGGCATTTGATTTGTTCCTGAAACCCAATGAACAATGAATTTGGCCCCCTCATGTGTTGCCATATATCTATCCAGCCAATGACCCTAGCAAAAATGCAGAGATGGCCACGAAAGGTAGAGATCTACGGTGATAGATCTTTCTGGAACTACCAGGGAGATGACCAGGGGAAATTGGCAGAAGGGAGCTTGAGGAAAGTGAAATGGGAGGCACAGAACTCTCCATCCCATGCACCTCCACATCACTTTCTTCCCTCCCTTGAACCTTCAAGTGCTAAGTCTGGTCCCAGTCCTTCTGCCTCCGGATGATGATTGGACAGACTCTTGAAAATCAATCATTATTTTTGCTGGGTTAATATAGATTGTAGGATCCTCATGGTCCGAGAATGCGGCAACAGATGCTCAGTAGATGACAGTAGATGCTCTTTCATGGTGGGGGTGGGCAATCAATCAATGGAATTTATTGAGTGTTTACTATGTGCAGGGCACTATACTAAGTGCTCAGGAGAGTACAATCCAACACTTCTTGAATAAGACCTATGTAAGTTAGCAGTTGTAATAGTATTTATTAAGTGCTAGGAGTGCATCCCATCCCGGTGGACAGCACCACCATCCTCTCTGTCTCACAAGCCCGTAACCTTGGCATTATCCTTCACTCACCTCTCGTTCAACCTACATATTCATTCTACCACCAAATCCTGTTGTTTTCACCTTCACAGCATCGCTAACATCTGTCTTTTCCCGTCCATCCAAACTACCATATTGATTCACGCACTTATCCTAGCCTGCCTTTATCCTTCACTCACCTCTCGTTCAACCTACATATTCATTCTACCACCAAATCCTGTTGTTTTCACCTTCACAGCATCGCTAACATCTGTCTTTTCCTGTCCATCCAAACTACCATATTGATTCACGCACTTATCCTAGCCTGCCTTGACTACTACATCAGCCTCCTAGCTGACTTATCTGACCCCTGTCTCTCCCCACTCCTGTCTATACTTCACTCTGCTGCCAGGATCATTTTGACTCCCAGGCTTGTATCTCCTCCAGCCTTCAGGACATCTCCATCTGGATGTCTGCCCGCCATATAAAACTCAATATGTCCAAGACTGAACTCCTTGTCTTCCCTCCCAAACCCTGCCCTCTCCATGACATTCCCATCACTGTTGATGGCACTAGCATCCTTCCCATCTCACAAGCCCGCAACCTTGGTGTCATCCTTGACTCCGCTCTCTCGTTCACCCCTCACATCCAATCTGTCACCAAAACCTGCCTGTCTCACCTCCACAACATCGCCAAGATCCGCCCTTTCCTCTCCTTCCAAACTGCTACCATGCTCGTTCAATCTCTCATTCTATCCAAACTGGATTACTGCATCAGTCTCCTCTCTGATCTCCCATCCTCCTGTCTCTCCCCACTTCAATCCATACTTCATGCCACTGCCCGGATTTTCTTTGTGCAGAAATGCTCTGGACATGTTACTCCCCTCCTCGAAAATCTCCAGTGGCTACCAATCAACCTACGCATCAGGCAAAAACTCTTCACCCTTGGCTTCAAGGCTGTCCGTCACCTCGCCCCCTCCTACCTCACCTCCCTTCTCTCCTTCTCCAGCCCAGCCGCTCCTCTCCCTCTGCTCTTCTGCCGCTAATCTCACTGTGCCTCGTTCTCGCCTATCCTGCCGTCGACCCCCGACCCACATCCTCCCCCTGGCCTGGAATGCCCTCCCTCTGCCCATCCGCCAAGCTAGCTCTCTTCCTCCCTTCAAAGCCCTACTGAGAGCTCACCTCCTCCAGGAGGCCTTCCCAGACTGAGCTCCCTCCTTCCTCTCCCCCTCCTCCCCCTCCCCATCGCCCACCTTACCTCCTTCCCCTCCCTGCAGCACCTATATATATATATATATATATATATATATATATATATATATACGTATATATGTTTGTACATATTTATTACTCTATTTTACTTGTACGTATTTATTCTATTTCTTTTATTTTGTTAATATGTTTTGTTTTGTTGTCTGTCTCCCCCTTCTAGACTGTGAGCCTGCTGTTGGGTAGGGACCGTCTCTATGTTGCCAACTTGTACTTCCCAAGCGCTTAGTACAGTGCTCTGCACACAGTAAGCACTCAATAAATACGATTGAATGAATGAATGGTGGCAAAGGGTATACAGGGGGGAATTAGACACAAACTCTGTCATTCAATCAATCAATCCATTGTATTTGTTGAGTGCTCATTGTTTCCACAACACTGTACTAAGTAGAAACAGCATGGCTCAGTGGAAAGAGCACGGGCTTGGGAGCCAAAGGTCATGGTTTCTAATCCCAGCTTCACCACTTGTCAGCTGTGTGACTTGGGGCAAGTCAGTTAACTTCTCTAGAGGAGCAGTGTGGCTCAGTGGAAAGTGCACAGGCTTGGGAGCCAGAGGTCATGAGTTCAAATCCCTTTCTGCCACTTAGCTGTGTGACCTTGGGCAAGTCACTTAACTTCTCTATGCCTCAGATACCTCTTCTGTAAAATGGGGATTAATCAATCAATCAATCAATCAATCAATCGTATTTATTGAGTGCTTACTATGTGCAGAGCACTGTACTAAGCGCTTGGGAAGTACAAATTGGCATCACATAGAGACAGTCCCTACCCGATAGTGGGCTCACAGTCTAAAAGGGGGAGACAGAGAACAGAACCAAACATACCAACAAAATAAAATAAGTAGGATAGAAATGTACAAGTAAAATAAATAAATAAATAAATAAACAGAGTAATAAATATGTACAACCATATATACATATATACAGGTGCTGTGGGGAGGGGAAGGCGGTAAGGCGGGGGGATGGAGAGGGGTACGAGGGGGAGAGGAAAGAAGGGGCTCAATCTGGGAAGGCCTCCTGGAGGAGGTGAGCTCTCAGCAGGGCCTTGAAGGGAGGAAGAGAGCTAGCTTGGCGGATGGGCAGAGGGAGGGCATTCCAGGCCCGGGGGATGACGTGGGCCGGGGGTCGATGGCGGGACAGGCGAGAGCGAGGTACAGTGAGGAGATTAGTGGTGGAGGAGCGGAGGGTGCGGGCTGGGCAGTAGAAGGAGAGAAGGGAGGTGAGGTAGGAGGGGGCGAGGTGATGGAGAGCCTTGAAGCCCAGGGTGAGGAGTTTCTGCCTGATGCGCAGATTGATCGGTAGCCATTGGAGGTTTTTGAGGAGGGGAGTGATATGTCCAGAGCGTTTCTGGACAAAGATAATCCGGGCAGCAGCATGAAGTATGGATTGAAGTGGAGAGAGACACGAGGATGGGAGATCAGAGAGAAGGCTAGTGCAGTAGTCCAGACGGGATAGGATGAGAGCTTGAATTAGCAGGGTAGCGGTTTGGATGGAGAGGAAAGGGCGGATCTTGGCAATGTTGCGGAGCTGAGACCGGCAGGTTTTGGTGACGGCTTGGATGTGAGGGGTGAATGAGAGAGCGGAGTCGAGGATGACACCAAGGTTGCGGGCTTGTGAGACGGGAAGGATGGTAGTGCCGTCAACAGAGATGGGAAAGTCAGGGAGAGGACAAGGTTTGGGAGGGAAGACAAGGAGCTCAGTCTTCGACATGTTGAGCTTTAGGTGGCGGGCGGACATCCAGATGGAGATGTCCTGAAGGCAGGAGGAGATGCGAGCCTGGAGGGAGGGGGAGAGAGCAGGGGCAGAGATGTAGATCTGGGTGTCATCAGCGTAGAGGTGATAGTTGAAGCCGTGGGAGCGAATGAGGTCACCAAGGGAGTGAGTGTAGATTGAGAACAGAAGGGGACCAAGCACTGAACCTTGGGGAACTCCCACAGTAAGAGGATGGGAGGGGGAGGAGGAGCCTGCAAAAGAGACTGAGAAAGAACGACCGGAGAGATAAGAGGAGAACCAGGAGAGGACGGAGTCTGTGAAGCCAAGGTCAGATAACGTGTTGAGGAGAAGGGGGTGGTCCACAGTGTCAAAGGCAGCTGAGAGGTCGAGGAGGATTAGGACAGAGTATGAGCCGTTGGATTTGGCAAGCAGGAGGTCATTGGTGACCTTTGAGAGCACAGTTTCCGTGGAATGAAGGGGACGGAAGCCAGACTGGAGGGGGTCGAGGAGAGAGTTGTTGTTGAGGAATTCTAGGCAGCGCGTGTAGACAACTCGTTCAAGGAGTTTGGAAAGGAATGGTAGGACTTAGAACAGTGCTTCACACATAGTAAGTGCTTAACAAATGCCATCATTAATTAAATAATTAATTCTCTATGCCTCAGTTCCCTCATCTGTAAAATGGGGATTAAGACTGTGAGCCCCATGTGGGACAACCTGATCACCTTGTATTCCCCCCCAGCACTTAGAACAGTGTTTCACACTGTTTTAGACAGGACACCTAGAGTTTATGAACTTCAATCTCTACTTTTCTGAATGACCTTTTCGAAACCTTATTTAGCTCCCTCTGCTGTAAATTCAGGTGGACGTTGAATTAGCACTTAACAAATGCCACTATTATTATTATTATTCTTATTATTAATATTATTAGCACTTGGGAGAGAACAATATAACAGAGTTGGTAGACATATTCCCTGTCAAAAGGAGCTTAAAGTGTACAATAAAACCTTGAATTAGCATGACACAAGGTCAGATGCACAATACACAAAATGAAAATAAAAATCATAAGGAGCAGTGGTTGAAGGGGCAGAATTTCAGGCTCCTCGTGATTCAGAATCCATGGCATAACTGAAGCCACAGAAGTGGCTACTGTGGCCCCTAGCCTTCCTGAGGTTTTTAAGGTGGTCTCATGCTGCAGATGCTGTTCCATTTCTTCCAGGGTGGAGGAAAGTAGGATGGGATGGGAGTCTCCTCAGTGCTCCTGAGGGGAGCTGGGGCCAGGTCCTGTTAGGACAGCATGGCTGGTATAGAAAGCATGCTGGGGACAGGCAGAGAGTTCCTCAGGGATAGTGGGAGGGCCAAAGGCTTGCAGGATGACATTTTGCTCAGCTGTAATGCAAGAGAAGGGGTAATCTTTCTAAGGAAGTTTAAACCTCCTAGATAGAAGGACTTTTGGTGAGGAGATCTTATTTACTCACCTAGGAGAGGTCTTGAGGAAAGGAATATCCAAAACTTTATCCCCATCCCCCCTTCCCAGTCTCCACACATTTCTTTTTTCCCCAACATAATAATAATAATAATGTTGGTATTTGTTAAGCACTTACTATGTGCCAAACACTGTTCTAAGCACTGGGGTAGATACAAGGTGATCAGGTTGTCCCACATGGAGCTCACAGTCTTCATCCCCATTTTACAGATGAGGGAACTGAGGCATGAACTGAGAAGTGACATGACATGCCCCAAGGTCACACAGCTGACAAGTCGCAGAGCCGGGATTAGAACCCTCTGACTCCCAAGCCTGTGCTCTTTCCACTGAGCCACACTGCTTCTCCTGCATCTTTACAGTTTGTCCTGACCTTCTGATACTGTGGAAGTCCAATGAATGACTCTCTATGATTTGCCCCCAAGAAAAATAGTTACTCACCCTGGGAATATGAGCAAGTTTTGAAGGTTGTGGTGGAATGTGTACCAAATCCAATACTGCTCCCCGAAATTCTTGAACACCAAAATAACAACTAGTTCCTAATTGAAATTCCACTGTAAAATGATATCGGCTTCTTCATCCTGGCAACTGAGAAGGAGCGAAAAGAGGGGAAGAAGGAAATGCAGACATCTTCATAAATACGTGTTTAGTATTCTAAAGTTCATCAAATTGCGGGGTAGGTAAAAATGTTTCAGTGTTGTACAAACAATGTGGTTGATTGTGTTAGCAATTAACATTTATAATACAGTAATGGAAAGTCCTTAGTGGCTGGTATTGTGCCCACAGAGATGTGGTCAAAGGGGAAAAATTATGTCTCCTCTTTGCTTCAGGGCAAAATGCTGGAAACTTAATGAAGCCATGGTAGAACTAGGGGTCCTGTGAACCAAAGTTAATTTTTGCTCAAGGTTGTTTCCAATCAATCAGTCTTTAGTGAGTGCTCATTGTGGGCAGAGAACTGTACTAAGCACTTAGGATAATACAATATAACAGAGTTGGTGGGCACTTTGCCTGTCCAAAAGGAGGTTACAGTCAAGATGGAGAGATAGACTGTAAATGAATTACAGATACGCAAGTTAGTGTTGTCGGGCTGTGTTTTTCTATAGAATAGGTGTTCAAAACAGAGATGCTGTGCTTGAGATTTATTCTGTTAAAATAAAAAGAATCTTCCTCTCTCTGTGTGCAACAAAAGGGTTTACTGCTTTGCTATTGATTTTTAAATGAAACAAATGACCTGTATTTTAAAATATTTAATTACAAGGTTCATTTATGAAAGGTGAGCAAGGGAGTAACCTGTCACTAAGGGATGAATTTAGGGTTTTAGAAATGTATAATTTTAGGAATATGAATTACTGCAATTATGAATTACTATCTCCTACTACAACCCAGCCCACACATTTCACTCCTCTAATGCCAACCTGCTCACTCTGCCTTGATTTTATCTATCTCACCACCAACCTCTCGCTCACGACCTGCTTCTGACCTGGATGCCCTCCATCTTCATATCTACCAGACAATTACCCTCCCCAGCCTTCAAAGTCTTTTTGAAGGCACATCTCCTCCAAGAAGCCTTCCCTGCCTAAGCCCTATAATACCAACCTACTCACTGTACCTGTATCTCATCTATCTCGCTGCTAACCCCTCATCTACATCCCACCTCTAGCCTGGAACATCCTCCCTCTTCATATCCAAAGACAATTACTCTCCCTGCAACTTCAGTGCCTTTCTGAAGGCACATCTCCTCCAAGAGATCTTCCCTGATTAAGCCTTCTTTTCATTTATTTCCACTCCCATTTGCTTCTTCCACTCCCTTTATTCAACCTACCTCCAGCTCCACATCACTTATGTATATATCCATAATTTATGTATTTATATTAATGTCTATCTCCCCCTCTAGACTGTAAGCTCACTGAGGGCGCACATGCTGATGCTATGGATATGGATATCGATCATCATATTTCATCTCACAGATGAACTCAATTGACTTAAATCAACCTGACATAATTAGGGTGGAATCACAGACTTATCCATTTTTCCTACTAAAAACTTTGAGAAACAATAATGGTTTTTTTTTAACAGTTCTTTTGGAAGGTCAACCTGAATTGAAAAAAAATGATTTAGGAGGTAAATACTGGGCTAAAACATATAAAATACTAAAAATGATTCCCCTACTCAATGTCTGCTACATTGTTATAGTGCACTCTCCCAAGAATTTAGTAGGGTGTTCTACACACAGTAAGTGCTTAATAAATATGATTGATCGATTGAGGTTGAAATGTCAAGTATGTGGGGGTTTATTTAGTTTTTATAGTTATAATACACAAGAAAACATATAAAGGGTCAAACTTCCTTTGTTTTTTTCTCTTTTCTGGCATTTGCCAATGATAGAAATAGCTAAATTATAACTCAACATCATAGTAGTGAAAAGACAAGATTGCCTTGTAATTTAGGATGTAGAACTCCAACATCAATCCAGAATCAACAATATGTTAATCATGGTTTGGATGGTAGGATTCTATTGGAGGAAGAATGATGGCACAAATTCAAGAAATCAACAAAAAGTGCTTCTGGGAGTAAGTTACCTGAGGGGAATTTGAACTCATTTTGGAGCAAAGAGATAGAAAACCCCAATAAACAATAACAAAAATTGACACATTTTGAAATGACCAAACCTTCCAGATATCTCAACACATGCTGATGCTATGGATAACAGAGGAGATCAATGGTCATATTTCATCTCACAGATGAACTCAATTGACTTAAATCAACCTGACAGAATTAGGGTGGAATCACAGACTTATCCATTTTGCCTACTAAAAACATTGAGAAACAATAATGGTTTTTTTTTAACAGTTCTTTTGGAAGGTCAACCTGAATTGAAAAAAAAAATGATTTAGGAGGTAAATACTGGGCTAAAACATATAAAATACTAAAAATGATTCCCTACTCAATAAACCTCACTCATCTGTAGTGTGATGGAATGGGTCAGGTTTGGGACAAGACTCTAGAACAGATTTATGGTTTAAATATTACCTTGAACAGATTGTTTTTCCGTTTGTGGTCACGTTCTCTCAATCCTAATTTTCTGGCAAGAATCACAGTGGTTGGTTTCGGCAGTGAAGAGTGATTGTTTGATGGTTTCATTTTCTCCCAGTTGGACCTATGAAGGATTTCCTGTGTCTCATTTTAAGTGGCCTGAATTCTCATGATACTGGAAATTAAAATAAACAGTTCACATAAGAAGCAAGACCTTCACTAGATTTTAGGAAGAAATCAGCATGGGTTTGTGAAGAGCAAATTCTGCAAGGCTCACAGAGAAGCATCATCATCATCATCATCACCAATCGTATTTATTGAGCGCTTACTGTGTGCAGAGCACTGTACTAAGTGCTTGGGAAGTACAAGTTGGCAACATATAGAGACAGTCCCTACTCAACAGTGGGCTCACAGTCTAAAAGGGCTAATAATAGATAGAGCACAATAGATAGAGCATAATAGATAGAGCACAGGCCTGAGAGTCAGAAGGTCATGGTTTCTGATCCCAGCTCTGCCACCTGTCTGCTATGTGGCCTTGGGCAAATCACTTCACTTCTCTGGGCCACGGTTACCTCATCTGTAAAATGGGAATTGAGACTATGAGCCCCAGGTGGGTCAGGGATTGTGTCCAATCTAATTTGCTTATATCCACCCCAGCACTTAGTACAGTGCCTGGCACATAGTAAGCACTTAAAAAATACAATAATAATAATAACCTAATCTTCCGCTACAATAGAATGTAGGTCCTGGAAGCAAAGAGAAGACACGGAAGGAATCTAGCTAGACTTCAGTAAGCATTTTGATTCTGTTCTTCATAACATTACAGTCAACAATCTAGAAAAGCCTTTTCCTGACCATGCTTTTAGTGAGAGCATTGCTGTCTATAAGCTCCTTGAGGGCAGGGATCATGTTTACCAATTCAGTTTTATCGTATTTTCCCAAGCTTGTAGTACAGTATAATACAGTTTAGAAGTGCACACAGTAAGCACTCAATGAATATCATCAACTGGTTGATTGGCTTGAGGGATGAGGAAGGTGATATCCCAGAGGGAGGGAAAGGCAAAAATGGGATGTGGACTAAGGGAGGGAAAGGAAAATCATCAGGGAGAAGGAAAATCCCAGCAACCCCCCCATACCCAAGAATAATAACCCAGAGATGCTTTAAAAAATACACATATAAAAAATATGTGTATATAAAAATATAAAATATATAAAACACATATAAAAAATAAAAAATACACAACCACATATCTCAACCTCTGTAGTCAGTCACTTGATTGAAATTAGAGGATAGCATTTCATTCATTCATTCATTCAATTGTATTTATTGAGTGATTACTGTGTACAGCGCACTGTACCAAGAGCTTGGGAAAGTACAATACAAAAATAAACAGTGATATTCCCTGCCCACAATGAGCTTACAGTCTGGGGGGCAGGGAAGACAGGCATCAATACAAATAAATAAAATTACAGATACGTACATAAGTGCTGTAGGGCTGGTGAGGGCAAAGAGCTAAGGGAGCAAGTCAGAGTGATGCAGAAGGGAGTGGGAGATGAGAAAAAGTGGGGCTTAGTCTGGGAAGGCTAAGGCTTTGAGAGGGGAAAAAGTAATTGTCTGTTGGATTTGAAGAAGGAGGGCATTCCAGGCCAGAAGCAGGACCTGGGCCAGGGTCAGCAGTGAGACAGGAGAGATTGGAGCACAGTGAGAAGGTTAGAACTACAGGAGAAAAGTATGTGGACCGGGTTGTAGAAGGAGAGAAGTGAGGTGAGATAAGAGGGGGCAAGGTGATGGAGTGCTTGAAAGCCAATGGTGATGAGTTTTTGTTTGATACAGAGGTGGATGGGCAACCACAGGAGATTTTTGAGGAGTAGGGTGACATGTCCTGAAAGTTTCTGTAGAAAGATGACCCGGACAGCAGAGTGAAGTATGGACCGGAAGGGGAGGGCCAGGATGTTGGGAGGTCAGCAAGGAGGCTGATGCAGGAATCTAGGTGGAATAGGATGAATGATTTTATTAACGTGGTAGCACTTTGGATGGAGAGGAAAGGACAGATTTTAGCAATGTTGTGAAGGCGGGACCAACAGGATTTTGTGGTGGATTGAATGTGTGGGTTGAATAAGAAAGAATTTCACTGTACCATGTACAGTGATGGGAAAGTCAGGGAGGTGAGAAAATAAGGAGCTCTGTTCTGATCTCCCATCTTTCTGTCTCTCCCCACTTCAGTCTATACTTCACTCTACTGCCCGGATTATCTTTCTACAGAAGCACTCTGGGCATGTCACCCCCCTCCTCAAAAATCTCCAGTGGTTGCCTATCAGTCTTCGCATCAAGCAAAACCTCCTCACTATTGGCTTCAAAGCTCTCCATAACCTTAGCCCCTCCTACCTCACCTCCCTTCTCTCCTTCTACAGCCCAGCCCACATGCCCTGCTCCTCTGACACTAACCTCCACACTGTGCCTCATTCTCACCTGTCCTGCCAGCGATCCCTGGCCCATGTCCTACCTCTGGCCTGGAATCTACCAAACTAGCTCTCTTTCTCCCTTCAAATCCCTACTGAGAGCTCACCTCTTCGAGGAGGCCTTCCCAGACTGAGCCTCCTTTTTCCTCTGTTCCTCCTCCCTTCCCCATTACCCCTACTCCCTCCCTCTGGCCTACCCCCTTCCCTGACCCACAGCACTTTTGTATATTTGTACATATTTATTATTCTATTTATTTTATTAATGATGTGTATATATCTATAATTCTATTAATCTATTTTGATGCTATTGATGCCTGTCTACTTGTTTTGTTTTGTTGTCAGTCTCCCCCTTCTAGACTGTGAGCCCATTGTTGGGCAGGAATTGTCTCTGTTGCCGAATTATACTTTCCAAGCCCTTAGTACAGTGCTCTGCACACAGTAAGCGCTCAATAAATATGATTGAATGAATGAATGAATGGGCATGTTAGTACAGTGCTCTGCACACAGTAAGTGCTCAATAAATATGATTGAATGAATGAATGAATGGGCATGTTAAGTTTGAGGTAACAGGAGTTTATCCAAGTAGAGATGTCTGGAAAGCAGGAGGAGATGTGAGCCAGGAGAGGGAGAGGGTCGGGGAGGAGATGTAGATTTGGATATTATCAATCAATCAATCAATCAATCACATTTATTGAGCGCTTACTGTGTGCAGAGCACTGTACTAAGCGCTTGGGAAGTACAAGTCGGCAACACATAGAGACAGTCCCTACTCAACAGCGGGCTCACAGTCTAGAAGGGGGAGACAGAGAACAAAACCAAACATACTAACAAAATAAAATAAATAGAATAGATATGTACAAGTAAGATAAATAAATAAATAAATAAATAGAGTAATAAATATGTACAAACATATATACATATATACAGGTGCTGTGGGGAAGGGAAGGAGGTAAGATGGGGGGATGGAGAGGGGGACGGGGGGGGAGAGGAAGGAAGGGGCTCAGTCTGGGAAGACCTCCTGGAGGAGGTGAGCTCTCAGTAGGGCCTTGAAGGGAGGAAGAGAGCTAGCTTGGCGGATGGGCAGAGGGAGGGCATTCCAGGCCTGGGGGAGGACATGGGCTGGTGGTCAATGGCGGGACAGGCGAGAACGAGGCACGGGGAGGAGATTAGCGGCAGAGGAGCGGAGGGTGCAGGCTGGGCTGTAGAAGGAGAGAAGGGAGGTGAGGTAGGAGGGGGCGAGGGGATGGACAGCCTTGAAGCCCAGGGTGAGGAGTTTCTGCCTGATGCGCGGATTGATTGGTAGCCACTGGAGATTTTCCACATAGGAATATTATCCACATAGGGATGGTAATTGAAGCCAAAGGAGTGAGTGTAGATGGAGAATAGAAGGGGACCCAGAACAGAACCTTGAGTGACCCCCGTAGTTAGGGATTGGGAAGCAGAGGAGGAGCCAGTGAATGAATGGCCAGAGAGATAAGAGGAGAACCTGGTGAGGACAGAGGCACGGAAGCCAGCGAAGCCAATGATTTCTTCAGTACACTTGCAATAATAAAGAGTTCAATGACTGTTAGTTTCTAAGACCATAGCACCATAGGCAGTCATGAACAGTCTAAATTGAATTATTATTTTCACACACACTCTTTGAACTTTACTGAAATTCTTTTCACCTTTTGATTGTGGGGTTTTTTTGACTACCTGTCTTGTGCCGGCACTTTGCCATCCTAGATAAGAAAAAAGTTTCCTGCAAACCTCAATTCCACTTCCAACAGTGCTTAGAGAAGCAGGTATTTAGTCCCCATTTTACAGAAGAGAAAACTGAGGCACAGAGAATTTAAGTGACTTTCCCAAGGTCACACAGTAAGCAGGTGGCAGAGCTGGAATAAGAACCCACGTCCTTTGACTCCTAGGCCCAGGTTTTTTCCATTAGGCCACACAGCTTCTGGAAGCAAAGAACAGTATACTTTTGTCTTCACTGAACTCTCCTAGCTGAATACAACATTTTACCCTACTTTGTATTAACATTTTAGTGTCACTTATCTCATTCAACTTTGATGATTCCCTGCTTACACTACATCAAAGTCCAGGGCTACCAGAGAGGTTCAGTAGTCTCAGAAAAGGTGCCATAACTGGGTTTCTGAAATATTGCTGTCCAGATGTGAGAGTTTTTAACTCTCATACGTCAGGAATTCTATTTTTGTAGCTTCACTTTTTTTTTCGCTTCCTTCCACAGCAGTACTGGGTCAGTGCTTAAAATATATACTATAAGAGACAACAGAGTGTGAAAAACTGGCATCCTGGTACCCCTTCCAATGCAGCAGAAATTTCCACCCAGGGGGATGAGCAGGTGGAAGCAGTACTGCTTCTACCCACTTAGTTCTGGGGGTGTTTTGATACTTGTTAAGCACTTACTATGTGCCAGGCACTGTTCTAAGCACTGGAGTAGATACAAGTTAATCAAGTTGGACTCAATCCCTGACCCACATGGGGCTCACAGTCTCAGTAGGAGGGAGTAGGATTTAATCCCCATTTTCCAGATGAGGTAACTGAGGCACAGTGAAGTTAAATGACTTTCCCAAGGTCTCAGAGCAGATACGTGGCAGAGCTGGGATTAGAACCCAGGTCCTCTGACTCCCAGGCTTATACTTTCCACTAGGCCATGCCACTTCTCATCACTGGGTCTCCTCAGATTCTAGTCCTAGCTCTGCCTATTACCAGTTGTGTGACCTTGGCAAGTCACCTAACTTCCCCCACCTCACAAGTGCTTGGCACAGTGCTCTGCACACAGTAAGCACTCAATAATACTATTGATTGATTGATGTCCTCATTTGTGCTCCTCCCTTCCTTAAGGATTCATATTAATGTCCGTCTCTCCCTCTAGACTGTAAGATCGTTGAGTCCAGAGAATGCGTCGGTAATATTGTTATATTGTTCTCTCCCAAGCGCTTAGTACAGTGCCCCGCACACAGTAAATGCTCAATAAATATTACTGACTGACTGGCATAGAGGCAAGTTTCAGCGTGGGTCAGTGGTAAGAACATGGGCTTGGGGGTCGGGGGTCAGAGGTCGTAGGTTCTAATCCTGGTTCCCTCACATTTGTGACTTTGGGCAAGTCACTTAATTTCTCTGTGCCTCAGTTCCTTCATCTGTAAAATGGGGATTAAGACTGTGAGCCCCACATAGGACAACCTGATTACCTTGTATATACCCCAGAGCTTAGAACAGTGCTTGGCACATAGCAAGTGCTTAACGAATAATAATAATAATAATAATGTTGGCATTTGTTAAGCGCTTACTATGTGCAAAGCACTGTTCTAAGTGCTGGGGGGGATACAAAGTGATCAGGTTGTCCCACGTGGGGTTCACAGTCTTCATCCCCATTTTACAGATGAGGTAACTGAGGCTCAGAGAAGTTAAGTGACTTGCCCAAGGTCACACAGCAGACGTGTGGCAGATCCGGGATACGAACCCATGACCTCTGATTCCAAAGCTCGTGCTCTTTTCACTGAGCCACGCTGCCCCCAATACCAACATTACTATTATTATTACTTAGGATGCAAGGAGTTGGGACTGGAAAGCCAGAGATCAGGAACCCATAAGGGCTGGGTTAGGAGGGCAGGGGCAAAAAGGAGGAGGTTACTTACCTGGCAGATTTTCAAAAGCACTAACCCAAACAGTGATTCCCTTGGAAACGAAGTGACTTCCATGAGAGTGATGAGGAACCATAGTTAGAGAATAAATCCTGGAGAAGATTTTGAGATTATAGGGCCACACTTATGTTTGTAGCCCAAGAACGTGGTTCATAACTTTTTGAAGACAGAGATGGGAGAAGGATAACAACTGTATAGGATCTAACCAAAGTCTCAGATGAAAATCAGTTTCTTTGGCTCATTCTAGCTGAAATATTCAAACTAATGAAATTGAAAAAGAAAGTCATTTCATGTAAGGGAATGCAAAACAATGTTTTTTGGTTTTTTTTAGTGATATTGTCAAGCACTTACTATGGGAACTGTTCTAAGCAATGGGGTAGATACAAGCTAATCAGGTCGGACACAGTCCCTGTCCCACATAGGGCTTACAGTCTTAATCCCCATTTTACAATTGAGGTAACTGAGTCACAGAGAAGTTAAATGACTTGCCCAAGGTCACATAGCAAACAGTGGCAGAACCAGGATTAAAACCCAGGTCTTCTGACCCAGGCCATCTTTTGTGACCAGAAAGTGGACTTGATGTCTCCTCACTGATGAGACTGAATCTGAAGATATAGGACTCTACCAAACTCTGAAAGTTTCATTGTATGCACGGCTAAAGACACAGGCTCAGACTTTCAAAGTGGTAGTTTTAGAAATATTACTTATTAAGCGCTTACTGCATGCAGGGTTCCATAGTACTTGCTGGCAAAAAATATGCAGGTGGAAATCAGACATTGTTCCTATCCCCCAAGAGGCTCTCAATCTAAAAAAATAAAATAAAATTGCCAACGTTTGTTGAATATTCCAGGAAGTATGTCCAGTGTCATATATTAAGGACAATCTTCTACCTTGATCCATAAACTAAAATGGATTGTGTCTGTATTTTTTTCCTCCTTTCTTTTATACCTCCCATCTACCCAGTGGAAGGAGTGAATAGAACACAGAAAAGTTTGATTAGGTCTAATAAAAACTATTATGACTACTAACATGTTGGGCCTTTTTACAATAGTCCTTTTCCTTAGCTGTTACTTTCATGGATTCACAAAGGGACTGGCATGCCCTCAGAAGAGTTATTGGAGGTCAAAATATGTCTCCAGACTTAGCCTACTGTTGAGTAAAAGCCTTCCTCCAGCACAAAGATAGCACAGCTCAACATCATGGAAGTAGCACTATTGAAACATAAACACAACTCCTTCACCCCGACATTTCTGGTTGTGTTTACAGATTAAATCTCAGGATGTGTATATTAGATGTTCTTGCTCCAGAATATTAATGGATAAATGAACCTGTTTTTTGATGTTCAAGTCACATTAATGCCTGATGGACTGTTTAGATGTTAAAGGGTACATCAGGCGTACTGCAAAATGTGGCATATATTAATCATACTACTCCAACTTAGAGTTTGGATGCATTTATAGTAAACCAAAATTAACTCAAATTAAGTCTGTTATAGTCTAAGCAGAATCAGTTCCATTTCTCCCAATGGAGAATCATGGAATTTAGAAGGAGAAATGAAATGTGTGGGTATTTCAATTTACACATTCGATTCAAGCATGCATTTCTATTGCTTGAAAATATTGTACACTGCAATTAGTCATCTTGCACTTTAAAAGGGTATTTACAGGTATTCTGTCATTGATAATATGATGGAACAAACCTTGACCCATCCCAAATTTAACTCTCTATTTGGATTATAGACTCACTATTTAGCTCAGTATTGGGTTTGATTTCCCTGGAGCCTTTGGAGCGGCTGTTAGAAAGGGTCCTTCAAAATGAAACTTCTCCTTCAAAATCAAACTTCTCCTTCAAAATCAGTTACTCTTTTTAATTCATGTAACTCCTTTACATGCAATAAGTTCAGAGTACATTACTGACACTTGGTGTGAAGGTTGGGAAGAATCATCAGTCCTATTTTGAAAATAAGCTACGGCAACCCAGATAGAGATCGAGTAAAATGATCAGTTTTCTAAGTTTGTTCTCAAGTAGCAATTTTTTTTTGTAGCTTAATCAGAGCCGTTGAACACCTTGTTAAAAATTCTAAAAAATGCCATAGTCTGAAAACAAACTTAGGGTTGTTTTTTTTTTATTATTACTTTCATTCCAATCAAATTATTCTAGGAAAAATATAAATATTTTTCTAGGTTTTTTTTTTCTTGTCCAAGCATAATCTAGACACTTGGTTAAATGAAACTATTGAAGAAAGCTGTTTTTAAAAAAAGTTCAAAATAGTTGGAGTAATTTAAGTCATCCTCATCGAACACAAAGCAAAATTTGCTGATACAGGGCTCATGGGGAACCTTTTAGCAGGCCTGAGATTTAATCAAGTACTCTTCATCCCTCCAGTCAATCCATCAATTAATGGTATTTTTAGAACACTTACTGTGTTTAATAAGCACTTGGAAGGGTACAGTACAACCGAGTTGGTAGACCATGTTCCCTACCTACAAGGACCTTACAGTTTAAAGTGGGAGACAGACATTACAATATAAATTATGGATATGAACATAACTACTTTGGGGCTGAGGTTAGGGTGAATATCAAGTGTTTAAAGGGTAGAGATCTAAGTGTAAGATCAATGCAGAAGGGAGAGGGAGTAGGGGAAATGAAGGCTTAGTTGAGAAAGGCCCCTTGGGGAAGCTACGATTGTAATAAGGCTTTGCAGGTCAGGAGAGTGGTGGTTAGTCAGATATGCAGGGGGAGGGAGTTCCACACCAGAGGGAGGATGTGGGCAAAGGGTCTGAAGTGGGTTAGATGATATTAAGATCCGGGAAGTAAGTTGGCATTAGAGGAGGGAAGTAAATGGGCTGGGTTGTAATAGGAAATCAGCAAGGTAAAATAGGTAAGTACAAGGCAATTGAGTGCTCTGAAGCCAGTGGTAAACAGTACATTGAGATTGAGCCCCATGTGGGACAAGGAACTGTGTCCAACTCGATTTGCTTGTATCCACCCCAGCACTTAGTTCAGTGGCTGGCACAAAGTAAGTGCTTAACAAATGCCATCATTATTATTACCTTCTCACTGTGCCTCATTCTCACCTCTCCTGCCGTCTACCTCTGGCCCATGTTCTACCTCTGGCCCTCCTCAGATCGGCCAAACAATCACACTTACGCCCTTCAAAGTCCTACTGAAGGTTCATCTCCTCCAGGAGGTCTTCCCACTAAGTCCCCCTTTTCCTCTGCTCCCCCTTCCCTCCCCATCGGCCTGACTCGATCCCTTTGCTCTACCCCCTGCCCCCCATACCACTTGTGTATTTATGTACATATTTATAATTCTATTCATTTATATTAATGATCATCATCAATCGTATGATGTATATATATTTATAATTCTATTTATTTATATTGATACTACTGATGCCTGTTTGCTTGTTTTGATGCCAGCCTCCCCCCTTCTATACTGTGACCCATTGTCTCTATGGGCAGGGATTGTCTCTATATGTTGCTGAATTGTACTTTCCAAGTTCTTAGTACAGTGCTCTGCACACTGTAAGTGCTCAATAAATACGATTTAATGAATGAATGAATTATTATTATTATATAGCCATTTATCCTTCTGCTCTCCCAAACACAAGGACCCCCATAGAGCTAGAGCAGCATGGATGACATCATAATACAACACAACGCAACTTGAATTGCTGAATGTCTTGACTGCTTTGATTTACGGAATGAGGAGGTTTGTAAAATGGACTGTATGATGTTTTCCTTCCATGCTCCTCTGACTCCCATTAATGGGCTTTGTTTAGATTGCGTCTATAGAAAAAAAAATGAAGCAAATGCATTTGACAGTACATTCAAGATCAGAAACTTTAGAATTGTTTTTAAAGTTATGGATTTCAAAGTAAGAAGGCCTTTTCAATTCTCCATAGGTCTACCTAGAGGTAGCACAAAGAAAACACAGGATTAACTTTAAGTAGCCACATAGAAAGTATGTGCCAAGTTTCCAAATAAACACATCAAAGTTTAGGGTTTTTTTTTAAAAAAAAAAACAGACAGCACACAACATGACCTCCTCTTGATGTATGCTTAAAGTTTTGTTTAACTGTTCCCAGGTTATGAATTAATTTGCCAAAAGGAGGTTAACGTCAGTGCAGGGAGACAAGGTTTCACACACAGGTATGTGCACATTTACCGTAAGACATGGACTGTATGAGATATGAGATCTCAGCCTTTTAATTGAATCTATTCTAAGTGTTTATGACAAGTGAAATTGATGTTGGTATATATGACTTCAGTATAGATATGAAAATAAAAGTCCTATGTAAATATCAATTTTTTTATAAGCACCCACTCTGCGGCAGACACTGGGCAGTAAAAGAAACAGAAAGATCCAATTTCCTAAGCTGAATGTGCTTGAGACCTGAAGAGAGCAAAACCTGGTCAAGACCACATGACCTGATTTGCAATGGGTTTTTTTTAACACTGATCTTTGGAAACTCTGAAAATTTGAAGATGAAATTAGTTCACAATGTCTCTTCTAGTCAAAGAACTTCATTCTCCATTCAACTTACGTAGCTTCAGGCGGCATTACAAGAATTTGCACGTACTAAGGGAGTGGTCATAGTTACCAAAATAGTATTCTTTGAATGCAAGGAGGGGTGAGGACAAAAAGATGGCAAGAGATGACTGACCACTATGGAGAGTTTCGGTAGGATTCTGTAGGAAATACACAAAGAACAGTAGACTCTTTTCAAAGGAATCTGTCTTTCACTTCAGTGCATTTTACTCTATAGGAGTTTCCTAACTTCCTACTATCTTTTAAACTGATTCCCTTGAAATGTTGAGAATGGGATTAAAGTGCAAATGGTTGTCAAATCGCTCATTGACTCATACGGCATATTATAGGCCTTTTGAGGATTCAAGGGAAAAATTGTCTTTAAATGAATCCGAACAGAGCCTGGAGACTCTGAGGATCTCAAATTTGTCTTCAGGGTATACAGCAGTTCATAAGATTGCTACTTTTTGTGACATAGCTTTTATGAAGGTAGAGCCAGAATATTAAGCTCATTGTTTCCAGATGGAAAGGTTGGACAAGATGAAAATCCTTGGCATTGAAACCATGGACATTACAGTGTGATATGGATGTGACATATTGAAGTAATCTAGATAGAAGATCTGGCTTAGCTAAGGTTGTCAGATGGATACTTTTTAAAACATTATATGGTTTGTAACAAGGTATTGTGTATCCTTCAAAACCCTGCAGCCCAAGAAGCGGTGGGGGGAAAGCTGTGATTATTTTGCTTGAGTTCCTAAACCTCGTTTTATATATATTAGGAGTTTGGCATCTTCTGCCTGGAAGAGATTGTAGGCCAACAATTTATACTATACTTGTAATGTATATCAAGCTAGCAGCTCTTTAAACGGCTCCAGGTGCGCTTATATGTCAGAATCTTGGGCATTCCTTTCTTCATGGGATATATCAATAATGGCTCGGGGCCTCAAATGCATCCCAAATCTGTTTAATAAATCCTCCTTCTATTCGTAGAGCTGATCCTGAGAGAAAAACTGACTGCTTAATGGTAGGATCTTCCACAAGAGGGCACACAATGCACACTGCATCGATCAATTACTAACTAACTTCCCTAAAATTAATCTTCTCTTTTAGTTGAACAGTCTTTCCCCTTCCTTTTCCCCCACTTGAAAAACGAACCCCGGGCACAGAAAAATGAAGAGCAAGTGGCAGCACGCCTGAGTGATGCAGTACAATGCCAATTCATTTCACAGAGACATCATCCCTTTCCAAGGGTCAGCCTGTCAATCGACCATATTTATTGAGCGCTTATTGTGTACAGAGCATTGTACTAAAAGCTTGGGAGAGAGCTACAACAATGAACAGACACATTCCCTGCCCACAAAGAGCTTACAGTCTATCGGGGGAGACAGACATTAATATAAATATAAATAAATAAATTACATTTCTTTCAGGCTTGGCCTCTCCTCCAAAACTTCCAAGATGCTTCACTTCAGCAGTTCTTTCTTCTTAAACCTCCAGACTATGAATAGTTGTCCCTTTTCAAGGTGATCAGCTTGTAGGGGAATCTTGGCGAAACTTGAACACAGGCTCTGCTTCAATTCTGCTGTCTCTACCTTCCAATTTTCCCATTTTGTTTTATTAGTGATTTACCTGATTTATTCAGCAGCTTCGATCTCAGATAAGGGACGATAGCCAATTTATTCTGCAGCTCATTTAGCACGTGGGCTCTATTGGATGGTAACTAGGCTGAGTAATCGCTTGGATAAAGTGTTAGCTTCAAGTTTCAAAGCCTGGGAACTGCTAAGCATATATTTAGATTAAAATTTCTATTAGCATTTTTTCCATCAATATAAATTCAGGATATTTAATCTCTACCAATCACCTAGAGAGAGAGGAAAAAAAAAATAAAGAAGTTGATGTTCAACAGTACTCCTGTAAGTTCAGCCAAGTTAGAAATAGAATGGTCTGATTCTCTGGAGCTGTTACAACTGAATTCTCCGTTTTTTCTTTTCTTTAATTTTCTTTTCTTTTCTTATCTTTTCTTTTCTTTTTGATAAGAATAGGTTTCTATAAGTCTAAAATTAGGAAGGTGGCAGAGGATACCACTAAACTGAGAGTCAGGGAAACCACTTCTGGCCCAACCATCTGGCTATATTTTTTAATAGCATTTTAATAGCATTTATTAAGTGCTTACTATGTGCAAAGCACTGTTCTAAGCGCTGGGGAGGTTACAAGGTGATCAGGTTGTCCCATGGGGGGCTCACAGTCTTAATCCCCATTTCATAGATGAGGGAACTGAGGCCCAAAGAAGTTAAGTAACTTGCCCAAAGTCACACAGCTGACACTTGGTGGAGCCGGGATTTGAACCCATGACCTCTGACTCCAAAGCCCGGGCTCTTTCCACTGAGCCACGCTGCTTCTCTATATTATCTAGGGGGACTCATTTCATTCAATCACATTTTTTGAGTGTTTACTCTGTGTAGAGCACTGCACTAAGCGCTTGGGAGAGTACAATACAACAACGAATAGATACATTCCCTACCTACAATGAGCTTAAAGTCTAGATGGGGGGGAGAGACATTAATATAAATAAATTGCAGATATGCACATAAGTGCTGTGGGGCCAGGAGGATGGAAGAATCACTCTGTGCCCAAGTGTCTCTACCTATTCAATCTGCAGATGATTGCCTTCTCTTTGAAGGAAAAGAAATGGGAAGTAATCATATTACGATACATTTGAACTTCAGAAGTCAGAAGTGTAAAAAATACCTACCATCACCCCTAATCCACATTAATAAACACTCAGGGCTGGTGCTCAATTCTGAGGGATATCCAATTCTTATTCTAAATCCAAATTAGTTTACACAAAATGGCTGTATTAGAAGTCTTGAACCAAACTCCTGCAGGAAGCAAGAGCAGGAGGTATGAACATCAGAACATCATCTCAAATTTGTTTGCCTGCCCCTTCTCTCATAATGGGAAGATGAGGAAAAGTAGGAAGATGCTATGGACCTTAACTTAAACGTACTCTGAGCATGCTCTAGTTCAGACTTGGAAGTTCAAGCAATTCTTTGGAGCAAGAGAACTTGAGTCAATGGAAGATAGCTAACATGCATATTTTTCTAAAACTGCCCTCCTGACCCCCAAAATTGAAAGATGATCTTGCCTAAACTGGGTTCTGGCTAAACCTAGGATTAGTCCTGTTATGTAGATTGCCAAAAATAGTAGCCTGGTCTTCCTAAGAGTGAACCAGGCCAACTGTATCAAGTGAGGGAAAATTCATTGATAAGGTCACTTGAGAAATGTCTTTTCATTTCATTTTTTTAGATTTAAACACAGATCTAACCAAAGAGATTTAGAGATTTAGATGGTCAATTTAGGCAAGTCCAAAAGAAAGCCATAATGTCCCTGTCTCCGAGGAATCATATATACTCAGGAGAACACTGAACTGGCAAAGACTGCAGGAATTGAATTCGAACTTGAAGGTTAATTAGATCTTTCCTATAGCTCACATTTTTCTCCTGTGGCTCTTTCTTCCCGCTAGCCCATCTTTATAGAGCCAAACTGCTCTTTATATACCTTGGCTTTATTGTAGGGCTCATTACTCTAAAGTATATTTAGATATCCCTCTCTTTGGGTCATTTTTTTTTCTTCATCTTTCTTTTGAAGTGCTTCTCTAAAGCAGAATGACCTAGTGGAAAATGCTTGGGCCTGGGAGGCCGAGTTCCCGGGTTTTAATCCAAGCCCAGCCGCTTGAACTGCTTACGTGACCTTGGGCAAGTCATAGCTCCTCTATGGCTCATCTGTAAAATGGTGACTAATTGGGACAGGGACTGTAGACAGTCCTCCAGCTCTGGCCTCTCTCTTTCTCTGCAATCTCTCCTTCGTCTCTTACCTTCAGCATATCACTACCTAGACGTCCTGCCAACACCTCAGACTTCACAAGACTAAAACAAAACTCCTCATCTTCTTACCCAAACCCTAGAACTCCTTTCTTTCCCATCATTATAGAAAACACCATAATTCTCCCTATCGATCAAGTCCATAACCTTGACATAATCCTTGATTCATCTCCCTCATTCAACAACAGCAACAATAATAATAAGAGTAATTGTGGTTATCATTAAGTGCTTACTTTGTGTTAAACACTGTGCTAAGTACCAAGGGTGGACGTAAGATAATATGACCCCACCTGGGGCTCACAGTCTAAGTAGGAAAGAGATTATGTCTTTGCCTCCCCATTTTGCAGCTGAGGGAAATGTGGCACAGCGATGTTAAGTGGTTGGTTTAAGGTCACACTGCAGTCAAGTGGCAGAGGCAGGATTAGAATCTAGGTCCTTTGACTCCCAGGCCTGTTCTCTTTTCACTAGGCCACACGGCTTCTCAACCCATTTATTCAATCTGTCACCAAATCCTGTTGGTTGTACTTTTATAGCAATTCTATATTCACCCTTTTCTCTCCAACCCAACTACTATTACCCTGATCCAAACACTTATATACCACCTTGACTACTGCATCAGCCTCCTCCCTGACCTCCCTACTTCCTGTCTCTCCCCATTCCAGTCCATACTTCACTCAGTTGCCCAGATCATTATTCTAAAAAAATCTTCAGTCCATATCTCCCCATTCCTTAAGAACCTCCAGTGGCCATCGATCTCACCTATGCATCACAAACGGAAGCTCCTTTTATTTGGCTTTAAAGCACTCAATCATCTATCTTCTTCCTATTCTTACCTCACTGATTTTCTAATTCAACACAGTCTACACGCTTTGCTCCCAAAACCAACTTACTCACTGAAACTCCATCTCATCTATCTCACTGCCAACCCCTTTCCCACATCCTCTCTCTGGTCTGAAGCTCCCTCCCCTTCATGTCTGACAGGCCACCACTCTCCCCACCTTCAAAGTCCCCCTAAAATCGTATCTCCTCCAAGATGCCTTCCCCAGTTAAGCCCTCATTTCTCCTAATCCTTGTCCCTTCTGTGTGGCCTTTGCAATTGGCTCTGTACCTTTAAGCACTTGATATTCACCCCACCCTGGGGCCCACAACATTCAAGTTCATATCTGTAATTTATTTATCTATTTATTTATTCATTTGTTTATTTGTTTATTCATTTTAGTATCTGTCCTACTCTAGATTGTGATCTCCTTATGGCCTGGAAGCATATTGTATTGAACTCTTCCAAGCACTTAAGGCATAGCTCTGCACACAGGAAGCACTCAATGAATACCACTGATTGATCTATTCCAGCATTCATTGCATCCTTTTAGACTGTGAGCCCACTGTTAGGTAGGGACTGTCTCTATATGTTGCCAACTTGTACTTCACGAGCGCTTAGTACAGTGCTCTGCACACAGTAAGCACTCAATAAATACAATTGATTGATTGAAACATCACTTCCGAGGGGCCGTTGCTCTCTGGGAGTAATGTTTGGTGTTATTTTTGAGAGGAGTATCTCTATATATTTCTGTTCCCCTGATTAAGACCTCAGTTCAGAGATTAAAGTGATTCTGGGCTAACTCACAGCTTTCCTAACTGGCAGGAGTTTGGAATTTGTGTAAGAATCCCTTGCTCCTCCTGCAAATGAAAGGGATTTCATCCAAATGGAACAATTCTTCAGAACTTCTATCCAATTTGCACACTTACTGCACTTCATACTGTGTCCTTACCAGACAAGTTAAGGGGTCTAACAATTTAGACTGAGGGAACATTTTTTCCTTAAACTTCAATAGCAAGGCTGAGACATTAACTGAATTCTCTTTACAATTGTTCAGCTCTCCTCTCAGCATTATTTAATTGTTCCTCTGCCTATAAAAACAGATCAAAATCATTTTATCCCAGAGGTACAGACTGAGGACATGATAGGGAAAATTAGTGTTTGGACCCATGAACATTTAGTCTATCTTTTCACACTTTGGTTAGACAAATAATTCAATTTGATATTCATGTTTTGACTTTTGGTAAGAAGTGCGCTTTATTATTTCTTCTATCTAATGAATGAAGATTATGTGTTTTGTGGAGTTGTGGCAACACGTTTTTAAGCAGTGCATGAAATTGATTTCAACCCAGAGACTGGAGGAAATTCAAAGTTCAGTTATTTGAAAGTCAGGAAAGATGGAATAAGTCCTTTGCTTAGAGGGGCTAGGGGAGCTGAGGAGCTCTGGAGAGGTCAACCAATATAGCCTTGCAAACATGCACCAGCCCTCCAGCCCAGCTGGCTTTTTAAATCTTTTTTAGTGGTACTTGTTAAACGCTTACTATGTTCCAGGCACTGTCCTAAGTGCTGGGGCAGGTGCAAACTAATCAGGTTGGACACGGTCCATGTCCCACAGGGGACTCACAGTCTTAATCCCCATTTTTACAGATGAGGTTAACTGAGGCATAGAAAAGTGAAGTGACTTGCCCAAGGTCACATAACAAAAAGGTGGTAGAACGGGAATTAGAACTCAGGTCCTTCTGACTCCCAGGCTTGTGCTCTGTCCACTAGACAACACTGCTTCCCCTAGGTATTCATGGGAACCTGTGCCCAGGGGTAATTGTGACTTCACCTTCTACATGTTAATTCTCTCCCCTTGAGGACCGGGGACTGTGTATAATTCCCAAGCATGTTCTCAATTCCCAGTACTTAATACAGTGCCCTGCACTCAGCGAGTACCTAACAAATGCTATTAATAATAATGATGGCATTTGTTAAGCACTTAGTATGTTCCCAGCACTGTATTATTACTACTACTACTACTACTACTACTACTACTACTACTACTACTACTACTACTAATAATAATAATAATTGTGGTATTTGTTAAGTGCTTGCTATGTGTCAGACACTGTACTACACGTTGGGGTAGATACAAGCTAACTTGGGTCACAATCTTGCTACCCATTTTACAGATGATGTAACTGAGGTGAAGAGAAGTTAAGTGACTTGCTTAGGATCATACAGCAGAGAAGTGGCAGGGCCAGATTAGAACTCAGGTCCTTCTCCCAGGCCTGTATTCTATCCACTAGACCATGCTTCTTCTCAATAATTGTGGTATTTGTTTAATGTTTATTATGTGCCAGGCAATATGCTAAGCACTGGAGTGTGTATAAACAAATTGTGCTGGATAAAATCCCTGTCCCACTTGGAGCTAACAGTCTTAATCCCCATTTGACAGATGTGTTAACCGAGACACAGAGAAGTGACCTGCCCAGGGTCACACAGTAGACTAGTGGTGGAACCAGGGTTGAAACCCAAGTCCTTCTGGCTCCCAGGCTCCTGGTCTACCCACTAGGCCATGCTGCTTCTCTTGAATAATAATAATAATAAAATAATAATAACCTGATTGGCCACAGTCCCTTTCCCATGATAATAATCATTTTGTTATTTGTTAAGTTCCTACTATATGCCAGACACTGTACTAAGCACTGGGGTGGATATATGCAAATCGAGTTGGACACAGTCCCTATCCCACATGGGGTTCACAGTCTCAATCCCCATTTTACAAATGAGGCACAGAAAAGTGAAGTGACTTGCCCAAAGTCACACAGCAGAAAAGGGAATGGGAGTGAGGAAGGAATAAAGATGGGGGAGGAGAGAATAATGAGGTCTGTGCATAGACATTTCTGTGCCAGCAGCACGGAAGGGGTGGCAATCCCTCCCCTCACCCCATTTTAAGCATAGAGAAACAGCGTGGTTTAGTGGATAGAGCCGGGGCCTTGGAGTCAGAAGGCCCTGGGTTCTAATTCCGGCTCTGCCACGTGTCTGCTATGTGACCTAGGCCAAATCACTTCACTTCTCTGTGCCTGTTATCCGTAAAATGGAGATTAAGACTGTGAGCCCCATGTGCGACAGGGACTGTGCCCAACCTGATTAACTTGTAACTACTCCAGCTCTTAGAACAGTGCTTGGTACATAGTAAGCGCTTAACAAGTACTATTATTATTATTATTGTTATTATTATTAAGCACACTGGTTCCCAGCTGGGCCACAGTTCACGCAGTACTGACACTATTGCTCTGGCAAATCATGTCCTTTACCATCTCCACTCCATTTGGACTCTGTTCCCCACCACTTCTATTAAGATGTTGCCACCTATGAATTAATCATTCAGCCATATTTATCAAGTCCTACTGTGAGCAGAGTAGTGTTCCAAGTGCTTGAGGGATTACAACAAAAGTCCAAAGTGGCTAAGCCACCGAATGAGAAGCAGACAGACTCAGATGTTTTACAACTAATTATAGCAGGAGAGTGGAAGACTAAATGTCAGCTCGTCTACATGGGCAGGGAAGTGTCTGCTAATTTTCTGTTATTTTGTACTCTCTCATGTGCATAGTAAGTACAGTGCTCTGCACAGAATTAATGCTCAATAAATACCATTAATTGACTGATACATATGTGCAAGTTAATGTCAGTCAAGAATGTGCATATATTCTAACGAAAGGTGTAATAATAATAATAATAATAATAATAATGTCACTTGTTAAGTGCTTACTATGTGCCAAGCACTGTTCTAAGCACTGAGGGAATACAAGAGGGAATACAAGGTAATCAGGTTGTCCCTCATGGGGCTCACAGTCTTAATCCCCATTTTACAGTTAAGGGAACTGAGGCCCAGAGAAGTTAAGTGACTTGCCCAAAGTCACACAGCTGACAAGTGGCGGCGCCAGAATTAGAACCCATGACCTCTGATTCCCAGGCCCGGGCTCTTTCCTCTGAGCGAATGCCAAGGGAATAAATTGGGTGAATATTACCTGGGAGGTGGAACTTAATTTGTGAATGCCTTCTGGAGGAGATGGGATTTCAGGAGGGCTTTGAAAATGGACAGAATTGTGGGCCTGTGGATATGATGGAGTGACTTCTAGACTGTGAGCCCCCTCTTCTAGACTGTGAGCCCACTCTTCTAGATTGTGAACCCACTGTTGGGTAGGGACTGTCTCTATATGTTGCCAAATCATACTTCCCAAGCACTTAGTACAGTGCTCTGCACACAGTAAGCACTCAATAAATACGATTGAATGAATGAATGAATGAATGAATGGAGGAGGGAGTTCCAGACAGGCATTAACCTACCCAGACAGGAGATTGACCATAAAAATGATTAACTGTGGTATCTGTTAAGCACTTCTTATGTGACAAGCACCATACTAGTCACTGGAGTAGATAGAAGACACAGTATAATCAGATCAGATACACAGATTCAGTCCCTTTCCACATGGGACTCACAGCCTAAGTAGGAGTGAAAACAGAGATTTCATCCACATTTTAGATGAAACTGGTGCTGGGAGATGATAAATAACTTGCCTAAAGTCATAGAGCAAGCTCCTTCTGGACAGGGATTTTGTCTACTAATTCTATTGTATTGTACTCTCCCAAGCACTTAGCACGGTGATCTGTACTCAGGAAGCATTCACTGATTGACTGTAGGGGCAAGCAGAGGCAAAGGAAGGGATGGGTAACCTTCATGGCTGTGGAGAGAAGGAGCATGGCTTAGTAGAAAGAGCATGGGCCTGGGTTCTAATTCATTCATTCATTCAATTATATTTATTGAGCGCTTACTGTGAGCAGAGTACTGTACTAAGCACTTGGAAGTACAAGTCGGCAAATTATAGAGACGGTCCCTACCCAACAACGGGCTCACAGTCTAGAAGGGGGAGACAGACAACAAAACAAAACATGTAGACAGGTGTCAAAATCATCAGAACAAATAGAATTAAAGCTATATGCACATAATTAACAAAATAAATAGAACAGTAAATATGTACAAGTAAAATAAATAGAGTAATAAATCTGTACAAATATATACAAGTGCAAGTGCTGTGGGGAGGGGAAGGAGGTAGAGTTGGGGGATGGGGAGGAGGAGGGGAAAAAGGGGTTTCAGTCTGGGAAGGTTCTAATCTCAATCAATCAATTGTATTTACTGAGCACTTACTGTGTGCAGAACACTGTACTAAGTGTTAGGGAGAGTAAGATATAAGAGTACAACAGATGCATTCCCTCCCCACAATGAGCTTGTCACTTGTCTGCTGTGTGACCTTGGGAAAGTCACTTAACTTCTCTATGCTTCATTTCCCTCATCTGTCAAAAGTGGATTTGATACCTGTTTACTCTCCATACTGTGAGCTCCATATGGGACCCGATTATCTTGTATCTAAACGGGAGCTTAATACATTGCTCGACACATAGGAAGCACTTAACAAATACTACAAAAAATTTTCATTGTTCTAATGCCCCAATTTGGATGATAATTATAACATTTAACTAATTTGCTGACCTGAAGTTTTGATGCATCAATTATGAATGACAGGAAGAGAAAGGCCATCACAACAGGCTGATTTTAGTAAACCCCAGTAAAGCTGAGCTAGATAAAAGGTGACTCAAAATAGCCCCTAAAACAAATTATTTTTAGTTTCACCTAATTGGTATTTTTCAGTTAAATCGTTCTTCTGATCCCGAAAGAAAATCATCCAAAATTCAAAGATGATAGACCCCCAAAATCCCTTATGGTAAATCCCCAAATCAGCCCGAAAAGGAAACACTCCGGGAACCACCAGGATATCTGTCATCAAGACAGGCAGGGGTTTTTAACTGAGTAGTCTTTTCCTGTTCTGACTCCCTCCTGAGTGGCTTAGAGGTTCCTTGTATAGACAGGTAGATTGGTTCATTCCTTCATTCATTCACGCATATTTATTGAGCACTTACTGTTTGCAGGGCACTTTACTAAGCTCTTGGGAGAGTACTTGGTTCAGTGCTCTGCTCTTCCGCATCAGGCACCTAAAGAGGTGCTCAACACCTAGCTAGTGCTCAGGCTGGTACTCTGCACTGAGTATATGTTCAGTACAGCATTCTCCACCCAGTAGTAAGCACTCCGTCGAAAACAATGATACTGTGAGGAAAAACTGAAAACTCCTCAGAGAAGCAGCATGCCCTAGTGGAAATGACAGCATCCTGGGAGTCAGGGGACCTGTGTTCTAATCCTATTTCCACCACTCACCTGTTGTGTGGCCTTGGGTGGGTCACTGAACTTCTCCGGCCTTCAGTGTCCTCACTGGTAAAAAGGGGGTTAAAGAGCTGTTCTTCTTCCTACTTAGATTGAGAACGCAATGTGCGAAAGGGACCGTGTCTAACCTGATGATCTTGTACTAACCCAACACTTACTACAATGCTTGACATGTAATAACTTAACAAATATCATTATTATTATTATTATCATAAATTGTACTTTGGTCCCCCAGTTTCAGAGTGTGGCCTAGTAAAGAAAGAGCACTGATCTGAGTATCAGGAGACTACTTGCCTGGTCTGTGGTCTTGGGAAAATTACTTCAATTTCTCTGTGCCTCAGTTTCCTCATCCTCCTCCCCCTTAAACTGTGCACCTCATGTAGGACTATGTCAGACTTGATTATCTCCTATCTACCCCAGCAACTAGTCGAGTCCTTGGCACAAAGTAAGCAATTAGCAAATAGCATAATTATCATTATTATCATTGTTGCTGACAATCACCTTCCATGGACAATGCACTGGGGTCTCCATAAGAAACCCCCCAGCGATAAAGCAGCATGGCCTAGTGAATAGAGCATGGGCCTGAGAGTCAGAAGGACCTGAGTTCTAATTCCAGCTCTGCTACTTGTCTGCTGCATGACCTTGGGCAAATCACTTCACTTCTCTGGACCTCAGGTACCTCATTTACCTGTAAAATGGGGATTAAGACTATGAGCCCCATTTACAATAAGGACTGTGTCCAACTTGATTACTCTA
Organism: Tachyglossus aculeatus; assembly: GCF_015852505.1. NCBI lineage: Eukaryota > Metazoa > Chordata > Mammalia > Monotremata > Tachyglossidae > Tachyglossus > Tachyglossus aculeatus. The sequence goes on along the minus strand of NC_052066.1, from coordinate 111,167,095 downwards.
TTCTATTTACTTAATTTTGTTAGTATGTTTGGTTTTGTTCTCTGTCTCCCCCTTCTAGACTGTGAGCCCACTGTTGGGTAGGGACTGTCTCTATATGTTGCCAACTTGTACTTCCCAAGCGCTTAGTACAGTGCTCTGCACACAGTAAGCGCTCAATAAATACGATTGATTGATTGATTAGCGTGTATCTACCCCTCTGTGCCTCGGTTCCATCATCTGTAAAATGGGGATTAAGACTGTGAGCCCCACGTGGGACAACCTGATCACTTTGTATCCTCCCCAGCGCTTAGAACAGTGTTTTGCACATAGTAAGTGCTTAACAAATGCCGTCATTATTATTATTATTATTATTACCCCAGGGCTTAAAATAGTGCCTGGAGCATGATAAGCACATAACAAATACCATCAAAAAACCCAAAAGAGACAAGAGCCTTCCTGTTCCCCAGATACAATTACCAATCCAAGAATGAGATGACATATCAAGGGGTCCACAGCAACACATCTAATGGGCTTATCCTATACTGGTGTTCAGAGAAGTGGGCTCCGTCCCGCAGAGTAAAGATCACAAGCATTCATCCTCTCCTACTTTGATTACTGCCTCAGCCTCCTCGCTGATCTCCCGGCCTCTTATCTCTCTCCACTCCAATCCATCCTTCACTCTCCTACACGAATCATTTATCAACAAAAATGTTCAATTCATGTCTCTGCATTACTCGAGAACCTCCAACTGCTGTCCATCCACTTCTGTGTAAAACAGAAACACCTTTCCATTGGCTTCAAAACATTCAGTCTGCTTGCCCCACCCTGCCTCACCTCACTACTCTCCTACTACAGCCCAGCCCGTACACTCCATTCCTTTAGCACCCATTTATTCACTGTGCCCCGATCTCATCTACCTCACAGCCAACCCCTTTCCCACATCATCCCTCTAGCCTGGAACTCTCTCCCCTTCCATATACATCAGATTACCACTCTCTCCACCTTCAAAGCATCTTCTCCAAAAGGTCTCCATCATCACATCTTCTCCAAGAGGTCTTCCCCAATTAAGCCCTCTTCTCCCTGGCTCCCTCTCTCTTCTGCATCATCTATACTCTTCAATATGTGACCTTTGGGTACTTGATATTCTCCCCACACCTACAGCACTTATGTATGAGAAGCAGTGTGGCTCAGTGGAAAGAGCACGGGCTTTGGAGTCAGAGATCATGTGTTCAAATCCCAGCTACTACAATTGTCAGCTGTGTGACTTTGGGCAAGTCACTTAACTTCTCTGTGCCTCAGTTAGCTCACCTGTAAAATGAGGATTAAGACTGTGAGCCCCCTGTGGGACAACCTGATCACCTGGTAACCTCCCCAGCTCTTAGAACAGTGCTTTGCACATAGTAAGTGCTTAATAAATGCCATCATCATTATTATTACATCTTTGATTCATATATTACAAATTATTTATTCCTATTAATACCTGTCTCCCCCTCTAGACTGTAAGCTCATTACAGGCAGGGAACATGACTGCTAATTCTGTTGTATTATGCTTTCCAAAGCACTTTGTGGAGTGCTCTGCACATATAGTAAGTGCACAATGAATACTATTGATTGACTGATTTTCCCTGAGCCCCAGTTTACACCCTCCAAAGTCCCTGAATCTTTCTGGATCCACCCTAAAGGCAGGTTTCCTCCCCTTTAAACGACACTATGGAAGCTCTAGAGTGCATATATTGTGCAGGGTCTATGTAGTCCTTGCCAAAGGTTATAGTCAATTCAACTAATCTGTCTTCTGTACTTGGAGAATACTCCTATCTGTTTTTTATGATATTTGTTAAGCACTAACTATGTGTCAAGCACTGTTCTAAGTGCTGGGGTAGTACACACAAGATAATCAGGCCAGATACAGTCCTTGTCCCACATGGGGCTCACAGTCTAAGTAGGAGGTAGAAAAGGTATTGAATTCTCATTTTACAGCTGAAAGTGAGGCACGGAGAAATGAAGTGACTTCCCAAGGTCACACAGCAGGCAAGCGATGGAGCCAGCATTAGAATTCAGGTCAGTTGGCTCCCGGGCCCATGCTTTATCAGCCAAGACACACTGCTTCAGTGAATTGTCCAGAGAAACAGGGGAGTTTTCCTGCACTTCAGATACAGCTGATCAATCAGTGGATGGTATTTACTGAGCACTTACCAAGTATAGAGCACTGTAATAATAATAATAATTGTGGTATTTGTTAAGTGCTTATTATGTGCCAGGACCTGTACTAAGCACTGGGGTGGATACCCTCAAATCAGTTTGGATACAGTCCCTATGCCACGGGAGGCTCACAGTCTCAATCCCTATTTTATAAATGAGGTAATTGAGGCACAGAGAAATGAGGTGACTGGTCCAAGGTCACACAGCAGACAAGTGGGGGACTGGAATTAGAACCCATGACCTTCTGACTCCTAGGCCCGTGTTCTGTCAACTTCTCCAGGCTGCTTCTCTTCAAGAATCATGCTCAAAAGTAGGACTCAAACTCATGACCCTAAGATTAATATTATCATTCTCTACCGAATGAGCTAGCCCAAAGCACACTGAGCTGTGCTTCAGAGAATACAATACAACATAGTTAATAGATGCATTCCCTGCTCACAGTGAGCTTACAGTTACCGTTTTCAATATTCATCCCAGAGATAATGGAATTATCTTTTCTTCTTCCATTACTGTTGCCTTTCCCCTGTCCTGATCCCATCATCCTTTAATGTTTTATTTACTGTTGGCAATATTCCCCCCAGAGATAATGGGATTATCTTTTCTTCTTCCATTACTATTGCCTTTCCCCTGTCCTGATCCCATCATCCTTTAATGTTTTATTTACTGTTGGGCTGATAGCAGTAATTGCTCTTAACTTACTGTCCTGCCTTTTCAATCAATCAATAGAATTTATAATAATAATAATATAACAATGGCATTTGTTAAGTGCTTACTATGTGCAAAGCACTGTTCTAAGCACTTGGGGGGGAGTACAAGGCGATCAGGTTGTCCCACATGGGGCTCACAGTATTAATCCCCATTTTACAGATGAGGCTACTGAGGAACAGAGAGGTTAAGTGATTTGCCTAAAGTCACACAGCTGACAGGTGGCAGAGCTGTGATTAGAACCCATGACCCCTGACTCCCAAGCCTGTGTTCTTTCCACTGAACCACACTGCTTCTGTATTGAGTATTGAGCACTTACCCTGTGCAGAGCACCATACCAAGTGCTTGGGAGAGTACAGTACAATAGAGTTAGCAGACACATTCCCTGCCAACGATGAGCTTACAGTCTAGAGGGTGAGACAGACATTGATAAAAAATAAATAAGTGATTTATAATATATAATTTAAAGATATGTACATAAATGCTGTGGGATTGAGGGTGGAGCGCATATCAAATGCCCAAAGGTCACAGATCCAAGTGCATAGACAACACAGACAGGAGAGAGAGCCAGGGAAAAAGGGATTAATCGGGGAGTAACCTTAATAATGTTCTGAAGATGGGGAGAGTGGTGGTCTGGTGTATATGGAAGGTGAGGGAATTCTAGGCCAGGGGTCGGTGGTGAGGTAAAAGACATCCGGGCACAGTATATAAGCTGGCACTAGAGGAGCAAAGTGTGCAGGCTGGGTGAGATCAGTGTTGTGAGGTACGAGGGGGGCAAGCTGATTGAGTGCTTTAAAGCCTTTTGTGGTTTCACCACTGCTATACCCACTTCCAGTAACTGCCCCATCTCTTCCTCTTTGCAGCATTCTGCTCCATGTATATACATGTATATAGTAATAGAATCAGCTTAATAGCTTAATAGAAGCTTAACAGAAGCAGTGTTGCCTAGTGGAAAGAGCATGGTCCTGGGACTTAGAAGACATGGGTTCTAATCCCGGCTCTGTGTGGCCTTGGGCAAGTCACTTCACTTCTCTGGGCCTCAGTTACCTAATCTGTAAAATGGGACAGGGACTGTGTCCAACCTGATTACCTTGAATCTGTCCCAGTGCTTAGGAACAGTGCTTGGCATATAGTAAGTGGTTAACAAATACCATTATTAATACAAACATATATATATAATCCTTGAATATCAGCCACCCTAACAATTAGCATTGCTTTACTTGATTTAAAGGGGAGATCTAGAATATCAATCTTCAAATGCCCACTTTTCTGTAGTGATTCCTTCCCTATTGTTTTAAAACCAGCCCATGTACCTCCTATTCTAAAATAAATAAATAAATAAATAATAACCCTCTGGACCCCATGGCTCCCTCCAGTTAGTGAGCCATCTCCCTCCTACCATTCCTTTCCAAATTCCTTGAGCAGGTTGTCTACACTCTCTGCCTCCACTTCTCCTCCTCCAGTTCTCTCCTCAACCCTCTGCATTCTGGCTTCTGCCCCCTTCGCACCATGGAAATTGCCCTCTCTAGTAAGTGCTTAGCAAATACCATAATTATTATTATTATTATTTTCAATGACCACTTTCTTTCCAAATCCAATGGCTTCTACCCCAACCTAATCCTCCTCCACCTCTCTGCTGCCTTAAACACTGTGAACCCCTTCTTTCTCCTGGAAACATTATCCAACCTTGGCTTCAGTGACACTGCGCTCTCCTAGTTCTTCTACTATTTGATTACTCTTTCTCAGTCTCCTTCACAGGCTCTTCCTCTGCCTCCCAACCTCTAACTGTGGGAGACCCTCAGAGATCAGTTCTGAACCACTTTCTATTCTCCATCTACACCCACTTCCTTGGAGAACTCATTTAACTCCCAAGGCTTCAACTACAATTTCTATGTTGATGATTCCCGAATCTATAGTTCCAGCCCCAACCTCTCACTTTCTCTGATTTCTCACATTTCCTCCTACCTTCAGGACTTCTCTACTTGGTTGTTCCACCAAAACCTCAAGGTTAACATGTCCCAACAGAACTTCTCATCTTCCCCCCCAAACCCTCTCCCTACAACTTTAAATAGCATTGCTTTCTTCCCTATTTCACAACCCCTCAACCTTGGCATTAACAACATCTCTCTCATTCAACTCACACATTAAATCTGCCTCTAATTCCTATTGGTTCTTCCTTCACAACTTCTCTCAAGTCCCCACCTTCCACTCTAACCAGACTGGTACTATACAGATCCAAACACTTAATAATAATAATATTAATAATAATGGTATTTTCTAAGTGCTTACTATGTGCAAAGCACTGTTCTAAGCACTGGGGGGATACAAGGTGATCAGATTGTCCCACGTGGGGCTCATAGTCTTAATCCCCATTTTCCAGATGAGGGAACTGAGGCACAGAGAAGTTAAGTGACTTGCCCAAAGTCACACAGCTGACAATTGGCAGAGCCTGGATTTGAACCCATGACCTCTGACTCCAAAGCCCATGCTCTTTCCATTGAGCCATGCTGCTTCTCTAATCACTTATCATTTCCTGCCTCAACTACTGCATTAGCCTCCTTGCTGACCTTCCTGTATCCTTTCTCTCCCCTCTCCAGTTCATCCATCAATCTGCTGCCCAGATCATTTTTCTGAAAAACTGTTCAGTCCATATTTCCCCACCCCTCCAAAACCTTCAATGGTTGTCCTTCCAGCTCTGCATCTGCTTACCATCTGCTGTAAAGCTCTCAATCAGCTCTCTCCCTTCTGCCTTATCTCGCTGAGCTCTTGCTTCAACCCAACCTGCAAATTCTGCTCCTCTAACACCAACCCACTCTGTACCTTGATCTTGTCTCTCCCACCAGCTGTCCTTTGCTTTCATCCTCCCTCAGTCATGGAACTCCTTCCTCCTTTATATCCACTGTGAGCTCACTGTGAGCAGGGAATATCACTGTTTATTGTGTGATTGTTATATTGTACTTCCCCAAGTGCTTAGTATAGTGCTCTGCACACAGTAAGTGCTTAATAAATACAATTGAATGAATGAATGCACGAAGCCCACCACTCACACTACCTTCAAAACACTTATAAAATTAGAAGACATTTCTTCTCTAAGCCCTCATTTCTCTTATCCACTCTCCTCTCAACCCTCAACTGTCAATTGACTGCATTCCCAAATGCTTAGTACAATGATCTACACACACTAAGTGCTCAATACATGTGACTGAATGAATACCTCTTATGCACTTTGATACTCATCCCAACCTCACAGCCCTTATACATTTACACTTATACTTCATTTTCCTAACTGTAATTTAATTGAATGTCTGCCTCCCCCTGTAGAATTTAAGCTCCTTGTGGGCAGGGATCATGTCTTCCAACTCTGTTACATTGTACTTTCCTAAATACTTAGTACAGGGCTCTGCATATAGTAAGTACTCAATAAATGCCATTGATTGATTAATTGATTGCATGCTTACCATATGCAGACAGTACAATGGAATGAATGCAGAGCACTGTACTAAGTATGTTGTTTTGTCAGACTATGTCAAATCAATCCAAGTAGAGAAGTGTCTATCCTCTTCTCTGTCCCCTGAGGATAAAAATAACTTTCCCTGGGTCCCAGCTTTCTGCACTAATTCCCTTCCCAATTAGTATAGAAGATCTTCTCTAATTATTTCCTGGATTGTTCCAATAGTTTATGTTACAGCTCATTTACTATAATTCATTGAACCATGTGGGCCCCTCAGTAAAATACTACTACTACTACTACTACTAATAATAATAATCATGACATTTGTTAGTGGTTACTATGTGTCAGGCACTGTATTAAGTGCTGTGGTAGACTCAAAGTGATTGGCTTGGGACTCACAGTTTTAATCCCCATTTTACAGATGGGGTAACTGAGGCACAGAGAATTGAAGTGACTTGCCTAAGGTCCCACAGCAGACATGGCTCCCAGTCCCATGCTGTACCCACTAGGCCATGCTGTTTGCTACTACCACAGCCACCAAACAGCCTGAGCAGTAAGACTCCTAAAAACTGCTCTTTAGGCTCTTATGTACCACGGTACTTGGTTTTACATGGTTTTGTTGTCTTTATTATTTTAATTTCCTTATCTGAAAATACTATGTTGCTCTGCACGCAGTAGACAGAATCCTATCCCCAGTATAGTGCTCTTCTTAGAGAAGGTACTTACTACAGTAGTCTATACATAATAGGTACCCAGGACAACATTCTGTAAGCATAACTGTGTTCTGTAAAAAGTAGACCTCTCTAGTACTACTATAGCAACTACTAAGTACTAACTTTCCAAGCGCTTAGTACAGTGCTCGGCACACAGTAAGTGCTCAATAAATATGATCTAATGAATACTAACAATAATGATAATAACTGTGGTATTTGTTAATCACTTACTGTGTGCCAAGTACTGTATTAAGCGCTGGCATAGATACAAGATAATAATAATGATGGTATTTCATTAATTCATTCAATCATATTTATTGAGCACTTACTGAGTGCAGAGCACTGTACTAAGCAGTTCTATATGTCAAGTACCTTTCTAAGTGCTGGGGTACATACAAGCTAACTAGGCTGGATATAGTCCCTGTCCCACATGGGGCTCACAGTCTTAATACCCATTTTACAGACGAGGTAACCGAGACACAGAGAAGTGAATCTATTTGCCTAACATCACACAGCAGATAAGTGGTTGATCTGGGATTAGAACCCAGGGCCTTTTGATTTCCAGGCCCATGTCCTATCCACCAGGCCATGCTGCTTCCCTAGTACCTGTCCCAAATGGGGCTCACAGTCTATATATGAGAGAGAACAGGTATTTAAACACCATTTTGCAGGTGAGAAATACAATGTTGAGTTCAGTAATATTAATAATAATAAATGTGGTATTTGTTAAAGTGCTTATTTTGTGCCAGGCACCGTACTAAGCGTTGGGGTAGACACAAGATAATTGGGTTGGTCACAGTCCCTGTCCCACATGCGACTCACAGTCTTAATCCTCATTTTACAGATGAGAAAACTAAGGCACAGAGAAGCTAAGTAACTTGCCCAAGGTCACAGAGCAGACGAGTGGCGGAGCCACGTTTTGCATTTACAGAGCATCCAGTACAGGGTTCTGCACACAGTAGGTGCTCAGTTAATACTATTTAGAGAAGGAATGAACAGAACAGTCAAGAGGGATGCTAGAAAAACAATCATCTGGCACTTTGTCTAATCAGTCAAGAGGTTTTCCAGCATGGAAACCTGCCAATGATTTACATATCTGCAATTTATATTATAATGTATGTCTCCCCAATTAGAATGTAAGTTCCCTGAGGGCAGAGAGTGTGTCTAACAACTACCTTAGTCCAGTGCTTTGCACGCAGCCAGCACTCAATGAATACCATTGATCGATTGATTGGGAACCATTATATATTAAGAGGGGGATGGACTTTCTCTTCTGGGAAGCTAAAGTATTACTGCCAGATTCAAATCTTTAAATGAGATCCCTGGCTCCTGAGCAACACATTCCACCTTAAAAAGGAGCTCAAAGTGCTTTATCTCCTTCTTATCCTGAGTGTAGCCCCCCACCTCCCACCCCATCTCTGTGCTCACCCTTTCCACCTTAATTTGTTAAACACTTACTATGTGCCAGGCACTGTACTAAGCACTGGAGTAGATACGTGCTAATTGGGTTGGACACAGTGGTCAGAAAGGACCCGGGCAGGGAGGTGGATTGGAGTGCTCCCCGCCTCTGCCCCACAGCACTTTTGTATATATGTACATATTTATTATTTTATTTACTTTATTAATGATGTGCATATATCTATAATTCTATTTATTTATATTGATGCTATGGATGTCTTTCTACTTGTTTTGTTGTCTGTCTCCCCACTTCTAGACTGTGAGCCCGTTTTTGGGTAGAGATTGTCTCTGTTGCCAAATTGTACTTTCCAAGAGCTTAGTACAGTGTGCTGCACACAGTAAGTGCTCAATAAATATGATTGAATGAATGAATGGATGAATGAATGCATGAGTGAGACATAGTCATCAGCCTTCCTCCAGATAGAGGGGAACCCCATTTTACAACTAACCTCTCTGTAAGCTACTGTGTGGTTCATTGTGATCCTTCTTTTTCCACCCCCATATTCAGTCTGTTGCCAGTCGATATTTCTTCCTCCACAACATTTCCAGAAACCTCCCTTTCCTCTCCATCCAAATGGCCACTGTGCTTTCCAGGAACATATCATATCTCGGTTTTACTACTACATAGACCTCCTCACTCACCTCCCTGCTTCAAATCTCTCCCCTCTGCAATCTTACTCTGTTGTCTACTTTGCTGCCTGGATCATTCTGTTCACAACTTCTTACTCTTTATAACACGTCACTGTCATCCAACTCTTTGCATCCAGGAACCGAGAATTCAGAAACCAGAAACCCAGGTTCCGAAAGAACTCGAAGTCCTATTGATTAACTGAGATAAGGAATTTTTTAATTTTTTTTAAGGCACAATTACTGCTCTTCCTTTCCCGGGAAGAAGGCCAGAGGAACAAAGACTAACCTGCCCCCTTATCTCGCAAGTCAGTAGAGGGATCAGGAAGAGTAGAGCGGATCTTCTTACTAAAATCACAACTCCTCCAGGAAACCTCCCCAGATTAAGCCCTCATTTCCACTGCCCCCTCACCCTTCCTTTGTCACCTATGCAGTTGGATCTGCACCCTTTCAGAACTTAAAAATCACCCCACTCTCAACCCCTCTCACCCGTCTCCCAGGGACGGGATCATTCGGGAATCGGCACGGCGAGAAAGAGAGAGACCAGGAACAGAAAGGCTGGGTGTTATACAAAATTTATTCTGTGAGACAAATTGAATTATTTGATTATTTTGGACTCGGTACACTGAACTTCCCTTCCAGGATCCCCTTTCAGGAGGAATATGATTATTTAATGATATTAGAACTTCCCTATCAGGAGGAATGTACTTATGCGTTACTCACGCTTGGCCCACGTAAGTCCCACCAGGAGGAATTCACTTATACTTGGTTCACACATGGTGAGGCAGCTAGCTCCCATCCACGAACACTTCCCACTTGGGAGGAATCCATTTATGCGTTATACATCCATAGCAAGGTGGCCTAGCTTCCAGCCCCATTAGCGTTCAGCGGTACACTCACCCATCCCACGGCTCCACACTTGGTGCAGACAGAGTGGGCATCTCACGCTCTGGGCAGAGGCGATCTGCAGCCGGCTGCAGCAAGCCTCAATCTGCTGCACAGAAGGTCAGAGGCCGTAGCTATTTTTACTTGTGCTCCTGGGCTGTTCCAGATTTGGGTTTCAGTTTAGCCACTCTCCCCACCTACTCCATAACTAGGTTGATTGGCACGGGGAGAGGGACACCTTCTGTATTCCCAGCTTGGGCTGTCAGTCAATCTAGCAGTTTTGGTTGTTGGGGCAGTATCCCTCCCTCACTTCCGAGTTCTGCCTTGCTGGCTCAGCCAGACATGAGATAGCATTTGACCTTGAAATGGCAGGTACCCCGGCTTCATCTTGGGACAACCCCAGAGCACTATATATATAATTAAGAAATGTGAATAAAGAACAGATATATATGTATATTTATATGTATATATGTGACTTAGTCACCCCACCCTCAACCCCACAGCACAAATATGTATATAAATAAATATGAATATTTACGAATATTTCTATTCTGAAAACAGATATATCTGTTCATCATTCATCATCATCATCATCAATCGTATTTATTGAGCGCTTACTATGTGCAGAGCACTGTACTAAGCGCTTGGGAAGTACAAATTGGCAACATCTAGAGACAGTCCCTACCCAACAGTGGGCTCACAGTCTAAAAGGGGGAGACGGGGAACAAAACCAAACATACTAACAAAATAAAATAAATAGGATAGATATGTACAAGTAAAATAAATAAATAAATAAATAAATAAATAGAGTAATAAATATGTACAAACATATATACATATATACAGGTGCTGTGGGGAAGGGAAGGAGGTAAGATGGGGGGATGGAGAGGGGAACGAGGGGGAACAAGGGTCCCCTACATATTCATATTTATATTCAACTATATAACTAAATATATTCATATTTAGTAATGTCTGTCTCCCCATCTAGACTGTAATCTCCTTGCGCTCAGAAAACTTGTCTACCAACTCTGTTGCTCCATGCTCTCCCAAGAGCTTAATACAGTGCTCTGAACACAGTCCTTCCTCAGTAAATGCCACTGCTTCACTGATGGCTTGATTTCTACGTCTCATTCTCACTTCCACCAATTCAGAAATGGAAGCTAGTAAATCACCTAAAAGAATATTAAGAAGGATTTGAAATTGCTCGAGCCTAATAAAGGAGGGGGCTCTCTGCTCTGATCTGAACTAGTCCACTTGTCTGGGGAGAGATTCCCCTGGTGAGACTGTGCTGATGCAGTGTGTCCAAAGGTAAAGATGCATTCATCAGGATCAAATGGCGATCTTGGCCCCCAGCAGACACTCTTCGAGGGACATTTTAAAGCACATATTGAAGTGATAAACATCTGGAAAGCTGCCGTGGTTTGCCCAAGAAGGGAATTGAGCCTATTCCCCTTGCTTTCGTCGCCTTATTTATGTTCGAGACTTTAATTGGTCATGGTTTAGCCCAGTCGGTTTCCCTCTTCAAAACCAACAGTATCTCAATTGCGCCTTGGAAAGACTCAGTTACTTTTCCACCGACCCAGAGTGGGCTGGGAAGGGAAACTACATTTTGGGATGTGCCATTTCGCTCCTTCACTAAAGACTGAATGGCTGTGGTTATTGATATCTGTTTCAGAGTCACAGTCACAGGAAGGCTGTTCATCACTGAATTTGGCTGCTAAGGAAAATTGTAGGAATGATTTTTCTTTTCATGGTATTTATTAAGCGCTTACTTACAAGGCAGGCCCTGTACTAAGCATTGGGATAGACAGAAGGTTGGACACAGTCCACATCCCACAAGGGGCTCATATTCTTAATTTCCATTTTACAGATGAGGTAACTGAAACTCAGAGAAGTGAAATGACTTGCCTAAGGTCACACAGCAGACAAGTGGTGGAGCTGGGATTAGAACATAGGCATTATACATAGTCATCAGCTTCCCTCGTGATAGAAGGGAATCCCATTTGGCACTGTCCCCTCCTCCACCTACCATACGGTTCATTGCTATCCTTCTTTTTCCACTCCTGTATTTAATCTGTAGCTAACCGGTCCTTTCTTCCTCCATGACATTTCGAGAATCCTCCCTTTCCTCGCCATCCAAACGGCAACTGTACTTTCCAGCCAACATGTCATAGCCCAGTTTGATTACTGTATCAGACTCCTCACTCACCTGCTTCTGAATCCTTCTGACTCCCAAGCCCGTGCTCTATCCAACGGGCCACACTACAACTGATTGACCTTACTGAGTGCCTACGTAATATGAAGTCATGCATTAAGTGCTTGGAGAATTTGCATAAGCAAAGGTCACAACCCCTTCCCCTAAAATCCTGAGGCTCCATTCAAGAAAGTCAGTGAGCAGAAGTGTTCCACTCCATGTCGCACAACTGGTGTATACAGTACCTCATGGTGCATCTGATGACTGGATTTCCTTATTGTTCCCAAACCCCAGGAGCATATAAACCACAGTAGATTATAAGCTCCTTTTAGGCAGGGATCATATCTACCAACTCTATTGTATCGTGCTTTCCCAAGTGCTCAGTAAGTGCCCAATAAATACCATTGATTGATTAATTGATTGGGAAGACAGATCTTGAGTCTCACCTGCACTCTTTCCCAAGGATCACTGGAAAAGCTTGTGCCTGAGATTTTACATTCCTCCTACTGTACGCAGTCAGTCAGTCAATCACATTTATTGAGTGCTTACTGTGTGCAGAGCATTGAATTAAACACTTGGGAGGGTATAATATAGCATAAACAGACACATTCCCTGCTCACAAAGAGCTTGCAGTCTAAAGGGGGTGATGGGTGGATGCCTCTTCTTTCTTCTGGAAGGGGAAGCTAAGGCATCAATTTTTCTTCACAAGTTTAGGCCACTTGAAAAAGCCTGAATTTCTGTGGTCTTGGGCCATGGAAGATTAGCAGTCAGCCTAGAAAGATTATTATTGTTCATTATGACCCAAGTAGATGCAATAAGGGTTAACATCCAGAACCTGAAAGAATCCTTATTTGATATTATTAAATCTCTGAAGCAAGAACTGTGCAAAAACATGACAAGTGTGAATATTTGTGATCATACATTTACAGGAGCCGTGTGGCCTAGTGAATAGAGCATGGGCCCGGGAACCAGAAAGTCATGGATTCTAATCCTGGCTCCTCCACTGGTCTGCTGTGTGACCTTGGGCAAGTCACTTAACTTCTCTGTGCCTCAGTTACCTCATCTGTAAAATAGGGATTGAGACTGGGAGCCCCATGTAGGGCACAGACTGTGTCCAACCCAATTTGCTAGTATCTAACCTCAGTGATTAGTACAGTGCCTGGCACATAGTAAGTACCTAACAAATAATAATAATAATAATGACAGCATTTATTAAGTGCTTACTATGTGCAAAGCACTGTGCTAAGCACTGGGGAGGTGATCCATGTACCCTAATAATGCAGTTTAGCAATCAATCCATCATGTTCATTAAGTGCTTACTGTGTGCATACGGTAAGCACTCAATAAATTCCACTAAATGAATGCAGAACAATGTACTAAGCACTTGGGAGCATACGATCAACTTATTGTTTATTATTGTTATTATATTTTTAAGTGCTTACATTGTGCCAAGCACTGTTCTAAGTGCTGGGGTAGATACAAGTTAATCAGGCTGGACACAGTCCCTGTTCCACTTGGGGTTCACATTCTCAGTAGGAGGGAGAACAGGTGTTTAATACCTATTTTACAGCTGAAAAAATTGAGGCACAGAGAAGTTATGTGATTTGTTCCAGGTCATATAGCAAGCAATTGGCAGAGCCAGGATTAGAACACAGGTCCTCTGACTCCCAGGCTGTTTGTACTAGGCCACACTGCTTCTCTTTCCTTAGCTTGAATAATTTTACACAAGTCGGTTAAGTGTAAGCCCAGACACTCATGTGGATGGTGAACTAGTTATCCCTTTGCTCGAGATGCTGCATGGCCTAGTGGGAAGAACATGAGCTTTGGAGTGTGAGGACGTGCATTCCAATTCTGACATTACCACTTGCAGGCTGTGTGACCTTGGTCAAGTCATTCACCTTCTCTGTGCCACACTTTCCTCATTTGTAAAACAGGGATGAGGGACCTTCTCTCTGTTCCCCTTGGGTTGTGAATCCTAGGTGGGACAGAGACTGTGTCTGTCCTGGCTATCTTGCATCTACCCATAGCTCCCAATACAGTACTTGGCACATTAAGTGCTTAACAAATACCACAATTATTGTTACTATGAAGACTTGTTCATGCCACACCCAAGAACAGTTAACTGCCGGACAAGAATGAATTAGAGCATTCTTTGAGTTTGCTCCATGGGGATTTCAATTGTTTTGCTCTCAGAGAGGTTTAGGGTTTGTGGTTGAATCTAGGATCCAAATGGGCTTTCCAAGAGTGAATTCATCTTCTGCTCAAGACATTTGGGGGCCATCAAAATTTAATACTCCTGAATTTGTTTTGCATGTACTCTTGTCAAAATCCTCATTTTCCCTCTTAAAATGAGGATTGAAAAGAAGAGTCTAAACAAGTGCATTCTCTGATACCCCTAAAAATGCAGTCATTCAACAAATTTCTCACATAATCACAATTCATTTATTTCCTACCCTGAAACAAAACATGTGAAGCTCTATAATGGCAAGAATTCTCATTTATTGAGAATTTCTTCTCTGTTAGGTGTTTAAAAAAATTGAGTTCAAGTCAGGTTTCCATTGTACTGGACACACCCTCATCTATTAGCATGGTCGGGCTCATGTCAGCAGGGCAAAGTAGTTGGCATAATGATGGCATGATCCCCAATCTCTTGGAGCTTACATTTTCACACTTCTTCTGGCGCACAAAAACCAAGCAGGGAGATTATATATTATAGCGGTGATCATAATGCCAAACCAAAAAAAGAAACTTGATCTGGAAAGAGATTTCAGTTTCCCACAAAACGAGCAATAAGAAAATGTCTGAAAACGGTGATTTATGTAGGTTTCCCACTCACTGATACCTCTTCTCGACAAAATAAATGAGACATCATTTTAGCGTAAAGGAAACCAAACAAAAACACCTGCGTGAAAAAGTAAATGGCACACACATGGGAACGTTCCTTCAATTTATCATCGCTGTGTGTAGGCTGAATCACAGAAACCTTTCCAAACAGTGTTCTTGCTGTGGAATGCAGCTATTCCTCATGATAGTCTTTGGGGCATACATACTGCTAAACCCAAAGTGAGTGTTTCATTGCATATTTTCAATAACCAGGCATCATGCTAATGTTCTCAGGGTCCCCAGTGTTTCTACAGACAGTGCTACTTCTTTCACAAGAAAAATTATATAAGGCAACAGCGGAGAAAATAACCGCTCCACCCCTCAAATGCTACTTTTGAAATACACCCAACACACACACACTCTTATTTGCTCTCCTTGGGGCTGTGAAGGGTGTGAGAGAAATGTTCCCACCATTTGGACCCTTCCAGTTATTTTGCTATGTGGTCCACTGATCGTGGGAGGAAATAACTGAGCTCAAAAATTTATGATCCCATAGGCAGGTAGTCCTCTTTTGCAGAGTTCATCTGTGTTCTGGGCTAAATTTGGCCTGCTGGGGGCTATTGTTGAAATAATTCTCATCTCGCCTCTATCCATGGTGGTTGTCTCAAGAATCTAGACAGGTGCATGAACAGATATTGCTTTCCCATAGATTTAGATGTTATGAATTAGGATTCATTCCAGAACCACTGGAAAAGTACTACGATATTCCATTATGGGCTATTTACTGTAATGAGGAAGTTTCTCAACTATTGCTTAATGTTTATTAAAGTAATTTAAAGCATAGCATCATAATATTAAGTAAGGAGTTGTAATTTGATTATAAGTCACTGTGAAAGTTTGCAGAGTACAAGCTTGTTCTGGCAAGTGGGGTCATGATTTTTCATCTTTAGTGAGCACTTCATCCGTTAGACGTTGAACAACA
Source organism: Tachyglossus aculeatus (assembly GCF_015852505.1). Classification (NCBI taxonomy): domain Eukaryota; kingdom Metazoa; phylum Chordata; class Mammalia; order Monotremata; family Tachyglossidae; genus Tachyglossus; species Tachyglossus aculeatus. The sequence continues at coordinate 111,151,079 of NC_052066.1, read as the reverse complement.
GCTTTTTCCTTTCCTTCCTAAATCTGCTTGGAGCAGGTGAATTCCTTCAAAACACCTCTGTGAATCTTTGAACTCTCTTTATTAAGGTCTTTTTTCAGTCATATTTGTAAGCATATTTGCTCTTTTAGAAATTGATGTGAGACTTTTGAATCCCAAGATTTTAGCTGATAGTGGAGAAACAAAATTTCTTCTTCATCCTCCTCAGCATCTCGCAATGATGCATTGAACTGTTAAAGTTCTATGAGCTCTTCAGTGAACCAAAGTTTTTCTGAATGAGGGGAAACCAACTCCTCCATTTCAATCAATAATACTTACTGAGCTCTTAGTGTGTGTAGAGCTCTGCACTAAATGCTGGTGTGATCTAGACCTCTAGATAGTCCTCTAGACTGTAAGCTCATTGTGGACAGGGATGTGTCTGCTTATTGTTATATTGTACTCTCCCAAGTGCTTAGTACAATGCTCTGTGCACAGTAAGCGCTCGATAAATACAGTTGAATTGAACGAATCAGTGATCTGTTCTCACATGGAGCTTACAGTCGACAGGGGAAGGTGAACATTGAAATAAATTTTATATATATATATATATATATATATCCTTCCTACCAGCTGTCTCACAACATATGTTCCTGGGCACAAGCCTAGGAGAGAGAATCTGCATGGCTCAGTGCAAATCATCAGCACTCCTGCAAAAACAGCTTAAACATGTGTCAATCAACCAATTTATCAATCAGTCATTCAGTGGAATTTATTGAGTATTTCCTATGTGCAGACCATTGTACTAAGTAGTTGGGAGAGTACAGTACAATAAAGTTGATAGACATGATCCCTATGCATAAGGAACTTTCAGTCTAGAGGGGGAGACAGATATTCAAAGAAATGGCAGATAAGGGAAATGGGAGAGTATATATATATATATATGTATATATATATATATATATATATATATATATATATATATATATATATATATATATATATATATATACTATGATATTTACCCCCCCAGCCCCACAACACACATACATACATATACATATACATACACATATGTGTGTGTGTGTGTGTGTGTGTGTGTGTGTGTGTGTGTGTGTGTGTGTGTGTGTGTGTTGTGAGGCTGCGGGTGGGGGGAGAATATCAACTGCATAAGAGGTTCAGATCCAACCACAAGAACATTGCAGAAATGAAGGCAAATAGGGGAAATGAGGGTATATATATATGTATATACCCTCATTTCCCCTATTTGCCTTCAAATATATATATATATATATATATATATACTATGATATTTACCCCCCCCAGCCCCACAACACACATATATACATATACATACACACACGTGTGTGTGTGTGTGTGTGTGTGTGTGTGTGTGTGTTGTGTGTGTGTGTTGTGAGGCTGCGGGTGGGGGGAGAATATCAACTGCATAAGAGGTTCAGATCCAACCACAAGAACATTGCAGAAATGAAGGCAAATAGGGGAAATGAGGGCAAATATGGGAAATGAGGGCTTAGGGAAGTTGTCTTAAAGAGCTGAAATTTTAGTAAGGCTTATTTGTGGGAAGAGCAATGGTCTGTTTGATATGAAGAGGGAGGGAGTTCCAGGCCAGAGGCAGGACATGGGCAAGGGATCAGCAGCTAGGTAGACGCTCTGGAGGTACAGCGAGAAGGTTGGTGTTAGAGAAACAAAAGGTTATTGAGGGCTTTCAAGCCAATAGTAAGGAGTTTCAGCAGGATGCGGAGGTGGATGGGCCACCACTGGAGGTTCTTGTGGAGTGAGGTAACATGGACTGAATGTTTTTTTAGAAAAAAAAAGATCCAGGCAGATGAGTGAAACTGGCACGGAGGTTAGTGGGAGAGCTGATTCAATAGTCAGTGCAGAATATGGTAAATACATGGATTACTGGCAGTAGGTGTTTGGAGAAGAAAGGCTGCATTCTAGAGATGTTGTAAAGGTAGAATCAACAAGATAGTGACAGATTGAATATAAGGGTTGAATGAAAGAAATGATTCAAGCATAGTGCCAGGTTCCAGGCTTGTGAGATGGGGAATAATGACGTTGTCTGCAGTGATGGGAAGTCATAGGGAATTGGGGGGCACAGAGTTTTGGTGGGAAGATGAGGAGTTCTGTTTGGGATATGGTACGTTTGAGGTGTTGGTGGGACATCCAAGTAGAGATGTCCTGAAAGCAGGAAGAAAAAGAATAAAGCGCTCACTAAAGTTGAAAAACCATGACCCCACTCAGCAGAATAAGCCAGAGAGGTGCAACTAGACAGGTGCATAAGCAATATTCACTTTCCCTTAAGACTTAGATGTTTTGAATTAGGATTTATTTTGCTATGTGTTCCAGTGGTCATGGGAGGAAATAACTGAGCTCAATAATTTATGATCCCGCAGGCAGGTACTCCTCTTTTGCAGAGTTCATTTGTTTTCTAGCTAAATTTGGTCTGCTGGGGGCTACTGTTGAAACAATTCTCATCTTTTGTCTACCCATGATGATCATCTGAAGAATCAAGCTTTTACTTTTGTAACATCTCTCAGTGACTCACGATCATAATACAACTCCTCACTTAATATTACAATGCTACAGAGCAGAGAAGAGAGGTCAGAGCTGTAGAAATAGATTTGGAAATCATCTGTGAAGAGGTGGTAGTTGAGGCCATCAGTTAATCAATCACTGACTGACTGACTAGGGGCAGTGCATTGTACTAAGTTCTTGGGAAAGGACAATATAACAATAAACTCATTCCCTGCCCTCAAGGGAGTGGGTATAGATGGAGAATAGAAGGGGACCCAGAACTGATTCTTGGGGACCCCCACAGTTACAACATGGAAGGCAGGGAGGAACAGGTGGAAGATATTGTGGAATGGCCAGAGAAATAGGAGAACCAGAATAGGACAGTATCATTGAAACAGCTGATCTCTCTCTTGCAATTGGCATGGGGATCATTAAGAATGGAGAAGTATTGTTTCCACCTGCAGTATAGGGCAGAGTTAAAGCCTATCAGGATGAGTCTGAGATGGATGAGGTTAACCTGATGATTGGGTTTCTACCAATAGTGTGTCCCAGCTTGAGTGCAAAGTGGAGGATGCAGAGTGTGGAGGTGATTCAGAGTTGGTTGGGGGAACAAAAATGACAAAGGGACAAGGAAGTGAAGGTTTTCATTAGTAAGGGCAGTGTTGGGGAGGGGCATGGATCTGTGCACCAAGAGAAGGTGGGTTGGGTAGGATTAATTGTTGAGTGTTCTATCTCAATCCAGCAAAGGATCGTAGAGTTGGTTGGGGGTGCAAAAATGACAAAGAGACAAGGAAGTGAAGGTTTTCGTTGGTAAAACCCGTGTTGGGGACAAGGATTTGTGCAACAAGAGAAGGTAGGTTGGGTAATATTAATTGTTGATTGCTCTATCTCTATTATGGGAAGGATCATCTAGGAAGGGGATTGAGTGCAATGAGAGGCAGCGTGGTCTAGTGAAAAGAGCACAAACCTGGGACTCAGAGGACTCCCCTCCCAATACTACGACAATTATTTTTATATTAATGTCTGTCTCCCCATCCAGATTGTAAATTCACTGTAGGTAGGGACTGTGTCTGTTATTGTACAGCGCTCTACCCGCAGTGAGCCCTCAATAAATATGACTGACTGATCTGGGTTCTATTCCTAACTCTGCCAATTGCATGCAATAAAGGGTAAGTTTTGGTCGTGTGGCCAAACTGTGATTTCTGGTGTTGGCCCCCAAATCTATAACCTTCCTTCCTCTTTCTTCAATTGTATTTATTGAGCACTTACTGTGTGCAGAGCACTGTACTAAGTGCTCGGGAAGTACAAGTCGGCAACATATAGAGACGGGCCCTACCCAACAATGGGCTCACGGTCTAGAAGGAGGTGGCAGACAACAAAACATGTAGACAGGTGTCAAAACCATCAGAATAGAATTACAGCTATATGCACATCATTAACAAATAGAGTAGTAAATAAGTACAAGTGAAATATACAGAGTATTAAATCTGTATAAATATATACAAGTGCTGAGGGGAGGGGAAGGGGTTAAGGCGGGGGGGACGGGGAGGGGAAGGGGTTAGGGCAGGGGGGATGGGGAGGACCCTGACCTTAATTCTTCCCTTCTGCCACCAACTTGCCCTTGCCCCAAATAGCATGGGGCTCAGCAGAGTGCCACATCTCTTGTCCAGGATGAGGCCAAAGGAAACATTAAGTGGGGGGCAGGGGGAGAGTTTCCCCCTTCTACACTCTAAGCCTGTTGTGGGCAGGGAATGTGTCTGTTAATTGTTTATATCATGCTCTCACAAGCGCTTAGTACAGTGCTCTGCACTCAATAAGTATGATTGACTGACTGAAGCAGCATGGCCTATTGGAAAGATCAAGGGAGTCAGAAGACCTGGGTTCTAGTCCACTTCTGCCAATTGTGTGCAATAAAGGGTGCTATATTGTCATGTGGCAAAACAGTGATTTACCAGATCTATAACCCTAACCCTTCCCTTTTGTCACCAACCTCCCCTTTGCCCCAGAGAGCAAGGGACTCAGCAGAGTTTCACATCTCTTCCCTAGGATGAAGCTAAAGGCAACATCAACTGGGGCCAGAGGGAGAAAAGGACAGTTTCCTTCCCCTCTAGATTAGGTCTCTGGCAGAGCCTTAGCTGGAGCATCAGGGAATGCTAACCCTGAGCTGGTACCACAGATATTGCTCTGGACCACTAGTCCTGTCACAACTAGTTCTGCCCTTTTCCCCGCTCCCTTGTCCCTCTCCCGTATCCAGGCCCACATCTTCCAGCAGGCAACTCCTCTCCTTCCCTTGGCTTTTTTGTTTCTGTTTTTATTCTTTCATTCAATCATATTTATTGAGCACTTACTGTGTGCAGAGCACTGTATTAAGCACATGGAAGTACAAGTCGGCAACATATGGAGACGGTCCCTACCCAACAACGGGTTCACAGTCTAGAAGGGGAAGACATTAATGTTATATCCTAAGCCCTTACTATGTGCCAGGCACTATATGAAGCACTGTGGTAGATGCAAGCTAATCAGGTTGGACATAGTCCATGTCCCACTTGAGGTTCACTGTCATAATCCCCATTTTACAGATGAGGTGATTGAGACACAGTGGCTTAACCAAAGTCATAATAATAATAATGGTGGCATTTATTAAGTGCTTACTATGTGCAAAGCACTGTTCTAAGTGCTGGTCATACAGCAGACAAGTGGCAGATCCAGGATTAGAACCCAGTTTCCCTGCTTCACACTGTTCCCTCCCTAGCTTTCCCTTCCCCACACCTCCTGGCTGGGACCCAAAACCAGAGTCCAGGCAATATGGGCAGTGGACTCTGGATTTGGCTCCCTGGGGCTTAGTCTGGGAGTCCTGACTTTTCCCTTCCTCTTCACTGCAAGAATCCAAATGACAAGTCAGAGTGGCAAGTCCACTCCATCAGCAGTCCTGCTCTCTTTCCCCAACCTCAATCTCCCTGGCCATGAACCTGTCTTCCAGTCCTACCTCCATTGCAAATGACCCACCCCTCCCACCCTGGCCTCTCTCAGTCCCCAGCTCCAACCTGCATATCTCTATCACCCTCTCTTTTCACCTGTCTGCTTTTTTTTACCTCTGTTCCAGGGAAAGCAAGATCCCCAAGATCCCACCTTATGTACCTCAACCCCAACCACCAACCCACCTTCCCAGGACAGGGAGAGCCACCCCTGTATCCTCAGGCTTTCCACCCACCTGCCATCCCCAGGCAGCAAGAGCAGTAAGTAGGAGAAGATAGGAGGAAAGGGGATGGAAGATTTCCTGGCACAGGAAGGAGGGAGGGCAGGTAGGAAGAGGGAAAAGAAGGAAGGAAGGAAAAGAGCAAAAGGAATGGAAGAAAGTCAGGAAGGAAAAAAAGAAAAGAATGAAAGGCAGAAGGGAAGGGAAGAGAGGGCAAGGGGAGTAGGAGCAGGAAAGAACAAGGGAGGGAAGGGAAGGGGGAGGGAGAAAAGGAAGGAAAGGAAGAAGGGAAGGGTGATATCAGTATTTTTGGGTGAATCTTTTATTTCTGGGGATGTCTAGAATGAATTGTAAGTAGAAGATTGGGAAATGGAGAATCCCTTTAAAAACACAACTAAACAGCAGTTGTTCATGCAGCAAAAGTGTGGCATCAGTAGGGAGAGGAATAGCCATCTTGATAAAGTCTCCGGGACAGGTACCATCTTGAATGTCTAATTTTGAACGGCCATGCTGCGGTCCATTAGTTATCACGTTCACCATATGGAGCTCGTGCTGGCTGGACTAAAGTACATTTGGCATTTACAGAGTCAAACTTAAACACCATTGGAGATGGTTGGCCCTGTACAGCGCTTTACACACAGTGTGTGTTCTATAAACACCATGGATTTATTCTGATGGGAAAGCCTCAAGAGGTGGAAGAAAAGGTAAAGCATGAGACTACTCTCTGAGTCTAAAGCAGTTTAAAGAAAGTCTTCATTTAATTGGAAGGAGTCAGCTTAGCAAATACAGTTGCTATACTTTTCATTTTTTTATTTTTTTTTTAAGTGAGTTTCTAGATGGTTAAATTCTAGGCAACAATGCAGTAGATGATTGACTTTAATAGGTCAAGAGGTGGTGAGTCCGCAGATAGGGAATAATGGCTATTGTATTATTAGGCTCAGAGTACGGCAATGCTATAGTCATAAATCAATCTACTGGTGTTTGGAAAACATTGAAGTGCTAAAAAAGCAAAACAGTTGACCTGGGAAGCTTGGCCCACTCCCCATAACAAGAATCTAGATGACTAATGACATAATAAATAACAGTTCAACTCTTCTCTGCCGGCATATGTAATTTGTTTAATAGTAGAGGTATTTTCTAGAATGGAAGCCCTTTATAACTTTATCCAGAGCTAGAAAGCGGTTGCTAACAGACTAGAATGGACTGACGGCTTACATCCCCTTTAAACTTACGTTCCATGCATAGTAGTTATTCAAGTTTGGGATTTGGAGATTTACTATCAGGAAAAGAAATCTTCTCTTGTCATTGGTCTGGGTTATTTTCATTGGGATGAAAATAGTTTGATCTGATTATTCAAGAATCCTGGGTGACATTTTACATGGTTTAGATGATGTAGGGAATATCTGTTTGCATGTTCTTCCCAATCTGAGGAATTACAGTAAGTGGTTCAGCAGACAATCAGGGAGGGATGTGAAGAAGAACTCTTGAAACTCTGGCAAGGCCATCTGTTTCCCAATTATTACGAAATAAGCCCTCTTCTGGATTGTACTTGACCCCAAGGAATTGTCTTTGAATTTGTGTTTAAACTGAGAACATGGGTAGCAGCATGGCGTAGTGGAAAAAGCATGAGTCTGGAAATCAGAGGACCTGAGTTCTAATACTGTCTCTGCCACTTGCTTTAAGTGTGACCTTAGGCAAGGCTCTGCCTTAGTTTCCTTATTTGTAAAATGGGATTTAATACCTCTTCACCCTCCTACTTAGACCATGAATCCTACGTGACACAGGAACTGTATCTGACCTGATTAACTTATGGCTACGCCAGTGTTTGGAACAGTGCTTAATGCAAAGTAAGTGCTTGATAAGTACCATGAAAAAATTAGAGATAGAAATCAGGAGATGAACAAAACTCATTTTCTAAGTATTGCCTTCTTTATGTCACATGTTTTAGGTCTCGTTGACACAGATGAAATGAGGCAATTTCAATTTTGGTTTTATTTGTGTTACAGAGTTTCATAATAAACCCTGAATTTCTCCATGATCCAAGTTTTTCACTCTTAATTTCAATATCAAATATTACTCTATCTCCAACATCTTAATTATTATATTTTACAAAGCCCAGAATTCTCATATCCTAGTCTGTCATCATTCATCTGATTTATCTGCAGCATTTTGGCCTGAGCCAAGATTGTTTATGAAGATTAATAATGTGGCGATAAGTATTAGCCTCATTTAACTTTGCTGCTAACCCTATTTATCATTTTAAATTTATTAAGAACTAATGTTTTCCTCTCAAGCTCCCAACATACTTTAAAAACTCCTCTGAATTACTTCTTCCCACCTTAGTTGTCTTCAGAGCAGGTTTTATGTGAGCCCACTGTTGGGTAGGGACTGTCTCTATATGTTGCCAGTTTGTACTTCCCAAGCGCTTAGTACAGTGCTCTGCACATAGTAAGTGCTCAATAAATACGATTGATGTTGATACTATACAACGTAACAATATGACAAAAGATAGAAACAGATATTTAAAAAAAATATTCCAACCAAAATGGAATTCAGTGCTACAGTAGATGGGAATGGATGGATCTTAATAATGTATTTGGATTTAATTTTGAGATACTTATATATTTGAAACCTTGATGTATTGGTACTTGAATTACAAATAACACCAATTGCGTTCTCAATGTAGTAGTTGTCTTTCAGTTAATTTGTTTCTATTCACTAGAGTGGGGATAATTGTCTTTCTTTTACTACATGACCAAGTCATCCCCTTAGCTACTTGTATCATCAAGATCAAAATAGATGTTGTGTTTCGAAGCTGACCTAAGATAAGATTTTGTTTTCATAAAATTAAAGAAAAAAACAATGGAAAATATTCCTGTTATTTATCTTCTTGTTAAAATAGAAAAGAAATAGTGTTAGTGATGTCAGGTTTTGTTATCAGTTAGACAAGTTACATAGCTCCAAAACTATTTTAAGTATTTGAAGTCTTTAATTAGTATGTTTTCATAACAGGACATTTCTAATCTCTTTAGACTTTCAACAGATGTTGGAGAGTTAAAACCAATCTATTTCAAAAGGAACGGCTGGGTTTATTATAATATTTAAGTAATATGTTTCTTTTGATCATTGCATTATGACATAACTCAGACATCTTCTTTGTGCAGTTTCTGCAGCCTCACTGAAAGATGATATAACCCAGTAGGGTCGGCTGTACATTGGTATATATTACATGCTTCTTATTTGGCCACCGTGATAAATAATTCAAAGTTAGGGATATTATGCAGAAGACTTTTCCATCAAATTGCACTGACAAAGAAACTAAAAACAGTTGTATAAGGAAATACTTTTTTAAATAATTTGACAGAAATAAACTAAACACATCAGAACACCTGTTTCCAAATAATGATAATTGTGATTTTTGTTAAGCGCTTACTACATGCCAAGCATTGTACTAAGCACGGGGGTAGATACAAGATAATCAGGTCCCACATGGGGCTCACAGTCTAAGTAGGAGGGAGAACAAGTATTGAATCCCCATTTTGCAGGTGAGGCACAGAGAAGTATAGTGACTGGCTCAAGGAAACCCAGCAGACAAAGGAAAAAGCCTGAATTAGAACCCAGGTCCTCTGACTCCCAGGCATATGCTCTTTCCACTAGGCCATGCTGCTTCTCAACATTAGATATGAGCTAATTATCCTATATTAATCCCATTTCAATGAGATTTTTCGAACTGTCCTACATGGTGGCCCTTGTACCTATCCAGATTCAACCCTCTATCAATCACAGTTTGACACTATGATTCTCCCTTCTCCCTCCGTGGTTGCAGCAACATCTGGTAGATACAGCACAGGCCTGATAGTAGGACCTGGGTTCCAATCCTGACTCGGCTACTTGTCTGTTTTGTGACCTTGTGCAAGTTATTTAGCTTCTCTGTGCCTCAGTTTCTTCATCTGCTAAATGGGGATTAAGACTATGAGTCCCATGTGGCATGGACTGTGTCCAACCCAATTTGCTTGTATCCACCCCAGCACTTAGTACAGTGCCTTGCATAGTAAGCACTAAACAAATACCATTATTATTATTATTGCCCATCCACCTCCACATCAAACTGAAAGTACATAATTTCAGCTATAAATCATTCAATCAACTCTCTTACCTTACCTTGCAGACATTACTTACTACTATTATTATTATTATTATTATAGTTAAGTACTTACTATATTTAAAGCACTGTTCTATGTGCTGGGGTAGATTAAGGTTGATCAGTTTGGAAATAGTCATTCAGTCATATTTATTGAGCGCTTACTGCGTGCAGAACACTGTACTAAGCACTTGGGAGAGTACAATACAACAATAAACCCACTTGGGACTCACAGTGGGAAGAGGTATTGAAATCTCATTTTACATCTGAGGAAACTGAGGCAAAGAGCAATTAAGTGGCTTTCCCAAGGTCAGGCAGCAAGCAATTTGCAGAGCTCGGATTAGAACCCAGGTCCTCTGACTCCAAGGCCAGTATTCTTCTCGCTGGGCCATGATGCTTCTCATGCTTTGCCATTTCCTACTTCCACCCAGTCTGCACCCTTCAATCCTCTATTGCCAACTTATTAACTGTACCATGATTTCATCTATTTGGCTGCCTTCTTGTCCACATCATCTTTTTTTTTTAATATGGTATTTGTAAAGCACTTACTATGTGTCAAGAGCTGTAGTCAGCCGTGGGGTAGATACAAGCTAACCAGGTTTGAAACAGCCTGTCCCACATGGGTTCACGGTCTTAATCCCCATGTTGCAGATGAGGTAACTGAGGCACAGAGAAATGAAGTGATCTGCACAAGATCACACAGCAGACAATTGGCAGAGCCGGAATTAGAACCCAGGTCCTTCTGACTAGCAGGCCTGAGCTCTATCCAATCAATCATCAGTCAATCGTATTTATTGAGCACTTTCTGTGTGCAGAGCACTGTACTAAGCGCTTGGGAAGTACAAGTTGGCAACATATAGAGACAGTCCCTACCCAACAGTGGGCTCACAGTCTAAGTCTATCCACTAAGTCATGCTGCTTCTGTCCCTTCATATACAATGAACCACTTGTCTTCCCACCTTCAAAGCCTTATTAAAATCATATCGTCTCCAGGAAGCCTTCCCTGATTAAATCCTGTTTTCCTCCACTACCTCTCCCTTATCTATGTTATATATGTGTTATTTATGCTTTTGGATCTATACCTTTTAAGTACCTGATATTCATCTCACCCTCAACCCAACAGCATTTATATACCTATCCATAATTTTTCTTTATTTTAGTAACTGTCTCCTCCTCTCAACTGTAAGCCACTTGTGGTAGGGACCGTGGTACCAATTCTGTTCATTCATTCATTCAATCGAATTTATTAAACGCTTACTGTGTGCAGAGCACTGTACTAAGCGCTTGAGAAGTACAAATTGGCAGCACATAGAGATGGTCCCTACCCAAAAAAGAGCTGTTGCATTGTACTCTCCCAGAGGATTTAGTAATCATAATGATGGTATTCGTTAAGCGCTTACTGTGTGCCAAGCATTGACTGGGTAGGGATTGTCTCTATCTGTTGCCAAACTGTACTTTCCAAGCACGTAGTACAGTGTTCTGCATATATTAAGTGTCCAATAAATACAATTGAATGAATGAATGTTCTAAGTTCTAGGTACAGTGCTCTGCACATAGTAAGTGCTTAATAAATACCACTGAGTGATAGCTCAGTAAATGAGGCTGCTTCCAAATAGTCATTTTTATTGTACAATCCCTAAATGAGAAGTACTGTTTCTTTTTTTAAAAAAAAAAGTAAGCTCCAAATCACCTGAGGATTAAATTGCAATAGTGGAAAGACCTTGAACAAGCCACTTAACTTCTCAGTGCCTCAGTTTCCTCATCTGTAAAAGGGGATCAATCCTACTCCCTCAGATTTAGACTGTGAGCCCACATGGGACAGGGATTATATTCAACCTGACTAATTTGTATCTGCCCCAGCACCTAGAACAGTGTTTGACACATAATAAGGGCTTAACAAGAATTTTTTTTTAATAAAAGAAAGAACACAGGACTGGGAAACAGGAGAGGTGGGTTCTAATCTCATCTCTGCTTGGTTATTTGCCTGCGGTGTGATCTTGGATAAATCACTTGTCCTTGCCTAACTCCCTCATCTGTAAAATATAGATTAAATACTCCTACTCAACTGATCAATAGTTTTAATTGAGCCCCTATCGTGTGCAGAGCACTGTAATAAGCACTTAGAAGAATACAAAAGAAGCAAAAGACACAATCCTTGCCCTTGGGGGAGTTTCAATTTAATATCATGGATATTGCAGGTAGCTACCTACTAGATAGCAGCTTTTTGAGGACAGGGATTGGGTCTTTTTAGGGTATTAATTAGCATTTGTCAAGAACTGTTCTAAGCACTAGGATGGATACAAGTTAATCACAGTCCCTGTTCTATCCGGGGCTCAGAGTCTAAGTAAGAGGAAGAACAGATATCTAATCCCCATTTTGCCATTGGGGAAACTGAGGCACGGAGAAGTTAAGGTACTTGTCCAAGGTCACACTGTAAGCAATTAGTAGAGCTGGGATTAGAACCCAGTTCCTCTAACTCTCTGGCCTATGCTCTCCACTTGACATGCTGCTTCCCACGATACGTCATATAACAAGAATATGGTTCTTTAACTTACCTATTCAGAGAGTTCCTGAGCTATTTATATTATTCATCCATTCTTGCAGTAGTATTTCTTGAGTGCTTACTGTATGCAGAGCACTGTACTAAGCACTTGGAAAGTACGATTCAGCAATAAAGAGAGAAAATCCCTGCCCACACCGGGCTAATATCCCTTCACGCTCTGGAAAAGACAAGATCACAAGCCGAGAATGAGAGCTGGGAGATTGTGAGAGGAAATCGGATAGCTCAGCTTGTTCACCAATAGGGATAACAAGATCCCTTGAGGATATGTTCCCAAAAGACTGGCCTTGACCACAACTGAGCAGTCTTCATTTGATTCCAAGGTAAATCTTTCTGGCTCCTCTCAGTGTGGAATGAGGCACCAGTGATTGAAAGGATGAAGACACGTTCCACTCGGGAGAAGGACATGTGCTTGCATTGTTTATGCACCAATAATAATAATAATAAAAATGATGGCATTTGTTAAGCGCTTACTATGTGCAATGAACTGTTCTAAGCACAGGGGGGAATACAGGGAGATCAGTTTGTCCCACTGTTCACAGTTGTAAACCCCATTTTACAAATGAGGTAACTGACGCTCACAGAAGTTAAGTGACTTGTTCAAGGTCACACAACAGACATGTGGCGGAGCCAGGATTAGAACTCATGACCTCTGACTCCCAAGCCTATGCTCTTTCCACTGAGCCATGCTGCTTCTTTGGTGAGGTTTGTGCTGAGCCATTCACAACAATAAAAGAGTGTCTCTAAAGGGCAGTACAGATGTTTCCGCTTATTTGCTCTTATTTCCCCCTCACTCAGCAAGTTATTTGGGTCAGTTGGGACCTTGAATGGGGAAGGATTCCAGGGTAAAAGAAAATGTTAAATAATCAGATAAATAATTTAATCGGGTCCTATTTTTTTATCTGCAGGAATCACATCTCAAAAATGTAGATGGTGAAGATGTTTCTGCTGGCTGAGGTAGGTATCTAGGTGAGTTGCAGAATGTGTTCGCTAATTTGAATAATATTTTAGTTCACAAGCAGTTTAAGAGAGTAAACAGGAAGGAGAGAAGGAACAATCAGGTTGGTTTACCAAATGTACCTATCAGAAAAAAAAATCAAACATGCCCCAGGGACAAGATGAATTACATCAAATCAGTTTGGTTCATTCTTCACAGGACTGGAATGGCTTTGGTGGGAAGGAGTTGGGACTACTAGGTAAAGTTAAAGGTAAGTTAGGAAATAACTGGGAATATTTATCGGTTTCCACATTTTTAAAAACGAAAGTCTTCAATTTTGATAATTGTATGCTTGGTTTTAATGGAAATTTGGGTTTAATTAGGAGTTCTTATGAAAAAAGTGAGGAAAACATTTTCATTCTCTGTTCCACATTCTAGATAATGAGGGGCTTCAAAGTAGGGTTCAAGTAATAAGGCCAAGGTCATGGGTGGGGGACTGCATCATCATCATCTGTTAACTTTAATATCAATCAGTGATATTTGAGTATGTTGTCTGCTGTGTGACATTGAGCAGGTTGCCAAACTTCTCTGTGCCTTGGTTACCTCATCTGTAAAATGGAGATTAAGACTATGAGCCCCAAGTGGGACATAGACTGTGTCCAAACTGATTTGCTAGCATTTACCTCGGTACTTACTACAGTGCCTGGCACTTATTAAGTGCTTAACAAATACCATAAAAAAGGAGTTTATAGAATAGAGTGGGAGACACATGAAAATAAATTTCAGTTGGGAATGTACTTGTGTTGCAGGTAACCTTAAAATTGGGTAAGATTGGTAGTGAATGGAACGGAACAGGAGGAGAGCAAGTAGGGTTAAAACATGGATCCCCTATTGCAATCCTCATGGACAAGTGTGAAATTCATGCATGAGCTCTGCATATCTTAATTTTTCTTTACTTGAGTTCCACAAATTGCCAATACCTGGAACAACTGTAGGGAGTTTCAACAATGTTGTTCATTCAATTGTATTTCTTCAGCACCTATTGTGTGCAGTGCACTATACTAAGCGTTTGGGAAACTACAATATAATAATGGGTGTATTCTCTGCCCACAATGAGCTTACAGTCTAGAGAGGGGGAGGCAGACATTAATATAAATAAATAAATTACAGATATGTACATAAGTATTATGGGGCCAGAAGGGGAATAAATAAATGGAGCAGCAAGTCAGGGTGATGCAGAAGAGAATGGGAGAGGAGGAAAGGAGGGTTTAGTGAGGGAAGGCCTCTTGGAGGAGATGTGCCTTCAGTAAGGCCTTGAAGGGGAGGTGAGTAATTGTCAGATTTGAAGAGGGAGAGGGTTCCAGGCAAGAGGGAGGACATGGGTGAAGGGTCAGAGGCAAGATAGATGAGATTGAAGTACAGTGAGAAGGTTGGCATTAGAGAAGCGAAGTGTGCGGGCTGGGTTGAAGTAGGAGACTAGTGAGGTAGGAGCGGGCAAGGTGATTGAGTGCTTAAAAGCCAATGGTGAGGAGTGTTTGATGCAGAGGTGGATGGGAGAACACACTGGAGTTTCTTGAGGAAAGGGAAAACAGGTTCTGGATGTTTTTGTAGAAAAATGAACCAGGCAGCAGAGTGAAGTCGGGAGAACAAGGGAAGCTGAGAAGCTGGCAAGGAGACTGATACAGTAATCAAGGTGAGAGGTGGGATACGTGATTGTATTAATGTGGTAGCAGTTTGGATGGAGAGGAAAGGGAGAATTGTAGCAATCTTATGAAGGTGATGTCATGCTAACCTTCTCACCGTGCCTCAATCTTGCCTATCTCACCATCAACCCTTGCCTATGTCCCGCCTCTGGCCCTCCCTCCTCAAATCTGACAGACATTTATTCCCCCCACCCCTGCTTCAAAGAATTAGTGAAGGCACATCTACTCCAAGAGGCCTTCCCTAAGCCCTCTAATGCCAACCTACTCAATCTACCTCGATCTCGCCTATCTCACCACCGACCTCTCACCCACATTCTGCCTCTGGCCTGGTGCAATCAACGAGAGAAGCAGACACTAAAATAAAATGCAAGGAGGGGGAAGTAACAGAGTCTAAGAATACGTACTTAAGTGCTGTGGTGGAAGGATGAGTGCCCAAGTAATTAGGGGTGGAACTAAGTGCATGGGAGAAGCAGTAGGGGTGGAAAATAAGGTATGTGTGGGTGGGGGCAGGGAGGAATGGGAGTTTAGTAAGTAAAGGCCCGTTGTTGGGTAGGGACTGTCTCTATATGTTGTTGATTTGTACTTCCCAAGTGCTTAGTACAGTGCTCTGTACAGAGTAAGCGCTCAATAAATACGATTGAATGAATGAATAAATGAAGGTTTCCTGGAGAAGATATGATTTTAGTAGCATTTTGAGGTTTGGGAGAGTGCTAGTCTGTCATATTTGTAGGAGGAGGGAGTTCCAGGTATGAGGAAGGATGTAAGCCGAATGATTTTAAGAAAAATGATCTGGACAACAGAGTGAACTATGACTGAAGAGGGGAGGGGCTGGAGGCAGGGAGGTCAGTGAGGAGGCTGATGCAATAGTCAAGGTGGGATAGCATAAGTGCTTGGATCGGCATGGTAGAAGTTTGGAGAGAGGGAAAGGGGAGGATTCTAGAGGTGTTGTGAAGGCAAGACTGAAAAGACTCCTCCAGGTCCCTCTTTGATTCTCCCCATAATTCCCAGTATTATCTCAAGAGATGTCCCCCTTTCAAATTCTTCCCACTTTTCCTATGTTTCTGACTCCATCACTTCACATTAAAGCACTTTCCCCCTCTTTTCTTCCCTCTCTGACTTCCACCTTCAACTACTAACTTCCCAATGGCTCCTTCCCCACTCCTTTCAAGTATGCCATGTAACCCCTATCCTAAAAAAAAAACTCTCCCTTGATCCCATGTCATCTCCAGTTATTGTCCCATCCCCATCCTATCATTTCTCTCCAAACTCCTTGAGTGAGTTGTTTACAGTCAGTGCATTTGCTTCCATTCTCCCAACTCGCCCCATTTGTTTTGTTGTCTGCCTCCCCCTTCTAGACTGTGAGCCCGTTGGGTAGGGACCGTCTCTATATGTTGCCAACTTGTACTTCCCAAGCACTTAGTACAGTGCTCTGCACACAGTAAGTGCTCAATAAATATGATTGAATGAATGAATTCCACTGCAATCTGGCTTCTACCTCCTCCATTTGACAGAAACCATTTTCTTTAAGGTCAGCAATGACCTACTTCTTGCCAAATCCAATGGACACTACTCCATCCTAATCCTCCTTGAGCTCTCAGCCCCTCTGATACTATAGAAACATTATCTAACCTAGGCTTCACTGACACTGTCCGCTGTAGATTCTCCTATCTGACTGCTTCTTCTCAGTCTCTTTCACAGGCTCTTTCTCGGCCCCCTAGCCACTAACCGTGAGGGTGCCTTGAGATTCGGATCTGGGTTCCTCTTCTATCCTCCATCCACAACCACTCCCTTGGAGAACTCATTTGCTTCCACGACATCAACTATCAGCTCGACACAGATGATTCCCAAATCTACCTCTCCAGCCTTGACCTCACTTATTCTATGAAGTCTCACATTTCCGCTTCCCTCCAGGACATTTCTACTCGGATATCTTACCATCACCTCAAAATTAGTATGTCCAAAATAGACCTCCTCGTCTTCCCACCAAAACCCTGTTTTCCCTGTGATTTTCCTATCACTGTGGACAACAGCAGCATCCTCTTTGTCCCACAACCCTGTAACCTTGGCATCATCCTTGATTTATCTCTTTCATTCAAACCACACATACAATCTGTCACAAAATTCAGATGGTTCTACCTTCACAACATCTCTAGAATCCATTTCCTTTCCATCCAGACTGTTATCAAGTAAATCCAAGCAGTCATTATTTCCTACCTTGAATACTACATCATCCTCCTTGCTGACATCCCTGCAACCTCTCTTTCTTCTCACTCCAGTCAATACATTACTCTGCTGCCCTGATCATTTTTCTGAGGGAAAAAAAACAATCAGTCCATGTCTCCCCATTCCTCAGAAACCTCCAGGGGTTGCCCAACCACCTCTGCATCAAACAGCAACTCCTTACAATTGACTTTAAGGCATTAAACCAGCTCTTTCTCCCTCCTACCTACTCTGATTTCCTCCTTCAGTTGAATCCTTAAACACCAATCCTCTAACATCAACCTACTCTCAGTATCTTGATTTTTGTCTAGCCTTCCACTTACCTCTTGAACACTCTCTCCCTTGAGTCAGGAACCCCCTCCCCCTTCATATCCAACAAATCACTACTCTGCCTACCTTCAAAATCCTGCTAAAATCACATCTCCAAAAGGTCTTCCCAGACTAAGCCCTTTATTTCCCCTATTTGCTCTCCTTTTACTGTAGACTGAATTTTTCTGTGTATGCCTTAGGCACTTCGGTACTCACCCCCAGCCCCCCAGTAATTATGTAAATATTCTTATACTCTATTATCCCTGATACATTGCAATGTCTGTCTTTCTCTAAAAATTGTAAGTTCCTTTGGTTTTTTATGGTATTTGTAAAGCACTTTCTGTGGTCAAGGACTGTTCTAAGCACTGGGGTAGATGCAAGATTATCAAATTAGCAATGAGCCCCATGAGGGACAACCTTGTAACCTCCCCAGCGCTTAGAACAGTGCTTTGCACATAGTAAGCGCTTAACAAATGCCATTATTATTACGAGACTCATAGCCTAGGTAGGAGGGAGAAAAGATATTGAATCCCTATTTTACAGATACGGAAACTGAGGCACAGAGAAGTGAAGCGACTTTCCCAAGGTCACACAGCAAATTGGCAGAGTTGTGCTTAGAACTCAGGTACTTTTTTGCCCAGGTCCTTGCTCTTTCCTCTAAGCTCCTTGTGGGCATGGATCTTGTCTACAAACTATTGTATTATATTTTCCCAAGAAGCTAGTGCAGTGATCTGCACATAGTAAGAGCTCAATAATCATCGACCGATTGGTTCATTACCTTGGTGACTGCAAGACTCAGTGGATTTGTACTGTCGGCTCAATGTCAGTATCGTCATCTACTCTCCCTGGTTCTGTCTATATTGTCTGTGATATTCCTATTTTGTGTGTTTCTAAAAAGTCATTGAGTAATCTACAGTTTGCTCTGTACCATGTTATGTTCCTTACGCAGGGCCTTAAATTCCATGTCCTGAAATCCACAAACTCAAAATGTAATTTGTCATCCAGGGGCTTTTGCTGAAACAGCGTGGCACAGTGGAAAGAGCTCGGGCTTTGGAGTCAGAGGTCATGGGTTCAAATCCCGGCTCCACCAATTGTTAGCTGTGTGACTTTGGGCAAGTCACTTCACTTCTCTGGGCCTCAGTTACTGCATCTGTAAAATGGGGATTAAGACTGTGAGCTCCCCCCATGGGACAACCTGATCACCTTGTAACATCCCCAGTGCTTAGTACAGTGCTTTGCACATAGTAAGCGCTTAATAAATGCCATCATTATTATTATTATTAAACAGCATTACGATGGTCTAGATACCTTGAAGTTTCTAGAACAATTTGGATGGCATAGGTAATGCCTTTTAATATCAATCAATGGTATTTGAGAGCTAAATTTGTGCAGAGCACTGTACTGAACACTTGGGAGAGTACAATATTCATTCATTCAATCATATTAATTGAGCACTTACTGTGTGCAGAGCACTGTACTAAGTGCTTGGGAGAGTACAGTTCAACAATAAACAGACACAGTCCTGCCTAAAATGAGATTATAGTCTAGAGGGAGACAGACATTAATATAAATAAATGACCGATATGTACATAAGTTCTGTGGGGCTGGGGGTGGAGGGGAGAATAAAGGGAGCAAGTTAGAACAACGCAGAAAGGAGTAGAAGAGGAAAGAGGAGACTTAGGGAAGGCCTCCTGGAGGAGATGTGTATTCAATAAGGCTTTGAAGCAGGGCGGAATAATTGCCGGTCGGATTTGGGGAAGGAGGGCATTCCAGACCAGAGGCAGGATTTGGGAGAGGAGTTGCCGGTGACATAGACGAGATCAAGTCACGGTGATAGAGATCAAGGTTATCAAGGTTAGCATTAGAGGACAGAAGTGTAGGGGCTGGGTTGTAGTACAAGAGTAGCGAGGTGAGGTAGGAGGGGGCAAGCTCGTGGAATGCTTTAAAGCCAATGGTGAGGAGTTTTTGATGCGGAGGTGGATGGGTAGCAACCTGAGTTTTTTTAAAAAAAGAGTGGGGTGACATGCCTGGAATGTTTATGTAGAAAAATGATCCAGGCAGCATAGTGAAGTATGGACTGGAGTGGGGAGAGATGGAAGGCTGGAATGTCAGCAAGGAAGCTGATGCAGTAATCCAGGCAGGATAAGTGAGTGACTGTGTTAATGTGGTAGCAGTTTGGGTGGAGAGGAAAGGGCAATTTTTGTGGTGCTGTGAAGGTGGGACTGACAAGATTCAGTGATGGATCGAATATGTGGGTTGAATGAGAGAGAGAGAGAGAGAGAGAGAGAGAGAGAGAGAGACATAGCTGACACATTCCCTGTTCTTTTGGGGGGCCATTTTATTTAAACTTTGTTTAAACAAAGCAAGTATCTGGTGCTTCTCTCCTGGGGAGAACGCTGCTTCACTTAATTTTGAAAAAAGACAAATCAAAAACCCCACATCTTTAATCGGCTGAATATACCTCGATAGCCTTGTGTGATCTGTTTTAAATTCAGTCAAGTCAGCTGTAAGATCAGCTGAAGGACAATAGTTACCACACGGGAGATTATTTAGATTAGTGCTCTATTCACCACCAGCCAAGACGGCAGGTGGCATTGAGAGAGCTACAATCTTCTCACTTCCATTAACAGCAGCAAAAACTGTTCAGTGTTTAAAATAAACTCTTCCATTCGAGCCAAAGATAAACTCTGGAGTGAATAAACTTGGTCTCTCTGGGACTGTAGCTCCAAAATGTTTGATTTGTTCTATTAATAGAAGACCCCGGGTAGGCTCAGCTTCTGTCAACAGCTTGCTTAGCCCTGAACACCTGCTCCGTAAAGACAGTTCCTGTCTTTCCATGGATTTAACACCTAATGGTTATGTTCTTCACTAAACAGGAAGTGCCGCTGTATTTCCTAAAGCACTTTAGAGTTCTCCAAATGGCAGAGCTAACTGTCTGAAGGCAAGTTGACTTATCTGGGAAGAATTAAACAGCTAAAATTCACTCATTCTGGTGGTTCGTTTGTCTACTAGAACATTCCATTCCCTTCCTCAGGATGTAAGGAAGGGACCCATTTATTGGGTGAAGGCATTGGTGCGGCTGGTCGGAACTTCTTGGAAGGATAATACTGGTGGCATTTATTAAGCGCTTACTATGTGCAAAGCACTGTTCTAAGCACTGAGGAGGTAACAAGGTGATCAGGTTGTCCCACGGGGGCTCATAATCTTTATCTCCATTTTACAGATGAGGTAACTGAGGCACAGAGAATGAGAGCTGAGACCAACCTCACAGATAATAGTGATAATTGCAGTACTTGTTAAGAGTTTACTATGTGCCTAGCACTGTGCTAAGCACTTGAGTGGATACAAGTTAATCAGGTTGGATACAGTCCCTGTCCCACACAGGGCTCACACTTAGTCCCATTCAATCATTTATTCAGTCAATCGTATTTATTGAGCACTTACTGTGTGTGGAGCACTGTACTAAACTCTTGGGAGAGTACAATACAACAATTAACACACACATTCCCTGTCCACGATGAGCTTACAGTCTAGAGGAGGAGACAGATATTAATATAAATACATAAAAATCCTCATTTTACAGGTGAGGTAACTGAGTCCCAGAGAAGTGAAGTGACTTCCCCAGGGTCACACAGCAGACATGTGGCAGAGCTGGGATTAGAACCCAAATCCTCCGGACTGCCAGGCCTGTGCTCTATCCACTAGGCCATGCAATTAATTAGTTAGATTGGCTGCATATACAAACCTGAGAACTGGGTCCTTTAACAATCAAATGGCATTTATTGAGTGTTTACTGTGCCTAGAGCGCTGTACTGCTGTACTGCTGTGCCTGGGGGAGTAGAATACACTAGAGTGCCCTTTAGGCACCTGATAGGAACACCACCCTCAGCCCAGAACAGCATTAGAGAGCATATTTTATAGTAATTGGGAGAGGAATTAGTTCAGAAAGCTACGTGCCAGGGAATGTTGTTTTTATACTCAGGTGACTGAGAAGAGGAGAGACACTTCTCTCTCTCTCTGGATTGACTGGGGAGAGCTTGGCCAGAAGGATGAAACAACATACTTAGTAAAGTGCTCTGCACAAAGTAAGCATTCATTCATTCATTCAATCATATTTATTGAGCGCTTTTATGTGCAGAACACTGTACTATGCGCTTGGGAAGTACAAGTCAGCAACATATAAGCACTCGATTCTTCAGTAAATCAATGGCATTTAGTGCGTGCTTTCTGGGTGTAGATCACTGTACTAAGTGCCTGGGGAAAGTACAATATAACAGAGGTGGCAGACATGATCCTTGTCCATAAGGTATCTACAGGAGAGACAAGATACTCACATGAATTACAGCTGGGGAAATGGCAGGGTACAAGGATATATTGCATAAGTAGTGTGGGGCTGGGATGAGTATCAAAGTGTTTAAGGGGTAGCCAGCTAAGTGCTTAGATAGTCAATGGTGTGAAGACACAGCAGGTAGGGGAAATGAGGAGTTAAGGAATATTTCTTGGAGGAAATTTGATTCTAGGAGGGTTTTGAAGGTGGTGAAGTGTAGTGACTGTCACATAGGAAGGGGAAGGGAGCTGAAGCTGTGAGGGAAGATGTGGGCAAGGAGGACAGCGGCAGGACGGATGAGATCGAAGTATAGAGAAGGTCGGCGTTTAGAGGAGCGGAGTGTGCAGATTGGGTTGTACTAGGAGATCAGAGAGGTGAGGTAGAAGGGAGAAAGCAGATTGAGTGCTTTAAAGACAGAATGCAAATGTGGAGATGGATGGGCAACCAGTGAAGGTTCCTGAGTGGGGAAACACGGACTGAATGGTTTTGCAGATAAGTGATCTGGGCAGCATAATGAAGTATAGACTGAAGTGGGCAGAGACAGGAGGCAGGGAGGTCTGCAAGGAGGCTGATGCAGTAATGAAGGTGGGATAGGAAAAGAGCATTGATCAATGTAATAGCAGCTGGAATGGAGAGGAAATGAAGAATTTTAGAATTGTTGTGAAGGTAGAACCAACAGGATGTCGTGTCGGGTTGAATGAGGGGGATGAGTCGAGTATATCGCCAAGGTTATGGACTTGTGTTGCTGTCTACGCTGACGGGAAAACCAGGTTGAGGTCAGAGTTTGGATGGAAAGATGGAGACTTCTGTTTTGGACATGTTTAAGTGTTATCAGGCAGAAACTCCTCACCCTGGGCTTCAAGGCTGTCCATCACCTCGCCCCCTCCTACCTCACCTCCCTTCTCTCCTTCTACAGCCCAGCCTGCACCCTCCGCTCCTCCGCCGCTAATCTCCTCACCGTACCTCGCTCTCGCCTGTCCAGCCATCGACCCCCGGCCCACGTCATCCCCCGGACCTGGAATGCCCTCCCTCTGCCCATCTGCCAAGCTAGCTCTCTTCCTCCCTTCAAGGCCCTGCTGAGAGCTCACCTCCTCCAGGAGGCCTTCCCAGACTGAGCCCCTTCCTTCCTCTCTCCGTCCCCCTCTCCATCCCCCCCTTCTTACCTCCTTCCCTTCCCCACAGCACCTGTATATATGTATATATGTTTGTACATATTTATTACTCTATTTATTTATTGATTTATTTTATTTGTACATATCTATTCTATTTATTTTATTTTGTTAGTATGTTTGGTTTTGTTCTCTGTCTCCCCCTTTTAGACTGTGAGCCCACTGTTGGGTAGGGACTGTCTGTATATGTTGCCAATTTGTACTTCCCAAGCGCTTAGTACAGTGCTCTGCACATAGTAAGCGCTCAATAAATACGATTGATGATGATGATGATGATTTTGATGACTTCCTCCCCCAATTCCCATCTTGTAGGACTAAATGTTTTTCAAAACACGATGCAGCTTCCTGCCTGAGCCCACCTTCAACAACTGAGCCAAGTTGCTTAAATAAAGGATTTAACTGAAACCTCCCAGACCTGTGCTCCATTAAGAGCCAATATTGAAAAAGTTCTGGTCTACATAAACTAGAAAAGAAGAGCTTCTCAACCACCTGCCAAAGACAAATCAGGTAAATCCTGGAATTCATTCCCCCCACTCGTTTTAAAAAAAAATCCAACAATTTTAAAGGCTTAACACTGGAGTTTGGCAGGTGTAGCTAGCCATCTGCATTCATTCAATCATTTATTGAGCGATTACTGTGTGCAGAGGACTGTACTAAGCGCTTGGGAGATTTCAATACAACAATAGACATATTCCTTGCTCACAATGAGCTTACAGTCTTGGCAGGGGGCTTGGGGGGAAATCAATATAAATAAGTAAATTACAGATATGTACATAAGTGCTGTGGGGCTGAGACGGGGGAAGAATGAAGGGAGAAAGTCAGGGTGGATGCAGAAGAAAGTGGGAGAAGAGGAAGGAGGCTTAGTCAGGGAAGGTTTCTTGGAGACGTACCTTCAGTAAGGGGGAGAGAGTAATTGTCTGTTGGATTTAAGGAAGGAGGGTGTTCCAGGCCCGAGGCAGGATGTGGGATGTATGTTTTATTATACATGTCCTCCATAGAAGCAACTGTAAATTTGAGTCAAACATGATTCCACGTAATTCTAAACACAGTGAGCATATTCCTTCTACACCCAAATCATATTATGAATAAAGTTCTGATCTGTAGGTTTTGGATTGTGTTTAGTCCACCTGAGTTCCTTAAGCAAAACCTTTCCCACAGTGCCACTTATCCAGTTCCAAATTCAAATACTGGGGGAAAAGAGGGAAAGAATTAGCCACACCTAGGCAAAAAGAGTCATTTTATTTTGCCTTATACATGCTATTTTGTCATCACTCAAACGGGGATCCTTAAAGTTCAAAATAGAGCATAGTAAGTCTGATAACAATCGTCAAAATAAGGGAACTATCTACATTTAAATAAAATAACGGACACGCGTTTCTCAAGTCTTCCAGCGACTGATGCATCCTTTTGTCATGGCACTTGGACAGAAGGGTTACCGAAAGCTAACTGGATGCGTCTCTTCTCTCCTGTCCTCTGGTCTTTATTTTACTATGCCGACCATCACTTCGCTGATATCCCAAAGTTTTCTTGCAACGGCGTCATCCGTGGCTTTTGGAAGCAGCTCTTCCTCTTTGCAATCTCCAAAATACCTGCCCGACACCCCCTCTACCTCGGGAGAAGAGGCCAGATAAATAGATGTCTGGGCGCCTTCGAGTGGAGTTTTAAAAAAAGCCCAGGACACTAGGTTGAAGAGGGGTTTGACCAATAAAGGGATTTCTATGTACCTGCCGAGATTGGTACGGACAATACCGGGATGCAGCACGTTTGCCGTGACCCCTGTGCCTTCTAAGCGGCGAGCTAGTTCCCTGGTGAACAGGATGTTAGCCAGCTTGCTGCGACTATATGCAAAACTTTTATTGTAGTTTATCTCACTGTTCAAATCTTCAAAGTTGATGTCTCCGTATTTGTAAAGCTTGGAAGAAACGACGATGATCCTGCTTGGAGCGGAGCTTTTGAGAAGATCCAGAAGGAGATTGGTGAGTAAGAAGTGCCCCAGATGGTTGACACCAAACTGCATCTCAAAACCATCCTCCGTCTTCATATAAGGACACTGAAAAATCCCGGCGTTGTTGATCAAGACATCCAGGCGGGGCTCTTCCTTGAAATATTAAAAAGAGCAAAGAAGATAGAGGATCATTTCGACACCCGCCTTTCATCAAAAAGAACTGATTTTTAACCTTAGAGAATGCTAAACCAACTTTTCTTTCTCTGTTTGGATCTTTTACCTGGTGACTCAGCAGATCCAGTCCTTTCAAAATACTGCTAAAGAAGAGTTAGGAATCACTTGATCGACCAAGGGTATTTATTAATCGTTTAACATACGCAAAGCACCTGTATTTAGAGCTTGGAAAAGTACAATACAAGAGGGTTGGTAGAGGCGCACCCCACACAGGGAGAAGCAATATGGCCTAGTGGAAAAGGCACGGGCCTGGGAGTTGGAGGAGCTGGGTTCTAATCCCAGATCTGTTGTTTGTCTGCTGTGTGACCTTGGGCAAGTCACTTAACTTCTCTATGCCTCAGTCATATCTCCTGTAAAATGGGGATTAAATCCTCCTCCCTCAGACTGTGAGTCCCATGTGGGACACGGACTGTGTCCAACCTGATTAACCTACATCCACCCCAGTGCTTAGAACAGAGCCTTACACATAGGAAGCACTTACTCCATACCCTAAAAGAGGAGCTTAAAGGATCTTTCAAGATATCAGTGAAATATTCAATGACAGACTCTCAGGTTTGAAGATAAGAACTTGTTATCCTTACTCCAAGAGGGAAATAACACAAAAAAATTATGTTCTATTTTTAATGGGAATCACACCAGAATGACAGGGGCAAAGCATCAAAATGTAGTCTGATCTTAAGGAAAAAGCAGTGTGGCCTAGTGGAAAGAGCACAGGCTGGGGAGTCAGAGGACCTGGGTTCTAATCCCAGCTCTGCCACTTGTCTGCTGTGTGTCCTGGAGCAAGCCACTTAACTTCTCTGTCAACTTCTTTGGGAAATGGGGATTAAGACTGTGAGCCCTCTGTGGGACCGGGACTGTGTCCAACCCGATTATCATGTACCTACCCCACTGCTTAGTGTAGTGCCTCGCACATAGTAAGCGTTTAACAAATACCATAAAAAAGACGGGCAGGGGAGCGACAAACAGGGATGCAGAACCACAAACTACAGGAAAGAAGTTAAATAAGTAAAGACAGCAAGGCCCATTAACGGTCTGGCCAATCTAAGTGAAATAGAGGGCTGAGAAATGGATTTCTCCATTTAGGCAGTACAGCAGGCTCTGACACCCACTTCTGTCCCTGAAATATCCAGTTGGGTGATCTCTAGGGGGAAAGCAACTGGAGAATTCCTCAATTATCTTAAACATTATGGAAGCAGCATGGTGCAATGGGCAGAACACAGGCCTGGGAATCATAACATCATGGGTTCTAATTCCAGCTCTGCTACTTGTCTGCTGTGTGGCCGTGGGCAAGTCAGTTCACTTCTCTGTGCCTCAGTTACCTCATCCATAAAATTGGAATTAAGACTGGGAGCCCTATATGGGACACAGACTGTTCAATCCAATCTGCTTGTATGCACCCCAGTGCTTAGTACAGTGCCTGGCACATAAGTGCTTAAAAAAATACCAAAATTATTATCATTACTATTATTATTATCCTAACAAAGCCCTCATTTCCCCTATTTGCCCTCCCTTCTGTATCATCTATGCTGTTGGATCTGTAACACCTGAGCACTTGATAGTCACAAGTTTCCCAGCCCCGCAGGCTTTATCAATCAATCATATTTATTGAGTGCTTACAGAGACTGTACTAAGTACCAGGAAGAATTCAATATAACAGATACATTCCCTGCTCTTGGGCACATATCAATCCACAGTATTTTTTGAGCTACGTGCAGAGCACTGTATTAAGCACTTGGGAGAGTACAACAGAATAGTGGACATGTTCCCAGCCCATAGGAGCTTACAGTTTAGAGGACTGTACTGCTTAGTGAATCGAGGACGGGCCTCGGAGTCAGAAGGAACTGGGTTTTCTAGTCCTGGCTCTGCCATGCATCTGCTGTGTAATTGTGGCTAAATCACTTAACTTCTCTGTGCCTCAACTGCCTCATCTGTAAAATGGGGATTAAGACTGTGAGCCCCAGCCCCAGGCACGGACTGTTTCCAAACTGATAAGACTGTATCTACCCCAGCATTTTGTATAGTGCTTGGCCCACAGTACGTGCTTAAAAAATACCATGCTATCATTAGTACGTGCAGAGGCTCCCATGGCCCCTATCTAATTTATATTAATGTTTGTCTCCCCCCTGTAGACTGTAAACTCCTTATGGGCAGGGATCATGTCCATCTGCTCTATTGTACTCTTTCAAGCACTTGATTCAATGCTCTATACACAGTAAGTGCTCCAAAAATACCATTAATTGATTGGTTCTCCTCCCCTCTCCCCCTGCCCCCACATCCAAAAACTTCCGTTTGTAGTAATGAAACAATTTTGGTCCTTACTCAAGGTTACTAGTTTACTGTAGACAGGGAGTAAAATACAATACTCAATTTTACATTTAAAATGATTTTCCAAATTCATATCTAAATTGTCCATCTTTCCCTAGAAATCATAATTAAAATTGGTCCATTTATGAAAACTGAGGAACAAGCGCATTCACACTAGGTTTTGTACTAATTTACATATCATCGGCATATACCCCCATGACTACTTGAAAGCCAGAAATCCCAAAAGAGACACAGATTCTTGTAGCTAAACAAATTTCGATTGGGTTTAAAGCCCAGATTCGAAAACTGGCCCACATGAACATTAGACTATCTTCTCATTGTTAAAATGAATTTTTAAAAATAGCATTTGTGAAGTGCTTCCTATGTGCCAAACACCGTAGTAAGTGCTGGGGTAGATATCAGCTAGTCAGGTTGGACACAGTCCACGTCCCACATGGGGATCACACTCTTAGTCACCATTTTTCAGATGAGGTAACTGAGGCACAGAGAAGTGAAGTGACTCATCCAAGGTCATGAGTGGTGGAGCTGGGATTAGAACCTAGGTCCTTCTGACTCCCAGAGCTGTATTCTGTGCACTAGGCCATGCTGCCTCTCACGTTTTTAGCAGGGAAAAACACTGGGATGAGCCTCAAGAATCCTACTCTCCCCCTCCACCTGTCCCGAATCATAGTTTGGAGCCTCCTTGAGACTCCATCTCAAGAGGTATTAACTCCCGGCATACTTGGATTCTTTCTAAAGCTATCCATCTCTGTATCCTCACTTTCCTGATTTTTACATTCATTCCAATTCCTCATTGCTCCCGTTCGACAAGACACCTCCCCTTTACCAACCTGCCTCCACCTACAAACTTGTCTTATGCTGTCGAGTCGTCTCTGACCTGAAGCGATGCCATGGATAGATCTCTCCCCGAACGCCCCACCTCCATCTGCAATCGTTCTGGTAGTGGAACGATCCATAGCGTGGTAAAGTCTCTGCCCTCGACTCTTTCCCGTGCCGCTGATGCCCAGCACAGGCGAGTTTTGACTTATAACAGATTGCCTTCCACTCACTAGCCACTGGCCAAGCTAGGAATGGAATGGGTAGGCCTCTGCTTGACTCTCCCTCCTGTATCAACACTGGTAGAGTACTGGAAACTCTACAGGTGCCATGCTGACAGGAGCCTCTGCAAACCACATTTGTTCAACTCAGAGGTCACCATCCTCCAGTCCTTAAAAACTTACATTTTTCCTTCTCTCCCAAGTCCTTCTATCTCTTCAGGAGGGAAACTTGAACCCACTCTGGATTCCTCATCTCCCTCGAACCCTCACAACCAGTATCATCACCGGGTCTCGAAGCTTCTTCCTCAGAGATGTTTGATGGTGCTGGCTTTCCTTTCCGGCGGTCAAAACCCTAAACTGTTTGAAGGTCTGGATCATTGCCAGCATTTCACGCCTCTAACATACCCCCTACCCTTAAGCGGAGAGGAATCCACTCACTCCCTTGGTGACCTCATTGGCTCCCACGGCTTCAACTATCGTCTCTACGCTGATGACACCCAGATCTACATCTCTGCCCCTGCTCTCTCCCCCTCTCTCCAGGCTCGCATCTCCTCCTGCCTTCAGGACATCTCCATCTGGATGTCTGCCCGCCACCTAAAACTCAACATGTCCAAGACTGAACTCCTTGTCTTCCCTCCCAACCCCTGCCCTCTCCCTGACTTTCCCATCTCTGTTGATGGCACTACCACCCTTCCCGTCTCACAAGCCCGCAACCTTGGTGTCATCCTCGACTCCGCTCTCGTTCACCCCACACATCCATTCCGTCACCAAACCTGCCGGTCTCACCTCTACAACATCACCAAGATCCGCCCTTTCCTCTCCATCCACACCGCTAGCTTGCTATCCTAACCCGACTGTATTACTGCTTCAGCCTCCTCTCTGATCTTCCCCACAGCACCTGTATATATGTATATATGTTTGTACATATTACTCTATTTATTTATTTATTTTACTTGTACATATCTATTCTATTTATTTTATTTTGTTAGTATGTTTGGTTTTGTTCTCTGTCTCCCCCTTTTAGACTGTGAGCCCACTGTTGGGTAGGGACTGTCACTATATGTTGCCAACTTGTACTTCCCAAGCGCTTAGTACAGTGCTCTGCACACAGTAAGTGCTCAATAAATACGATTGATTGATTGATTGATCTCCCATCCTCCTGTCTCTCCCCATTTCAGTCTATACTTCACTTTGCTGCCCGGATTATCTTTGTACAGAAACACTCTGGGCATGTCACTCCCCTCCTCAAAAATCTCCAGCGGCTGCCTGTCAACTTACGAATCCAGCAGAGTCTCCTCACTCTGGGCTTCAAGGCTTTCCATCACCTCTCCCCCTCCTACCTCACCTCCCTTCTCTCCTTCTCCAGCCCAGCCCGCACCCTCCGCTCCTCTGCCACTAACCTCCTCACTGGGCCTCGTTCTCGCCTGTCTCACTGTTAAACCCCGGCCCAAGTCCTTCCCCTGACCTGTAATGTGCTCTCTCCACACATCTGGCAAACTACCTCTCTTCCTCCCTTCAAAGTCCTACTGAGAGCTCACCTCCTCCAGGAGGCCTTCCCAGACTGAGCCCCCTTTTTCCTCTCCTCCCCATCCCCCCCTCTGCCCTACCGCCTTCCCCTCCCCACAGCACTTGTATATATTTGTACAGATTTATTACTCTACTTAGTTTACTTGTACATATTTACTATTCTATTTATTTTGCTAATAATAATAATAATAATAATGGCATTTATTAAGCGCTATGTACAAAGCACTGCTCTAAGCGCTGGGGAGGATACAAGTTGATCAGGTTGTCCCACGAGGGGCTCACAGTCTTAATCCCCATTTTACAGATGAGGTAACTGAGGCACAGAGAAGTTAAGTGCCTTGCCCAGAGTCACACGGCTGACAAACGGCGGAGCAGGGATCTGAACCCATGACCTCTGACTCCCAAGCCCGTGCTCTTTCCACTGAGGCACGCTGCGCATATAGCTGTAATTCTGTTTGTTCTGACGACTCTGACACCCGTCTACATGTTTTGTTCTGTTGTCTGTCTTCCCCTTCTAGACTGTGAGCCTGTTGTTGGGTTGGGGCCGTCTCTATATGTTGCCAATTTGTACTTCCCAAGCGCTTAGTACAGTGCTCTGCACATAGTAAGCGCTCAATAAATACGATTGATGATGATGACGATGATGACTGAATGAATGAATTGTCCTCTCCCAAGTGCTTAGTCCAGTGCTGTGCCCACAGTCAGCACTGAATGAATACGACGGAGTGAATGAATGAATGATACTGAGCTCAGCGGTTAGTCCAGTGCTCCGCACACACTCGGCGCTCCGTAAATATGACGGAGTGAAAGCATGAATGGTGCTGAGCGCTGTGCTCCACACACAGTCAGCGCTCCATAAATACGATAGAGTGAATGAATAACAATACTAATAATGATGTCATTTGTTAAGCACTTACTAGGTGCCAAGCACTGTTCTAAGCGCTCGGGGGGATACAAGGTGATCAGGTTGTATCACGGGGGTCTCACGGTCTTCACCCCCATTTTACAGATGAGGTAACTGAGGCACAGAGAAGTTAAGTAACTTGCCCAAAGTCACACAGCAGACACGTGGCGGTGTAGGGATTAGAACCCATGACCCGACTCCCAAACCCAGGCTCCTTCCACTGAACCACGCTGCTTCTCTTCACCATTCGAATGATAATGATGGCATTTGTTAAGCACTTACTATGTGCAGAGCACTGCTCTAAGCGCTGGGGGGGATACAAGGTGATCAAGTTGTCCCACGTGGGGCTCACAGTCTTAATCCCCATTTTACAGATGAGGTAACTGAGGCTCAGGGAAGTTAAAAGTGACTCGCCCAAGGTCACACAGCAGACACGTGGTGGAGTCGGGATTCGAACCCATGACCTCTGACTCCGAAGCCCGTGCTCTTTCCACTGAGCCACGCTGCTTCTCTAATGAACGGTGCTGTGCCCAGCGGTTAGTGCAGTGCTCCACACACCGCTGGAGCCCCGTAAACACTTCGGAGTGAATGAATGAATGGTCCTGGGCCCAGCGGTTAGTGCAGTGCTCCGCACACAGTCAGTGCTCCATAAATACCATTGAATGAATGAATGAATGAATGAATTGTGGTGGGCACAGCGGTTAGTCCAGTGCTCTGCACACAATCAGCGCTCCATAAATAGGATGGAATGAATGAATGGTGCTGGGCCCAGCGGCTGCGCAGTGCTCCGCACAGTCAGCGCTCCGTAAACACGATGGAGTGAATGAATGAATGGTGCTGTGTCCACCGGTTATCGCAGTGCTCCGCACACAGTCAGCGCTCCATAAATAAGATTGAATGAATGAATGAATCAATCAATCGCATTTATTGAGCGCTTACTGTGTGCAGAGCACTGTACTAAGAGCTTGGGAAGTACAAGTTGGCAACATAATGCAAGAATGAATGGTGGTGGGCTGAGCGGTTAGCACAGTGCTCCGCACACAGCGCTCCGTAAATACGACGGAGTGAACAAGTGAACGGTGGTGGGCCGAGCGGTTGGCGTAGTGCTCCGCACACAGTCTGCGCTAGGTAAAAGCGATGGAGTGAATGAATGAATGGTGGTGGGCCGATCGGTGGGCGCAGTGCTCAGCACACAGTTGGTGCTCCGTAAATAATAATAATAATAATAATGGCATTTATTAAGCGCTTACTATGTGCAAAGCACTGTTCTAAGCGCTGGGAAGGTTACAAGGTGATCAGGTTGTCCCACGTGGGGCTCACAGTCTGAATCCCCATTTTACAGATGAGGGAACTGAGGCACAGAGAAGTTAAGTAACTTGCCCAAAGTCACACAGCTGACAACTGGTGGAGCCAGGATTTGAATCCATGACCTCTGACTCCAAAGCCCGGGCTCTTTCCACTGCGCCACGCTAAATGCGACGGGATGAATGAATGAATGGTGGTGGTGGGCCGAGCGGTCAAGCGCAGTTTTCAGCACAGAGTCAGCGCTCCGTAAATGCGACGGAGTGAATGAATGAATGGTGATGGTGGTGGGCCGAGCGGTTGGCACAGTGCTCTGCACACAGTCAGCGCTCCATAAATACGATGGAGTGAATGAATTGCTTGGCACATAGTAAGCGCTTAACAAATACCATTATTATTATTATCATGAATGGTGCTGTGCTCAGTGCTCCGCACACAGTGGGCGCTCCGTAGTGATCGGATGAATGGTGCTGCGCCTGGCAGTTAGCACAGTGCTCCACACACAGTAGGCGCTCCGTAATGAACGGATGAATGGTGCTGGGCCCAGCGGTTAGCACAGTGCTCTGCACACAGTGGGCGCTCTGTAAATACTTCAGAGTGAATGAATGAATGGAGCTGTGCCCAGCGGTTAGCGCAGTGCTCTGCACAGAGTGGGCGATCCATAGTGAACGGATGAATGGTGCTGGGCCCAGTGGTTAGTGCAGTGCTCCGCACACAGTAAGCGCTCCGTAAATACTTCGGAGTGAATGAATGAAGCAGGAGAGAGAAGCGGCGTGGAGAGAGAACGGAGAGAAGCAGCGTGGGTCAGTGGAAAGAGCCCGGGCTTTGGAGTCGGAGGTTGTGGGTTCAAATCCCAGCTCCGCCAACTGTCAGCTGTGTGACTTTGGGCAAGTCACTTCACTTCTCCGGGCCTCAGTTCCCTCATCTGGAAAATGGGGATGAAGACTGTAAGCCCCCGCCGTGGGACAACCTGATCACCTTGTAACCTCCCCGGCGCTTAGAATAGTGCTTTGCACAGAGTAAGCACTTAATTAAAAAATGCCATCATTATTATTATGATGATTATTCTCTGCACCTCAGTTCCCTCATCTGTAAAATGGGGCTTAAGACGGTAAGCCCCCTTGTGGGACAACCTGATCACCTTGTAACCTCCCCAGCACTTAGAACAGTGCTTTGCACATAGTAAGCACTTAATAAAAAAAAGCCATCATTATTATTATTATGATGATTATTCTCTGCGCCTCAGTTCCCTCATCTGTAAAATGGGGATTAATAATAATAATAATAATAATAATAATAATCATGGCATTTGTTAAGCCCTTACTACGTGCAAAGCACCGTTCTAAGCGCTGGGGGGGGAATACAATGTGATCAAGTTGTCCCACGTAGCGCTCACAGTCTTAATCCCCATTTTTACAGATGGGGTTACAATGTGATCAAGTTGTCCCACGTAGGGCTCACAGTCTTAATCCCCATTTTTGCAGATGGGGTAACTGAGGCTCAGAGAAGTGAAGTGACTTGCCCAAGGTCACACAGCAGACTTGGGGCGGAGCCGGGATTCGACCCCGCGCCCTCTGCCTCCAAAGCCCGGGCTCTTTCCACTGGGCCACGGCTGCTTCTCTTAAGAAGACTGAGAAGACTCTTAAGAAGAGAAGACTCTTAATCAATCAATCAATCGTATTTATTGAGCACTTACTGTGTGCAGAGCACTGTACTAAGTGCTTGGGAAGTACAAGTTGGCAACATATAGAGACGGTCCCTACCCAACAGTGGGCTCACAGTCTAAAAGGGGGAGACAGAGAACAAAACCAAACATACTAACAAAATAAAATAAATAGAATAGATATGTACAAGTAAAATAAATAAATGGAGTAATAAATATGTACAAGCATATATACATATATACAGAGATGAAGACTGTGAGCCCCCCTGTGGGACATTATTATTATTATGAACGAACTTCTAGACTGTGAGCCCAATGTTGGGTAGGGACTGTCTCTCTATGTTGCCAATTTGTACTTCCCAAGCGCTTAGTACAGTGCTCTGCACATAGTAAGCGCTCAATAAATACGATTGATGACGAATGAAAGAACGCACGAATGAATGAATTAATGTACGAATGAATGAACGGGAAGCAGCGAAGCTCAGTGGAAAGAGCCCGGGCTTGGGAGTCAGAGGTCAGGGGTTCTAATCCCGGCTCTGCCAATTGTCAGCTGGGTGGCTTTGGGCGAGTCATTTCACTTCTCCGGGCCTCAGTTGTTGCCTCATCTGTAAAATGGGGATGAAGACTGTGAGCCCCCCCCACCGCGCCGTGGGACAACCTGGTCACCTTGTAACCTCACCGGCGCTCAGAACAGCGCTTTGCACATAGCGTTCAATAAATGCTATCATTATTATTATTTTCCTATCTGCGTCACCACCCTGGGTACAAGGCCCCTGCGGCCGATTTGCACCGGATTAACCTATTTTGCAGCCTTCTTGTCGATAACAGTGACAGTCTTTTAGACTGTGAGTGTGAGCCCATTTTAGACTGTGAGCCCACTGTTGGGTAGGGACTGTCTCTATATGTTGCCAATTTGTACTTCCCAAGCGCTTAGTACAGTGCTCTGCACATAGTAAGCGCTCAATAAATACGATTGATGATGATGATGTGAGCCCACTGTTGGGTAGGGACCGTCTCTATATGTTGCCAATTTGTACTTCCCAAGTGCTTAGTACAGTGCTCTGCACATAGTAAGCGCTCAATAAATACGATTGATGATTGATTGATCACCTTGAAACCTCCCCAGCGCTTTATAAACGCTATCAATAGTATTATTATTTTCCTATCTGCGTCACCACCCTGTGGGTACAAGGCCCCTGCGGCCGATTTGCACCGGATTAACCTACTTTGCAGCCTTCTTGTCGATAACAGTGACAGTCTTTTAGACTGTGAGCCCACTGTTGGGTAGGGACCGTCTCTACATGTTGCCAACTTGTACTTCCCAAGCGCTTAGTACAGTGCTCTGCACACAGTAAGCGCTCAATAAATACGATTGATGATCACCTTGAAACCTCCCCAGCGCTCAGAACAGCGCTTTGCACACAGTCAGTGCTTAATAAACGCTATCATTATTATCATTATTATTTTCCTAGCTGCGTCACCACCCTGGGTACAAGGCCCCTGCGGCCGATTTGCACCGGATTAACCTACTTTGCAACCTACTTGATAACAGTGACAGTCTTTTAGACTGCGAGCCCACTGTTGGGTAGGGACCGTCTCTATATGTTGCCAACTTGTACTTCCCAAGCCCCTAGTACAGTGCTCTGCACACAGTAAGCGCTCAATAAATACGATTGATTGATTGATCACCTTGATTGCACATAGTCAGCGCTTAGTAAATGCTATCATTATCATTATTATTTTCCTATCTGCGTCACCACCCTGGGTAGAAGGCCCCTGCGGCCCATTTGCACCGGATTAACCTATTTTGCAACCTACTTGATAACAGTGACAGTCTTTTAGACTGCGAGCCCACTGTTGGGTAGGGACCGTCTCTGGTACTTCCCAAGCGCTTAGTACAGTGCTCTGCACACAGTAAGCGCTCAATAAATACGACTGATTGATTGATTGATCACCTTGATTGCACATAGTCAGCGCTTAGTAAATGCTATCATTATTATTATTTTCCTAGCTGCGTCACCACCCTGGGTACAAGGCCCCTGCGGCCCATTTGCACCGCATTAACCTATTTTGCAACCTACTTGATAACAGTGACAGTCTTTTAGACTGCGAGCCCACTGTTGGGTAGGGACCGTCTCTGGTACTTCCCAAGCGCTTAGTACAGTGCTCTGCACCCAGTAAGCGCTCAATAAATACGACTGATTGATTGACTGATCACCTTGATTGCACATAGTCAGCGCTTAGTAAATGCTATCATTATCATTATTATTTTCCTATCTGCGTCACCACCCTGGGTACAAGGCCCCTGCGGCCCATTTGCACCGGATTAACCTATTTTGCAACCTACTTGGTAACAGTGACAGTCTTTTAGACTGCGAGCCCACTGTTGGGTAGGGACCGTCTCTGGTACTTCCCAAGCGCTTAGTACAGTGCTCTGCACACAGTAAGCGCTCAATAAATACGACTGATTGATTGATTGATCACCTTGATTGCACATAGTCAGCGCTTAGTAAATGCTATCATTATTATTATTTTCCTAGCTGCGTCACCACCCTGGGTACAAGGCCCCTGCGGCCCATTTGCACCGCATTAACCTATTTTGCAACCTACTTGATAACAGTGACAGTCTTTTAGACTGCGAGCCCACTGTTGGGTAGGGACCGTCTCTAGTACTTCCCAAGCGCTTAGCACAGTGCTCTGCACACAGTAAGCGCTCAATAAATACGACTGATTGATTGACTGATCACCTTGATTGCACATAGTCAGCGCTTAGTAAATGCTATCATTATTATTATTTTCCTAGCTGCGTCACCACCCTGGGTACAAGGCCCCTGCGGCCCATTTGCACCGGATTAACCTACTTTGCAACCTACTTGATAACAGTGACAGTCTTTTAGACTGCGAGCCCACTGTTGGGTAGGGACCGTCTCTGTTACTTCCCAAGCGCTTAGTACAGTGCTCTGCACACAGTAAGCGCTCAATAAATACGACTGATTGATTGATTGATCACCTTGATTGCACATAGTCAGCGCTTAGTAAATGCTATCATTATTATTATTTTCCTAGCTGCGTCACCACCCTGGGTACAAGGCCCCTGCGGCCCATTTGCACCGGATTAACCTACTTTGCAACCTACTTGATAACAGTGACAGTCTTTCAGACTGCGAGCCCACTGCTGGGTAGGGACTGTCTCTCTATGTTGCCAACTTGGACTTCCCAAGCGCTTAGTACAGTGCTCTGCACACAGTAAGCGCTCAATAAATACGACTGATTGATTGATCACCTTGATTGCACATAGTCAGCGCTTAATAAATGCTATCATTATTATTATTATTATTTTCCTATCTGCGTCACCACACCGGGTACAAGGCCCCTGCGGCCCATTTGCACCGGATTAACCTATTTTGCAACCTACTTGATAACAGTGACAGTCTTTTAGACTGCGAGCCCACTGTTGGGTAGGGACCGTCTCTAGTACTTCCCAAGCGCTTAGCACAGTGCTCTGCACACAGTAAGCGCTCAATAAATACGACTGATTGATTGATTGATCACCTTGATTGCACATAGTCAGCGCTTAATAAATGCTATCATTATCATCATTATTATTATTTTCCTATCTGCGTCACCACCCTGGGTAGAAGGCCCCTGCGGCCCATTTGCACCGGATTAACCTATTTTGCAACCTACCTGATAACAGTGACAGTCTTTTAGACTGCGAGCCCACTGTTGGGTAGGGACCGTCTCTAGTACTTCCCAAGCGCTTAGTACAGTGCTCTGCACACAGTAAGCGCTCAATAAATACGACTGACTGATTGACTGATCACCTTGATTGCACATAGTCAGCGCTTAGTAAATGCTATCATTATTATTATTTTCCTAGCTGCGTCACCACCCTGGGTACAAGGCCCCTGCGGCCCATTTGCACCGGATTAACCTACTTTGCAACCTACTTGATAACAGTGACAGTCTTTTAGACTGCGAGCCCACTGTTGGGTAGGGACCGTCTCTGGTACTTCCCAAGCGCTTAGTACAGTGCTCTGCACACAGTAAGCGCTCAATAAATACGACTGATTGATTGATTGATCACCTTGATTGCACATAGTCAGCGCTTAGTAAATGCTATCATTATTATTATTTTCCTAGCTGCGTCACCACCCTGGGTACAAGGCCCCTGCGGCCCATTTGCACCGGATTAACCTACTTTGCAACCTACTTGATAACAGTGACAGTCTTTTAGACTGCGAGCCCACTGTCGGGTAGGGACTGTCTCTCTATGTTGCCAACTTGGACTTCCCAAGCGCTTAGTACAGTGCTCTGCACATAGTAGGCGCTCAATAAATACGATTGATGATAATAGTGGGCGCTCCCTAAAGAGGGAGGGTTGGGGTCACGGTGGGGGGGGGGGGGGTGTTACCTGCAGCAGGTGTTGGCAGAAGCGGCGCACGGAGGCCAGCGAGGACAGGTCGAGCTCCCTGAGGACCAGCAGGTCGGGATGGGGATCGGGATGGGGATCGGGATCGGGATGGGGATTGGGATCAGGGGTCGGGAGGTGGGGTCGGAGGGCATGGGCCGCCTGCAGGGCCCGGTCTGGGTGCCTGCAGGCCAGGATGACGCGCGCCCCTCGGCGCAGCAGCTGGCCCGCCGTGGCCAGGCCGATGCCGCTGTTGGCGCCCGTGATGACCACCGTCTTGCCCCGCATGGACGACGGCAACCAGGAGGACTGCATGGAGGAGGAGGAGGAGGAGGAGGGCGCCAGGGAGCGCCGAGCAACCAGCAGCAGCAGCAGCAGCAGCCCCCCGCCCAGCGCCGCCGCCGCCACCACCGCCATGGCAGTCCCAGCCCCGGCCGCGGGCGGCGCTGGGGAGCCCGGACTCGCGGGGCCGACCGTCACCCCGCGCGGCGTCGACGGACCCCTCCCTCAACCCCGCCCACCGAAGCCACTCCGGGAACGCCCGACGGGGAGTGTGTTGGCCCCCTGCCTCCCGTCGGCCGACGGGATTTGTAGTTCCGCGACTCCGCCCGTTCCCCATTCTTCATTCCTACGTTAACTCCGTGGTCGTTCATTCGCTCGTAAGGTCGCTCATTCTTCGTTCGTTCCCTCGTACGTTAACTCCTTCTTCGTTCGTTCCTATGTTAACTCGGTGTTCGTTCATTCATTCGTACGTTAACTCATTCTTCATTCATTCATCATCATCATCAATCGTATTTATTGAGCGCTTACTGTGTGCAGAGCACTGGACTAAGCGCTTGGGAAGTACCAATTGGCAACATATAGAGACATTCCCTACCCAACAGTGGGCTCACAG
The DNA here is from genome assembly GCF_015852505.1 of Tachyglossus aculeatus. Classification (NCBI taxonomy): domain Eukaryota; kingdom Metazoa; phylum Chordata; class Mammalia; order Monotremata; family Tachyglossidae; genus Tachyglossus; species Tachyglossus aculeatus. The sequence goes on along the minus strand of NC_052066.1, from coordinate 111,111,763 downwards.
TCTAAAAGGGGGAGACACAGAACAAAACCAAACATACTAACAAAATAAAATAAATAGGATAGATACGTACAAATAAAATAAATAAATAAATAAATAGGGTAAAAAGGATTCATTCGTACGTTAACTCGGTGTTCGTTCATTCATTCGTTCGTTAACTCATCCTTCAGTCATTCCTACGTTAACTCATTCTTCCTTCATTCATTCGTACGTTAACTCATTCATTCGTACGTTAACTCATTCTTATAATAATAATAATAATAATAATGGCATTTATTAAGCGCTTACTGTGTGCAGAGCACTGGACTAAGCGCTTGGGAAGTCCAAGTTGGCAACATATAGAGACGGTCCCTACCCACCAGTGGGCTCACAGTCTAAAAGGGGGAGACACAGAACAAAACCAAACATACTAACAAAATAAAATAAATAGGATAGATATGTACAAATAAAATAAATAAATAAATAGGGTAAAAAAGATTCATTCCTATGTTAACTCGGTGTTCGTTCATTCATTCGTTCGTTAACTCATCCTTCAGTCATTCCTACGTTAACTCAATCTTCCTTCATTCGTACATTAACTCATTCATTCGTAGGTTAACTCATTCTTATAATAATAATAATAATAATAATAATGGCATTTATTAAGCGCTTACTGTGTACAGAGCACTGTACTAAGCTCTGGGGAAGCACAAATTGGCAACATATAGAGACGGTCCCTACCCAACAGTGGGCTCACAGTCTAAAAGGGGGAGACAGAGAACAAAACCAAACATACTAACAAAATAAAATAAATAGAATAGATATGTACAAATAAAATAAATAAATAAATAGGGTAAAAAAGATTCATTCCTATGTTAACTCGGTGTTCGTTCATTCATTCGTACGTTAACTCATTCTTCATTCATTCGTACGTTAACTCGGTGGTCGTTCATTCATTCGTCCGTTAACTCATCCTTCATTCATTCGTACGTGCACTCATTCTTCCTTCATTCATTCGTACGTTAACTCATTCATTCGTACGTTAACTCATTCTTATAATAATAATAATAATAATAATAATAATAATAATGTCATTTATTAAGCGCTTACTGTGTGCAGAGCACTGTTCTAAGCGCTTGGGAAGCACAAATTGACAACATATAGAGACGGTCCCTACCCAACAGTGGGCTCACAGTCTAAAAGGGGGAGACAGAGAACAAAACCAAACATACTAACAAAATAAAATAAATAGAATAGATATGTACAAATAAAATAAATAAATAAATAAATAGGGTAAAAAAGATTCATTCCGATATTAACTCGGTGTTCGTTCATTCATTCGTACGTTAACTCATTCTTCATTCATTCGTCCATTAACTCATTGTTCGTTCATTCATTCGTCCGTTAACTCATCCTTCATTCATTCGTACGTGAACTCATTCTTCCTTCATTCATTCGTACGTTAACTGATTCATTCGTACGTTAACTCATTCTTATAATAATAATAATAATGGCATTTATTAAGCGCTTACTATGTCCAGAGCACTGTTCTAAGCGCTGGGGGGGATACAAAGTGATCAGGTTGTCCCATGTGGGGTTCACAGTCTTAATCCCCATTTTACAGATGAGGTAACTGAGGCTCCGAGAAGTTAAGTGACTTGCCCAAGGTCACACAGCAGACACGTGGCGGAGCCGGGATTCGAACCCACGACCTCTGACTCCAAAGCCCGTGCTCTTTCCACTGAGCCACGCGTTAACTCATTCTTACAATAACAATAATAATGGCTTTTATTAAGCGCTTACTATGTGCAGAGCACTGTTCTAAGCACTGGGGGGGGATACAAGGTGATCAGGTTGTCCCACGTGGGGCTCACAGTCTTCATCCCCATTTTACAGATGAGGTAACTGAGGCTCCGAGAAGTTAAGTGACTTGCCCAAGGTCACACGGCAAACACGTGGCAGAGGCGGGATTCGAACCCATGACCTCTGACTCCAAAGCCTGGGCTCTTTCCACTGAGCCACGCTGCTGCTCATTCTTCATTCATTCCTACGTTCTCATTCTTCATTCATTCCCTCATTCATTCGTACGTTAACTCATGCATTATATGTTGCCAACTTGTACCTCCCAAGCGCTTACTACAGTGCCCTGTACACAGTAAGCGCTCAATAAATACGATTGAATTCGTTCCTACGTCAACTCATTCATTCATTCGTTCGTACGTTAACTCATTCATTCGTTCGCTCATTCATTCATTCGTTCGTACGTTAACTCATTCATTCCTTCGTTCATTCGTTCGCTCATTCATTCATTCGTTCGTACGTCAATCAATCAATCAATCAATCAATCGTATTTATTGAGCGCTTACTGTGTGCAGAGCACTGTACTAAGCGCTTGGGAAGTACAAGTTGGCAGCATATAGAGACAGTCCCTACCCAACAGTGGGCTCACAGTCTAGAAAGGGGAGACAGAAAACAAAACCAAACATAGAAACAAAATGAAATAAATAGAATAGATATGTACAAGTAAAATGAATAAATAAATAAATAGAGTAATAATAAATAAATAGAGTAATAAATAAATAAATACAGTAATAAATAAGTAATAACGGTCACTCATTCTTCATTCATTCATTCGTACGGTAACCCATTCTTCATTCATTCACTCGTACGGTAACCCATTCTTCATTCATTCGTCCGTTAACTCAGTGTTCGTTCATTCATTCGTCCGCTAACTCATTCTTCATTCATTCGTCCGTTAACTCATTGTTCGTTCATTCATTCGTCCAACTCATTCTTCATTCATTCGTCTGTTAACTCATTCTTCATTCATTCGTGCGCTCTCATTCTTCATTCATTCAGTCGTACGTTAACTCATTCATTATATATTGCCAACTTGTACCTCCCAAGCGCTTAGTACAGTGCCCTGCACACAGTAAGCGCTCAATAAATACGATTGAATTCGTTCGTACTTTAACTCATTCATTCCTTCGCTCATTCATTGGTTCGTACGTTAACTCATTCATTCGTTTGCTCATTCATTCATTCATATGTTAACTCATTCATTCGTACGTTCATTGGCTCTTTCGTTCATAATGATAGTAATGATAATAATGATGATGGCATTTATTAAGCACTTACTATGTGCATTCTAAACGCTGGGGAGGTTACAAGGTGATCAGGTTGTCCCATGGCAGGCTCACAGTCTTCATCCCCATTTTACAGATGAGGTGACTGAGGCCCAGAGAAGCTAAGTGACTTGCCCCAAATCACACAGCTGACAAGTGGCTACCAATCAATCTGCGCATCAGGCAGAAACTCCTCACCCTGGGCTTCAAGGTTGTCCATCACCTCACCCCCCCCACCTCACCTCCCTTCTCTCCTTCTACAGCCCAGTCCGCACCCTCCGCTCCTCCGCCGCTAATCTCCTCACTGTACCTCGTTCTCGCCTGTCCCACCATCGACCCCCGGCCCACGTCAGCCCCCGGGCCTGTAATGCCCTCCCTCTGCCCCTCCGCCAAGCTAGCTCTCTTCCTCCCTTCAAGGCCCTACTGAGAGCTCACCTCATCCGGGAGGCCTTCCCAGACTGAGCCCCTTCCTTCCTCTCCCCCTCGTCCCCCTCTCCATCCCCCCATCTTACCTCCTTCCCTTCCCCACAGCACCTGTATATATGTATATACGTTTGTACATATTTATTACTCTATTTATTTATTTATTTATTTATTTATTTATTTTACTTGTACATATCTATTCTATTTATTTTATTTTGTTAGTATGTTTGGTTTTGTCTCCCCCTTTTAAACTGTGAGCCCACTGTTGGGTAGGGACTGTCTCTATATGTTGCCAATTTGTACTTCCCAAGCGCTTAGTACAGTGCTCTGCACACAGTGAGCGCTCAATAAATACGATTGATGATGATGATGAAGTGGCGGAGTTGGGATTTGAACCCATGACCTCTGACTCCAAAGCCCATGCTACTCTGCTTCTCTAGTAATAATGATGGCATTTATTAAGCGCTTACTATGTGCAAAGCACAGTTCTAAGCGCTGGGGAGGTTACAAGGTGATCAGGTTGTCCCACGGGGGGGCTCACAGTCTTCATCCCCATTTTACAGATGAGGGAACTGAGGCCCGGAGAAGTGAAATGACTTGCCCAAAGTCACACAGCTAATTGGCAGAGCCGGGATTAGAACCCCTGACCTCTGACTCCAAAGCCCGGGCTCTTTCCACTGAGCTTCGCTGCTTCCCATTCATTCATTTGTACATTAATTCATTCATTCGTGCGTTCTTTCATTCATTCGTTCATAATAATAATAATGGCATTTGATAGGTGCTTACTGTGTGCCAAGCATTCATTCATTCATTCATTCAATCGTATTTATTGAGCGCTTCCTGTGTGCAGAGCACTGTACTAAGCACTTGGGATGTACAAGTCGGCTACACATAGAGACGGTCCCTACCCAACAGCGGACTCACAGTCTAACCCTAAGCACTGTTCTAAGCGCTGAGGAGGTTACAGGATGATCAGGTTGTCCCACGGGGGGCTCACAGTTTTCATCTCCATTTTACAGATGACGACGTAGCTGAGGCCTAGAGAAGTGAAGTGACTTGCCCAAAAGTCACCCAGCTGACAAGTGGCGGAGTCGGGATTAGAACCCATGACCTCTGACTCCCAAGCCCGGGCTCTTTCCACTGAGCCACGCTGCTTCGTTCCTTCGTACGTTAACTCATTCATTCATTCTTCGTTCGTTCATAATAATAATAATCGATGGCGGCGGTTGTTCCGGTTGGCCACCAAGTCGCTGGGCGACTAAAGAATCAGTCATCATCATCATCATCAATCGTATTTATTGAGCGCTTACTATGTGCAGAGCACCGTACTAAGTGCTTGGGAAGTACAAATTGGCAGCATATAGACACAGTCCCTACCCAACAGTGGGCTCACAGTCTAAAAGGGGGAGACAGAGAACAAAACCAAACATAGAAACAAAATAAAATAAATAGAATAGATATGTACAAGTAAAATAAATAAATAGGGTAATAAATATGTACAAACATATATACATATATACAGGTGCTGTGGGGAAGGGAAGGAGGTAAGATGGAGGGGATGGAGAGGGGGACGAGGGGGAGAGGAAGGAAGGGGCTCAGTCTGGGAAGGCCTCCTGGAGGAGGTGAGCTCTCAGAAGGGCCTTGAAGGGAGGAAGAGACAGCACGTGACGGCCGAAAGTTTTAATAAAGTTTTACTGGTAAGGCCAAAGACCGAATAGGGGGTAACGCACCCGGCGGGCTCATTTCCTTAAGGGAAAAGGCCCCAAAGACCGAATAGGGTTGGCAAGCTCATTTCCTTAAGGGAAAAGGCCCCGAGTGCCCGATACATCGGGCTTATATACCGCTGTTGCTGATCACAGTGATTGGTAGATTTGCAAACAGTGGGGACTGGATTGGTGCAGATTTGGTACCAATTTGGTGCAGAGCTGGGCTGAGTCTACCTCCCTTTTTGGTTTGGTTCCCGGACCCAGCCAGTGGGCTGCAGGGTCTAAGGCCCATACCAGATATGGCAACAGAACCGCGGACATTCAGACAATATCTGCAACCTTTCCATGGTGCACGGGGAGGCCTCCATCAATAATGATAGCATTTTTTAAGCGCTTACTGTGTGCCAAGCACTGTTCTAAGCGCTGCGGGGGATACAAGGTAATCAGGTTGTCCCACTTGGGGCTCACAGTCTTCATCCCCGTTTTACAGATGAGGGAACTGAGGCCTGAGAAGTGAAGTGACTTGCCCAAGGTCAAACAGCTGACACGTGGCAGAGGGGGATTAGAACCCACGACCTCTGACTCCCAAGCCCGGGCTCCTTCCACTGAGCTACGCTGCTTCGGTAATCAGGTTGTTCCACGGGGCGGGGGGGGGGGAGGGCTCAGTCTTCATCCCCATTTTACAGATGAGGGAACTGAGGCCCAGAGACGTGAAGTGACTTGCCCAAGGTCACAGAGCTGACACGTGGCAGAGCGGGATTAGAACCCATGACCTCTGACTCCCAAGACAGTGCTCTTTCCACTGAGCCACACAGCCTCTCTGTGTTTGTTCCTTCGTTCCTTCGTTCATTCATTCATTCACTCACTCACTCACTCATTCACTCATTCATTCACTCATTCAGTGGAAAGAGCCCTGGGCTTGGGAGTCAGAGGTCATGGGTTATAATCCTGACTCTGCCACTTACCAGCTGTATGACTTTGGGCAAGTCACTTCACTTCTCTGGACCTCAGTTACCTCATCTGTAAAATGGGGATGAAGACTGTGAGCCCCCTGTGGAGCAAACTGATCACCTTGTATCCTCCCCAGCGCTTAGAACAGTGCTTTGCACATAGTAAGCGCTTACTAAATGCCATCATAGTTATTATTATTATAAATGGGGCTGAAGACTGTGAGCCCTGCGTAGGACAACCTGATTACCCTGTATCTCCCCTGGTGCTTAGAACAGTGCTTGGCGCAGAGTAAGCGCTTGACAAATACCACAATTATTAAAATAATAATAATTCATTCATTCAATCACATTTATTGAGCGCTTAACAGTGATGATGATGATGATGATGATGATGATGATGATGATAATAATAATAATAATAATAATAATAATAATAATAATCAGCATGGCATAGTGGATAGTGCCCGGGCCTAGGTGTCAGAAGGGCACGGGTTCTATTCCCAGCTCTGCCACGTGTCTGCTGTGTGACCTTGGGCAAATCACTTCACTTCTCTGGGCCTCAATGACCTCATCTGTAAAAGTCACTCATTCATTCATTCATTCTATTGTATTTATGGAGCGCTTACTGTGTGCAGAGCACTGTACTAAGCACTTGGAAAGTGCAATTCGGCAACAGATAGGCACAGTCCCTACCCAACAACGGGCTCACGGTCTAGAAGGGGGAGACAGACAACAAACAAAACAAGTAGACACGCATCAATAGCATCAAAATAGATAAATAGAATTGTAGATCTATACACATCATTAATAAAATAAATAGAATAATCAAGATGTACAAATATACACCAGTGCTGTGGGGAGGGGAAGGGGGCCGGGCAGAGGGAGGGAGTAGGGGTGATGGGGAGGGGAGGAGGAGCAGAGGAAAAGGGGGGCTCAGTGTGGGAAGGCCTCCTGGAGGAGGTGAGCTCTCAGTAGGGCCTTGAAGGGAGGAAGAGAGCTAGCTTGGCGGGTGTGGGAAAGGAGGGCGTTCCAGGCCCGGGGGATGACGTGGGCCGGGGGTCGACGGCGGGACAGGCGAGAACGAGGCCCGGTGAGGAGGTTAGTGGCAGAGGAGCGGAGGGTGCGGGCTGGGCTGGAGAAGGAGAGAAGGGAGGTGAGGTAAGAGGGGGCGAGGTGATGGAGAGCTTTAAGGCCAATAGGAGGATTTTTTGCTCATGATGGTGGTATTTGTTAAGTGCTTACTATATGCCAAGTACTGTCCTAAGCGCTGGATGATAATACTAGTAATAACAATAACGAGCAGCACGGTTTGGTGGCTAGACAACGGGCCCTGGAGTCAGAAGCTCATGGATTCCAATTCCGCCTCTGCCAATTGTCTGTTGTGTGACCCTGGGCGAGTCACTCCCCACAACTGCAAAATGGGGATTGAGACTGCGAGCCCCACGTGGGACAGGGACTGTGTCCAACTTGATTTGCTTGTATCCAAGTCAGCACTTAGTACAGTGCCTGGCACATAATTAAGTTCTTAACAAATGCCGTTATTATGATTATCATTATTATTGTTATTAAGTGCTGACTTTGTTCCAGGTACTGTACTAAACGCTGGGATATGTGCAAGGTAATCAGGTTGTTCCACCTATTTAACTATTACTATTATGGTATTTGTTAAGCTCTTACTATGTGCCAAGCATAGTTCTAAGTGCTGGGATTGATACAAGGTAATCAGATTGTCCCCATGGGGTGCACAGTCTTAATCCCCATTTGACAAATGAGGTAATTGAGGCACAGAGAAGTTAAGTGGCTTGCCCATGGTCACACAGTGGACTAGTGGTGATGCCGGGATTAGAACCCATGACCTCTGATTCCCAAGCCCATGCTCTTTCCACTAAGCCATGCTGCTTCTCTACTGTGTGCAGAGCACTGTTCTAAGTGCTTGGAAAGCACAATTCAGCAATAAAGAGAGAAAATCCCTGCCCACAATGGGCTCACAGTCTAAAAATTATAGATATATACACATCTAAACAAGTAAACAGATATTAATATAAGTAAATAGAATTATAGATGTGTACATATATATGCAAGTGCTGTGGGATGGAGAGAGTGGGGTAGAGCAAAAGGAGTGAGTAGGGGTGATCATTTCCATTTTTTTAATGGTATTTGTTAAGCGCTGACTAGCTACCAGGTACCATATGTACTAAGCACTGGAGTGGATACTAGTTTGAACGTAGTCCCTGTGCCCACTTGGGGTTCACAGTCTTAATCCCCATTTTACAGATGAGGGAATTGAGGCACGGAGAAGTGAAGTAGAAGCAGTGTGGCTCAGTGGAAAGAGCACGGGCTTTGGAGTCAGAGGTCATGGGTTCAGATGCCGGCTCTGCCAGTGGTCAGCTGTGTGACTTTGGGCAAGTCACTTAACTTCTCTGTGCCTCAGTTACCTCATCTGTAAAATGGGGATTAAGACTGTGAGCCCCCCCGTGGGACAACCTGATCACCTGGTGATCCCCAGTGCTTAGAACAGTGCTTTGCCCATAGTAAGCGCTTAATAAATGCCATTATTATGATTATTATTAAGTAACTTGCCCAAGGTCACACAGCAGACAAGTGGAGAGCTGGGATTAATATAATAATTTATGCACTTACTATGTGCCAAGCACTGTACCAACTGCTGGGGTAGATACAAGCAAATCAAGTTGGACACGGTCCCTTGTTCCGCATGGAGCTCACAGTCTTAACCCCCATTTTACAGATGTGGTAACTGAGACAAAGAGAAGTTAAGTGACTTGCCCAAGGTCACACAGCAGACAAGTGGTGGTGCGGGGATTAGAACCCAGTTCCTCTGACTCCCAAACCCGTGCTCTTTCCACTAGGCCATGCTTCTGACTGGCAGGCCTGTGCCCTAGCCACTAGGTCATGCTTTTTTTGTATCTTTTTTTCCTCAGTCTCTTTTGGCTTCCTCTTCCCCACCACCCTCTGGAACAGCCTCTTAATCCCCACCTCATGCCAGTTTGGAAAAGCAGAAGTAGAACAAAGTTACTAGAGTGCCTAATGGTGAGAGAATCTGATTTTGCAGGGATCAAGACTAGAAAAGTCTGACACCCAAAAGAAGCTGCAGCTATCAGAACATAGGGGCAAAATTAGGGTCTCATTGGACCTGACAAAGGAAGAAATTACAGCCCTCTGGGACATTTGCCGTGACAGGTGACTGTAGAAATGACAGAGACTTTAATCCCTTTTTTCCTGTTTATGACGCTCCCTTTGAGAACTATGAAAGTGAAAGACACAGTCACTGACCTCAAAGAGTCTCTGATCTCATGTCCCATAGAAATGAGCAGTGTTGCCTAGTGGGAAGAGCCAGGACCTGGAAATCAGAGGACTTGGGCTTTAATCCCAGCTCTGCCACTTGTGAATTGTGTGACCTTGGACAACTCACTTAACCTCTCTGTGCCACACTTATCAAATGAGTATTAAATCCTCTTCCCTTCCATTTATATATTTCAACATATTTATAACTCTATTTTATTTGTACATACTTACTATTCTATTTTATTAATGATGTATATATAGCTATAATTCTATTTATTCTGACAGTATTGTCACCTGTCTATTCGTTTTGTTTTGTTGTCTGTCTCCCCCTTCTAGACTGTGAACCCGTTGTTGGACAGGGACCGTCTCTATATGTTGCCGACTTGTATTCATTCAATCATTCATTCAATCGTATTTACTGAGCACTTACTGTGTGCAGCAAGTGCTTAGTACAATGCTCTGCACACAGTAAGCGCTCAATAAATACGATTGAATGATTGAATGAATTTAGACTGTGAGCCCTTTGTGGGATGGGGACTGTGTCTGACCTGATTATTTTGCATCAGCCCCAGGGTTTAGAACAGTAGTTGACCCAATGCTTAACAAGTGCCATAAAATAAAGGTTGAAAAGCCCAATTTGAATAGGGGAGGAAATTATTTATAGAGAATCCATAACAACTGCATTTAATTGAGCAGGGCCTGATCACATGTACTGTGGTACTTGAGTAGTAATATTAAGCACGTATCGTGTGCAGCACAATGTTCTAAATGCTGGGAAAGAAATCACAGGTGGGATTAGGCAGGGTCCCCGCACTCTAAGGGGTTCACAAACCAAGAGATGTCTTAAAAATTGAGGACTTTCTTGAGGACCCCAACTAAATGGGAATCTTAATTCCCCCCGCCCCAAATGTGTGTCAGTTACATATATACCTTTGTAGCTATGATTTCAGTAGGGCGGGATAGTCTGCGAGGGATGGTCATGTTCTTGTACATATCTCTACACAGACATCCCTCCTGTCTCAAGTTGATTCCTGAAATGTCTACCACATTTTCGGCACAATAAACGGGTTGGGTATTTTCGAATGAGTTACTCCCATGAGCGTAAGTGCTTGTAAAAGTACTGGATTGAAGGCCTTGGAGTTTTAAGCCCTCTGTTTATCCATAGAAGAGATGCAGCCTGGGGCATGTTCAACCCAACCAACTTCCCCCATGGTCCATCTGTGTTAGGTTTTATCCCTGGTCAGGAGGAAGTGTTTAAAAGAAAGAACGCAACTGTGATTTCTTAATGAATTCAGTCCTTGACTTCCTTGCTAAAACGGGGCTGCCTGAGTTCAACATGGTTGTAGTTTTCCACACAGACCATCATGGAATATGGACACAGACGGAAACTTGAGTCAACGAATGCTGAAATTCAAAAGTATCTCGGTATAAGAGGAAGATGGTGAGTAAAGGGGGGTGGGGGGGAGAGGGAGAGGGAGACGGAGCGGAGAGAGAGAGAGAGAGAGAGAGAGAGAGAATATGAGTGAATCATACTGGTAAATCCTAAAAACTCTTTTAATAGGGTAAGAAAAGACTTTGAAAAAATAACTATTTAAAAACACTATTTTAAAACCCCAGATCCACGAATAGCTCTTCTAGCTGCAATTACAACTTCAATGAAACAACCTAAAGGCAATTTTTCCAAAACATACAACAAAATATTTCCTCAGTGTAGCTATAGTAGCTACATAAAAAGATCCATCCAAACTTTAGGTGGCATGAGTTTGATTAGAAAAAGATATTTGAATAAATATACAAACGTATCTAGCTAGAGAACAAATCCACACTTCATGTATTTAATCGCAGTATTGGCAGAAAAAAAATGAAATGTCACATTAAATGCACTTGAGGTTTAAAGGAATGACACCGTTCAAATGCCCATCGTTCGGTGGCGGCACAAGAACATCTTTCAAAATGAGTTTAGTTCCTGGGATCCGAGAGGGTTACGGTGAAGCCTAAAAAGTTAAAAGTAACTAGCCGCGTAGGGGCAATCGCTGGTTAATAAAGACATGGCCTTATTTTGTATCAGGACTTTCCTTAAGCTTCATCAGCTTCTGAGAAACTCCGTAGGGCACGTGTGCGGCAATGGTACCCAGTTTTTGTGCCCCTTCAATGTGGAACATCTGGTCATCGAAGAAGATGTGAGGCCGTATTTTCACCAAGATGGGTCCTTTGGGAGCACCTGCGAGGAAGAGGGCCTCATCGATCTCCAATCCCCAACTGCGTAATGTTTTTAGCACCCTGGCTCCAGAGCTGGCAGCGCTCCTGGCTGTAACGAGGTAAGTCCTGATGGGGCACAGGAGCCGCTCGTCTTTGGCATAGAACTTCTTCTGGAGCCTCCCTAAATCTTCCAGAAAACCTTTCAGGGGACCCTGCAAATTGAACAGACACATTATGCACATGGTAGGTCCGCGTCTTTCCGAGAAGCAACATGATGTAGTGAGAAGCAGCATGACAAAGTGGATAGAGCACACGCTTGGAGTGTATCAGCCTTACTGTATCAGACTGTATCAGCCTTCTCTCTGATCTCCCATCCTCATGTCTCTCCCCACTTCAATCCATACTTCATGCTGCTGCCCGGATTGTCTTTGTCCAGAAACACTCTGGGCATGTTACTCCCCTCCTCAAAAATCTCCAGTGGCTACCAATCAATCTGTACATCAGGCAGAAACTCCTCACCCTCGGCTTCAAGGCTGTCCATCACCTCGCCCCCTCCTACCTCACCTCCCTTCTCTCCTTCTCCAGCCCAGCCCACAACCTCCTCTCCTCTGCCGCTAATCTCCTCACTGTACCTCGTTCTCACCTGTCCCGCCATCGACCCCCGGCCCACGTCATCCCCCTGGCCTTGAATGCCCTCCCTCCCCCAATCTGCCAAGCTAGCTCTCTTCCTCCCTTCAAGGCCCTACTGAAAGCTCACCTTCTCCAGGAGGCCTTCCCAGACTGAGCCCCTTCCTTCCTCTCCCCCTCGTCCCCCTCTCCATCCCCCTCATCTTACCTCCTTCCCTTCCCCACAGCACCTGTATATATGTATATATGTTTGTACATATTTATTACTCTATTTATTTATTTTACTTGTACATATCTATTCTATTTATTTTATTTTGTTTGTTTGTTTGGTGCTGTGAGCCCACTGTTGGGTAGGGACTGTCTCTATATGTTGCCAACTTGTAGTTCCCAAGCGCTTAGTACAGTGTTCTGCACACAGTAAGCGCTCAATAAATACGATTGATTGATTGATTGATTGATTGGACTCAGAAGGTCATGGTTTCTAATCCTGGCTCCACCACTTGTCTGCTCTGTGACCTTGGGCAAATCACTTCACTTCTCTGGGCCGCAGTTCCCTCATCAGTAAAATGAGGATTGAGACTGTGAGCCCCATAGGGGACAGGGACCTTGTCCAATCCAATTTGCTCGTATCTACCCCAGCGTTTAGTACAGTGCTTGGTAAGTAGTAAGCACTAAACAAATACCACAGTTATTATTACTATTATTATTGTTTCTGTCATCTTGGATCTTGAGGTCTAATCTTACCTTTCTCGTGGACTGGGTAAAATTAATGGGATTGTTATAAAGCAACCTGATATGTCTGTCACTACGTTCAGTCCCTCATAGCTACAATTTTTAAAAATATATGTTTCTTTGCTAAAATTCACTTCTGCCACCCTAATTCTGCACTTTAGGAAATATTGTAAAAGTAAAACCTACGAAAGCTACAGGGATTACCTGCTGGCAAGTTTAGGGAAGCAGTGTGAGCTAGTGGAAAGAGCACAGACCTGGAAGTAATTCCATGTAATTCCCGGCACTGACACGTACCTGCTGTATGACCTTGGGCAAGTCACTGAATTTCTCTGTGCCTCAGATCCCTCATCTCCAAAATGGGGATTCAATACCTGCTCTTCCTCCTTTTGGATTGTGAGCCCCACGTGGGATTTGATTATCTTGTAGCTTCCCCAGTTCTTAGTACAGTGCTTGGCACATAGTAAGCACTTAATGAATGCTATTAGTATTATTGTCATTAGTGTTATTATTTTTATTATTATTATTATTGTTAGCAAGGTTATTCCCGGAGTGGACACTGCGGAGAGTGGTACAGAAGGAACTCCATCTCAGGGGTGAGGGAAATTTCTATACAGAGTAGAAGGAAAGACTGCTCTGCACTGCTGTAACCGTGAACAGGAGAAGCAGTGTGGCTTAGTGGATAGAGCACAGGCCTGGGCGTCAAAAGGACCTGGGTTCTAATCCTGCCTCCACCACTTGTCTGCTGTGTGACCTTAGGAAACTCACTTAACTTCTCTGGGCCTCAGTTATCTCAACTGTAAACTGGGGACGAAGAATGTGAGCCCCATATGGGACAGGGACTGTGTCCAACCTGATTAACTTCTGTCTACCCTGATTAACTCGTATCCAGAGCTTAGAATAGTGCTTGGCACATAATAGGCATTTAACAAGTATCATTATCATTATTATCATTATTATTATGAATGAAGTGTTTTGTTCTTCTGTGCTACAGTCTGCACAGAGTGAAAATCCCAGAATCCATCCCCATCCAGTTTGCTCCGGCCCTTATGTGTCAGGTTCTGCCCCCAGACTTTAAATGGAGGGAAGTGATCCAGGCCTGAGATTGGTCTCACTTTTGAGTGGTGTCACCACACACACCCAGGATTTCCAGGCATTCATGATTGTCCCCATGGGCTAGAGGATCTGACTGTACCAGCAGTCCAATGCAAAAAGTCTTCAGTTCCTAAGAATCAAGACCATTGTTTTGGACTGTGCCTTGATTTCCCCGTTTAAGAATGATTGCAGTCTCCCCTGATTGGGATAATGTTTGAGGATAATGAATGCATGTGAGATCCCTATATTAATGAAACAGAAGGAACGATTTTTTTCAGACTTTCATTTTACTGATATTTGATCAGTTGTGCCAGCTACTATACTGTTAAAAATTAATGCCCCTTACCCTGTACATACTGAGAGCAGAACTGCTCTGAACTGTCTCCTTTCCCCTCTAAAAAGAGATGGGGAAGGCGCGTGCAATCTAATCTAATCTGTTAGTCGCCCCACCCCCAACCCCACAGCACTTGTGTACATATTTTTAAATTATATATAGTAAACTATTTATTCATTATAATGTCCACCTCCCACTCTTGACTGTAAGCTCATTGTGGGCAGGGAACGTATCTGTTAATTCATTCATTCATTCAATCGTATTCATAATAATAATAATAATGGCATTTATTAAGCGCTTACTATGTATGTGCAAAACACTGTTCTAAGCGCTGTAATAATGATGACATTTATTAAGCACTTACTATGTGCAAAGCACTGTTCTAAGCGCTGGGGAGGCTACAGAGTGATCAGGTTGTCCCACGGAGGGCTCACAGTCAATCCCCATTTTACAGATGAGGTAACTGAGGCCCAGAGAAGTGAAGTGACTTGCCCAAAGTCACACAGCTGACAAGTGGTGGAGCCGGTATTTGAACCCATGACCTCTGACTCCGCAGCCTATGCTCTTTCCACTGAGCCACGCTGCTTCTCTTATTGAGCGCTTACTGTGTGCAGAGCACTGTACTAAGCACTTGGGAAGTACAAGTTGGCAACATATAGAGACGGTCCCTACCCAACAAGGGCTCACAGTCTAGAAGGGGGAGACAGACAACAAAACAAAACATGTGGACAGGTGTCAAGTCATCAGAACGAATAGAATTAAAGCTAGATGCACATCATTAACAAAATAAATCGAATAGTAAATATGTACAAGTAAAATAAATGGAGTAATAAATCTGTACAAACATATATACAGGTGCTGTGGAGAGGGGAAGGAGGTAGGGTGGGGGGATGGGGAGGAGGAGTTCTGTTGTATTGTGCTCTCTCGAGTGTGTGGTACAGTGTTCTGCACATAGCAAGTGCTCAGTAAATACAACTGATTGATTGGTTGAGATTGATTGATGAAACTCAAACTCAGCCATAGACACTAGCTCAGACATGGATCTAGGCCCACATATACAACTAACAAGCGTCCTGCCTCTCATGCTAAAAATAAAAACGATTTCCCCGAAGTAAATTTTTCTATCTTTCCTCTGAAGTGGATGGATTTAAAAAAATAGCTTTTCCTTTGATTCCAGGAACTCTAGTTCCAGGTTCGCATGTCCTGGAGTATTGGAGATGGGGACAATTAGATTCTATTCAGTTGTACTTATCAGCGCTTAGAACAGTGCATGGCACTTAGTAAGTACTTAACAAGTACCATCATTACTATTATTACTATTATTATTGAGCACTTACTGTTTGCAAAGCACTTGTACTAAACAGTTGGAGAGTACAATATAACAACAAACAGACACATTCCTCCTCACAAGCAGCTCACAGTCTAAATTGGGAGAGTAGGCCATGGGGCTAGCCAGCAAAGCAAGTAAGTGTGAACAACCATCAAGTCAGGAGAGTCCCCTTTGGTATTAGAAACTCCACTCTGTTGAAAATGCAATTAAATTTCATTGAAGGTTGGAGGTGGGGTATCTTTACCTTTTGTACATGGGAGTTTTGGTGGGTGGAATTTTCACTGTATTGTGGCCTTATATGATCTGGCTAATAAGAATACTCCAGTGTCTAAAATAGTAATAATAATAATAAAATAATGATGGCATTTATTAAGTGCTTACTATATGCAAAGCACTGCTGTAGGTGCTGGGGAGGTTATGAGGTGATCAGGTTGTCCCATGCGGTGTCATAGTCTTAATCCCATTTTTACAGAGGTAACTGAGGCACGGAGAAGTTAAGTGACTTGCCCAAAGTCACATAGCTGACAACTGGGGGAGCAGGGATTTGAACCCATAACCTCTTACTCCAAAGCCCGTGCCCTTTCCACTGAGCCACGCTGCTTCTCTAAATAATAATAATAATAATGATAGTAATTATAACTATGATACTTGTTAAGCACTTAGGTGCCAAACACTGTTCTAAGTGCTGGAGTAATAATGATAAAAATAGCATTTATTAAGTGTTTACTATGTGCAAAGCACTGTTCTAAGCGCTGGGGAGGTTACGAGGTGATCAGGTTGTTCCACGGGGGGTTCACAGTCTTAATCCCCATTTTACAGATGAGGTAACTGAGGCACAGAGAAGTTAAGTAACTTGCCCAAAGTCACACAGCTGACAGTTAGTGGAGCCAGGATTTGAACCCATGACTTCTGACTCCAAAGCCTGTGCTCTTTCCATTGAGCCATGCTGCTTCTCAATTGGGTTTGACACAGTCCCTGCCCCACATGGGACCCATAGTCTTAAACCCCATTTTACAGATGAGGTAAATGAAGCCCAGAGAAGTTGTGACAGCCAACAATTTGTTTTGTTGTCTGTCTCTCCCTTCTAGACTGTGAGCTCATTGTTGGGTAGGGACATGCTCTATTTGTTGCCGATCTGTACTTCCCAAGTGCTTTGTACTGTGCTCTGCACACAGTAAGCGCTCAATAAATACGATTGAATGAATGAAGTGGCAGAGTCAGGATTAGAACCCAGGCCTGTGCTCTATCCACTAAGCCACGCTTCCTTCCCAATAATATTTGCAAGACATAGAACGCCATTACTGAAGGGGAAGCATCACCCAGTTAGTAGTTTAAGGTTTATAATAAATAGCACTGGTTCTTTAGGCTTAGTTTGAGCGGGTGGCTAGAGCGGAGGTTTACCATCAAGCATGATAGAGCAAACACCTAGAGGGTCTATTTGCTGATGAGTTCAAACATGGATTTCCCTGCAGATTCCCATTTTAAGCCATTGTGCCCATTTCATACATATTTGAAGGTACAGGCATTTCTCATTTGAATCACTAGATAATGAATATGCCTCCCTCTGCCTCACCTCCACGCTTGCTATCAAGTGGTGGTTCGAAGTTGTAAATGTAGCATTCTAATTATATTTCAACTGCAGCAGATGGTGGAATAATACCATAATACCAATTACCATAATCATTGTGGTATTTATGCGGTTACTTTTTGCCAAGCATGGCACTGAGGCCTTGGTTAGATTCAAGATAATCCAGTCAGGCCCAGTCCTTGTCCACATGGGGCTCACAGCCTAAGAGCGTGGGAGAACAGGTAATGGTAACATCACTTTCCTTCATATTTCAAGCTGGAACCTTCTTTTCTGAGGTGTCTTTACTAAATGCTTGCCTAACAGAACGACTAACAAAATTAGCTCTCTGTTCTGTGTTGTCAGTTCCTGACACATTTATCTTTCCAATTAAGAGTGGGGACTGGTTTTCCTTCGATTGTACTCTCCCAGTCACCCAGTACAGCACGCTACATGTGGGAGGTCCATATCGAATATTTTAATACGTGAATGAAGAAAGCTAGATTTTATTTGGGAATGCTAAATACCAAGTACCTGAGCGAGTGGCTTGTTCTCAAACAATTTTTCATGTTGGAAAAATCTTTCTAGTCCATGCTGTTTTGCAATCTGCTCAGACTCATCTGAAAACAGGACTGCATCCCCATCAAACGCCACCCTGAGCTGGTCATCACAATATGGAATATCCTTATTCCCTGTAAACATGGTAGCAGAAGCAATTCCTAGGAAAACAAACAAGTAAACTCACACAGTAAGCACTCAATAAATACAAATAAATGAATACACAAACACTCACCATCCCAGTGAGGCCTCTTCTCCAAAAATAACAATTATAAAAATTGTGGTACTTGTTCAGTAGTTACCATGTGCCTAGAACTGTACTAAGTGCTGGGATAGATACAAGATAATTAGGTTGAACACAGTCCCTGTCCCATATGGGGCTCACACTCTGAGGGAGAACAGGCACTCTTCACACAATAAGCACTCAATAAATATGATTGATTGATTGATATTTCATCCTCATTTTAGAGATGAGGGAACTGAGTCACAGATAACTTAAGTGACTTGCCCAAGGTAACCCAGCAGGGAAATGGCAGACAGTGGATTAGAACCCAGGTTATTTAATTCCAAGGCCCAGGTTCTTTTGGTCACCCCACCCTGTCCTGTCCCCAGCCCTGTCCATGCCTCCCCTCCCACCATCTTCCCATGGAGATGAAGCTCCTCTCAGTTGGTGAGCCTTGTCCTTTTCTTTTATCTACTGCAAGATCCCACAAATATACAAATTGTCAATTCTGTGGTGTTAACAGTGCCAATGTATGGATCAGAAAGCTGGACAGTGAAAGAACAGGATAGAAAGAGCATCAATTATTTTGAAATGTGGTATTGGAGAATACCATGGACTGCCCAGAAAACAAATAAATGGATTTTGGAGAAAATTAAACCAAAGCGGTCTTTGGAAGGCTAAAAAACTAGACTTAGATTAACATATATTGGACATATAATCAGGAGGACTAATTCTCTGAAGACACTAATGCTTGAAAAAGTCCAGGGAAAATGTGGAAGAGGCAGACCAGCAGCTAGATGGATAGAAACCACAACAGTGATAATGGAAGCATCATTAGCAAGGCTGCGGAATATGGCAGAAGATAGGACATTCTGGATAAAATGTATTTGCAGAGTCGCTACGAATCGGAAACAACTCGACAGCACTTGATAATAATAATAATAAGATCCTTGAAAGCAGGGATCGTATCTACCAAAACCATTGTATTGTACTCTCCCAAACTCTTACTACAGTGGTCAGTGTGGCTTGATTGACTAAAGAGAAGAGTCATATAGATTAAATGAAGAATGCATGTCCAGACCAATTTTGTACCCCAGACCATGGGCTAATTCCCATATCAATCGATGCTATTTGTGTGACCCTGGATCTCTCAGTCTGTCTGAATTTCATAGAATCATAGACTAATAGAGCTGGAAGATATGTCCTACTATTCGTTTCCAAATTTGAGTGAGTTTTCTGCACCTTCCACCTCTACTTTCTCTCCTCCAATTCTCTCTTTGACCCACTCCAATCTGGCTTCTGTCCCTTTTGCTCCACAGAAACTGCCCTCTCAAAGGGCACAAATGAACTCCCTCTTGCCAAATCTGACAGCCTCTACTCCATCCTAATTCTCTTTAACCTCTCCTCTCCCTTCAGCACTGTTGACCACCCTCTTCTCCTGGAAACACGACCTAACCCTGGTTCTCCTCCTATGTCTCTGGCAGCTCCTTCATCCTCATCAACATCATTATCATCGTCATCATCACTATCATCAATCAATGATATTTATTGACCAATTACTGTATGCAGAGCACTGTACTAAGCACTTCAGAGAGTACAGTACAAAAGAGTTTGTAGACATGTTCACTGCCCACTAGGAGCTCCTTGTCAGTCTCTTTCATGGGTTCCTACTTGGCTTCACAGCTTCTAATTGGGAGGGGAGGTCCCTCAAGACTCAGTTCTGAGGCCCCTTCTATTCTCTATACCCACTATCTACACCCCCTCCCTTGAAGAACCTGTGGCTTCAACTACCATCTCTATGCAGGTGATTTCCCAGATCTGCATCTCCAGCCCCAACCTCTCACCTTCTCTGCAGTCTTGCATTTCCTCCTGCTTTTAGGACACTTCTACTTGGATGTTCCACCAACACCTCAAATTTAATATGTCCAAAATGGAACTCCTCATCTTCTCAACAAAACTCTCTCCTCCCTAAAACCTTCCCATCACCGTAATAATAAACAATCATAATGATGATACTTGAAGCGTGGCTCAGTGAAAAGAGCATGGGCTTGGGAATCAGAAGTCATGGGTTCTAATCCCGGCTATGCCACCTGTCAGCTGTATGAATTTGGGCAAGACACTTACCTTCTCTGTGCCTCAGTTACCTCATCTGTAAAATGGGGATTGACTGTGAGCCCCACGTGGGACAATCTGATCACCTTGTATCCCCCCAGCGCTTAGAACAGTTCTTCACACATAGTAAGCACTTAACAAATACCACCATTATTATTATTATTATTGTTATTATTAAGAACTCTTTGTTGGGGGTATCTACACTGTCCCTGTCCCATAAGAGACTCACATTCTAAGTAGTTGGGAGAACAATTATTGGATCCCCATTTTACAGATGAGGACACTAAAGCAGAGATAAGTGACTTGCCCAAGGTCACAAAGCAGGCAAGTGGAAGAACTGGGATTAGAACCCAGGTTCTCTGATTTCCACTAAGCCACCACCATCCTCCCCGCCTCACAAGCCTGTAACCTTGGCATTATCCTCAACTCATCTCTCTCATTTAACCCATACCCACCAAACCCTGTCATTTCTACCATCACAATATCTGTAGCATCCACCTCTCCCTGTCCATCTAAATTCTTGTCATATCCCACCAGGACTATGGATCAGCCTCCAGGCTAATCTCCCTGCCTCCTATCTCTCCCCACTCCCATCCATATTTCACTCTGCTGCCTGAATTATTTGCCTAAAAAATTATTCTATGCATGTCTCCCCACTTTCAAAAGCCCCCAGGAATTCCCCATCCATCTCCACTTCAAACAGATATTCTTACTATAATAATAATAATAATAATAATTTTGGTATTTGTTAAGCGCTTACTATGTGCCGAGCACCGTTCCAAGCCCTGGTGGAGATACAAGGTAATCAGGTTGTCCCACATGGGGCTCACAGTCTTAATCCCCATTTTCCAGATGAGGTAACTGAGGCATAGAGAAGTGAAGTGACTTGCCCAAAGTCACACAGCTGACAAGCGGTGGAGCTGGGATTAGAACCCATGACCTCTGACTCCCAAGCCAGGGCTCTTTCCACTGAGTCACGCTGCTTCTCTAATAGAATTTAATTTAATAGAATTAAGATATTCAATCAGCTCTCGTCTTTGTAGTTTAACCTTGCACTTCTCCAACTAGAACCCAGCCCATACACTTAGCTCCTCGAACATCAACCTACTTACTATATCTCGATCTTGTTTCTCTTGCCGGCAACACTTTGCCCATGGCCTCCCTGTTTCCTGGGACTCCCTCTCCTCTTCACAGCTGACAGACCACCACTCTAGCTATCTTCAAAGTTCAACTCAAATAATATGTCCTCCAAGATGCCTTTCCCTATTCTTCTCCCCGCCTTATTCACCTTCCTTTCTGTGTTGCCAATGCACGTTGGTCTGTCTAAGCACTTTGACACTCTCACTGTTCTCCCCAACACAGCACTCAAGTATAGACCCTTATACTTTGCCCATTCCCCATCTGTAATTTATTATTTTGTCTGTCTTCCATAGTAGGTTGTAAGCTCCTTGAGAGCAGGGTTAATATCTACTAACTCTAGGGTTCTCTCCCAAGTGTTCTGCACACAGTGAGTGCTCAAGAAATACAATTGATTGTTTGAATGATAGGTTGCGGCGAAGGAAGGAGACCTGCATGGCTCAGTGGAAAGAGCATGGGCTTGGAAGTCAGAGGTCATGGGTTCTAATCCTGGCCCCACCACTTGTCAGCTGTGTGACTTTGGGCAAGTCACTTAACTTCTCTGGGCCTCAGTTACCTCATCTGTAAAATGGGGATTAAGACTATGAGCCCCACGTGGGACAACCTGATAACCTTGAATCTACCCCAGTGCTTAGAACAGTGCTTGGCACATAGTAAGCGCTTAACAAATACCAACATTATTATTATTATTATTATGTTGAGGTACTGTCGTTTCTGAAAAATCTAATTTTCCAACATCATTAATGGATATTTTCTAATGAATTTAACTAGAACACTGTACCCTTACCTTCTTCTATGGCTTCTTGTACCTTTTCAGAATCTGCAGAAAGGTATAAATTGGTAAGATATGCCTTGAGATAACCAATAGGGCTTTTCCCACCAGTCAAACAGAAACGTTCAATTAATAAACCTAGAAACAAAAGACAAAAGATTTTAGTGGAAGAGACAGGGGAAGTAAGATGGCCTAGTGGATAGAGCATGGGCCTAGGACCTGACTCCTATTCTCTGTACTTGGATTACTTCTCTGTGCCTCAGTTACCTCATCCATAAAATGGAGATTAAGACTATGAGCCCCATGTGGGACATAGGCTATGTCCAACCTGATTACCTTATATCTATCCCAGTGCTGACAACAGTGCCTGGTACCTAGTAAGCACTTAACAAATACCATTAAAAAAGCAACAAAAAAGAATATTTGTTACCAATCAATGTCTCTTCACAATGCACCTTGAAAACTTTATCCTGGTAGCACACATGCTCCTAGGAAAAAAATTTATCAAGTGACAACACCCACTCTTATACAGAGCTTGGACACTAAAAATCAGATTTCTTTATGCATTTGGCAGTGTGAGGATTAGGTTTCAATCTCCTTCACTGGAGATTGGGAGAGTGTCTCATCCACTAACTATGGGTATCCCTCAAGACTGTTTCATAAGGCTGCTGGGTAAAAAAAAATGATAAAATGTAGCACTCCTAGAGCCTATTAAGCATTAAAGGAAGTAGTTGAAAATATTTGGCTTTAAGAGAAGTATGAAATGCACTTCTACTCCCATTTTTTCTTGTAGAGAAAACTGCAGCATGGAGTAGTTTAGCTCTCTAAGAAGCAACACCAACATTTCAACTGCTCTTTTTAAATTATAATGGGCATAAATGCCACTGAAGTGTGTGACCCACACATCCATTATCTGACAGATTTATTAATTTAGTAATGTCAAACTTTGGTCTACTGAAAATGCAGTCACTATGAACTTTAGCTTGTACAGACTTTGCATTTTAATATGATGGCTCTGTCTTTGCACATCATTTCCAGAATCCTCCCCTTCCTCTCCATCCAAACTCCCACTATTCTGGTCCAGATGCTTATCATCTCCTAGCTTGACTTCTGCATTTGCCTCCTCTCGGGCTCCCTGCCTCCATTCTCTTCCCAATCCACTCCATACTTCATTCTGCTGAATAGAACACTCTTCTAAAACATCATTCTGCACATGTCTCCCCACTCCTCAAAAACCTCCGATGGCTGCCCATCACTCTCCACATCAAGTGGCAACTACTGATCATCGGCTTTAAGGCAGTCAGTCATCTCTCTCCTAATTCTCCACCTTCTTCTCCTACTACATTCGTTTGGACACTTTCTTCCCCTCAAGCCAACCTACTCACTGTGCCTTATTCTCGCTTCTCTGGCTGCCAACTTCTTGCGCATGCCCACCCTTCTGGCAATTGACATCTGACGTACCCCTGCTCTCCCCATCTACAAAGCCCTTCTGAAGTCACATCTCCTCTAGGAGGCTTTCCCTGTTTAATACTTCATCTTGCAACTCTGTATTCCCAGAACTGCTACTTCAGCCCTTCCTCATCATAAGTACTTGGGTTCTCACGCCTACGTCACCACACACTTAACCAATCAATCAATGGTATTTATTGAGTGTTTACTGTGTACAGAGGACAATACAAGTTGGTAGGCATGATCCCTGCCCATAAGGAGCTTTCAGACTAGAGGGGGTGGCTGATATTAAATTGCAGAGGGGTAAGTATAGAAGTTCTGTGGGGCTAGGGGAAAGATTAATATCAAAATGCTTATGGGGTACAGACCAAAGTGCATAGGTAATGCAGAAGGGAGGGCTCAGGGAAGTGAGGGCTTAGTCAGGGAAGGCCTCTTGGAGGAGATACGATTTTAGGAGGGCTTTGAAGTGCGAGAGCACAGTAGTCTGTCAGGTATGAAGGGGGAGAGAGTTTCTGGCCAGAGGAAGGATGTGTGCAAAGGATCAGTGATGGTGTAGAAGTGACCCAGGCACAGAGTGTAGGTTGATGTTAGAAGAGCAAATTGTGTGGGCTGGGTTTCAGAAAGAGATCAACCAAAGTAAGGAGGAGGAGAGCTGACTGAGTGCTTTAAGGCTGATGATAAGGAGTTTCTGTTTGATGTAGAGATGAATGGACAATGACTGGAGATTTTGGGGGAGTGGGCAGATGCATGCAGGATGATTTTGTAGAAAAATAATCTGGGCAATGGAAGTATGGACTGGAGTCGGGACAGACAGGAGGCAGAGAGGTCAGGGAAGAGGCTGATGCATCAGTCAAGGCGTAATGTGGTAAGTGCTTGGATCAGCATGGTAGAAGTTTGGGTGGAGAGGAAGGGTGGGATTCTAGAAATATTGTGAAGGTAGAACTGACACGATCTGGTGAGAGACTAAATATGCGGGTTGAATGAGAGAGATGAGTGGAGGATAATGCCAAGGTTACAGGGCTGTGAGACAGGGAGGATTGTGGAACTGTCTGTAGTTATGAGAAAGTCTGGGAAGGAAAGAGTTTGGGCAGGAAGATGAGGAGTTCTGTTTCGGTCAATTTAAGTTTGAGCTTATCCAAGCACTCATCCTGTCCCGCCTTGATTACTACATTAGCCTCCTGGCTGACCTCCCTACTTTCTGTCTTTCCCCATTCCAGTTCATACTTCACTCTGCCACCTGGATAATTTTTCTACAAAAAATGTTCAGAACATGTTTTCTCACTCCTCAAGAACCTCCAATCAATCAATCAATCGTATTTATTGAGCGCTTACTATGTGCAGAGCACTGTACTAAGCGCTTGGGAAGTACAAATTGGCATCACATAGAGACAGTCCCTCCCCAACAGTGGGCTCACAGTCTAAAAGGGGGAGACAGAGAACAGAACCAAACATACCAACAAAATAAAATAAGTAGGATAGAAATGTACAAGTAAAATAAATAAATAAATAAATAAATAGAGTAATAAATATGTACAACCATATATACATATATACAGGTGCTGTGGGGAAGGGAAGGAGGTAAGACGGGGGGATGGAGAGGGGGATGGGGGGAGAGGAAAGAAGGGGCTCAGTCTGGGAAGGCCTCCTGGAGGAGGTGAGCTCTCAGCAGGGCCTTGAAGGGAGGAAGAGAGCTAGCTTGGCGGATGGGCAGAGGGAGGGCATTCCAGGCCCGGGGGATGACGTGGGCCGGGGGTCGATGGCGGGACAGGCGAGAGCGAGGTACAGTGAGGAGATTAGTGGTGGAGGAGCGGAGGGTGCGGGCTGGGCAGTAGAAGGAGAGCAGGGAGGTGAGGTAGGAGGGGGCGAGGTGATGGAGAGCCTTGAAGCCCAGGGTGAGGAGTTTCTGCCTGATGCGCAGATTGATCGGTAGCCATTGGAGGTTTTTGAGGAGGGGAGTAATATGTCCAGAGCGTTTCTGGACAAAGATAATCCGGGCAGCAGCATGAAGTATGGATTGAAGTGGAGAGAGACACGAGGATGGGAGATCAGAGAGAAGGCTAGTGCAGTAGTCCAGACGGGATAGGATGAGAGCTTGAATTAGCAGGGTAGCAGTTTGGATGGAGAGGAAAGGGCGGATCTTGGCAATGTTGCGGAGCTGAGACCGGCAGGTTCTGGTGACGGCTTGGATGTGAGGGGTGAATGAGAGAGCGGAGTCGAGGATGACACCAAGGTTGCGGGCTTGTGAGACGGGAAGGATGGTAGTGCCTCCAGTAGTTGCACATCTACCTCTGCATCAAACATAAACTTCTCACTATTGGTTTTAAAGCACTCAATCTCCTTGCCCCCTCCTGCCTTACCTTTCTGCTCTCCTACTATAACCCAGCCCACACACTTCACTCCTCTGATACCAACCTACTCACTGGGCCTCAGTCTCACCTATCTTGCCACTGACCTCTCATCCACATCCTGCCTCTGGCCTGGAACATCCTCACTTTTCATGTCCAAAAGACAATTACTTCCCCCCCCCCCCTTTCAAAGTCTTATTGAAGGTACATCTCCAAGAAGCCTTTCCTGACTATGCCCTCCCTTCTGCATCACCTTTGTTCTTGGATTTGCTCCCCTTACTCACCCCTCCCTTAGCCCCACAGGACTTCTGTACTTATCCAAAATTTATTTATTTATTTATATTAATGCCTGTCTCCTGCTCCAGACTGTAAGCTCATTGTCGGCACAGGACACGTTTACCAACTCTATTACAATGTTATATTGTACTCTTCCAAGCACTTAGTACAGTGCTCTGGAAACAAGAAGTGCTCAATAAATACGACTGATTGGTTGATTGCTTCGAAGTTGGAAAGAGCGATAGTGTGTCGGATGTGAAGACTTCTAGACTCTGAGCTCATTGTTGGGTAGGGACTGTCTCTATATGTTGCCGAGTTGTACTTCCCAAGCACTTAGTGCAGTGCTCTGCAAACAATAAGTGCTCAATAAATACCATTGATTGAATGAATGAATGAGAAGGGGGAGAGAGTTTGAGACCAGAGGCAGGATGTAGGCAGGGAGGTCAGTGGCGAGATAGATGAGACTGAGTTAAGTGAGTAGGTTGGCATTGCAGGAATGAAGTGAGTGTGCTAGGTTGTAGTACGAACCAGAAAAGTAACATAGAAGGAGGCAAGATGACTGAGTGTTTTAAAATCAAGATAAGGAGTATGATGTGGAGGTGGAGGGGCAACCACAGGAGGTTCCTGAGGAGTTCTTCCAATCATTCAATTGTATTTATTGAGCACTTACTGTGTGCAGAGCACTGTGAAGAAGCGTGTCTCAGTGGAAAGAGCACGGGCTTTTGAGTCAGAGGTCATGGGTTCAAATCCCGGCTCCACCAATTTTCAGATGTGTGACTTTAGGCAAGTCACTTAACTTCTCTGGGCCTCAGTTACCTCATCTGTAAAATGGGGATTAAAACTGTGAGCCCCGCATGGGACAACCTGATCCCCTTGTAACTACCCCAGAGCTTAGAACAGTGCTTTGCACATAGTAAGCACTTAATAAATGCCATCATTATTATTAATATTATTACTAAGCACCTGGGAGAGTACAATACAGTAATAAACAGTCATATTCCCTGCCCACAATGGGCTTACAGTCTAGAGGTGGGGAAAAAGACATCAATACAAATAAATAAAATTACAGATATGTACATAAATGCTATGGGGCTGGGTGGGGGGAAGAGCAAAGGGAGCAAGTCAGGTGATACAGAAGGGAGTGGGAGATGAGGAAAAGTGGGGTTTAGGCTGGGAAGGCCTCTTGAATGACATATGCCTTCAATAAGACTTTGAAGCAGGGAAGAGTAATTGTTTGTGGATTTGAAGAGGGAGCACGTTACAGGCCAGAGGCAGGATGTGGGTGAGGGGTCAGCAATGAGAAAGATGAGATCTAGGCACAGTGAGAAGCTTAGCACTTAGAGGAGTGAAGTGTGTGGGCTGGGTTGTAGAAGGAGAGAAGCGAGGTTGGGTATCAGGGGGCAAGGTGGTGAAGTGCTTTAAAGCCAATGCTGAGTAGTTTTTGTTTGATGTGGGGGAGGAAAGGAAATCACTGGAGTTTTTTGAGGGGCATGGTGACATGTTCTGAATGTTTTTGTAGAAAAATGATCGGGGCAGTATGTATGAAATATGAGTGAAGTGTGGACTGGAGTGGGGAGAGACAGGAGGCTGGGAGGTCAACAAGGAGGCTAATGCAGTAATTAGGTGGACTAGGATAAGTGATTGTTTTAATATGGTAGTGGTTTGGATGGAGAGGAAATGATGGATTTTAGCTGGGTTGTGAAGGAGGGACCAAAGGGATTTAGTGATGGATTGAACATACACGTTGCATGAGAGAGAGGAGTCAAGGATAACACCAAAGTTACAGGCTGGTGCAGCAGGAAGGATGAAGGTGCCATCTACAATGATGGGAAAGTCAGGGGAAGGACAAGGTTTGGGTGGGAAGATAAGGAGTTCTTTTTTATACATGTTAAGTTTGAGGTGATGGGAGGACATCCAAGTAGAGATGTTTTGAAGGCAGGAGGAGATGTGAGACTGGAGAGAGGGAAAGAGATCAGGACTGTAGATGTAGACTTGGGTATCATATACATGAAAGTGTTAGTTAAAGCCATGGGAGTAAATGAGTTCTCCAAGGGAGTGGGTGTAGATGGAGAACAGAAGGGAGCCCAGAATTGAACCCTGAGGGATCCCACAGATAGGGGGTGGGAGTAAGAGAAGGAGTCCATAAAGGAGACTAAGAATGAATGGCCAAAAAGATAAGAGGAGAACCATGAGAGGACAGAGGCAGTGAAGCCAAGGTTGGATAACATTTCCAGGAGAACGAGGTGGTCCACAGTGTTGAATAAATAAAAAATAAAGAAATACTAATGGTATTTATTAAGCACTTACTATGTGCCAAGCACAGTTCTAAGCACTGGGGTAGTGACAAGGTTATCCCGTTGTCCCACGTGGGGCTCACAGTCTTAATGCCCATTTTACAGGTGAGGTAACTGAGGCACAGAGAAGTTGTGACTTGCTCAAGGTCACACAGCTGACAAGTGGTGGAGCCGGGATTAGAACCCACGACCCCTGACTCCCAAGCCTGTGTTATTTCCACTAAGCCATGCTGCTTCTTTAAGGCAGCTGAAAGGTTATGGAGGATCAGGGTGGAATAGAGGCCATTGGATGTGGCAAGAAGGAAATCACTTGGTGACCTTCCGCAGGGTGGTTTATAAGTTTGTACAGATTTATTACTCTAATTGTTTTACTTGTACATATTTACTATTTATTTACTATTCTATCTATTTTGTCAATGATGTACATATAGTTTTACTTCTATTTATTCTGATGACTTGACACCTGACCACACGCTTTGTTTTGTTGTCTGTCTCCCCCTTCTAGACTGTGAACCCATTGTTGGGTAGGGACCGTCTCTATATGTTGCCAACTTGTACTTCCCAAGCGCTTAGTACAGTGCTCTGCACACAGTCAGTGCTCCATAAATACGATTGAATGAATGAATGAAAAGGGGACAGAAGCCAGATTGGAGGGGGTCAAGGAGAGAATTGATGGAGGGGAGAGACATGGACTGAAAGGATTTGTAGAAAAATGATCTGAGCAGCAGAGTAGAGTATGTACTGGAGTGGGGAGAGACAGAGGGCATGGAGGTCAGCAAGGAGGCTAATGCAGTAACTAAGGTGGGTTAGGATAAGTGCTTGGATTAATGTGGTAGCAGTTTGGGTGGATAGAAAAGAATGGATTTTAGCGATGTTGTAATAGTAGAGAAGCATATGTCTGGGAGTCAGAGGAACTGGATTCTAATCCCAGCTCTGCTACTTGTCTGTTGTGTGACCTTGGGTAAGTCACTTAACCTCTCCATGCTTCAGTTACCTCACCTGTAAAATAGGGATTAGGACTACAAGCCCATGTGGGACCTGGACTGTTTCCAACCTGATTAGCTTATGTCTATGCCAGTGTTTAGTACAGTGCTTGGCACATAGTAAGCGCTTAACAAATACCATAAAAAGGAAGCTCTGATGGGATTTGCTGACAGATTGTGTACGTGAGTTGAATGAGACAAATGAATCCAGGATAATGACAAGGTTATAGGCTTTTGACAGGGAGGAAGGTGGTGTTGTCTGCTTTCTTTTGGGAAAGTCAGGAGGAAGACAGGGTTTGGGGGGAAGATGAGGACTTCTGTTTTGGACATGTTAAATTTGAAGTTTTGGCAGTCCATCCAAGTGGAGATGTCCCAAAGGCAGGAGGGAACGCATGACAAAAGAGGAGAGGGGTTGGAGTTGGAGAGGTAGGTTTGGGAATCATCCACAAAAAGATGGTAGTTGAAGCCATGGGACTGAATGAGTTCTCCAAGGGAGTGGGTGGAGATGCAGAGTAGATGAGAACCCAGAACTGAGCCCTGAAGGACTCCCTCAGTTTGGGGGAGGTGGAAGAGGAGCCGGTAAAGACACTGGAAAGGAGAGAGATAGGAGGAGATCCAGAAGAGAACTATGTCAGCAAAGGCACAATTAGTATGTCTAGGAGAAGGGAATGGTCACCGTTGTGGAGGGCAGCTGAATAGTCAAGGAGGAGTCTGATGGAGTAGAGGGTTGTTTCTGTGGAACAGGCTGATGTACCTATCATTAACTCTATTACTTCCTCTTTTCTGTAAATTCTATAGTGTCTGGCTTCCCCTCTAGATTAAAAACCGTTTGTGGGGAGGAATCGGGTCTACTAATTTTGTTGTGTTCTCCCAAGTGCTTAGTGCAGTGTTCTGAACTTAGTCGGTGCCCAATAACTCTTGTTTATTAACTGATTATTTCAAATGAATGGTGAGCCTACTTTAAAATCAGTTATATCAGTTAAATACTGCAAAATAAATAATAATGATTGTAGTATTTTTTAAGTGCTTAGTATGTTCCAAGTATTATACTAAGCACAAAGATAGATACATGATAATCAGGTCAGACATAGTCCCTATCTCACATGGGACCCTCAGTTTAAGGAGGGAGAATTGCTATTGTATCCCCATTGTACAGATGAGGAATTGGAGGCACAGAGAAGATAAACGACTTGACCAAGGTCACGCAGCAAGCAAGTGGTACGGCTGGGATTAGAACCCAGGTAGTCCGACTCCCAGGCCTGTGCTCTTTCCCCTAGATCTTGCTCCTTCTCTAAATATAGCAATAAAGCCACCCATCAGTAAAATCTACTGCGGCTGATTCTTCTTCCTGGGATGTACCTGTAACCTCAGTTAACTGTCTTCCTTTTTAACAATAAGCAAAGATTACTAGGGCTAGTTGTGCACTGTTTTATGGTTTTCATTAAGCACTTACTATGTGCCAGGCACTGAACTCAGCACTGGGGTAGATACAAGATTATGAGGTTGGACACAGTCCATGTCTCACATTAGGCTCGCAGTCTTAATCACTGTTTTAAAGATGTGGTAGCTGAGGCACAGAGAAGTGCCAAGGTGGCACAGAAGACAAGTGGCAGAGACGAGATTAGAACTCAGGTCCTCTAACTCCCAAGCCTGTGCTCTTTCCACTAGGTCACACCACTTGAAAATCAATATGGTCCCCATATTCACAGAATGGTGGATATGATCCCACCACTACCCCAGAGATGATGGGCAGGAATCACTCATTGAGATTTATTACTCTATTTATTTATTTATTTTACTTGTACATATTTATTCTATTTATTTTATTCTGTTAATATGTTTTGTTTTGTTCTCTGTCTCCCCCTTCTAGGCTGTGAGCCCACTGTTGGGTAGGGACCGTCTCTGTGTGTTGCCAACTTGTACTTCCCAAGCGCTTAGTACAGTGCTCTGCACACTGTAAGTGCTCAATAAATACAATTGAATGAATGAATGAATGAATTTATGAGGCTGGATTGTAAAGTCAATCTGTCAGTCCTTTTTATCAAGCACTTACTGTGTGCAGAACACCTGTGTGCAGAACACCTGTATATATGTATATTTGTTTGTACATATTTATTACTCTATTTTACTTGTACATATCTATTCTATTTATTTTACTTTGTTAATATGTTTGGTTTCGTTCTCTGTCTCCCCCTTCTAGACTGTGAGCCCACTGTTGGGTAGGGACTGTCTCTATATGTTGCCAACTTGTACTTCCCAAGCACTTTGTACAGTGCTCTGCACACAGTAAGCGCTCAATAAATACGATTGATTGATTGATTGATTGATTGATTGTACTTAAGGCGTGGGAGAGTACAATATAACAGACACATTCCCTACCCACAGAGGGTTTACAGTCTAGAGGGGAAGACAGACAGGAATTTAAATAAATAATTTACAGTTATATAAAGTTCTGTGGGGAGAGGTCTGTGGAACTAATAACTACTAACAAGATTTTCAGGGAGGCAATCTGTAAGCACCATGATGCAGATATTCAGAATCTGACTCAGGATATATGCCAATCATTTGTAAGGAAGAAAGGAATATTTTCACCCAGGAATATTTCTACTGATTGTTTAGTTTACATGATGTGCTTTTTGGGCTTGATTCCACATGATCGGATGCCATCTCTGTTGTATTGTACTTTCCCAGATTCTTAATACAGTGCTCTGCATTCAGTAAGTGAAGCAGCATGGCATAGTGGATAGAGCACAGGCTTGGGAGTCAGAAGGTCATGGGTTCTAATCCTAGCTCCGCCACTTGTCACATTGTGAACTTGGACAAGTCACTTCACTTCTCTGTGCCTCAGCTACCTCATCTGTAAAATGTGGATTAAGGACTGTGCTCACCACGTGGGACAACCTGATTACCTTGTATCTACTCCAGCACTTCAACAGTGCTTGGCACATAGTAAGCGCTTAACAAATACCATAATAATAATAATGATAATGAATACAAGTGATGAGAAAATACCAAGCCAATGACCCTGTATGCTCTATATCACAAATTACATTAGATTTGAAATAGTCTTTGAACTATCAGTTCAAGGAAATCTTGTTATAACTTAACTGACCCCCAAACCTTCAAAATAACAACCTTCCCTCATATATAATTATGGATCATTTTGGGTCTCTTTTTGGTTTCTATGATTTTTTTGGAGGCGGGGGAGGGTAGGCTGAATGTGGGAACAGGAGGTTAAAACTTTTAACAACTTTAGCATGTTTCAATAGCAAGCATGATGTTTGATCATATAAAGATTGCCACACATAATCCTTTCAGTAAACAGCTCCATGATGTCAAGTTCAGAGGTAAAAAACACAAGACAGAGAAACAAGGCAGGGCCTGGGATTAAGACTGTGAAATTCTCACTTGACAAGTTAAGTCCAGAGCTTTGGGGCCAAACGCTGTGTGCCGGAGTTACAAATGAACAATCGCTTTCTTGCTCTGACTTATGCAAACAAACATTACCCACATTGGAATGGGTGTCAGTATCAAAGATCCTGCATTAGCGGGGTCACGAGTGAGCAAAATAAAATGCTTCCCTCCTCCGGGGCAGCGTGCAGGTCTTCCATATGCTATTTATTTTACTTACCATAGTGATTGATGCTGTTTATAAGCCGCACACCCACTTGGGCATGGTTATTAGTCATCAGCACGACATCAAATAAGTCTTGATCTTCGGGATAAAGCTCACGCAGTCTGGCGTTGATATGCTCCAGTGCCTGCAGATTACCGACATACATGAGTGTAAATGTGCGGCAGCATATTCTTTTTGAAACAAAAAAAGGACCGTCACTTTAGTGTCAAGTTCATCGTGTCCTTCAGTGAAGGGGGAAAGGGCACTGCAATCAGAAGGAACCTGCCAAACTTGTTCATTCACACTACCAGCTACCTGCTGTAACTTGTAGCAGAAAGTAAAAAGAAAAAGAATGAGCAGTGGAGCAGTGTTTGTTTTTTCTTGATTATATCAGAGTCTTCCACTCTTGGGTATGTGCCTTCTCTGGGCACCCAAGTTGTCATTCCCCTGAGAGAGGGGCTTGGCTTATTCCGCACCCTAGCACTTGGAATAAGATCCCAGGCTCAAATGAGCATTAATAATAACAATAATAATGATGGCATTTATTAAGCGCTTACTATGTGCAAAGCGCTGTTCAAAGCTCTGGGGAGGTTACAAGGTGATCAGGTTGTCCCATGGGAGGCTCACAGTCTTCATCCCCATTTTACACATGAGGTAACTGAGGCACAGACAAGTTAAGTGACTTGCCCAGAGTCACGCAGCTGATAATTGGCGGAGCCGGGGTTTGAACCTATGACCTCTGAATAATAATAATAAATGATTAATTAATAATAATAACAATAATAATAATAACAATAATAATGATGACATTTATTAAGCGCTTACTATGTGTGAATTACTATTACTATGTAGTAGTAAATTACTATTACTATGTGCTTTTACTATTCTATTTATTTTGTTAATAATGTGCATCTAGCTTCATTTTTATTTATTCTGATGACCTGACACCTGTTCACATGGTTTGTTTTGTTGTCTGTCTCCCCCTTCTAGACTGTGAGCCCATTGTTGGGTAGAGACCGTCTCTATATGTTGCCAATTTGTACTTCCCAAGCACGTAGTACAGTGCTGTGCACACAGTAAGCACTCAATAAATAAGATTGGATGAATGAATGAATGCAAAGCCCTGTTCTAAGCACTGGGGAGGTTACAAGTTGATCAGGTAGTCCCACTGGGGGTTCACAGTCTTAATCCCCATTTTACAGATGAGCCAACTGAGGCACTGAGAAATGAAGTGACTTGCCCAAAGTCACACAGCTGACAATTGGTGGAGCCAGAATTTGAACCCATGACCTCTGACTCCAAAGCCCATGCTCCTTCCACTGAGCCATGCTGCTTCTCTAATTATGGTATTTGTTAAGCGCTTACTATGTGCCAAGCACTGTTCTAAACGCTGGGGTAGATACAAGGTAATCAGTTTGTCCCACTTGGGGCTAACAATCTTAATCCCCATTTTACAGATGAGGTGACTAAGACACAGATAAATTAAGCGGCTTGCCCAAGGTCACACAGCAGGTAAGTGGCGGAGGCGGTATTAGAACCCATGCCCTCTGACTCCCAAGCCCGGGCTCTTTCCACTATGCCACGCTACTTCTCCAATCAATCAATCAATCAATCAATCACATTTATTGAGCACTTACTGTATGTAGAGCCCTACTCTAAGCACTTGGGAAAGTACAATATAACAATATTCATTCATTCATTCATTCAATCGTATTTATTGAGCGCTTACTGTGTGCAGAACACTGTACTAAGCGCTTGGGAAGTACAAGTTGGCAACATATAGAGACGGTCCCTACCCAACAGTGGGCTCACAGTCTA
Source organism: Tachyglossus aculeatus (assembly GCF_015852505.1). Lineage (NCBI taxonomy): Eukaryota > Metazoa > Chordata > Mammalia > Monotremata > Tachyglossidae > Tachyglossus > Tachyglossus aculeatus. The sequence goes on along the minus strand of NC_052066.1, from coordinate 111,076,819 downwards.
GAAGAGGGAGACAGACAACAAAATAAAACATATTAACAAAATAAAATAAATAGAATAAATATGTACAATATGTACAATATAATAGACACATTCCCTGCCCACAACGAGCTTACAGTCTAGAGGGGAAGACAGACATTAATGAAAATAAATAAATTACAGATATGGACATAAGAGCTGTGGGGCTGGGGGTGGTGGATAAAGGACACAAGTCAGGGCAATGCATAAGGGAGTGGGAGAAAAGGAAATAAGGTCTTAACGAAGGTCACTTGGAGGAGATGTGCCTTCAATAAGGCTTGGGTGGTGTAACTAGGAATACAGAGCCATGCTAATGAACATATCTATATCTTTCTCAGCACTCACGTAGACACACATATTTATTCTTTTTAAAATCTCTTTAGATACAAATAACTTCAAGTTTGCCTCTCCCTTTAAGAACGTATGTTCCTTGTGCGTGGGGAACCTATCACTTTGTTAATCTGTACTAAGATGAGAAGCAGCATGGCTCAGCGGAAAGAACCTGGGCTTGGGTGTCAGAGGTCATGGGTTCTAATTCCGGCTCCGCCACTTATCTGCTGTGTGACTTTGGGCAAATCACTTCACTTCTCTGTGCCTCAGTTCCCTCATCTGTAAAATGGGGATTAAAACTGTGAGCCCCATGTGGGACAACCTGATTACCCTGTAACAACCCCAGCGCTTAGAACAGTGCTTGGCACACAGTAAGCACTTAACAAATACCAACATTGTTATTATTACTACTCAAGCACCCAGTAGGGTGCCGTACAGGAAGAGGATGCTCAATACTACTAGTCACTGTCAGTCAATCATATCTATTGATCGCTTACTTTGGTAGGAACACAGAGAGGAGAGACTTGGAAGGCAGAAAGGATAGAGCTGGGGGGCAGAGATCACTTGGGAGAGTACAATGTAACACTATAACAGACATATTCCCTGCTTGCTACTACTACTACCACCACCACTATTACTACTACTACTACTGATACTGCTACTACCCAACCCCTGGTTCTCCTCTCACAGTGGGTGGGCACTGCACATAGACTGTAAGATTGTTAGGGGAAGGGAATGTGATTGATTGATATATAATGCAACACACATGCAGCATTGTCCCAGTGAGAGCACAGGATCTTCTGGACATGTTTGGATGCGATGTATTGTCAGTCAGTCATAATGCACTTTTATGAAGCTTGATATGGGCAGGGAGCATGTCTGCTAATTCTGTTGTGCTTCACCCTCCTAAGCATTTAGTAGAGCCCTCTGTAATAATACTACTAATAATAATAATAATAATAATAATAATAATAATAATAATAGCATTTGTTAAATGCTTACTATGTGCGAAGCACTGTTCTAAGCACTGGAGGGTATACAAAGTGATCAGGAGGTCCCACGTGGAGTTCACATTCTTAATCCCCATTTTCCAGATGAGGGAACTGAGGCCCAGAGAAGTTAAGTGACTTGCCCAAAGTCACACAGCTGACAAAATGGCGGAGCCAGGATTAGAACCCATGACCTCTGACAACCAAGCCTGGGCTCTTTCCATTGAGCTACGCTGCTTCCCTGTACATAGTAAGCACTTAATAAATACCACTGACTGATTGATTGATTATTATTTTTTACTTCCGAAGACGTGCTTGAGAATAACTTTATCACATTTAATGAAGTTGTCAAATTTAATATATTTCATCTAAACAGGAGGAAGTGAAAAGGGCATAATCTGTTCTGGAGATGCTTGGCCAGAGGACCATGCAGATGAAATGTTAGTCACACAGCAGAATTTACCACTGAAATGCAAACTGTATGCTTAGCTAATAGGAAGAAGGGTCTAATAAGCAGAAGTAAGGTGTACTACATTTTCAGTAGTCAGTGGCAAGAGGTGGGCCATAAAAATCATAATATTGGGATTTATTGTAGTAACATTAATAGCAATAATAATGCTTAAATCAATAATAGTAGTAATAGTAGCATTAATTGAACATCCACTCCGCAACATTGCCAAGATCCGCCCTTTCCTCTCCATCCCAACCGCTACCCTGCTCATTCAAGCTCTCATCCTATCCCGTCTGGACTACTGCACCAGCCTTCTCTCTAATCTCCCATCCTCGTGTCTCTCTCCACTTCTATCCATACTTCATGCTGCTGCCTGGATTATCTTTGTCCAGAAACGCTCTGGGCATATCACTCCCCTCCTCAAAAATCTCCAGTGGCTACCAATCAATCTGCGCATCAGGCAGAAACTCCTCACCCTGGGTTTCAAGGCTCTCCATCACCTCGCCCCCCCCCACCTCACCTCCCTTCTCTCCTTCTACAGCCCAGTCCGCACCCTCCGCTCCTCCACCGCTAATCTCCTCACTGTACCTCGTTCTCGCCTGTCCCACCATCGACCCCCGGCCCACGTCAGCCCCCGGGCCTGGAATGCCCTCCCTCTGCCCATCCGCCAAGCTAGCTCTCTTCCTTCCTTCAAGGCCCTGCTGAGAGCTCACCTCCTCCAGGAGGCCTTCCCAGACTGAGCTCCTTCCTTCCTCTCCCCTTCGTCCCCCTCTTCATCCCCCCCATCTTACCTCCTTTCCTTCCCCACAGCACCTGTATATATGTATATATGTTTGTACATATTTATTACTCTATTTATTTATTTATTTTACTTGTACATGTCTATCGTATTTATTTTATTTTGTTAGTATGTTTGGTTTTGTTCTCTGTCTCCCCCTTTTAGACTGTGAGCCCACTGTTGGGTAGGGACTGTCTCTATATGTTGCCAATTTGTACTTCCCAAGCGCTTAGTACAGTGCTCTGCACATAGTAAGCGCTCAATAAATACGATTGATGATGATGATGATCCACTTGGTGAGGTGCACTGTATTAGGTGCTTGGGAAATGCAAAATAACAAAGTCAGGCATTCACTGCATGCAAATAATTTACACTCTAACAGAGGAGTTTAAACTGGTAGAAAACAGATTTTGGACCCCAAATCTACCATGCTAGCTATGACCTCTCTCCTCATCTGAAATGAGGCATTTCATCCTGCCTCAAAGACATCTTTACCTGGATATCCCACTGGGACCTCAAGATCAATATTTTCCAAACTGGACTCGTCATTCTCTCTTCCAAATCATCATCTCTGAATATCTTTTCCATCACATTCACTCATTCATTCATTCATTCATTCATTCATTCATTCATTCACTCAATCGTATTTATTGAATGCTTCCTATGTGCAGAGCACTGTACGAAGTGCTTGGAAAGTACAATTCGGGAACATATAGAGACAGTCCCTACCCAACAATGGACAACAGCCCCATTTCCCAATTTCTGAAACTCTTCCCTTTTTTTAACCCCCAAATTAATTCCGTTGCCAAATTCTGACAATGCTTGCTCCATACCATCTCCAAAAGCTCCACTTCCTTTCCATTCAAATGGCCATCACACTGGCTAAGGCACTTGTCATATCCCAAGTTGACTACTATACCAGCCTTCTTGCCTCTAGTTGGCCCCCTCTCTATTTCAGACTTCACTCTGCTAACAGATCATTTTTTCTAAAATGTCAATGTGCACACATCTTCCCCGTTTTATAAGCCTCCAATGGTTGCCCATTCTTCTCCACATAAAGGACTATTGACTGTAAAACACTCCATCAGCTATCTCCTGCCTACTTATCTACATTCTTCTTCCATCACAACCCAGCTCGCACTCCCTATTCCTCTCATGCTAACCTACTTATTGTGCCTTGTTTTCTGTGAATCCATCATCATCATCTTGCTCAGATCTTCCCTCTTGCCTTGAACTCCCTTTCCCTTCATATCCCAAAGACCACTGCCCACCCCATCTGAAAAATCCTATCAACAATCAATCAGTCAATCATATTTATTGAGCACTTACTGTGAATAGAGCATTTGGGAGAGTGCAATACAACAATATAACAGACACATTCCCTGTGCACAATGAGCTTACAGTCTAGAGGGGGAGACAGACATTTCCTCTCCATCCAAACTGCTACCCTGCTGGTTCAATCTCTCATCATATCCCGACTGGATTAGGGCTTCAACCTCCTCTCTCATCTCCCATCGTCCTGTCTCTCTCCACTTCAGTCTATACTTCACTCTGCTGCCCGAATTATCTTTGTACAGAAACGTTCTGGGTACGTCACTCCCCTCCTCAAAAATCTCCAGTGGTTGCCTGTCAACCTTCAAATCAAGCAAAAACTCCTCACTCTCAGTTTCAAGGCTCTCCATCACCTCACCCCCTCCTACCTCACCTCCCTTCTCTCCTTCTACAGCCCAGCCTGCACCCTCCACTTCTCTGCCGCTAACTTCCTCACTGTGCCTTGTTCTCGCCTGTCCCGCTGTCGACCCCTGGCCCACATCCTTCCCCTGGTCTGGAATGCCCTCCCTCCACACATCTGCCAAACTCACTCTCTTCCTCCCTTCAAAGCCCTACTGAGAGCTCACCTCCTCCAGGAGGCCATCCTGACTGAGCCCCCTTTTTCCTCTCCTCCTCCCCTCCCCATTGTCCTCCCTCCCGCTGCCCTGCCCACTTCCCCTCCCCACAGCACTTGTATATATTTGTACATATTTATCACTGAATTTATTTTACTTCTACACATTTACTACTCTATTTTATTAATGATGTGCATATAGCTATAATTCTATTTATTCTGATGGTTTTGACACCTGTCTACTTGTTTTGCTTTGTTGTTTGTCTCCCCCTTCTAGACTGTGAGCCTGTTGTTGGGTACGGACCGTCTCTATATGTTGCCGACTTGTATTTCCCAAGCGCTTAGTACAGTGCTCTGCACACAGTAAGTGCTCAATAAATGCAATTGAAGGAATGAATTAATTAATATAAATAAGTAAATTACAAATATGTACATAAGGGCTGTGGGGCTGGGTGAGGGTGAAGGGAGTAAGTCAGACCAATGCAGAAGGGAGTGGAAGAAAAGGCAAAGAGGACTTAGTCAGGGAAAGCCTCTTGGAGGAGATCTGCCTTCAGGAAGGCTTTGAAGGCAGAGAGAATAGTTGTCTGTTGGATATTAAGAGGGAGGGAATTACAAGCCAGGGACAAGATGTGGGCTAGAGGTCGGCGGGGAGATAGATGAGCTAGAGGTACAGTGAGTAGGTTGGCATTAGAGGAGCGAAGTATGTGGGCTGGGTTGTAGGTAGGCGTGTAGAGAGGTGAGGCAGGAGGGGGAGAGGTGATTGATTACTTTAAAACCAAAGGTAAGGAATTTATGTTTGATGTGGCAATGGAGAGGCAACCACTGGAGGGTTTTGAGGAGAAGAGAGGAGTGGGGAGACATGGACTGAATGTTATTTTATTCATTTAATCATAATTATTAAGCACTTACTGTGTGTAGAGCACTGTGCTAAGTGCTTGGGAAAGTACAATACAACAATAAACAGTCGCATTCACCGCTCACAATGAGCTTACAGAAAAACAATTCGGGCAGCAGAGTGAAGCATGAACTGGAGAGGGGAGAGAAAGGGGAGGTCAGTGAGGACGCTGATATACAGTAAGTCAAGAAGGGATATGATAATTCCTTCGATCAACATGGTAGCAGTTCGAATGGAGAGGAAGGAAAGATTCTAGATGGTGTAAAGGTATATCAATAAGTACTATTGATTGATCACCAATTCTATTTCCAGGCTACAAAACGGGCTTTTCTGTCATAGTCAAACTGATTTCCCTTGCTGCCTTAGACAAAATCTACAGTCAAAATGAGTGGGAGAATAGAGGAAATTATCCAGATAATTAAGGCAAAAAACCCTGCTGTTGAGAAAAGGATAATGTTTTTGTCTTAAAGCTCATACCTGGGATCCTTATGTCACCATTAAAAAGTTGATGAGCATTCCTCATTTTTCTCTAAATACCTCACCATAAAAAGACACTGATAAGTCATAGAAAATAGTTCCATATAAAAATGCATATAAGCTTGATATGTATATTATACACATATAGAGATAGCTATATACCATCTAGTTCTGTCTTTAGCATCCCGGGAGCAACATTAGCAGCCAGACGTCTTTGGCAAGGGAAGGAGAAAATTTTCCTGAGGTCCCTTACTACAGTCATTCTCTGGGCTGCTGTCAGAGAGTCAACAACCTTAAAATAGTCTCTTTTCTTCCTGGTTTCAGCAGGTGTCCAGTCCATCAGCCCCTCTCCCCAAACATTGCAGGGGCTCAAGGACAGGGGGTGGGAGCAGGCCCCAAATAGCCGGACAGTGTCCTCTCCTCCTTCCTGCTTCACTCCTGCCCTTCAGAGGCTTTGTCTCTGAACATGTGTGAAACATCCCACTAGGCTGTTTCTATTTCACCACCACAATAAAGGAAACAAAACAAAGGATGTGAGAAGGGGGAAAGTCCACCCTATTTGCTTTACGTTAGAAGTTGCACAAATAAGTAACTAATAGGAAGTAATACAAAAAAGAAAATAAAGCTAAGCAATTTCATGTAAAATTGACTCAGGCAAGGAGAATTAAATAGAGAAATCTGCCTCAGTCTTTTGCCCTTACTCCTGAGGGACTACTTACTGCAAGTATAGCGAGAATGGCATTTTGGCCTACTGATAATAATTGGGGAAATAACAGGACACTGCCATTATAATGTATTTTTAACATTCCTTTACTGAAAGGCAAAACATGACTGTTTTTGTTGACTATACTCTGGTGCTAGGATAGCATATGGATTATCTATTTTCTCTATTTTGAATCATAAAAAATGCAGTTATTGCATACTGTAATTGTTGCACAATGCAATGCAGTTATTGTATAATGCAATGAGATTATTGCACCATGTGATGCAGTTTCATATGGCAATGCAGTGCAATTGCATGTTGCAAAACAATTATTGCATGATACATTTTCAGTGGTAATGGGTGCTGAGTTTAGCAGGAGTTATGCCTACTTAGGCCTATCCAAACTACAGAAATTACTCCATGCTCATTAAAAGCATGATTCACTATGTCCCTGGAGTATTTCACTTTCCTTAACCCAGGCTGTGGCCATCCTGAAATGGTGAATAGTACCAGATTTTTTTTTCACTACCCTAGACTGTAAAATGATCATTTCAAATTTCTACATAAGTGCTCAAGCTCCAAAGTACAGTTCACATATATATTATGTATTTTTTATGGTATTAATTAAGTGATTACTATGTGCCAGGCAATGTACTGGGGTGGATATAAGATAATCCTTAGAGAAGCAGCATGGCTCAGTGGAAAGAGCTCGGGCTTGGGAGTCAGAGGATATGGATTCTAATCCTGGCTGCCACTTTTCAGCTGTATGACTTTGGGCAAGTCATTTAACTTCTCTGTGCCTCAGTTACCTCATCTGTAAAATGAGGATTTAAAATGTGAGCCCCATGTGGGACAACCTGATTACCCTGTATCTACCCAGTGCTTAGAACAGTGCTTAGCACATAGTAAGCATTTAACAAATACCATAATTATTATTATTATAATCAGGTTGGAAGCAGTCAGTGTCCCATGTGAGGCCCAGATGAGGGAATTGAAGCACAGAGAAGTTAAGTAATTTCTTCAAGGTCACACAGCAAGAAGTGGTGGAGCTGGGGTTAGAACCCAGATCTTCCGACTCCAAGGCCAGTGCTCTTTCCACTAGACTATGTTGCTTCCTGATTCAATCAGTAATCAGTGGTATTTATTAAGTATTTATTATGTACAGAGCACTTTCTAAATGCTTTGCAGGGTACAATATGAGATAATTAGCAGACACATTCCCTGCCCATAATGAGCTATGAACACCAAACACTGCTTAGAAAACTCCTCCGCTAGATTGCAAGCTCCTTGAGGGCAGGGATTTTGTCTATCAACTCTATGATATTGTACTCTCCCAAATTAATGCAAGTTTCTGAGGATTAGGGGTGAATTAGAGGCTCTAAAAACCTCCTAGAGTTCACCACATGATGACCTATCCACTTTTGGAGAGTACTGATGGAAAACACCTTGGTTGTGGGAGGGGACTAGAAGTCATCTCGAGAACCCGACACTTTACAGTGTTTAATGAAAGAGTGAAGAAAAATGAGGATTTTCAATAGTGAGTAAGCAAGTGAGAGGAACTTGCTTAGTTCCCAACCCCAATCTCTTTGGGTTGTTCCTCCAGGAGAAGAGTACTGGTCGGGGTGGGGAGGCCATGGAGAAAAAGCTTTGGATCCCATGGGTTTCCTGATCCTGCTCACCTTTACAAAAAGGAAGGCGGGTCCTGGCTTCAGTGTGACATTCTCATTAGCCAGTTGGAACTCGAGATATTTCTCCATCCCTTGCTCCTCGAAGATTTTGTTCTCTTCCACCATATCAAAGAGGGCCCGGGAAGAGACAGCGATGGTGATGGCGTGTTTGGGTTTTGGCTGGTGGGAACAGATTGATTCATTCATTCATTCAAACAATTGTATTTATTGAGTGCTTACTATGTGCACAGCACTGTACTAAGCGCTTGGAAAGTTCAATTCAGCAGCAGAGACAATCCCTACCAAACAACGGGCTCATGGTCTAACAGATGGACCAGTTAGTGGGCGGAGGTAGTTTGGTGTGCTTGAACAGAGGTCAGGGAGAATGAGAAGGGAGGTGAGGACACGTACAACCTGACTGGGGTTGAGGGTAGGGGACGGAGTGTAAACCAAAGGATGGTGGAGAAGGATCCAGTTGTGGATGCAGCTATAGATTGACTTGGGGTGGGAGGGTGGTGGGGAACTGGACTATAAGCTCATCTCTAGACTGTAAGCTCATTGTGGGCAGGAAATGTGTCTGTTTATTGTTACATTGTCCTTTCCCAAATATTTAGTACAGTGCTCTGCACACAGTAGACTCTGAATAAATGTGATTGAAACGCATGGCGGTAGCAGATTTAGAGTGAGGCAGGCTGGGTGTAATGGGTGAGAAGAGAAGACAGGCTGAAGGCGGGGAAGGATTCAGATGCTAATGAGGGCAGACATGAGTTTGTGGGGGGAGTGGAATGGATAAGGGTGGAGGATTCAGACAGGAGGTGGGCAGGTTGAAGGTTAGGGGAGTGGGTTATGTAGAGGGGATAGGAAGACGGATAAGGGCGGAAAAGGATCCAGATGTGGGCAGGTGTGGAGGAAATCCTCTAGACTGTAAGCTTATCGTGGACCGGGAATGGGTCTACCAATTCTGTTATATAGTACTCAACCAGGCGCTTCGTCCACTGCTCTGCACATAATAAGTGATCAATTAATTCGATCGATCAATCGATAGATTAGGAAGGGGAAACCGACAAGAGTAGAAAATTCAGATCATGGGGAAGGCAATGGGAGGGGAGAATGGGAAACAGAGAGAGAATGAGAAGACAGGCTGGTGATGGAGAAGGATCCAGAGGTGGGTAGGTGATGGCGGAAATCCTCTAGACCCTCATCTTGTTGTAGACAGCGAACATGTCTTCCAACTTAGTTATAGAGTACTCTCCCAAGTGCTTAGTACAGTACTCTGCAAACAGTAAGAGCTCAACACTTTGACACTTGTCTACATGTTTTGTTTTGTTGTCTGTCTCCCCCTTCTAGACTATGAGCCCGTTGTTGGGTAGGGGCCATCTCTATATGTGGCCGACTTTTACTTCCCAAGCTCTTACTACAGTACACAGTAAGCGCTCAATAAATACGATTGAATGAAAATGAATGAATTAATACATTTGATTAATCGACTGATTAGGAATGGGAGACTGATGAGAATAGAGGATTCCGATTCCGGGGAGGAATGGGTCATGGAGAAGGGAGAGGGGACAAGAAGACAGGCAGAGGGTGGAGAAGGACCCAGAGGTGGATGCAGATACAGGCAGGGGCAGGAGGTGAAGAGAGAGGAACAGGCAAGGGAGTAGGATGGAGGCAGGATGGGTGAGGAGTGAGACGAGTGGAGAGGGGTTGTAGGGTTGGGCTGGGGGTGGACTTCTGGACTTACGGGCTTGGGCCTGACCAGACCGGGCATGTTTTCATAGATGCACTGGACCGCCATCCATTCGTCCATGTCTTCTGCATCCTCTGTGGTGGAGCCAGTGGGGGCGAGGGCCTGGGAGTCGGCGGGGTTGGCTGGGTCCACGGAGTCGGTGGGGTCCAGGCTGGGGAAGTCTGGGTGGCTGGAGTTCTCGAGTGCGATGCAGGGTGACTGTGGGGGTGACTGTGGGGGTGACTGCGAGGGAGTCTGAGGGGGCGACTGAGGGGGTGGTGAGGGTGGAGGTGACTGCGGTGAGGGCGGCGGGGGCGGCGGGGGCTGGAGTGGCCTCTTGGGCTCTGGCTGGGGTCTTCGGGGCCCACAGTGACGCCGGCTGGTGCCAGGGCTGCGGGTCAGCTGCGGGTGGAGAGACAGCATTAATGCCAGGCGGGGGGCACTCACTCATCGGCTCGTTCATTCGTTCATTCAATCATATTTATCAAGCACTTACTGCATGCAGAGCACTGGACTAAGCACCTGGGAGAGGACAATACATCCAGGGAATATGTCTATTTATTGTTGTACTTTCACAAGTGCTTAGTAAAGTGCTCTGCACACAGTAAGCACTCAATAAATAGTACTGGCCAACTGACCATCTCCACCTCCTCCCGGCTGGGTATGGCGCCAGGTGAGACAGGGTAGAATCTCCTTTCCCACTGGCCATCCATTGACTCTAGCCTGAAGACCAGCCACCCCCCCACCCCTCGGGCACTCCCAGCCCTTCACCACTATCTATAGCATGGCGAGAGGCTCCTAACTCCATTCCCGGGGGCAGGGGGCCCAGGGTTTAGTCTCCAAAGCACACAACCAACACTTATTCCTCCAGCAACCCCAGCAGAGTAAAGAACTTGACACACTCTCATCCTACATTTACATCTCTGGCCGTATATCGACTTTCCATCAGTAGAGCGTGTCGATCCCACCCATCTTGCCACTGACCCCTTGTCCACGTCCTGTCTCTGTCCTGGAATGCCCTCCCTCCAAAAAATCAGACAGACAATTACTCTCCCCGCCTTCAGGGCCTTACTGAAAGCACACCTCCTCCAAGAGGCCTTCCCAGACTAAAGCCCCCCCAGCCCCTGCCTTCTCCCATTCCTTTTGTGTCACCTTGATTTGCTCTCTTTGTTCTTCCCCCCTCCCAGGCTCACAGCACTTACGGGCATGTCTGTAAATCATTTACTTGTTTGTAATTCATTTGTAATCAATTTACTTTGTTGGTGTCTGATGTCTTTCTCCCTTGCCTCTAGACTGTAAGCTCATAGTGGGCCGGGAATGTATCTGTTTATTGTTGTATTGTACTCTCCCAAACGCCCAGTACACTGCTCTGCACACAATAAGCACTCAATAAATATGATTGAATGAATGAATGATTATGCTCGTGGGCGGAAACTGAGTGACGTAGACTAGTCCAGCTCTTGCACTGAAGAGCCTCTCCTTTGGTAGTTAGAATGAAAAAGGCTGGCCCAGGCTGCACAGACCAAAATGGAAACTGGCAACTAAAGTGGGAGGGAGAGCAAGAGGCTTGGCTAGTGAGGAGGTTGGTGGACTTGCAAAAACTCCCTTCAGGCTAGCAGTACCCTGTTCTTGCAGCTTCCTTTCTCCCTTTTCCTATTCCAGCTTTACCTTTGGGCTGCTGGTTGTGCACCTGAGCTCCGGCTCCTGAGATTTCCTTGTCATCATTGGACGGCTGCAGTGGTGGGTGACACATTCCTGCTGCTTTGTGGCTACGGTTGTCGGCTCTTGTCTTCTTCCCTACAGGGTGCAGAAGGGAGTCAACTTTACCATTTCCATCATCCCTCTTATGTTCCTTCTGCCTCTGGGCCAGAAGTTGCTGGTCTCAGAAAATTCAAAACCAAATGTGCCTTAGTGCAGGTCAGAGGGACCTGGTTTCTAATTACGGTTCTGCCGCATGTCTGCTGTTAGACCTTGGGTAAGTCACCTCACTGCTCTGTACCTCAGTTCCTCATCTGTAAAATGGGGATTAGGAGTGTGAGCCTCATATGGGATTGTGTCCAACATGATTAGTTTATATCTACCCCATTGTTTAGAACAGTGCTTGGCACATAGAAGAGCTTAACAAGTACCATAATTAGTTGTTATTATTGTTATTATTAAGGAAGAAGGCCCTGCCCAAGCCATACCCCACCCTCTGTAAACTCATTGTGGGCAGAGAAAGTGCCTGCTTATTGTTATACTGTACTCTCCCAAGTGCTTAGTACAGTGTTCTGCAAACAGTGGTTGCTCAGTTAATACAATTGACTGACTGACTGACTGACACTGTTTCTCTCTGCATGTCAACAGAGTCCTGTAACTGAGAGGAATGAGTGAAAATCAAAGATAAGGATTCCATCCAAGTTTTGAGGTGGCATCGCAGGGCTTCCCTAAGTAATGGAGTTTCAGCTAAGATTGCCAGTTGCCAAATCCTTGAAGCAGGTGGTAGTGGCAAGATGCACACATGCTACCTTGATCCAGGTTGCTATATCTGGGGTAGAGGATCAGTCAATTGTATATTTTCAATTCTTACCATGGCCAGTCCCTCTCAGAGACACACCTGGGGAGTTTCCAGTACTCTACCAGTCTTGGCTACAGGAGGGAGAGTCAACAGAGGCATACTCATTCCATTCCTGAGTGTGGCTCAGTGGAAAGAGCACAGGCTTTGGAGTCAGAGGTAATGGGTTCAAATCCTGGCTCTACCAATTGTCAGCTGTGTGACTTTAGGCAAGTCACTTAACTTCTCTTTGCCTCAGTTACCTCATCTGTAAAATGGGGATTAAGACTGTGAGCCCCATGTGGGACAACCTGATCACCATGTAACCTCCCCAGTGCTTAGAACAGTGATTTGCACATAGAAAGCACTTAATAATAAATGACATTCCTAGCTTAGCCAGTGTCTAGTGAGTGGAAGCCCAACTGCTACAAGTCAAAACTCACCTGTGCTGGGCAGCAGCAGTATAAGAAAGAGTCAAGGGAGGAGACTCAAGTTTGACTGTGTGGAAGAAGGCAATGGTAAACCACTTCCACATTTTGACCAAGAAAACTCTATGGATACAGTATCAAAATGATCGCAGATGGAGGTGGGACATTCTGGGAGAGAAATGTCCATGGAGTCGCTATGAGTTGGAGTTGGCTCGACAGCATAAGACAAGACAGTGTCCAGAGCCCTGAACTAAATTGTTGGGCGAGTATAATATCCCTGAGTTGGTAAACATGTTCCCTGCCCACAAGGAGAACTAGGAGCCATGACTTTCTACATCATGACCGAGGCGCTAACCACCACATCCCAGTGAAGAGGGTGGGAAGCCCAGTTCCTGTGAGAATGAGTGTGGGTAGCAAGGGAAGAGGAAGGGAGAATGGAAACTTGGTCCCACTGATTCATTCAATTGTGTTTATCGAATGCTTACTGTGTGCAGAGCACTGTAGTAAGCACTTATGGCCTCCCAGAATCCCTTTGCCTTCCCCAGATGCTGTTGGATCGGCTGTCCTAATGACAATTGGCCTAACTCCTCCCCTGCAGTTATCCAAGCTTTATCATCATCATCATCATCATCAATCGTATTTATTGAGCGCTTACTGTGTGCAGAGCACTGTACTAAGCTCTTGGGAAGTACAAGTTGGCAACATATAGAGACGGTCCCTACCCAACAGTGGGTTCACAGTCTAAAAGGGGGAGACAGAGAACAAAACCAAACATACTAACAAAATAAAATAAATAGAATAGATATGTACAAGTAAAATAAATAGAGTAATAAATATGTACAAACATATATACATATATACAGGTACTGTGGGGAAGGGAAGGAGGTAAGATGGGGGGATGGAGGGGGGGCGAGGGGGGAGAGGAAGGAAGGGGCTCAGTCTGGGAAGGCCTCCTGGAGGAGGTGAGCTCTCAGTAGGGCCTTGAATGGAGGAAGAGAGCTAGCTTGGCGGATGGGCAGAGGGAGGGCATTCCAGGCCCGGGGGATGACGTGGGCCGGGGGTCGATGGTCAACAAATAACATGGGGCCCACCAACATTTGCAGAAAATTGGGGAATGGACAAATTTACCATTCTTCTGGTCACTTGCCTAGACAACTGTTTTGAGCAAGACTTGTGGCCTAAAGTAGTGAATTAATCTGTTTTTCAAACACCTTTAATTTTCGGAGTACTTTTGTTTTTCCCATTTCACATCTTAGTATGCCCTTACAACCACTCTGTGAGTTAGGGGGAGTCTGGCACAGTTAACCCCATTTTACAGAGGAGACGACAGGCACATAAAAGTTACGTGACTTGCCCATGATCACATAACAGGCCAGTGACAGAGCAAGGACTAGAATCCATGTCCTGTGATTCTCATATGCATACCTTTGCCACTGGACATACTGTCAGGTGAAATTAAAGAGTGGAGAAAAGCCATAATGAGACTGATTTTTCCACTTGCCACTGAACTCTCATGAAGATAAAGCAAATTTATATATTATCCTAATGTACCCCTCCAGTGCCTACACTGAGGTGGGCAGAGATAATCCATCGATCGTGTCTATTGAGCGCTTTACTAAGCACTAGAGAGAGGACAATATAAAACAGTTGGTAGACATTTGTTACAGAGGTTAGGCATTGCGGTTGTGGGGGTCCTAGGGCTAATGTTGGGGTACTCAAACCACATATATGGAGAATATTGGGTGGAGCAGGAGAATGGGGTGAAGCAGGAAGTTCCTGTCAGTAACACAAAAGTCAGGTACCAGGAGGCAGTCAGTCAATCTTATTTATTCAGCGCTTACGGTGTGCAGAGCGCTGTATTGAGCTTTTGGTAGAATACGATAGTGCAGTAGAGCCACACAACAGTAAAAGGAACACAAAAGGAGGACAGACTCAGGGCACATCTGAGAAGGGACAGTAGGGCCTACAACCAAGAGCAGATCATCCCATCCCTACCAGAAAAGCAACTGACCTTGACAATAGTGAAGGGGGAGGGAAATGTTTCCCAGATAACCAGCCCAAGAAAGTTACACTAGCATACCTAGCTAGGACATTTTTCCAAGAATTATGCAGACTCTCAACCAAGAGGCTCCCAGAAATACATAGACACAACTCAGGAGCACCCTGGACCACCCAGATTGATGTCAGAGTTGAGGGCGGGCCACCTTCAGGGTGGAATAGGAAGGGGTAAGGAGTGTTGGAAGGGTAAAAAAGGCATTCAGGGGACAACGGTCAAGGCTCTGTGGATCAGAGTCCACTGGTCCCTAAACCACTGTAAAAGCAAGCCAGTAAACTGCATTGTTGTGGACCTCTCGACTTGTTCTCTCATTCTTGGATTGGTAATTATACTGGGACCAAGGATGAGTTCTTTCCTTTTTGGGAGTGTTTTCTTATAAGAACCTCTGTAAATTGCTGATGGGAGGCAGTTAGGGACAATAAATCAATCACATTTATTGAGCTCTTACTGTGCGCAAAGGACTGTACCAAGTTCTTGGGGGAGTACAGCGGAGTTCATAAACACATTTCCTGCCCACGACATGCTTACAGACAAGAGGGGGTGGGCTGGGCATTAATATAAATGAATAAATTATGGATGCCTAAATAAGTGCTATGGGGCTGAGGTTGGGGTAATTAAAGGTGCAAATCCAAGATGTGATTATAATAAGGTGGGGAGAGTGATGGTATGTCGGATATGCTCCCCACCCTTTTCCCCTCCCCACAGCACTTGTTTATATTTATACAGATTTATTATTCTATTTTACTAGTACATATTTACTTCTCTATTTATTTTGTTAATGATGTGCATATAGCTGAAAATCTATTTATTCTGACGGTTTTGCCTCCTGTCTACATGTTTTGTTCTGTTGTCTGTCTCTCCCTTCTAGACTGTGAGCCCATTGTTGGGTAGGGACCATCTCTATACATTGCCGACTTGTATTTCCCAAGCGCTTAGTACAGTGCTCTGCACACAGTAAGCGCTCAATAAATACAATTGAATGAATGAATGAATGAATGAATATGAAAGGGAGGAAATCCCAGGCCATAGGCAGGATGTGTGTGAGGGGTTCGTGGAGAGATAGATGAGATTTAATTAAAATGAGTAGGTTGACATTACAAGAGTGAAGTGAGCACTCTGGTTTGTAGTAGTAAATCAGCAAGATAAGGCAGGAGGGGGCAAAGTGATTTGAGTTACTTTAAAGCTATCAGTAGGGAGTTTCTGTTTGATGCGGAATTGGATGGGCAACCACTGGAGGTTCTTGACGAGTGGGGAAACATGGATTGAATGATTTTGTAGAGAAATGATTTGGGCAGCGGAGTGGAGTGTGTACTGGAGTCGGGGAGAGACAGGAAGCAGGGAGATCAGCAAGGAGGCTAATGTGGTAATCAAAGTAGGACAGGACAAGCGATGGATAAACATGGTAGCAGTTTGGGTGGATAGGAAAGGGTGGATTTTAGCGATTCTGAAAGTACAGAAGCAATGTCACCTTGAGAAAAAAACACATGCCTGGGAGTCAGAGGATCAGGGATTTAATCTCAGCTCTGCCATTTGTCTGCTGTCTGACCTTGGGCAAGTCACTTCAATTCTCTGTGCCTCTAGTACCTCACCTGTAAAATGGGGATTGAGACTGTGAGCCCCATGTGGGACAGGGACTGTGTCCAACCCAATCTGCTTGTATCCAACCCAGCGCTTAATACAGTACCTGGCACATAGTTAGTGTTTAACAAATACCAACATTATCTTCATTATTAATCCCAGTTCTGCCATTTCTCTGCAGTGTGACCTTGGGTAAATCATGTAACTTCTCTATGCCTCAGTTATATCTTCTGTAAAATGGGGATTAAGATTGTGAGCTCATGTGGGATTAACTGTTATCTATCCCAGAGTCTAGTACAATGGCTGGCACATAGTAAGTGCTAAACAAATACCATAAAAAAGTAGAACACAAGATTTGGTGATTTACTGAACATGTGGGTTGAATGAGAAATGAATTGAGGATGATGCCAAGGTTACAGTTTATGAGGCAGTGAGGAGGATGGTGCCAACTGCACTGATGAGAAAGTCAGGGGAAAGACAGACTTTGGGTGGGAAGATGAGGACTTCTGTTTTGGACATATTAAGTTTTAGGCCTGGGAGTCAGAAGGACCTGGGTTCTGATCCTGGCTCCGTCACATGTCTGCTGTATGACCTCAGGCAAGTCACTTAATTTCTCTGTACCTCAGTTACCTCATCCATAAAATGGGGATAAGAGTGTGAGCCCCATGTGGGACAGAGACTGTGTCCAACCTGATTAAGCTGTATCTACCCCAGTGCTTAGAACAGTACTTGGCACATAGTGAGAACTTAACAAATACCATCATAATTATTATCATTAGGTGCTGACAGGACATTAAAATAGAGTAGAGGAAATCTGAGACTGCAGAGGAGAAAGATACCTCCTCAGGTACCTTTTCAATGCTTAATATACCATTTTTTTTTAAGTTTTCTGTCGTATCCTACATTCACCACATAGGTTGAAGGAACAGCTATTGTCATCATCATTATCGTCGTTGTTGTTGTTAAGTGCTTACTATGTGTCAAGCACTGTTCTGAGCACTGGGGTAGATGCCAGTTAATCAGTTGGACACAGCTCCTGTCCCATATGGGCTTCTCCGTCTAAGTAGGAGGAGAAGAGACATTGAGTTCCCATGTTGCAGATGAGGAAACTGAAGCACAGAGAAGTTACAGCATTTATTATTTATCATCTCCAAAACTGGGATATAAGGCTAGGAGATGCTAGGAAAAGACAAGGAGCAGCATATCCAACCTCTTTTAAAACTCTGAGAGGATGCAAAAGTAAGCTGGGTGTTTGTTTTGTGAACAAAATGTTCACTCAGACTTTTGCCCCCCCCCAAATTTCTGTGGTCATGCCTCTTGCCTATAAACAATCCTGCCAGTCTCACGGGGCCAATTTACCAGTACATTCTGATTAATTCCAGCTCTCTCACTCTCTCTTGAGATTCTCCTCTCTGGTCCGGCATTCTCTCTTGGATAGCTCATCACCACCTCAAACTGAATATGACAAGAATGAGGTTGTTGTCTTCTTTCATCCCCTCTTATTTCTCCCTTGCTTTCTCCTGATTATGACCACTTTACCCATGACAAAATTTTACCCGTGTGCATATTTAGTGGAAAGAACATGGGCCTAGCAGTCAGAATGACCTGGGTTTTAATCCCGGCTCTGCCACTTATCTGCTGGGTGATCTTGGGCAAGTTTTCTAAGTTCTCTGTGCCTCTAGTTCTCCATTTGCAAAATGGGGAATTGACATCTGTTCTGCCTGCTACTTAGATGGTGAGCCCCATATGGGACCTGATTATCCTGTGCTTAGTGCAGTGCTCGGCATATAGTAAGTGCTTAACAAATTCCATTGTTATTATTACTACTACTACTTTGTATACTGACCTTTGTCAAACTCTTCAATTCCTCCTCACTGTTACAATAATGTTTTCTTTCTGTTGAAGCTTCCATGTGTTGATTAGTTTCTGCCTGATATATAATTCACATTGTTTTCTTTTAATAAAAAACACAAAGTGCTTTGGACAACATTATTCTTTGTACTCTACGTTCCAGAGAACCCCCCTACCCTCATACTCAGCAGTACTGGGATCTAAGCTGAAGCTGCCGAGAGTGGTCCTCAGGCAGTTTCTTTGACAGCTGGAAAATAGAGACCAGGCTTTATTCCTGAAATGTACCAAACAGTCCATACTTCATTCTGCTGCCCGGATGATTTTTCTACAAAAAAATGTTCTGGACACGTCACCCTGATCCTCAAGAAACTCCAGTAGTTGCCCATCCACCTCCCCATCAAACAAAAACTTCTCCCCATTGGCTTTAACTGCTTTGGCTTTAACTGCTTCCCGTCTTACCTCCTTCCCTTCCCCACAGCACCTGTATATATGTATTTATGCTTGTACATATTTATTACTCAATTCATTTATTTATTTTACTTGTACATATCTATTCTATTTATTTTATTTTGTTAATATGTTTGGTTTTGTTCTCTGTCTCCCCCTTCTAGACTGTGAGCCCACTGTTGGGTAGGGACCGTCTCTATATGTTGCCAACTTGTACTTCCCAAGTGCTTAGTACAGTGCACTGCACACAATAAGAGCTCAATAAATACAATTGATTGATTGATTGATTTAAAGCAGTCCACCACCTTGTACCCTCCTACCTCACCTTGTTTCTGTCCTATAACCCAGCCCGCACACTTTGATCCTCTGGTGTTAACCTACTCACCATGCCTCACTCTCATCTGTCTCGCCACCAACCCCAGGCCCACATCAATCAATCAATCAATCAATCGTATTTATTGAGCGCTTACTGTGTGCAGAGCACTGTACTATGTGCTTGGGAAGTACAAATTGGCAACATATAGAGACGGTCCCTACCCAACAGTGGGCTCACAGTCTAGAAGGGCCTCTGGCCTGGAATGCCCTCTCACCTCTAATCCGACAGACAACTACTCTCCCCCACTTCAAAGCCTTATTAAAGGCACATCTCCAAGAGGACTTCCCACAGTAAGCCCCACTTTTCCTCCTCTCCCTCTCCCTTCTGCGTTTCCCTGACTTGCTCCCTTCGTTCTTTCCCCCTCCCATCCCCAAAGCACATATGTACATATCTGCGAGTTTATTTATTTGTATTGATGCTTTTCTCCCCACCTCTAGACTGTTAACTCGTTGTGGGAAGGGAATGTCACTGTTTATTGTTGTATTGTACTTTTCCAAGAGCAGAGTACAGTGCTGTGCACACAGTAAGCGTGCAATTAATACAATTGAGTGAATGAACTGTAATCTAGGGGCAGGCCATCAAGTTCCAGTTGTTCTCAACTCTGTGGATTTGACAGTATTGATAGATGAACACTGCTTGAAGACCATAGAGAAGCAGCATGGCTTAGTGGAAAGAGCCTGGGCTTGGGAGTCCAAGGTCGTGGGTTCTAATACTGCTTCTGCCACTTGTCAGCTGTGTGACTTTGGGCAAGTCACTAATCAATCAATCAATCAATCAATCGTATTTATTGAGCGCTTACTGTGTGAAGAGCACTGTACTAAGCGCTTGGGAAGTACAAGTTGGCAACATATAGAGACAGTCCCTACCCAACAGTGGGCTCACAGTCTAAAAGGGGGAGACAGAGAACAAAACCAAACATACTAACAAAATAAAATAAATAGAATAGATATGTACAAGTAAAATAAATAAATAAATAAATAAATAGAGTAATAAATATGTACAAACATATATACATATATACAAGTGCTGTGGGGAAGGGAAGGAGGTAAGATGTGGGGATGGAGAGGGGAATGAGGGGGAGAGGAAGGAAGGGGCTCAGTCTGGGAAGGCCTCCTGGAGGAAGTGAGCTCTCAGTAGGGCCTTGAAGGCAGGAAGAGAGCTAGCGTGGCTGATGGGCAGAGGGAGGGCATTCCAGGCCCGGGGGATGATGTGGGCCAGGGGTCAATGGTGGGACAGGAGAGAACGAGGTACGGTGAGGAGATTAGAGGCGGAGGAGCGGAGGGTGCGGGCTGGGCTGGAGAAGGAGAGAAGGGAGGTGAGGTATGAGGGGGCGAGGTGATGGAGAGCCTTGAAGCCCAGGGTGAGGAGTTTCTGCCAGATGCGCAGATTGATTGGTAGCCATTGGAGATTTTTGAGGAGGGGAGTAACATGCCCAGAGCGTTTCTGGACAAAGACAATCCGGGCAGCAGCATGAAGTATGGATTGAAGTGGGGAGAGACATGAGGATGGGAGATCAGAGAGAAGGCTGATGCAGTAGTCCAGACGGGATAGGATGAGAGCTTGAACGAGTAAGCTCTACTTCACTACTTCTCTGGGTCTCAGTTCCCTCATCTGTAAAATGGGGATGAAGACTGGGAGCCCCACGTGGGACACCCTGATTACCTTGTATCTACCCCAGCGCTTAGAACAGTGCTTGGCACATAGTAAGCGCTTAACAAATGCCATCATTATCATCATCATCATGGTTCCAATTGCAAATTACAGTAGAGCAATAACCTTGTTCACATCTTTTCAGCCACTAAAGCCCAAGGTAAGACCACCCTTTCATTTACCCCAAATATTACTCTTCTACACTCTCTTTCCCCTCTTATTCATGAGAAATGGAAACTTCTCTGTCCATTAATGGTATTTCATGAGTACCTACCTCCCATGTCTTCAGTAAATGACACATACAAATCTGTTTGGCACTGGGATGACAATTTATGTATGATGAGTTGAGGCCCAGATCCAGATTTTTAGCTGCTAGAGATCTAATAATGGTGTTCAACTCATATGAGAACCAGCGTGGCCTAGTGGAAAGAGCCTGGGCCTGAGAGTCAAAGGACCTGAGTTCTAATCCTGACTGTCACATGTCTGCTGTATGACCCTGGGGAAGTCCCTTAACTTCTCTAGTCTCAGTTCACTCATCTGCAATATGAGGATTGGTAAAATGGTAAAAGAGCCACAAACATTGGGCAGAGTTTGACTTATAAACGGTTGTTGGAAAAATATAAAATAGCATTACTGTTAGGAGTAGCATAAAGATAAATCACGAGAAAGTGTTTATTTTCTAACTTTCTTGTCAATACAAAGAGGCAAGGCAAATAGAAAAAAAACCTAGTAATACCTTTTTCAGGAATTAATATAAAGATAATTTATTCTGTTCCTTATAGTAGTTTCAGCTCATGGATTATATAGTTACAGTGCAATCCAATGAGAATTTCCATACTTCTTTTTGTAATGAGAACCAAATGAAGATGTTCATGTCTCTTTTACCATTCAGACACCTCACATGCTCGTACTCACACACATTGCCAATAAAATTAAAGAAATTCATTGTTGATTTAGGTATTTCATAGCTATTATAGGAATGGTTTTCTTGTTTAGTGTCCTTACACCGAAAGTAATCATTCTAAAGGCTTACGTTCCTTTTCCTTCTTCTTCTGCTTTAGACAAATGTCTTGACTCATCTCCTTATTATGGGAGATGTTTGTGTTTAAATGGAGGTTTTCTTCTTCTTCCCAGGCACATTTTATAGCTTTTCTTTTGCTCAGCCTTGCAATGAAGTTGGAATGGTAAATTTATGACATCACTGATGGTACCATGGTAACGACAGACATATTCACAAGTCTCTTTTGGAGCAACACTTTTTCTTCAAACTTGAGTTAGGAGATATCATAATGCCTGCCTTCATTTTCAGGGACTTCATGAAGTCCAGACCTGTGAAAGTTAAGTGTTCAAAATGTTTACGATGCCAGTAGGTCTTCGTTTACTTCTTTTTCTTCAGCCAAATTTTTCATCTGTCACTTTCCATATTAAATCCCTTATGTAGATCTAAATTATGTAGATCTAAATTATGTAGATCTAAATTATCTTTTAGACTGTGAGCCCACTGTTGGGTAGGGACTGTCTCTATATGTTGCCAATTTGTACTTCCCAAGTGCTTAGTACAGTGCTCTGCACATAGTAAGTGCTCAATAAATATGATTGATTGATTGATTGATTGATTATGTGTCTGCTCTTATCCTGAACTGCCTCTCCATCTTATTGAGGTGCTTCATCTTTTATCACCCGCCCTGTATCTATCTATATCAAATTTCTTTCCAATCTAGAGAATACTGGGGAAAATCACTTCAAGATTTCATTTCCATGGTTCATTTTTTGAAAAAATGGAAAAATATGTATTTTTGTTTGTTCAAAAGAAGGAGCAGTGTGAATTTACTAGTGTTTACCCAGAATTTTGAAGTCCTCTGGCTTCCATCCCCTTCAGTCCACAGAACCCACCCTCTCAAAGGGTACTAGTGATCTCTTTCTTGCCAAATTCAAAGGCCTCTACTCCATTCAAATCCTCATCAACATTTCAGCTGCCTTTTGACCTGTCAACCAACCCCTTCTCCTGGAAATATTATCCATCTTCATCTTCACTGACACAGTCCTCTCCTGGTTCTCCTTCTGGCTTAGTGGAAGAGCACGGGCTTTGGAGTCAGAGGTCATGTGTTCTATCCCTGCTCCGCCACATATCAGCTATGTGACTTCGGGCAAATCACTTCACTTCTCTGTGCCTCAGTTACTGCATCTGTAAAATGGGGATTAATCAATCAATCAATCAATCGTATTTATTGGGCGCTTACTGTGTGCAGAGCACTGTACTAAGCGCTTGGGAAGTACAAGTTGGCAACATATAGAGACAGTCCCTACCCAACAGTGGGCTCACAGTCTAAAAGGGGGAGACAGAGAACAAAACCAAACATACTAACAAAATAAAATAAATAGAATAGATATATACAAGTAAAATAAATAGAGTAATAAATATGTACAAACATATTTGCATATATACAGGTGCTGTGGGGAAGGGAAGGAGGTAAGATGGGGGGATGGAGTCCCTACCCAACAGTGGGCTCACAGTCTAAAAGGGGGAGACAGAGAACAAAACCAAACATACTACCAAAATAAAATAAATAGAATAGATATGTACAAGTAAAATAAATAAATAGAGTAATAAATATGTAGAGACATATATACAGGTGCTGTGGGGAAGGGAAGGAGGTAAGATGGGGGGGGATGCAGTCCCTACCCAACAGTGGGCTCACAGTCTAAATGGGGGAGACAGAGAACAAAACCAAACATACTACCAAAATAAAATAAATAGAATAGATAGGTACAAGTAAAATAAATAGAGTAATAAATATGTACAGACATATATACAGGTGCTGTGGGGAAGGGAAGGAGGTAAGATGGGGGGGATGCAGTCCCTACCCAACAGTGGGCTCACAGTCTAAAAGGGGGAGAAAGAGAACAAAACCAAACATACTAACAAAATAAAATAAATAGAATAGATAGGTACAAGTAAAATAAATAGAGTAATAAATATGTACAGACATATATACAGGTGCTGTGGGGAAGGGAAGGAGGTAAGATGGGGGGGGGGGGGGGGATGCAGTCCCTACCCAACAGTGGGCTCACAGTCTAAATGGGGGAGACAGAGAACAAAACCAAACATACTACCAAAATAAATAAAATAAATAAATAAATAAAATAAAATAAATAGAATAGATATGTACAAGTAAAATAAATAAATAGAGTAATAAATATGTACAGACATATATACAGGTGCTGTGGGGAAGGGAAGGAGGTAAGATGGGGGGGATGCAGTCCCTACCCAACAGTGGGCTCACAGTCTAAAAGGGGGAGACAGAGAACAAAGCCAAACATACTACCAAAATAAAATAAATAGAATAGATAGGTACAAGTAAAATAGAGTCTCTGAGCCCCACGTGGGACAATCTGATTACCTTGTATCTACCCCAGTGCTTGGAACATAGTAAATGCTTAAGAAAATACCATCATGATTATTATCATTGTTATCTCTCCAGCTGTTCGTTCTCAGTCTCTTTTATGGGCTCCTCCTCTGCCTCCCACCCTGTAACTGTGGGGGTCCCTCAAGGTTCAGTTCTGGGTCCTCTTCCATTCTCCATCTACACCCATTCCCTTGGAGAAATCAATTGCTCCTATGGCTTCAATTACCACCTCTGTGTGGTTCATTCCCAAATTTACATCTCCAACCCTGATCTTTCTCCCTCTCTGTAGTCTCACATTTTCTTCCACTTTCAAGACATCTCTACTTGGATATCACAGAGTCACCTCAAACTTAACATGTATAAAACAGAACATTTTATCTTACTACCCAAACCCTGTCCTTCCTCTTACTTTCTCATCACTTATAGATGGCACCATCATCCTTTGTCTCACAAGCTAATAACCTTGACATTATCCTTGACACCTCTCTCTCATTCAACACATATATTCAATTCATCACTATATCCTATTGGATCAACCTTCACAACATTACTAAAATCTGCCCCTTCTTCTCTACCAAAACTGCTACCACATTAATCTAATCACTTATTCCGTCCTGCCTTGATTACTGTATCAGCCTCCTTGCTGACCTCCATGCCTCTGTATCTACCCACTCCAGTCCATATTTCACTCTGCTGCCCAGATTATTTTTCTACAAAAATATTCAGGCCATGTTTCCTGACTTCTCAAGAACTGCCAGTGGTGCCCACTCCTCATCTGCATCAAAAAACCCCCTCCTTACCATCGGCTTTAGAAGACTCAATCCCCTTGCCCCCTCTTACCTTACCTCCCCACATATTTAGCTCCTCTAATGTCAACATTCTCACTGTACGTTAATCTCATCTATTTTACCGCTGACCTCACCCAAGTCCTGCCTCTGGCATAGAACACCCTCCCCCTTCCTATCCAACAGACAATTACTCTCCCCATCTTCAAAGCCTTATTTAAAGGAGGCTATCCCTAAGTCCTCCTTTCCTCTGCTCCCATTCCCTTCTGTGCCGCCTTGACTTGCTCCTCTTATTCATGCCCCCTTCCAGCACCACAGCACTTTTGTACACATCTTTAAAATATTTATTTATATTAACATCTGTCTCCAACTCTAGACTGCAAGCTCCCTATGACCAGGGAATGTGCCTGCTATATTATTATATTGTATGCTCCCAAATGCTTAGTACAGTGCTCTGTACACAGTAAGCACCCAATAAATATGATTGACTGACTGAAGGACTAAATAGAAGCTGTTTGAAAATGTAAGAAGATTATCTTAAGCTCACCAGGACAGTGAACTATAGTCTGCAACAGAATACTCGCATTAGAGTGTAATTTCTTAGAGGGTAGGGGCCCTGCATTTTATCTAATTGTATTCTTCCAAGCACTTAACATGATGCCCAGTGCAGTGATTTACACATAGTAGGTGATCAATAAACACTATTCATTGGTTGCCCTTTTGTTCTCTTTAAGCAATTTTTTTTTTTTTGCATAGAGGTTAGATAGTCAAAAGTAAGGTTATGAAGTAAGTCCTGTTAGTGGCTTCACTGAGCATTTAGCTATCCTGGTTCTTGAGAAGCAGGCAAATGCCCAATCACTACCACTGATTGATCGTGGTTGAGCTCCTAAGCGCTACTGGCAGACATCCAGCTTTCAGGCCACCTTCAGCCATCTCAGACATACTCTAACACTGCCCTCTCCTCAGCCCAGCCACGAGACTTCTCCTTATTGGCTCACTTGTCCATTTGCCTAACTCTTAAATTCAACCCCTGTGCCCTTCCCTGCCCCATTTCTTACCCAGGAAGATGTTGCCATCTATTTCCTCAACAAAATTGAAAGCTTCAGAGGTGAACTCCTTAAAATCTCCCCCTCACCCCTCCAGTCCCACCCCCTTCCTACTTCCTCAGACTCCCTCACCTTTCCCAGTCCTCCCTCAAGAGATCTCCTGCCTCCTTTCAAAAGCTACCCTTTTACCTGCACCTCCAACCTTATCCCTTCGTACTGATTGATTGATTGATAGATTCAATCCAATCAAGATGAGGTCTGCCTTTGAAAGGGGTTTCACAGGGATTGTCTCTTTTTGTTGCTGAATTGTTCTTCCCAAGTGCTTAGTACAGTGCTCTGCCCAAAGTAAACACTCAGAAAAGTAATGAGGATATGAGAGATCAGTCAGAAGGGTCACAGTAAGCACTCATAGAGAAGCAGCATGGCTCAGTGGAAAGAGCACAGGCTTGGGAGTCAGAGGTCATGGGTTCTAATCCCGGCTCCACCACATGTCTGCTGTGTGACCTTGGGCAAGTCACTTAACTTCTCTGAGCCTCATTTACCTCATCTGTAAAATGTGAGCCCCACATGGGACAAGCTGATCACCTTGTATCCCCCCCCCAGCACTTAGAACAGTGCTTCACACATAGTAAGCGCTTAACAAATGCCATCATTATTATTATTATTATTATTAATAAATACAATTGAATGAATGAATGAATGAATGAATGAATGAACTGCACGGATATGTTTGATGTCACGATTGTCATGGATTGTCATGAGAAGCAGCATGGCTCAGTGGAAAGAGCACGGGCTTTGGAGTCAGAGGCCATGGGTTCAAATCCCGGCTCCTCCAATTGTCAGTTGTGTGACTTTGGGCAAGTCACTTAACTTCTCTGTGCCTCAGTTACCTCATCTGTAAAATGGGGATTAAGACTGTGAGCCCCCCAGTGGGACAACCTGATCACCTTGTAACCTCCCCAGCACTTAGAACAGTGCTTTGCACATAGTAATCACTTAATAAATGCTATTATTATTATTATTAAATTGCTAGTTTGGTGCCTTTGTATGCACGGTGTTATTGGATCTTTGGGTCCCCACATTAGCATTTATAGTCACAGGTGAACTTCACCATCTGAAAGTTATTTTTCTATGCTCAGATAACTGTGACACTTAGCTCAGAACCAAAATCTGACCTGAGGAATTCTCAGCACCCATGTATATCTATACAAAAACAGACATACATACATACTTACTAAATTGTTCATGCAAATATTTATTTTGCTTACTGTGTTTATGAATACATTTTGCATCTCCTCCATTACAGTGTGAGTTCCTTGTGCATAGAGAATGTGTCACTTGCCCACGTCTCCCTTCAAGACTGAAACTCAGACCCCTTTCATATCTGGCAGAGCACCTCTCTCCTCATATTCAAGCTCATCAAAAATCACATCTCCTCCAAGAGACCCTTCTGACTGATCTCTCATATCCTCATCTGATTCTCCCTCCCTTCTACATCAGTATGGACTTGGGGGTGCACTCTTTGAGCACTCTGACATTCACACCACCCCCAGCCCCACAGCACTTATGTATAAGTCCTTATACCCTGTGTATTTTCCCCATCTGTAATTATTTTAACGTCTTTCCTCCCACTAGACTATAAGCTCCTTGAGGCGGGGCATCTTGTCCACCATCTTTCCCAAGCAGTTAGTACAGTGCTCTGTACTCAATAATTGCTCAATAAATGACACTGATTGATTGATTGAGGGAAGAAGATTGGCACCTTTTCCTTATCCTCCCCCTGTCTTTGGAGTCCCTCCTCCTCCAAATATGCCAGACCACCACTCCCCCCATCTTCAAAGCATTTTTAAGATCACATCTCCTCCAAAAGGCCTTCCCAGATTAAGCCCTCTTTTCCCTGGCTCCCTCTCCCTTCCGTATCATCTATGCACTCATATCTGTACCCTTTGGGCACTTGCTATTCACCCCACTCTCAGCCACATGGACTTCTGTACAAAACTATGAATTATTTATTTATATTGATATCTTTCTCCTCCTCTAGACTGTAAGCTCACTGTGGGCAAGGAACATATCTACCAATTCTGTTGCATTGTAATAGTAAGAATAATAATGGCATTTGTTAAATACTTACTATGTGCGAAGCACTGTTCCAAGCGCTGGGGAGGGTACAAGGTGATCTCATTGTCCCACGTGGGGCTCACAGTCTTAATCCCCGTTTTACAGATTAGGTAACTGAGGCTCAGAGAAGTTAAGTGACTTGCCCAAGGTTACACAGCAGACATGTTGGGGAGCTGGGATTAGAACCCATGACCTCTGACTCCCAAGCCGGTGCTCTTTCCACTGAGCCACGCTCCAAGTTCTTAGTAGAGTGCTCTACACACATTAAGCACTTAAAAATCTCCAGTGGCTACCAGTCAACATATGTATCAGGCAAAAACTCCTCACCCTCGGCTTCAAGGCTGTCCATCACCTCGCCCCCTCCTACCTCACCTCCCTTCTCTCCTTCTACAGCCCAACCCACACCTTCTGGTCCTCCGCCGCTCATCTCCTCACTATGCCTCGTTCTCGCCTGTCCCGCCATCGACCCCCGGCCCACGTCATCCCCCTGGCCTGGAATGGCCTCCCTCCGCCTATCCGCCAAGCTAGCTCTCTTCCTCCCTTCGAGGCCCTACTGAGAGCTCACCTCCTCCAGAAGGCCTTCCCAGACTGAGCCCCCTCCTTCCTCTCCCCCTCGTCCCCCTCTCCATCCCCCACATCTTACCTCCTTCCCTTCCCCACAGCACCTGTATATATGTATATATGTTTGTACATATTTATTACTCTATTTATTTATTTATTTTACCTGTACATATCTATTCTATTTATTTTATTTTGTTAGTATGTTTGGTTTTGTTCTCTGTCTCCCCCTTTTAGACTGTGAGCCCACTGTTGGGTAGGGACTGTCTCTATATGTTGCCAATTTGTACTTCCCAAGCGCTTAGTACAGTGCTCTGCACACAGTAAGCACTCAATAAATAGGAGTGAATGAATGAATGAATAATTACTGTTGATTGATTGATTAATGCATAGTGAAAAAATCACCACGCTGAAACCCAGAGGACCTGACTTCTAATTCCAGCTCTGCTACTTGCCTGCTATGTGACCTTGGGCAAGGCATTTTACTTCTCTGTGCCTCAGTTCCCTCATCCATAAAATGGGGACAGGGACTGTGTCCACCTTGATTTGCTTGTATCCATTCCAGCTCTTATTTACAGTGTCTGACACTTAGTAAGTGCTTAACAAATACCACATATCATCATTATTATTACTTTAATAATAATGACTTCTCTGTGCCTCAGTTTCCTCAACAGTGAAATGGGGATTCAATACTTGTGCTCCCTCCTACTTAGACTATGAACCCCATGGGGTACATATCTATTCTATTTATTTGATTTTGTTAGTATGTTTGGTTTTGTTCTCTGTCTCCCCCTTTTAGACTGTGAGTCCACTGTTGGGTAGGGACTGTCTCTATATGTTGCCAACTTGTACTTCCCAAGCGCTTAGTACAGTGCTCTGCACACAGTAAGCACTCAATAAATACGATTGATGATGATGATGATGGGGTACAGGGACTGGGTTTGGCCTGATTAACTTGTACCTATTCCAGCGCTCATAACAGTGGTTGAGACATAGTAAGCACATAACAAATACCCTAATTTTTACTGGGATGAAATGGCTTGTACTTTGAAAGCACTTACAGTAGTGCCTTGCACCCAGTGGCCACCCAATAAATCTAGACTACTCAGTACTGGTATTGATGGATCCATAAGGGGATAAATAGTGGGATAGTGAGAAGCAGCGTGGCTCAGTGGAAAGAGCATGGGCTTTGGAGTCAGAGGTCATGGGTTCAAATCCCGGCTCCATCAATTGTCTGACTTTGGGCAAGTCACTTCACTTCTCTGTGCCTCAGTTACCTCATCAGTAAAATGGGGATTAAGACTTTGAGCCCCCAGTGGGTCAACCTGATCACTTTCTAACCTCCCCAGTGCTTAGAACAGTGCTTTGCATATAGTAAGCACTTAATACATGCCATTACTATTATTATAGTGAAGAAACAACGAAGTTTAGAGCAGCACTAGAAAATGAAGATTTGCCACAGTTTCAAGGTTAAATCAAAGTGAGACTAACTCACAGTACTAGTAAGTGATGTGACTTGAAGTAAGTGGTTAACAAATAACATCATCATCATCATCATCATCATCAATGCTATCACAATCACAATGTCATGTTATTGAGGTATTACCACTTACATTCTCCCAATTCACAGGAAATTGATTTTGATAATGGAATTACATTGTCAGTTCTAATTGCGGGTGAAATAAAAAGAGGTACACTTCAAGGGGCCACTCTTGCTCACCACAAAGGACACATGCACACACACACACACATACATTCAGGGAATGTGTCATTACATTGTTATATTGTACTCTCTAAAGCTCTTAGTGCAGAGTTCTGCACATAGAAAGTGCTCAATAAATATGATTGACTACAAAATACACCATAATCCATGATTACAGAAAAACCAAAATGCACAGATACCATCAGCATTTAGCAAAGCACCTTTGACTCCCTGTCACTATTTCTGAAAGGAATATATCCACTGTCTTGATGACTATGTCTATCTTATTGTGACAAGCCCAGCTAGATGCAGGATTTCCTCTAGACTATGAGCTCATTGTGGTCAGGAATGTATCTATTTGCTGTTATATTGTACTCTCCTAACCCCTTTGTAAAGTGCTTTGCACACAGTAAACACTCAATGAATATGATTAAAAGAATGAATGATTCATCGTCTCCAGTTTCTTGATGCAGTTCTGACTGCAGATTATTCTGTAGACTATTTTTCTGTAACAATTTACAGCCATGGGATACAGAACCTTTCTCTTTTTTCAGAGCAAAAATAAAACAGGAAAATTTTACACAAGAGCAAGCTGTGGGACAGGGATCAATCAAAGTGAGGTGAGGATGTGGTCTGCCCCTCATAATTGTTCTGGTCTACCTGGATCCTCTATTGCTGCCTTTGATCTATATGCTGCAGAGCTGACTCAGTATGAGAAGAGTTTGTTTGACCCTCATTAATCCCAAATTTGTTGGGTCTCACGACACAATTTTAGTTTCCACTTTTTATGGCAAAGACGCTTCTAGGAAATTAAGGTTCTTCTGATGAAGCCAGCCTGTTTAGGCTTGTCCGGCCACATGATTGAAGAAACTGACTAATCTCAAGTGTGTGTCCTTGGAATGGCTGACTGTTATACTGTGGTGAGTTTTCATTATGGTTTTGCAAGAATGTAGCCCTAATGTTACAGGGGAAGTTGATGTACTTAGAAAGCATTTGAGGGCTACATCTATCCATTAAACATTTGCCTTACTCTTACCTGAGCAGAAGCCTTAGAATTGAATATGGGACAGAGATTGTGTCCAATCTTATTACCATGTATCTGTTCCAGTGCTTAGTATAGGGTTTGGCACATAGTAAATACTTAATAAATTCCACAATTATTACTATCAACCCACTGAAGCAATTTTACCATAAGCATAAAAATTCAAGTCTATATTAAAATCACAAAACAGTAATCACAGCACCTCATTGTTATATGGCACATGTATTTCCAAAGTAATTTTATCCTCACTTTGTTTCTGTGAAGTACGAAGACACAGCTATTAGTCCCCATTTTACAGATGAGAAAACTGGCCCAGGGAGGTTAAATGAGTTGCCTGGGGTCACACAGCAAGATGGTAGCAGAGTTGGGACTAGAACCTTAGTACAGTGCTTAGTACTGTGCTCTGCACATAGTAAGCGCTCAATAAATACGATTGAATGAATGAATGAATGAATGAATGAACCTGGCTTAATACAGTGCTCATCACACATTAAACACTCAATAAATGCCACTGATTGATCTCCATGCTCTTCCACTTGATCACGCTGCCTTCCATCTTGAGATAACTTGGTGAATGTGTCAGGGTATTTCCTCTATTTCAAATCCTGGATTGCTCACAGGAATTATTAATTAGCGTACATGACAGGGACAAATTGATCATTTCGGTGTGACCTCGGGGAAGTCACAACGTTTCTGTGCCTCAGTTTTCTTATCTGTAAAATAAGGATTAAATACCTGTTTATTCATTCATTCAATCATATTTATTCATCATCATCATCAATCGTATTTATTGAGCACTTACTATGTGCAGAGCACTGTACAAAGCGCTTGGGAAGTACAAGTTGGCAACATATACAGATGGTCCCTACTCAACAGCGGGCTCACAGACTAGAAGGGGAGACAGACAACAAAACAAAACATATTAACAAAATAAAATGAATAGTAAATATGTACAAGTAAAATAAATAGAGAAATGAATCTGTACAAACATATATACAGGTGCTGTGGGGAGGAGAAGGATGTAGGGCGGGGGGGGAGGGGGAGAGGAAGGAAGGGGCTCAGTGTGGGAAGGCCTCCTGGAGGAGGTGAGCTCTCAGTAGGGCTTTGAAGGGAGGAAGAGAGCTAGCTTGGTGGATGGGCAGAGGGAGGGCATCCCAGACCAGGGGGAGGACGTGGGCCGGGGGTCAACGGCAGGACAGGTGAGAATGAGGCATAGTGAGGAGGCTAGCGGCAGAGGAGCGGAGGGTGCGGGCTGGGCTGTAGAAGGAGAGAAGGGAGGTGAGGTAGGAGGGGGAGAGGTGATGGAAAGCCTTGAAGCCGAGAGTGAGGTGTTTTTGCCTGATGCACAGGTTGATTGGTAGCCACTGGAGATTTTTGAGGAGGGGAGTAACATGCCCAGAGCGTTTTTGCACAAAGATGATCTGGGCAGCAGTGTGAAGTATAGAGTAAAGTGGGGAGAGACAGGAGGATGGGAGATCAGAGAGGAGGCTGATGCAGTAATCCAGTCAGGATAGGATGAGAGATTGAACCAGTAGGGTAGCGGTTTGGATGGAGAGGAAAGGGTGGATCTTGGCGATGTTGCGGAGGTGAGAGCGACAGTTTTTGGTGATGGATTGGACGTGAAGGGTGAACGAGAGAGCAGAGTCGAGGATGACACCAAGGTTGCGGGTTTATGAGACGGGAAGGATGGTAGTGCCGTCAACAGTGATGGGAAAGTCAGGGAGAGGGCAGGGTTTGGGAGGGAAGATAAGGAGTTCAGTCTTTAGACTGTGAGCCCAAGTGAAGCAAGGACTATGTTTGACCTTATTATCTTGTATCTACCTCAGTGCTTAGTACAGTGCATGACATGTAGTAAGCATTTAACACATCACAATTATTATAGAGCAAGTTTTTTTATCCTCAAATTAAGTCAATACATCAATCAGTATTTACTGAGTGCTTATTCTGTGTTGAACACTGTGTCGAATACTACGTTTTTTTAGGAAAGAATGCTAATAATAATGATAATAATTATAAGTTAAGTGCTCATTATGTGCCAAGCACCGTGCTAAGCATTGGGGTTAATAATAATAATGATATTTGTTAAGCGCTTACTCTGTGCCAAGCACTGTTTTACTTCTAGACTGTGAGCCCACTGTTGGGTAGGGGCCGTCTCTATATGTTGCCAACTTGTACTTCCCAAGCACTTAGTACAGTGCTCTGCACACAGTAAGTGCTCAATAAATACGATTGAATGAATTGAA
Source organism: Tachyglossus aculeatus (assembly GCF_015852505.1). Classification (NCBI taxonomy): domain Eukaryota; kingdom Metazoa; phylum Chordata; class Mammalia; order Monotremata; family Tachyglossidae; genus Tachyglossus; species Tachyglossus aculeatus. The sequence goes on along the minus strand of NC_052066.1, from coordinate 111,043,083 downwards.
TGAATACAAGGTAATCAGGTTGGACGACAGTTCCTGTCCCACGTGGGACTTACAGCCTTAATCTCTATTTTACAGATGAAGTAATTGAGGCCCAGAGAAGTTAAGTGACTTTCCCATGGTCACACAGAAGACAAGTGGCAGAGACGGGATTAGAACCCACATCGTCTGACTTCCAAGTCTGTGCTCTCTCCACTAGGCCACACTGCACAAGTTAATCAGGTCGGACACAGTCCTTGCTGAACTGTCTAAGTAGGAGGGAGAACAGGAATGAAATCTGCATTTTACTGGTGATGAAATTGAGGAACAGAGAAGTTAAGTGACTCACCCAAGATTACAGAGTGGGTAAGAGATAAGAGCCGGGACTAGAACTTTGGTCCTCTAACTGAACCCACGTCCTCTGACTCTTAAGCCTGTGCTCTTTGCACACTATCCCTGCCTTCTAGGAGCTTAAAATCTATTAGAAGATACAGACATTGAAATAAATTACAGGTAGGGAAAAAAAACAGTATAAAGTTATGTACGTAAAATACATTTAAAATTAAAAGAATGAATAAAACACAGGAAACGTAATTCCTAACTCACACTAATCATTCATTCAAGGCAGTATTTTGTCTTTGGGAATAGCAACAGGAGGCTTAGAGGAACTGTTCAACATAATATCCATTCATTCTAATGTTCAGAAGTATACGACTAGATTTTATAATCCTTGAGGGCAGGGATAGTATTCGCCATTGTATTGTAATAATAATAATTCCGGTATTTGTTAAGTGCTTACTACGTGTCAAGCACTGTTCTAAGCACTGGGGTAGTTACAGGATAATTAAGTTAAAAAAAGTCCAGGTCTCTCATGAGGTTCACAATCTTGAGCCCCATTTTACAGATGAGGTAACTGAGGCACAGAGAAGTTAAGTAATTTGTACTCTCCTAAGTGCCTGGTTAAGTGCACCACACACAGTGCTCAATAAAAGGTATAGATTGATTGATTGTCATTAACAAATACTTTTTTAAAAAACAAAAAAACAAAGCTAGGGTGCCACTAAGCTTCAAACCTTCCCACTAATTACACAATCCAGACTGTTTGCTCATTAATTTATTCATTCATTCATTCATTCAATCATATTTATTGAGCGCTTACTGTGTGCAGAGCACTGTACTAAGCGCTTGGGAAGTACAAGTTGGCAACATATAGAGACAGTCCCTACCCAACAGTGGGCTCACAGTCTAGAAGGGGGAGACAGAGAACAAAGCAAAACATATTAACAAAATAAAATAAATTGAATAAATATGTACAAATAAAATAGAGTAATAAATATGTACAAACATATATACATATATACAGGTGCTGTGGGAAGGGGAAGGAGGTAAGGCGGGGGGGAGGCGGAGGAGGGGGAGAGGACGGAGGGGGCTCAGTCTGGGAAGGCCTCCTGGAGGAGGTGAGCTCTAAGTAGGGCCCTGAAGGGAGGAAGAGGGAGATATTTATGCAAATATCTCCTTTCTTTATGGTATTTAATAAGTTACTATGTGCTAGGCACTCTATTAAGTGCTGGGGAAGATATAAGATAATTGGGTTGGACACAGTCCATGTCCTATATGGGGCTCACAGTCTTAATCCCCATTTTACCGATGAGGTAACTGAGGCATAGAGTAGTGAAGCAACTTGTCCAAGCTCACACAGCAGACAAGTTGCGGAGGTAGAATTAGAAACCATGACCTTCTGACTTGAAAACCCACACTATCCAGTGTATGTGTGTATGTGTGTGTGAGAACTCAATTCACCACTTAGATGTATTTTTATGTTTGTCTCCTCTATTAGAGTGTAAACGTCTTTCCTTTCTCTCCCCCTCATCATCCCCCCATCTTACCTCCTTCCCCACAGCACCTGTATATATGTATATATGTTTGTATGTATTTATTACTCTATTTATTTTACTTGTACATATCCTTTTTATTTTATTTTGTTAGTATGTTTGGTTTTGTTCTCTGTCTCCCTCTTCTAGACTGTGAGCCCACTGTTGGGCAGGGACTGTCTCTATATGTTGCCAACTTGTACTTTCCAAGCGCTTAGTACAGTGCTCTGCACACAGTAAGCACTCAATAAATATGATTGATTGATTATGTACAGAGAATGTGTCACTCCCTTCTGAAAACTTCTCAAGAGACTAATAGAGTGCACTGCACCAAGCATTTAATCAACCTCATAAATAATGACAGTACTACCTAACACCTAAACCTGATTCCTTTCACTTGGATGACGGGACTGAACACACTGCTACCTTCTTGCCCTCTCCTCCTCCCCCTGTTCCCTGCGCATTAGTCTGCTTGCCCGATAACCTCTCACTGTTCAATCAGGATAGTGCCTGGGAAGGATGATAAAGGCTCAGACAACACGTGAAGACTCACGGCTTCCCTCGACCCCTAGTCGGCTGATATAAATACTCCACTCTGTCATGGAATCAATCAATCTTTGGCAGAATGAAAACTTGTTCAGCTGCCAGGAGAGAAGCAGTGGATTTAGCTGGCCAGGTGTGATTGTCCAAAATGGTTCCAGAGAAACAAATTTGTGTCTGGCTCTAAGGGATAAAAGTGTTGGGCCCGCAATGTTGTCACTGCATGCACCCATAGAAACACAGTAGCACCCCTCATGTATTGGATTGTACAATATAACAAAGCTTCCACTACCTCCAGGAAGCAGAGCAACTCTGGGATGTTCAGAAGTTGGGAAGCAGCGTGGCCCAGTAGATAAAGTACAGGCCTAGGAGCCAGTGGACCTGTGTTCTAATGCTGTCTCTGCTACTTGCCTGCTGTGAGACCTTGGGCAAGTCACTTAATTTTGCTGTGTCTCAGTTTCCTCAACTGAAATATAAGGATTAAGTGCCTGTTCTCCCTAACACTTAGACTGGGAGCCCCATGTGGGCTAGGGACTGCATCCAGTCTGAATGACTTGTATCTCCTCAAAAATCTCCAGTGGCTGCCAATCAACCTACACATCAGGCAGAAACTCCTCACCCTCGGCTTCAAGGCTGTCCATCACCTCATCCCCTCCTACCACACCTCCCTTCTCTCCTTCTCCAGCCCAGCCCGCACCCTCCGCTCCTCTGCTGCTAATCTCCTCACCGTGCCTCATTCTCGCCTGTCCCACCATCGATCCCCGGCCCACCTCATCCCCCTGGCCTGGAATGCCCTCCCTCCACACATCCGCCAAGCTAGCTCTCTTCCTCCCTTCAAGGCCCTATTGAGAGCTCACCTCCTTCAGGAGTCCTTCCCAGACTGAGCCCCCTCCCTCCTCTCCCCTTCCTCCCCCTCTCCATCCCCCCTGCCTTACCTCCTTCCCTTCCCCACAGCACCTGTATATTTGTATATATGTTTGCACGTATTTATTACTCTATTTTACTTGTACATATTTATTCTATTTATTTTATTTTGTTAATATGTTTTGTTTTGTTCTCTGTCTCCCCCTTCTAGACTGTGAGCCCACCGTTGGGTAGGGACTGTCTCTATATGTTGCCAACTTGTACTTCCCAAGCACTTAGTACAGTGCTCTGCACACAGTAAGTGCTCAATAAATACCACTGAATAAATGAAGTATCTACCCCAATGCTTAGAAAAGCATTGGATGCATAGTAAATGCTTAACAAATACTATAGAGAAAAAAGATTGAAGAGCTAGCACCAACAATTACATAATTTAAAATTTATAATGACTGTAAATGTATACTTTGGTACTGTGTAATAATAACAATACTAGTAATAATAATATTTGTGAAGTGCTTATTACATGCCAAGCACTATTCTAAGCACTGGGGTAGATACAAGGTAATCAGGTTGGACACAGTCCCTATCCCACATGGGGCTCACAGTCTTAATCTCCATTTTACAGCTGAGGTAACTGAGACCCAGAGAAGTGAAGTGACTTGCCCAAGGTCACCCAGCAGACAAGTGGTGGATCCAGGATGAGAAGCCATGACCTTATAACTCCCAGGCCCATGATATAATCACTACTGATCTATACTATGGCCATAATTACTAGTGTCAGTTCCAATGCATAGCCAGTTAGAACCAAGTTCATTCCCAAAAGTCATGCATGAGTCTGAGATGCTTACAAATTAAAAATAAAGATTATTATTGTTACTTTCTTAAATCTGAAATGGCAACTCCAGAGGTCCTAGAGTTTTGAACTGCCAAAACCAAAGATGTGAACCATCGAGCCCGGAGGTGGGAGGTTGCTCATACAGCTTGGCATATTCACCTACTTAATGATGGCATTTATTAAGGACTTACTATGTGAAAAGCACTGTTCTAAGCCCTGGGGAGGTTACAAGGTGATCAGGTTGTCCCACGGGGGGGCTTACAGTCTTAATCCCCATTTTACAGATGAGGTAACTGAGGCACAGAGAAGTTAAGTGACTTGCCCAAAGTCACACAGATGACAACTGGCAGAGCTGAGATTTTAACCCATGACTTCTGACTCCAAAGCCCGGGCTCTTTCCACTGAGCCACACTGCATCCTGACATATTCCAGCTTCTAACTGTTGTACCTTTTTCTTCCTCCTGTTCCTGCCATTTATATCTAACTAGCTCTTCCCATTATATTGTAAACACTACTTGAAGGTAGAGACCATTTATTTTGCTTCAGGAATATCCTCTCATTTGCTTAGTACAGGGTACTCCAAACAGTAAGCCCTTGATAAAAATCCCAAATGGTCAGGATGAGGGGACACATAGTTAATTAATTAATTAATGATGGTATTTGTTAAGTGTTTACTATGTGCCAAGCACTGTTCTAAGCACTGGGGTGGATACAAGGATATCAGGTTGTCCCACATGGAGCTCCTAGTCTTAATCCCCATTTTACAAATGAGGTAACTGAGGCCCAGAGAAGTTAAGTGACTTGCCCAGGGTCACACAGAAGACAAGCAGCACGGCTGGGATTAGAACCCACAACCTCTGACTCCCAAGCCCATGCTATTGCAATAGGCCACACTGCTTCTGTAATCTCAAACTGTAAGCTCGTTGTGGGCAGGGAACACATCTACCAACTCTGTGGTAGTTTCTCTCCCCAGTGCTTAGTAACGTGCGCTGCACACAGAGTAAGCACTCAGTAAATACTATCAATTGTATATTAATAACATTGATTAATGGAGTCAGTGCGTAGCAAATTCAAAAACAAATGAAAGAGAACACTTCTTCACATGGGGTAACAAGCGTATGAAATTGAATTAACAAATCGATCCTGATTCCTGGCATAAATTATGCACTGGAGTAGAGAGAAAAACACAACATAAACATTAATGAAGTCTAGGGAAAAGATTGAAACACATTTTCAGGAAACGGAATCACTCCAGCTTAAGAAATGCACCTTTTCTGGGGGAAACCACTGCCGGTTTCATGTTGCCATTGTGTAAGAATCAGCAGTGAACTTGATTTACAAAGAACGTCCTGTTTCATTCCCTAATGGCAACCAGTGAGAGTTGCCCAGAATGTGGAATAAGGCTTGGGCCACCTAAGCTAGTGTCAGGTCCCACTGATGCAAGATATGGGTAAGGGTCAAAGAGATAAATGTCCTGCTCCCATCCTCCTTCCCAAACAGCCAAACCAATAATGCCTGGATTCTTCTTCCTGGCATCTTCTCCCTTCACTCTAGAGGGACTTAATTCTCTTGGTGGCAGGCCTCTGGGAAGCTGCCATTTTTCTGAGAAGCAGTGTCCTTAGTTGCTAGAGCACGGGCCTGGGAATCAGAAGGACCTGGGTTCTAATCCCAGCTCTGCCACTTATCTGCTGTGTGACCTAGGGTAAATCACTTCACTTCTCTGTGCTTCACTTACCTTCTCTGTAAAATGGGGATTAAGACTGGGAGCCCTGTGTGGGACACGGACTGTGTACCATCTGATTAATTTATATTTACCCCAGCACTTAGTATCATGCCTGGCACAGAGTAAGTGTTTAACAAATACCATAAAAAGGGACTCCATGAGTTGATGTAGAGTATCTATTGAAAGCTCTACTCTTTAAAGAGCTCCATATTAACGACCTGGGAGAATGCAATAGAGTTAGTTGGCCTGATCTCTGCCTTCAAGGAGGTTGCAGTCTAGCTGGGGCTGCCTTCAAGGAGGTTACAGTCTAGCTGGGGAGGTGGATATTAAAATAAATTACAGTTTGGGGAAGTGATAGAGTGTAAAGATGTGTTCATAAACACTACTGAGGGTGTGGTTATGGCGTGAGTACCCAAGTGCTTGGCTGACACAGAAATGCTGAAGCAGGAGGTGGGGACATAATAGTAATAATAATAATGATGGTATTTGTTAAGCACTTATTATGTGCCAGGCACTGTACTAAGCACAGGTGGATACAAGCAAATCGAGTTGGACACAATCCTTGTCTCATGTGGGGTTTACAGTCTCAAATCTCCATTCAAACATATGAAGTAACTGAAACACAGAGAAGTGAAGGGACTTGCCCAAGGTCACACAGCAGCCAAGTGACAGAGCCGGGATTAGAAATAAGGGGGGGAGATGAGAGGTTAATCAGGGAAGACTTCCCTGGAGGAGATGGGGTTTCTGAAGGACTTTGAAGACGGGGAAAGCAGTGATCTGCCGGCTGTTGAACTGGGAAAGAGTTCCAGGCAGGAAGGAGGAAAATGTTGGTAGTGGGAGAGAGGAAAACAAGACATAGTGAATAGGTTGGCTCAAAAGGAATGGAGCGGGTGAGCAGGAGGGCGGGGTGTGTGTGTGTGTGTGGAGGGGCAGGAGATTGCCGGAGCCAGGGTTCCAGAGTGTCTCCTTTCCCACCCTCCCCTCCTTATCCTGGGTGTCAGCAGCAGTAACTCTGTGGAATGCTACAAATGGGAAGTGATCGATGCGACAGAATCTGGGACACTTGCCCTCATTCACCCAACTGTAGGGAAGCAGCATGGCTTAGTGGCTAGAGCATGGGTATGCGAGTCAGAAGGTTATGGGTTCTACTCCCAGCTCTGCCCCTTGTCTGCTGTGTGACTTTGGAAAAGCCACTCCACTTCTTTGGGCTTAAGTTATCTCACCTGTAATGTGGGGCTAGAGACTGTAAGCCACATGTGGAACAAGGACTGTGTTCAACTTAATTTGCTTGTATCCACCCCAGCTCTTAGTACACTTACTGGTGCATAGTAAGTGCTATTAACACTATTATTAATAAAATTATTATTGAAGGTCCTGATCCTAATTGTCCCTCCAGACTACAGCCTGTGGACAGGGGATATGTCTACCATCTCTGTTGGATTGTACTCTTCCAGCCACTTAATGCGGTGTTCTGTACATAGTAATCACTCAATAAATACCTTTGATTGCTTGATTGGAATAGATTCAAATTTATACTACAATGCTGAAAAGCGGTAGGCACTTTCAGACATCTTACAAATTCTGAGGTTTGAATGCCCTCATTGTCATAACACTGTAGACTTTCTGATCCTTTTAACCTAATCCTTGACCTGTCTGCTACTTTTTAGCAGATGCCTTGGTCTGAAAAGGGCAGATAAAGGTCAGTAAGCACTTTGAACTTAATTCTCCTTTCACATTCATTCTTCCTCTTTTAGTTTTTATTACCATTCTATTATTTTGCAAAAACATTTTTTCTGGCCTCCACGGATAATGATGCCTAGTGTTTGAACAAGAATGATGAACACAAAGGGAAAAATGTCCACTCACTAGTGATTCATAACATTTTAATTTAGAACAGTGCTTTTTCTCCATCTCCAAAGGTTTCACTTTGGTTTATTTGTGTTATCACAGTAGTGACGTTTTAGTTAAAACCAGTCTTTGAATGCAAGATTTCTGTTAGCCTCATTTATATTCTACTGTTCTTTCATTAAACATTTCTAAATATTCACTAAGCCAAAATCTTAAAAAAACAAATCAGATAATTCTAAGTTTCTGGCCAAGACAAATAGCTACAGTTTCTGGCAATTATGTAATTTCCAGCTTTGCTAAAATGACTATTTCTGATAAGTCAATCGTCATGAAGAGAAATGTTCCAGACCAATCTTTATTAGTGTGTCCTTCACTGATCTATGCAAAATAATCTTTCTAAAAATATAATTATAGTTTTTTTCTTCCTTTGAGTGGTTCCTCATCATAACAATTTATATCTGGATATTTTCAAAGTAAAATATAAAAAAGTTAAATGAAAACCAAAGAAATTAGACACTGCTGTTATTAAGAAAACATCTCAAATGTTTCCCATGATCTGTTACAATGCCATTGCCTCAGGAAAAAAGTGATGTCTTGAAAGAAATGCATTATTGCAACATTTTCTTATATCTCAACGTGATTTTATATTACAATTCTAGACCAAAGCAATTTTTAGTAAATTTCCTATTGGAATACCTATAAAAAGAGCAAGTTCAAGAATTCTATGCCAATTTCATGGTACTTTATAATGATTAATTGTTAAGTACATTTCCAAGTTGAAAGCATTTATGAAGGCAGAACTTGGATTAAGGAATGTTCCTGAAACTCTGTTCAAATTCTAAGTTTTAGTGTGAAATGAAGGGAAACCAAGCTTGTCATTTCATCAGTAAAGTTGGATCTCCATTTGTTGTGTGTAGACATACATCCCCTTAGTCAACATTGTTTTACAGCATGCATTCCATATACTATATGGAAAACACCAGGCCTCATGGAGGATGGCATTCCTTGAAAGATTTGCATTGTCCCAAGGACTACCCTCATTACAGTAAATTTTCTCAAATAATTGGCAGCATTATGGATAGTAATAATAATAATGATAATTAATAATAAATGTGGTATTTGTGAAGTGCTTACTATGTGCCAGGCACTGCACTAAGCACTGGGGTGGATACAAGCTAATAGGGTTGGACACAGTCCCTGTCCCACGTGGGGCTCACGATCTCAAATCCCCATTTTATAGAAGAGGGAACTGAGGCCCATTCATTCATTCATTCATTCAATTGTATTTATTGAGCCCTTACTGTGTGCAGAGCCCGGTACTAAGCGCTTGGGAAGTACAAATTGGCAACGTAAAGAGATGGTCCCTACGCAACAATGGGCTCGCACTCTAGAAGTGACTTATCCAAGGTCACAGAGCAGCTACATGGTGGAGCCGGGATTAGAGTCCAGGTCCTTCTGATTCCTAGGCCCTCCCTCTATCTACTAGGCCACGCTGCGTCTCATTATGTCCCAAATGGGACTCACAGCCTAAATAGGAGGGAAAATAGGTATTGAATCCCCATTTTACAAATAAGGGAACTACGGTACAGAAAAGTGAAGTGGCTTGCCCAAGGTCACACATTAGAGAAGAGGCAGGGCTTGGATTAGAATTCAATTACACTGACTCCTAGGGCCATGCTATTTTCTTCTGGCCACACTGGAAGTCCTTGTTTCCCTAGCCAAAACACCCATAACTTTGGGCCCTCAGAGGCCTCCCTCATCTCTGATTCAAATAGCCCCAATATGTCGTCCAAAGTGAATCATGCCATTATATTAACTCCCTTTCATTCCTTGATTATCAATCAATATTGAATCCGTACTCTGGGCAGAGCATTGTACTGAATGTTTAGAAGACTAAATAGAGGTAAAAGACATGAACCCTACCCTCAAAGAGTTCGTTCATTCATTCATTCATTCAATCGTATTTATTGACTGCTTTTTGTGTGCAGGGCACTTTACTAAATGCTTGGGAGAGTACAATGCAACAGTAAACAGACACACTTCCTGCCCACAACGAGCTTGACAGCCTAGTGGGATAAAAAGGCAGACATGAAATGATGTATATTCGGAAGGAAATTATCAGATGGAGAGGTGAATAAATATGTGTATAGCATACTTTAATCAATATGTCTTGGAATGTAGGATATGGTTTTGAGTAAATAAGAGCACTGAAGTGGCATTTGGGAGGATATGTATGAACTGAGGAGAAGAAAAGTAATTAGAGAAAGCTTACTGGAGGAGGTGGGATTTCAGGAAGGCTTTGAAGATGGGGACAACTGTGATAGAGAAGCAGCGTGTTTAGTGGAAAAAGCACGGGCTTGGGAGTCAGAGGACATGGGTTCTAATCCCCCATTCGACACTTTTCTGCTGTGTGACCTTGGGCAAGCCACTTAACTTTTCTGTGCCTCAATTACCTCATCTATAAAATGAGAATGAAGACTGTGAGCCGCAAATGGGACAACCTGATTACCTTGTATCTACTCCAGTGCTTAGAACAATGCTTTGCACATAGTAAGTGCTTAATAAATGCCATCATTATTATTAAGTAGCAGAGCCAGAATTAGAACCCATGACCTTTTGACTCCTAGGCCCGTGCTCTAGCCACTATACCATCCTGCCCATCTTGGTACTAATAAGTCTCCAAACATCAATGACTCAGGAGAAAACTGAGTTATTGAGAAGTTAGACTTGCACAGGTGTATTCAACTGGTCAGGGGAAGAGCTGAGATTTAAATAAACGTCCATAGACTACTCAATTTATGCTCGTTCACTAGTCCATGCTGCCTCCTCTTGTGTGTCAATGTATGAACACAAGAAAAAATTTACTTCACCTGAAAGTAAATTTGATCAGAGATCAACTTTCCAGGCCCCTACTGCAATGGCCTGGGAGAGCCTCAGCTGAGTGTATAGAATTTTAAAATTCAAGGACAGCAGTTTAAGCTGCAGACACTTAAAGACAGTTTACATGCTATTATGCTCAATGCATTTAACCTGGCTGAAAAATTGTAACTACAAATGAAGATACATTGAGCCGAGAGCCTTTAACGAGACATATTCAGAGGTGAAATGAAAAGTCCACCTGAATTCACTAGGGATTAAATAAACAAAAAGTGGGGAATAAAAAAGTACATCAGGCGTTTAATCAGGCTTATAAACATTTTTAAGTGACTAAGGAATACCTGTTTCCCTTAGTGGATTATTCTTTACAAGGGGTGACTCAAGCAATAAGAAAATCTGATTCATTTTTCTTACTGTTTAGGTACTCTAGAGCATAGTCTTACAGTGACACAAGCAAAATTCATGGCAACATGGATTGCTGGCTTAGGCCCATAAGAGGAATGTACAACAGCAGGAAACCCAGGCTACTGCTGAATATTCTGTGAGCAGGAGAAAAGAGCACTATAACAAGTTCAAGACCAAAGAAGCTTTTTAAAGGTTCAGTGAAGCTAAGGCTTAAATGGTGCAGCAGAGGAGATACAGCAGGGAGATTATACTGCCAGCTATACCAGGCTGTTGGGCATATTTCAGGAAGGAGATGATTTCTGGAGCAGAATCTTCAGAAAGGTCTAGATACAAAGAGACAGAATTTAGACCAGTGCTGGGCACTGTAAATGGAACTGACTGCAAAGCAAATGGTGTCCTCACCCTGACTCTGTGGAAGGGCACACTGGATTTAGCCTTTCCAGACTTTTTTAAACTGTATTTGTTAAGCACTTACTATGTACCAGATATCATACTGAGCATTGGGGTAGATGCAAGCTAATCAGGTTGGACACAGTCCATGATCTGCATGAGGCTCACAGACTTAATCACCGTTTTACAGATGAGGTAACTGAGGCACAGAGAGGTGAAATGATTTGCCCAAGGTCACACAGCAGACAAGTAGCAAAATCAGGTTTAGAACCCAGTTCCTCTGACTCCTAAGCCCTTGCTCTTCACTATGCATGGGGGCTTGACTATGTGTATGGGATTGATTCATTCATTCAATCGTATTTATTGAGCACTTACCATGTGCATAGCACTGTACTAAGTGCTTGGGAGAGTACAGTAAAACAATAAACAGACACATTCCCTACACACAATGAGCTTGCAGTCTGGAGAATTCAATTTTATTACCAATAGTACCACAATTGAAAGACTGAGAGCAGACTAGAGCAATCCTGCCCCTTTAAGCTGGAACTGGCTGATGGGATAAGGAACCAGCCGGCCTCATTAAGAAGCTGTTTCAAGGGAAACAAAGAAGGGAAGGGAAGGAAAGAGGTTTTTGTTTCTACTGGATGTACTTTTTGCTGTGGTAGATGATGGCTCCAGTGCTCCTGCAGGTTGGTCTTCAAATTAGGATAAGTAATTACTTTAGTACTGTGCACCTAGAGGTACTCAAATACATATTGACTGTGTGTCCTGGAGGGTAAGAGGGCCTATTGGTAAAAAGTTCAATTTTGGTGCTAAACCTTCTAGCTAAGTTCCGGCTATTTTTTTTCATAGGCCTTCTACATCTATGAGTCATGAGTTTGGAATGGATGTCCTGTATATGCTTGAATCTTCTAAGTTAAGCCTGCAAGAACAAAAATGTGGGTTCATTTTCTAATTTTATTCCAACTTAACACTTAAATAACAGTGCTCTGGTTCCAACCTGTTGATCGCTGAAGTTCTAGAGAAGGTTATGGATGTTTTGGACTTCCTCTAATTGAAAATATTTGAAGTCATTGTCACTTCCATTGCCTTCTTTTAATGTACAGGCTGACATTTAACCCTACTTTCAAAGGTTTTTTGGTGTAGAAATGTTGCCTCAGAGAAGTGCCTAGAGACATCAATACTTAATAATCACTGAGATTCAGTTGATGATATGAGGTAGGAGCTTCAGGATGAGTTTACTTCACTAAAATATACATTTTGGGAAATAATGTGTCTATCGAGCTCCTGGAAAAAAAAAAAACAACAATTCCTTGTTCCAGTCTCCCTCCAATTCCTTATATTGCTATCAGTAACTTACTGGCCTCTGGCTCTTGCGTGTTATATGAGAAAGTGCTGTCTCAGACTTTGGAAGATGAATTTATTAATGTCCACATTTCCAAGTGTGCCTTTCGTAAAGGGATCACAAACAGTTAGTCAAAGTACTACATTTGTGACGTGTCTCCTTTTCAATGTTCTGAGAAAGGAACAGACAACTTGTGGGTGAATATTTTAACCAAAGACTTCTGCGTGACTTGAGACCTGATTCTCACCACCTGGTCTCTGTCAGCTTGAAAGACTAAAGGGAATAAGAGGCAGCATTGTTCAATTGTTCAGTGTCTATGGAAGATGAACATATAATCCTTCTGTCTGGGAGTTCCTAAGCCATTCCCTCCAACCCTTCCTGTTTGGTCAGTGCTTCTCATTCCTCTTACTCTGTCTTTAATGTCTTCTTTCTTGCTTCTATTCCCCTGTAAAGTTACTTACTACTTGCTGGCTTCCGTTCCTGTTGTCTTATCATTGAATTAGTGTCTACACTAGTTGAGTTGCTTTTCTTTTATTGACATGTGTGGATACTGTTTGTATTCATTCAGGTTCCATATTTTCCCCTTGAGATATTTCACTCCTGTGACTGAAAAGGACTTCTCAACATATACTTGCCAGTATGCAATGTTAACATTCAACCTGCTGCTACCTTTTGTCTCCAAAGTAATTTAATTAATAATAATAATAATAATAATGATGGCATTTATTAAACACTTACTATGTTCAAAGCACTGTTCTAAGTGCTGGGGAGGTTACAAGGTGATCAGGTTGTCCCACGGGGCTCACAGTCCCCATTTTACAGATGAGGTAACTGAGGCACAGAGAAGTTAAGTGATTTGCCCAAAGTCACACAGCTGACAAGTGGCAGAGCTGGGATTTGAACCCATGACCTCTGACTCCAAAGCCCATGCTCTTTCCACTGAGCCATGCTGCTCCTCAGTTTAATTGTATTGAGTGCTTATTGTGTGCAGAACACTGTACTAAGCACTGGAGAGAGTACTATAGAACAAACACACCCCCTCCCCTCAACTAGCTAATGTTATTTGGAGTTCAGAAAGTTGTTACATGTGTGCTATTTTTCCTTCCCTTTCATCAACTATTGAAGCAAATGTCAGTGTAACTATTTCATCTTTTCTCATGCACTCACAATACATAGAATAAAAATCATAGCATTTATTTGACTTCCATCTTCATGATATAATGGGGGTCATAACATAGAGGAGACTAATTAATCATAGAAAAGACATAAACAGCCTGTGAAATATCACAGAACCCAGAAAAAGGCCCTTGTGTCTGCTTATCCCTTAAAACACACTTTTCAACTTCTCTCTTCCTATGAAATCCAGTTGGGCCAACTTGTTCATTGTGTCTTTGAGGCCGTGCTTATTGCCATGTAAATGTTCCAGAATTGGAAAGCTTCCATCAGCAATCATGTCATCTTTAAGAAATTTAAACATTAAGAGTAACTAGTTATCTTCAGATGTGATTTATCTTTCTGCTGTCACATTTGGCTAAAAGAAGAATCATTTTTGTGATACAGAAAGCAAAATTCTCTCAACCCTTCTCCCAGTGTGGACATTTAGACTGATTTTTTTTCCTTCAGTAGACTAAAGATGAAAGTGTCATCTTTCTTTGTTCAAGTCTAAATAACACCCTGGACTCTGGCAGGAAATGTGCAGTAAATGGAGCCATCAGATTAAGGCAACAACATCTGCTGCCCCAAAGAAGAGAAATGCCTCCTAGTGAAAAGAGCATGGCCCTGGGTTCTAATACTGACTCCGTTACTTCAATCATATTTATTGAGTGCTTACTTTATACAGAGCACTGTACTAAGCACTTGGGAGAGTACCATATAATAGAATTGCCATATAATAGAATTGGTGTTACTTGCTTGCTCTGTGGAATTGGGCAAGTCATTTAACTTTCCTGTGACCCAATTTACACATCCTTCAGTCATATATATCCTATCAATTTTGTCTTGCTCTTTATAATGATTATGGTACCACAATTGTATATATCTGTAACTTATTTATTTATATTAATGTCCGTCTCCCCCTCTAGACTGTAAGCTTATTGTGGGCAGGAATGCGTTGTTATATTGTACTCTCCCAAACGCTTAGTACAGTGCTTTACACACAGTAAGAGCTCAATGAATATGTGGTAGGCACTGTACTAAGTGCAGGGGTGGATACAAACAACTTGGATTGGACACAGTCCCTGTCCCACGTGGGACTCAGTCACACTCTTTATTTTACAGATGAGGTAACTGAGGCCAAGTGAAATGGTGACATGCCTAAGGACACACAGCAGACAAGGGGCTGAGTTGGGATTTAGACCCATGACCTGACTCCAGTGGCTACCAATCAATCTGTGCATCAGGCAGAAACTCCTCACCCTGGGCTTCAAGGCTGTCCATCATCTCGCCCCCTCCTACCTCACCTCCCTTCTCTCCTTCTACAGCCCAGCCTGCACCCTCCGCTCCTCTGCTGCTAATTTCCTCACCGTACCTCGTTCTCGCCTGTCCCGCCATCGACCCCCGGCCCACGTCATCCCCTGGGCCTGGAATGCCCTCCCTCTGCCCATCCGCCAAGCTAGCTCTCTTCCTCCCTTCAAGGCCCTACTGAGAGCTCACCTCCTCCAGGAGGCCTTCCCAGACTGAGCCCCTTCCTTCCTCTCCCCCTCGTCCCCCTCTCCACTCCCCATCTTACCTCCTTCCCTTCCCCACAGCACCTGTATATATGTATATATGTTTGTACATATTTGTTACTCTATTTTACTTGTACATATCTATTCTATTTATTTTATTTTGTTAGTATGTTTGATTTTGTTCTCTGTCTCCCCCTTTTAGACTGTGAGCCCACTGTTGGGTAGGGACTGTCTCTATATGTTGCCAACTTGTACTTCCCAAGTGCTTAGTACAGTGCTCTGCACACAGTAAGCGCTCAATAAATACGATTGATGATGATGATGACTCCTAGGCTTGTGCTCTAACCATTACACTATGCTTTTTACCCTATGTTCTGCTCCCATTATTTGGCAGAAATTTTCTGCCTACCTGTCTTCCCTCAAATATGTTACAAAGCTTTTGAAGGTAGAGAATGCTCTCATCTCAAGTGTACTCTCCCCAGTGTCCAGTACTCTGCAAATGGTAAGGTCTTAACAAATATTACCAAACACGAAGAGCTTCGGTTTGCTCACAAGGCCTTAGGCTATTGATATTTCACACTCAAATGCTAGCCTGTTTCAATTAATCTGATGTTTACCAAGTGCATGCTATGTGCAGATCACTGTACTAAACCTTGAGAGTTCAATACAACCGAGTTAGCCAGCACATCCTGCCCACAATGATCTTGCAGTCTAGAAGGGAAGGCAGTCACTAATACCAATAAGCAATTTATAATATAATTTAAAGATAAGTGCTGTAGAGTTGAGGGTGGGGCTAACATCAAATGTCTGAAGGTCACAGATCCAAGTGCAATGGAATGCCTACTAATGGCTCTGAATTCATTCTGTCTTGAGCTGCAAAGCTTCCATCTATTAAATCGGTACTGGTTGACTCTGAACTTTCAGATCCTAGATGAAGACTGCCATGTGAAGCCACTTAAATTTGTTTGGGGAAATGTTTGTAAAAGTGTTCCTGAGTCTGAGCAGATCTGAAACAAATGCAGAGTCAGACTAAATTTAACATATTCAGCGTGAAATCATTGACTGACTTATTTTCCTGGTAACAGTAACTCTAGGTTTGCCGTGTGGTTTGGAACTGTTTTATTCATGTATACATACGCACACTGAGTGCCGTATATTTTTGGAAAACTAAGTTAATTAATGTCACCATTAACCCTAATTGAACCTTATTATCATCTCCTTTGCACTCAACTACTGGCTCATTAACAGATGAGCTCAAATAACATTAAATGTTAGAGGAAACCTTCTGGGTCTTTGTGCTCACTGGCTCTTAATGTGACTTTACAATATGTATTAAGAGGGAAATTGAAATTATAGGCTAGCAAAAACTTCTGCCGAAGCACCTTGCTTAACAAGGTCTGAAACTGAGCAGTGGCCTCACTATACTTTCAAGAGTGTGAGCTTTAAATTAGTTGTGTGACCATTTAGAAGAAAATTTGGGTATGTGTAATACCTCTCCTGAGAACTGAATAAGGATAACAGGATGGACTAATGGTGGGAACATGGTCTTGAAAGTCTGGAGATATAGGTTCACTGCTATTACTCTGCTCTATGATCTCAGGCAAGTCTCAATCTTTCAGGGTTATAGTGCTTCCATCTGCACAATGGAGCTCTTAATTACCTGCCTCTCCCTGCTTCACAGGTTGGGATGGTTTGAGAATGAGATGGGCTCACTCCTGTAAAAGCACTTGAGAAAAGTAAGGGAAGTCCCTTATGAAAATCCAAGCAGTAGCTGATGGTGTTTGAGGAACACTGGTAGTCTATGCCGAAATACCATAAGGTCATACCAAGGTGGGCCTGGGGGCTTCTGGTGGAAATAGGTCTATGAATGTGTTCCCTTTTTCTCTGGCTTGATTCATCCTCCCTTGGACTGGGTATTTTAAAATGTTTGAGTTAGTGTCCGGGATCCATCTTTGTATGATGGCAATTTTTTGTCCTGCTTTACCATGTCAACTTTTACCTTTACTGTTCCTGAACCTTTGGCCACTTTGGTTAGAACTCTCCACCCTAATGTCCTCTGTGCCACTTTCACCTGTCAAATTGAGATGATGACCGACTCTTGCCACATGAGAATGCTGGGAAATGAAATGAATCAATTGACGGGACATTTTTCTTGGATTAAGGCCCTTTGGGAGAAAGGTGGCACAATATTTTGCTTTAACAAAGTGAGATTTTTCTTTTAGAGAACTGTAAGACAAAGGTTCATCTGTTTGGGACTGGCAAGAGAGTGGCACTGAAGACCTCCCCACCAGATTGTAAAGTCCTTGAGAGCAGAGATTGGGTCAGCTAACCTATTTTATTTTCCAGAACACAGCACAGTGCTGTGCTCATGATCTCAAAGCTTTTGGCCTAGAGTAATCTTGTGTTCCAAGGTACCATTTTTTGTCATACCATAAATCCTCCCAATTTTAGGTATGAATTGCAGAATACCCATCAGATCAGCACAGGACAAATTTCCTGAATTCTTGCCCTCCTGCAATCCAAGGAAGGGTGGATAAGTTTAGGATATGACAGGAATTAGAACCTTAGAGACAGTACAAAGCCGGGTTTTGGTTGCTCCTGGGGTCCATGTTTGGACACTGTACTTTAGCAAAGACTCATATTTGCCCTCTTGTTGAAACTTACCTCTTGGGGGCTTTGTAGTTGTGCGATCAGACATGTAACCATAAGGGCCACTGGGTGTTATAGAGCCTTTATCTGCAACTGCGTTATTCCCCAAATTATGAAATCCTATCTGCCACTCCTTGCACTCGTATAAATTAGGGTATCACAAATTTGTGTTGCTGTTATCACTTTCCTTGTTCTTGTATGTGTTCTACCCTGTGGCCCCCACTATCTTATAAAATTTCCCTAAAGGTATGAACTGCATCTAGTAAGTCTAACTAAGCTCCTTCCCTGCCACCCTTTCTTGGGTTTCCAGACTTAGCTATGCAGTGTGGTAGTGCCATCCAGTGACTGACGGGCATAACTGAGGGGCTGGTTATGCTGGTTTGAGAAGGAGTGGGATTGCAGGAGCCTAATACCAATCACCCTCTGTTCCTCTTTGTCCTCCCCCGCAGCACAGCTTTAAACACTGCTGAGGTAGGCTGGAGCAAGAATGAAAAGAAACAGCGTACGTGAGGGTATAAACTGTATCTCTCATTGGGTTGGCTTCTGTCGCTATTCAGCAGACATTGAGCAGGAATTTAGGACAAGAATCCTGAATGGTGGGAGGGGGATGAGAAGATGAATGTCCAGGGTGGACACAGACCTGGATTTTACCAGATTATATGATTGTTGCCTTGTTTTATGCTGTTGAGTTGTCTCCAACCCATAGCTACTCCATGGACGCATATCTTCCAGAACATCCCACCGCCATTTGCAATCCTTCAATATAAGGAAATGGATTACCATTGCCTTTTTGCATGCAGTAAACTTGAGTCTCTGCCCTTAACTCTCTCCTGTGCTTCTGCTGCCCAGCACAGGTGAGTTTTGACTAGGAGCAGGTTGCCTTCCACTCGCTAGCCACTACCCAATCTAGGAATGGAATGGCTATGACTCTTCTTGACTCTCCCTCTCATAGTCAAAACTAGTAGAGTACTGGAAATTTCTCAGGTGCGATCCTTAGAGGGTTATGTGATTCTGTGGCAGAAATATGCCACCTTAAACGTAATAATTGGGCAGTATTGAATGCTTAAAAGGTTCTCTGAATTTTCTGATGATCTGAAGTCCTATAACTCTGAATAGTAGAATTTGTAAACTCCTGCTAAGCTACTAATTCACAATATTAAACATGGTAGAGTCACAAACTAACCGTTTGGATGGGTTTTCTTAGTTTCAGAGCTTTTTGAAGATAATCATTCAAGGTAATAAGGACGTTTGGATCTTCTCTTTTATTGCCTTCCTCTGGACATTTCTAGAAATGAAACCTGAGGTTCTGGGTTGACTGCTAAGGTCCCAAATATCCTCCTTAATATGAGATTAACAATTAAATTCTACTTAATAAGAGTGTAGTACAAACATACCTTTGGGAATTCATCAAATATTGCTGGATGCCTCAACTCATGCAGATGCCAGACACCAATTTTCCTGGGCAAGGATTAATTACCAACATCTTGAGTCCTAACCCTACCACTCTCTGTAGCCCATAGATAATTATTCCCACCCTTATCACTGGGTGTGTACATACAAGCACATTGTTCTTCTGTTCCTTGAATATTTGTTCAGCTCCCTTTATCACCTTTTTTCTTTTTATTTCTCCCCTTATTTATTTGTAAATACTGTGGTCCACTTGTCAGCGGACAGCATGTTTTGTAGCCTAGTGGAAAGAGCAGGGGCCTGGGTGTCGGAGAATTTGGGTTCTAATCTTAACACTTGTCTACGGTGACCTTGGGCAAATCACTTAACTTCTCTATGCCTCAGTTTCCTCATCTGCAAAATGACTCAATACCTGTTCTCCGTTCTATTTAGACTGTGAGCCCCAAGTGGGACCTGATTATCTTGTATCTACCTTAACACTTAGTGCAGTGTTTTGCACACAGTAAGGATTTAACAAATGCCACAGTTATTAATTATTACTGCTTTTAATTGTACATCTTTGCAATGCACTCTGACCTCAATAAATTCTATAGCTGTTCTTCCCCCTGGCCAGATAGCCAAAAACATTGTTGAGCTGGGAGACAATTTAGAAATGGAATCGTACAGATGACAATGAGTTATTAATCTCTCTTTTTTTTACATTATTTGTTAAGCACTTACTATGTGAAAGACACTGTACTAAGCACTGGGATAGATACAAGCTAATCAGGTTGGACATAATACTTGTTGCCCGTGATGCTCACAGCCTTAATTATCCTTTTACAGATGAGGTATCTGAAGCACAGAGGAGTTAAGCAACTTGCCCAAGGTCACATAACAGGAAAGCAGCGGAGCTCGGATTAAAACCCAGGACCTCTGATTCCCAGATCTGTGCACTTTCCACTAGGACATGCTGCTTCTCCACTCAGAGAAATCCTCCACCAAGTACTTCATTATACTGAGATAATCCGGTGTGTCACTTTAAGATGAAAAAAGACATGAACTTCATTGTTTTCCCCACCACTTGCTAACACTTTGGGGATGACCAAAATCTTACCTAATTCTCTGAGGAAATTTATAAATGTGACTGAGAGATGACCCTAATGGAGAAAGGTACTGCTTCCCATGCTGGTCCAGTGGAAAGAGCACAAGCCTGGGAGTCCGAGGATATAGGTTCTAATCCTGGCTCTGCCACATAATAATAATGATGGTATTTGTTAAATGCTTACTATGTGCCTAGCACTGTTCTAAGCACTGGACACTGTTCATTCATTCATTAGTATTTATTGAGCACTTACTGTGTGCAGAGCACAGTACTAAGCGCTTGGGAAGTGCAAGTTGGCAAGATATAGAGACGGTCCCTGCCCAACAACGGGCTCACAGTCAAGAAGGGGAAGACAGACAACAAAACAAAACATATTAACAAAATAAAATAAATAGAGGAGTAAATTTGTACAAGTTAGAGTAATCAATCAGTACAAACATATATACAGGTGCTGTGGGGAGGGGAAGGAGGTAGGGCGGGGGGAGGGGGAGAGGAAGGAGGGAGCTCAGTCTGGGAAGGCCTCCTGGAGGAGGCTTTGAAGGGAGGAAGAGAGCTAGCTTGGTGGATGTGCAGAGGGAGGACATTCCAGGCCAGGGGGAGGATGTGGGCTGGGGGTCAACAGCGGGACAGGCGAGAGTGAGGCACAGTGAGGAGGTTAGCGGCAGAGGAGCGGAGGGTGTGGGCTGGGCTGTAGAAGGAAAGAAGGGAGGTGAGGTAGGATGGGGTGAGGTGATGGAAAGCCTTGAAGCCGAGAGTGAGGAACAGTGATGGCTGTCATTTAGAGTTGGAAAATCCACTGTTCTAAGCGCTGGCTGCTGTGTACTCTTGGTTAAGTCACTTCACTTCTCTGTGCCTCAGTTACCTCATCTGTAAAATCGGAATTGAGACTGGAGCCTGGTTTGGGACAGGGCCTGTGTCCAAACTGATTCGTAAGTGCAAAATACATAGTGCTTATGAATTACCATTATTATTATTATAATTAATAAAAGGTGCAGAGGCCTTCAGTAGGCATTCTCCTGCTAGCATGCATTTGGAGAAGGCTGCCGTTGGACAGATCCTTCACTAAAACTAGGAAGTCACTACCATATTCAGCAGAAATAACTCCATGTGTGCAGCTTCTAGCAAAAACCTAATGATGTTACAATGAATTTATTTCAAGGTGTAATGCTAGGTTTCAAACTATGAAAATTAAATAAAGTTAATCACTGAATGGAAAGGAATTTAATATCTACAGAGATTCTAGACTGGATCCTTGTTTGCGTCTGTAGGGAAGAGTACCACATATTCATGATTATATTGTGTCATGAGTGCAGTGGGGGTGTGAGGAATGTAGCAGGATGTCCACTGGGTGGCCACAGCTGCCTTTGCTAGGTAAAACTGGACTTTCCCCAGTCCTTGTAAGGTAAGTACGTGAAAAGTTCACACATACCTCTAGTCAGTTTTAGCTGCAAATAATTTCACATACACTGCTGACTGTCGCTTTGTCATGAGGAAACTTTAAAAACGAAATAACCCATTTGAAACTACTCCTGAAAACAATGTTGATGCAAAATAGGAAGTCTATAAGAAGTTTTTTAAAATATAAAAAAGAGGAAAACTTGGCGTTTAGGAGTCAGCATTAGAAACCTTCAGAAAGCACTAACACAATCCACCGGAGGCACACTTAGAGAAATCCATATGGCTTTATTCCTAACCTATTTTTTTATCCTATGCAACTTAAGGGACTGGAATGCCCTCCCTCTGCCCATCCACCAAGCTAGCTCTCTTCCTCCCTTCAAGGCCCTACTGAGAGCTCACCTCCTCCAGGAGGCCTTCCCAGACTGAGCCCCTTCCTTCCTTTCCCCCTCGTCCCTCTCTCCATCCCCCCATCTTACCTCCTTACCTTCCCCACAGCACCTGTATATATGTATATATGTTTGTACATATTTATTACTCTATCTTGTACATATCTATTCTATTTATTTTATTTTGTTAGTATGTTTGGTTTTATTCTCTGTCTCCCCCTTCTAGACTGTGAGCCCACTGTTGGGTAGGGACTGTCTCTATATGTGCCAACTTGTACTTCCCAAGCGCTTAGTATAGTGCTCTGCACACAGTAAGTGCTCTATAAATACGTTTGAATGATTAAAGAGTCCCTGCTTTGCATATGCATAGTGATCTGGCTGGGCCAGTCTGGCTCTGTCTGTAGTAAACTCCCAGTTGTCTCCAATGATACAGTGTTTCTTATTTTGCTTTGGACAGGGTGACTTGTCCACTGAATAATGTCAACTTTGGTTCTTTTTATAGACTGCCTTGGGATGAAGGTCTTTAAATCAATTCCTATAGTGTAAATGCTAAAATAATTTGAGTATTTTAAAATATCTTTTTGGCGTAATCATTTTTATGTTGATTTTTTTTCTCTTCAGACGCAGGACATAAAGACTATTCAACTATCTCAACTTGATTTTTAAATCCTCTGCTTTATGCAACTTTATAAAATGTGATGAGAACTGAATACTTGGGAAGGGATAGGAAATGCTAAAACTGGGAAAAGCTTTGATGTAAAACTCTGCTGCCACCACTGCAGTTCATAAAGCTTTGCCTCCAACTGCATAACACATATTTGGAAACCTCTACTATGCCTCCTTCGAAGCTCTAAAATCAAGGTGCATTATGTATGTGTGTTTTTGAAGACAAAGTTGCTCAAAGCAAGATTGTATTCCTCTGTGTAATGGAGATTGAAACAAGACTGTCTTTTTATAAGATGAACTTGGGAGAGGCCCTTGACCACTTCTAGTGAGCAGTGCTTTTCTGAGAAGGTGGTCAGTGCTTTTCTGAGAAGGTGATCAGATGTTACTCAGCATGGAGTAGTGAAGAGAGCATGGGCCTTGGAGTCTGAAGGTCATAGGTTCTATCCCGGCTCTGCCACTCGTTTCCTGTGTGACCTTGGACAAGTCACTTCACTTCTCTGTGCCCCAGTTACCTCATCTGTAAAATGAGGATGAAACTGGGAGCGACTCATGGGACAGGGACTGTGTCCAACCTGATTTGCTTGTATCCACCCCAACACTTACTACAGTGCCTGTCATATAGTAAGTACTTAATTACCACAGTTATTATTAAGTAAACATTCATTCAATCATTTATTGAGCGCTTACTGTGTGCAGAGCACTGTACTAAGCGCTTGGGACGTACCAGGCAACAGATAGAGATGGTCCCTATCCATAAACATGGCCACCACACAAGACCTGACAGGTAGCTCCCACTTGTTTTGCAAAACTGCTATTGAATATCAATGTGTCTTTATCATATGATGTTTCAGATAATGCTTGGATTTATGAAAAAAATTATCCTTCCCTGAACACCTCCCTCTGTCTCCTATGTGGGCCCCTCAACTAGGAATACTTTCTCTTGTCTAGGGATATTAAAAAAATCATTACAACTTCTGTTTGGCATTAGATTAATGATAGCTCTGTAGTATTTAGCACAAGGTATAGCTGCTGAATGGAAGATAAAGATATCATTTAGAAATTTTTATATAAGTCCATACCATAAAATTAAACCAGTGGTATTTATTGAACACTTTATTCTGTGCAGAGCACTGTGATAAATGCTTAGGAGAGTATACTACTGTAGAGTTGGTCGACAAATTCTCTTTCCACAACAAATGGAGGTTATCTAGAGGGTCAGCAGACACTAGTGTAAAAAAAAAAAAAATTAGACATGTACATAAATGTTGACACAGGGGTGAATACCAAGTGCCCAAAGGGTACAGATCAAAATGTATACAAAATGAGAGAAAGGGACTCCTGGGGGGAAAAGATGATTTACTTGGAGTAGACCTCTGGGAAGAGATGTGATTTTAATAAGGCTTTGAACATGGGGAGAGTGGTTCTCTGTCATACATGGAGCAGGTTGGAGAGTGGGGGGTTCCAGGCCTGTGAGAGAACATGGTAAAGTAGTCAGTGGCAAGATAGATTAGCTTGAGGCACAGTGAGAAAGCTAGCTCTAGTTAGAACAAAGAGTATGGGCTGGGTTGTAGTAAAAAAAGTTAGCAAGGAAAGGTAGAAGGGGGTGAGCTGAGTGAGTGTTTTAAAGCCAATGTTAAGGAATTTGATGTGGAGAAGCTGGGCAACCACTGGAGATTCTTGAGTAATCAGGAGATGTGGATTGAAATTTGTTTTGTTATTTTTGCAGGAAAATGATTCAGATAGAGTGAAGTATGGATTGGAGAGGCAGGGAGGTCAGCAAGGAGACATGCAGTACAAGTAATTGTATCAGCATAGTAACAGTTTGGTTGGAGAGGAAAGGGTGAATTTTATAAATGTTTGGGAGGTAGAATTGACAGGACTTGGTGACAGATTGACTATGTGGGTTGTATGAGGTGTGAGCCCAGGACAATGCCAAGGTTACAGGCTTTTAAGATACGGAGGATAGTGGTATAGTTTACAGTGATGGGGGAATGGGGCTTGGGTAAGAAGATGAAGAGTTATGTTTTCGTTGTCTTTAGTTTGAGGTTTCAGCGGGACATCCAGGTAGAGAAGTCCCAAAGGCAGGAGAATGTGGATCAGTGACCTTGGGACGTTTGACATTTGCCCCACCTTCAGTCCTATAGCACTGAAGTACACATCTATAAAAAATCAGTATGTGCAAGGAATGTGTCTACCTATGCTGTTGTACTCTGCCAAGTGTTTAGTAAAGTGCTCTGCACAAAGGAAGCTCTCAAATAGCATTGATGATGAGGAGGAAATGTGAGACTGCAGGAGAGGGAAAAGATCAGGGCTGAAGAGGTAAATTTGGAAATCATCTGTGTAAAGTTGGTAGTTGAAACCATTAGAGCAAATGAGATCTCTGAAGGAGAGGGTGGAGATGGAGATTAGAAGGGGACCCAGGACTAAGCCTGGAGGGACCCCCACTGTCAGAGTGGGAGGCAGAGGAGGAACATACAGAAGAGATTGCAAGGAGCAGTCAGAGAGAGAGGAAGAGAACCAGGGGAGGACAGTGCCAGCGAAGCCAAGATTGGATAATATTTTGAGAAGGAGGTGGTCCATAGTAATGAAGGTATCTGAGAGGTCTAGGAGAATTAGAATGGAGAAGAGGCTATTGGATTTGGCAAGAAGAAGGTCCTTGGTGACCTCAGAGAGGGCAATTTTTGTGGCATGAAAGGGGCAGGAAAAATATTGGAGAGGATCAAGGAGAAAATTGGAGGAGAGGAAGTGGGGGCAGAGGACATAGCTATTCTCTCAAGAAGTTTATTGAGGAATGATAGGAGGGAGATGGGAGGATACTTGGAGGAAGCTGTGAGGTAAAATGATTCTTTTAGTTTTGTTTTTAGGATAGGGGATACATGAGCATGTTTGAAAGCAGTGGGGAAGAAGCCATTGGAGAGTGAATGGTTGGACAGCGTGGTCAGAGGGAAGAAATAAGGGGGCAGGTGTTTTAATGAAGTATTTTACCACTGGTCCTTACATTGCTATTTTGTCCTGAACTATTGAATTAATTTCTGTCAATGTCTATTGAGCAGAAATGCACTTTGCATTTCCTATGGAGAAATACACTGGTTCTAAGTATTTTTCTAGAACCATTTAAGAATAATAGGCAGGTATCTCTGTAGTTGAGCGTTGAAGGTGTTGGTAACCCCTTTGATTTTTGGTTTCTAGGAGCAGTGAAGTATTATGTGAAGGCATATGTACTATTTCTCCAGACCTGCAGAAGGCCAGCAAACAGCACATTTAGCAAGATAGGCAGGAAAAGTGGGTAATCCGTGGTTCGTTCATTCAGTCCTATTTATTGAGCACTTATTGTGGGTAGAGCATTGTATTAAGTGCTTAGAAGAGTACAAAGTAACGAGAAACAGGCATAGTCCATGCCCACAATGAGCATAGAATGGAAGCTCTGGAAATCACAGCCATAGTCATCCCTGAACCCACCCCCCGTTTCATAAAGCCAGGCAGAGGGGGCATTCGTGCTAACTTTAGGACCAGATGTCTAATTTAATCCAGTGGACTTGAGTCTATAAATCTATCAAGAACTTAGTACAGTGCTTTGCACACAGTAAATGCCCAATAAACATGATTGAATGAATAAACATACTGTAGAAAGAAGAGAAGGAAAAGAGACACCACTTGGAGAGGTGAGGTTCAAGCTGGATTTCTAGAGTTGCTCACCACTAGCAAAGTCAACTTAAAATATATTCTCTCCCAGCTCCTTATAACAAAAAAAACCAAAAACCCTCTAGGGCAGATTTGAAGTGGCGGAATTTCATATCTTAAATTCTGGCCCACTCCATTCCCAGTTTTTCCACACTCTGTCTCTTTCCCAGGGATCCTTACATTTTCAATGTGCTGCTAGGCTGGGAGCTGGCACCCTTCCAGACACCCATTACAAGTACAGTAAGTTCAGTGCCAACCTGCCCCATCTGCTCACCACATGTACAGGTGAAAAGTAAGTGACTGGGATAGATATGCTGACACCCGAGACAATGGAGCCAGCATCCCAAGGTGTTCAGCCTATCTGGTATGTGAGACTTTGTACATTCAGAGCAACTTAAACAACATGCTGTAAAAATGAAACAAAAGAAAATGGAAAGGATCACCTAGGTGGGGGCCCAGAGCTTCTTGGGAGTAATATACACATTTAATGGGAACTGCAGGAATTAGCTGAAGTTTCTCTTCTGCAGGGAACCACAGACTTGCAGAAAAAGCTGTCGATAGATATTTACATTCATCAGGGCCCAGCTGAGAATCCCAGTGAAAACTCAGTGATTGTATGTTACCATGTGCAGTGATTTATGCTTAAAGGAAAGTTGATGACCAGGTCATGTACTTCTCTGGTCATCCAAATCAATAGTAGGTTTTGCAGTGCTATTCAGCCACATGGACCTCAAGGAAAAGCGGTTTCTCCTAAGGCATATTTTAAGAGGGATGGAGATGAAGTGGATTGTAACTTTGGAAGTCAGAAGAGCACTACGATAGAGTATGATGGGATATGTGGAGAGTTTTAAGACCACAAGATAAAGGGTTCTTTGTACAAAACTGAACATGCCCCATCTCATCTGATTGCAGAAGCTAAGCAGGGTTGGGCCTGATTTAGTTCTTGGTCGGGAAACCAAGTAATACCAAGTGCTGTATATAGAGAAGTAGTGTGGCATAGTGGAAAGAGCACTGTCCTGTGAGTCAGTAGGACCTGAGTTCTAATCCCAACTTTATGTGTCTGCTGTGTGACCTTAGGAAAGTCACTTAGCTTCCATGGTCCTCAGTTATCTCTTCTGTTAAATGGGGATTAAAAGTGTGAGCCTCACATGGAACAGGGACTATGTCCAACCTGATTAACTTGTATCTACCCCAGTGCTTAGAACAGTGTTTGGCACATAGTAGGTATTTAACAAGTACCATTATTATTACTGCTGTGGAGGAGGGAAACCAACTAAGGTTGGTAGTAGGAGGATGTTTGTTAGAGCTATTCTGTCAGTGATGAAAATTCTGCCCAGAAAAGTGGGCAGGCCCAGGAAAAATCCTTAATATACCTGTTTAATATGGATGGTAGAGACCACAGTGTTGACCAAGGGGGCTACCCTGCCACCCGAGTGTTGGTCTGTGACCTAGCATGGGCCCTATACAGTAGTCACACTGGCTATAAGTGAGATTAATTTACAAAGCTTTTGCAAGCACTATACTATGTGTTACACTCTGTGCCTCATGGGAACATGATGGGTACCAGGCGGTAGAGTATGTGCGATAATGCATAAACCACCAGCACCAGCATCTATTCCTTTGTTCAGATTCTTGAGCCTGAGGTCTTCATGATTGGATTTAGGTTTGCATGCATTTACAAGTGGCAGACTGTCAGTGTCAGTCAGCCTGAGTGTCCCCTTTTTTCCCAGCTGGAGCGCTTCTTTCACACTATCCTGGAGCTTGGCAATAACTATGGCATTGGCAAGGAGGGGCAGAGAGAGCTTAAGATTCTGGTGGACTCCAAGTGAAATTAGATCTAGTGTTTGCCCTATTCTGGCTTACTGGGAGTGATGATGAAAACTGGGGTGGGGAGGATCAGGATTTAATGTCCTCTCCACCACCCTGACCGGTCCTGTCACTCTCTCTCCCTTCTCACCTCCTGCTTCTTCCAGGTCTGCACAAGGGTACAGTTGGTTATGTTATCCTTTGCCCACCGGGCAAAGTGAGCAAATTAACAGTTGCCCACCAGTCCACCCAAACAAAGTATCATGAGATTTTTGGCAGTAGGCAATTTTGTAACTCTTTGCATCAGGAAGAAGGTATGTGTGTAAAGCTGTAGGTAAGTGCACACATAATAATAATTGTGGCATTTAAGTACTTACTATGTGTGAGGCACTGTACTAAGCACTGAGACGGATACAAGCAAATTGAGTTGGATGCAGTCATGAAACTAAGGGTGCAGTTTCTCTGGAAAGGGTTAGACTTTCAGCTAGGGGTTCAGCAGCACACATTGCCCAAACCCCACTCACTGTGAAGGAGACTTCAGCGGTGAAAGAATAGGTAGAAGGCATGACCTCCTGGATAGAGCACAAGCCCGGGAGCTTCTAATCCCGGCTGTGTGACTTGTCTGTTGTGTGGCCTTAGGAAGATCACTTCACTTCTCTGCCTTAGTTATCTCATCTGCAAAATAAGGATTGAGAATTTGAACCCTATATGGGCATGGACTGTGTTCAACCTGAAATCCTTGTGTCTACCCCAGTGCTTTGAACAGTGCCTGGCACACAGTAAATTCTTAAATGCCATTTAAAAAAGAAAGTGAAGACCATGACCTTGAATTATAGTGCAATAGGGAGGATAGCTAAAAGAAATTACGTCGAGATAGTCCATTTCACTGGATTTTTGAGTCCTGATGGAAGGATACCACCGGAGAAATCTCTGTAGTGATCTAAGATGATGTAATCCCCCCGACACCCTTTTAGACTGTGAGCCCACTGTTGGGTAGGGACTGTCTCTATATGTTGCCAATTTGTACTTCCCAAGTGCTTAGTACAGTGCTCTGCACATAGTAAGCACTCAATAAATATGATTGATGATGATGATGTAATCCCTGTAGTGATTTAAACTCCTCAAAGTACGTTTAGGCATTCAGAAGGAGCATAGGCCTGGGAGTAGTCAGAGGATCTGGTTTCTAATTCCAGCTCCAGCACTTGCCTGCTGGGAGACCTTGGGCAAAATCACAACTTCTCTGTTGCTTTGTTTCCTCATCTGTAAAATGGAGATTAAATACTTGTTCTTTCATCTTAGATCATGAGCCCCTTGTTAAGATGGAGACTTATTTTCCATCTACCACATCACTTAATACAGTGTCTATACTTAATACCATTATCATTAATATCGTTGTCCTTGAAGCCTGGAGGCTAGAGAATATTTGCAGAAATGGGTGAAATCAATTTCCAGGTCACTGAAATGAGAACTGCTGGAGATCTCTAGAGTGCAAACTCAGTTTGTCCCACCTGAAGCCAATTCTCTAAGGAATGGAAGTGAAGGAAAAAAGACATAAAATTGTCTTTATGCACTCCCTGCACTTCACCATTCTTCTGCCAGCAGCTGGATATCAATCAGCGGTATTTCTAAGGCACTTAACTGTGTGCAAAACACTGTAGTAAGTGCTTAGGAGACTACCATATAACAGAGTTGGTAGGCATGTTCCCTGCCCTCTAAGATCCTACAGTCCATAGAGAGAGATTCCTAAATACATGAATTGTCTATTGGGATTTGAAAGAAGCTTAAAGGTTTTGAAGTCATCTATCTTTAAATTTATGCATCAGGAAAGCATTTCCTGTTCTTCTGTCCAATAGAGGAGAGTCACTTAGCAAAGAGTATTGCTCCAGTCCATAATCTTTGTCCAATGGAAAACGCACTCCATCCCCCGCAACCTACCTCCTTTCCCTCCCCACAGCACCTGTATATATTTGTACAGATTTATTACTCTATTTTACTTGTACATATTTACTATTCTATTTTGTTAATGATGTGCATTTCACTTTAACTCTAACTCTATTTGTTCCGACAGTTTTTATACTTGTCTACATGTTTTGTTTTGTTGTCTGTCTCCCCCTTCTAGACTGTGAGCCTGTTGCTGTGTAAGGACCATCTCTATATGTTGCCGACTTGTTCCCAGGGCTTAGAATGGTGCTTTGCACATAGTAAGTGCTTAATAAATGCCATTATTGTTATTATTATTACTTCCCAAGCGCTTAGTACAGTGCTCTAGTAAGGTTCATTACTGCATCAGCCTTCTCTTACTGCATCAGCCTTCTCTCTAATCTCCCATCCTCGTGTCTCTCCCCACTTCAATCCATGCTGCTCCCAGGATTGTCTTTGTCCAGAAATGCTCTGGGCATGTTACTCCTCTCCTCAAAAGTCTCCAGTGGCTACCAATCAATCTGGGCATCAGGCAGAAACTCCTCACCCTGGGCTTCAAGGCTCTCCATCACCTCGCCCCTTCCTACCTCACCTCCCTTCTCTCCTTCTACAGCCCACCCCGCACCCTCCGACCCCCGGCCCATGTCATCCCCCGGGCCTGGAATGCCCTCCCTCTGCCCATCCACCAAGCTAGCTCTCTTCCTCCCTTCAAGGCCCCACTGAGAGCTCACCTCCTCCAGGAGGCCTTCCCAGACTGAGCCCCTTCCTTACTCTCCCCCTCGTCCCCCTCTCCATCCCCCCATCTTACCACCTTCCCTTCCCCACAGCACCTGTATATATGTTTGTACATATTTGTTACTCTATTTATTTTACTTGTACATATCGATTCTATTTATTTTATTTTGTTAGTATGTTTGGTTTTGTTCTCCGTCTCCCCCTTTTAGACTGTGAGCCCACTGTTGGGTAGGGACTGTCTATATATGTTGCCAACTTGTACTTCCCAAGCGCTTAGTACAGTGCTCTGCACACAGTAAGCGCTCAATAAATATGATTGATGGATTGATTGATTGCTCTGCACACAGTAAACAGAACTGAATGAATCAATGACTTCGGATATGTTGAATTTTTAGTGGATTTTCTGGTTTCATTTTATAATCTCCTATTTCATTCTTTCCCCAGGAATTCTCTACATTCTTAGAGGGGCTCCCACTTTAATCAGTGGCTATTACCTAGGCTGATGTCAGCCAGCTCTCTTTTATCCCTCACTCTGTTTGCCTTGTATCTGCCTGTCTTGATTTTTATCAGTTTCTGGCTGCACGATGATGTTCATCCCCCTACTCTTCAAACACTCATATCCTTTAAGTCATCTTTTCCCTGTAGCCCATGACTCCAGTGTCATGTTTCTTATCTTAAACCTTAATTTAGCTTTGAAATTTACAGTCGTTTGACCATATCTTAATCTAGCTTCTATTTTCTAGGTTTGGTGGTTTTAGTTCCATCACTGAAATGTTGCTAGAAATGAACTGTATTGAGTGATAACTTGTCACTTCAATCTCCTCTTCTGTGATTTTTTTTTCCTCCTAAATTCAAGTTCCTAATCTTTCCACTAGGTCACTTGCCCTTGTAGTGGTGTATCAGTGTGCAGCAGTTTCTTTCCTGCTTGTTGCCTTATCTAAAACAATTTTTTTTCCTCTCCATCCTTTAAGGTTAAAGAGAATAAGGAAGACTTTATGGTCACACTTACGAATCTAATGTGCATGACACCAAGAAACAAGGAACCTTTTTTCCACCCATTCTTGGGAATTGAACTTTTCTCTGAAAGTAGTGGGAATCCGATGGATTAGATTTATATTAATGTTGGTCTCCCCTTTCAGTCAGTCATATTTACTGAGCACTTACTGTGTGCAGAGCACTGTTCTAAGCACTTGGGAAGTACAAATCGGCAACATAAAGAGACAGTCCCTACCCAGCAACGGGCTCACAGTCTAGACTACAGGTTCATTGTGGGCAGGGAACATGTCTACAAACTCTATTCTATTGTACATTGATCTGCATACAATCAGTGATGAATAAATGTGATTAGATCTATGGGAATCAGAGCAAGCATGAATTTTGGTCTCAGGAAACTGGGTGATGGGTTCCATTTCAAAGATATCCAGAGGTGGGAGATGTTAAGATCTGCAAAAGAGGCAAACAGCTTTGACAGAATGTCTGGCAAAAGACTTGTAAGGACTTGAGTTTTTCCCTTCTACCAGCGGGGATCTGTACCTGGATGTCTCTGGCCATTTTCTTTCTGGTTGCTAACCAGCTTTGGAAATGAGTAGATCATACAGAGTGGATACACCTAGAGGGGAGATTCTCCCCAGCTCAACACCCACTCCATTGCTCATTACTGCCTTCTCCTTATTGGGTGTATTATAGCTTTTTGTTTTCTAGCAAGTGCCAATGTGAAGAGTTGATGGTGTAGCTCCGTGGTTAGGGTCAAGGATAGAGCCAGGTCTTGTGGAAAACCAAATCAGAAAAGATTGAAGTGGACAGGCAGGTGGAAGCTTCAGTGAAGATCAAGGAAGACAGATAGATGATGAAACAAGATGGCCAACAATCAGAGATAGGACCTGATCATAATTAAGCAGGAACTACCAGAAGGCTACTAATCACTGGTTTCTAAAGTCAGAGATTGAGAACTCCTTTTTTTTTTTTTTCTTCTAGGTCTTAAATAAGAGACATTGTTGTTATGTTGAGTGATTTTGTGAATAACCCCAGGTATATTTTGCATCCTACCATCCAAATATATTTTCTCATCTTACTCCTGATTACTGAACTTCTGTATCCCCAGAAACCATGATGACTAATGGCAAGTCCAAACTGCAATGGATAGTTCCCAATTCTCCCAGCTCTGACCCACATCATTATAAAGTCCTTAACAACTCTTCAATTGATATTAGAAGTCCCTGAGTATCCTCATCCCACAACATGTTCCTGGAGAAGAGACCAGTCTGTGGCACCTCAGCTTTCCTTCTGTGTCCAGTCATACCCAATTGTTCTATTTTCTTCCAGTGTTTTAAGAAAAGAAAAAAAAACGTGGGTTTCTGAGGTCTTTACATATTTTCTATTGGTTCTGATTTAGTACTATTTTTCTATAATGGAATTTTTAAAGAAATCTCTCAACCACTTTTTCTATGGCACTTAAGCGCTTATTATGTGGCAGGCACCTGTTCTAAGGACTGGGGTCGATATAAAGTAATCAGATTAGGCCGAGTCCATGTCCCACATGGAGCACTCAGTCTTAATCTCCATTTTACAGGTGAGGTAACTGAGGCTCAGAGAAGTGAAGTGACTTGCCCAAGGTCACGTAGCAGCTACATGGAGGAGCTGGGATTAGAATCTAGGGCCTTTTCATAGGCCCATGCTCTATCTACTAGGCCACGCTGCTTCTAAACTTGAGGCCAGTCCTATTACCCATTAATTTCTTGTATTTTTTGATACCTTTTCTGCTCCAGCTACCTAGGCTTCCCCATTTTCCTTTACCCCTAGAAGAGCATTCCCACCATTTTATCCACTATTGTCACTTATATAACTGACATAGGAAAACATTGGGATTAATGTGACTTGATCAATCTCTCTGTCAATCAGTGCTATGTATTGAGCATTTCCTATATGGAGAGCACTGTACTAAGCACTTGGGAGAGTACCTTACAGCAAAGTTGGTAGGCATGTCCCGTCCACAAGGAGCTTATAGTCCAGAGTCTAAAATGTCTGTTTGCAAGGAATAATTTACACAGTTTCCATGACTTTACTTTGTACTACCTCTTCTGGTTTTCTCCCACACTTTTATTTTGTAGCATCTTGTCATCCTAAAAGAGTCCTAAAAACTTTAACTTGTCTTCTTGTCTAGCACCTTTCTGGGCTACTGTACATCCCAGACTTAAAATCCTACATTTTCCATTGTATGTTGTCGCCTGCTGTCATGCCACTTATGTGACATCATCTGTGTAGATCATTACTAGCACTAACCCTAACCCTAGTCTTCCAATTTCTTCCTTTCACATACCCTCAAGAATCTCTAGTGGTTGCCCATTCACCTCTGCATCAAACAGAAACTCCTTACCATTGGTTTTAAAGTAAAAAATTAGTTCACTTCTCTTACCTTATCAATTTCCTACTAAAACCCAATCTGCACACTTGGCTCCCCTAACACCAACTTTTGTACTGTACCTTGATCTCATCTATCTCACTACCAACCTCTTGCCTATGTCCTCCTTCTGGCCCCAAATTCCCACCCCTTTCATATATTCATTCATTCAATCATATTGAGTGCTTACTATGTGCAGAGCACTATACTAAGTACTTGGGAAGTACAAGTCGGCAACATATAGAGATGGTCCTTACTCAAAAATGGGCTCACAGTCTAGGAGGGGAGACAGATAACAAAACAAAATAAGTAGACAGGTGTTAAATAGAATTATAGCTAAATGAACATCATCAATAACATAGAGTAATAAATATGTACAAAGCCTTGCTTGTCTCCCCCTTCTAGACTGTGAGCCCACTGTTGGGTAGGGACTCTCTCTATATGTTGCCAATTTGTACTTCCCAAGCGCTTAGTACAGTGCTCTGCATATAGTAAGTGCTCAATAAATACGATTGATGATGATTGAATGAATGAAACATACACAAGTGCTGTGGGGAGGGGAAGGGGGTAGGGCAGAGGGAGGGAGAGGAGGAGGAGAGGAGAGGAAAAGTGTGGGGGCTCAGTCTGGGAAGGCCTCCTGGAGAAGGTGAGCTCTCAGTAGGGCTTCAAAGGGAGGAAGAGAGCTAGCTTGGCATATGTGTGGAGAGAGGGTATTCCAGTCCAGAGGTAGGACATTGGCTAGGAGTCGATGGTGGGACAGGTGAGAATGAGGCACAGTAAGGAGGTTAGCAGCAGAGGAGTGGAGTGTGCAGGATGGGCTGTAGAAGGAGACAGGAGGTGAGGTAGGAGGGAGTGAGGTGATGGAGAGTCTTGAAGCCAAGAGTGGTGGAGTTTTTGCTTGCTTTGTAGGTTAACAGGCAACCACTGGAGATTTTTGAGGAGGGGAGTGACATGCTCAGAGCATTTCTGTACAAAGATAATCTGGGCAGCAGAGTGAAGTATAGACTGAAGCAGGGAGACACAGGAGGTTGGGAGATTGGGAAGGGTTGAGGGTGATTTGTCGAGTATGGATGGGGAGGGAATTCCTTGCCAAAGGGAGGATGTGGGCAAGGTGTTGGTGGTGAGATAGATGAGGCTGAGGAACAACGAGTAGATTGGTTGTTAAAGAATGCTGTATATTGTATTCTTTTGCGATTAGTACAGTGCTTTGCACACAGTAAGCACTCAATAAATATGACTGATAGAGAAGCAAAGCATGCGGGTTTGATTGTAGAAGAAAATCAGCATGGTAAGATTAGAAGGATCAAGTTGATTGCATGTTTGAAAGTCAATGGTAATGAGTTTCCATTTGATGCATAAATGAATTAGCAATCACTGGAGGTTAAGGAGTAGAGAAGTATGAACTGAACTAATTTTTTTTAGAAAAATGATTCAGACAACAGAGGGGAGGGAAGGAAGGAGAGAGAAAATGAGAGAGAGAGAGAGAGAGAGAGAATGAGAAAGGGAGAATTGTCTATGGGAGGCAGCATGGCATAGTGGAAAGAGTGTGGAACTGTGTAATGATGCATAAATTGCTCAATCTCTCTGAGCCTGAGTTTCCACATCTGTAAAATGGAGAGAAGATAGCTGCTCTCTCTACCTCCTGAATTGTGAATCCCAATCTGATTATCAGGTACCTACCTCTGTACCACTTTAACAATCCTCCCTTATGTACATATGTATATATCTATAATTCTATTTATATTAATGTCTGTTGTATTGATGTCTGTCTTTCTGCTTCTAGACTGCAAGCCTATTTTGGGCAGGGTTTGTCTATTGCTGTATTGTAGCTTCCAAGCATGTAGTTCATTGCTCTGCACACAGTAAGCGCTCAATAAATATGATTAAATGAATAGATAATCACAATGTTTGCTACAGCCACCACTTCAACCTTCATTCTTGCATTCATTTGGTGCTGGAAGCAGAGACTGAGGTCTTGTGCTTTACCACCTTCCTTCAGATTAACTCTACTTGTATGTCAAATTTATATTTCCAAAACAGAACTCCTCATCTTCTCATCCAAACCATGCTCTCCCCCTAACTTTCCTGCCACTCTAGACATCACCATCATAATCAGTCTCACAAGCCCATAACCTTGGAATTATATTTGACTCATCTCTTTCAACACATATATTCAATCTGTCACCAAATCCTGTCAGTTTCAACTTCAAAACATCTCTAAAACCCACGCTTTACTCGACATCCAAACTGTTGCCACATTAATCTGAGCACTTATCCAACCTCTCCTTGACTACAGCATCAGCTTCCTTGCTCTCCTCCCTGCCTCCTGTCTCTCCACACTTCAGTCCATACTTTACTGCTTGGATAATTTGTCTACAAAACTGTTCAGTCCATGTTTTCTCCACTCCTTAAATCCTCCCGTGATAGCTCATCCACTTCTTAAACAAGCAGAAACTCTTTCCCAACGGCTTTAAGGCATTTATTCACCTTGTTCCCTCCTACCATACCACTGTTTCCTACTAGAACCCAGCCCAGTCACTTCACTCCTCTAATGCCAACCTACTCATTGTAATTCCATCTTTATCTTTTTCTCTGTAGATCCCTTTTCCATGCCCTCCCTCTAACCTGGAATTCCCTTCTTCTTGTAAGACACACCACCACTCTTCCCACCTTCAAAGCCTTATTAAAATCGCACCACTTCCAAGAAGTCTTCCCCGATTAAGTCCTCTTTTTTTAATCCTGTTCCGTTTCCCTCCTGCCTCATCCTTGCACTTGAATTGCACCGTTTATTCACCTCTCCCTCAGCCCCACAGCACTTATGTACACTGCAGTAATTGATTGATTTTTATCATCTGTCTCTGAGTCTAGACTGTAAGTTTGTTGTGGGCAGAGAATGTATCTAGAAAATATTATGTTGCACTCTCTCAAGTGCTTAGTATAGTGCTTACTTGCTCCCTCCTTTCAAAGTCTTATAGAAGGCACATCTCCAAGAGATCTTTCCTAAGCTCTCCTTTTCTCTTCTTTTATTCCCTTCTGCATCAAACTGACTTGCTCTTTTTATTAATAATTATAATAGTAATAATGATATTTATTAAGCACTTAATATATGCAAAGCACTGTTCTAAGCTCTGGGGAGGTTACAAGGTGATCAGGTTGTCCCACGGGAAGCTCAAAGTCTTAATCCCCATTTTACAGATGCAGTAAGTGAGGTACAGAGAAGTTAAATGACTTGTCCAAGGTCACACAGCTGACAATTGGCGGAGCTGGGATTTGAACCCATGACTTCTGACTCCAAAGCCTGGGCTCTTTCCACAAGCCACGCTGTTTTATTCATTCCCCCCCTTCCAAGCCTCACAGCACTTATGTACATATATGTAACAATCCTATTCATGTTTATCTCCCCCTCTAGACTGTAAACTCGTTGTGGGCAGGGAATCTGTTATACTTTCTCTCCCTAAACAATAAGCACTCAACAAATACAACTGACTCAGTGCTTAACTATAAACTGGTTAATTTATTGAGCTCTAATGTAGATTGACATCGGAGGAAGCTGGTGAGGCACTGGATATAACCCTGGACGTTGGCAGAAATGATAAATCCTTAAATTTATATGTGGTGTTTGCTTAATTTTTTCCCCATGCACCCTTACTTCCATGATCTCCATTTATATAGACGTGCATATTCTATCTAACTTCAGTTTCCTCATCAGCAAATTAGGGATAAGTGTTCTGCTCAAGGCCACACAGCAAACCCCCATAGGAATTGGGAGTAGAATGCCGATGTCCTGATTCCCAGACCCACCCATGCTATTTCCAGTAGATTATATAGGTTCAATGCCATCAGGGGCCCAAATTTCTTTCACTTCACAGTCCAACATGACACCGCTAATCCCAGTTCTGGAAGTATCTGAGGGCAGATGGAGCCTCGGGATGCTGGGCCTCAATACCAAATCCATTGCCTCTCCAGGAATCCCCATTGTAGTGGTTTGGTTAGAGATGCAGAAGATCTCCTGTAGCAGGGAGGAGAGACTTCTTATCTATTGCTTTACATGGAATTTTCTTCCTCTCATCTTATCTCTTTCACAGCACACTTTAAATAGTACTGGGGGCCTCTATGCACTGTTGTCCTGGTGAAAAATCTTTGAGGGAGAAAAGAACCATGTTGAGTGTGATTCCAATAATGTCTACAACGAAGTAGACATTAATGAAAGCTTCAATAATTGAAAAGATTCTGATGCATTTCTAATACTTTTCCTCAAGCCAACTCTTCACCACCATTTTTTTATACAAGATCCTGAAGTAATAATGATAATGATAAGCTCTTGTTAAGCTCTTACTCTGTGCCAAGCACTGTACTAAGTGCTGGGGTAGATAAAAGATATTCCGGTTGGATGGAGTCCCTGCCCGACCTGGGACTAATAGTCTAGAGAAGACGGAGAACAGTTATTTAATCCCCATTTTGCAGATGAAGCACCGAGAAGTTAAGTGACTATCCCAAGGACACAGATGGTAGCTCATGGTTTACATGATTGAGGTATGTCCATTTGAAGTGCTACGATAACAGCTCTTGCTGTAGTCCAACTATTCAGCTGAAACAAGACATTCTGTTTGAGAGGAAATCCATAAAGGCTGTTTAAATAATATGCACTTTGATTGTGATCCAAGGAAGACCTGATAGTGAAAAATTAAGACCTTTCCAGCATAATTTATGGCTTCCTGCATTTTTTAAAGGTTACTTTATTTCATGCCTTAATGGTCACTGCTAATTTATATGTACCGTGGCAGAAATAGGCATAAGCCAAATATTTCATCTAGTGTTCAAAGTACATATTGATTTAAGAGAAGAGATCATATCTTACTTTGAGCAAAATGTGTTTGAAGCCCCTGAACTAGACACAGGAGCAGACAGATGTATGTGTTGAAAAGCTTTTCGTGTGCTATGCTTTTCTTTGCTATTTGGGCAAGGAAACCTGGTGCTACTGTGCAGAAATCCTGGGAATACAAGATCACCAACGTCTGAATAAAAGGCATATTCATGTCCTTATGCATGTTTGTAAAATTGGGGGTGCAAACTGATTTTAGGTAATTATTATCAATAGTTATGGTGTTTGTTAACACTATGTACCAGGCACTGTACTAAGCTGTGGTGTGGATACAAGCAAGAAGGAGCATGGCGTAGTGGACAGAGCATGGGCCTGAGAGATAGAAGGTCATGGGTTCTAACCTTAGCTCTGCCACCTTGTCTGCTGTGTGCCCATTCAGTCCATTTCCCCACTGCTAAAGAACACCTAGTAGTTGTGCATCCACCTCTGCATGAAGCAAAAACTCTTTTTATTAGCTTTAAAGCACTCAACGTCCTTATTCCCTCATACCTTACCTTGCTGCTCTCTAGATACAGGTAGATAAAAGCTGATCAGTTTGGACACAGTCCATGTCCCACACGGGGTTCACATTCTTAATCCCCATTTTACAAATTAGGTAACTGAGACTTGGAGAAGTTAAATGACTTGCTAAAGGTCACACAGCGGACAAATTGCAAAGGCAGGATTAGAACTCAGGTCTTCTGACTCCGAGGCCAATGTTCTTCCCACTAGGCCACACTGATTCCCATTCTTTATAATCCACTCCTCCCTAAACTGAATAACAAAATCACTTTGACAATTCCTTAACTCTTAGATATGGCCTAGCTCAACAATTAGTCTGTGCCATACTTCACTGAATAGTGGCTAATGGATACCTTCTGTATGCCAAGCACTGGACTAGTTATAAAAATCCAGGGGTTTATAATCTAAAATGTTTTCAAGACCTTTCGACCCATGTACTGGAGGCTAGTTAGTGACCAGTGGCAAATTAAGAATTACTTTTCCTTCTGAAATTTGCATGCTCTACCAACCTGGGATGCCTCCACTGTTAATGAGATTCAAAGTTTAAGCAGGAGTGAGATGATGGACTTTTCCTTATGGGTTTGAAAAGTTGATTTCGTCTACCTCAACAGGCTTTATGTCTGTGGGCTTTCATGAGCCTAATGACAACTCCAATGTGGGTCACAATGTCAAATGGGAAAAATCTGTTTTCTAAACAGTTAATTCTAGAACAAAATTCATATCTATAATAGTAAAAGTATTACTATTATAATAATTGTATATTATTATACTGAGCCCCTTCTAGTTATCGCCCTATCTCCCTACCCTTCCTTTCCAAATTTCTAGAACTAGTCGTCTACACTCGCTGCCTCGAATTCCTCAATGCCACCTCTCTTCTTGACCCCCTCCATTCTGCCTTCCATCCCCTACACTCAACCAAAGCTGCCCTCTCG
The DNA here is from genome assembly GCF_015852505.1 of Tachyglossus aculeatus. NCBI lineage: Eukaryota > Metazoa > Chordata > Mammalia > Monotremata > Tachyglossidae > Tachyglossus > Tachyglossus aculeatus. Next base: position 111,002,299 of record NC_052066.1, on the reverse strand, counting down.
AAGGTCACCAATGACCTCGTTCTTGCCAAATCCAATGGCTCCTACTCTATCCTAATCCTCCTCGACCTCTCAGCTCCCTTCGACATTGTGGATCACCCCTTTCTCCTCAACACACTATCCAACCGTGGCTTCAAAAATTCAGGTCCTTTCCTGGTTCTCCTTTTATCTCTCCGGCCGTTCATTCTCAGTCTCCTTTGTGAGCTCCTCCTCCCCCTCCCCCCGCCCCCCCCGCGTCCCCTTATTGTAGGGGTTCCTTGTCAGTTCTTGGTCCCCTTTTGTTCTCTACACTCACTCCCTTGGTGAACTCATTCAGTCCCACGGCTTTAACTATCATCTCTACTCTGATGATGCCCAAATCTACATCTCTGCCCCTGCTCCCTCTTCCTCCCTCCAGGCTCATATCTCCTCCTTCCTTCAGGACATCTCCATCTGGATGTCTGCCCACCATCTAAAACTCAATATGTCCAAGACTGAACTCCTTATCTTCTCTCCCAAACCCTGCCCTCTCCCTGACTTTCCCATCACTGTAGAGGGCACTACAATCCTTCCCATCTCACATGCCCACAACCCTGGTGTCATCCCTGACTCCTCTCTCTCGTTCACCCCACACATCCAATCTGTCATCAAAACCTGCTGGTCTCACCTCCGCAACATCACCAAGATCTGCCCTTTCCTCTCCATCCAAACCTCTACCTTGCTGGTTCAATCACTCATCCTATCCCGACTGGAGTACTGCATCAGCCTCCTCTCTGATCTCCCATCCTCATGTCTCTCCCCACTTCAGTCTATGCTTCACTTGGCTACCCGGATTATCTTTGTACAGAAACGCTCTGGGGGTGTTACTTCCCTCCTCAAAAATCTCCAGTGTCTGTCTGTCAACCTACGAATCAAGCAAAACTCCTCACTGTCAGCTTCAAGACTCTCCATCACCTCGCCCCTTCCTACCTCACCTCCCTTCTCTCCTTCTCCAGCCCAGCCTGCACCCTCTGTTCCTCTGCCACTAACCTTCTCATTGTACCTTGTTCTCGCCTGTCCCGCCGTCAACCCCCCGGCCCACATCCTTCTGCTGGCCTGGAATGCCCTCCCTCCACACATCTGCCAAGCTAGCTCCTCCTTTCAAAGCCCTACTGAGAGCTCACCTCCTCCAGGAGAACTTCTCAGACTGAGTCCCCTTTTTCCTTCCCTCCCCATCCCCCCAACCCTACCTCCTTCATGTCCCCACAGCACTTGTATATATTTGTGCAAATTTATTACTCTATTTTACTTGTACATATTTACTATTCTATTTATTTTGTTAATGATGTCCATATAGCTTTAATTCTTTTTGTTCTGACGATTTTGACACTTATCTACGTGTTCTGTTTTGTTGTCTGTCTCCCCTTTCTAGACTGTGAGCCCATTGTTGGGTAGGGACCATCTCTATATGTTGCCAACTTGTACTTCCCAAGCGCTTATTACAGTGCTCTGCACACAGTAAGCATTCAATAAATATGATTGAATGAATGAATAATGGAATTAAGCACCCACTGACTACAGTGCACTGTATCAAATGCTTGAGAAAATACAATCAAAGAGACTGGTTCTCTGCCCAAGAGTAGCTCACCCTAAAGAGGAAGACAGGTTAAAAATATATTTACCCATTAATTAATTTGTTCATTGAATCATATTTGAGTGACTCTTTTGTGGGGAGCACCGTACTAAGAGCTTGGGAGAATGCAATATAACTATTAAACAAACACATCCCCTGCCCACAATAAGCTTATGTCTAGAAGGGGGGAATCTGACTAAACAAGTCAATGTAAACTGATTAAAAATATGAGATACTGAGATAGTAAATTAATAACATTAGTACTAGACATGGCTTATGTGTTGATACAGTTGGGTTGAACTCAATTTTCATTGACTAAAATGTGGGTGACCATTGTCTCTAATGCTCTTCACTTGTCTTTGCTTGGGGAATTAAGTGCACTTTAAGAGGCAGAAAAATTCATCTAGGAAGATGACTGTCCTAAATACCCATTCTGGCAGGAAGTTACTAGCTATCTAAAACTCCATCCCCTCATTCTTCTCTCCAATATTGGGTCTTCTACCAGCTGCATTGTGCACACTATCCCCAAGGTTCAGCGGTTTGTTCCCTTGTTAATGCTGAAAAGAGTGAGCTGTCACAGTGTAAGGACTGGGTGGGGTGTTCTTTAGAGGGGTTTTTAGGCTCTCACTGCTGAACTCCCAGGATCATGACCTGCAATACCAAACTTTGAGGGAGATTTTGCCACTTGTAAGTAGAAGAGATGTATGGAGGTAAGGACATTTAATGCAAGTGAGGGGATTTTTTGGCTCCATAAGAATTAAAATGATTTATGATTGAAATAGTCCATAGACTATTGCAGAGCATAACCATTACTTGGCTTGCAATTGCCTGGATTTCCAAAGCATACTGACGTCTCCGTAGGCCAATTCCAAAGACTACCTATTCCCCTCAGATGGCCTTCCAACTTCCTTGTCAATTTGAGTCAAGGTTATCATGATACATTCTTTTTTGTGACTAAAAGGAAAGAGCTGCAAGGTCTTTCAGAAGGTTATTTGGTCCAGTCTCTAATTTCAGTCTATCATTATGATGATGATGATGATGGCATTTGTTAAGCACTTACTATGTGCAAAGCACTGTTCTAAGCACTGGGGGGATACAATGTGACCAAGCTGTCCCACGTAGGGCTCACAGTCTTAATCCCCATTTTTACAGATGAGGTAACTGAGGCTGAGAAGTTAAGTGACTTGCCCAAGGTCACATAGCAGACTTGTGGTGGAGCCGGGATTCGAACCCATGACCTCTGACTCCAAAGCCCGTGCTCTTTCCACTGAGCCACGCTGCTTCTCTATTATCAGTAATAATAGTAATAATTATGGTACTTAAGTGCTTTCTATGTGCAAAGCCCTGTTCTAAACTCTGGGGTAGATGCGAGTTGATCAGGCTGAGGACAGTCCCTGTCCCATATGGGGCTCACACTCTAAATCCCCATTTTACAGATGAGGTAACTGAGGTGCAGAGAAGTAAGTAGTGTTAGTAGTTCCAAGCTAGCTTTCTTCCTCCCTTCAAGGCCCTACTGAGAGCTCACCTCCTCCAGGAGGCCTTCCCAGACTGAGCCCCCCCCTTCCTCTCCCCCTCCTTCCCCCTCCTTCCCCTCCATCCCCCCGCCTTACCTCCTTCCCTTCCCCACAGCACTTGTATATATGTTTGTACGTATTTATTACTCTATTTATTTTACTTGTACATATCTATTCTATTTATTTTATTTTGTTAATTGGTTTTGTTCTCTGTCTCCCCCTTCTAGACTGTGAGCCCACTGTTGAGTAGGGACCGTCTCTATATGTTGCCAACTTGTACTTCCCAAGCGCTTAGTACAGTGCTCTGCACACAGTAAGCACTCAATAAATACGATTGATTAAAATGACTTTCCGGAGGTCACACAGCAGGCATGTGGCAGAGCCAGGATTAGAAACCAGGTCCTTCTGACTCTCAGGCCTGGGCTCCAGCCACTAATCCATGCATGTTCCCCCTAGACCATCCACCCTGCCATGTTGGGCCTGTGAGAGGTGGTTTCAGGGTTCTCAAGAGGCTGGCTCAGTATCAATCATCATCATTCAATGATAGAGCATGGTCCTGGGAGTCAGAAAAACATGGGTTCTAATCCCCGCTTCACCACTTGTCTGCTGTGTGGTCTTGGGCAAGTCACTTCACTTCTCTGTGCCTCAGTTTCCTCATCTGTAAAATGGAGATTAAGACTGTGAGCCCCATGTGGGACAGGGACTATGTCCAACCCAATTTGCTTGTATCCGCCCCAGTGCTTAGTAGTGTCTGGCATATAATAAGTGCTTAAATACCACTATTATTAGCTCACCTCCTCCAGGAGGCCTTCCCAGACTGAGTCCCCCCACCCTACCTCCTTCCCCTCCCCTCAGCACCTGTATTATATATATGTATTTGTACAGATTTATGACTCCATTTTACTTGTACATATTTACTATTTATTTTGTTAATGTGCATATAGCTTTAATTCTATTTGTTCTGATGATTTTGACACCTGTCTACAAGTTTTATTTTGTTGTCTGTCTCCCCCTTCTAGACTGTGAGCCCTTACTTGGGTTGGGACCATCTCTATATTTTGCTAACTTGTACTTCCCAAGTGCTTAGAACAGTACTCTGCACACAGTAAGCACTCAATAAATACGATTGAATGAATGAGTGAATATTATTATTATTACCTATAAAATTTGTGTGACCATGGTCTTCAGAGTGCCTTCCAAAATGCTTAGAAATGTACAGTGGATGTGAAAGGAATAGTGGTGAGGTTCATTGTGTCTAGAGGATTTTTTTTTATTTGATTTGATTACCTTATTCTGTTTTCCCAGGGAAGTCAGCTGGGTCACAGGGTTGTATTGTATTTAACAGGCACAATCCCCACCTTACTGTAGGAGTAGAGGGAAGGGAACATCAAATTGCCGGTGTCCTGCATTCTAAAAATTAAATAATAATAATAGTAGTATTTAAGCACTTTGTGCCAGGCACTGTACTAAGCACTGGGGTGAGTGAATACAAGCAAATTGGCTTGGACACAAATCCTGTCCCATGTTGGGTTCACAGTTTCAATCCCCATATTACAGATGAGATAACTGAGGCACAGAGAAGTGAAGTGACTGAGCCAAGGCCACACAGCAGACAAGTGGCAGATCTGGGATTAGAACCCATGGCCTCATTCATTCATTCAATCATATTTATTAAGCACTTTGTGTGCAGGGCACTATCCTAAGTGCCTGGAAAATACAATTCAGCAAGAGAGACAATCCCTGCCCACACTGGGCATGCTGCTTCCCCAACAGGATGGGTGGGGGATGAAGTGGGAAAAGAGCCTTTGTGTTTGTGTAGTTGCCTCTTGTAGGACTCACAATACGGACACAAAGACAAATTCCATGCCAAATATTAGTCAAACTCTCATCCCTCCTTACTTATCTAGCCTGTCCCTGCTGCATCCTGTTCTTCAGAAGATATCTGTTTGGCTATTTCCTTATTGCTAGGCATGTAATAATTAAATGCTCATTATTCGTTGGTGTTGGGGAGCATATATAATAATCAAATAAGACAATCTGCTCCCATCTGGTCCTGGGATAAAAATCTGCTTTATCCCCATTTTATAGATGAGGAAACTGAGTTCCTGAGGTGCTAAGTGATTTGCACAAGATCGCCCAGCAAGCCAGTACTGGAGCTGGCATTAGAACCTAGGTGTCCTGATTTCCAGCACCTGATCCATCCATCAGGACATGCAACTCTTCATGGGCCTGGGAGTCGGAAGACCTGGATTCTAATTCTCACCTCAATAATTGTTTGCTCTGTGACCTTGGGCAAGCCACTTAACTTCTCTGTGCCTCCATTACCTCATCTGTAAAATAGGGATTAAGACTGTGGGATATGGACTGTATCCAACATGATTATCTTCCCACTCTAGACTGTAAGCTCACTGTGTGCAGGGAGTATATCTACCAACTTTGCCATACTGTACTCTCCCAAGTGCTTAGTACAGTGCTCTGCACACAGTAAGTGCTCAATAAGTGATTGATTCTTTCTTGGCTCTCTGGTAGCCAAATCAATGATATAGTTGGCTGCTTTCTGTTTTCCTTTCTCACACACTAATTTTGAAATCGCGATTATTACAGATACAAGCAATGTTGGCTCTTTTTCAGCTTCTAGCAGCCACTAATATGGAATGGAAATAGGATACCAGCAAACACAGCTACCAATTATTTTGCTGATCTCTACTTTGTCTCTACTTCTTTCAACATAATGAGTGACAACTATACTATATAAACAATTTATTCTCTCCTGTTGTCACACCCAGATTGCCTTGGTCACAGACGTACACACCTCTGCTTGAACTATAGCTCATTCCTGCCACTTTTTGGAATTTCTCTATTGCCTAGCCAAGTCTGTCCACTACTTGTTGCAACACATGGGGAAAAGAATCCTCATTTTGATAGCAATTTTTCTTACAATTTTCACCACTCCCCCCCACTATTAGGGTTCTCAGTTATTTTAAAAGACAGTTTGGGATGAAGATCATTAAAATGAATATCAATCAATTAATCATTTGAGTGTTTACTGTGTGCAGAGCACTGTACTAAGTGCTTGGTAGAATACAGTATAGCAGAGTTGGTAGACAAGTTCCCTGCCTATAACAAACTAGAGGGGGATACAGGCAACAGTAAAAATATAAAGCACACTTCTACACTCTCTAATTGTAAGCTAGACAAATTTCTTCCATAGAATAAGCAAAGCAGGTCCTCGAAAAGCTGAGTGATTTCTGTGTTGGAAGAGAAAATCTTTACAATGGAGTGGATGAGTTTAAGGAGACTATTAACATAGACCATACATTGGCTCTCTCACCAGCTCTTTGAATTGTCATTAGTCCATGGAGTACAATTTTGAGAGTAGCTATTAAAGCACCAAAGATATACAGAGAGCATGCAGGTGCCAAAGAAATGTGACTTTTCAGGAAGAGTTCCAATTCTAAGGAAAACATTTTTCCCAAGAATGTCTAAGTTTTCTGCACTCCCCAAGCACATGAATTAAAGATCCCTTGAGTGAATTACAATGCCAGCAGATGTTGTCTGACAGTCCAGCTTCAATATATTTCTCTTGTGTCCAATGCACTTGGAAAATGACTTTTTGGCTGGAGCATAATCTAAGATCTACTGATGCATTTTAAATGTTGTAAAACACCTTCAGCCCTATCCACTCATAAAATCTGATGTTTATCCTCCGATCTCAATTCCAGACTTTGCTAGTATTCTTTGGACTGATTGCTGCATTTGGAAATAGAAAATTGTGTCTTTGCTGCTGATCAGAAGTTGATTATCCCTGTAATATAAAAATGTCAGTGGTTCTGGAAATATGAAATTCCACTCAGGGCAAGAGGACAGAATAGAACGTATTCGACTTATTTGACATTTGATGCTCAAATTGCCTGTGAGAAAACCACTTTCCTCTGGGTCATTTTGAACAATGGGGCAGGTGTGTCAGCCACCCTAACACAGATGGAAAGGAGCTCATCATCAGTATCAATTTATTGAGTGCTTACTGTGTGCAGAGCACTGTACTAAGCACTTGGGAGAGTACAATATAACTGGGTTGGTAGATAGAGAAGCTTGCAGCCTAGAGGAGGACCATCTTTAAAAATGGAAGGCAGCTGCCTATCTCCTTCTATTTTTCTGTCCCTTTTGTTGTTGTTGTAATTATTATTGCACTTAAGTACCAAAGACTAAATTAAAGATAATCACATTAGACACTGTGCTTTTTCCTCATAGGACTTGGACTTTAATAGGAAGAACAGATGTTTTATTCCCCATCTTGTAGATAAGGAAATGGAAGTTTCAGAAAGGTTGTGACAAGTCACCCAACAGGTTCAGTGGCTGAGCTGGGAATGGACTATAGGTTTACCGACTCTTAGACCCATTAATCCATCAGTAGTATTTACTGAGCACTTAATGTGTTAATAGCACTGTATTAAATGCTTGGGAGAATACAACTGTGTTAATAGACATGATCTCTGTCCTCAAAGAGTTTGCAATCTAGCAGGTGACCTTTGTCTTCATGATTTGGCTAGACTGCCCCCCATTATCTATTGATTTAACTTCTGTTTTTTTTAAATGCCTCCTATATTTTATCTATTTCATTAACAATGCCACTTTTTACTAAATTCATACTTTAGGGGCCAGTGAGAAATGCTTAGATGGGTGAGCCATGGTTTTCTTGCTGACAACCAGATTTCTGGGATGTCCGTGTGTCTGCTTATTTTTTGCTTGTGAATTCTGTTAATTCCTCTTTAATCCAAGGACTAAGACACAGTCAATATCAAAACTCGGCCTGCTTTTCACTTTTCAGGTTTCAAGGCAAACTTCCCAACCAGCATTATATGCAAGAATTCTAATGCTACTCTGTCGAAGCAGGGGCACCGACAGATCTTTTTGAGGTTTAATGATGGCTTTCATCTTGGCCCGTTTCAGCCAGCTTCAAAATAAAGCAGTTCTCTTAAGGATAGATTTGTCTTTAAAGAACCTCTATAGCCAGCTATTCTGAGGCCAGCAAAGTGTCTCAAAAGAGTTACACTCTGGTTCCTGGGAGCACGGCTTTGTATTTATTTCTAATCTCACTGTTGCCTGTTTTCCTCTCTTACCATTTCTCTGAAAATCCCGAACTTCTTTTGACCCGCATCAGGGCTTGAAGAGAAGAATTCAATCTACTCCTCATATTCTTTACAGCTTTGATCTCTGTTCTTATTTTTGTTCATATTGTTTTCCTAAAAATGGAAGTCAAAAACTATATTCAGAGGGGAGGAAATGATATTGAAAGACACACTGAGTACTTATTTAAAAAGGTGGTTGAAATAGTTCATAAAGGCAATTCTAGATTATTGTTTTCACTGCAGCATATTTTATAAATGAATGTATAATAGGATGAGACATTAAGGATTTTGCTATACGCCTTCCGGAAGACAGGCCTGAGTATTATTTTTCTACTCTCCCCTTTTCCTTTGCCTATTGGATTTTAGTTACTATGCTTGGCATACTTTGTTTTGTAATCAGCATGTAGCACAAGAATAGAACTGCAATAGATGTTTTTCTTTATATCAAGCCCAATTTCATAATTTTTTAATGAATTCAATATTAATTTCAGCAATCCAATTATATGATTTAAGCAACCCACATCAACATTACTTATATATCATTGTAGGAGGAAAAGTATCAGGTTATTAGTGTCTTAGTCACATTGTCCACTAAATAAGTGTAAGACATAAAAATAAAAGCACCCATAAAACAGTCCAGCTACTATTTCAGATTACCTCTTCAGGAAACAAAAAAAAGTTCTAACAACACCTGCTGCTCAGCTGGATTTGACCTGACCCCTTTCTCCTTCTCTTGTTATTATAAACACTGGACCCTTTAAGTGAGAGCTGTTTAAAGGAGAGGAGGCTGTAAGTGTTCTTTCCTCAATCCCAGATGCAGTGGGAGACTGATGGGCTTTTTGATCTTTATTTTATGAGTGTCTGATAAATTGTCCCTGGCACCTGGCAACTGAAATTTCACTATCTGAAAACTAACCCTATGTCAAACAATGTGATGCGGTTGGGAGCCGTAATTAAAGATCTGTACATATTTAAGCATGGGGATCTGGGAAGTCTGAACTAATGTCCAACACCACCTCCTGGAATTTATGTACTCTTCTTTTTGGGGGGAGACTCTTCTCTTTTTGTGTACTCCATTTGTTGTATTTATATGTATTGGCCACTCTTTCCTGTGCAAGTCAAATAAGACTCTATTCTATTAAGACTCCATCCCAATGAACACTGCATAATTTGAGGACCCCTGGATGACTCATTGGTAATGGGATCTAGAGCTTTACACCTTTGGGTCAGGAGTTCAAATCCTGACCACTGGGTAGCGCCTGAAAGCTGTTTCTGTCTAATGGATATTTGGCAGTCCAGGGAGGGTGGGTGGTCTTATCCAGTGTCCAGGTGTCCACATTATAATCAACAATTAATACTGGCATCTTTGTTGCAGATTCAATAGAGGGCGAGAGTTGATTAGACTTTAAGGTGGGGGAAAAACATACATTTTTCATTCTGCCAATTCAATACTGGGATGAGCTTGGATGATTTGTAGGGACCGGCTCTGTATGTTGCCAACTTGTACTTCTCAAGTGCTTAGTACAGTGCTCTGCACACAGTAAGCGCTCAATAAATACGATTGAATGAATGAATGATTTCCACCTTTTTCGTAGCTTCAGTTCAAGTAACACTTTCATTTTCCCAAAGTGCTTTAACATTATTTTACTGTGTCCATGAATTCTTTGAAGGATGAATAGGGAGAGGAATGTAATATGACTTTGCAGGTGAGGAAATGGAATCTAACGGAGGTAAAATGACCTCCTGAAGTTCTCCAGGTTGGCAAGCAGTAAAACTGAGATTACAGTCTGGGTTCTCTCACTCCTTAATGCTCAGACTCTTCCCATTAGATCACACTGACTTCCTGTGCTAGAAGTTGGCAGTAGAAGTCTGGTTTACCAGGCAAGAAGTATCTGGGACATTTGAGCCACAATTGTCCTTGAGATTTCAGATTTTGCTCCCCTTCTGCTTTTCAGATTTGTTAGTCCTGCTGTTTGGAGTGAAATTGCCTCATTTCAAATTCTGTGGAGTAGAAATGATTCTGCTTTTTTGAAATGTGATTATTCTGCCCTATCCTGTACATCTTCCATTCTCATTCATCATGATATATTTCTACAGCTTTTGTTTCTCAATGCTTTATAGGCCAGGATGCTCTAATATCTCTATGATGATATCTTTCTCTAAACACAACCTTTGCTCAGCTCTCGGCCTCTTTGTTTCTTTTATACTAGTGCCTCCAAGAAATCTGGATAATTTTCTGCTGGATGTTTATTTACAAAAACTGAGAAGACTATTGAGTCAAAGAGCCTCTCTCAGCCACACAGCGGCAGAGGACCTATTTCTGTGCCACTACTTGCCCCACAAACTGCTCTGTTCTGGGCTGGGGGGCCCCTCCTCTCTTGAAGGCAGCTTTGCTGCGGAGCCAGTGGAAGATGGACAGTAGTTGGAGAAACCTCAGGGCAGAGCAATCTGGGAGGGGTAGGGCTGGGTGGTGGTACAGAGGCACCTCTGGTTACCCCTGAAGCAGTGCTTCTGGCTTCAAGCCATTGCCACCACCTCCAGAATCTGCCCTGACTTCCTTAAAAGCAGAGGGGCTAGGACAGCTGACCCTCTTTGCCCCATGGCTTAAGTAGTCTCAACTCTGTTGATCTGCTCTGCCGCATATCTCCAAATTAATCACCTCCCCGGAGGACAGTATGACCTGATTCACATTCCAGAGAGACTTTATTACTCATGTGGACTGCAAAATATTGACAGCAAGATAAATGGGTTGTGGAGGAAGGGGGTGAGATCAGATAAAGCCATTCTAAGGAGAGTTCTTGGCACTGTGAAGGGACGTGGTATAACAAATAGAGACTAAGGGGAAAAGGGAGGGGTCTGGCGGGCTTCCAGAGAGTAGCTCTGGAGTAGCCTATATGAGAAGACTGTGGGAACTACCCAGATGAAAATACAGATAATCAACTGAGATTTGTTGGTCTTTCCCAAATAAACTTCAAAAAACCCACAGGTTCTCTTACTAATGAGAAATGTCAATGTGCGTGTGTGTGTGTGTGTGTGTGTGTGTGTGTGTGTGGTACATAGTCTCTTCAGCTTCAGTTTTTCCCTCTAGATTCTAGGAAGACATCTGGGTGTGAGTAACAAACTTTTGTCTTCTCACCTTGCTTCCGTGCCCCACTGCTTCAGCCCACTTGTGGAAGATTGTTCACAGGCTTTGGTGAGGATAGACTAGATGGGTGGAAACCATTTTTTATTTCCGCTTTAGCTTGCCTCATATTCGATGCCAAGCTAAAGTGGAAAACTCCAATGGTTGTCTATCTACCTTTGCATCAAACAGTAACTCCTTACTATAGGTTGTAAGGCACTCAATTAGATATCCCTCCTTCTTCATCTTGCTAATCTCCTACTACAGCACAACCATCACACTTGGCTCCTCTAACACCAACCCACTCACTGTACCTCAATCTTGTCTATCCTGCTACCAACCCCTTACTTATGTCCTCGCTCTGGTCTGGAACTCCCTTCCTTATCACATCTGACAGATCACCACTCTCCTCAACTTCAAAATCCTAATAAAATCATCTCTCCTTCCAGAGGATTTCCCTGAGTAAGCCCTCATTTCCCAACTTCCTCTCCCTTCTGCATCACTTATGCACTTGGTTCTGTACACTTTAAACACTAGAGAGTTGCTCCACAGCACTTACATATATATCCTTATACTCTGCCATTTTCCCTATCTGTAATTCATTTTAATGTCTGTCTTCTCCAATAGAAGGTAAGCTATTTGTGGTCAGGGATCATGCCTACCAACTCTAATGGTGTTGTATTCTCTTAAATGCTAAAGTTTTGTACGGTGCACATAGTAAGTGCTCAGTAAATACCATTGATTCAAAGAACGTGGAGTCCTTTGCACACTTCTCATGCCTCAAGTATGTGAGAGACAGTAGGGCAGATGAGGGAAGTATACAGGTATGTTCAAGTTTAGCCCATGTGGATTCAGTTAACATTATTCATTGCAATAAATGGAATGATTGTGAGCCCCATGTAGGACAGGAATTATATCAAATCTGATTGCATCTACCCCAATACTGGACCTATAGTGTTTAACATACCAGTTGTTATTGTTATGTTCAACATAATAATAATAATAATAATAATAATAATAATGGCATTTATTAAGCACTTACTATGTGCAAAGCACTGTTCTAAGCGCTGGAGGAAAATACAAGGTGATCAGATTGTCCCACGTGGGGCTCACAGTCATCATCCCCATTTTACAGATGAGGTAACTGAGGCTCCGAGAAGTTAAGTGACTTGCCCAAGGTCACACAGCAGACATGTGGCAGAACTGGGATTCGACCCCATGACCTCTGACTCCAAAGCCCATGCTCTTTCCACTGAGCCATGCCGCTTCTACTGTTTATTATTGTTATTAGTGTATACAAATTCATTTCCCTAAATCTCTGAATAAATCTGATTTTAAAAATCTGAATGAGAATAACTTTCTTCCATTAATGCTCATTCTCAATTAAGTCCAGATGGAATTTTCAGTGCTGATTTCAGATTCTATTTGTCAAAGAACACTTAATAATGCCTGAGAAATATTTAATCAAATTGAAACAAACACTTGAAAAATAGGCCAAGGTGGCATTAAGCATAAACAGTTGATGAGTTCAGTGCAAATATTTAGCTTCTACAAAGTTCAAACATGTTTATAAAATGTATAAGAAGTCCATATGCATATGCAAGTCATTTTGGAAAGATAAAAAGCTTACATAAATCAGTCGCAGGGAGTGACACTTAAAAATGTTCTGTGTGTCCTGAAATTAGCAGCTGTACTCTTTATTATAATGAAGTATTGAAAATATGGAGAAAAGTACAGAATTGGGCCAAAGGAAGGTTTAAAGCACATCTCTGTTTAAAATGTTGTTCTATGGACTCTGCTATTTGTGCTATCGTGGATAGCAAAAAAGCTTAAATTGTCAGGAGTTAATCATCTTTCATTGTGGACTACGGAAACCATGATCTTCCATATATTTTCCCTCTTCTTTCATGTTTCTTCCATATATCTGGGTGTCATTTGTTCAGAAGCCTCAGCAGAGTATTTTCAGTAACTAGGCACTGAAGCCTAAATGGGCAAAACCTTTCATTTCTGGGAGCTGGGTGTCATGTTTTAGATATATCACCACCTTTCTGAGAACTTCACCAATTGGAGCATATGCTCAAAGAAGAATTCAGTCTGCTGTTGAAAATACAACCCCAGTAGGTAACTGCCAACCTTTTAGGGAAATTTGGGAGCTTTCAGGATATTTATCATTTCCTAGGTCCTCAGGGCCCACTCATGTGCTTTGTCCTTAGTGATGCTGGGTGTATAGAGGGATTTAGGTTCATAACATGGGAGTAATTTTATTTTCATGCATATTCTGTCTATAGATGTCTGTATTAATGGCTATTTTTCATGCATAAAGGGCGTGTCAAAGATGAGTGCTAATCAAGTAGCTGGAAAGAGAAATAAGGGACGCAAAGTCCTCACTACACTGTACACTCACACAGACTGTTCTTTGTTGCGCTATGTCTTTGTTGGTAGCATCTTGTACTGTTTTAGCCTTAACCTTGCCCTTTCCACTCCATTCAAACTGCTACCACATTAATAGTCACTTATCCTATCGCTCCTTGCTGACCTCCCAGTCTCCTATCTCTCCTAACTCCAGTCCATACTTTATTCTGCTGCCCAGTTCATTTTCCCAGAAAACTGTTCAGGACATGTTTCCCCATTCCTCAAGAAAGTTCAGTGTTTGACCATTCACCTCCACATCATACTCAGAACTCCTCACCATTGGCTTCAAAGCACTCAGTCACCTTGCCCTCTCTTACCTCACCTTGCTATTCTACTACAACTTAGCCCACACACTTCACTTCTTCAATGCTAACCATCTCACTGTACCTTGGTCTCACCTATCTTGCCGCCGACCCCTTGCCCACATTCTGCCTCTGGCCTGGAACACCCTTCCTCCTCAAATCTGACAGACAATTACTCTCCCCTTCTTCGAAGCCTTATTGAAGGCACATGTCCTCCAAGAAGTCTCCCTGATTAAACCCTCCTTTCCTCTTTTCCTACTCCCTTCTGTGTTACCCTGACTTGCTGTATTTATTCATGAGCACTCTCAGCCCCACAGCACTTATATGCATATCTATAATTTATGTATTTATACTAATGACTGCCTCCTGCTCTAGTCTGTAAGCTTATAATAGGCAAGTAATGTGTATATTGTTGTATTGCACTCTTCCAAATGCTTAGTTCAGTGATCTGCACACAGTAAGCACTCAATGAATGAAGCTTCTGCGTTAGACTCTCCTTTCTTGCACAGTGTACTAAGCTTCTCTGCTCCAGCTGTCTCCTAGTTTTCAGTTGAGATGCCATATAGTCTAATGCTTTTTGGCTTTACTTATCCTTTAAACACTCCCTTTATGACTGGCTTTGGTTTCCCCACCTTCAGCTCCCCATGAGGTAGCTGTTTGGATTGCCATCCATTCTCTTCACATCCCCATTAATGCAGCTGTATTGAGGTGAGTGCAAATGCAACATTAGGAGACTGTGCTCCAGGATTTGGTACTGCCCGGGGCCATTAACACTTGGTGGTCTGAATATGTCCCCCAACAGCTCTTCAATCAGTCCATGAGATGGGAGTGCAGACAGCGCCTCACTGGCCCCCAGCTGATGTGAAAGGTTTTAAGTGACCTGTCATTGTTGGCCAATGCCACCAATCAGTGGTATTTCCTGAGCACTTACTTTGGGTGGAGCAGTGAACTTGAGAGAGGACAATGTGCTAATTATTAGACAAGATCTTTGCTCTCAAGGAACTTACCATCTAGCCAGCTCTGGAACTGATGCCCAGTCATCACAACACATGTACTTTTGCAGGGCTGAGGGAAGTTGCGTGCACTTGCTTCTCTCAGTTCTCTCCGTTGCCTTCCTTTCTAACAACAGGGTGGAGTGTAGAAAAGAATAGTGAATAGGTGATATTGAATGGCAGTAGATTCCTGCAATTATAACCTACTGGGAATATAATGATAATAATGATGGATTTATTAAGCGCTTACTATGTGCAAAGCACTGTTCTAAGTGCTGGGAAGGTTACAAGGTGATCAGGTTGTCCCACGGGGGGCTCACTGTCTTAATCCCCATTTTACAGATGAGGTAACTGAGGCTCAGAGAAGTTAAGTGACTTGCCCAAAAATGATCTGTGCCTACCGGGATTTACTGTAACCTTATATTATCAGAGAGAGAGAAGGTGGGAAAATGTAATCTACTTCCTGTTGTCTCCTCTCCTTCTGGACTTCTGCAGTCTGCCTGGAACCAGAGGGGAACAGTGAGAAGTGATCACATCTGTGCACATTCTCTGCGTGGTCCCATATTTGCTAGATATATTTAAGAGAAAGCCCAAGAAACCCTGGATGGGATTATAACAATGATTCCTTCCCAGAAAGCACAAGGGACTACTCTAGGAAGGAGTTCTACCAGCTCCCCTATGAACCTGTTCACTATCTAGTGACTGGACAAGACTGCTGCTAATGAGATCCTGGAGTTCATTCAGCTCACTGGCCAGTGTGCCGGGCAGCTTCATTGGCTGTAATGTGGATAATAATAATGCTGGTATTTGTTACGTGCTTACTATCTGCCAGACACTGTACTAAGCGCTGGGGTGGATACAAGCAAATTGGGTTGGACATAGTCCCTGTTCCACGTGGGGCACTCAGTCTCAATCCCCATTTTACAGATGTGGGAACTGAGGCACAGAGAAGTTAAGTGACTTGGCCAGGGTCACACAGCAGACAAGTAACAGCAGGATACCCAAAGAGTTGCTGCATTAACTGAAATGGGATGGTCCTGTATTTTGAATGTTTATTTGAAACTTTGTGGTGTTCTACGTGTGGGGTGACTTTTGCTGGATACTGCTCAGTCCAATGTGGCAATGTGGGAAGAGTTTGTTAGCTTAGAACAGAGACTGCAGGAAGTTCAGTATAAGTAAAGGGGGAAGGCCTGCATGTGATTTGTACCTAGAACAATTATTTTTTTTAGTGTATGTAGTATGGGATGCATGATCAGTCATACCTCATTTTTCGCAGCTACAGATCTTTGCCTCCTTTCCTCTGTCATTCATTTCATACCCCACAGATTCTCCTGTCCCCAGCGAAAGGAATTCTAGACAAGAAGTGGTCAGTGTCTTGGATGAAAGAAGTGGCCAAAGAACACTAGAAAGGGGTAGGAATTGATCAGTGATATTTGCGTTTCTACCTAGCAGCACAAAACACCAAAAGGCAGTGTGCTCTAGTGGCTTGAGAGTCAGGGGATCTGGGTTCTAATCCCAACTCTGCATCTTCCCTGCTCTATGACTTTAGTCAAGTCACAATGTCTCGTGTCAGTTTTCTCATCTCTGAAATGGGGAGTCAGTACCTGTTATCCTACTTTGACTGTGACCCCCTTGTCTTGTTTATTCTGTATACCCAGGGCATAATATAGTGCTTGATGCATAAGCTTTACAGAGGCATGACAAATGCATTATTATCATTAATATTAATATTCTTATATTAATCAAAACATCATTATTCTACTTATAACTGGAGAAGCAGCATGGCCTAGTGGAAAGAGTATGGACATGGAAGTAAGATGATCTAGGTTCTAATCCAGGCTCTGTCAATTGTCAAGTCACTTAACTTCCTTGGGCCTCAGTTTCCTTGTCTGTAAAATAGGGATTAAATAGCCCTTCATCTTCTTAGTCTGTGTACCTCAAGTGGGACAGAGATTGTGTCTGCCTGATTAACTCATATTTACCCCAGAACTTGACAGAGCTAGATATATAGTAAGCATTTAACAAGTGCCATAAATATTTATTAACTGTTACTAAGTGTTTGGGTAGAGTGGAATCACCTTATGTGTTCTGTGCCTTCAAGGATCTTATAAACTAATGGAATAGGGAAAGGCAGAAAGAGGGAGAAGCTGAGAAAGGAGAAGATAGGGTACAGGGTGAATTAAAATTGAAAAGGACAGTAAAAGGAAGATGGAGACTCCAAGGGGAGAAAAGAACAGGGAGTGAGTAATACAGGAATAGGGCTAGCTGGGGTGGAAGATTATCTCACACAATAGAGTATGAGACCCTGTACGATCAATCAGTTGTATGTACTGAGCACTTACTCTGTGCTAGGCACTCTAGTAGGCGTTTAGGAGAGTACTATGGAATCGGTAGACATCCCTTTCTTTAAGAAGCTTACAGTCTTGTGGAGACAGGCAGAGAGGGCAAGGGACAGACATTCAGGAGCTGAATCTGGATAATTCAGCAGAGAGAGAAGGAGGAAGTGAGAACAACCATCAAAAGAGTTGAAGGAGCCAGGGGTACCCAAAATAGCAGCAAGCAATCACAAAGAAAGAAATCCACAGTAATTGGAGAAAAGGGTCAGAGAAAATAGCAGTCTGTTGAAATTAGTTGAAGACCAGGCATTCCTGCTAGCTGCCTGAATAAATTCTCCACTAAATCTATTGGTTGCACATATTAGTGAGAGCTTCTCCCACACACAGGGTTACATCAGAATAGCTAATATGACCAAGGACTGAACTTCTCTCCTGGCAAATCGTAATAGTGGCAGCAGCCAATGGGGTGACAGTGTGGAGGGGGAAGGGATTGGGGAATCAAATGGAAAATGCTTTGGCTCTTCAATCTGAATGTGACAGCTTTTGGTTTGACAGTTGGGTGATGAGCTGTGTAGAATGAAACCGAAGAGTGTCCCCAAAATGTTATGTAACTTTTCTTCTACCAGGTAATTATTCTTTGCTGTTTTTGTAACTTCTTGGTACCCCTGATATTGTGGTAAATAATGCCGAAAGCTGAACACCCAAACTCTCACAGGCACGTGTCCAGGAGCACTGGAAGTTATAGCTGAGCACTTGGGTGCCAAGTTCAAGCAAAGTGCAGAGTATTTTGGAATTTGGTTTTGGTGTATCCCATCATGTAGCAATGATATATGATAAAAGGAAAACTCACAGCCAAATTGAACTTGTATTCAAAGCAAGGTGCTAGTGAAAGGATGTGATGGAAAATAAGTCCTAATGGATTAATGTTCAATGATGAATGTTTTATTATAAAAGCAAGTGAGTGATTAGATAATTCATGCTTCCAAAAGTGGGATTTAAACATTTCTGCCTGGCAGGCTACCAAAATAAATGAATCTAGCTTATAGGCACATCTCTATGAACTCAATAAAGAGGAACACTTTTTCCTAAGTGCCATCAAGACTTGATCTGCCCCTGTTTACTAGTTGAAAGGTTTTTATGTGTCCTTTAACACATTACAAAACTGACCACCATACCAACTTAACTGGGGAAAAAAACATTCAGGGAATGATGGTTTACATGAATACTTGAAATTCAGAATGAAAATACAAAGGGAAAAGTGTTTCTCTGAAGTTATGGTTGTTAAAATTAACATTTCAATGAAGCAATTTGGTCCTATTTTGAAAAGTCTTTCTAAATGTTGTAGGCCAACTCACCCTCATTTTTACCCACACAATTTCCACTGAGGTCAGCATGCACCCCTCTGATGGCAGAACTGACCTCAGTGTTAATTTGAACTAATTTCCCCTCTGAGTGCCAAAACCAACAGCTAGGCAATTGTATAGCATTTCATTGCTTAAAAGGATCAAGAGTTAAAAAATAAAAACAGACTCAAAATTGGTCATAGCTATAAAAAATACATTTAAATTCTATCCATTTACAATTAGAAGCTCCAGCAAAATGATTGTTTGCTACTCAAGGTGGGGGTTAACCCTTTTAGCTTTCTTTGTTAACCCTTTTCTATTATTTTAAGATGTTGCATGTGAATGTGGATAGGAGGCTTATTTCCATGAAATAGTATTCTTTCTAATGAAATGTCAGTGTTTCTCAAATTCTTTAGTGATTTCAGTTCATGGCAGATGCTACATGAACCCTAACTCTTCTGATTTTCATTCATTCAATTATTCCTATTGAGCGCTTACTATGTGGAGAGCACTGTATTAAGCACTTGGTAGAGTACAATATAGCATCAGACACGTTCCTCACCCACAACGAGCTATTTATATATAGATCTGCATTGTACATTGTATTTCAACAACAAAGGAGTTGGGAGAAGGAAAGAAATTGTGACCAGAAAACTTACCTACTCATAGGCCTTTTAAGCAATTCCCCTCTTCTGCTATATGCCAATTTGACCCTACTTAGGTGGTGGTTTCGTGATTATATTATTCCAGATAAGTCATCCTTCCATAAAACTTTTCTCAACAGCCTGTGTCAGCTGTATAGCAGAAATAGAACTGAGTAGATTTAGGCAAGATCTTCTATGAACAAACGGGACTTTGAGTCTTTCAGAGGTTTAAAGGCTCTCATAATACATTGCATAAAATTCAGCACGCATTGCCAGAGAGGTGAAAACCTCCATTTGGGTGGGAGAGCTGGTAAGCAGATGGGGCAAAGGAGAGACTGCTGAGATTGGTGATGAGAGGAGGGAAGGTGGTGATGGGAATATTGACAGTGAGGAACTTGTCCTTCGGAGCATGGGACCTCCTCTGCTGTTCATTTCCCAACTGATCACTTTCATCCTCTATAAACTGATCAACTGTCTGAAGCCAGACCCTTATACTGAAGCATCATGGCTTGGTGGATAGAGCATGGCCCTATGAGTCAGAAGGACCTGAGTTCTAATCCCAGCTCTGCCACGTGTCTGCTGTGTGACCTTGGGCTAGTCACTTAATGAGAAGCAGCATGGCTCAGCGGAAAGAGCATGGGCTTTGGAGTAAGAGGTCATGGGTTCAAATCCCGGCTCTGCCAACTGTCAACTGTGTGACTTTGGAAACTTACTTCACTTCTCTGTGCCTCAGTTCCCTCATCTGTAAAATGGGGATTAAGATTGTGAGACCCCTGTGGGACAACGTGATGATCTTATAACCTCCCCAGCACTTATAACAATGCTTTACACGTAGTGAGCGCTTAATAAATGCCATTATTATTATTCTCTGTGTCACAGTTACTTTATCTGTATGTCACATGGGGTTTAAGAATTTGAGCCACATGTGGGTCAGGGACTGTGTTCAACTTGATTAACCTGTATCTACCCCAGCGCTTAGAGCACTGCTTGGCACATAGTAAGCATTTAGCAAGTAACACAATAATAATAATGCTCAAAAAGCACCTTAATTATAACTGGATTTGGAGAAGCTTTTATTTCGTTCATGTAGCTAGAGTTGAAGGGGCTTTCTAGTTTGGAAAGAGGTCTTGGATGTGTGAATAGAATGAGACAGCAATTAATTTGTGTTTTTGGAGGTAGATATGAACCAAAATGAGTGAGAGGAATCAGCCAAGATCTGGAAAGTGAAATGTGATGAAAAGTGTGTGTTAGCATGAGTATGAAGGACATATCTCTTTTTCATAAGGAAGGAAAATTGTTTATTTATCCAAGCTTTTATTTTCACCCAGCTTTTAAAAATATGGTATAAGTCTATAAAGATATGCAGTTTAACTTCTGATGTGAAAGGTGCTACTGGAAATGTTTGTGTGCAATTATCTTCAGAGAAGTCATGGTGATGCTTTTCTTGTGTTAAATAAACAGAGAACATTCCTCTTATAAGGTTGTTCTTGGCACAGGATTCTTCTAGTTCGTTTTACATGAGGTGGTTTTTCAAGAGACAATTTATGAAAAGTTTGAGTTATAGTCTTGATCCTGTAACGTCACAAAAATAATCCCAAGTGTGTAAAGGATGTTAAGAACCACATAGATAGCCAGTGAAAGAAGCTGCAAATATATGATTCAGTAGGATTTCCAATGAGCATGGCTAAAGTCCAGACCTGGCCTACAATACTACCACTGATGTTAGGGCTACCTACTTGGGAGTAGAATTGAATAAATCCAAGGGTGGATTTCACCCATCATATGTCCCATTTAGGGAACCTTTTTCTTTTTTGTAATGGCATTTGTCAAGTGCTTACTATGTGCCAGGCACTGTACTAAGAGCTGTGATAGAAGCTAATCAGTTTGGACACAGTCCGTGTCCCACATGGGGCTCACAGTCTTAATCTTCATTTTATAGATGAAGTATTGAGGCACAGAGAAGTAAAGTGATTCTCCCAAGGTCACACAACAGACAAGTGGAGGAGCTGGAATTAGGACCCAGGTCTCTCTGTATCCAGGGCCTCTGCTCTACCTACTAGGCTGCACTGCTTCTCAAAAAATATGGACTGCTCCCTGAAATTGCATGTCATCCTGGCACAGGAGCCATGCTAATCTTTTCTGTATCACTCCAATTTTGGTCTATGTGCTGCTGAAGAGCATAAAGCCATTCCACTTAAACAGATCAGCTTGACCGTTCCATGCAGAAAAGCAAACATGGAAATGAGCAGTGATGATGATGATAAGGCATTTGTTAAGCTCTTAGTATGTGCAAAGCACTGTTCTAAGAGCTGGGGGGATACAAGGTGATCAGGTTGTCCCTTGTGAGGTTCACAGTCTTAGTCCCCATTTTACAGATGAGGTAACTGAGGCCCAGAGAAGTTAAGTGACTTGCCCAAAGTCACACAGCTGACAAGCGGCAGAGCCGGGATTAGAACCCACAACCTCTGGCTCCCAAGCCAGGGCTCTTTCCACTGAGCCATGCTGGACCAGCACAGAGGATGAGAGCTAAAGGGAAAGTATTTGAATTTTCTGTGTTCTCCACTCTTCTGTGGAGAAACTGAACTTATAACTTGATTCCTCTAGGTAGTTGTCACTCTCCATCCCTTCTTAATTGGGAATTTCAGCCTTTCATTCATTCATTCAATTGTATTTATAGAGCTCTTACTGTGTGCAGACCATTGGATTAAGGCCTTGGAAAGTACAATTCAGCAGTAGGCAGACAATCCCTAACCACACTGGATTTACAGTCTAGAAGCGGGGAGGGTGAGATTGCCCACCACCAGAGACCATTGTCTTGCCTTGGGGCCCGTATTTCATCATCTGAAGTTCACATGGGTGCTGCTCAGAGGGCAAATCGATGATAGTCACTTTCTTCTCCGCTTACACCATCCATTGACCTAGTATAAGCTTAGGGGTGAGGTATGCTTGTCATGACCATTCAAGTGAGTCTTTCCTGACGAAAATTGTCATCTTCACCATTACATATGTCCAGTGGCTAAATAGGAAGGTACAGGTCAACTCCCAGACCATGAACTCCGCCTACATCATGGTATGGTGACTTGTTAATTTCCAATTGACTCCCGCAATCTGTTTAGGTATTGAAGGGAGTCATTATCTGCTCTTTGCACACAATCCTCTCACTATCTTGGGGAGGTGGTTCCCATAGAATTGGGGCCTACCTCCCATCAGGACCACCTCAACCTTAATCCTATCATTCCCCAACACTTTCTTCATCTGTAAAATGGGTTTAAATACCTGTTTTCTCTCTCCCCCACCGTACATAGTGAGTGCTGTGTGGGAAAGGGACTGTTTCTGATGATTTGATTGTACACTATTCATCCGAGCCCGTGGCATGTAATACGCACTTAACACATACCACTAATTTCATTGTGATCATGATGATCCAAGCTAAAGTCCTCTTGAATCAGTTCCAAAGAATATTGTTTATCCTGCCCTCCAGAATTGCAATATGGCTCTGGATGATGGCACTAGGAAATGTAACTAAAATATTCAAAATAGGAAACGTAACAATTATGTAGTTGTTGGAAGGAAGAAAATCCCCGTTCTCACTAGAGTTACCTCTCTTTCGTGGCAACGTGCAGAACTTTATAGTTTGCTTTTTGAAAAAATATGACTCTGGAATGTCTATAAAAGACAGGCATAGTGGACTGGAACCTCCCCTTCCCCCCTTCCCTCCATGGTGCTATTGGCAATCTTGTTGATGTATAGATGTAAATTACCTTTGCACTTTGTAATAGAGTCAGCAGCATGACAGGAACTCACACATCACTCAATTTGCTAAAGTAATAAAGAGGAAAATCAAAAGGAATAAGAGTTCACAAGGTAGGTATGTGCATCCAGATAGGGAGATTTATTATCAGAAATGAGTTACGATATTAAAAGGCATAAACAATATTTTTCTGTTAGGCCTCAGCTCTCCCTGCCCACTCTATTTCTACTGAAAGTTGAATTTTGGGGCTGGGGTGGGGTGTGAGTTAAAGCTGTTTTTGCTTGGGCTTCAGAACAGATTAGCAAATGTGCAGCAAGGTAGCAAAAATCACAATTGTATAACTGATGCTTAGTAAACCTATGGGTATAGCCATCTGATGACTTCACCAATGTTAGAATACCAATATGGTTCTAAGAGTGATTTTCTGTGATAATGTTGGCTGAGGAGTGGGTTGCCAACACACCAAAGGGCTCAGACCTACATTTTATAGAGGAAAACCGTAGTCACTTAGTTTCTAAGTTTAGTTACTTAATGCTATTCTACCATTATCAGTGAGACTTCTTTACCTAATCCAGGCTCCGTTAAGTACCATATATTAACTATATCTTCAATACTCTCTCCTGCCCCACCTTCCTCCAACTCCCCCGCAACTCCCCTGCCCAAATCCAGTTGTTTCTCTGAACCAGAATTTATGGTCAGAGCAGCGTGATTTCTGGCTATTTAAATGTTGGGCTGACCTTGTGACAGAGCCAAAGGGTGAGCACAGCCAGAACTGTAAATTCTTGTCTAAAGCATTGGCCCTGATGTGTGGTGGTCAGTGTTGAAGATCTGGGGTCTGTCTTGCCCACCTTTGTTCATTGAAAAGTGCAGATGTGAGGCAGGGTGACGTGTTGAACAGTGAATTTGCCAACATCCTCTATTGCTCAGGGCCCGCAGACAAGCTTACCTTTCGTCTTTCCAAACTCAGCGTTTCTTACTACTTCACTCAACCCTTAGCTATATTTTTTCCCTGGAAATGGGCTTTTTTTCCAAGTGGTTTTTGAAAGGCATGATATATTTCAGGAAATAGCACCCCTGGGGTATTTTTACACTGCCCCCCAGGTTGATTTCCCAAACTGCAGAATTCAATTTAGTAACTGAGAGACTAGTGCTTTGAAACCAGCAGAATCTGCAATAGATCTGCACTAGTATCTTGTTTTAATGAAAGAAATGCAGGATTCTGAGATTCTGATGCTGATAGAAGCACTATTCATAATGGACACTGAGGTCAGTGGGAGGGCTGAGTAATATCAATTATTTAGCTGCCTTCCTGTTCCAAAATGCTACTGACTGAAATTTTTTGACAAGTGGGCAATGACTGACAGACCAATCCTACCACATTAAGTGTGAACTAAACTTCTAGACTGTGAGCCCACTGTTGGGTAGGGACTGTCTCTATATGTTGCCAACTTGTACTTCCCAAACTCTTAGTACAGTGCTCTGCACACAGTAAGCGCTCAATAAATACGATTGATTGAATAGATTTCACATCGTTTGTGACATCCTCTAGCCTGGCTGTGTGGAGTAGACTTGGACAAGAGTGACGTGACCCTTTACCTCCCTGTTGATGACTGGGGTTAGGCTCTGACTAGATCTGGCCAATTCTGATGCATATCGTCATGACATAATTTTAAGATCTTGATACAAGTCTCTGGGTAACAGAGTAATTTTAATGATTCCAGAAAACTAGGGTGGTGGTGTTGATATCTTGGTGGTGGCCTCTGAAATGATGCTAGGTTGCATGTGCAATGCATTTCAACTGTTTTTGTCCAAGATGAGCTCCGACTACTTTGTAGAGGAAAGGTCCCTCAATTTACCCACTAAACTTTAAGGGAGTCTTCAGTAATCTTCGGTTTCTCCCAAAGAATAGCCTCTTCTGTACTTAGTTTCCAATCCAGATTCTCTGATTTTTGAAATGCCAAATTCAAAATCCTTACAAATTGAAGAAAAATAAGTGACTGTGGCAAAGAAACATTTTTCAGAGTATAATGGCTAATTTTATCTCTGATTACTTTTTCACGTTATTTGTTAAGCATTTCCTGTGTGTCAAGCACTGTTCTGAGAGATGGAAAAGGTCTCTAGTACATTATCATCAGGTAATCCCTCTTAAGCAGTTTCTCATCACAGAAGATGTTATGTTCTTTTATTGTTAGACAAAAATGCAAAGAAAATATTGAACATGTCAGGCTACTCTTAGTGTTATGCAGCAAATGATAGAACAGATGTTTTAAAATAAACATCAAGTCTTGTTATGCATTTCTGAGACATTCAGGGAGCCTTTTTTTCAGAAGCAGGAGCAGCCCGTGAATGTAAAGGAGTTTTAAACACTGTACTTTCCCATAAAACTCTGAAATGTTGGCAGAATGTTCAGCTCACAATCAGTGGGCATGAACCTGAACATGTTACAACTCAGATTACCAATAAAAATGTCAGGCTAAAATCTGAACTGGATAGTTTTATAATCCTGATTTGAAAGTATGTTTTAATTGCTTTTAAAGGGAAAATTTAATATAATTTTTTAAAACCCCTCCGATCTGCCTTACTATCAAGCTGACTATTATTAGAGTGGAGGGGAAATGGTGGATTTGAATGTCCTTTCCGTGGCCCTGCAATTTCCCAGCTGTTTTATTGGGATTCTATTAAAATGAGACAAAATGGTCTTTGCTACTTTCATAAAAGCCAGTCAAGCATCGAGAGTTAATACCAGCATTTTCAAATCATTAAACTGGCCTATAGCTCTAGACTAGTGTGGGGTGAGATGTGTTATTTGAAGCAGGTGTGATGTGTCAGAAGCCGTGTTTTGGCATTTTACAACTAGGGGAGCTGTGTGTGCAGCTGAAGGCTGGCAGAAAAATGTCCTGAAATGTACAATGAGTGGCTTTGTATATAAGCTGCTTAGTTTGTTAATGCACTTTGAGCATTAGCTAAACAGTTGGAAATACAATGTTAATCAGTTCTTTCTAATGTTGAGTCAGTGTCTGCTATCGGAGTTATCCCATTGCAGCCTCTTGTGCAGGGGAGGATATTAGCTGGTTCTTGGACCTTCTGGACTGTAAGCTTGCTTTGGGCAGGGAAAGTGTCTACCAACTCTCTTCATGTACTCTCCCAAGTACCCAGTACAGTGCTCTACACAAAGGAAGCACTCAGTAAATATGATTTATTGGGTTTGCTGGTTGGTGAACCCCAGGCTGAGAGCCACAGAGCATTCCAAAACTCACAATGAGATGTGCATAGGCCCTGGGTCATTCTAGTCTTCTCTCTACCTCTTCCAAAACTTTTATTCGGCTTTTTCACAGGTGTGGTCACCAGAAAGAAAGGCATCCAGGAATCCAGGTGTGAATTTACCTAGGTGTTATTTAAGGGGTTTTAATAAGGATTCCTTTGGTATTTTAAAGGATTAGGGTTAGGGGAATTCAATTTTTCATCTTCCCAAGTGTTGTGTAGAATATGAGGATGAACATTTCTTGAGGAGTGACAAATCTGTAGAACTCCTTGTAGACTGTAAGCTTCCTGTGGTTAGGGAATATATCACATTACTATTATTGTACTATATGCTTCCAAGCACTTAGTATAGTGCTGAGCACACAGTAAGTGTTCAATAAATGAGCCCACTGTTGGGTAGAGACCGTCTCTATATTTTGCCAACCTGTACTTCCCAAGCGCTTAGTACAGTGCTCTGCACACAGTAAGCGCTCAATAAATACGATTGAATGAATGAATAAATACAACTGACTGACTGTAAGCTCCTTGTGAGGGGGATGAGGGAGAAGCAATATCAACATTTTAGGTAAAACCTGTATAATTTCATTTTCATTTCAAACTTTTAAGTGAGGGACAAAGTTTTAGGGAGGCTGGGAGCTGGACTGGAACCAGTTTCAAAGAGGTAATGGGCCAGAAAGTCATTCATCCCTGCTGGACATTCCCTAGTTTTGTCATTGTCATTCAATGTGCAAAAAACGCTGTATTTAGCTCTTGGGAAAGAACCATAGAGGGAATCATGAATCTAATCTGACTTTGTGCACAAAGAGCCTCATGTTTGGAGCATTCTCCTACACTGACTGTTAGACTTGTAAGCCTTTTATCTAGACTACTAGTTCAGCGCAGACAGGAAACATGTCTATCAACTTGGTTGTATTGTACTCTCCCAAGTTCTTAATACAGTGTTCTGCACTCAGGAAGAGCTCAATGAATGTGATTGGTAGAGATACTTTACTAAACAATTATTTCCTTTTCCAGACAGTCTTCCTAGGCCCAATTTGGACACTCCTAACAAAGAGGAACCAGGGTAGGAGGGGGTCTTGACCCTTCCACAACATGACTGCCGCTTGCCTCCCCTGAGTCCAGCCATTTACTCATACTTTTCATGAGACGAGGGTCCTTCCCCCTTCCCCAACATGGCACGCCTGCTCCTTGTCTCTTTGGAGATCACTTGTTGAGCCCCAGTTTTTCTGGACCTCGATGCTGGGTCCCATGAATTATGATTTGACTCAGCCTGCTGCCATGAGAAGCAAGATAGAGTGGGTCCCTACCATAATAGAGGGTGGGCCGGGGATGAGATGTTGGTATGTGTGTTGGAGGGAGGGAGCTTGTCTGGCAGTTGGAACGGGTCACTTTGTGAGAATGGAGTTGAGAGAAGGTGATGTCGGGTCCCTGGGTTAAGCAGACCATTGTCACCTCCCTTCACCATACCTCCTCTAGACTGTAAACTCGTCATGGACAGGAAATGTGTCTGTTATATTGTTCTCTCCAAGTACGTAGTACAGTGCTGTGCACACAGTAAGCGCTCAATAAATAGGATTGACTGACTCCTCTGACATTTAACCAGAGAGATGGATGGGTGATGTGTAAACCAATATTTTATTAGTGAAGGAGTCATAGTTTAAAACATTGCATACATCATGTATGCTAATAGGATGTTCATGTCCTCAAAGAGCTTACAATGTATGAGGACAGATAGACATTAAAATGCATCACAGGCAGGGGGAGGCAACCAAGTATAGGGACATGCACTTAAGTTCTGTGGGAGTGAATGCTCAGGTGTTGTGTACTTAAGTGTTGAGTGGCACAGAAGGTAGGGAAAATAGAGTAGGGAGATAAAAGGTTAGTCTGGGAAGGTGCACTGGAGGAATAGGACTCTGAAGATGGAGCGAATGTAAGGCTTAGATCATAATTCCAACAGCAGCAGGGACTAACACTCAGTCGCATCAATAGAGGGCTTATTGTGGGCAGAGTACTATACTATGCACCTGTGAGAGTACAATATAATAGAGTTAGTAGCCATGATCTCTGACCACAAGGAGCCTGTACTGTTAGTTGGAGATTCGGACAATAAAATAAATTACAAATAGAGGAAACAGTTGTAAACGTACATATCCTATCACCTTTGGGAGGTAGGGGGTTAGGAAAAGTATCAAAGTACTTAAGACAGAAAGAAGGAAAAATAGAATGGGGAGAGAAGAGGTTAATCAGGGAAAGTTTCCTTGGAGGAGATACAATTTTAATAAGGCTTTGAAGATGGGGAGAGTGGTGTTATGTCAGATTTGTACTTCCCAAGCACTTAGTACTTAGCACTGAACTTCTAGACTGTGAGCCCGCTGTTGGGTAGGGACTGTCTCTATGTGTTGCTGACTTGTACTTCCCAACGCTTAGTACAATGCTCTGCACACAGTAAGCGCTCAATAAATATGATTGGTTGATTAGTACAGTGCTCTGCACACAGTAAGCGCTCAATAAATACTATTGAATGAATGAATGAATATAAAGTGGGAGGGAGTTCCAAGCAGGTGAGTGTGTGCAAAGGGTCAACAATGAGAGACACGAGCTGAAGGCACAGTAAGCAAGCTAGTGTTAGATGAGTGAAATGTATGGGCTTGGTTGTAATGGGAGAATAAAAAGGCTAGGTAAGGAGGGAGAGAGCTGATTAATGCAAGGTACTTGTATATGGTTTGTAGGGCATGACTGGTGTATGACTGATTATTGGTTGGGAAAGAAATTGAGATGGTTGGAAGACTCACTGGGGCAAGATTTCTTGCCTGGCTGTGGCAGTCCAAAGTGAGGCTCTCTAATAGTGGTGCCATTGAGTATGCAAGATAACCTGAAGGAAACAACCTATGGGCATTAAACCTATAGACAGCACAATGACAAACTATCCCTGCCCACAGTGAGCACTGTATTATTTTTATTCATACCATTTTAAGCACTTGATATATGCAAAGGACTGTAGTAAGTCCTTGGGTAATTCCAAAATAAATTATTTTCCTGGCCTCGAAGCACACCATCTGCATGGGGGAGAACAACACATAGAATGGTAGCATATCATGTAATCATTATGAAAACAATTTTACATATAACAAAGAAAATATCCACGGTAGAAAATATTTCACCTGAACAGCACATGGAAGAGGTGGAGCATATCCCTTCTTAGCATCAGAGGCATTGGGAAAGCAGACTTTTCTCCTATGATGGTTTTCAGATGGTGGGAAAATGGTGTGAGAATTGGATCCTCATGGCCTAATTGGTGTGGGAGCTTCTCTAGCTCTATGGCCCTGGCCTTTTGCCTATTCTCCTCTGGTGGGAGCCTGAGAAGAGGAAGGAGAGAGGCTGATCTAGATATCAGCTGCTTTCATTGTTTTAAGATTTGCAAGCACTAGGGAAAGTATGTTCAGTGTATAGAATTTCACCTTAACAACTCTACTAGGAAGGGAACTATTTTATATATTAAGATATTATCTAGAGTAGGACTCTAGAAAAATCTAAGGCCTATTTGCCCTAGGTGAATTCTAGACATTTTGCGCTGCACATTAAATCTGAGGTTTGTCCACCTCTCCACTAGAATTAAAATTTCTGGAATCTCTCGGGATATCTCGAGTACCTGGGATTGCTCTCTGAAAAACCCTTCTAAAATTCCCACATCAATTTTTCATATTGAGCACCTATAGTGTGCAGAGCACTGTATTAAGCACTTGGGAGAGTACAATTCAGAGTTAGTAGACTGTTCTCAAAGAATTTATAATCTGGGGTATGCCGGATGCAGGAGGGAGAGGGAGTTGGGGAAATAAGAATTTAGTCAAGGAAGGCCTCTTGGAAGAGAAGCAGCGTAGCCCAGTGGATAGAGTATGGGCCTGGGAATCAAAAGGACCTGGGTTCTAATCCTGACTCCACCACTTGTTTGCTCTTTGACCTTGGACAAGTCATTTAAATTGTGCGTGGCTCAGTGGAAAGAGCATGGGCTTGGGAGTCAGAGGTCATGGGTTTGAATCCCGGCTCTGCCAATTGTCAGCTGTGTGACTTTGGGCAAGTCACTGCTCTTTGCCTGTTACTTCATCTGTAAAATGGGGATTAAGACCGTGAGCCCTACATGGGACAACCTGATCACCTAATATCCTCCCCAGCACTTAGAGCAGTGCTTTGCACATAGTGCTTAACAAATGCCATCATTATTTATTATTATTATTCTTATACTTCAGGTACTTCATCTGTAAAATGCAGACTAGGACTATGAGCCCATGTGGTTTATGGACTGTGTCCAACCTGATTAGCTCACATCTACCCCAGTGCTTAATACAGTGCTGGCCATATATTGATTGCTTAACAAATAGTATTTTTAAAAAAGGGCTTTGAAGGTGGGAGGAGTGGTGGTCTGTTGTTTATGAAGGGGGAAGGGAGTTCCAAGCCAGAGGGTGGAAGTGGGCCAGGGGTCAGTGGTGAGATAGAAGAGATTGAGGTACAGTGAGTAGGTTGGCATTAACAGGGTGAAGTGAAAGTGCTGGGTTGTAATATATGTTGCCAACTTGTACTTCCCAAGTGCTTAGTACAGTGCTCTGCACACAGTAAGCGCTCAATAAATACGATTGATTGACTGATTGATAATAGGAAATCAGCAAAGCAAGATGAGATGGAGAGAGCTGATTGAGTGCTAGAAAGAACTCTGACATGGAGGTGGATGGGCAACCAATGGAGGTTTTTTGGAGGAGTGAGGAGATGTGAATTGAAATTTTTTTTTTTATTAGGGAAAAGATCTGGGCAGCACAGTGAAGTAGAGTGGGGAGAGCCAAGAGGCAGCAAAGTCAGAGAGGAGGCCGCTGCAGTATTCAAGCTGAGATGGGAGTGTTTGGATCAGTGTAGTAGCAGTTCAGACAGAGAGGAAACGGCAGAATTTAGTGGTTATGAAACTTGACAGAATTTGGTGACACTGAATATGTGGGCTGAATGAGAGTGATAAATCAAGGACAATACCAAAATTACTGGCTTGTGATAGGGGGAGAATAGTAATGTTGTCTACAGTGGTGGGAAATACAGGGGAAGGACAGGGTTTGGGGGTGGTAGGACACAAGGAGCATTTTAATTCAAAAGATAGATATTTTTTCCTGCCTCACTTAGAGTGTGGTAAGAATGGATGCCAACTTGGCAGTGAAAATGTGTATTAGGAGCTCACTGGCAGAAATGTACTGTGTGAGTAATATGAAGTAAAATCTTTCTTAAGTAACCACAAAATGGCACCTTCTGAAATATTGTGCTACTGTGCAGTAAGTCTGCATTTACTTTATTTATTCCCATTATCTTGAATTGAGCATTCCCAAAATGTTCTAACACATTAGGATGGTAATTCAGTGCCTGGAATTTAATTCATTCATTCAGTCATGTTTATTGAGCACCTAACGTGTGCAGACCACTGTACTAGGCATTTGGGAGAGTAGAATACAATAGACACATTCCCTGCCCACTAGAGGTGTCAGGGAGACAGATATTAATATAAATAACAGATATATACATAAAGTGCTGTGGGGCTAGGACGGCAGATGATCAAAGGGAGAAAGGGTGATGCAGACGGTCGTGGGAGAAGAGGAAAGAGCGTGTAGGGAAGGCCTCTTGGAGGAGATGTGCCTTCAATAAAGCTTTGAAAGGGGGAAGAGTAATTGTCTGTGGGATTTGAGGAGGGAGGGTATTTTAGTCTAGAGGCAGGAAGTGGGTGAGGGGTTCACAGAGAGATAGACAAGATTGAAGAACAGTGAGACGATTAGCATTAGAGGAGCAAAGTGTGTTGGCTGGGTTATAGTAAGAAAGTAGCAAGGTGAGATAGGAGGGGGCAAGTTGATTGAATGCTTTAAAGCCAATGGTAAAGAGTTTTTGCTTGATGCAGAGGTGGAAAGACAACTACTGGAGTTTGAGAAAGCGTGTATTGAGTGTTTAATAATCCCTCTATTCTGAGGCACTCAACTTACTATCCACTTAAGTAAAGAGAAGCAAATTAATTTGCTCATCATCACATAACCTGTTTGTAGACAGCCAGGTCTGTGATTCCTAGGCTAGAGTTCTGTCCATAATGCATCATATGGTTGAAAAAACAGCAGTAAGTCAATCGTTTTCACTGCATGCTTACTGTGAGCAGAGGGCTGTATTAAGTGCTTGGGAGAGAACTATATAACAGGCACTCCCTACCCACAGTGAACCTTGTCTAAACTGTGAGTTCCTTATGGGCCTGGGACATGTCAACCAACTCCATTGTACTCTCCCAAAAACTAACTACAGTACTTTGCACACAGTAAAAATCCAATAAATACCATTAATTGAATGATAATATTAATACATCAAGCACTATTCAAAGCCTTGGGACGGATTCATGTTAATCAGGTTGGGTGCAGCCCCTGTCCCACATGGGGCTCACAGCCTAAGTAGAAAGCAGAACAGGTATTGGATCCTCATTTGACAGGTAAGGAAACTGAAGCCTAGAAAAGATAATGATAATAATAATAAATTTGTGGTATTTGTTAAGCACTTACTTTGTGCCAGGCACTGTACAAAGTGCTGGGGTGAATACAAGCTAATAGGGTTGAACACAATCCCTGTTCTATGTGGGGTTCACTGTCTCAATCCCCATTTTACAGATGAGGTAGTTGAGGCCCAAAGAAGTGAAGTGACTCACCCAAGGTCACACAGCAGACAAAGGGCAGTGCTGGGATTAGAACCCATGACCTTCTGACTCCCAGGCCCATTCTTCATCCAACACACCATGTTGCTTGGCCAAGATAATCCAGCAGACAAGTGGTAGAGCGGGGATTCATTCATTGATTCAGTCATATTTATTGAGCACTTACTGTGTGCAGAGCACTGTACTAAGCCCTTGGGAAGCACAAGCTGGCAACATATGGAGACGATCCCAACCCAGTGACAGGCTTAGAGTCTAGAAGGGGGAGACAGACAGCAAAACATATAATAATAAATAGAATAAATATAATTATAGCTATATGCACATCATTAATTAGAATAGAATGCAGGTCCTCTGACTCCGAGGCCCATGCACCAGGCCATGCTACTTCCCTGTTGGAATTACAATGGATGTTTGAACAATATCATATCCAGAGCTCCGTACTGAGATTCATGGGAAACAGTGTAGATCTTATCCTCAAAATACATGTAGTTTAATAGGGGAAGATAGGAAAAATCCATTTCTGTCAAAGGAACACACCAAAGATGGAAATCCAGTAAAATATGTAAGAACCTCAAATGATTAAACATGAAAAATAAACCTTTTTGAGAGGTAGGGTCATGCTGAGGGGTAACTTGAGAGACTGCAGGTATTAGGGGCTCTCTGAGCAGGTTTCATCAATGAAGTGGCTCCCATTATTAATGTGTAATAGGAATGCTGGAATGTGGAAATGCTGAAGGAACAGTTGGAAGATAGTTTGGGGATATGGGAATTATGGAAGAATGGCAAAGGAATTGCCCACACAACCTAATGCAAAGTGACAGGCCTAGGAATCAGAGGACCTGGTTCTAATCCCAGCTCTGTCGCTTGCCTGCTGTGTGATCTTGGGCAGGTAACGTCCTTCCTTTGTGAAATGGGGATTCATTACCTGTTCTCCCTCCAAATTAGTGTAGTGCCTCAGAGCTTAATACAGTGCCTGACATATAATGAGAACTTAAGTACCATTAAAAAAAAGTCTCTGAGCCCCGATTGCCTGATTGAAATGTAGCTACCCTAACATTTAGCATAGGGCTTGGCACATAATCATTTAACAAATACCAGTTATTAGACTTGAACTGCATGTAGGTATTCAATGATATTTTAATAGTTTATTGAAAGTTTACTGTATGCAATACATTGTACTAAAATATTGAGTGAGTACAATAGAATAGGTAGATATAATCCTTGCCCTCTAGGAATACACCATATAACCAGGGAGACAGGTATTAAAATTATACATTGGGAGGAAACGACCAAGGGTACAGATATGAACATTGGAGCTGTGGAGTTGGAGTGAGTATCTAGGTGCACTGCAGAAGAGAGGGATACTAGGGTGGGGAGATGAGAGGTTAATCAGAGAAGACTTCATGGAGAACATACGATTTAGTAGGGCTTTGAAGATGGAGAGAGTGGTGGTCTGTTGGACATTAAGAGGAAGGGAGTTGTGAGAAGGAGGGAAAGCATGAGCAGGGGAATACAATGAGAGGGACTATTTGTAACTGTCAGAACAGTTTTTATTGAATTATTTCTGAATAAATCAGATAATTAAAAACTTAATTAAAAAGGTGGAAAAGCCACTATTGGGGTGGCAGGAGGGGAGTTAGTGAAGTTTTTAAAGATATATAAATCTGTAAGCACTGTTATAACCCGATTTTGGAGGATGTTGTCTGTATTATCCCAATCAAGAAAAGCCTCATGAACAAGAAGGTTTGAAGGAGAGCCACAGTTTGGGGAAGCAAAGGACAGAGGGCATTCTAAGGAGAGGGAATGTCATGTGCAGTGTGGGAGAGGAATACTCAGGGAGCTGCAAGCAGAGAGCAGGAGTTGGGAGGTAGTGTGAGGGGAACACACTGAGCTACTCAGCTAATCAGAACCAGATGGTAGTGGGAGGTGAGATTGAGAGCAGACAGAGGCTGAAGCCCACCAGGAGGCTATTGCTGTAATCCGGGACAAGGTGGTTTTGACCCGCGCTGGGCTTGTGGCTACAGAAATGGAGAAACTAAAAAATGACTGAGGATTTGGAGCTTGGGGATAGGTCAAAATATCTCGAGAAAATGAGGGAACGGATCTAAGATGACTCCAAGTTTATGACGAGGGAGGCTGGGAGGATCATGTTGCCATTAATTGCAATGGGAAAGTTAGTCAAACTCTTATGTTCGGTGGGAAAGGCATTAGGTTCTGTTTAGACATGTTCCATGTTAGGGGGACAGTGTGACAGCTGAGAAAAGAGGCCCTGAAGATGTAAAAATACAAGACTGGGGAGAGATAGAAATTGTTTTCTACAGTCTGGATCTGCTTCATCTCCTCCAGAGCCTTGGGTAGCATAGCATTATGCATGGCTAAATTATGGCATTTATTAAGCACTTACTATAAGCCAAGCATTGTGCTACATGTTGGGATAAACTCAAATGCTTAGTACAGTGTCTTGCACACAGTTAGTGGTCAAATATGAATGATAATCAGGGGAGGACCTCTTTTTTTCTTGGAGTTTTTGTTTTGTTTTATAACTTCTTTTCCATGGTAACTTGGGTTGACTGCCTCGTCCTCCTTTTGGATTTCCTAATGAGATGGTAGAGAGGGAAAAGATGAGTGAGTAAACATCTGAGACTTGAGTGACATTCCCTAACTGGAACTCTTGTTCTTCCCGAGCACAACTTCACTGTGCCTTAGTGTCGACAATCCTCCGTCATTGACATCTCACTCAATCCTTCCCTCTGCCTTGATCCCTCCCACTTCAACTTGGCTTAGCCATAGCTCTCCCCATTTTCAGTCCACCCCTGAATATCCTCTTTCTTCAGGAAACATTTCCCAATTAATGCTCTATCTTCTCAAACTTCCTCCGTCCACAAGCCACCACAGCCCTTATGTTTATGCTCCTATCCTTAGCTTTTGTGTCTAAATGAAGCTGTTGTCAACTTCATTTAACTTCCACTTATTTATTCCGTATTTCTTCTGTCTTCAACTGCAACATTGAGAAGCAGCATGACATAGTGAAAAGAGCAAGAACCTGGGAGTCAGAAGTACCTGGGTTCTAATCCTGGCTCTTCCACTTGTTTTCTGTGTGACCTTGGACAAGTCACTCAACTTCTCTGTGCCTCTGTACCTCAGTTATCTCATCTGTAAAATGTGGATAATAATAATAATAATGGCATTTATTAAGCACTTACTATGTGCAAAGCACTGTTCTAAACACTGGGGAGGTTACAAGGTGATCAGGTTGTCCCATGGGGGACTCACAGTCTTAATCCCAATTTTTTTACAGATGAGGTAACTGAGGCACAGAGAAGTTAAGTAACTTGCCCAAAGTCACACAGCTGACAATTGGCAGAGCCAGGATTTGAACCCATAACCTCTGACTCCAAAGCCTGTGCTCTTTCCACTGAGACACGCTGCTTCTCTAACTATGAAATAACTATAGGGTCAACACTGTGAGCCCATGGAGGACATGGGTTATGTCCAATCTGATTTAGCGTGTATCTTCCCCGGTGCTTAGTATAGTGCCTCACACATAGTAAGCATTGAAATACCATTAAAACACATGCATTCTTTCTCATGATCCAACTATTTATAAGTAGCTTGTGTCTTCCTCAGTATATTGCAAGGTGCGTGAGAGCTGAAATGTTTTGACTCTTACTCATTTTACCCTCCCAAATGTGTAATATAGTGCTCTACATCCGGTAAATACCAAGGCCCAAAAGAACAGCAATTCATTCATTCATTCAATTGTATTTATTGAGTGCTTACTGTGTGCAAAACACTGTTTTAAGCACTTTGAAAGTACAATACAGCAATAGAGACATTCCCTGCCCACAGTGGGCTCAGTCTAGAGTGGGGAGACAGACATCAAAACAAGTAAACAGCATCAATATAAATTAGAATTATAGGTCTATACCAGCAAACTAGTTCATAATGTAATGATAATTGTGCTATTAAGCATTTACTAGGTACCAAGCACTGTACTAAGTGAAGTGGTAGATACAAAGTAATCAGGTCCCATATGGGGCTCACATTCTAATTAGGAGGGAGAATAGATATTAAATCCCTATTTTGTAGTTGAGAGAACCAAGGCACAGAGAACTTATGTGACTTCCCAAAGGTCACACATCAGACAAGTGCTGGACCTGGATTTAGAACCCACAGCACATGTCACATCACATGAGGAACCCTGGTTTCAGAACATGTATGTTTGAATCTAGAATTTGGCAAAGGTAAATGTGAAATGCTTAAAATGGGCAAATGATTAGAATTCATTTTGGAGCTGATAACGTCTGGCCAAGAGAGAATGTTATTAAAGACCAGGCACAGTTTCTCCCAAGAAAGACTACAACTGCAGAGGATCATGAAAGAATTTTTCCTTAGCTGGAGGTAGTCAGTTCGTAAAGCATCCCACTTGCACCTGGAAGTAGCAGAAGGTCAGGGGTAAAACAGAAGCCAGCAAATCTGCCTCTGGGAAGGGGACCTGTTTCTCTTCATCCTCAGCCCTGACCGATCTTTCAGTCAGCCAGTTCAGCCTGGATCTTTTGGTCAGAAAAGATGTTCCTAAAGGAGCACTGCTGATTAGCTTTCTCCAAGGTCCAACCGACCTTGAAAGCCAGCTGGTTAAATGTCAAGAGCAGTTACTTCCCAGAAGAACATTCAGTGTTGTTTGGATAATGTTAAGTGACTTTACAATCTGCCAGGATGTGGATCTGTGGGGAATATCTTTTTCATGAATTGTTCATTTTTAGAGCCGATCCTTGAAGAGATCAAACCTCCTCCCACTAGCGCACTTGGTGCCCTTCTCAGGAGGCTGTCCAGGGAATTGTTACAGCAGGATTAGCAGAAATATTTTAAGTTAGTTCTCAAAAATTACATAGGATTGAGAGAGAACCTCAATAACTTAGTGCATAACTGTTAATTTGGGTTCAGGATAATAATAAAAATAATTATGGTATTTGTTAAGCACTTACTATATGCTGACCACTGGTCTGGAATAGATACAAGATAATCAGGTTGTCCCACATGGGGCTCACAGTCTTAATCCCCATTTTACAGATGAGGTAACTGAGGTACAGAGAAGTTAAGTGACTTGCCCAAGGTCACACAGCAGACAAGTGGCAGAGCCGGGATTAGAAACTGTGTCCTCTGACTCCCAAACCCGTGCTGTTGCCTCTAGGCTAAGCTGCTGGAAAAAGCATCTCTTTGGATGAGAAGTAGCTTAGGCTAGTAGAAAGGACATGAATTCTAATATCTCCACTGTGACATACCTGCACTACTGCTTACCTGCAAGTCACTTGATTTTTCATATCCCTAGTTTCCTCATAGGAAAGGATCGTGTTTACTGACCCAATTGTGTCATATTTTCCCCAAGAACTTGGCATAGGGATCTGCACACAATAAGTGCTCAACTAATAATGTTGCTCTGTAAAATGGGTTTTCAATGCCTGTTTTCCCTCATACCTAGACGGTAAATCCCATGTGAGTCCCGCGTGTGTACAATCACTCATCCTTTCCCAACCAGATTACTGCATCAGCCTCCTTTCTGACCTTCCAATCTCCTGTCTTTCCCCCCTCCAGTCTATATTTCACTCTGCTGCCCAGATTTTCTTTCTAAAGAAATGTTCTGGGCTTGTCATCCCCTCCTCAAAAATCTTTAGTGACTGCATATCAACTTCCTTATCAAGGAAAAAAGTCCTCACTATTGGCTTTAAAGCTCTCCATCACCTAGCCCTCCCACCTCACCTCCGTTGTCTCCTTCTTCATCCCAGCCCTCACACCCTGCTCCTCTGCCGCTAATCGTCTCACTGTGCCTCATTCTCACCTGTCCCACCATCGACCCCTGGCCCACGTCCTACCTCTGGCCTGGAATGCCCTTCTCCTCAAATCTGTGAAACAATCACGCTTCCCCCCTTCAAAGCCCTGATGAAGGCGCACCTCCTCTAGGAGGACTTCCCAGATTGAGCCCCCCCTTTTCCTCAGCTCCCTCTCTCCTCCCCATTGCACCAACCAGCTCCCTGTGCTCTACCTTCCTCACCCTCTACCCTCTCCACAGCACTTGTATATGTACATATCTATTATGCTATTTATATTAATGCCTGTGTACTTATTTTGATGTGCATATATCTATAATTCTATTTATATTGATTGTATTGATTCCTGTTTTCTTGTTTTCATGTCTCTGTCCCCCCGACCCTTCTAGACTGTAAATCCAGTGTGGGCAAGGATTGTCTCTCTCTAATGCTGAATTGTACTTTCCAAGCACTTAGTACAGGGCTCTGCAAGCAGTAAGTGCTCAATAAATGTAATTGAATGAAGGGGTGTGAAACAGCACCTGATTCCAACCCCAGTGCTAAGTACAGTGTTTAGTCTGCTGTGTGACCTTGAGCAAGTCATTTAACTTCTCTGTGTCTGTTACCTTATTTGTAAAATGGGGATTAGGACTATGAACACTACGTGGGACAGGGACTGTGTCCAACTGATTAGTTTGCATCTACTCTAGTGCTTAGTATATTGCCTGGCACATTGGGTTTAACAAATACCACTTTAAAAAAGAAAAAAAGAAAAATTAGAGCCCAGATCTCCTGATTCCAGGCCTGCGGTCTTTCCTTGATTGTAAGCAAGCTAGATCCCATGAGAACAACAAAAACCCCAAGTGAGGAGAAGGGACTTCTCCCCCTCGTCCCCCTCTCCATACCCCCATCTTAACTCCTTCCCTTCCCCACAGCACCTGTATATATGTATATATGTTTGTACATATTTATTACTCTATTTATTTATTTATTTTACTTGTACATGTCTATTCTATTTTATTTTGTTAGTATGTTTGGTTTTGTCTCCCCCTTTTAGACTGTGAGCCCACTGTTGGGTAGGGACTGAATATGTTGCCAATTTGTACTTCCCAAGCGCTTAGTACAGTGCTCTGCACACAGTAAGCGCTCAATAAATACGATTGATGATGATGATGATGGTGATGACTTTAACAGATAAAGGCCTCTCTCGATGCCTCATACTCCCCAACTATAGGCTAGTAGAACTGGTAGTAGGGTGGGTGTGGGGTTAGTGGGGGGCTACTATCTCCCTACCAACCTTCCAGGCATCAACTCAGTCCAATAAAGTGGGAAATACAGAAGCCGCAGCACTACTGGGAAATTGGAAAAGCCATTGTTGTGGTGGTTTCTTTAAGTCTGTTGGACACTGAGCTGCAAACAAATTGAAACTCTGCTCTTCTAGCCAAAACACCTACATAAGTATTTTGTATTTATCTTTGACCACATCTTTTATGTTGCTTTTTTTTGTGTGATAATTGTATTATTTTCTTAGAATACATTTATTGTTCCATTTGATTGTCAACTGCTTGAGGGCCAGGGACATTGACTTACGCTCACCCATACGTTCTTTCTCATTGCTTATTACCTTGCTCTGTGCAGAGTAAGCACTTAGTACATTTTATTACTATGAATGATCTTGAGTGGTACAGCGCTCTGCACTCAGTAAGTGCTTAATATGATTGAATGAATAAGTGAAAACACTGTAAGCCAGCTAAGGTCCTAAGTGATTAAAGATGATAGGCTGCATTTCTTATCCAAAGAAAGGTCGATAAGCAGGTTGGGAACACAAGTTATGAATTGGAATGCATGAACATCCCAGAAATAAGGATAGCCCATGGAATTAATTAGTCTTGTATGCTGTCGAGTCACCTCTGACCCATAGTCACACCATGGACACATCTGTCCCAGAACCCCCCACCTCCATCTGCAGTCATTCTGGTAGCGTATCCATAGAGTTTTCTTGGTAAAAATATGGTTTTCCAGTGCCTCCTTCCATGCAGTAAATTTGAGTCTCTACCCTCGATTCTCTCCCATGCCAGTGCTGCCCAGCACAGGTTAGTTTTAGCATATTGGCTTCCATTTGCTGGATACTGCCCAAGTTAGGAATGGAGTGGTTATGCTTCTGCTTGGCTGTCCCTCCCATAGTTAAGACTGGTAGAGTATTGGAAACTCTCCTGAGAGAGGGATTCATTCATTCAATCATATTTATTGAGCACTTACTGTGTGCAGAGCACTGTACTAAGCACTTGGGAAGTACAAGTTGGCAACATATAGGGATGGTCCCTACCCAACAGCGGGCTCACAGCTAGGTACATTAGAACTAATGATGAACTTTGAGAGATTAAAAACATATTTATCCTTAGTTCAAGGTGTGTGGCTATATCTTTCACAAGGCTAACATAGGACCCACTGTAAAAATCAACAGGAGGGTACCTCCTGGTCTTCATAAAAAAAACTTGATGTTCTATAGAATGTAAGCTCCATGTGGGAAGGAAACATATCTACCAACTCTATTTTATTGCATTTTCCCAAGCACTTAGTTCAGTGCTCTGCACACAGTTAAGCACTCAATAAATGCCATTGTCTTATTCTAGACTGTGAGCGCACTGTTGGGTAGGGACCGTCTCTATATGTTGCCAACTTGTACTTCCCAAGCGCTTAGTACAGTGCTCTGCACACAGTAAGCACTCAATAAATACAATTGAATGAATACTGGACCTACTGACTGAATGGTGTTGCTATGAACTGCCAATCCAAAGAAATTCTGGACTTTCCTCTAGGGTGCTAATCACTCTG
Source organism: Tachyglossus aculeatus (assembly GCF_015852505.1). Lineage (NCBI taxonomy): Eukaryota > Metazoa > Chordata > Mammalia > Monotremata > Tachyglossidae > Tachyglossus > Tachyglossus aculeatus. Next base: position 110,960,561 of record NC_052066.1, on the reverse strand, counting down.
GGAGAGGGATGAACTGTAGAAAGTTTAGGACTCAGCCCTCCCCTTTGATAGCTGGTCACAATCGATTGAGAAGGAAGGATAAGCAAGACAATAATTGGTATATATTGAGTGCTTACTGTGTGTCAAGCACTGTACTAAATGCTTGGGAGAGTACAATATAGTAGACATGATCCCTGCCTAGAAGGGATACAGTGTAGTTGGGGAGACAGGCATTAAAAAAAAATTACAGGTAACGTGAAGAGCAGAGTAACTCTTGTCCTCAGCTCCCCTATAGAGTACCTGAGAGAGTACAGCCAAAGTAGATGGGCAAATCATAAAGCTTTAAATTGCAAAGGGTACATTTGATTAAATTATCACTATCTAATCAGTGCCCATATCTAATCGCCCTCTCTACCTGGTTGGAAAAATCGATGTATGACACGCTCATGAGCCATGCCATCTGATTTGGTTCCTGAGACAGGATCTGTTTGATTGGAAGATCTGCCAATCAGTGCATCGAAATCACAGCAGGATGCAGTGACAGAGGCAGGGAGGATGTTTCTGAAAAGCCAAAATTAGCATCATTCCTTGTGAGCCTCACAATTCTGCATCCTGGCTCTTTGGGGGGCAGGAAAAACTAAGGCATCTCTGCCCCAGGCCTTTGGGAGTGGGTCATACTCCCTGGGGCATTGCCCTCCATAACCCCTGGCTCCCATCATCACCACCCCTCCTGGAAATAGAGAGGAGGCTGAAGGGGGTTCTTGGATGAGTTGTGTTGGGGGAGCAGGATAGAAAAGCTGCTACAGGAGGGTTAGGAGCCCGACTCACAAGAATATCCCACCTCCCTCTTACCCAGCTGAGTCCCCTTGTTACTGGGTCATCCACTAGCATGGTTTAAATCTACTTAATAGATGAGGTGGTGAGAAATATGGCAGTTTAATCACTCATCTAGGAGGACTTCACCAGAGAAGCGGGTCATAGTTCAAACCAAAGTCCTTGCCTTCAAAGAGCCTATAGTCTAATGGGCAAAAATTGGACGACATAAATTACTTTTAAATAGTGGGAACAGAAGGAATAACAAACCCATAGATGTTATTTGAAGGAGGATAGCAGGTTAAATGGATAAAGTGTAAGTAGTAATTGCCGATTAATAAACAGTTCTACTTCTTTTCAGAACTGTAACAAAGAGTTACAAGGCTTTATTCGATAACTTGTTTTCATTTTTCTCATTGTGGTCAGGGAATTTGCCTCTCAACTCTGTTATATTGTAGTCTCCCAAGTGTTTAGTACAGTGCTCTGCACATAGTAAGTGATCAATAAACATGATTGATTTGAGCTGTTTTCTTTTTTATATATGACACTGAAGCGCTTACTATGTGCCAGACATTGTACTGAGCACTTGGGAGTAGATACAAGACAATTGGGATGGACGTTGTCCCTGGCCTACATACAGTCCACAATCTTAATCCCCATTTTACAGATGAGGTAATTTAGGCACCAAGAAATTAAATGACTTGCCCAAGATAATACAGCAGACAAGTGGCAAAGCTAGGATTAGAACCCAGGTCCTCTTACTCCCAGTCCTGTGCTCTTTCCACTAGTTCATGCTGCTTCTCAGCAAGTTCAAAACCTATACTTTTCTGCAATACTAATAAATGCATTGTTGATTTGTTGTATTGTACTTTTCCAAGTGCTAAATACATTGCACTGCACACAGTAAGCACTCAGTAATTACGATTGAATGCATCCTGATATCGTTTGCACCCCAAAATTCCAGGATATGAAAAGAATGAAACACATGCCAAATATTCAAAGCCACTGTCCTTTACTTTGGAAGCATAAATGATTCAGATCACAAACATGTGAAAAGCACTTAGTACAGAGCTCTGCACACAGTAAGTGCTCGATAGATATCACCGATTGATTGACTAAGCTAGGGACATTCCTTCCTCATTCATCCTAACTTCTAAGTGAGGAGGAATTAATGGTTGTGGGTGGGCAGAGAAACTGAGTGAGCAGAGCTATCCTTAATGGAGGTGCTAATCTCAGAGCAACCCAGCCAACAACTACTGGTAATTCCAAGAATAAAATAGTCATGATCTTCCTCACCATTTTAATTAGCATTGTTAATCTTGGATTGGTACCCTGGTCAACTGGTTTTGCCCCGATTTCCACTTCCCTCTGTATATAGAATATACTTTATGGGAAATGAAAGGTATATTTAAATCAACATATTAATGGTAGGTTGACCATCCTCAAAATGTCCCCCAAATCCTCATGTGCTGGCTGCCTTATAGACATAGTTGTATTGATTGATTCATGAGAGGTGGCTGGTTTCAATAGAGTCCCTGTAACTTTTAATAGGGATCTTTCTTCTCTAGGACTGTTGTTAAGGTGCCTTGTGGTGAAATTCTTGACCATCATCTGCAGGGGACAGCAATTTGAATTCCACAGTCACCTTGGAGGGAATGCATTTTGGATGGGTTACTTTGACTTCCCAATGTTTAGTGCTAATTTGAGGGGATTTCCTCCACAGAGCTGTTTCCCGAGGGGAAAACCTTCAAGGAAATGCTTACCTCAAGGAGAGTTCACTTTTAAACTCAGAAACATTGGCAACATGCTATCATTCCAGCCCTCAGAGCTCCATATGGCCCTCTATTCAATCCCCCACAACCTGTCCGGCCCCACAAGGCTTATGCACATATCTGTAATTTATTTATATTAATGTCTTTCTCCCTCTCTAGGCAGTATGCTCATTGTGAACTGGGAATATGTGTATTTTTATATTGTACTCACCCTATTGCTTAGTACAGTGCTTTGCACACAATAAGCACTTAATACAAGCGATTGAATGAATGAACATGGCAGTAGTGATGGTAATATTCTTCGAGGGCTGCTTTTAAACAGTGATATTGTCAGTCGTGTCACTGGCCAGCTCTTGGATGTCTCCATGATAGTAAGTGAAAGGGAGTGTGAGTGATTCTAAATGATGATTGCCACTCTTGCTAAGAGTACATCTACTCTTCAGTTTTCCCAAAGCATATGGTCTAATGATTTTTCTTCCCACGTTTTAGATACCATCCTCTGTATACCTTGAAATCTGCAATGATCAGTATATCAGAATTTGGACTGATTGCTCTCTGTATACCTTGAAATCTGCAATGATCAGTATATCAGATTTTGGACTGATTGCTTTAATCCCAATCCCAGACTTTGTAGAATCTTTCCTTGATCTCTGAACCTACTGTGGGCATTACATTAATAAGAGTGGTATTAATAATAATGATGATAATAGTCTAATGCTTCTATTGTACAAGGTTGTGTTTATTATTAATGATAATAATTATGGTATTTAAGCACTTAGCTATGTGCCAGGCACTGTACTGACCACTGGGGTATATACAAGCAGATCGGGTTAGACACAGTCCCTGTACCACGTGGGGCACTCAGTCTCAATCCCCATTTTACAGATGAGGTAACTGAGGCCCAGAGTAGTGATTTGACTTGCCCAAGGTCACACAGCAGACAAGTGGCAGAGCCAGGATAAGAACCCATGACTTTCTGATTCCCAGGCCCATGCTCTATCCACTATACCATGCTGCTTCTCTCAGTTTAGCCCTTTTACTATCTCTAGTAAGTTCTGGAAGACCTGAGATGAGTAAGTCTGGATAGAGAAGTTGAAGCCCGTTATTTCCTACACATCAATCAATCAGTGGCATTTATTTTTATTTTCTATTTACTGAGCACTTACAATGTACTAAACTCTTGGGAGAGTACAACAGAATTAGTGGACTCACTCCCTGTCCATAACGAGCTTACAATTTATAAATACAGAAGGGAAGGTCACTCTAGCAGGAAGTGTAAGCAGCACCTGTTTTCATGAAGTCTTCTAGCAGGAAAACTGGGTTGCTAAGTTGTAAAATGTTCACATCGGTTGTGTTCTACCCAAGCAGCACCAGTCTTTCCAGGCAACTGCCATTCTCATAGCCATGGGCACCTTGTTGTTCTTGTCTTATGCTGCTGAGCCATCTCTGACCCATAGTGACTCCATGAACACATCTCTCCCAGAATGCCCCACCTCCACTGGCAATTGTTCTGGTAGTGTAACCACAGAGTTTTCTTGGTTTAAAAACTAGGAAGAGGTTTACCATTGCTTCCTTCCACACAGTAAACCTGAATCTCCACCCTCGACTTTCTCCTGTGCCACTGCTGCCCAGCACAGGTGAATTTTGACTTGTAGCAGATTACCTTCCACTCGCTAGCCACTGGCCAAGCTAGGAATGGAACGGGTAGGCCTCTGCTTGACTCTCCCTCCCATAGCCGAGACTGGTAATAATAATAATGATAATAATAATGGTATTTGTTAAGCCCTTACTATGTGCAAAGCACTGTTCTAAGTGCTGCGGGGGATACAAGGTGATCAGGTTGTCCCACGTAGGGCTCACAGTCAATCCCCATTTTACAGATGAGGTAACTGAGGCTCAGAGAAGTTGTGACTTGCCCAAGGTCAGACAGCAGACATGTGGTGGAGTCTGGATTCGAACCCATGACCTCTGACTCCAAAGCCCATGCTCTTTCCACTGAGCCATGCTGCTTCTGTAGAGTCCTGGAAACTCTCCGGGTGTGATCCTGAGAGGGGAACCTGTTGTTATGTGAAGTTATTTTCTTTGATTTCTATTTCCTTTAGCATGATAAGGTTCTAACCCACAAGTAGAACTGGGCTACCCCACTGTAGTGCTTCCATAGCGATTCCTTTGGAGCCATTTCTCTGACTTCACTGATTGATGTTGGCACCTCTCCCAGGCCAGCAAGAATTGATCCATCTTGTGTAGATGTCTTGAGCACTGCTCCCTTTAACAATCGCTTATACTCCATTGATTAAACACTTACTAGGGCTAATAGGGTAATTCCATCTGGATGTCTGCCCGCCACCTCAAACTCAACATGTCCAAGACTGAACTCCTTGTCTTCTCTCCCAAACCTTGCCCTCTCCCTGACTTTCCCATCTCTGTTGACAGCACTACCATCCTTCCCATCTCACAAGCCTGCAACCTTGGTGTCATCCTCGACTCCACTCTCTCGTTCACCCCTCACATCCAAGCCATCACCAAAACCTGCCGGTCTCACCTCCGCAACATTGCCAAGATCCGCCCTTTCCTCTCCATCCAAACCACTACCCTGCTCGTTCAAGCTCTCATCCTATCCCGTCTGGACTACTGCATCAGCCTTCTCTCTGATCTCCCATCCTCGTGTCTCTCCTCACTTCAATCCATACTTCATCATCAATCGTATTTATTGAGCACTTACTGTGTGCAGAGCACTGTACTAAGCGCTTGGGAAGAACAAGTTGGCAACATATAGAGACAGTCCCTACCCATCAGTGGGCTCACAGTCTAAAAGGGGGAGACAGAGAACAAAACCAAACATACTAACAAAATAAAATAAATAGAATAGATATGTACAAGTAAAATAGAGTATAAATACGTACAAACATATATGCTTCATGCTGCTGCTCGGATTGTCTTTTTCCAGAAACGCTCTGGGCATGTTATTCCCCTCCTCAAAAATCTCCAGTGGCTACCAATCAACCTACGCATCAGGCAGAAACTCCTCACCCTGGGCTTCAAGGTTCTCCATCACCTCGCCCCCTCCTACCTCACCTCCCTTCTCTCCTTCTTCAGCCCACCCCGCACCCTCCGCTCCTCTGCCGCTAATCTCCTCACCGTACCTCATTCTCATCTGTCCCGCCATCGACCCCCGGCCCACGTCATCCCCCGGGCCTGGAATGCCCTCCCACTGCCCATCCGCCGAGCTAGCTCTCTTCCTCCCTTCAAGGCCTTAATGAGAGCTCACCTACTCCAGGAGGCCTTCCCAGACTGAGCCCCTTCCTTCCTCTCCCCCTCGTCCCCCTCTCCATCCCCCCATCTTACCTCCTTCCCTTCCCCACAGCAACTGTATATATGTATATGTTTGTACATATTTGTTACCCAGTTATTTATTTATTTTACTTGTACATATCTATTCTATTTATTTTATTTTGTTAGTATGTTTTGTTTTGTTCTCTGTCTCCCCCTTTCAGACTGTGAGCCCACTGTTGGGTAGGGACTGTCTCTATATGTTGCCAACTTGTACTTCCCAAGCGCTTAGTACAGTGCTTTGCACACAGTAAGCGCTCAATAAATTCGATTGATGATGATGATAATTAGCATGTCTGCCCACCAGGACTAGGCTTTATCAAGGTCACAGCTGGTGTGGTTACACCTGAGTCAGCTCCCTCACAGCCATAGGACTTGGGGGAGAAAAGGACAGGTGAAGGGGTATTCTTTACCTCTGCTGTATTCCTGTATTATTATTATTATTATTATTATTACTATTTAAGTGCTTACTCTGTGTCAAGCCCTATTCTAAGCATTAGGGTAGATATAAGTTTATCAGGTCAGATACAGTCCCCCTCTCACATGGTGCTTACAGGCCAAGTAGGAGGGAGAGCATAATAGTGGAATCTCTATTTCACAAGTGGGGAAACTGAAGGTCAGAGAATTTAGGTGCCTCACCTAATATCATGCAGCAGCAACTGGCAGGCTGGAATTAGAACCTGAGTCCTCAGACTCCCGGGTCGGTGCTATTTCCACTAGGCCATGCTACTCCTCATGTCAATGATCCGGATATCTTGTGTCACAGTGGTAATTTTGGTGGGCAAAAGTATTTTTCTTTGGTAATAATAATGATAATTTTAGTATTTAAGTGCTTACTAAGTGTCAGACACTGTTGTAAGAACTGGGGTAGATACAAGACAATAGGGTTGAACAGTCCCTGTACCACCCGGGGCTCACAGTCTTAATTCCCATTTTACATATGAGGAAACTGGGGCACAGAGAAGTGAAATGACTTGCCCAAGGTCACAGAGCAGACAAGTGGTGGGGCTAGGATTAGAACCCATTACCTTCAAACTCCCAGGCCTATGCTCTATCCACTAGGCCAAGCTGCTTTGCAATTTCTAGTATTTGCCTGCAAATGTGAAACCAGTGGGATGAATTGAACTGAAAGTAATGGGATAAAATGAGAGGATTTTAAAATGTGTGTGAAAATAATTATTAATGTGTTATACCGCTACTTGCAGTACAAAGATGTCTTTAAAACGGGCCTATATTTCAGTGAGGGATGAGCCACCATTCATTCATTCAGTCACATTTATTGAGTGCTTACTACGTGCAGAGCACTGTACTAAGTGCTTGGGAAGTACAAGCTGGCAATATATAGAGACTGTCCCTACCCAACAATGGGCTCACAGTCTAGAAGGGGGAGACAGATAACAAGACAAAACATGTGGACAAGTGTCAAGTCATCAGAATAAATAGAAATAAAGCTAGATGCACATCATTAAGAAAATAAATAGAATAGTAAATATGTACAAGTAAAATAAATAGAGTAATAAATCTGTACAAATGTATATACAGGTGCTGTGGGGAGGGGAAGGAGGTAGGGTGGGGGAATGGGGAGGAGGAGAGGAAAAAGGGGGCTCAACCATTCTTGGCACTGCAGGGTTCACCATAATGCCTTCAATTTGTGTGCTGTTTAATTTTTCCAAATCACTTTTTCATGAATGATTTCACTTTATTCTCCCAACATCCCTGCGAGGCAGGGAGAAGGTGATATTATTATCCCGTTCTTACAGATGGCAAAAGCGAAGCTCAGATATGTCAAGTAATAGAAATGGTATTCAGTGCCTACTCTTCACAAAATATTTTGCTCAGGACTGGGAAAGTTTTAATGGGTGAGAATTAGACATGGCCAAGGCCTTTCAAGTTTACAATCCAAGAATAAAGGTGCAGAGAGGCTACAGGCACATAAGGAAAGATAAAATGATACAAAATCAATCAGTGGTATTTCTTGAGCACCTCTATCCAAACTGCTACCCTGCTCGTTCAAGTTCTCATCCTGTCCCATCTGGAATACTGTATCAGCCTCCTCTCTGATCTCCCATCCTCCTGTCTCTCCCCACTTCAATCCATACTTCACGCCCCTGCCCAGATTGCCTTTGTCCAGAAACGCTCTGGGCATGTTAATCCCCTCCTCAAAAATCTCCAGTGGCTACCAATCAATCTGCGCATCAGGCAGAAACTCCTCACCCTGGGCTTCAAGGCTGTCCATCACCTCGCCCCCTCCTACCTCACCTCCCTTCTCTCCTTCTCCAGCCCAGCCCGCACACTCCGCTCCTCTGCCGCTAATCTCCACACCATGCCTCATTCTTGCCTTGGACCCCCGGCCCACGTCATCCCCCTGGCCTGGAATGCCCTCCCTCAGCACATCCACCAAGCTAGATTTCTTCCTCCCTTCAAAGCCCTACTGAGAGCTCACCTCCTCCAGGAGGCCTTCCCAGACTGAGCCCCTCCTTCCTCTCCATCCCCTGCGCCTTACCTCCTTCCCCTCCCCACAGCACCTGTATATATGTAGATATATTTGTACATATTTATTACTCTATTTTATTTGTACATATTTATTCTATTTATTTTATTATGTCAATATGTTTTGTTCTGTCTCCCCCTTCTAGACTGTGAGCCCACTGTTGGGTAGGGACTGTCTCTATATGTTGCCAACTTGTACTTCCCAAGCACTTAGTACAGTGCTCTGCACACAGTAAGCGCTCAATAAATACGATTGAATGAATGAATGAATACTCTGTGAAAAGCACTGTATTAAATAGTTGGGACAGTACAGTCTGAGTTAGTAGACACAATTCCTACTCTCAAGGAGCTTTCAGTGTAACCAACATGAAAGATGAGGATGGGGGAAAATACAATTTAATATCCCAGTGGGTACTGTGGCTAGAAGAGCGGAGTTTTGGGCTTTTCACAACTCAGAATCTGACAGGCACAGCTGCAGCCAGTGACCACTACAATGAGGACCTATCCATCAACCTACATTTTGGGGTTTGACAGGTGGGTATGGAGGTCCCAGGATGACGTGGTGGGAGAGGTACAGTTACTGTCAAACTGCTTGGTAACTCGTGTGTTTGTGTAATGTTGTTGCTTCCATCCTTTCTGCCAGGATGGAGAAAGGCAGTAGGGACGTGAAGTCTCAGAAGAACATGCAGTGAGAGTGACATGGGTAACTAGCAATAGAGCTCAGATACAGCACATTGAGAGTCCAATCTGGGTCCTGTTTCTGCTTGCCCAAGAATATACAGCAAGCACTACAACTCTGATCTGATTTTTCAGTCCCATTCTCTTTCCACAAGAGCACACTGCAGGATAACAAGAGGCAGTGTGAAAAAACAGGACAGCGACTGACAATAACAAATTCACCAGTGCTATCTTTATTCACTTATCAGGTGGCATGGATTTATGGTTACAGGTTGGTCTTTTTAACCACACCTGTCTGTGAAGATAGGAATAGCCGCTCCCCAGATAGAACACCTTCAAAAATGGGCGAAATGGAAACGTCTCCAACTAGGGAATAAAAACTTCAATTACAACATTCTTCACTGTACAGACTTTTTTTCATTTGAATTCATTGAATGTGTTCTCCTTCTTGCTTTGGGGAAAATATTGTGAAGGAATTATCACTGCATCATGGCAGACAGATGATTTAAGCTTTCATAGGAAACTAAAAAATGTCACTGAGCTCGAAAGTAAAAAAAGCAGTGAAATATGCCCAGGTTTTTGGAAGCAGGATTGCTGATCGGCTTTCAAGATAAATCAAGTTCAAAAACAAAACCCAAATAAATTCCTTAAAAATAATGGTCAAACCAAGATATAAAACCACTAAATGCACTGAGTAGTAAAATTAGGAAAAAGAAAGCCCTTTAAAGAATATACATTTCTGTAGTCTCCTCTATAAACATGTCTACATGTTGTTATCTACGATATATTTCTTCTTATCTGCAAATGTCAGAGTGAATTTTCTCAATTCACTTCAAAATTTTAAAGCGATACGTATAGGGGGCATTGGAAGTGCCACGATCATAAATTATTCCGAGTTTTAGCGTTCAGTCAGTCCTGCTTGTAACATGGGAAGGGAAATCAAAAATCTTTGGAATCACCATTCTTAAGGAGAACAGCACAAGCGTTCATCTCAAATTAAAAAAAGATTATATTCCTAGTTTTGATAATGGATTTAGAGGTCTTAATTGTGTGGGAAAAATTGAAGTAGAATAAAAGTAGTTATAAGATGGTTAGCTCAGAATCTTTTTCCATCAGACAAGTCACATCATTTCTCACGGAAACAAGGTTTGCATGTGCTTATTTCACTTCTGTTCTGTTAGCGTGCCTTCCTTCTAAAGTTTCTGTTTGATATAATGAGCTTGTCTCTGGGTAGCAATCAGTAGATGGGGAGGGAATACTTAATAGTCTAGTTTCCAACCCTTATTAGCTGCCAAATCACAGGAGCCAGGATAGGTAAGAGATTTCCAGCCTCACTGAAGCAAGCAAGAAGAAAGTTGATTGGTGGATTGGGATTTAACCATGAGATTGTCTTTTCTTAAGGACGTATTTGTTTTTTCTGTTTAAAAATTGGGTTTTGGTTTGTTGCCTGTGTTGTGTCTGTTACATTCATATTGCATATGCCTGGGTGAATATATGTTGTTTCAGTTTAATTTGGCTATTGTTCTTCTCTACTGTGGTGGTGCAGTATGTGATATATGATATTAGAAATTGCCTGAACCGAAGGGGAGGCTGGTCAGTCTTGAAACTTTGGCTCTCAGACAAGGAGCAGAATAGACCAAAGATAAAGTGAATTCTTTTCTGAGAGATCTTCCAAGAGGAATACCCCAGGAGTATTGAAACTATTTCAAGGACCCCACAGAAGGACATCTTTCAAGCTGAGCTGCCCATTTCCAAGGATCTCAGTTTTAACCACTCTTAATCCCTTTGCTGGAAAACACTGCTCAATTGGTATACTTCTGAGATCAATTTATTACTTCTCTACAGGGCTGCAGGGAAACAATTGTTATTCATTTGAACTTTCACATGCACATTAGTAATACAGGAATAATGCCCTCTGGGGTTAGATGTCTCTGAGTTCACACTGAAACTCCTTCCAGAAGGATTTTTTTAATGCACTCTCTGACTGTCCTTCATCTTGAAGCTTTAATGAACGAACTGGTTTGGGAAGAATCTGAACAAAACATAAAAACGTTATTTAAAGTAAGGAGACTGAGATGTGGAAAATAAGTTTTTGCCAGTGATGACAAATACAGTACTATTCTCTGATAGATCTTCCTCCCACAGGATTCCTTCTCCTTGGTTATGAATTTTTCTCATGGTGAAATTCCTCCAATGGTCCCATATAAACAGGAAAATTAGCTTGCATCAACCTTAGTGCTTAGTATAGTGCCTGGCACAGAGGAAGAGCTAAACAAATACCATAAAATAATGGTTTCTAATAGTGGTGACAAATCTCTGTGCTCTGCTGTAACTTAGGCTTCATCCCTAGTACATTGAAGAACTGATTTTAATAAGAACTCTGGTATTTAAGTATCTACTATGTGTCAAGTACTCAAACAGTAGGATAGATACAAGTTAGGTTGAACTCAGCCCTTGTCACACATGGGGATCACAGTCTGAGGGAAGGTGAGTGTCTATTGAATCTCCCTCTTGTAGATGAAGAAACTGAGGCACAGAGAAGTTGTGACTCACCTAGGTCACTCAGCAGCCAGGAGAAGCAGGGATTAGAACCCAAGTTCCCCGACACCGAGGCCAGTGCTCCTTCCACTAGGCAACATTATTTCCCTGCACTAGGGCATGCTGCAACCTGGATCGACATAGTGTGGATTGGATCAGGGAGAGTTTTTCCTAAGTTTGATCCTGTTTTAAAAATGGATTTTTTTAGACTGTGATGTGTAGCTCTAAATGCACAATGGTAAATTTCTCTTTTATAATCTTCTCTGTCAAGAACTTTGGGAGACTGAGCTTTTTTTGATATCATTTTGTATCGGAGGTGTATTGTTAAAAGACACATGGTGTAAATTGCATAGTAATTATTTTGGGCCTCTGATTTTGCTGATGCTAAATCAACTGCAGTGCGAAGACCTGCTATGATTTCACGTTTGATCTAGTATGGAGTGAAAGTATAATTTGCTTCTCATTTTAGCTCAAAACTCCCTGAGGGACAGTGAGAAAGTGTTCAGCCAAATTGTTTCAGTCTCAAAAAGCTCTACTCACCCCCAAACCAATTTAGGGATGCTGTTCTTCAATTTCAAAGACATTAAACTTACTTAAACATGTGCAGGTAAATATTCTCTGGGGACAACAATTCTTTATAAACTCCCTGTTCTTTAAAACACTATATTGCTGGGAAGTATTTCAGTAAGATTCTCTGGACAAAAGCTAACATTTGGTCAGTTTTCACAAAGAGTACCACCAGGAGGAAGCAGAGTGAAAATAATAATAATAATGATAACAATAACAACAATGATATTTAAGTATTTACCATGTGCCAAGCACTGTACTAAGCAGTGGGCCAGATATAAGATAATATGGTTAGATACATCCCTGTCCAACAGTTTAGGAGAAAGAATAGATATTGAATTCCCATTTTACAGACGAAATTTTAAGCACAGAGAAGTACAGTGACTTGTCCAAGGACACCCAGTAGAGAAATGAGAGATTTGGGATTAGAACCCAGGTTCTCTGATTCCCAAACTTGTCTTTTTTCCATTGACACACTTCTTCTCTAGAAAAGCAGGAAATGCATTGCTAAATTCATAATAATTACCCTATTTAAGCACTTACTATGTGCCAGGCTCTCTACTAAATACAGAGGTGGATGCAAGCAAATCGGATTGGACACGCCTGTCCCATGTGGGGCTCACAGTCTCAATCCCCATTTGAAAGATGAGGTAACTGATGTCCAGAGAAGTGAAACGATTTGCCCAAGGACACACAGGCAAGTGGTGGAGCCAGGATTAGAACCCATGACCTTCTGACTCCCAGACGCATGCTCTATCCATTACACGGTGCTGCTTCTCTATGCCACGCATAAGTGCTGGAAACATCCATGGAGCACTATAGCACAAAATTCAAAATCATATACAGCTTCGAAGCATTGATGCTAAAATTGATTTAGAAGCAGTGTGTGACTTGACACTTGCTATAATATTGCATGTCTGAAATCAGTGGTCCACCTATTTTTATACAGTTTTATCTTCATGTTTATAACAGGAAGATTAAAAACCCTTGGCACGATTTGTGACTGACTCCTCTCGTTTCAAGTAATGATTGTATTTGCATTGTAATTGCATAGTAAAACATCAATCAATCCTGGTTTAACTGAGTGCTTACTATGTGCAGGTCACTGTGTTGAGTGCTTGGGAAGTACAATTCAACAGAGTTGGTACACGCAAACCCTGCCCGCAAGGAGTTTACAGGCTTTAAATACATTTTGGATAGGGGAAATAGTAGAGTATAAGGATAGTTACATAAGTTCAGTGGGGCTGGTTAAAAATTAAAAGTTTTTAAGAATTACACAGCCAAATGAACAGATGACTCATAGGGCAAGGTGGATAGGGGAAATGAGAGCTTAGTCTGGGAATGCATCTTGCAGAAGATGTGATTTTTGAACTTGGAAAGAGTGGTGGTCTGTCAGATACGGAGGGGGAGGTAGACCTAAGGGATGACATGGACAAGATGTCGGTGATGGGATATCTGCAGTGTAAATGGCAGTAATCAATTATAATTATAAGTGGATTGTAAGTTCATATTAGCTGTCATGCAATTGGAAGCTCTCATATGACATAAACCGTGTTAATTCTTTAAAACGTATCCTGAACACCTGGTTTAATAGGTACCCTGTAGGAGGAGGAGGTGGTAGTGGTAGTGATAGTAGTAATAGTGATAACATTTCTTTGAGTGCTCACGTGATGCAGTGCCTCATGAAATGATTCGTTTATGGCCCACAAAGACCTTTCGGCATTACAGGGGAGATGAAGGAAGCATAAATATTTCTTGTCTACCTGAAGACAATTTTATGATTATTTTGATATTTCTTTAAGACCATTCACTGCTACAAGCATGATTGTACGAGAGAATGCTACTGGGGAACTTGCCACAAAATTTACAGGAGTATTGGGAGAATTAAGAGACACCCCCCCACCCCCCCATCCCCTCCTGCAGCTTCTGGCAAGTTAACAGGGCTGACCTTGCCAGATGAGGCAAGAAGCCATTTCTCTAGAGGGCAGAAAATAAGCAAGGTTTCTTTAAGTCCTGGCCCCATTGGGTGATCGGATACAATTGAATGAACTGAAGCTCTGAGGAAGTGTCTGTCCATAACCCAACTCTTGGTTGGGTCCTAGGGCAGCCCTGCTTCTGACCACAATCCACACTCTGATAGGCAGTGGGAGAGAGATAGGCTCCATGTGAGACTTGAAAACAAATCCACTGTTGGAAATAAATATTGTAATAAAACAACCATCACATGAAACTGATGTGATCACTATGAAATCACAGGTCTGACATTTAATATAGTATGTGCGTTTGAAAGTTAAGATTAACCATCACTAATGGATGTCAATCAATGGTATTTTTTGAATGCTTACTATGTGCAGAGCACCATACTAAACTCTTGGGAGAATACAGTACAATAGAGGTGGTAAAATCATTCCCTGTCCAGAAGGAGCTAAAAGTCTTAGAGGGTGAGACAGGAATAAAATGAATAGTGGCTCTGTACACGAGTGTCGTGCGGCTGAGGATAGGGTAAATATCAAGTGCATAGGCAAAGGAAAGGAAGTAGAAGCAGAGAAGCAGCATGACTTAGTAGATAGAGCATGGGCCTGGGAATCAGAAGGTCATGGGTTCTAATCGTGGCTCCACCACTTTGCTGTGTGACCTTGGGCAAGTCACTTCACTTCTCTGTGCTTTAGCTACCTCATCAAATGGAGAGTGAAACTGTGTGCCCCACAGGGGTTAGGGGCTGTGTCCAACCCAATTTTGGTTGTATCCACCCCAGCACTTAGTGAAGTGCAGAGCACATAGGCACTCGACAAATGCCATAATTATTATTATTATGTAGGGGAAATGAGGGTTTAATCGGGAGAGATCTATTGAATAAGTTGTGATTTTTAAACAGGATTTAAAGGTAGGAAGAACAGTGGTCACCCTTATTTGAAGGAGAAAAGTTCTAGGCCAGTAGAAGAATATAGGCTAGTGTTGGTAGTGAAAAAGATGATACCCAAGTTCAATGAGTAGGTTGGCATTTAGTGAATTTTTTGGGCAGGGTTGTAGTGGGAAATCAATGAGGTAAGGTAAAAGGGGAGGCGATCCAGAGCTTTAAGGTGTATTATTGTTATTATTGTATGAGGTGCTTACTATGCCTTAGCAACTGTTCTAAGTGCTGGAGTAAATACAAATTAATCAATTTGGACATAGTCCCTGTCCCACATGGGACTCACAGTCTAGGTAAGAGGGGGGAACAGGCATGGAACCCCCATTGAGGAACCTGAGGCCCAGAGGATTTAAAGGAATTGCCTGAGGTTACACAAAAAGCAATTAGAGTTAGGATTAGAACTCGGGTCCTCAGTTTGACTGCTCTTTCCACTAGCTTGTGCTGCTTCTCTTAATGCTATGTGCATTAAGAAGCTCAAATGGTAGTTTCCTTGATGCAGAGGTGGTAGAGGTTTTGAGGAGTGGGGAGATAGTAACACTTTTTTGTTTTGTTTTTTAAAGAAAAATCTAGGCAGCAGAGACTGATGCAGTAATCAAAGCAGGACCTGATAAATACCTGGATTAACATAGTAGTAGTTTGTATGGAGAAGACGGCTGGATTTTAACAATGTTGTGAAGGTAAAATGACAGGATTTAGTGACGGATTGTATTTTTGGGTTGAATGAGAGATGAATTGAGGATAATGGCAGTGTTATGGATTTATGAGCTAGGCAGGATAAGCTCGCTGTGGGCTGTTGTATAGTACTTTTCCAAGCGCTTAGTACAGTGCACTGAACATAGTAAGCACTCAAATCCCATCGGTGCTGTCTACAGTGATGGGAAAGATGGGGGAACACAAAGTTTGTTTGGGAAGATGAAGAGGACAAGTTGAGTTTGAAGTGTCAGTGGTACATTCTGAAGGCAGGAGGATGTGCGAGACTGCAGAGGAGAGACATCAGAGCTGGCGAGGTAGATTTGAGAATCATCCATAGACGAGGTAGCTGAATCTGTGGAAGTAGGTAGGTTCTCCGAGGGAGTTGATTTATTTGGACACTAAAAGGGGACCCAAAATTGAGTTTTGAGGGACTCCCATAGTTGGAAGGAGGAAGGCAGAAGGGTAACCTGTGAAAGAGATTGAGAATTAGCAGCCAGAGAGATATGAGGAGAACCAGATGAGCAGAATCAGTGAAGCCAAGGTGAGATAATGTTTCAAGGAGAAGAGGGTGGTCCACAGGGTCCACATCAGCTGAGAATTTAAGGAGAATTCAGGTGGAGTAGAGGCTGTTGGATTTGGCAAGAAGGAGGTCATGGGTGACCTCTGTTTGCTCTTGAAAGACTGATTCATTCACTAATTCAATTGTATTTATTGAGCGCTTACTGTGTGCAGAGCACTGTACTAAGTACTTGGGAAGTACAAGTTGGCAACATATAGAGACGGTCCCTACCCAACAATGGCTCACAGTCTAGAAGGGGGAGACAGACAACAAAACAAAACATGTGGACAGGTGTCAACTCATCAGAATAAATAGAAATAAAGCTAGATGCACATCATTAACAAAATAAATAGAATAGTAAATATGTACAAGTGAAATAGAGTAATAAATCTGTACAAACATATATACAGGTGCTGTGGGGAGGGGAAGGAGGTAGGGTGGGGGGGATGGGGAGGAGGAGAGAAAAAAACGGGCTCAGTCTGGGAAGACCTCCTGGAGGAGGTGAGCTCTCAGTAGGGGTTTGAAGGGAGGAAGAGAGCTAGCTTGGCGGATGTGCAGAGGGAGGGCATTCCAGGCCAGGGGGAGGGCATGGGCCTGGGGTCGACGCCGGGACAGGCGAGAATGAGGTACAGTCAATTTAGATAGCTATATTTAATAAGGTCTGAAGGAAAACAGACCACAAGTAAGTACTTATGGGCTGATAATCTAGGTATTGGAATGGAAACATGCAGTTTAGTTTTCTTCTTCCACTTTCCTATAATATTTCCTATGCTTACTATGCTTACTATGTGCCCGGAACTATTCTAAGCACTTGGATCTAGTCTTATGCCGTCGAGTCATTTCCAATCCATAATGACACCATGGACACATCTCTCGCAGAATGCCCCACCCTCCATCTGCATTTGTTCCGGTATCGTATCCATAGAGTTTTCTTGGGAAAAATACGGAAATGTTTTCCCATTGCCTCCTTCCACACAGTAAACTTGAGCCTCCTCCTTCGACTCTTTCCCAGGCTGCTGCTGCTTGGCTCAGGTGAGTTTTGAATTGTAGTAGATTGCCTTCTGCATGATAGCCCACTGCCCAAGGTAGGAATGGAATGGAAAGGCCTCTGCTTGACTCTTCCTCCCATAGCCAAGACTGGTAGAGTACTGCAAACTCTCCAGGTGCGACCCTGAGAGGGGAAGCACTGGGGTTGATACAAAGTAATCAGGTTGGTAATGAGGATTATAAAACCAGATGTTTGGATCAATCAGTGTCAATGTTGCTTCAAACCTGAATTAGGGAACCCCTAATTAGATCAACTTTTTGGGGAGGGGTAAAATCAATTAATCATACTTATTGAGTGCTTACTGTGCACAAAACACTATAATATAATAATAACAATGATGGCATTTATTAAGCACTTACTATGTGCAAAGAGCTGTTCCAAGTGCTGGGGAGGTTACAAGATGAGCTGGGGAGTACTTGGGAGAGTACAGCACAGCAATATAACAGACACGTAGAAGTTCTGTTTCATTTCTTCTAGACTGTGAGCCCACTCTTCTAGACTGTGAGCCCACTGTTGGGTAGGGACCATCTCTATATGTTGTCAAATTGTACTTTCCAAGCACTTAGTACAGTGCTCTGCCACAGTAAGCGCTCAATAAATAGGATTGAATGAATGAATGCATTTCTTCTCAAATCTGAGAAGACTGCACTGTGATGTAAAAACTATGGTTCTGGACCTAAGATAATACAAATTAAGTATTGAAGTGGTGAACAGATTAAACGATGTTAATTAACAATCCTATTTAAATCTTTTTTTGTTAGATGTTTCTCATATTGTCTGATGGTTTTGACGTTTTCCCATGGTGAATATTTTTCAGAAATGGAAGACTATTTTGAAGCATTTACTCCAAGTTCTATTCTAATTCTAAAAAAAATTTTAATATATCAAGAATATCTTAGCAGAAGCATCGCTGTGACTTGTTAGAAGTATTTAAGGATTGTAAAGTTTCACTGGTCCTGAGAAGGAAAGGGGATAGGGGAGATTGAACTTAAGGCTAACTGGAGACAGTACAATGTTCCTACTCCTACAGCACTTCTAAACAAGGATGTTTCTTAGTAATCTCTCTGAGGGGTGCAAACCAAGCTAAATTCATATTGTATGTATGATTTCCTGTTCATCTAGACTAGTGCTCAGTTGGTCAATGAAGCACACAGTGTACAATAGAAATGGACAACTGAATTTGTACCTATGACTATTTTTGTGGTATCTAAGTGCTTATTGTGTGCCAGGCACCGTTCTAAGCTCTGAAGCAGCTACAGTCTAATAGGGTTAGAGCTAATCTATGGTTCACTTGGGGCTCAGAGTACTAATTCCCACTTTTCAGATGAGGTAACTGAGGCAAAGAGAAGTTAAATGACTAGCCCAGGGTCACATAGCAGTCAAGTGGCAGAACTGGGATTAGAACCTGGGTCCTTTTGCCTCCTAGGCCTATGACCTATCCACTGTTTCTCATTGGCATGATTGACATTGACGTGATGTGCTTAAGATGCAATGTCTTTTCTCTAGAAAGTCCTTTCTGTACCTCTGTAAGCCAAAGACTATTTAACCTTATACAAAAGACAAGTTAAAAAACAAAGTCTATTTTTCTGGGGCAAAATGTCATCACTTTGGTAGTCCACCATAGAATGTGAAAAGTTTGGCCCTATGCTCACCACTGATTTGGCAGTGTGTTAGGAAAGTTGGTTAAAAAAAAAAAACAACAGAGAGAAACATCAAACAGTGGTATTTAGTGCTTACTGTGTGAAGAGCATCATACTAAGTACTTGGAAGAGTACAGTAGAGTTGGTAAACACAGTCCCTTACTTCAAGAATCTTACGTTGTCATCAACAACAGAATGTGTATCTATTAAGTTTAGGCAATTCAGTTGCAGATATTTTGAATTATAGGATGGAAATTTAAACAAGGATGGTGTAGCACGAATGACTTTTTGGTTTTCAGGGTAATGGAGACTTTCCCAAGATTCTTAACAGTTAATTTATTATTATTATGGTACATGTTAAGCACTTTCTATGTGCCAAACACTACACTAAGTGTTGGGGTAGATACAAGATGATCAGGTTGGACACAGCCCTAGTCCCACATGAGGCTCACAGTCTAAGTAGGTGGGAGTAGGAGTTAATCCCCATTTTTGCAGATGAGGGAATTGAGACTCAGAAAAATTGAATGACTTGTCTAACGTCAGTCAGTAAACAAGTGGCAGAGCTGGTATTAGAACCCATTCTTTTTTCCTATAGGTCACACAGCTTCCCTTTATAAATATGTTATAAAGGGTATACCATCCACAGAATGTATTGGAGATGACTCCTTATTTATCTATGATTTCAACTCCACCTGTTTACCATTTTCTTGTTGAAAAGAATTAGTGAGTGGTAGATATGGGGATCTGAAGCAACTGTATAAGTCTGTACTGCAACCAGAATACAAATCCATCTTTCATCCCATAGCAAATTATTCTCATTTTGAGGGTGGGAAAAGAAATATTTTCTCTGTTAAAAATGAAAATTAACAAATATTTTGCAGAAGGTGGACTTCAGATTCTAACACAAATCCTGACTGATTTTTGAGTGAAGCAAAAGCAGCTGTTGGGGAAAGTAACAGCCACGTTATCCTACTGCCTTCAAGAACATCTGCCAGCATTTGTACATTTCTAGATTTACCATTCCTCAGCACCTTGGCAGAAGTATAAAAAAAGTGTAGAAAAAATCACATGTTCAAGAAAAACAATGGGGGATCCACATTCTGTGAAAAACAAAAGTCCCGTCTTTCAAATTAGTTTATTCTTCTTTCCAATGGAAATGCATTGTATTATCCATAGTAGAGGAAAGGAAAATGAGGAGGCCAGTAGAAAGCCCAGGTAACTAGGTCACATCACATCTTGAGATGCCCCCTTTGCTTTAAGGAGCTCCAGCTTGGATGGATTAATGGAATCTTTTCCATCGCACTCCATCAGGAATAATAGTGACAGTATTAAGTGATCATTATGTGCAAAGCAGTATACTGAGCTTTGGAAAGGGGGGAAACAAGTGTGTGAGAATTAGACAGGATTCCCGGTCCTCACAGCTTGCCTTTTAAGAATAAGGTGGGAAAGGATGTGCAATGGATACATAAGAAAAAAATGAAAAATACACAAAATTACATAAAAGACAAGGACAGGGATAAATACTAAATAATATAAACCTGCAGGTTACTGTGGATGGAAGACCAGAGTTATTGTGGCTCTTTACATCAAACACAGAGTCTCCCCACCTTCAAAGCCTCCTTATCCGAGGCCTTCCCTGACAAAGCCCTCCTTTCCTCTCTTCCCCTCCCTTCTGTGCCACCTTGACTTGCTCCATTTATTCATTCCTCCTCCCAAACCCACAACACCTATGTACATATCTGTAATTGTATTTACATTAATGTCTGTCTCCTGCTCTAGACTGAAAGCTCATTGTGAGCACAGAAGGTCTGTTATTGTTCTCGCCCAGTGACTTAGTAAAGTGCTCTGCACAAAGTAAGTGCTCAATAAACATGATTGTCTGACAGAGTCCAACAGTCAAGGCAGAGATGTGACTCAACCAACATTCTGATTTATGCTGGTAGTGTGTTGTCACTATTTCTGTCCTTCCTGTTCCACCTTGGGGTTATTTTGGGGTTTTTTTTGTTTTTGTTTTTTCATGGCATTTGTTAAGTGCTTATTATGTGCAAAACACTGTTCTAAGCGCTTCTGCAGAAAGGAGGACTTAAAATAATGCAATGTGGGATGCTTTCCGAGGGGCCTGGTGATCTGTTGATATGGGGGGCCAAGGCAGGTGCTGCCACTGCTTCTGTCCCTCCTGCAGAGATGGAGCATCCCAGATTCTTTATACCCTTTCTAGGAAAAAGTGGAGGAAGAATCCCTGCTATTCAGAAAGGTGGCTTTAAGGCCCAAACAGATTGAGGTGTTACACTGAGTTAGTAGAATGGGTAGTAATAATAATAATAATAATGATATTTGAGCACTTATGTGTCAAGCACTTTACTAAGCACTATTGTAGATACAAGCAAATCAGGTTCATTCCTTCATTCAGTTGTATTTATTGGGCACTTGTTGTGTGCAGAGCACTGTACTAAGTGCTTGGGAAGTACAAGTTGGCAACATATAGAGACAGTATCTACCCAACAGTGGGCTCACAGTCTAGAAGGGGGAGACAGAGAACAAAACAAATTAACAAAATAAAATAAATAGAATAGTAAATATGTACAAGGAAAATAGAGTAATAAATCTGTACAAACATATATGCAGGTGCTGTGGGGAGGGGAAGGAGGTAGGGCTGGGGGGAGGGGGAGAGGAATGAGGGGGGTTCAGTCCGGTTGGACACAGTCCCTGTCCCACATGGGAATCACAGTCTTAACCCCATTTTACAGATGAGGTAACTGAGGCACAGATAAATGACATGATTTGCCCAAGGTCACACAGCAGACAGAGCCAGCTTTAGAACCCAGGTCCTTCTGACACCCAGGTCCATGGTCTATCCACTAGGCCATGCTGCTTTTCTGGAACCTAGAATTGGACCTTGACTCAAACTATTATCTCGTGCTTCCTCCATCTAAAGAGAAAAAGTCAGGTTTGAAGCAGACTAATCATGAGAACATACAGTCAGGTTAGAAGCCAAGAGATGGCTGTCTGTCAACCCTGTTCTACTGGACTCTCCCAAGGTCTTAGTACAGTGCTCTGTACAGAGTAAGCACTCAAGCAATGCCCATTGCCGATGGATCAAAAGTATTGGGATCTTGTAAATAGTAAGGCAGTTTAGGCAATTAGTTGCTCCTTTGCCCCTCTTTCAGGGCTGTGCTTTAAATAATAATAATAATAATAATGATGGCATTTATGAAGCACTTACTATGTGCAAAGCACTGGGGAGGTTACAAGGTGATCAGGTTGTCCCTCATGGGGCTCACGCTTAATCCCCATTTTACAGATGAGGTAACTGAGGCACAGAGAAGTTAAGTGACTAGCCCGAAGTTACACAGCAGATAAGTGGCAGAGCCAGGATTTGAACCCATGACCTCTGATTCCAAAGCCTGTGCTCTTTCCACTGAGCCATGCTGCTGTTTTAGGAACCAAAGCATTCATTCATTCAATTGTATTTATTGAGCGCTTACTGTGTGCAGAGCACTGTAATAAGCACTTGGAAAGTACAATTCAGCAATCGAGAAAACCCCTGTCCACGTTGGGTTTACGGTCTAGAAGAGGGGAGATGGACTTCAAAACAAGTAAAATGCAATGGCCAAGAGGCAGACTCTGGGGGTAGACAACTCGTAGAAGATTCAGGGAGGACTGGGTCAGTGTCAGTTCCACACTCAGTGGAGGAATCCCCTAAATAGGAATTCTCCTGTTTATCCACCACCATCCTTCACCTCTCTGAAATCCTGAGCTAGGCCATGTAAGGGGGGGTTCTCCCATTATTTATTCAATCGTATTTATTGAGTGCTTAATGTGTGCAGAGCACTGTACTAAGTGCTTGGGAAGTACAAGTCGGCAAAATATAGAAACGGTCCCTACCCAACAACGGGCTCACAGTCTAGAAGGTAACTGAGGCCCAGAGAAGTGAAGTGACTTACCCAAAGTCACACAGCTGACAAGTGGCAGAGCCGGGATTTGAACCCATAACCTGTGATTCCAAAACCCGTGCTCTTTCCACTGAGCCATGCTGCTGTTTTAGGAACCAAAGCATTCATTCATTCAATTGTATGTACTGATCGCTTACTGTATGCACAACACAGTAATAAGCACTTGGAAAGTACAATTCAGCAATAGAGAAAACCCCTGCCCACATCGGGAGAAGCAGCGTGGCTCAGTGGCAAGAGCATGGGCTTTGGAGTCGGAGGTCATGTGTTCAAATCCTGACCCTGCTAATTGTCAGTTGTGTGACTTTGGCAAGTCACTTCACTTCTCTGTGCCGCAGTTACCTTATCTGTAAAATGGGGATTAAAACTGTGAGCCCACCGTGGGACAACCTGATCACCTTGTGACCTTCCCAGCGCTTAGAACAGTGCTTTGCACATAGTAAGTGCTTAGTAAATGCCATTATTAGAAGTGCAAAGTTTAGACAGATCCTGTTTGTGATAATGTCCATGTTACTACTACTACTACTACTAATAATAATAATGATGGCATTTGTTAAGCGCTTACTATGTGCAAAGCACTGTTCTAAGTGCTGGGGAGGATACAACGTGATCACATTGTCCTACGTGGGGCTCAGTCTTAATCCCCATTTTCCAGATGAGGGAACTGAGGCTCAGAGAAGTGAAGTGACTTGCCCAAGGTCACACAGCAGACATGTGGGGGAGTTGGGATTTGAACCCATGACCTCTGACTCCCGAGCCCTCACTCTTTCCACTGAGCCACGCTGCATTCATGCATTTGTACTTATTGAGCGCTTACTGTGTGCAGAGCACTGGACTAAGCACTTGGGAAGGACAAATCGACTTTGAGTCCAGTCCCGGGTGTGGGGGTGGCGGGGGAGGTCTGGGATTAAGAATTGGGGGGTGGGGGTTCCGACAGCCCACATGAACCACGAAGGTGGGGGGCGGGGGGTCTCCACGTGACCCCTGACCCCTTTCATCCCAAGTGATCCTCTTGGCCCCCGAGGGAGGGGAGGGAGCCCGTTGTTGGCTAGGGACCATCTCTATATGTTGCCGACTTGAACTTCCCAAGCGCTTAGTATGGTGATCTGCATACAGTAAGTGCTCAATAAATACGATTGAATGAATGGATGCAGGCCCCCCTTCACATGACCCTCCCCTCCAGATCCCGCTACTACTAATGCTAATAAAAGTTAAGGTATTTAAGTGTTTACTATGTGCCAAGCATGGTTCTAAGCACTGGGGTAGATACAAGGTAATCAGGTTGGACACAGTCCCTGTCGTATATGGGGCTCACAATCTTAATCCCCATTTTACATTTTACTTCTCTTCCCAATGCATTACATTAAACCTTCATATTTCAGTTCCAAATATTTGGAAAAATATCCAGAGGGACTATGAGGCTTTCTTATGTTTCTCCCTTTTAGCCTTAGTAGATTAGTTCTTCCTACATGCCATGGGATAGTCACTGCAGCCCTGGGGCTTGCTGGGTATCATAATCCAGAGCATTTTCAAGAGTTTGGAGTTCAACACTAGAAGTTTAACAGTGTACTTATACAGGAGCATTGAGCACACCTGGACCAAATGATGGTTCTCCAACTGAAGCAAGCACAACTGATCCACTCAGAGAATCAAGGAGCAGTGAAGCAAACCAGTCTCCTGGGGTACATTGCTGTTCACATCCCCATGCCCCTATAAACATCTGCAGGAACAATAAGGAAGCAAGTCAGACACTTATTGTGTTTTAGGTTCCTTAAAACATTCATAAACTATGTCCTTGAAGCAGTGAGTCTATCCCCTCTTATATATGTTTTCAAGTCAATTTGGGCATAATTCTTCTAGACAGGCATTATATACCTGTCCTAATATCTGTGATATTATCCCTTTCAAACATTTAATTATATTTACTGAGCCCTTACTCTTCAAAATCCAGGATTGGTGCTTAGGCTGTTTTTTTCTTCCTCAATTTTCAACTGCTCTTTCACTTTACCTTAGACTTCAGAAAGCATCAATCTAGAAGGATACTTGTTTAGCACAGATACCTTGAATCGTATCTTAATTTTTGTATAGCTTTCATTCCCTAAGCAAACCCATGTTACATATCTCATTTTTGCCCTCACAACCACCTTGTGAAGTAAGTAGAAAGTCAGGTGGAGATGATAATCTCCATTTTGCAGAAGAGGAAACCAATGTTCAGAGATTAAGTGACTTGTGCTGTACTCCAGACTCTAAGATCATTTTGGGCAGGGAATGTGTTTGTTAAATTGCTGTGTGGTAATCCCCAAGAGCTTTGTACACAGTAAGAGCTCACTAAACATGACTGATTGTTTATGGATTGTGTGAAGTCACAACAGGTCGGTGATAGCACTCTGATACAAACTTGGGTCTTCCAGCTTCCTGACTGGTCCTTTTCCACTGCAAGGTGCTGCCTCCAAATAGCTTATCTTCAAAAAAGAATGAGAGCCCCTATTGCAGAAGGACAAACATAAAAAATGTTAAAAAAACACTTTCGTTTCTGATATCTGCCCAAGAAGTTACTTTCTAGGTTAAACACTGGATTCTCCTATACATAGACAACATCATAGGATGCTTGCTCTGCATATAATTTACCTTACTTGGTAAGTTCTAAGGTACTGGAGATATTTCCTTTCTCCCCCTATCCCCACCTTCTTAATACATGTGACATATATATACATACACACATGTACATGCATATATAACATATATACACTAATTATATATCAAATATATACACCTACACATACCATTAAGTGCATTTGTATAATATATATATATATTTATACATATATTATTAAGATATATTTACACACACACACACACACACACACACACACACACACCCCACCCCCCCGCACCCCTTTAGGTACCTATCTGTCCAGATCTGGGAAGGACCTGAATTTGGGTTATTGTTCACTGAAATTGGTTCAGTGGCTAGTGAGTAATTGTCTATATTTGCACATTTACTGTTCTGACTTGCTGATGCCAGGAGTGCATTTTGTCTCTCTGTTAATTGTCCTCTCAGTCCTTTTAACTTCAGGTCCAGGCCCCAAAGGAGTGAGAAAATCTCCAAACCATCTGTGATATGTCCAGGTGACTCTGCCGAGTGAGTTCTAGATTTAGTTCACAGCCACCTGGAGACACCAAAGTGCAGGTTGCTGTTCTCAGGGTGATAATTGGCCAGACTTTCATTTAAATAAAATCTAAACTGAGAATCCACTCAGCACCCAGCCTGTTTAGAGAAATCCTTTATTTCCCCAAAGAGTCTTACTACCCTCATGCCCTTGGTGAATTAAAATTTAGATGAAAAAATTTGGAAATGTGTAAGAGTGTTTATCTTGCACATGCATCTGTGAACTTAGGACACTTGATATTTACCCCATCCTCAACCCCACAGCCCTAATGTACATATTTTTGAATTATGTATTATAAATTATTTATATTAATGCCTGTCTCCTCCTCTAGACTGTAAGCTCATTGTGGACAGGGAATGTGTCTGCCAATTCTGTTGCATTGTACTCTGTCAGGTGCTTAGTACAGTGCTCTGCACATAGGAAGTGCTCAGTAATCACCAATGTTGATGATGATCCTTTATAACTGTTCTAGAAGGAAAATAGAAGATTATACTCTGATCCTTTGCTGCTTTAGGTAGATATTTTTGCTGTCTTTCCTTTCTTCCACACATCTAGGGACCTAAATATACCCTTTGTATTATGTGGAAGGGGAATTGTTGTGATTCTATTTTTTTAGTGGTTATCTAGTGTGGTACTCATGTATTTTATCTATTACCTACACTTCATCTAAATAGTTCTAGTTCCTATTATCTATGTCTTTTCTCTCCCACTTCAGTCTCTACTTCAATCTGCTGTCTGTATCATTTTCCTAAAAAAGTTCAGCCCATGCCTCTCCACTTCTCAGAAAAAAACCTCCAGTAGTTGCAGATGCACCTACACAAAAAACAGAAACTCCTTGCCATTGGCTTTATTGGTAAACATATCTATATCTATATAGATATCTATATAGATTTATAGATATTTAAGCACCTAATGTGTGCAGGCAACTGTATTAAGCACTGAGAGAGAATATTCAGGCAAGAATTTGACATGGTCCCTGTCCCTCAGGGGAATCACCATCTAAGAGTTTATATGGAGAGAAGGAATTTAGGGCACACATCAGGAGTGATGAAATATTGGCGCAACACAAACAAATGTCCAAAATAGGCTCAGAGTATTGGTAGGGATTTTAAGAAATTTAATCAGCTTTCCCACTCTTATCTCACCTTTAATCATGTCCTACTACAACCCAACCTGTGCACTTTGGTCCTGTAATGCTAATCTACCCACTGTACCTCCATCTTGTCTATCTCTTTTCTGACCCTTTGTCAACACATTCTCCCTCTGGTTTGGAACTCTCTGTCCTTCATATTCAAGAGACCTCCATTCTCTCCACCTTCAAAACCTTCTTAGAGTAATATCTCCTCCAAGAGGCCTTCCTCAACTCATTTCCCCTACTTGTGCTCTCTTTTGCATCACCCTTGCACTTGCCTCTGTATTATTATTTATTGTATTGAGCACTTACTGTATGCAAAGCACTGTACTAAGTGCTTGGGAGAGTACAATACAACATCACATTCCCTGCCCACAACAAGCTCAGTCTAACAACGAGTTCACAGTCTAACCCTTTAGGCACTTCATATTCACCCTCATCTCTATCTACTTAACTACCCTTAAACCCTTCCACTTGCTCTATTTGTCTCTCCCCCTCTAGGCTTTAAACTCCTCATGGGCAGAGATAGTGTCTACCAATTCTATTAGTACAGAGCTCTGCACACAGTGAACACTCATACAATTGAATGAATGAATTGTGCTCTCCTTAGCACTCAGTACAGTTTTCTGCACAAAGTAAGCACTCAGTAAAGATCAATTGATCCTAGGTCTGTGTCTTAGGTCATAATTAGGTCATAATAAGCTCTTAGTACAGTGCTTTGCACACAATAAGTGCTCAATAAATACTATTAGAGAAGCAGCGTGGTTCAGTGGAAAGAGCACGGGCTTAGGAGTCAGAGGTCATGTGTTAAAATCCCGGCTCTGCTGCTTGTCAGCTGTGTGACTTTGGGCAAGTCACTTAACTTCTCTGTGCCTCAGTTACCTCATCTGTAAAATGGTGATTAAGATTGTGAACCCCACAAGAGACAACCTGATCACCTTGTATCCTCCCCAGTGCTTAGAACAGTGATTTGCGTATAGTAAGCACTTAACAAATGCCAAAATTATTATTATTATTATTGAATGAGTAATTGGTTGTGTGTTTTATGTGTGACTGAACTGCAGCTTCCCTCTTAGCTTATTCCCAGTCTCCTTGAGATTGCTTTGGGACCTCATTGTCCCCAGTTTCTTGGCTCCATTGCTTACCTCACTGATGTATTCGGAGCATAATGTTAAAGCTCCAGAGCCTCCCTTAAATCTATGCCTTTTTTGAGATATTCAGGGCAATTTCCTTCGTTTGATTTTGTTTGTCATTGAGTGAAGCGTTACAAAGGTTGTCCTACCTTTCTTTACACATTCATGCCCAAAGAAGTAGTAGTAGTAGTAATACGTGCTTACTATACTAAGCCTTGGTAAATAATCACAGGCAGCTCTAAACATAGTCCCTGTTCTTCTGGGGCTCACAATCTTAGAAAGAGTTGACATTTGGGATTTGCTAGCTAATGTGCAGTGAGAATCACGGCGTTGAGATGATTTGAGGGAAGGGAAAAGTTACCATAAAGTATTAATTATGGTTTTCTCATTGGATTTTTATCTTTAATAGACTAAATAATCATTTTCTTCCTTTACATATTCTACTGCTCTATTCTCTTTTACCTATTTCTATTTATATAAAGAAATTTCTATTTGTTTACTCTCTCTTCATTTCTCCCAAAGTCTTCTGGCAGGGCTCTTTCCCTTCTCACCAAAAATAGTTGCCCTTTTTTTAAAGCTATTAAGAGGAATTTGGTGATAATGAAAAATGTCTTAAATCACAAGGGACTGAAATGTGTTAGTCACACTGGCAAACAGAGCACAAGGGATTGAACAACCTGTGAATGTGGGTGACCCATTAGTGTGCTTCTTAGTATCTGGTATGGTGCCAGGCACATTTTGGGGACTGAATAAATAGGAATTATGATGACTGAAATTGAGGCTTTTGTCCCCTTAACTCCTGTCTAATATTGAGAGGAATCTACCTCTGTCCCATTCATAGTTTTCCCAACTGTGACACTTTCCCCAAACTGGTGAAGTTAAAAGTTGTGTGGTGAGAAAGCTCAAGGTGTTTTTAAACGCCCTTTGTCCCTTGCTTATTGAGAAGTCTTTGTCATTAACATTCTCTATTCAGGGGATCTTAAGAAACTGTGGCTGGGAAATTTTCAGCCTGGAGGAATCAAGGAGTATTAATGTGCAGATGCAGAAACTGTCAAGAATACGAGCTGTGGAGCAACAAAAGCCACCTGTATGGCTGGAGGTTTTTGAAACAAACTGCCGGAAAGAAGGAGCTGAGTGCCAAGATGTGAATGAAGCTGTGTGTGTGTGTGTGTGTGTGTGTGTGTGTGTGTGTGTGTGTGTGTGTGTGTGTGTGTGTGTGTGTGTGTGTGTGTGTACACGTACACACGGATGATCCAAAGCTCAGATTCTGGAGAAGAACCTGCTGCTTGTTTTGGTGGCAAGTTTTCATGACTAATGGGCCATGTCAGTTAAGGTTTTCTGGATCTGTCCCAGTGCCTGCATGAGGGAAGACAGGAAATGTTTGATTCCCTAAAGAAGCAACTGACGAACCAGTGAGAAAACCCATATCTCTCTACTCTGATAAAATCCAGGGGCTTTAAGAGAAAGTATCAAGGAAGTAAACTAGTTCTGGCAACTTTAGTGTGAACCAAGGTAAAGCTAGGGCTGACTTCATCTGCAGCTTGGCATTTTGACTGTGAATCTGGATGAAAGTATTATTAACTGCCCTGTCAAAATGCAAGTAACTGACATCCCTTGCTACTTTTCAGAAGGTCCAAAATTGAGTCAGGATCAAATGATTTTGTCCTATTGGTAGGAGTAGAGCAAACTGGAAATATTAGTATATTTACTAGATCGCTCACTCCACCTGGGGTTAAAAATGCGTAGCTGGTGTGTGATCTGCTTTGCCGTCATGTTTCCTGAATTTCCTGAGCCGTGAGCCAACGGCTGCCAAAACAGAGCTCATTTCCATGCCGACTTGTTCAGGGTCATAACTTAAAGCTGTTTTTTCTGTTCTTAATTTATGCCCCGGTGCCGCTACAGCAATTTAATCGGGAGCTTCAAGAACAAGGAAAACCAGCTACTGATGTGTGTGGACTGATTGGGAATTGGGTGGTAGGATACAGAGTTAGAAGCTAAAATTTGAAGTGCTTTAAAAATAAAAGGGACTAGCTAGGGCTGAGATGCTCATATCCAGTTTTCCCAACTGGAGATAAAAGAATTAGTCCATGAGTGCAGAGACCACATGGATATTATGGATAAAATGAAGATATAGAGAAAAATATCTAAATAAAATCATTTTTATGCATCTAGCACACATATTAAACTATAAGCATCTCTTGCTGTCACACTTTCATTCCAATGCCCCAAATCCTAGTGAGACAGAGCAGTTCAGCCACTGCACAGATCTTGGGTTTCACCTCCAAGATACCTTCCCTAAGCCGTACTTTCCCCTTTCCCCTTTCCCTTCTGGTTCACCCTTACTTGCTCCCTTTATCCATCCCTGCCTCCGAGCCTCACAGCACTTATGCACATATCTGTAAATTATTCATATTAACGTTGCTCTCCCCCTCTAGACTGGAAGTGCATTGTAGTCTGGGAATTTGCCTGTTTATAGTTATACTGTACTCTTCCTAGCTCTTAGTCCAGTGATCTGCACACAGAAAGTGCTCAATAAATAATAATAATAATAATAATAATAATAATGGCATTTGTTAAGCGCTTACTATGTGCAGAGCACTGTTCTAAGCGCTGGGGGGATACAAGGTGATCAAGTTGTCCCACGTGGGGCTCACAGTCTTAATTCCCATTTTACAGAAGAGGGAACCGAGGCTCAGAGAAGTTACGTGACTTGCCCAAGGTCACACAGCAGACATGTGGCGGAGCCGGGATTCGAACTCATGACCTCTGACTCCAAAGCCCGTGCTCTTTCCAGTGAGCCACGCTGCTTCTCAAATCTGAATGAATCTGAATGAATAAATAAATCTGAATGAATGAATGGGAGTGGCAGGAGGAGGAGTGGGAACACAGCAACATTAGGTATAGTAATCATGAAATATATTAAGTGCTTATCATGTCCTAATTGCTGGGGTAAATACCAGGTTTTTCATCTGATAAGGTTTATCAGATGAGAATCACTCAGTCCAACAAGGGGTGCACAATTTGCCATCCTATTTTACAGATGAAAAAACTGAGGGTCAGTGAAGTGACTTGCTCAGGGTCACAGAACAGGCAAGAGCGGGGGTAAGTCCTTGGGTGGGTTCATTCATTCACTTGTATTTACTGAGCACTTACTGTGTACAGAGCACTCTGCTAAGTGCTTGGGGGAGTACAATATAACGACAGACACATTCCTGCCCACAATGAGCTCACAGTCTAGAGGGGAAAATGGACATTAAATATAAATAGATAAATACATTACAGCTATATGCAGTTGTATTGCTGTGGAGTTGGGAGGGAGGATGAATGAAGGAGCAAGTAAGAGTGGTGCAGAAGGGAATGGGAGAAGAGGAGAGGAGGGCTTAGTCAGGAAAGGCTTCTGGAAGGAGGAGTGCCTTCAGTAAGGTTTTGACATGGGTGAGAGCAATTATCTGTTTGATATGAGAGAGGACATTACAGGTCACAGGTAGCATGTGGGCAAGAGGTCGATGGAGAGATAGATGAGATCAAGATACAGGTAAAGAAGATACGATGGATCTCCTTTGTTCTAGGTCCATGTTTGTTCTGCAAGGCCATGATGAGTGAGCTTCCATGCAATGATAATCAGGGTCTGACGAACAAGTGATGCTGGGATGTCCCCACCGATCTTTATTTTTATTGCTGGGAGCCCAGCAACTAGTAATTATTATCATTATCATTGTTATTATTATTATGGTACTTGTTCAGTGCTTACTATGTGCCAAGCGCTGTTCTAAGCCCTGGGGTAGATGCACGTTAATCAGATTGGACACAGCCCCTATCCCACACAGGGCTCACAGTCTTAATCCCCACTTTACAGATGAGGTAACTGAGGCACAGAACAATGAAGTGACCTGCCCAAGTTCAAACTGCAGACAAGTGGCAGAGCGGGAATTAGAACCCAGGTCCTTCTGACTCCCAGATCTGTGCTCTATATCTACTAAGCCATCTACTAAGTTATCTACTAAGCCATGCTGCTTCTCAGTGGTGTTGTAGGGCAGGAAGGTTAGATGTCCGTCATTCTCAAAAATTCATTCATTCAATTGTATTTTTTTAGCTCTTACTGTATGCAGAGCACTATACTAAGCACTTGGGAAGTACAAATCAGCAACATATAGAGATGGTCCCTACCCAGCAGCGGGCTCCTGTAATGCAGAAATGGCCTCTTATTTTCCATATTTAAATCACTCAATTATGGTATTTCTCAAGCATCTTTTCTCAAAGACCAGGAATGCATAATTCCTTCTTGGAGTACTATTGATATTGAAGCCAGCTGCACTCATTTAATCATACAGTGTAATAATAATGATGTCATTTATCAAGCACTTACTATGTGCAAAACACTGTTCTAAGCACTGGGGAGGTTACAAGGTGATCAGGTTGTTACACAGGGGGCTCACAGTCTTAATCCCCAGTTTACAGTTGAGGTAACTGAGGCACAGAGAAGTGAAGTGACTTGCCCAAAGTCACACAGCTGACAATTGGCTGAGCCAGAATTTGAACCCATGACCTCTGACTCCAAAGCCCGGGCTCTTTCCACTAAGCCACGCTTCTTCTCTAATTATACATTTTTATGATCTTTAAATACTCACTATGTGCTAGGCATGAGTGCCAACTGTGGTTGAGAGCATACAATTGAGTGAAACAAAAGTCCCTGAAGAAGTTTACAATCAAATCAAATCTAAACTCATTTAAGAAAACATATACTTTATCATATGTGCAGGAGATAGGAAGGCATAGCTGCCCAAGTAGTTGAAAAGATTACACTTTGCCTTTTGACTATACTTTCTCTTGTTTTCCCTCTGACTTAGACTGTTTGGCACATAGAAAGCATTTAACAAATCCCGTAAAAGTAAATAAATACCATTGACTGATATCCAGACCTGAAATTTAAATAAAACCTCATTAGTTTTCATTTGTCCCAAATGGTCAAAAAAGGACATTCCTTAGTCTCCTTTGCAGGTACAGAGAGCATGGTGAAGGAGGAAAAAGTTCCCTACATCCACCTCCCATATTGAGCACTTCCACTGGACTTCTGAGTAACCACACTCTCCCTGCTTCCTCCACTAATCTCCTGTCTCCTCCATCTCCCCCCACCCACCCCCACCCAGTTAGGGCTGTGAGTGATAGTACACACTTAATTGTCCAGCTACTGAAAGGTAATTATCAACTAGGCCAGCAGGGATAGCCTAATAGAGACATATTTTGCAATTCATTCATTCATTCAATCATATTTATTAAGTGCTTACTGTGTGCAGAGCACTGCAATCTGCTGTGTCCTTGCTCTGTATGTGGACTAGTGGAAATGAAATGGGGAAGGATAATAATGATGGCATTTGTTAAGTGCTTACTATGTGGCAGGCACTGTTCTGAGCTCTGGGGTGGATACAAGCAAATCGGGTTGGACACAGTCCCCATCCCACGTGGGGCTCACAGCCCCAATTCCCATTTTACAGATGAGGTAACTGAGGCACAGAGAAGTGAAGTAACTTGCCCAATGATGTCTTCTCTACCCTGTACTTTCCAAACTCTTAGTGCAGTGCTCTGCACACAGTAAGTGCTCAATAAATATGATTGATTGAATGAATGAATGAATACACTGTTTTAAGTTTGTAGGCATGTTCCTCTATGGACAAGGAAAAGACCAGAGAAAATGTGATGCCTTAGGAAATGTAACATTTATTTATTCATTCAATTATATTTGAGCGCTTTCTGTGTGCAGAGCACTGAACTATGTGCTCGAGAGAGTACAACACAACAATAAACAGACACAGTGTCTGGCTACAACCTTATAATCTACTGTTTTTTCCTTTAACTGTTGGGGAAGAAATGATGCAAATCAAATACCTGTCTGTGACATTTTTGCATGCTTGTATTGTTGATTGTACATTCAATTATTTAATTCTGATTTCACTCTTTATAAAGAATGTAAATTCCTTATGGGAAGGGAACACGCCTTGTGTTTCTAGTGTACTTTCCCCGGCACTTAGTACAGTGCACGGCACCAGTAACTACAAAGCATAATACGTACCAATAATAATTATGGTACTTGTTAAACACTTCTATGTGCCAAGCATTGTTCTAAGTGCCGGGTTAGATCCAAGTTAATCAGGTTGGGCATAAGCCTTGTACCTTATAGAGCTCCGAGCCTAAGTAAGAAGGAGTAGGATTTAATCCCCATTTTATGCTTGAAGTAACTGAGGCGCAGAAAAGTTAAGTGACTCGTCCAAGGTACCATAGCAGACATGTGGCAGAACCCAGGCTTTTCCCATCAGGCCACACTGCTTCTCCATGTACCAAGGCTTTAAAGTGAATCTTCAATGCCTCAGTTGCTCACACAGTTTTCGATATAATAGTGCAAATATTTGTGAATTGGTTAGTAGGGTGGAAAGTGGGAATAAGCTGATATAGAGGAACAGAACCTTGTTAGAAGACTCAGGAGTTAGCTTGATTTATAGATCTCATTTGAGTTCTCCTCTCCAAGAGAATGTTACCTAGAAAAAAACAGAAGGCATTGGGGAATTTAAGTCCCTACAGTTTGTGGAATATCTGTGTCACAACTTCCAGAATACCAAGTGACCTATCTAGCACTGAGTATGTGCAATTGGTCTAGTGAAAAACAGCCTGGGCTTTGGAGTTGGTTCTCTGTCTCTAGCTTTTTTCTGTTCTCCTGGGCAACCTCAGGCAAGTCAAATAATAATAATAATAATAATAATGGTATTTGTTAAGCACTTACTATGTGCAAAGCACTGTTCAAAGCGCTGGGGGGATACAAGATGATCAGGTTGTCCCACATGGGGCTCACAGTCTTATCCCCAATTTATAGATGGGATAACTGAGGCACAGAGAAGTTAGGTGGCTTGCCCAAGGTTATACAGCTAAGTGGCAGAGCCAGATTTCGAACCCATGACCTCTGACTCTTAAGCCTGCACTCTTTCCACTGAGCCTTGCTGCTTCTCTCACATAAACCCTGGACCTGAGTTTCCTCATTCATAGAATGTGGATCATGATTCCTGCTTCTCCCTATCTTAAATTGGGAGCATAATAATAATAGTATTTGTTAGGTGCTTACTATGTGCCAAGCACTGTACTAAACACTGGGGTGGATACAAGCAAATAGGGTCGGACACAGTTCCTGTCTCGTGTGGGGCTCACAGTCTCAATCCCCATTTTACAGATGAGGTAACTGAGGCTCAGAGAAGTGAAGTGATTTGCCCAAGGTCGCACGGCGGACATGTGGTGAGTTGGGATTAGAACCCATGATCTTCTGACTCACAGGCCTGTTCTCTATCCACTAAACCATGCTGCTTCAATATAACGGTGGTGTTTAAGAATTTACTGTGTACTAAACGCTGGGATGGATACAAGCAAATCGAGTTGGACAAAGTCCCTGTCCAAGTCCCTGAGACTCACACTCTCAATCCCCATTTTACAAATGAGGGAACTGAGGCCCAGAGAAGTGAAGTGACTTGGCCAGGGTCACACAGCAGACAAGCAGCAGAGCCAGGATTAAAACCCATGACCACCTATCTTCCAGGCCCGTGCTCTGTCCATTGGGCCATGCTGCTTCACAGAACAAGTTCTGCACCTGGGAAAGGTAAAACAGACTCTCTCTACAAATTCAAGGTGGTGTGTGATGAGCTTGGTCCATCTTGGGAAATAGACATCTAAGAGATATGACATTTAGGAGAACAAGAGCAGCTGGGGCTGTTAGGCTA
The DNA here is from genome assembly GCF_015852505.1 of Tachyglossus aculeatus. Classification (NCBI taxonomy): domain Eukaryota; kingdom Metazoa; phylum Chordata; class Mammalia; order Monotremata; family Tachyglossidae; genus Tachyglossus; species Tachyglossus aculeatus. The sequence goes on along the minus strand of NC_052066.1, from coordinate 110,924,404 downwards.
AATTGGAGAGTTGCCAGTTTGGTGAGGCCCAGTGGTTCAGGACAGGAGAGATCAACTATGTTGTTCCACTCTTTATCGTGCATTGTCCGAAGTTCCTGACAAGTCTTTTTTTTTTTTTCTTGAAGGGAAAAAAGTGAGATTTATACTGGAAGCTCATTGTGGGCAGGGAATGTCTGTGTGTTGTTATAATGTACTCTCCCAAGTGCTTAGTACAGTGCTCTGAAAACAGTAAGAGCTCAATAAATACAGTTGAATGAATGTTTGAAAGGTGGAGATGGATCAGGGGACAGGTTGGGTCTGACTTTTTGCCCCTTCAGTCTCTCCCACCTACCTGTCCCCTGCCATAATGGGGTTATTGCTCTCCAGACCCTTCTCTTGGTTTCTCCAGCTCCCTGAAGGAGCGATAGAAGCAGTAGGGCAATTAGGGGGTCAATAATACCTCCCACTCTCCACCTCACTGGGGTTTTGTAAGGAGAAAAAAAGATAGATCATTTATTCATTCATTCAATTGCAGTTACTGAGTGCTTACTGTGTGCAGTGCACTGTACTAAACGCTTGGGAGAATACAATCCAACAATGAACAGACACATTCCTCTCCCACATCGAGCTTACAGTTGGCAGGGGTGTGACGGTGCCTTTGGAAAATTAGAAAGTGCCAAACAAATGCACAGCAATATTACAAATACACAGATCATTATGGTTCCAAGTTGTCGGTCCATAATTTAATCATCTTCTGACTCTCTTTTTAGCTCTTGTGTCCAACATTCAGGAAGTGTGTCTGTGTGGTCTGTCCTAGTGAACCGTGCTGGCAACTGGTGGGTGTCTGAGTTGCTTGTCTTAGCTTGGGCGGTCTTCTCCACCCACGCACAGAGATATGTGCTTTCCAGACACAGGAGAATTCACTGAACATGCCTCTGCTGAAGAATAAACAGGATTTTATAAATCCAGATTCCCTCATCAATAAAACAATTTCTGGTATCCCCACATTGCTAGTGTGATATGTCATTAGTGCCTTGGAGAAAGGACAATTAAAACTCATGTTTCTTTAAGAAGCTGACTTTTTAATGCATAATTTTATGTTGACTATGTATGTAATAATATGAGATCAACATGAATCTATGCATTGAAATTCTGTGTGTGTGATATAAACTTCCCAAGCACTTAGTACAGTGCTCTGCACACAGTAAGCACTCAATAAATATGTTTGAATATATACACAACTCTCTACTCCCCCAAGTGCTTAGTAGTGCTCTGCTTACAGTAAAAAAAATCAATAAATACCAATTATTTATACATAGATATGTGCGTGTGTGTTTGTATATGTATATATGAAAACAATACCAGTATAAAAACATATCACAGCCATCCTCCAATTACTGCTCAATTAATTTATCTTGAGAGAGAGATTTTATCAGGGTGTTGGCATGGCTGATGACATCAATGGGCTTGACAGTTCATTCACCATCTTGTGCCTGGAAGGAATGCTCTTGGCGATGTTTCATTTATTGCCCACAGAACTTAGTCCTCTTCTTGTTTCTCCCACTCAGTGTCCTGCTGTACTCACACTCTCTTCGTCAAGACATCACCCCAGTTGTGATTGATGTACACAAGGCTGATAGGCTTACTGACTACTGTCTCCCAAATCAATCAGTTGTAATTATTGAGCGCTTACTGTGTGCAGGGCACTTTACTAAGCACTTGGGAGAGAGCCATTCAACAATATAACAGCCACATTCTCTGCCCACAATGAGCAACGTCACTATGTCACATTGCTTGAGGTTTTGCTTCATCATTTATTCAGAGCAGTTTTTCTATTTACCTTCACTCTAATTTCCCCTTTTCAATCATACTGAGCATTTACTGTGTGCAGAGCACCATAATAAGTGCTTGGGAGAGTACAATTTAACAATTAGCTGATACATTCCCTGCCCACAATGAGCCTTCAGTCTGAGTTATTTGGGTATTAAGTTATAATCCTTATACATTTAGCAGGGTGTCTAATTTCCTTTAAAACCTTTGTCTAGGATAGAAACAATTTATTTCAATCCTCTGAATGAAAAAGGTGACGAACAAAGGAGCACTGAGAAAAATTAATGTGACAGGAGAGCAAAAGCCTAGATTAAAATGGCAGAGAGCTTGCTTAAGGACACACCTTGCCTTGAAGATAGAAACATAATGACACAGAAAGAAAAGCAGGTTGTCGGATTGGACTAGTCATCCAACCAGCCTCATCTCTTTCCGGTCTGTGGTGACAACACTAAAGAATGTTTGGAGGCAATGTGAAGGTTACCTTCCTTTCCATCTGCATCCATAGTTGGACTTCTTAGATGGCATAATATTATCTTTTTTGCCCTGTTGCCTCATTGCATGGTGTAGTGAGTAAAAAAAAAATGATAATAATGGCATTTATTAAGCGCTTACTATGTGCAGGGCACTGTTCTGAGCACTGGGAAGGTTACAAGGTGATCAGGTTGTCCCATGTGGGGCTCAGAGTCTTAATCTCCATTTTACAGATGAGGGAACCGAGTCACAGAGAAGTGAAGTGTCTTGCCCAAAGTCACACAGCTGACAATTGGCAGAGCCTGGATTTGAACCCATGACCTCTGACTCCATAGCCCGGTCTCTTTCCACTGAGCCAAATTTCTTCTCTAATAAAGCATGGGGCTGGGAGTCAGAAGGTCATGTGTTCTAATCCTGGGTCTGCCACTTGTCTGTTCTGTGACCTTGAGCAAGTCACGTGACTTTTCTGCATCCCAGTTACCTCATTTGTAAAAATGTGGAGTGAGACTGTGAGGCCCATGTGGGATAGGATCTATGTCCATCCTAATTTACTTGTATTCATTCATTCAATATATGATTGAATTACTGAGTACTTACTCTGTGCAGTGCACTGTACTAAACTTGGAAGAGAACAATAAACAGATACATTCCCTGCCCACAACTAGCTTACAGTCTCGGAATAGTGGGGAGAGAGCTTAATATAAAAAAAAAATATAGATATGTACATAAGTGCTGTGGGGCAGGAAAGGGGGGAAGAACAGAGGGAGTGAGTCAGGGTGACTAAGAAGGGAGTGAGAGAAGAGGAAGTGGGGTTAGTAAGGGACATCCTCCTGGAGGAGATGTACCTTCAAAAAGGCTTTGAAGGAGGGGAGTGTCTGGAGTTTAGGAGGGAGGGCATTCCAAGCCAGAGGCAGGACATAGGAGAGGAGTCAGTGGCGAGATAGATGAGATTGAGGCATAGTGAGAAGGTTAGCATTAGAGGAGCAAAATATGTGGGCTGGATTTTAGTAGGAGAGTGTTGAGGTAAGAAAGAACAAGGTGATGGAGTGTCTTCTATCCAACTCAGTGCTTAATGCAGTGGCTGGCACATTGTAAGCCCTGAAACAAATACCATAATTATTATTACCATTACTATTATTATGGCCTTCTTGTCCAGAAATGCATCCACATTCTTCCTGAATACTGCCATCGTGAACTACTGCTTCAAATGCCCTCCTCTGGTCTAGACCAGCGTGGAGGGTTCTTCCTCGTGCTCCCTGTGATCTAGTTTCACAGGCCGGCCTGATCCTGAAAATTGACAATTCTCAGAGTGTAGAAAATAAACAAACACGAACTCCAGGAACCTGACTCTCCTTTCATTGAGTTGTTTGTAAACTGTTAAATGATTTGCAGGCAGCTGGAGGAATGGAGGTCCTGCAACTATTTTTCTCTCCATGCATTCCCTCTCCCCTCCTCAACTTTCATGTTGTTTAAAAATTCTATTTTGCAACCTGCTTGTTGTCACAATGTCATGTTCCAATGAGAAAAACTTCAGGAGCAGCTTTCAAGCACAAAGTAACTTGCCACATGTGGAAAACTAGAATAATTTGGGAGCAGTTAAAACTCAAGGGCACAGAAATGCCATATGTGGGCTAGTAGGGAACCGTAGCTGATAGAATTTAGGAACCCTTTGAAGTTTCCCAATATTCCCAGACATATTTTTTTAAGTTACAGACCACATTCTCCTGGCTTTACAGTTTTCTAAAAAGCAGTTTTCAATATAGGTAAATAAGTCAGTGAAATCTAGACCTAATGGATGCTGTTATGGTCTAGATTTGGTACCTCAGTCCCGTTTGAATGGGCTGAATATCCTGCTTGATTATAAAGGTATCCAGTCACCCCCACTACCAGATGCCCAAGAAAATGAGTGGTTTCTGAATGCAGTGAATAAGTAAGATTTGCAACTAGTTGAATGAACTCTCGAGTTCATTTGGGAAGCTGTGGCCTTAAAGATCTACCTGGTTTATGTACTCTAATTGACATGCTGAATTGGATATTTAACATCACATTTGTAATTCAGCATGTTCCTGTTTAATGTGGGATGTCTCAAGGATTTATAATGCCATTTCTGCTGGAAACTCAAATTCAGGGGAGTAAGTTTCAGAGTTTGGTCAGGGTGTCCATGTGCCCACAAATAGTTTTAAAAACAGCCTGAGATGGGTAAGGTGAGAAACCAGAAGCCATTAATTAGGTCAAACCAAATGAACCTGCATTTATCAGTGTGTCTCTGTTCTACAAGACAATAAGCCATATCCTAAATTTTAATCAAAGCGGTTGAGTGATTTTTAATTCCTTTTGCCAAAAATTCCTTTTGTCAGGCAGGGGGCACCCTTTAACAGGTTGTGGAGCAGAGAAAAGAAGCTGTGATGTAAACATTGCCTATTTTAATTCTGGTATGAAACTCTGTTATGGCCAAAACTCAGTTAAAATGCTTCTGTAACCCATTTTAAAACTCTATCTGATGTAAAAATGTTCTAGGCATTTCATAATCTTTATAAAGTGAAGAAGGGCAACATCATTTAGTTTGGGAAGACTATAGGGTAATTCTTGAATGGCTGCATGTTCTGATGAAAATTTAAAAAATGCAATTTAGTTTTTAGACAAAAGTACATAAGATGAGCATCTTGTCTAGGAGACAGAAGAAATTTTACAACACATCAGTCAATTTAGTACCACAATCTCTATAATGTAGAAGGTCAAAATGAGTATAAAGAGGTTGATCTACAGTGGCAGATTACCCAGATTATTAAGGGTAAAAACACAATTAAATCTGTTACTCAGATTATTGGATAGAATCATTTTTCCCAGAAACCCCATATATTTTTGCAAAGAATTTTACAACTGATTTGCTCCTGGGGGTTAGCTTTAATGAAGAAATATATTCAGGAGATGGATCCAGTTCCCCTTTTAAAAAATTCACTTTAAAGATTATAACCAAATTGAATCTTATTCACAATTGAACTGGGCATGATCATGGACATTCCTTTATATTTTTATCAAAGTAAAATGAGGTTATGCCACTTATTTTAACTGTGTTGAGCACTATATGTAGATAGAATGATAATTTTCAAAGCTCTAAATTAGTTTATTTTGGTTCCTATATTTTCAATTTCAATAGAATTGTTACGCGAAAAGCCAGATTTTTTTTTCTGATAAGAATCTGATATTTACATATGACCAATATTAGGTTGACCATAAAAGGTACTAAATGTTGCCGGAAGTCCAATCTCGAATCACATTTCTGTAGAACAGTGACACAGATGAAATGTTATTGCTTTGGGCTAGGAGATATCTATGGTGAAAGCAAGGAAGCAAATGGTCCGGTGTGATTCATTTTTCATCTTTAATGCAGATGCCAATAGATATTTTGGTAAACGTATTTCTAAATGTTGAACATTTGCAGTTACTGAAAAACAAGCTCAAGTGTCTCCATGAGGGAATAGAGAATTTGTCAGCCACAGTATATTCTTGGATCTTCAAGTCACGTTCTGCAGTGCAGTTGTCATTAGATCATGCTTTTGTCAGCAACCATTAAGTGTATTTTGGGCTGGAGAACTGTTTTGGAACTTTGAGATGACCTTAAGAGGGAGCATTGGACTACCCTATAGACTGGTTTCACTTTATCAGATGGAAGATATATACACTAAAAAGGCAGGAAGGTGACAAAGAAAACTGTCAGATAAAACCAGGATTTAAACCTGTCAGTTTACTGCCACTAATCACAGATGCCTGATGGAGAGATTGCAACCTGGCAGAAGAGGAGGAGTTTATTTTCCTTTCGTTCATTTAGTGCTGACAAATCTGGGAATGACATTGATAAACTTCACCTATGCCAGCTTTCCATGGGCCAAACTTCTTTGTCTGAGAGGGAAACATTAGGCAGTGGAAGTTTTTAAACTTTGAATAATTAGGTTAACTTCCAGATTCCAGAATCTGACTCCTTTCAGTTTACCCATGATCTGGGTATTAAGGGGGTGAACATCTTAAGGTTCCATTATGTTTTTGTTCTATTACCTTCCTCATCAAAATGTACTCCAGAAAGAAAAGCTGTTTCAGGAGTGAACAAAAATCAAACTCCCACATTGTGGTGTGTTTTCGTACTTGATGTGTCTTTTTTCTTTCTTTTTTTTTTTTTACATTAATGTTTCAAAGAAATTGCTTGTTCACTACTGAGAAACTGCGGGTTTCTTCCCCCCACCATCTGTCTTTTAGTTGAAGACAAGCAGCTGTCCAGATGTATGCTATTTGTGTGTTCATGTCAGTAATCAAAACTTTGTTCCCATCCTGTATCAGTCATCTCTCCAAAGTCTGATATGGATAACGTTCATTTTGACTTCTATGAAGGCTATTTTTCCCGAGTGTGAAGGTGGTAGAAAAAGGTCTGACTTCTTTCACAATCTCTGAATGGTCTTTTATTGGAAAAGTTGGGGTTATTGTTAATATTGTACTCTCTCAAGCGCTTAGTACAGTGCTCTGCACACAGCAAGTGCACAATAAATACAAATGAGTGATTTTTAATCATTTCATTTTATAAAATATTTTCTTAAGTCAAGATTTTAAGATAAATGCTTATTGACCTTGTGATATAGTAACCCACATTTCAGGATAGGGTAGTTATGAAAACTAACCATTTATAAGTTCCTTGAGGGCAGGAATCATGTTTACTAACTCTATTGAATTCTTCCAGGTTCTTTGTACAATGCTTTGGACAAGTAAGTTCTCAATAAATAGCATTGGTAGACTTTTATTAAGGAACTTCCCTTTTTCAGTGATCACAGAAAAAGATACAAATTCAAACAGGATTTAGTTTTCACAAAGGGATAGAATTTCAAACATTCCTTGTTTAGAATTACCATCATTCAATTTCTATTTTCAAGCCATAAGAAGAGTGTAAATTTTCTAACACTGCTTATCTTGACGATATACCTATGCAAAAAGGTCACTCCAGAGTGATTATTTTCATGTTTAATAAATATTATTTCTTATTTGACTTATATGAAGGAATAGTTTTACCAGTAGAGATTTCAAGTGTTTTTCTAGATGGGATCAAGAGGCAGCAATAGAAATAGAAAATGTTATGTTTTAGATTAAAACTATAGCACTAAAGCTCAAAGGGGTCTCCATCTCTTTTAAGGAGTTCAGGACGGTTTTCATTTCTTCCCTCGACTTTCATTCATTTTCATTGTTTTTGGGGTCATAATCTTTGGTCAAAGCCCAATTCTTTGATCAAGAAAAATCTCAGAGTAATTCAGTTTGACAAAATTTCAGCAGTCAGAAAACGGGTTTGTCCCAAGCTCATAAACATTACATGAACATTTCATTCTGACCCCAAAAGAAGGGCACTCTTCTAGCTGAGGAAACAGGGCAGGGTAAGCATTCATTTAAAATCTTTTACATGAGGGAGGGGAGAGGGGTGGGAGGAGAAGGGGAGAGTGAAGGTAAACTGCTGTTTAACAGCTTCCCACTGTTATATAAACTTTCAAACAACCATGAAATGTAGGTCTCTGGACATCACTTAAATGAACCACAAACAAACTTGGAGGATGCCAACTGGGCTGTTCCCTAATGCATAGCTAAAAGGTTTCGCTGGGAACTGAAAGTGACTGAAGTCTTTTTTTGTTTATCTACTGCCTGTGTACTGTAAACACAAACAAACAGAGCAGGGGCCAGAACAGTGAGGTACAGCTCTTGATGACAGAATGAATGTGCATGAAGAATTGAACAGGAAAAGGGAGTAGGTTAATGTCTTTTGGTGTATCATCTTACCTTCTCATACTGAGGAGGAGGGACGTTTATGTAGCAAAGAATCGATTACTTAGAACAGAAGTGTGAAGTGAAGTATCTTCATTCTTTAAGCCACCTCCAGGGGCTGATATGCAGTCTGTACTTGCAGATTTCCCGGTTTAACTGTTTAATGTTCACCATTTAACAGGCATGAGTTTATACCCCACGTGTTTCAAAACCAAATCCTAGCAACTAGCATTCTCCCAGTACTCAAAAACAATTCCATTTCCGGAGAAAGGGATCTTCTGCATCCAGATGGGGGAGGAAGAATGAGGCAAAGACAGGAGATAGGAGAAACAAAATACAGTCTTTGACTTAATAAATATATGGTTAGGTTCCGGACATTTGGTAATGATGATCACGGTAGTACTTAAATGCTTACTGTGAGCTTTGTGCTGGGGTGGCCACAAGTTAATCAGGTTGTCCCTGTACCACATTGGGCTCACAGTCTAAGTAGGAAGGAGTAGGATTTAATCCCCATTTTACAGATTAGGAAATTGAGACACAGGGAGGTTAAATGACTTGCCCAAGGTCACACTGCTAGCACCTGACAAATCTGGGATGAGAACTCTGGACCTCTGATTCCCAGGTCTGTGCTCTTTCTATTAGGCCACACTGTTCCCCTTGTCTTGTTTTATGCTGTCCAGTCGGTTCTGACCCAAAGCGACTCCACGGACATATCTTGTCCAGACTGCCCCACTCTCCATCTGCAGTCATGCTAGTAGTGTATTCCTAGAGTTTTCTTGGTAAAAAATATGCAAGTGGTTTAACATTGGCTACTTCTGCACAGGAAACTTGAGTCTCTGCCCTCAACTCTCTCCCGTGCTGCTGCTGCCCAGCAACAGGGGAGTTTGAGTTAGCACCATTTCCCATGTTGAAAAACACTCTGCATGAAATGGAAAACATGATATTGGACCAATCAGGAATCCGTCTGAATTAGTGAGGAACCTCAGTTGAAGATATGCTTTATAAAACAGGGTAAATCACTCTTACTCTTACTGGACATATGGATTGTGTATTATCATTATTATGATATTTGTTAAGTGCTTACTATGTGTCCAGTACTGTTCTAAGCACTGGAGGTAGATTCAAGTCTATCATGTTGGACACAGTTCCTGTCCCACATGAGGCTGAAAATCTATGAAAGATGGGACGAGGGCATGGAATCTACATTTTACATTTTACAAACTGAGGCACAGAGAAGTTAAGTGACTTGCCTGGGGTCACACAACAGGCAAGTGTTAAAGTTGAGATTAGAACTCAGTTCCTCTTACTCCCAGGCCCAAGCTGGGCCACTTTCTACTTTCCACTGGGCCATGCTAATCCATTGGAGACTCACACTCAGCCTCTTACAGGAGGGAACAAAAATAGCAGTGGGGTGAAGAGGAGGTATTGTACTCTCCCAAGCACTTAGCACAGTACTCTGCACACAGTAAGCAGTCTATAAATACCATTGATTGATTGTGAGCTCATTATGGGCTGGGATTGTCTCTCTCTATTGCTGTATTGTAGTTTCCCAAGCACTTAGTACAGTGCTGTGCACAAAACAAGCACTCAGTGAATATGACTGAGTGAATGGATGAATGACAATGGGAGAGGCTGTTTAGCTTGTTCCAGCTTTGGGTAGGATTGGAGAGAAAAAAACTTGGGCAAAAAATGAAGAAAGAGCTTTCTTAGACTTCATGCTGCTTGAGGGAAGGGATTGCATCTACCAAATGTTGTCCTCTCTCAAGCGCCTATTAAAGGGCTTTGCACAAAATAAAAGTTCAATAAATACTATTAATTGATTAGTTAATATCACCAGTCCTGGATAGGCTTCTGCATGTGCTAATCTGGCTCCATATTGACCACAGGGTGGAAGCATTGGGACTGCTGAACTGGAAGAGACTGGCTCAAACTGTCAGGAACCCAGGACTGATAACTCATCCTCAGCAAGCAGGTTCTGAGGACTAATTTAAAATTTTACAACTCCCATTGGGCCCTTTCTTTCTCCCCTTCACTCCTTTCTCCTTTACTTTTGCTTGCACAATCTTTCCTTTCTTCCTCCTTTGCCTCTATTCCTTTTTCCTTTCCCCCATCCCTGCTTCCTCATACTTTCACATGCTTGTCAAATTCTCCCTCCTCATTTCCTCCCTGTTACCTTAAAATAGCCATTTTCTCTGGCAGATTTTTGCAGCTAGAGCTGTAATTAGTTTTGTCAAAACACCAAATTCCAAATTATTGGATTTTTAATTAATGGGATTTTATTATTACTGGCTACTGTGATCTGATTTCTATGCCTTAAAACTGGTAGGTACAGTTTCAAGACGGTCAGGCTGGACGTCCAAAATCTTGTGGAAGACAAGATGAAAGATAATGAAATAGGGAACAGAGAGAATGCTCTGTGTGAGCACCTCTAGACTGTAAGCTTATAGTGGTCAGGGAATGTGACTCAATATTGCTGTACTCTCCCCACTGCTTAATATAGCGCTCAGTAAATACGATTAACTGAGTGTGTCACTCAATCTGCTGGTTCTGTGTTCAGTTTAGGTCTGAGGGCTACAGTTAGTCATGATTTACCCTTGTTCTATTTTTCTTTCCATCCTTTCTTCTCCATCCAAAATGCTACCACGATAATCCAAGCAACTGTCCTCTCCCACCTTGATTACTGTATCATCCTCCTTGCTGACGCCCCTGTCTCCCATCTCTCCCCACTCCAGTCTGTGCTTTGCTGCCCGGATCATTTTTCTAGAAAAGCAGCTAGTCCATGCTTCCCCACTCCTTAAAAACCTCCAGTGGTTGCCTCTGTATCAAATAGAGACTACTTACCAGTGGCTTTAAAGCACTCATTCACATTGCCCTCTTCTACCTCCCCTCACTACTTCCCTAAAACAGCCCAGCCTGCACACTTTGCTTTTCTAATGCCTCAGACCCCTGGCCCACTACATCCTGCCTCTGGCCAGGAATGCTCTCCCTCCTCATGTCTGTCAGACAATTACTCTTCCCCCTTCAAAGCCTAAAGGGCCTTCCCTGACTAAGCCCTCTTTGTCTTTTCTTCCACTTCTTTCTATGTGAACCTCACTTGCTCCCTTTATTCATCCCCCCTCCCAACTCCATAGCACTTACATACATATCCATAATTTATTAATGTCTGTCTCCCCCTCTAGATTGTAAACTCACTGTGGTCAGCAAATATGTCTGTTATATGATTATAGTGTATGCTCCCAAACACTTAATACAGTGCTCTGCACAGAGTAAGTGCTTAATAAATACGATTGGTGATTTCTTCTTTTCCCTATTCACCATCTCAGCCTCACTATCAAACTTTCTCCCTGCCACGCTAAACCACATTCTTTCTCATCCTATTGTTTTCTCTCTTTCTTGTAATCTCAGACTATCACCACAGTAACACTGATATGAATCACTGTGTGTCTGCTTTGCTTTTGCTACTTGCTTTTGGATAATAATAATCATGGTATTTGTTAAGCGCTTACTATATGCCAAGCACTGTTCTAAGGGCTGGGATAGATACATGGCAATCAGGTTGTCCCACGTGGGGCTCACAGTCTTAATCCCCATTTTACAGAAGAGATAACTGAGGTACAGAGAAGTGAAGTGACTTACTCAAGGTCACACAGCAGACAAGTGGAGGAGCCAGCATTAGAACCGTTAGAAAGGAGTAGAAACGATGAACTCTTTTGGTTACTTCGGGGGAGAGGATGCAGAAGTTCCCCTATGCAGAAGCTGCTGGGCAACTGATGGTCAGTGAAAGTAGGGACTTGGTTCTTGTTTGTGGCCAAAACCATGTGTAATATTGGCTACAATGTTGCTGGTTCAATGCTGGTTTCTGCTTCAGTCATTCAATGATTGAATGAATGAATGAATGGCTCAATGTTATCAGGAATCTTTGGAAACATGACACTTCCAGTGTGGCCTAGTGGACAGAGAACAGGCCTGGGAGATAGAAGAACCTGGGTTCTAATCTCATTACTTGTCTTCAGTGTGACCTTGGACAAGTCAGTTCACTTCCTCTGCGACTCAGTTACCTCATCTGTATAGTGGGGATTAAGACTGTGGAACCCATGTGGGACAGGAACTGTGTCCAGTGCAATTTACTTGCTCCACTCTAGAGCTTAGTACAGTGCATGGCACATAGTAAGCACTTAATGAATACTACATTTTTTAATTTTTATTATAATTATGTCACATAAATTCTGGTATATGACTGGGCACACTGATTAAAAGCTTGACTTGTTCTATCCAGTTCAGGATAAACGGTCATGTTAGTCATGACTCTAACAATATTTTTTATAGTATTTGTTAAGTACTTACCATGCGCCAAGCACTGTACTAAGTGCTGTGGTAGATAAGAGTTGATTACATCAGACGCAGCCCCTGTCCCACTAAGGGCACACAGTCTATGTGGGCAAATGGTATAGAATCCCCATTTTACCAATGAGGAAACTGAGGCATCAAAAAGTTAAGCATCTTACCCAAGGTCACACAGCAGGCAGGTGACAGAGGCAGGAGGATTAGAATACAGACCATCTGACTCCCTCCCAGGCCCAGCTCTTTCCATTAGGCCATCCTGCTCCCTCTGACTTCAGCAATTTGTAGGTGACTTGGACAAGTCAGTTCACTTCCTCTGCGACTCAGTTACCTCATCTGTATAGTGGGGATTAAGACTGTGGAACCCATGTGGGACAGGAACTGTGTCCAGTGCAATTTACTTGCTCCACTCTAGAGCTTAGTACAGTGCATGGCACATAGTAAGCACTTAATGAATACTACATTTTTTAATTTTTATTATAATTATGTCACATAAATTCTGGTATATGACTGGGCACACTGATTAAAAGCTTGACTTGTTCTATCCAGTTCAGGATAAACGGTCATGTTAGTCATGACTCTAACAATATTTTTTATAGTATTTGTTAAGTACTTACCATGCGCCAAGCACTGTACTAAGTGCTGTGGTAGATAAGAGTTGATTACATCAGACGCAGCCCCTGTCCCACTAAGGGCACACAGTCTATGTGGGCAAATGGTATAGAATCCCCATTTTACCAATGAGGAAACTGAGGCATCAAAAAGTTAAGCATCTTACCCAAGGTCACACAGCAGGCAGGTGACAGAGGCAGGAGGATTAGAATACAGACCATCTGACTCCCTCCCAGGCCCAGCTCTTTCCATTAGGCCATCCTGCTCCCTCTGACTTCAGCAATTTGTAGGTGCCTCTCAAATTGTTAAATAATTTTTGGGCTACAAATACACTGTAGTACAATGTGCCTGTTGCCATAAATAACACAAGATCTCTGCTATAAAATCCTGTTTTAAAATATTGTGGACATCAGGTGTTTATTTCTACTGGGAGGAAAAAAAATCATTGATTTGGACAGTCAGAGGGAAGATGATGGACTGGGAGATGAGTAATCCTCAAGACCCTACTGCGTTTTTTATAAAGGCTATTCTTTATTTGTAATAAAAACAGAAACAGCATTGAAAAAAGGAAACAACAGGTTGGAGTCAGCTGCTGCAAATTGGAAGGAGATGAGAGCTGGCAGACAGGGCAGCCAATTTAAACTGGAAACACAGCCATCCCAGGGTGGGAAGCTCTGGACCCCAAGCAGGAAAATCAGAAAGTTTTCTAAAGTTACCCGTAGGGGGACTGATGTAGAATCTCCAATATGCAATATTCTGAAATTCTAGAAACTGCAACTACAGAAAACTGATTTATGCACGCATGTTAATTTCTGAAGGTCAAAATGCCTCAAAAGCACATTATGTTGATTTAAAATATATATATATATATGTGTGTATATATTTACACACAGCCTTTGGAACATCTCAAAGCTTTATGAAAATACCACTTGGGTGATATTTGTAGGATAGGTACAGAACTTAAATTTGTATTTAGTAATCTGTGTTATGAAATGCATGTACAAAGTAAAGTGCTTTTAAAATAGTTATTCAATGTGGCCGTTTAGAGCAGAATGCAACAAAAACTGCAATTCATATATCACTGTGTTCAAAGCTTAAAATCAGAATCACAAATATACAGAGCCATAAGAGTAAAAGCAAAGAAACAAATGATTAAAAAAGGGAAAATCTGAACAAATGAATGATATAAATGTTAATCTGAGGGTAAATCTACTACTGATCTTAACAGGGAGAAGTCAAGGAGTCAGGGAGAAGTAACTATTGCTTTAAACTTCTCACTTTACAGTCTTGGTATTCAGTAGTCAGATTACTAACCCCAAAGACAGAGTTAAAGAGAAAAGGGAATGTGGAAAAAAAAGGGGGAGGAAGGGAAGAATGACAGGGAAAAATCTTTGGAGGGAAAAGGAAGAGGTATGTGTGTGTTTCTGTCTGTCTGTCCCAAAAGGATATTAAGCACAGAGAAGAGAGAATAAGAGAAAATGCCAGTTTCTCCTGACTCGGACACTGTCTCATCTTATACAGCACCCAGTGTTCCTGGAATGGGTGAGAAGAAAATGATTAGTAAGGACTGTGTGCCAACCAGGGCTTCTTACAAGCCCTGAAGATGCATGGCTAATTCAGTCCACTTATGAAACAAGCCATCTTGTGTCATAGAGCATTTGATCAAATGTTGAAAAATGACTAGAAATAGGATTAACAGTTCTAGAATGTCTACCAATTCTGTTATATAGTGTACTACCAAGCACTTAGTGCTCTGCCTGCAGTATGAGCTCAATAAATATGAAGTTCAAGTACTTCACTAGGATGAAAAACAAAATTCTGAGATGTCCTTTTTCATAGCATTGCAAGTTACCCTTCAATGTTATCAAGTAAAGCTAACATAAGTGATTTTATGATTTGATATTTACATGATCCAAATTTCCTAAATGAAAGCATATTAGAAGCACAAAATAAGAGATGACTGTCTTCCAAAGAGAAAAATAAGTGGATCCAAATTCACAAGTCATTCAACCAAATTCAAATATGATAGGACAATGGGAATTTTAAAAATTCCATTGCTAAACACTTGCTGTTTTGTAACAATGCCTTCTATTCTCCTTTATTTTGATGAATGTTTAATCTCTACTGGTTTACATCAAGCAGAACCTAGGAAAGGCTAGTGATTGTATGTGTACAGTATGTACCTCAACCCTTAATTCCCCAGATATTTCAACTGATGCATTCTTTGAAATATGACTAAAATAAGATTTGGTGGATCCCAGGTAGCGAGATATTCAGTCAAAATATCACCAGTAAAATTGTATTCAGGGTAAAGAATCTTCTATTTTTAATCGATCAATCAATCAATCAGTCGTATATATTGAGCACTTACTGTGTGCAGAGTGCTGTACTAAGCGCTTGGGAAGTACAACACATAGAGACAGTCCCTACCCAACAGTGACAGTCACCTTTAACCTACCCTTGACCCTGAATCAATTAACCAGTCATATTTATAGAGTGCTATTTTTTGCAGATCACTGCACTAAGCACTCTGAATCCATTGGGGATGGGAAGATCCTGAATTCTTTTCTAGATCTATTGATTATGGCCTTTGCTATCTACCAAATTATTGTGCTAAGTTCTGAGTAGAATGTCTTTGGGTCAGATATAGGACAGAAGTCTATTTCACTCCCCTATGGGGCGTCCAGAAGTGACCAGTCCTTTGGCATGGCTTAGTGGAAAGAGCACGTGCTTGGGAATCAGAGGTCATGGGTTCTAATCCAGATCCACCACTTATCAGCTGTGTGACTTTGGGCAAGTCACTTAACTTCTCTGTGTCTCAGTTACTTCATCTGTAAAATGGGAATTAAGATGGTGAGCCCCACGTGGGACAATCTGATTACCTTGTACCTACCCCAGCACTTAGAATAGGGCTTAGCACACAGTAAACACTTAACAAATCCTTCCCCTCCCCACAGCACCTGTATATATGTTCTATTTATTTTATTTTGTTAATATGTTTTGTTTTATTGTCTATCTCCCCCTTCTAGACTGTGAGCCTGCTGGGTAGGGACCATCTCTATATGTTGCCAACTTGTACTTCCCAAGTGTTTAGTACAGTGCTCTGCACACAGTAAGCACTCAATTGATTGAATGAATGAATGAACAAATACCATTATTATCATTATTACTTCATTCTATGTCCTGCAGCTGCTGCTAGAATTTTCATACTTTTACATCTCCCTAATTGGTAGGTTTGGGTACCTCACCAAATCAGGACTTTCCCAGATGACTTGAAACAAATGGTCTTCCTTAGCTTCAGAAAATAAAACCTTGAATGCACTAATTTATCAAATGCTACTTCACATAACTTACCTCACTTTATCCTCAGAATACCTCTGTGAGGTAGGTGGTAATATTATTCCTGCTTTACAGCTGAGAATATTGAGCCAGAGGTTGTGACTTGACAGAGTTGGGATTAGAATCCAGGTCTTCCAGCTCCTAGACCCATGCCCTCTGCACCGAGCCATATTTTCCTGTGCTCGGGACATCATACAATTGATTTTTATATTTTAAGCATCTCCAAACCATTGTTTAACAAATAGTCTTTCCTGTCGCATACATCATGGCATGGTGTATAGAGTACAGGCTGGGAATGAGAGGTCATGGGGTCTAATCCCAGTTTTGCCACTTGGCTGCTGTGTAACCTTGGGCAAATCACTTCATTTCTCTGTGCCTCAGTTTCCTCATCTACCCCAGCACCTAGTACTGTGCCTGGCACATTGTAAGTGCTTACCAAATACCGCAATTATCATTATTATTCTTATGTCAAGTCTAAATAATTAGGGTATACGAATGAGACACAATCCCTGAAGCCTAAACTAAATCTAAGAAGCGATCAGTGTTTTTGTCTGGAAACTGCAGGCACGATGCATGTTTGCAGAAACCAAGTTAATTCAAAATACAAGATCCAAGAGTGTAGAGACTGTTAGGCTTGATCATTTCTTCATGTTTAGACCTCTAGTTACCAACCCCCACTCTTCATATACTTGAAGGCAATAATTAGAGTATGGGTTAGCCTTCTCCTTTTCACGCTAAACAATTGAAATTCCTTCAATCTTCCTTCTAGGACCTATTTTCCATTCCTTTAATCATACTGTGTAGCAGTTCTCTGAATTCTCTCCAGGTTCTCTATATCCTTTTGAAATGTTGTGATCTAACTTGGCACGATATTCTAATAAAGTTCGGATCAGTGCGGAGAATGGTGAAAGGATTATTTCCTGTCTCTTGGATGTCAAGCTCTGGATAATATGCTCCAGAAGCATGTTGGCTTTAATCATTAGTATTCATTGAACACGTACTGTGCACAGAGCACTGTAGTAAACACTTGGGGATATTCAAAAGAATTACTTTATGTGATTCCTGCCCTCAAGAATTTACAATCTAGAGAAGGAAACAGACACTGAAATGAATTACAGACAGGAAGAAGTAATAGAATGCATAATACATATTTGAAATGCTATTTGGGGTTGTAAGTACTTACTGATGATAATTGTGGTGTTTAAGTGCTTACTATGTATGAAGCACCATACCTAGTGCTGGGAAGCATACGAGATAGTGAAGTTGGACACAATCTCTGTTCCACATGGGGCTCAGTCCAAGTAAGAGAAAGAAAATGGCTCAGTGGAAAGAGACAGGGCTTGGGAGTCAGAGGTCATGGGTTCTAATCCCGGATCCGCCAACTGTCAGCTGTGTGACTTTGGGCAAGTCACTTCTCTGTGCCTGTTACCTCATCTGTAAAATGGGGATTAAGACTGTGAGCCTTACATGGGACAACCTAATCACCTTGTATCTTCCCCAGTGCTTAGAATAGTGGTTTGCACATAGTAAGCGCTTAACAAATGCAATTATCATTATTATCATTATTAAAAGCTATTTAGTTTCCATTTTACAGATGAGGAAACTGAAACATGGAGAGTGAAGGGACTTGCCCAAGGTCACACAGCAAATACATAGGAAGCAAGGGAGAGAGCTCGAGGGGCTCTGCGTGTGTGTGTGTGTGTGTGTGTGTGTGTGTTTGTGTGTGTGTAGGAGAGTTTAATGAGGGAAGGCCTCAGGAGGAGGTGTGATTTTTAGGAAGGTTTTCAAGGTGGATTCTTATCTTGGACTGTTGTCTTTCAGGTAGGAAAAAAGAGAAAATTACAGATGGGTGGGAGGAAGAGATTGTTAGAAGGATAAAAGAGAATGAAGCACAGTAAGAAGATTAGCTTGAGAGAACCAAGGAGTACAAGCTGAAGTGTTATCGGGAGAAGAGAGGCTCAGAAGGTGGGAGAATGTTGATTGAGTACCATGTGGCCAATAGTGAGGCTGCTTAAATAGGCTAAATTACAGAATCAAATGCAGGTCGTCATTGGGTTTAGTAACCAGGCCTTTACGTGCTTCAGCTTGTCAGCAATTTCCCCTCGTCTGCAATTTCTTGCTTGTTCCTGTTCATTCTTAGCATTTGTACCTAATGAATTTCAAACTTCTATAGGACCATTTTGTTATTATGGTAGCACTTACTATGTATCAAGTATTATTTTAAGCTCTTGGCTAGATACATGTCAATCAGTTTGAACACAGTCCCTGTCCCACATGGGGTTCACAGTCTAAGAGGGTACAACAGATATTAAATCTCCATTTTACAGTTGAAGTAACTCAGGCACAGAGATGTTGTGACTTGCCCCAGATCACACAGCAAGCAATTAGCAGACTCAGTATTACAACCAGAGCCACTGGTTCCCAGCTTGTGATCTTTCCACTAGTCCACAGAGAAGCAGAGTGGCTTGGTGGAAAGAGCAAAGGCCTAGGAGTCAGAGGTCATGAGTTCTAATCCCAGCTCCACCACTTATCAGCTGTGTGACTTCGGACAAGTCACTTAACTTCTCTGTGCCTCAGTTACCTCATCTGTAAAATGGGGATTAAGACTGTGAGCCCCACGTGGGACAACCTGATCACCTTGTATCTACCCAAGTGCTTAGAACAGTGCTTGGCATATAGTTAAGCGCTTAACAAATACCAGAGTTATTATTACCCCTTGCTGCTTCTCATTTCCAAACAACTGGGATCAACATAAATGCCCTACCTCCCAAAGGGCTAGCGACTTCACTGGATTTGCTGTCATTGGTAAAGTTGACCACACTTTCTTTGTGAGGTCGTTAATAAGGATATCACCTAGAACAGGCACAGGACTAACACCATCTTGTCTTTTCCAAGGACTAATGTGGTTTGCCAACAGGTCTGCAAAAAGCTTGACAATCTTTAACTGCCAGTTTTCTTAAATACTTTGTTCCTTATATTTTCTACCAACAAGCTCTTTGGTAAAAACACAAGATTTTAAAGATTTATTTTCTTTATCTTTTTGCAGGCAAGGAGTGTGTCTACTAACTCTTATTCATTCATTCATTCAATCAATTGTATTTATTGAGCGCTTACTGTGTGCAGAGCACTGTACTAAGCACTTGGGAAATACAAGTTGGCGACATATAGAGACGGTCCTTACCCAACAACGAGCTCACAGACTAGAAGGGGGAGGCAGACAACAAAACAAAACATGTGGACAAGTGTCAAGTCATCAGAATAAATAGAATTAAAGCTAAATGCACATCATTAACAAAATAAGCAGAATAGTAAATATGTACAAGTAAAATAAATAGAATAATAAATCTGTACAAGCAATATACAGGTGCTGTGGGGAGGGTCAGGAGGTAGGGCAGGGGGATGGGGAGGAGGAGAGGAAAAAGGGGGCTCAGTCTGGGAAGGCCTCTTAGAGGATGTGAGCTCTTATTGTATTACACTCTCCCAAGTGCTTATTAGAGAGCTCTGCTCATATTAAGCAACCAATCATTCATATTTATTGAGCACTTCTTTTGTACAGATCACTGTACTAAGCACTTTGGGAAGTATAGTATACGACAGTTGGTAGACATGTTTATTGTCCACAATTAAGTTACAGTCTAGAGTGGGGTGTAGCCATTAATATATATGAATAAATTATGGATGTGTACATAAATGATATGAGACTGAGGGAGGGGTGAATAAGGATGCCAATCTAAGCACAAAAGTAATGCTGAAGAGACTAGGAAAGGAGAAAATGAAGATTTAGTCAGGGAAGGCCTCTAGGACGCAATGTGCTTTTAATAAGGCTTTGAAGGTGGGGAGAGTGTTTGTAAAATAGGAAAAAGGAGAGCATTCTAGTCCAGAGGCAGGATATGGGTGAGAGGATGATGATGAGATAGACGAGATCGAGGTACATTAGGTTGTCATTAGAGGAGGAAAGCAGCATGGCTCAGTGGGAAGAGCATGGGCTTTGGAATCAGAGGTCATGGGTTTGAGTCCTGGCCCCCACCAATTGTCAGCTGTGTGACTTTGGGCAAGTCACTTGACTTCTCTGTGCCTGTTACCTCATCTGTACAATGGGTATTAAGACTGTGAACGCCCTGTGGGACAATCTGATCACCTTGTAAACTTCCCAGCACTTAGAACAGTGCTTTGCACATAATAAGTGCTTAATAACTGCCATCATTATTATTAGTAGTAGTCGTAGTAGTAGTAGTAGGAAATCAAGGAGATAAGGGAGGCGGGGGCAAGGTCATTTAGTGCTTTAAAGGACTCAACAAGTATGGTGATTGTAGTAGTAATAGAGTATTTAATGCCAACAAAATAAAAAAAATCATGGAAAAAAACAATACCTGGGTCAGCATTATATATCATGCCTGGTCCCCAGGAGCATAAGCATAGAAAAATATTGGGGAGAGGAGGTTGGCAACAGACACAGAAAGAAAAATAAAATAGAAGGGCAAACACAAAATTAAAGACAAGGATAAGGATAAATACAAAGTCCCATAGGGAACTGTGGCTAAAGAAGCAGAGTTTCAGGCACGTCTCAGCTCAGAGTCCAACTGGAGTCCAGTAGAAGCTACATTCTTTCCAACATTTTAAATCTTGTTGTATCCATGTGTGGTTGCTGCTTTTGTTCTTTCTGATAGTAAGAACTGTATATATGTATATATGTTTGTACATATTTATTAATCTATTTATTTTACTTGTACATATCTATTCTATTTATTTTATTTTGTTAATATGTTTGGTTTTGTTCTCTGTCTCCCCCTTCTAGACTGTGAGCCCACTGTTGGGTAGGGACTGTCTCTATATGTTGCCAACTTGTACTTCCCAAGCACTTAGTACAGTGCTCTGCACACAGTAAGCGCTCAATAAATATGATTGATTGATAGTGCAGAGCAAGAGGAAGAAAACCAGATAACACAGAGGGGGCAGCAGGTGTTCCTTGTGAGAACTCAACAGTCTGAAAGGGTGGGTGTTCTTTCCCTGCTCAGAGACAAATAATGCAAGGCATGTGGAGTACTTAACTCTTAAACAGCATTATATATTTGTCGGCTTTACATTCACTCAATCATATTTATTGACATGGAACCCTGGGTCAATTCCAGGTATACAAGTTAAACAAATTCCCCTATCTGCGATTTATTTTAATGTCTGTTACACCCACTAGACTGTATGATCCTTCAGGGCAGGAATCTGTCTGACAAATCTATAGTATTATTCTAAACCAAACATTTAGTACAGTGCTCTGCACACAATAAAATCCTCAGCAAGTGCCACTGCATAATTAAAGCATAATTAGTCACAGGACAAATCATTTCAAACCAATTTTATACTCTACCATGAGAGACGGCTAAAGAGAAGTAGCAAAATCTTTCCAGACTACTAAAAGACTTTTGATCCATCCTACAAGATGTTATCATTGGTGAGCTGGGCTCAACTCTCAAGTGGGTTCAGTGAAGCTGCTTTGTTCACACCTATTGGATGTTCAACCATAACTGTCAACATAGGGAAGCAGCGTGGCTCAGTGGAAAGAGCACGGGTTTGGAAGTCAGAGGTCATGGGTTCGAATCCCGGCTCTGCCACTTATCAGCTGTGTGAGTTTGGACAAGTCACTTAAGTTCTCGGTGTCTGTTACCCCATCTATAAAATGGGGATTAAAACTGTGAGCCCTGTGTGGGACAACCTGATTACCCTGTATCTACTCCAGCACTTAGAATAGTGCTTGGCACATAGTAAGTGCTTAACAAATACCATCATTATTATTACTGTCATTTGAGGAAGATTATCTACCAATCTGTCCTGAATCCTGAATCGGGAAACAGCCTGGCCTAGGAGATAGAGCATGGGCCTTGGAGTTAGAAGAACCTGCGTTCTCATCCCGGTTCTACCACTTATCTGCTGTGTGATCTTGGGCAAATTGTTTCACTTCTCTGTGCCTGCCACCTCATCTGTAAATTGTGGATTAACACTGTGAGCCCCACGTGGCACAGGGACTGCATCCAACCTGTTTACCTTGTATCTACCCCAGCACTTGGAACAGTGCCAGGCACAGAGTAAGTGTTTAGCAAATTCTATTAAAAAACAATCAGTTCTACTCAGGTTTAGTACCGTGCTCTGCACATATATATGATGGCATTTGTTAAGTGCTTACTATGTGCAAAGCACTGTTCTAAGCTCTGGGGGGGATACAAGGTGATCAACTTGTCCAACGTGGGGCTCACAGTCAATCCCCATTTTACAGATGAGGTAACTGAGGCTCAGAGAAGTTAAATGACTTGCCCAAGGTCACACAGCAGACATGTGGCAGAGCTGGGATTCGAACCCATGACCTCTGACTCCAAAGCCCGTGCTCTTTCCACTGAGCCACGCTGCTTCTCTAAGATAATGGCATTTATTAAGCGCTTACTATGTGCAAAGCACTGTTCTAAGCGCTGGAGAGGTTACAAGGTGATCAGGTTGTCCCATAGGGGGCTGACAGTCTTCATCTCCATTTTCCAGATGAGGTCACTGAGGCCCAGAGAAGTGAAGTGACTCACCCAAAGTCACACAGCTGACAATCGGCAGAGCAGGGATTCAAACTCATGACCTCTGACTCCAAAGCCCGTGCTCTTTCCACTGAGCCACACTAGCACTCAATAAATACCATTGGTTTGATTGATTGACTCACCATTTATTGATAACCTGAATGAAGGAATGAAGAATATTTGTATGTGATTATAATAATAATAATAATAATAATAATAATAATAATATTGATGGTATTTGTTAAGCACCTACTATGTACCAAGCACTGTTCTAAGCACTGGGGTAGATACAAGATAATCATGTTGTCCTACATGGGGCGTCCAGGCTTAATCCCCATTTCAGAGACAAGGTAACTGAAGCACAGAGAAGTTAAGTGACTTGCCCAAAGTCACAAAGCTGACAAGTGGCAGAGCTGGTATTGGAACCCAAGACCTCTGAATCCCAAGCCCAGGCTTTTTCCATTAAGCCACGCTACATCTCTGGGCCAAGAGGTTAATATTTTGTAAATATGTAAATCAATCAAACAATCAATTGCATTTATTGATTGCTTTCTCTGTGCAGAGTACTGTACTGCGCAAAGAAACAGAAAACCTAGAAGAGGGCTTCTGGGGGACCAGGCTGAGCAGCTGTGTGCAAGGATTGCTTACCACGTGACAGTATTCTTGGAATTGGGTATGAATTTCTGTGGGAAGAAATCCTATATCAGGTAATCAATTGGCAGCTCAATCCAGACCTAGGGCCTACAGAAAATTGACCTGTCAGATGGACCTGGCTTTTGCAATCTACTTTCCACCACTGCTGTTAAGGCATTGAGAGATCAGGGAAAAGAATAAGACCAAGAGGAGTGGATGGAATGGAATTCAATAAGGAAGAACTGGGAAAAGCAAGAACAGAGTGATGGCACACCTTAAAAATATGAGAATGCTGAGTAGTATATGATTCTTATAAGGATATAGTGTGGCCTAATGAAAGTAATGGAATCCGGGAATCATACCTAAATTCTAATCATTCAATTGTATTTATTGAGTGCTTACTGTGTGCAGAGCACTGTAAATCCCAGCTTTGCCTCTGGCCTATATTTATCTTCATGGCAAATCACATCATCTCTCTGGGCCATAAGTGTCCTTATCTGTAAAATGGCAAGAATACTTGTCTCTACCTCCCAAGGATATTGAGAGGATAATAATAATAATGACATTTGTTAAGCACTTACTATGTACAAAGCACTGTTCTAAGCGCTGGGGGGATACAAGGTGATCAGGTTGTCCCACGTGGGGCTCACAGTCTTAATCCCCATTTTACAGATGAGGTAACTGAGTCTGAGAAGTTAAGTGACTTGCCCAATGTCACACAGCAGACATGTGGTGAAGCCGGGATTCGAACCCATGACCTCTGACTCCAAAGCCTGTGCTCTTTCCACTGAGCCACGCTGCTTCTCTAAATTAGGATGAAATGTGGTAACTGATAGGAAAAATAAGCCCTACTTGAATCCAAATTATTATAGGGAGGACTAGTTGGATGTTGTTTCTACTCCATTTTGTTGAGTGTTCCAGAGGAATTATC
Source organism: Tachyglossus aculeatus (assembly GCF_015852505.1). Lineage (NCBI taxonomy): Eukaryota > Metazoa > Chordata > Mammalia > Monotremata > Tachyglossidae > Tachyglossus > Tachyglossus aculeatus. The sequence continues at coordinate 110,899,930 of NC_052066.1, read as the reverse complement.
CTCTTAATGTTAGTTTTCTCATTAATAAATGAAGATGGCAAACATATACTCAGTCTCAGTACCTGAGGGAAATTAGTCCATAATTTCACTTCAATTACTAGTTCAGAAATGATGAGGTAATGTGTAAAATCAGAAGTATGTGGCATTTCCATGTGTGCTGAACCTTTTCAATTACAGATTTAAGCAGTGCATTCCTATTCTGGCATCTTTCCAAGTTTTCTTCCCTTTTCAAATTATCATTCAAATACATTTTGTAAGTAAGTCAGCAAAAAAATGAATAATTAATGGCTATGTGGTTCATTCATATTGAATGTGCATGATCAATCTGGAAATGAATGACAGTTTTAGATCCAGGTTAAAATATGACTCTCTTGTTACAATTTTTTCTTCCCCAATGCTTTATCAGTCTCCTGGTGGTGTCAATGTAAGACTACTCACCTATGCAGTGGGAATTCATAATCATGATTATCTCGACTACATCAGTCAACACTTTTGTACTTTTGACAGTTTGGAGAAACAGTTGTAAGATTTTAATGAGGGCAGACACTTACCACCTCCTAGTAGCTAAACAGGCTAAAAATACTCATTATTTTGGTTCCCCAGGTTCCCAAGGTTAGTGATATGTTTAAACTGCTGTCTATTTGTATACAGAAACTCCCTTGATGGGTTTTTGACAGCAGAAGCTTTTGGAGCCCATAGAGGTTCAAAGTTATAAAATAGTTAAAGGCCATCCCCCGTGGATCTAATTATAGAATATGGAAATTTCACATTGATAAAAGTGACTTTCTTCCCAGAAGCTCAAACACTTATACAAGCATTATTTCATGAATTTCAATTCTCATGATCCCTGAAGGCAGACTATATTTTAGTCTATAAATTGGAAACCCTGTGATGTTAAGAAGCATAATGAAGGTGTCAAAGTAAACCAGCCTGAGGTCAAAAGGGAAGCAGATGTAACAGCAGGAAATAGACTCACTCTCCCTGACTCCTATTTTAATGCTCTACACATTGAATCATGTTGGAAGACAGGAAAGGAAAAGTGTTCATGGACCTAGAGGGTATTAAGTATTTGAGGAGGATTTTGCATTAAAGCCTAGTATAAAGGGCTTAATTCTGAGAACTAGCGGGGTTATGTTCTAGTCTGAGCCCACCATTCCCCTGCTGTGCCACCTTTTACAAGTAGATCAACTTCTCTGTTTCAGTTGCCTCATCTGAAAAAAGGGGATATTAATAATACCTAACTCTCTCCCTGATAATGATACATAACTCCCTCACACAGAATTCATGTGAGGATAAAATGAGATAAGTCATAATAACAATTATAACTGTGGTATTTAAGTGCTTACTGTGTGCCAGGCACTGTGCTAAGCACTGGAGTGGATATAAGGTAATCAGGTTGGACTCAGTCCCTATCCCACATAGGGGTCACAGTTTTAATCCCCATTTTACAGATGAGGGTAAGGAGGCACGGAGAAGTTAAGTGACCTGCCCAAGGTCACACAGTAGACAAGTAGCAGAGCCGGGATTTGGAACTCAGGTCCCCTCACTTCCGGGCCTGTGCTCTTTCCACAGGTCACACTGCTTCTCTTGCTTGGGAAAATGCAAAGTCCTCTACAAGTTTAAAATATTATTGTTTAAGCTTGGGGTGCAATGATTAATAACTGGGAAGCAACATGGCTTAGTGGAAAGCCACCGGCCTGGGGCTCAGAGACTCTCCATTCTAATCCTGGCTCCACTACATATCTGCTGTGTAACCTTCAGCAGGTTGTCACTCAAAACTGGACCTCACTTTTCTCAACTGTACAATGGGGATTCAATATCTGATCTACCCCCTGCTTAGACTGTGAGCCCCATGTGGGGTAGAGACTGTGTGCAAACCGATTACCTGAAATAATAATCATAATGATGGCATTTGTTAAACGCTTACTATGTGCAAAGCACTGTTCTAAGTGCTGGGGGGAATATAACATGATCCGGTTGTCCCACGTGGGGCTCACAGTCAATCCCCATTTACAGATCAGGTAACTGAGGCTCAGAGAAGTTAAGTGACTTGCCCAAGGTCACACAGCAGACATGTGGAGGAGCCGAGATTCGAACCCATGACCTCTGACTCCAAAGCCCGTGCTCTTTCCACTGAGCCACGCTGCTTCTGCTTTCTCTTGAAATCTACCCAGTGCTTACATAATGCTTCTTATGTAGTTAACATTTAACAGATACTAACATTGTTATGACTACTGACTATGGATAATAATAATAATAACTGTGGTACTTGCCGAGTGCTTACTATGTGCCAAGAACTGTTCTAAGCACTAGGGTAGATACAAGTTAATCAGGTTGGACACAGTCGCTACTCCTCATAGGGCTCACAGTCTTAATCCCCAACTTGCAGATGACGTAACTGAGGCACAGAGAAGTTAAATGACTTGCCCAAGGTTACACAGCAGACATGTGGCCGAGCCAGGATTAGAGCATAGGTCCTTCTGACTCCCCAGCCTTCCTGATGACAATGTGGCAATGTCAAATGGGTTAGAGGTGAGTGTCCTGGACCAGAGTCGACAAAAAGGTTGCTGCAATGGAGCAAGCACTTTAGGCACTACTTCCCCTGAGATCTAATAATAATAATAATAATGACTGTGGTATTTGGTAAATGCTTACTATGTGCCAGGCACAGTTCTAAACGCTGGGGTAGATACAAGGTAACCATCATCATCATCATCATCAATCGTATTGAGCGCTCACTGTGTGCAGAGCACTGTACTAAGTGCTTGGGAAGTACAAGTTGGCAACATATAGAGACAGTCCCTACCCCACAGTGGGCTCACAGTCTAAAAGGGGGAGACAGAGAACAAAACCAAACATACTAACAAAATAAAGTAAATAGAAAAGTTATGTACAAGTAAAATAAATAAATAAATAAATAGAGTAACAAATATGTACAAACATATATACAGGTGCTGTGGGGAAGGGAAGGAGGTAAGATGAGGGGGATGGAGAGGGGCACAATCCCTGTCCCACATGGTATTCACAGTCTTAATCCCCATTTTACAGATGAGGTAACTGAGGTCCAGAGAAGTAAAGTAACTTGCCCAAGGTCACACAGCAGACAAGTCGTGGAGCCGGGATGAGAACCAGGTCCTTCTGACTTCCAAGCCCGTGCATTTCCATTAGTCCATGCTGCTCCTCCTGTACTGGAACCTCAGCAGTCCAGTGGAGTGGGTGGTTGAATTGCTTGCAGGCCTTCCTTGGCTCACAGGCCGTGTCGTGCCAAGTGGCTCAGAGCATCCCTCAGCCTTGGAACCCAGAGAGAGAGCCATGGTTCAGCTGGAACAAAGGGACCTTCATTCCTTAAGCACTCCCTTCTGCTCTCTAGTCCATCCTGCTCTCATCTCCTGGCACTCGGTCTGGACATGTACTTGATAAACACTGGATTAGTAGATATAACTCTGAGAAGGGTGGTATTTTCCCCTCCTTCTTGTCCATCACGAATCCCCTTACTATCTGGGCAAGATGTGCTCTTAGAATGAGAATATGTGTAAGCAACCTATACTCAAGAAGTATTCTATATTTATAAGAATGCTCATGCTTACTATCTGGGTATAATGCACTCTCGCAATATCTGAGTAGACCTTTGGATGTCTCTCTGTTTCCTAATCAGAATGGAATCTAGCATAGTGAAAGTACTTCACAATAAGGAAAATCTTGAAATCCTCCCAGAAAGGTTAATTAAGTAAACACAAGATCTTTTCCATAACCGTTTCTGTGATTTAAATTTGTCAACAGCACTTGCCCAATTTGCACATCTTATCTCTCCTGGCTGAACTCTTACTCTGAATTGAAATATTTTTTTTTTCCCAATTTAAGGGCCTGTGTTTGAAAAAATGTCCTCCTGCCCAAAAACACAGAAGGTTAACTGTGAATGATAGTGTCCAGAAAACCATTTTTATTTCAACTCAGCCTGTGTGAACACTCCAGTGCCCTGTAAATAGGACTCACATTTGAACTTGTGGAGAAACAATCTATTTTTTTCCAATTAGGTCATGTTTTGATTCATCCATTTTGCTAATCTCTTCTCAGAAGTTCCATTCCTGTTGACCAGATTTACCACTGTTTTCTTTCTTGCTAATTTCATTTTATCATTCTCATGCTTACTCTGGAATTTTTTTCCCTTGTCAAATATGCCAAATATTAGACTCAATCTTAAGGATTTCCTGAGTTATAGACCCAAAATACTGGAAAAGTGGTCTACGAAAATGTATTTCCTCTCCATTTTGTTTTTCCTTGAAATAACCAATTTTAAAATTATTTGATCAAACCTATATTACTGTTTCATAGCCCTTAATTCTTTCAAGTTTCTCAGTGCACTATACTAAATGTAGTACTCTTCCAAAACAATAGTAAATTAAATTTTAGGAGTGCTTTTATTTTCCATAAATTCATATGGATTACATATCTTATTTTGTCTTCACAACTTCCCTAAGAGATGGAGACAAGCAGGTATTATAACTCCCCATTTTATAGGTGAGTAAACTGAGGCACAGAGAGCTTGTGACGTAACAGGCCATAAAACAGGGCAGAATATAGCTGCGTCTAGAACTCACAGGCCTTTTGATTCTTGAAGCATGTATCCTATTAACTGAAAAATTACTTCCCCACCCTTCCCATAAGTAAGCGCTTAATAAATGCCATCATCATCATCATCGTCATAAACAAAGTACACTGGAAGTATCAGTTAAGCTTCCAAAAGGAAACAGAAACACTCTAACAAATTGGGAAGGCAAGATTATTTTGGTTCTAGAATTTTTGAAGCTACTAATTCCATTACCCTGAAATGCAATCTTGGGGAGATGAAATCTTTGCAGTACTAGTAAAGGTTATTTATTGAGCATCCACTGGATGCAATACACTAAGCGCCAGGAAAAGTTCTCGTAAGATGCTTACATTCCAATGGAGCAGATAGACATCTTTTTATCTGTCCCCCGACTCTAAAGACCTACAGAGATAGACCACCTTTTTATTGGTTTGTTGGTTTCTGAAGTAGTGTTGAAAAGTCCAATTTATGAACATATTGTTCACCCTCTTCATGTCAAAGGGCAAGGAAAGATCCCTTATACCTTCATATGTGTACTATGTGGAAAACATTTTTTCTATTACAATGTTATTAAGCTTGAAATCTCACCACCAGAGGAACTGTTTTTTTCATTCAGAAAAGCTCTTTCTATATATGTGCACATGCACGCACACACACATACACACACACATTTTGGTGGGTTTTATACATTGGGTGTTCCTTAATATCATTTCTTTATAACTCTCTCCATCTTCAAAGACTTCCTACAATCCTATAATATCACTCTTAAAGGAAGCCTTTATCAGTTTTCAGTATTCTAATCAAATTAATCCAACAGCTTCCCCTATATTTGCATTTTTAGCCAACATTGGATATATATATATATATATGTAGTGTGTATATACATATATGTGTATATACATATATACGTAGTCATATACACACGCACACATATATACATAGAGAGTGTTAAAATAAAAAATGGTTTTCTGGAAGCTATTATTCACAGTTATTAAAATGTATTGTTTTATATGATAGCCATTACTGGAATATATACACACACAGACATAAAAGGGTAAATATATATTATCTATACTATTTTTTGTAAATATATTTTGGCTGTCAATTCCCACCATTAAATTCTGAGCTCCTTGAGAGCAGGGACTACGTCTTTGCTTCTAATGCAGTCACACAAATGCTTAATACAATGCTCTGCCCCAATAGATATTCAACAATAGTAATAATACTTAGAAAATCATGGCATTTGTTAAGCCTTTACCCTATGCCAAACAGTATATGAAGCACTTGGGTAGATACAAGACAATCAGATTGGACACAATCTCTGTCCCACATGAGGTTCTCTGTCAAAGGAGGAAGGAGAACAGGTATAAAATCACCATTTTATGAATGGAGAATTAGGCCCAGAAGAGGGAAGTTCATTCATTAAGTCAATCCTATTAATTGAGCATGTACTGTGTACAGTGCACTCTCCTAAGCGCTTGGGAGAGTACAATATTACAATAAATAACCACATTCACATAGCTAGCGAACGGCAGAGCTGGGATTTAGACCCAGCCCACCTGACTCATTCATCCAGTTGTATTTGAGCGCTTTAATGTGTGTAGAGCAGTGTACTAAGCTCTTGAGAAGTACAAATCAGCAACAGAGACAATCCCTTCTTCAGTGGCCTCACAGTCTAGAAGGGGGGAGACAGACATCAAAAGCACTAAACAGGCATCAGTAGCATAATTATGAATAAATGGAATTATAGATATATACACATCATTAATAAAAATGAATAGAATTTTAATTATGAATATGTACCTACATACACAAGTGCTGTGGGGCGGGGAAGGGGGGTAGAACAAAGGGAATGGGTCGGGGCAATGGGAAGGGGAGGGGGAGCAGAGGAAAAGTGGGACTTAGTCTGGGAAGGCCTCCTGGAGGAGGTGAGCTTTCAGGAGGGCTTTGAAGGGGGGAAGTGCACTAGTTTGGTGGATTTGAGGAGGGAGGGAGTTCCAGGCCAGAGGTAGGATGTGTTGCCAACTTGTACTTCCCAAGCACTTAGTACAGTGCTCTGCACATAGTAAGCGCTCAATAAATACGATTGAATGAATGATGTGGGCCAGTGGCTGATGGTAGGACAGGTGAGAAGGTTAGTACCAGAGGAGCAGAGTGTGTGGGATGGGATGTAGAAGGAGAGAAGGGAGATGAGGTAGGAGGGGGCAAGGTGATGGAGAGTTTTGAAGCCAATAGTGAAGAGTTTTTGCTTGATACAGAGGTTGATAGGAGTAGAGTGACATGCCCAGAACATTTCTGTAGGAAGGTAATTCGAGCAGCAGAGTGAAGTATAGCCTGAAGTGGGGAGAGACAGGAGGTAGGGAGATCAGAAAGGAGGCTTGTGCAGTAATCCAGTTGGTAGGCGATAATGGTTTGGATGGAGAGGAAAGGGCAGATTTTGGTGATGTTCAGGCCGATGCTCATTCCACTAGGCCAGGATGCATCAATCCATACAAATGATTAATTGGTACATTTGCCTCAGTTTGTTCTGTATATACCTGTTTCCTAATTATTACTAATCAATCAATCAATCAATCAATCGTATTTATTGAGCGCTTACTATGTGCAGAGCACTGTACTAAGTGCTTGGGAAGTACAAATTGGCATCACATAGAGACAGTCCCTACCCAACAGTGGGCTCACAGTCTAAAAGGGGGAGACAGAGAACAAAACCAAACATACCAACAAAATAAAATAAGTAGGATAGAAATGTACAAGTAAAATAAATAAATAAATAAATAAATAGAGTAATAAATATGTACAACCATATATACATATATACAGGTGCTGTGGGGAAGGGAAGGAGGTAAGACGGGGGGATGGAGAGGGGGACAGGGGGAGAGGAAAGAAGGGGCTCAGTCTGGGAAGGCCTCCTGGAGGAGTTGGCATATGCTCTTCTAGATGACATGCCATGTAAGCGCACCTGGAGTCCTGAACTATCAAGATACCCTGAAAAATCATGGACACCTCAGATGGTAAAGGTTATCCAGTCTAGAGGAGATTGCAATTCCTAGGGCTGCTTGGGTAATTTGATGAGGAAGTGGAAATAGGGAGGAAGCCATTTAGAATCCCCACCTGCAGTAGGGACAGAGGGAAAGGGCTACATCTTCAAGGAACTGAAGCATATTATGCAACCCCATGCCATCCTTAATACTTAGATATTCTCCTCCCCTCCTTATTGTAGGTGCATGATTGTTCACTTTCAGTCTACCAAGCAGGGGATACGGGACGGTGATCAGACAAAGGAGAAGGTTGGAGAATGAAAGCTCTTTTTCATCATCATCCACTGTCTTCTACAGACACAATTAGCCCAAGTCAGAGCTGGACCCTCTAAAGTTTACATTTCTTTACCTTGTCACTGATTGCCATCTGAAATAATTTTAATGAGAAGGGATTTTTTGTGTTTTTTAAATTACGGTATTTATGTAAGGGACTGCCTATGGGCTAAGCACTATGCCAGGTTACTAGGGTAGGTATACAATAATCATATTCATTCAATCATATTGAACACTTACTGTGTGCAGAGCACTGTACTAATAATAATAAGAAAGATGGTATTTGTTAAGTACTTACTATGTACCAAGCACTGTTCTAAGCTCTGGGGTAGATACGAGGTAAGCAGGTTAGCCCACGTGGGGCTCACAGTCTCAACCCCTATTTAAAAGATGAGGTAACTGAGACACAGAGAAGTTAAGTGGTTTGCCCAAGGTTACACAGCAGACAAGTGGCAGAGCTGGGATTAGAACCCACGTCCTCTGACTCATAAGCTTGTGCTCTTTCCACTAAGCCATGCTGATTTTCAAGTGCTTGGGAGAGTACAGTCCAACATTAAACAGACACATTCCCTGCCCACAATGAGCTGACAGTCTAGAGAGAGGGAGACAGACATTAAATATAAATAAATAAATTACAGCTATGTACATAAGTGCTGTGGGGTTGGGAGAGGGCAATAACTCCTGCCCCAAATAGTGCTCACAATTTCAGAGCCAGGCACGGCAGCTATTTTTACCCCTATTGTACAGATGAAAAAATTGAGCCAGTGAGACTGTGACTTGCCCCTATTTTTACCCCTATTTTACAAGTGAAAAAACTGAGCCAGAGAGATTTTGCCTTGCCCCAAAGGACCGGTAACTGAGCTGGGACTAGATACAGGACTCCTGACTCATGAACCCATGCTTTTTCCACTTGACCATGCTACAGTTTTGTCTAATCACTACCTGAGGTCCTTGACCATGTGTGTGCTTGGTACAGTGCTCTTTCCTGGTATTGAAACACCTACTGAGCATTAGATTCCTATTGATATTTTAAGGCCAGCTATAGAGATTGCTACACTACTGATGGCAGTATCTATTGATACTGATGGCATTGATCTTCCGACAAATATCTGAATCATTGGCTTCTGGCTACTCCACATAACGGGCACTTGTGATATGCAATAATTAGATTTCTTACTTGAGAGTGTATCCAAAAGGAGCAAGATGACTTAAGAAATTGTTTTATCTAGATTAAAAATGATTCAGTGAATTTGGTTATAGGTGACAACCAGAGAGATTGGCATCTGTAACTATTTTAGCATCTTAATAGGTGTAATAATAATAATGACAATTATGGTATACGTTAAGTGCTCACAAAGTGCTCACTGTTCCAAGCGCTGGGGTAGATACAGGGTAATCAGGTTGTCCCAAGTGGGGCTCACATTTTTAATCCCCATTTTACAGATGAGATAACTGGTGTACAGAGAAGTGAAGTGGCTTTCCCAAGGCCACACATCAGACAAGTGGTGGGGCTGGGATTAGAACCCATGACCGTCTGACTTCCATCTGACTTAGTACAGTGCTCTCCACACAGTAAGTGTTCAATATGATTGAATGAATATGATTATTGTATACCTACTCTATTCAATATGCCATGTACTTTGAATGATAGCATTTGCTTAACTTAGAATAGCTTTCAGCTATTTTGCAATAAGCCACAAAATTTTTTTTCATACACATTTCTTGATACTGCCTTACTGTTCTTATACAAGCAGGATGTGGTTTAACATTTTTAGTATTTATTTTGTATCTGCTTGAAAGGTGGGTTTGATCAACAAAGTCTTAGAATGAATTCCCCAAGTAAATTCCACCATGGTATTGTCTCCCAATAACTACCCTTGCCTTAGTGAAACTATTGATTGGCTCAGTGGTAAGAGCACAGGCTTGGGAGCCAGAGGTCATGGGTTCTAACCCAGACTCTGCCACTTGTCGGCTGTGTGACTTTGGGCAAGTCACTTAACTTCTCTGTGCCTCAGTTACCTCATCTGTAAAATGGGGATTAAGACTGTGAGCCCCACATAGGACAACTTGATCACCTTGTACCCCCTGCAGCACTTAGAACAGTGTTTCACACATAGTAAGTGCTTAACAAATGCCATCATTATTGTTATTAGTATCCATTTATTTCATTTTTCTATACACTTATCTGATGTAGCTATTTTATTCCTCTTCTGCTCCAAACATTATTCATCTTCCCACCCAAACCCAGTTCTTCTGCTGACTTTCCTACCATTGTAGACACCACCCCTATCCTCTCTGCCTTGCAAATCCATAAATTTGGCATTATCCTTCACTCATCTGTTTCATTTGATTCATATATCCAATCTGTCACCAAATCCTTCCAGTTCTATCCTTATATCTCTAAAATTCCCTCTTCCTTTCCATCCAAACTGCTACCAGGCTGATCCAAGCACTTAACCTATCCCACACTGGCTACTGCATCAGCCCCTTGGCTTATGTCCCTGCCTCCTGTTTCTCCTCACTCCAGTCCTAGCTTCACTTGGTTTCATGACAGATTGGTGCATTCTGTGCTACGACATGCTGATCAGGAAAAATCCTTCAGATGATCTGACAAATTAGCAATTTGTAGAGATTCCTGATCAATTGCCATCATAGTTTAACTTACATAGGCCATCCAATCTTCTGACTGCTGGTGAAGGAGGCACTTTTCTTCCATGAAGCTCTGGAGGAAGGGACCCAAGCCAAGTGTGGGCCACTGGACTGTGAAATGCTTCATATCCAGGAGGGCCTGTGTCCAAGAGGACCTGACTGTCTCTTGGGGGACATGCAGGGGTGGTTCCCCAGGAGTGGACCAGGGCATGTTCCTTATCTGGGGATAACTCTGTGTGCAGGGAGCAGATGGTCCCCACTGGGGACCTACATGCATTTAAAAATGAATAAAACATACATCCCTGGCTCTGGTGAGCCTGGCTTCTATCTACCCATCCCCTCAACCTCAGCCTACTTCCTATCTGTCCCACTCCATGGATGGCTCTCTGCCCTGAGGAGCCAAGTGTCTGCAGGAAGCCCCAGCTCCCAACCCTCCTACAGAAGGGGCAGTGGGGCTGAGGATGGGAAGGAACAAATCAGAGGATGTGGCTCATAGCCTGGCACTATATTAGTGAAGGAAGATTAGATAGGGGTGCTCAAGGATGGCTGTCATCCAATTAAACATAATTTCTTCTAGACTGTGAGACCGCTGTTGGATAGGGACCATCTCTATATGTTGCTAACTTGTACTTCCCAAGCACTTAGTACAGTGCTCTGCACACAGTAAGTGCTCAATAAATATGAATGAATGAATGAATGAATTTTGGCAGTTATGTTTGGTTGGATTGTATACCCTTTCATCCTGCTCCCTGGATCATTTTTCTAAAAATTGTTGAGTCCATGTCTCCTCACTCCTCAAAATCCTCCAGTGGTTCCCCATCCACCTCAGCATAAAACAGACGTTCCTTAACTATCAGCTTTAAGACACTCAATCAGCTCTCCCTCTCCCACCTAATCCTGATGATTTCCTACTCAACCCAGTATTATTACATCACTCCTCTACAACCAATCTAATCTCAGTTTTGCAATCTCATTTTTCTCACCACCAACCCCTTGCCACATCTTCCTTCAGGCCTGAAACTCCCTCCCCATTCCTACACAACAGACAATCACTCTCTTTCAAATCCCTCCTAAAATCACATTTCCCAGAGTAAACTCTTTATTTCCCCTGCCTGTTCTCCCCACTGCATCATCTATGCACTTGACAGTGTACCCCTTGAGCATTTTTATTCTCACCCAGACCCACAACAGTTATGTATATATCCTTACAGTCTACTGTAGATTGTAAGCTTCTTTGGGGCAGGGATGACATCTACCAACTCTGTTGTATTTTTCCCAAGCACTTAGTACAGTGCTCTGCATCCATTAAGAGCTCAATAAATATCAGTGGTTGATTGATTACTCTCACTATGTGTGTATACATAATCGTCTTATTTCTCTTTGTAAATTCTTTGAGGTCAGAGATCATGTCCTCTCCTTTTTTTATATTTTTTTTACTCTCCCAAACTCCCAACTCAGCAATCTGCCCAAAGTAGATGCTGCACAAACACTAGGGAGTGAATGAATGGTTTCCACCATTACAAAATATATTTGGAGTCATCCAAATGTTTCCAGCAAAGGTAAAGACCTTAATGCTGGAAAATCAAGCAAAACTGCCCATTTTCTGCCCCACCCCACCCCTCACCCTCACTTCCAGATTATTGTCAGACTAAGAGTTTGGATGATAAGAGATTCCTCAAAATTAAATTGTCTGAGCCTGTTACTTGATCTGTAAAATGGGTATTAAGAGTGTGAGCCCCACGTGGGACAACCTGATCACCTTGTATACCCCCAGTCCTTAGAACAGTGCGTTGCACATAGCACATAACAAATGCCATAATCATCATTATTATTATCGCCAAGACCTCATTCTTGTCCCAGCTTTGAAAATATGGACAAATAAGTGAAGAATGGGGCCTTCAAGATATACTTAACGACCAAGAAATTTTCTTAAAGGTACATACCAAGCTGTATCCAGTAAACAAGCTATGGATAGAGAAAAGACAAACAACATTTTTTGAGAGCTTTTTAAAGGAGCATCTGACCTCTGTACCTCTAAACTACTGCTCAGCACCCCTCAACTCTGGCACTAGCCTTAGTAGAAGTCTTCTCCAACCACTCCTGTCTCAGATTTCAGACATTCATTCAATCATATTTATTAAGCGCTTACTGTGTGCAGAGCACTATACTAGACATCAGTTCTGGTGTCTTTTTGGTGGACCATAATAATGAAAGACATTAAGAAAGATGTGCTTATATTGTTGCTGCTCTCTATTGGTGAATATCTACAAAGGTATTTCTGCCTCATTTTTAAAAATATTTTTTTAATAGCCAACATGAAAGATTTGTTTTACCGGAGAAAATATTCTTGTTTTCATATTACATAGCCCAGAAATTACCACACTCAGTATTTCATGCCCAGATTATAGTTTTGCATTGAAAGATGTTAATCACCTAGAGTATTTTCCAGAACTGCAGGAAAGTCAGGGATCCCAATAATATTGCTGAACCTTTCTCCAACTACAGCTAGTAGGGTTGCGTCACAATATATACAGTTTCTGGATAATTTTGTGAGAAACAATAGGTATTAAAGGTTGTTCTTTACTGAAATCCAGTTGATCTTATGTCTGACCTTCTGTACTTTATCTTCTTAAAATCAGCTTGTGGTGTTAATTATGGGGTAAGTAAGCAGTTGCTTCCTAGAGCAAATCAGCAAAAGTCCAGGTTAGCTCTGGAGGTCCCAGAGATCAGAGCTCTGTGTTTCTTCAGGTTTCAATTTACCAGGCTCAAACTACTTAAAAGCAGAAAGAGGAGAGGTTGGGGAATGATCAGTTTACAAGTGACCTGGGAGTTCACAGCTTCCATCCCTTGAAATTACAGCCCACTGAATAGGTCTTGTGCAGATAAAATTGAGACAAATTAACTCCAGCATCTCAGTTTCAAAAACAGAAAAAAAGCAAAGAAGCCTCTCTGTATTATGGGGATTGTATGTTGCCGTCTTGTAAAGTCACTTCATCTGTGAGTGACAAAGGTAAAGTCATTTATGTTGGAATCCTATTGGATCGACACTTACAATACAAGTAGAAGCTATGCGAGGGGAAAATGATGAGGCCAGCATGTTAAAATGTTTTTTTATTAATTTGCTACTAAGTCAGTATCCAGTAGGGCTAGATTATTATTTTCCTACCTCTCAGCCTGGGCCAAGTGAGTTTTATAAAATGAATTAGCCCTAGGAGGTGCAATAGGTTTATTGCAAAACAAAGTTTCAAGGTTAGAAAATAGGAAGAAGCAGCTTGCAAACTTTATCTTAAAAATACACATGCAACAAATTTGTGGTAACCTCTTCTAACTGCTTTTGCTGTTAGAGTCCTTAGGGAGTCCTTCAGGGTGAGTCCCCTTTCTCCCTAGAATACCTTTAAATTTCAAATAGCTAATGTGAAATTTTAATTTTAATAGTGTCCTATTTTTGTGTTTTAATACCTTTATGAAGACCACGCTCAATTACTTTGTCAGCTATTAAATTGTATTGCCATTTATTTGATCTCAGCTACTGCATTGATTTGAACCAAATAACTCTACTGATAAAGTTTTCCATCACCAATTATATATTTTAATTTGAAAGGCTGCTTCAGAGACGATCGTAATTCCAAATTTGTGCATTACTGAAAGGGGGAAAATATTGTCTTTATTTATAGAACAGATGTTTCTTTTTATTTTTTCAACCATCATTTTTTCCACAGTATAGTATGTACAAATAATAAACAAAACATGTTGTCCAAATTAACGTTGCTTCAACTTTCATTTTAGCTCATGACCATACATAATGCTTGAATTTCTAGAACAAAAAATTTTCAATATTTCAATCTAGACAAACCTAAAATATCAGTGGCTATTATCCCACTTTTTAAAAAGAAATACTGTCCTATTACAGCATTTCTCTAGGAGAGGGGGCACTACACAAAGTAAATTTTGACTGGAGAAAAATAGAACCCATAAAATCCCACTTCTCCCAGTGTCTCCCCCTAGTAACTCAGTCACTTTGTTTAGGAGTCCCGTACAAGTCTGAAACAAATAGTTTCATGAAATATTTCAATATGACAATATCCAGATTTAAAAGAAGGCATTGAAGTTCAGGGAGCATATATCTATGACATTGTTCTGTCATTTGCAGAAACAGCTCATGTGTAGCATAAATAACTAAAAAGACCAGTTCACTACTTTGTTCCTTACTTTGCAATCTGAATGTCTTGCCACTATATAACTGAGAATTAAAATGAATGCCGGAGCTTGGGAAGCAGAAACACACAAGTGAAAACTGCAGAAGATTTTCATTTGCTGTTCCCTACCTCCTCTCCCGTCCCTTAAAATCTTTGCCCCAAGGATTAACTATGCCCTGTGACTAGAAGTTGTGATATTCTTTTTTGGTTTGTAATTTCTTTTCTGATTTTTATTACATTTGTTCTTCTCATTTCCCATTTGTTAAGGCACAGGACACCCACATACGTTTTGTAGAAATTCTAGACAGAGGCAGGCGGCTGTGCAGTAATTATATCATTATGCGGAGCATAAATCTATTTAGCATTTTCCTGACAAAAGTTGCCTGCAGCCCACACCTGTCAGGTTGGGAGAGAGACAATCTCATAAACCTGCCAATGAAGTTGTTTAACCGAATACACATTTGTTAATAAATCCCTTTCATCATATTCTAATCAAAGAGCATTTTCAGTTTATGACCCTACTAATGAAGGATTTGGGTTGTCAGTTTCCAACTTGATATTATCAAAGACAAACCTGACACCAGATTAGATTTTATTTACACCTTGGCTCAGGTGAAAAGGGGAAATGGAAGTGAGAGCATTTAATTAAAAAATGTTCTGCTCTCCCTGGTGCCTGAATCACTTCCTGGTACAAAGTTAGATGCCTTGGAATGTGAATTAACTCTTTCAAACCACCAGCCTTCCATCTAGATCATTATAGCGTTTCTGTTTCCATGTCAGTGCTGTTTCATTTTCTGTGTGTGCACGGTGCATTATGAACCAAGTCTAACACCTCAGAGAAGGTCCCTGCCTTTCACCCAGAGACTCTAATACTGTTCTGATCTTTTTATCTGAATGAATTGTGCAGGATAAAGTATTCTACTCTGGATTTATCAAAGTCATATGTTTTTGTCATAAAAAAAGAAACATCACTTCTTTTGACTAATAGCAGTCAGATCACTGGTTCAAAGATTCTGGTAAGTGAGGCTACTTTTGTGTGCATGCTTAGTACTGTGCTTGGCACACAGTAAACATTCAATAAATACCACTGAGTGTCTTTGAAAGAGCATCTCTGCACACTAATCTTTTGACAATACAGCATTCATTCATTCAGTCATATTTATTGAGCACTTACTGTGTGCGGAGCACTGTACTAAGCTCTTGGAAAGTACAATTTGGCTACAATCCCTAACCAACAATGGGCTCACAGTCTAGAAGGGGGGAGACAGACAAGAAAACAAAGCAAAACAAGTAGACAGGTATCCATATAAATAAATAGAATTATAGATATATACACATCATTAACAAAATAAATAGAATAATAAATATGTACATATATACACAAGTGCTGTGGGGCAGGGAGGGGGGTAGAGCAGAGGGCAGGAATCAGGGAGATGGGGAGGAGAAGAGGAAAAGGGGCTCAGCACTGAATGTTGTCCTGTTCCTTGACATTTGGGTGAACATTATTCAGATCCCAGTGATTAGACAGCTCCCTTTTTATATCCTACCACCAGTAAGGCATGTGTTTGAGCTGTTTTTGGCAGTAGTAGTGATGGTTTGGGTTGTTATCCACACTCTCTCTTCCTACCCCGTGTATTCACTGACATGCATTGCAAGATATCCAGTAGGGAGAACTAGTGCAATCTCTGCACAAGGAGCAGAATATCTGAGACAACAAGAGAAGCAGACCTCATTCTTCCCTCATCATGATTATTGTGAAAGGATAAAATGCTTACCAAAGATAAAACAATATATAGTGGTCATTGTATTATAAACCCAATAAAATGATGGTCTTTCACTAAAGGATCTTTGGGTAATGCCAGAAAATTGGACCTTCAGGGAGAGCCTACAGTTACTCATATTCCTTAGGTTAATTTGCTGTCTATTTAGCTGTGAATCTAATCTAGGACCACGTATTAGAGTATGTTGAAACCAATCCAATTTCCTGGAGAGAGATTCTCCTGTTTGTCAAATTCTTCAAAAATGGACTGTTTTTCAGGTAGGTTATAAAGTAATGATACCCTTTCTCAGTTTTACTAAGGCTTGATTTCTGTGTTGCTCGTGGAGTGGGGGAGAAGGCAGGGTGGGACTCCATCTTCAGCCAGGTCCCACCCGCTAACTATGGGGTACCCTTAAGGTTCAGTTCTTCATCCCCCTTCTATAATTCATCTATTCATCACTCCGTTGGAGAACTCATTCACTCCCAAGGCTTCAATTACCATCTCTATGTAGATGAAACCCAAATTTACATCTCCAGCTCTGATCTTTCACCTTCTCTGGACTCTTGTATTTCCTCTCCTTGGATAGAGAACAGTGTAGTATAGTGGAAAGAGCATGGGCTTGGGAGTCAGAGGTTGGGGATTCTAATCCCAGCTCCACCACTTATCAGCTGTGTGACTTTGGACAAGTCACTTGACTTCTCTGGGCCTCAATTACCTCATCTGTAAAATGGAGATTAAGACTGTGAGCCCCACATGGGACAACATTATTATCTTGTACCTACCCCAGCATTTAGAACAGGGCTTGACACATAGCACTTAACAAATACCATCATTATTATTATTATCATCATTATTATTATTATGTCATTCATTCATTCAATAATTTATCGAGTGCTTACTGTGTACAGGGTACTGTACCAAGCACTTGCAAAGTACAATTCAACAATGAAGAGACAATCCCTGCCCACACCAGGTTTACAGTCTAGAAGGGGGAGAGACAGACATCAAAACAAGTAGACAGACATCAAAACAAGTAAACAGACATCAATATACCCTGCTAACACCCCAAACTGAACATGTTCAAAATAGAACTCCTTGACTTCCCACCCAATCCCTGCCCTCCCTTGACTTTCCTGTCACTGTAGACAAGACATCCTCCTTGTCTCACAAGCCCATAACTTTGACATTATCCTCAACTCATCTCTCTTTCAACCCACATATTCAATCCCTCAGTATATCTTGTCTGTTCAATCTTCACATGACTAAAATCCCCTCTTTCCTCTCCGTCCAAACTGCTACCATGTAAATCCAACAGTTTATCCTATCCCACCTTGATTACTGTATCAGCCTCCTTGCTGACCTCCCTGCATCCTGTCTCTCCCCTGTTCAGTCCATACTTCATTCTGCCACCTGGTTCATTTCCCTACAAAAATGTTCAGTCCATGTTTGTCCACTCTTCAGAAACTCCAGTGGTCGTCCATCCACCTCCACAAACAGAAATACCTTACCATCTGCTTGAAGTCACTCAATCACCTTGCCTGCTCCTTCGTTATCGTTATCTTCGTTATCAACTACAGTCCAGCCAACTCACACACTTCTCTCCTGTAATGCCAACCTACTCCCTGAACCTCAATCTCATCTATCTCCCCATTGACCCCTAACCACATCCTGCCCCTGGCCTGGGAATCAGCGTGACCTAGAGGAGCAGTGTGGCCTAGTGAATAGAGCATGGGTTAGGGACTCAGGACCTGAGTTCTAATTTTAACTCTATCACCTTTCTGCTGTGTGACCTTGAGCAAATCATTTAACTTCTCACTACTTCAGTTATCTCATCTGTAAAAAGATTAAGACTGTGAGTCCTATGTAGGACATGGACTCTGTTTAACTTATGTTGCCAACTTGTACTTCCCAAGCGCTTAGTACAGTCCTCTGCACACAGTAAGTGCTCAATAAATACGATTGAATGAATGAATGAATGAACTTGCTTAGCTTGTATCTACCTCAGCGCTTAGTATGGTGCCTGGCAATCACTCTTCCCACCTTCAAAGCCTTGTTAAAATTGCATCTCCTCCAAGAGACCTTCCCATTCATTCATTCATTGATGCATTCAATCATTTATTGAGTGCTTACGGTGTGTAAAGCACTATACCTATCAAGTGGGAGGGTTCAATACAACAAGGGACACATTCCCTGCCCACAATGAGCTCACAGTCTAGAAGGGGAGCAGGTATTAACATACATAAATAAATCAATCTATTCCCCATTAAGTCCGCATTTCCTCTTTTCCCACTCCCTTCTGCTTAACCCTTGCACTTGGATTTGCACCCTTTCTTTACTCCACCCTCAGGCCCACAGCTCAGTGGAAAAAGCACAGGCTTTGGAGTCAGAGGTCATGGGTTCAAATCCTGGCTCTGCCAATTGTCAGCTGTGTGACCTTGGGTAAGTCACTTTACTTCTCTGTGCCTCAGTTACCTCATCTGTAAAATGGGGATTGACTGTGAGCCCCACATAGGACAACCTGATCACCTTGTAACCTCCCCAGAGCTTAGAACAGTGCTTTGCACAGAGTAAGTGCTTAATAAATGCCATTATTATTATTATGTAAATATATGTATTTCTTTATGGTATTTAAGCCCTTACTAGGTGCCAGGCACAATCAGCTTGGACATAGTCCCTGTCCCCCATAAGACTCACAGTCTTAATCCCCATTTTACAGATAATTGTGAAACAGCGAAGTTGTAATTTGCCCAAAGTCACACAGCAGACAGGTGGCAGAGCAGAGATTAGAACCCAGGTTAACTGCCTCCTACACCCATGATCTTCCCAGTAGGCCCTGCTGCTTCTCACTCATTTGTGTAAATGTCTGTCTCCCACTCTAGACTCTAAGCTCCTATGGGCAGGGACTGTATCTACCAAATCTGTTACTGTACTTTAAGAAGAGCTTATTACAGTGCTGTGCACACAGTAAGGACTTAATACAATAATAATAATAATAATAATAATAGTGGCATTTATTTAGTGCTTATTATGTGCAAAGCACTGTTCTAAGCGCTGGGGAGGTTACAAGGTGATCAGGTTGTTCCACGTGGGACTCACAGTCTTAATCCCCATTTTACAGATGAGGCAAATGAGGCACAGAGAAGTTAAGTGACTTGCCCAAGTCACACAGCTGACAATTGGAGGAGCTGGGATTTGAACCCATGACCTCTGACTCCAAAGCCCAGGCTCTTTCCACTGAGCCACGCTGCTTCTCTAATATAATCAATCAATATTGGATTTGATTGTATTTGTATCAATCAAATACAATTGATTGATAGGTCAGAAGTCAGCATCCAGGGGTTCAGAGCAGCTGCCCTTCATTTCCCAAGGTAGTCACTTCTCTCCCTGGAGGACTTTCCCATAGAGAAACTTTGATTTACCATGGGTTTAGTAGATCACTAAGACTCAGATCTACCATGGCATAATGAATAGAACACGGGCTTGGGAGTCAGAATGTCATGGGTTCTAATCTCAGGTCTTCCATTTGTCTGTTGTGTGACTTTGAGGAAGCCACATCACTTCTCTGTGCCTCAGTTACTTCATCTGCAAATTGGGGATTAAGACTGTGAGCCCAATGAGGGACAGAGATTGTGTCCAGTCTGATTTGCTTGTATCTGCCCCAGCACTAAATACAGTGCTTGGCATACAGTAAGTGCTTTAAAAAAATCATAACAATAATAGCTTGTGGTCCTTATTAATTATGAAATATTATATATAATCTTTCCTTATGTTTATATAGCCATTAATTGAGAGTAATACATACAATGACTTTTCTTAATACTAGGTGACAACTTGCATATACATCATTCATGAATGGGGTATCTATTACTTCTAAGTGGCAACTTTTAATTTTGCAACATTGTTTTCTTACCTTTATGCATTTCCTATTGTCATGCCGATTTTTCCATTTGTGTTCATATCCTAATCCCATTGTACTGTAAACTCTCCAAGGGATGTTTCCTCACTTTTACTATACTCTGTTATCTGTACACAGTAGGTGCTCAACAAATGCAGTTGAATGCAGAAATATCTGCTTGCAATAAACGGCATTTGGAAGAAATTAGACAGTGCATAGTGGGGAAATATGCTGTAATAGTTTCAGTGGTGGAACTGAGAGTGGCCTATTCATAATTTCTGGGGATACAAAATTTAAATACCCAGTATTTATCAGGGTACACTGTGCCCTCCCCATCACTCAAAATTTCAAGATTCTCCAATATCAACCGGAACATATTTGCAACGTTTCCCACCGTCTCCTATGTGTGATCTCTATTTAATTTTCCCTTTTTTTGACTTCTTAAGTGTTATTTTCAGCATCAGGAAATTTCACTCACCTTTATCTCATTGTTTTCCCATCTGTATTAGAGGTGTAGACTGTTATTTAATGTCAATCCAAACTGAAAAAAAGGGTGGAAAGAAAAATAAAGTCAAGGTACTAGTGATAGCATACAATTTCCTGTTTAAAGAAAAAAACATTATCGTCATGCCTTCCCCCTCTAGGAAAAGAAGGCATTTATTTTTCAAAACTCATATGATGAATCTGTGGTATATTTGCATTCTGAGCTTTTAGAAGCACAGCATTGTAAATTTCTAGTTTCCAGAAACTGCTCACTTCTAATCCTAATTCCTGAGGTGGAGAATAGGTATTTAACCTTCATTTTACAGATGTAACAAGGCCATAGGGAGACTATGTGGAAAAGCAGGCAACTGGTAGATCTGGGGTTAGAACGAAGGTCTCTTGAGTCCCTGCCCATTTCTCTGACCCTATTATTCTTGGAGATTACTATATGTAGTCTTTTTCTACACAATCATGCTGGAGGACATATCAAGGAACATTCACATTATCAGAATGGACACTGAACTGCTTCTCAGAATCAGCAGTTAGTCAATCCTATGTATCAGTCCCCCAGTGGCAAAACCTAAACTCGAAGATGAATGTTGACTCTGAATTTTTGTAAACCCAAACTCATTTTAAAACTTTTATGTACAAGGATTGCTCTTTGCATCCCCCTTCTCTCACTCAGCCAAATATAAAAATTTGTGTTTTCTAGTTGTAGAATGTGAGTTGCTTGCTTTTGTTTTGATTAATATTTTGTCCCTAATATTGTAACATTATATTTATTTTCTTGTTAGCTGGATCTGCTTCTGGTTAGTCTAATAGTGCTGTTTTATAAACATGTACTGGATTAATTTGGGTTGTCTATCCCAGTGTTTAACACAGTGCCTGACATGGTAAACTCTTAATAAATATGATTATTCTTTATTACTTTTTCCAAGTTTTCTGTTAACCTGCTCACTGTCTTGATCCCATTTATCCCATCATTGACCTCCTGCCCACATCCTGCCTCTTTCCTGGAACACCTTCCCTTTTCAGAACTAACAGACAATTACTTTCTCCCATTTTAAAGTCTTATTGTAGGCACATCTCCTCCAAGAGGCCTTCCCTGACTAAGCCCTCCTTTCCCCTTCCCTACTCCTTTCTGTGTTGCCCTAACTCACTCTGTTTTATTCCCCCCCACCAGCTCCACAGCACTTATGTACAAAGCTTCAGTTACCCAATCTGTAAAATGGGGATTGACTGTGTACCCCATGTGGGAGAGGGACTGTGTCCAATCCCATTTGCTTGCACCTACCCCAGTTCTTCGAAGAGTGCTTTACACATAGTAAGCACTTAACAAATACCATAATAATTATTACTAACATACCTGTAATTTATTTAAATTCATATCTGTGTCCCTCCCAGACTGTAAACTCATTATGGGCAGATAGTGTATCTGTTATATTGTTATAATGTACTCTCCCAAACGCTTAGTACAATGCTCCGCACATGATAAGTGCTAAATAAATACAATTGATTGATTGATTAAAGCTCCCTATGACAAGGTGTCCAGTTCCCCACTAAAGAGGAAACCTGCTGGATGAAGGTCACTAGTTGATATAATCCCTCCTCCAACAATCTATCAAATCGATAATAATTATTGAGGATTTACCATATGCAGAGCACTGTGCTAAATGCTGGGAGAGTATGATAAAAAGAGTTAGCAGACTCAAGTCACTGCTCACAAAGAGTTTACTACTTATAGTGGGAGACAGACATTAAAATTATGAATATGTGCATAAATCCTGGGGATTAAGGGTAGGATGAGTATCAGGTGATTAAAAGGTACAAATCCAAGTGCATAGGCAGTGCAGAGGGAGAGTGAGTAAGGGAAATGAAGGCATTACTAGGGAAGGCATCTTGGAGGCCATATGATTTTAGGCAGGTTTTAAAGGTGAGGAAAGTGGTGGTTTATTGCCTATGAAGGGGGAGGGAGTTCCAGGCCAGAGGGAGGATGTGAGCAAGGGTTTGGCAGCAGGATGGACAAATTTGAGGTAAAGTAAGTAGACTGGCATTAGATGGCAAGTAGAAAACCTGAGAGGTAAGGTAGGAGGGGCAAACTGATTGAGTGCCTCAAAGCTGATGGTAAGGAGTTTTTGTTGGATTCAGAAATGGATGGACAAACAACTGGGGCTGCTTGAGAGTGGGGATACACGGACTACATGGGGTTTTTTGTTTGTTTTAGAAAAATGATCCAGGCAGCAGAGTGAAGCATGGACTGGGGTGGGGAGAGAAAGGAGTCAGGGTGCTCAGTGAGCTGACTGATGCAGTACTCAAAGCTAGACTAGGATATATGGACTGCCCTCATGAAGGATCATATTAATGAATCATTATTATGCATAACAATTCAGAATCATTCCGTTGGCAGCAATATTTCCTGTAATGGTAGGATGGATTTGGTTATTAGGTTCTAACATGAATGAGGTCATCACATGAAAGTCAAGTAGTTATTTCCATATCCTCTAGGATGCTGACTTTCTGTTCTTTCCTTCCTACAGTCTGTTTCTACAGACAATGTCTATTAATTGAATGACAAATTTTAATCAAAAGCATTGCAATTTTGCTGTTCATATTGGGCAAACTCGGAGAACTAATAGTACTTATCAAGTCCCTACTGGATGCATTGCACTCTATTAATAATAATGATAGTGTTTGTTAAGCGCTTACTATGTGCTAAACACTATTCTAAGCAAGCACTTGGGGGATACAGGGTGATCAGGTTGCCCCATGTGGGTCTCACAATCATTATCCCCATTTTCCAGATGAGGTAACAGGCACAGAGAAGTTAAGTGACTTGCCCAAAGTCACACAGCCGGTAAGTGGTGGAGCAGGGATTAGAACCCTTGACCTCTGACTCCCAAGCCCGGGCTCTTTCCACTGAGCCACGCTGCTTCTCAAGCACTATTAAGCACTTGGGAAAGTAAAACGAAAGTATCAAACATATTTCTTGCCCGCAGTAGGTTACAGGCTCTAAATTGGAGACACAAGTCAATCAATCAATCAATCAATCAATCGTATTTATTGAGCGCTTACTATGTGCAGAGCACTGTACTAAGCGCTTGGGAAGTACAAATTGGCAACACATAGAGACAGTCCCTACCCAACAGTGGGCTCACAGTCTAAAAGGGGGAGACAGAGAACAGAACCAAACATACCAACAAAATAAAATAGGATAGAAATGTACAAGTAAAATAAATAAATAAATAAATAAATAGAGTAATAAATATGTACAACCATATATACATATATACAGGTGCTATGGGGAAGGGAAGGAGGTAAGATGGGGGGATGGAGAGGGGGACGAGGGGGAGAGGAAGGAAGGGGCTCAGTCTGGGAAGGCCTCCTGGAGGAGGTGAGCTCTCAGCAGGGCCTTGAAGGGAGGAAGAGAGCTAGCTTGACGGAGGGGCAGAGGGAGGGCAAGTCAATATTTACAGACAGGAGAATCAGAATAAATCCACTGAATGTTCAATTGAATATATGCATATATGAAAATGTTGAGAAAAGTTCTGAATAAAGAGATAAATGATGAAAGTGGCCTTGGGATCTTGGGTTCTGCCTGCCACTTAATGATCTGACTATGACTTTTCCCTACTATATGTTCTTTCACATAAATGTGGTTCTCAAAATGTGCCTTTGTGTCTGTATCTTTCGGGTGAGCTAGTCTGGGAGTGCATCATCCCTTTTGTGGAAAACTGAGGGTGTCTGTTCTTCCTCCATTCTGTGAGGCCGCTGCTGGCTACTAGCTTGTCAGTTTCTTATTACAGAGTCCTTCCAGATTTATTCCCTACTCACGGTGTGGTCAGAACTGTCCATCCCACATTGGCCTTTGTAGTCACGCTCACACGCATTAGTAAACTTTGCCATTATGGGCATCCTTTAAGAATGTGAAAACAAGTCATACACAGAAAGGGAAGAGGTTTGTGTGTGTGGTATTTGACAGGGTTCTCATAACAATCAACATATGAACACAGGGAGCACGTACAAAATATGATCCAGATTTTTAACTGAAGACAGAGCCAGATGGCAAAAGTATTGAACAGAAGGACATCCTGAAGGTAGCTAATGAAACCTAGATGAAAGCAGTTCAATGAAGAGCTATCACAGTGTGGTCCACATTAAAAAATATGAAGTTTCCTCATCTATTTTGCACTGTGAAAGGGGTGTGTGTGTGTGTGTGTGTGTGTGTGTGTGTTTCTGTGTGAGTCTGTGCGTGCTTGCATGTATGCGTGTGTGCATATCTGTAATAGTGAAAAAGGTCATGTCTAGGAGAAATGCCCAAGATACAAGGATTTATTCATCTTTGTACAGCATATAGCTGTGGAACAAATAATTTTTTGGTCCCTTGAAAGCCATTAAATTGAGGTTCCCATGTGTTTTATAGTGTCACTGTAAAGATTAGACTCCTGATGGACTGCTAATGAATCACTTCTAGTTAAACAGGCAAAATACTCCCATTGACAACAGGTCAGGGGCCCACACTGCCTTATCTTCACCACCATCTCCAGTTTCCTATAGACAAATAGTACAAAATGGTGAAGAAACTATTGAGTGGAATATTAGGTGGGATTTAAAATGCTTACCTTTGTGTTGGTACACTCCCAGGAGACAGACACACACACACAGTCAAGAAACATTGTACAGTGCTCTGCACATAGTAAGCACTCAATAAATACGATTGATGATATTGCACTGTGGGTAAGTTCACATTGCTTTGGGGACTTTCAAAGGTGCCTTCTGGTCTACAAAACAGATTTGTTTCAAGTTTTGATATTGTGTTTCTGTAAATCAAAAGAGTGAATCCCCATTATATAACTACAGAAAGTCTCCTGGGGGTTGTGCAGGGGGAGGACATAGTGAGAAGCAGCATGGCATAGCAGATGGATAACAGGCCTGGGAGTGAGAAGGTCAAGGATTCTAATCATGGCTCTGGCACTTGTCTGTTGTGTAATGTTGGGCAGTCACTTCACTTCTCTGTGCCTCAGCTACCTCATCTGTAAAATGGGGATTGAGACCGTGAGCCCCACATGGGACAGGGACTCTACTGAACCCAATTTGCTTATATCCATCCCAGCACATAGTACAGTGCCTGGCACGTAGTAAGTGCTTAACAAATACCACAGTTATTATTAGGGAAGTTGTATACCCCCTTCAAAATCTTTATACGTACTAATATATCTTAGAAATGTAAATCCAGAATAAAACTGGAGGTGAAGAAATCCAGAAGTACTGAATTTAGTAGGGAGTTCACTATTCTTCACCTTGTCAGATGTTTAATTGGAAGATTAAATGACTAAAAATCTTTCCAAAGTAGAAATTAATCCTACATTGAAACAGTTGAGCTTAGAACATGTTCAGTTTGGAGATGCTTCTGGGGTACCATCTTGTCTTGTCTTCTGCTGTTGAGTTGTCTCTGGCCCATAGCGACTCCATAAACACATCTCTCCCTGAATGTCCCACTCCCATCTTCAATCGTCTGGTAGTGTATCCAAAGAGTTTTCTTGGTAAGAATACAGAAATGGTTTACCATTGCCTTCTTCAGCATGATAAACTTGAATCTCCACTCTCGACTCTCTCCCATGCCATTGCTGCCCAGCACAGGTGAGTTTTGACTTGTAACATATTGTCTTCCATTCACAAGCCACTTCCCAAGCTAAGAATGGAATGGGTATGCTTGAGCTTGACTCTACCTTCCATAGCCAAGACTGGTAAAGTACTGGAAACTCTCCAAGTGTCATCCTGAGAGGGGTAGACTACCATCTACTACAAACCAATTTAGATTAGGGGATGCTCAGGGACTGAAGTGAGTTCCTTACCCAATGTATCTTGCCACAAGGCAAGAGGATTGCTAATTAAATACCAGGATGGTTTCAAGGATTGAAGGAGTGTTTTATTATTAAAAGTGTGTTTGTCTTGGTAGCAAATTATAGTGTTAGGAACTGTTTCTTCATGGAAATGTCAGGAGAAAGTAAGTTCCCAGATTTAGAATCAGATTGATTACAAATCAGACCAAATTCACCAATTTATCCAGAAAATCCTGAGAGCTAGAGAGTCAAAGAAGGAGCAATTTGAAATTATTTTATATTCCATGTGGTGCCTTTTCCTACTAATTGTAAAATTGCCCCACGTGATAATGCAACAATTCTGTTGTCCAAATATGTGTCTGTCAGCCAATACTAATTTATTGAGCCCCTTGTAGGCAAGGGAACATGTCTATTGATCCTGTTATTTTATTTTTCCAAGTGTTTAGTACAGTGCTCTGCACCCAGTAAGCACAATATGATTGACCATAACTGTTGCAGAGCAATACTGAATCTGATGATCAAAGGTATTTATGGAGGGCTTACTGTGTTCAGTGGTCTGTACTAAGAGCTTGATGGTAGGCATGATAACTGTCCACCAGGAACTTACAGCCTATAGAAGCAAAAGAAATGAATCCCGCACTTAAAAAAATTACAGTATAACGGTCAGGTAGGCAGAAATTATACAATTAATCTAAATATTGGGAGTTAACATAGGGAATATAGAGAAGCAGCATGACCTAGTGGATAGAGTATGGGCCTTGGAGTCAGAAGGACCTGTGTTCTAATCCCAGCTGCTGTGTGAACTGTGCTGTGTTAACATCTCTGTGCTTCAGTTACCTTATCTGTAAAATGGAGATTTGGACTGTGAGCCCCATATGGGAAATGAACTGCATTCAACCTGATTACCTTGTATCTACCCCAATGCTTAGAACAGTGTATGGCACATAGTAAGCCCTTAACAAATACCGTAAAAAATTACTCCACAGTACTGAACATAGTAGATACATAACTGCAAATGGAAGCCAGAATGTACATACAAATACAAAACTGTTTAGACTACTGTTTGGTTGCAGCAGTTTGTGCCTGTGAGAAGTTAATTTGGGAAGGCTTTCTGGAGGAGGAGGTGACATTGAGGGAGGGCTGAGGAAATGGAAAGAGCTGTGATCTTGCAAATATGAGTTGTTGGAGGGGATTCTAGGCTCAGTGGAAGGTGATAGCTAGAGGTGGGGAGGTTTTAAGTTCAGTATATGGTTGGTGTGCTTAGGAGGAAGGAAAGGAGCTGATGTTGAGCAGATGAAGAATGCAAGTATGTAATATGGAAAAAGCTGATGTTGTCTTCAATCTGTTTCCATTTCAAATAGTGGGGTATGTCTCCCTCAAGCCCTAGGTTTTGACTTTGAGGATGAAGACTTCTCATGAAAGGCCATGAGAAGCAGCATGCCTAGTGGAGGAAGCATGAGCCTGGGGGTCAGAAGGACCTGGGTTCTAATTGCAGCTTTGTCCTTCTGCTGTGTGAACTTGGACAAGTCACTTTTTTGTGCCTCGGTTATCTCATTTAAAAAATGAGGATTAATCATCTGAGCCCCATGTGAGACATGACTTGAGTCCAACTTGACTAGCTTGTAATCTACCCCAGAGCTTAGAAGAGTTACTCTATGTGTCTGGCACATAGCGCTTTACCATTAAAAAAAAAAAATAGGTTATATGTGTTCATCTGGGGGAAATTTGACCCTGTTAACCTCAGTAGTAGCTGGAGTACTGTTGAACTGAAGTAAAAGTTGTTGGTGTCACACAATATGATTGCTTATTTGGTTTCTGGTGAATTTGTGCTTCCAGGAATTTACACACCAAGTGGTCCAGATTTAGATAAGGAGATGAAACTTCCAAACATCTGAAGGACTAGAATCATTTTCAAATATGAACAAATTACATGCAACCCTTACTTCCACCCTGCCCCAAGTGCCCTATTTGAATAAGAACTGAAATGCTAGAAAGATGTGGGGAGTGGTCAGTCTCAAGGATCTGCCCTGATTATCCTCTTCAGTACTGGCCCTGTAGTTAGGTATGCTAGTTTTCAATTTTAAACCTCATTCTCCTCACTGTTAACAATCTCCTGATTTCTAAAGTACTCATTAATATCCAGTGATAAAGAAGCAATGGACACTGTGGGGTGGAGAAGTAGTAGTATGAATGTTTCTGTCCTTAATGATTTCCTATTTCACTCTCTTCAAAAGTATTTCAGCCAAAACACAGGATAGTATACACATTTTTAGTGTAAGTGAAAACAAAACTGTGCTTGTGAAATTTCTCTGAAATGTAAATGTGTGCTAGCAAAATGTCACTATCATAAAATGAAATCAGGATATTATAACACTTACCCAGGAGACCATCTAAAACCAGCATTATTTTTATTCTTATTATTTAGCCATGGTAGTAATAACTAACTATTTTTCTACTTATACATGCTCCTATTACAAATATCTCTAATGTGTAAGTACTACAGCAGACTGTAAACCTATGAATTTTTGATGAGAAAAATGTTTCCTACCTCCTGAATTAGGGCCATAACTTGATTGAGTCAAAGAATTAGGATTAATCGCCAAGTTGGAGCTGAAGGCTTGATTTTTATTTATTCTTTTTTTAGTATTCTGATCAAAGTTTCCTTGGGTCTACTCTTGTCCTCATAATGCATTATAGCCACTTGGAACTCTGTGTGTGGGTGTGACAAAAATCCCAGAAATAAAGATGTAACTTAAGCAAAGGAGAAAAGGCACTTTCACACTCGAGCTCCTAGTGCTTAAGAGGGAAACATGTAAACCCTGCATTATGACTACCGGATCAAGTCAAGGAGCCTATATGACCCGTGGGGGGATACCATAATCAGAAAAATCCATTATTGCACAAAACACCACAAACGGAAAAACTGCCACTCGACTTGGTTCCAAATTGAAGGCATCTTGTCTCATTGCCATTACTAATGAAGTGAATAGGAAAGCTGTAAGATGAAACTCATTGAAAACAGTCTTATGATTGATTTTAGGACATACCTCTCACTTTTTTTAGCTTTTATTAATCAATCAAAGTATTTATTGAGCACCTACTAAGTGCAAAGTATGGTCCTAAGCACTTAGGGGAGGTACAATACAACAGAAACAGCAGACACATTCCCTGCCCATGATGAGCTTTCATTCTAGAGGGGGAGACGGAGATTAATATGAATAAATAAGTAATTTGTAATATTTGATTGAAAGCTATGTACGTACGTGCTGTGGGATTGGAGGTGGGGCAAATGTCCAAAGGTTAGAGGTCCAAGTGCAATTAATGCTGAGGGAATGAGCAGCAGGTTACATTTTTGCCTCTCTATCATAGAGAGTTGAATGATTTCATTTTCTTTATATTTATCATTGGCACCAAATCCCTGAGAAATGCAGCTAATCAGTTTACCATCCTTACAACTGGCTAGGGTGAGAAAGGAAATGTACATATAGAATGAGTAAGTAAATTAGAAGAATGAGTACTTAGATTGTTATATATATATATATATAATTGAGTAATGTTATTTATTGAACACTTGCTAATAATGGTAATTGAGGTATTTGCCAAGTGCTTACTATGTATGTATTACACTGGGGATACAAAAAATAATGAAGTGAGAAACATAACCTGCTCCACATGAGGCTCACAGGCTGAATAGGAGGGCAGATGAGTGTTTCATCCCCATTTTATAGTTGAGGGTACTGAGGCATAGAGATGTTGTGACTCACCCAAGGTCACACAGGTAAGTGACAGAACAGGCATTAGATTTCAGGTTTTCTGACTCCCAAGTCCATGTTCTTTCCATGAGGCCACACTGCTTAATTCATTCAATCACATTTATTGAGTGCTTACTGTGTGCATGTGAGTGGAACATTTTACTAAGCATTTAGGAGAATACAGTAGAGTTGGTAGACATGATCCCTGCCCTTGAGGAGCACATGAAATGCTAGAATGGCCAAATGAATTTGTGGAAGTCTATTTGAAGAGTATTGTTCCATCCTAAACCAGTTCTGCTGCTCCTCCTGGGACTCCAAATTGACTGAGCCTCCCAGGGTGCTTGAATTTGAGATCCTGACTTCTACCCGACTAACAGATCACTTTCATACCTCTGTTATATTTGTGAGGTGCCACAAAGGTGTTTTCTTACCTGAAGTGCTGGCTTACCTCACTTACCTTTTGAGGCCAGCCCTGTAGTACCTAAATGTAATCTGAGAGTTACCACAAATGATTCGCTTCCACATCCCCTAGTAGTAACCTAACCTTGGTAGAAATTGACCTTCTTCGATTTATGGATCTTGCTTTCTTCATGCGCAGGCAGCACAATTAATTGAAAAGAAAACAATTACTAATGAATAGGAAGAATACAAAAGAAACACTTAATTGCCTTTTGAGGGCACAATTATAACCAGACTAATGATTCATATAACTATCATATTGTAAAGAAAACTAGTTCTCTCTTTCCCTCAGCATTGCCATGTTGTAATTCTGGGTCATGATGTACTTGAGAGCAAGCCAAAATTAGATTTCTTTAGCCCAAAGATACAAGGCAGATCTTTCTGGGAAAGAGGTTCAGGAGCCCTGGAATATCTTGAAATGGAGC
Organism: Tachyglossus aculeatus; assembly: GCF_015852505.1. Classification (NCBI taxonomy): domain Eukaryota; kingdom Metazoa; phylum Chordata; class Mammalia; order Monotremata; family Tachyglossidae; genus Tachyglossus; species Tachyglossus aculeatus. The sequence goes on along the minus strand of NC_052066.1, from coordinate 110,868,569 downwards.
CAGAAACTGTTGGAACTGGAAAGAAAGAGAAACTCCAGGCATTGAGCTGGTTACTCTTCTTGGAACACTCTGGAAATGCACACACATGTTTGTGCATATATACATATAGTTCAGAATTTTAAAAAAGGAAGACATACAACAGTTTCTCTGATAGTTCAATTTAATCAAGTCTTCAAAAATCCTTCTCTCTCAGAAGGTTAGTGGTTAGGTTTCCAAATGACTTCTGTAGCCAAAAAATCCATCCTCACTGGGCCTCTTAATTGGTTCTGAAGAAAATAGGGTTAAGTGAAATAGCATTAAGCAACTGGAATGTTCCCATGGTAAATACTAGAAATAGATTTTTTCCTTACCAGGAGGCATATATTTTAGTGATTCAGGAATTTTGTGGATGGCAAATTGTATTTCTGATCCCCTAAACAAACAATTGAATTGTAGTAATCAGTAGAATTTATTGAGCACTTACTATGTACACTGCACTGTACTAAACACTTGGGAGAATACAAAACAACAGAATTAGAAGACATGTTCCCTTCCCATAATGAGCTTACAGTCTAGAGGGGGATACACAATTTAGAGTTAGTAGAGATAGTCACTTAGATTTTTAGGCTGAAAAGCTACTTTCATAAATTTATGGAAAGGCTGAAGCAAGACTTTTCCATAAGGATTAATATAATTAGGTTTTATCCATCTGTGTCACACTCTTAGAAGCTGATGAATATTGGGTGTAGCATAATGTAGTTTCAGACTGGGGTATCAATACTTTCAGAGCATGGGCCTGACAGAAGGTCCCAGGCTCTAGTCCTGGCTCTACCACTTGTCTGCTGTGTGACTCTGTGCAAGTCACTTAACTTCTCTGTGCCTCATTCCCTCACCTTTAAAATAGGGATTAAAACTGTGAGACCCATGTGGGACATGGATTGTGTTCCAACCTGATTATCTTGTATCTATCCCAGTGCACATAATAAGCACTTAACAAATCCCATTAAAAAAAAATTCAGAACATAAAATCAAATCAGCATCCTGTATAACAGTACCTCAGTTGTGTTGAGACTGTGGATCTCTAATTCATCTTTTCAACCACACATGCCCTCAAGGGTGAATTTTGCCATCAAGAGCATGGTCTTTGAGTATAAAGAAAACTACACATAGTATTCAGATGTTTGCCAAGACATATTTTCACCCAGTGCCATAATTACACAGGGAGGTAGGTTTTCATTTCAAGAGTACATATGTATTCAGATAAAACATTTCCATCAGTAGGTTTTACGGAAAGCAAAAGCAATATAGATTAACTTTTCCCATGTTTAATCATTTGAGTCTAGGTCTCTACTAAATCTGGTGTCTTTACTAGAGTTTCATGATTTCATCTCTGGAAATTGTAAAGCTGTCTGTCCATCCATCATATCCATTGAGACTGTGAGCCCCACGTGCGACAGGGACTGTGTCCTACCCACCCCAGTACTTAGTACAGTGCCTGGCACATAGTAAGCACTTAAAAATACCACAATTATTATTTATTTAGTTCTTATTGTATGCAGATCATTGTACTAAACACTTGAGGGAGTAAAATATGATAGATTTGGTAGGTATGGTCCTTGCCAACAAGGAGCTTATGGTTTATAGAGGGGAAGACAGACATAACAGGAAATTATGGATGTGTACATAAGTGCTGTGGGGTGAATATACAGTGCTTAAAGGATACAAATCCAAGTGCAAGGATGATGCAGATGGGAGAGAGAGAGTGGGGGAAATGAACGCTTTAGTAGGGAAGGCCTCTTGAAGGATATGTGATTTTAATAAGGCTTTGAAGGTGGGGTGAGCGATTATCTGTCAGATATAATGGGGAAGGGTGTTCCAAGCAAGATGGACAATTAGGCAAGGGGTTGGTGGTGAGATAGACAAGGTCAGAGTACAGTGAGTAGGTTGTGTTATAAGGGCAAAATGAGTGTGCCAGGATGATGCAGGAAATCAGCGAGGTAAGGTGGAAGGGAGCAAGATGACTCAGTGCTTTAAAGTCAATGGTAAGTAATTTGATGCAGAGGTAGATGCACAACCATTGGAAATTCTTGAGGAGTAGGGAACAATGGACTGAAATTTTTTTGAAAAATGATCTGGGCAGCAGAGTGAAGTAGCAACTGGAGTGGGGAAAGACAAGAGGCTATGAGGTCACTAAAGAGCTGATGCAAGAGTCAAGGTGGGATGTGTGCCTCAGTTTCCTCATCTGTAAAATGTGGATTAAAACTCTGATCCCCATGTGGGACAGGGAGTGAGTCCTACCTGATTTGCTTGTATTCACTCCAGTCCTTAGTATAGTACTTGGCACATAGTAAGCTCTTAATAAATACTACAAATAGTAATAGTCCACTAATAGTGAAATTCACATAAAGGTTTGTATACGACGGAAAAGGTCAATGAGTGAGCTTTAGTCCTAAGCACATTGTGCATACCCACATACTGTCTTTGTTGTCCTGTCGTATTTGTTGTTTGCAATCCCTGGTGCCATTTCTGATTTTGTAAATATTTTGAGCCAAAGAAGCAAAGCTTCTGCATGGAAAGAGCCACAGATCTATTTCTTGAACGCCCATCACTGGTTTCCCATTTCCTTCTACATCAAGTTAAACTGCCTACTGATTGCCTTCGAGGCTCTTTCCAACACTTCTAATTTAACATATCTGGTCTCTTCACTACTGCTCAACTCCATCTCTCCATTCCTCCCAAATTAACCCTTAAATACTACCTCCCTCTCATTAATCCCATCTTGGTCTCCTCACCCTAACAGACCTCCTTACTCAAATTCCCTCCCCAAATCTGCCAAACTGTAGCTTCTCCCATATTCAAAGCCTCCTAGAATCTTACCTTCTCCAAAAAACCTTCCCCGTTCAATCCTGAACAGTTGAAGCTGTACAAACCCAACAGGCATTTCTAGCATCCATGCATTTATTTATATTCATCATCAGCTTTTGCATATTTACTTAATTGTACACTCATTTGTTTTTATTCTGTGAGTGCTGGGATAATGCTAATTAATCATATATTCCCTTGTGCTTAGGACAGTGCTCTGCTCACAGTGGGAACCCAAAACTTGTGATAATTTATCAATTACTCTAGCTCTATTTGTTTCTAAGTTTATCTCCCAACCTCCTGTCTCTACCCACTTCAGTCTATACTTCACTCTGATGCCTGGATTGTGTTTCTACAGAAACGGTCAGACACACCCCTCCTCAATAATAATAATATTGGCATCTGGTAAGCACTTACTATGTGCGAAGCATTGTTCTAAGCCCTGGGCTAGATACAAGGTAATCAGGTTGTACCACGTGGGGCTCACAGTCTTAATCCCCATTTTACAGATGAGGTAACTGAGGCTCAGGGGAGGTAAGTGACTTGCCCAAAGTCACACAGCAGAAATGTGGTGGTGTTAGGGTTAGAACCCATGACCCCTGACTCCCAAGCCCATGCTCTTTCCACTGAGCCATGCTGCTTCTCTAATTCCAGTGGTTGCCCATCAACCTTCATAACAAGCAAAAACTCCTCACCATTGGCTTCAGAGTTCTCCATCTCCTCGACCCCTCCTTCCTCACCTCCCTTCTCTCCTTCAACATCCCAGCCTGCACAGTCCGCTCCTCTACTGCTAACTTTCTCACTGTCCCTTGTTCTCTCCTGTCCCACCACCGACCCTGGCCCACATCCTACATCTGGCATGGAATGCCATCCCTCCTCACATCTGCCAAACTACCACATTTCCCCTACTGAAAGCTCACCTCCTCCAGAAGGCCTTTCCAGACTAAGCCCCCCTTTTCCTCTGCTCCTCCTCCCCATCGCCCCTTCTCCCTCCCTCTGCTCTACCCCCTTCCCTACCTCAAGCACTTGTGTATATATGTACATATTTATTATTCTATTTATTTTATTAATGATATGTATATATCTATAATTCTATTTATACTGATGCTATTGATGGCTGTTTACTTTACCTGTTTTGTTGTCTGTCTCTCCCCTTCTAGACTATGAGCACATTGTTGGTTAGGGATTGTCTCTGTTGATGAATTGTACTTTCCAAGCATTTACTACAGTGCCCTGCACCCAGTAAGTGCTCAGTAAATAAGACCGAATGAATGAATCTAGGCACTGAATGAGCTATTTGGAAAATACATTATAAGAAAATGGCAGGGGCCCTACCCACAAAGAGCTTACACTCTGACAGAGGAGGCAGACATATAAATGCTTACAAATAGAAATGACTAAGAAAGTGTTCTGTCCTGTTTGTAATTCTGTCCTACCATGTGATATTTGGCCTTAAATGATGTTGATCGAACCACATTGCTGGCGTCTGTAAGGAATCAGTCTTCAAAGCTGGAGAGAAGTTGAACAACTGTGCAGCTTTGTTGACCCTTAGTTTCATTTGGAACCTAGAACTATACAGCCCACACTCTCCATTTTAAATCTCCCAAAGGAAATTCTGTCTTCCTTGATTTGATTTTCTAGTTCCTTGTCTATTATTACACCGTGGATTAGTGTGCTGCCTAGGTAACAGAATTCTCTCAATGTTTAGCACTGAGCCATAAATGCAGATTTCTGGCTGTGTGCCTGACTTCCTTATTGAAGGCTCAGACATTTCTGTAGATTTGCCATCAGCCCATCACACTTGGCTGATTGAACAAAACAGTTTTAAATCATTTGCATGTCTTCTTAGATGTGGGTATCGAAGCAGCGTGGCTTAGTGGAAAGAGCACGGGCTTGGGAGTCAGAGGAAGTGAGTTCCAATCACCCTCTGCCACTTGTCTGCTGTGTGACCTTGGGCAAGTCACTTAACTTATCTGTGCCTCAGTAAAGTCATCTGTAAAATGGGGATTAAAAATGTGAGCCCCACGTGAGACAACTCAATTACCCTGTTTCTACCGCAGCACTTAGAACAGTGCTTGGCATATAGTAAGCACTTAACAGATATCATAATTATTAATTATTATTATTATCTGTGTACAGCTGTTCTTGAATCAGTCCCTAAGACTTTGGAAGATGCTCCATGGCTATTAAGCTTTTAATCAATTAATCATTCCATCATTTGCATTATTAACCCAAATGCACTCCCCTAAATACTTGGGAGAGTACAAGAGAGTAAATAGATCCAATCCCTGCCCTCACGGAGCTTACAATCTAGCAGGGGAGGCAAACATTAAAATAAGTTTCTCAGGGGTATGGAAGGATATTCTAATTCCCACATCCAGGCGTATTCTGTGAAAAATCAATGTAAAAGTACCCATTACTTATCCCAACTTTATCCCATTAATGATGGGTAATGGCTTGGGCAGCAGACCTCCAGCTCTGATATGACCAGCTGTGCTGTCACGAAATAGTTTCAGGAATATTATTAAATAGGGTAGTCAAATTCAATAATCAGTTTCCGGTGACCAAAAATCATGTTTATCATGGCTCTGGGCATAGCCTCTCGATAGACCATGGCAGCCTCCCCAGTGTTTGACCAGTTCGGGAGGACGGCATTCTATCAGCACTCCTCTGATGACAGACAGTGAGATTGCATCAGTGGGGGTCAATATTATAATGCTTACAATGGGCTCAATTTTGCAGTTAGGGCAAATGATGCCCAAACAGGTTGAAAATCCAAGGTGTCTATTTAGCCTCTCTTAGCTGCCTTAATCTCAGTGAACAGTAGTGTTTTATTATTTCACAACCCCTTATAATAATAATAATAATAACAATAATAATGATGATATTTGTTAAGCACTTACTAGGTGCCAGACACAGTACTAAGCACTGGGTGGATACAAGCAAATGAGGTTGGACACAGTCCCTGTCCCACATGGAGCTCATAGTCTCAATCCCCATTTTATAGATGAGGTATCTGAGTCACAGAGAAGTGAAATGACTTGCCCAAGGTCAGAAAGACAAGTGGCAGAGCCAGGATTAGAACCCAAGACCTCCTGACTCTCAGGCCTGTGCTCAATCCACTATGCCATGCTGCTTTTCTACATATGCCTACCTTATGTTTCATCTCCTGCCTAATGCTCTTAGGCTGTGAGCCCCCTGAGGACCAGGGACTGTGTCTAATTCTCACCTGCATATGACTTTTCATTCATTCAGTCATATTTATTGAGCGCTTACTGTGTGCAGAGCACTGTACTAAGCACTGGAAAGTACAATTCGGCAACAGATAGAGGCAATCCCTACCCAACAGCGGGCTCACAGTCTAGAATAGTGGAGACAGACAACAAAACAAGTAGACAGGCGTCAATACCATCAAAACATGACAGCAGATGACACACTGGGGCTCATGAGGGACAAATAAGAAAAAAGAATATCAAGGCTTACACATCATTCAGTTCGGCTAGTCTCCCCAGAAATTACTCGTAAGTGAGGGAACTGCTTTCCCGGACCAAAGACACGTGTTTTGTGACTTTTTCAGGGAGTTTGCCAATCACCACCTGAGTGTGATCAGAGATCTGCTGGCCCATGATGAAATAACTCAGGTCAAAAATCCAGAGGCAGGTGCGGTTCCAGTCCTGTGTCAAGTTTCTTGAATGGAGAACTGTTATTGACTTTGTAGACTTCGAAATTCCAGAGAAGCAGCATGGCTCAGTGGAAAGAGTATGGGCTTTGGAGTCAGAGGTCATGGGTTCAAATCCCGGTTCCAGCAATTGTCAGCTGTGTGACTTTTGGCAAGTCACTTAACTTCTATGTGTCTCAGGTACCTCATCTGTAAAATGGGGATGAAGACTGTGAGCCCCCCGTGGGACAACCTGATCAACCTCCCCAGCACTTAGAACAGTGCTTTGCACATAGTAAGCACTTAATAAATGCCATTATTATTATTATTATTATTATTATTCAGAAAATCTAGAAGATCCACACTCAGGGATCCTCCTGGCTGGTTTGATTCCGCACTATTGGAGGTGAACAAAGTTGCTGTTCTCAGACTCACCCTGGCTTCCCAGTCTGGCAGGCGCAAGCCAGCCACCTCCCGGCCCTGGCAGCACTTCTTAGCACTTAGTGTAATGCTCTGCAGATAATAAGTGTTTAATAAATACTATCATTCAATCATATTTATTGAGCACTTACTGTGATTGTACTAAGTGCTTGGTCGAGAACAATATAGTAGAGGTGGTAGACACATTCCATATTACTTATTGTTATATTGTACTCTCCCAAGCACTTAGTACAGAGCTTGGCACAGAATAAGTGCTCAATAAATATGGCTTAATGAATGAACGGATGAATTTACAGTCACCACTGCTACTTTAGGGATGGCAAGGCACCATCCCTGGGCAGTGGTAGAGGTTCAGTAATTGTAATTTTTGTTAAGCACTTACTATGTGATGAGCATTGTACTAGAGCTGTTCATAATACAAGATTATCATCTCTGACACAGTCCCCACCCCAAGTGGGTTTATAGTCTAAGAGGGAGGGAGAATGGATACTAATTAAGGCAGAAATCCCTGTTGCTCAAGCTTTAATAATAATAATAATAATAATGGCATTTATTAAGCACATACTATGTACAAAGCACTGTTCTAAGCGCTGAGGAGGTTACAAGAGGATCAGGTTGTCCCACGGGGGGCTCACAGTCTTCGTCCCCATTTTACAGATGAGGGAACTGAGGCACAGAGAGGCTAAGTGATTTGCCCAAACTCACACAGCTGACAACTGGCAGAACCAGGATTCGAACCCATGACCTCTGACTCCAAAGCCCGGTCACTTTCCACTGAGCCACACTGCTTCTCTGATGAAGTTTTATTTGGAGAAGTGACAATCCATTTAGCTAGTTTTTGCCAATTCCACAGTTGTACCTCACCTGCTTGTCCCTGTAGTCAAGAGCAAGGTTCTCAACTCATTGTCTGCTATTGCTCAAGGCATTCTGGGAAATTACTGGTCCCTAGGTAGTGATCATCTACAGTTGGTCTTTTCTCTGGGCCTGTAGGTAACCATGTACATGTATTTCATATCCCCAGTGTACACAATTAGAGAGGAAACTGCTACACAGATATGGCTTTATCCAAAGTGTTTAAACATCCCTGTACAAAAATGAGTAGTTTCAAGCCTCTATTTCCCCACAACACAGAAGTGTTGACCCATGCCATATTATGTTGTAGAATCCTCCACAGTGTGTCTGTGTTTTATAAGCTCTCGTTTGCTTGATTCAAGTACACCACTTGCAGTTTGACTTTCCTAAACCACCAAATCTTTCAGGAAGAGCCTGAAGTCATAAGAGAAGCTATTTGTTATTTGTTATTGGAAGTTCCCCTCAAAATCACCTCTTCCAAGGAGCAGTCCAAGACTGCCTGCCTCTCTGATCAGGTCATTCCATTAACCACCCAAAGCAATGATGTCTAAATTGATTTATTATTCACTTTTGCTTATTACTAGTTATATAATAATGATGGTTATGTTGCCAACTTGTACTTCCCAAGCGCTTAGTGCAGTGCTCTGCACACAGTAAGCACTCAATAAATACGACTGATGTGATCATCATCATCATCAATCGTATTTATTGAGCGCTTACTATGTGCAGAGCACTGTACTAAGCGCTTGGGAAGTACAAATTGGCAACATATAGAGACAGTCCCTACCCAACAGTGGGCTCACAGTCTAAAAGGGGGAGACAGAGAACAAAACCAAACATACTAACAAAATAAAACGAATAGATATGTACAAATAAATTAAATAAATAAATAAATAGAGTAAAAAAATATGTACAAACATATATACATATATACAGGTGCTGTGGGGAAGGGAGGGAGGTAAGATGGGGGGATGGAGAGGGGGACGAGGGGGAGAGGAAGGAAGGGGTTCAGTCTGGGAAGGCTTCCTGGAGGAGGTGAGCTCTCAGCAGGGCCTTGAAGGGAGGAAGAGAGCTAGCTTGGCGGATGGGCAGAGGGAGGGCATTCCAGGCCCGGGGGATGACGTGGGCCGGGGGTCGATGGCGGGACAGGCGGATTTGATGTGATGTGATGGTACTTGTTAAGAGCTTACTATGTGCAAAGCACTGTTCTAAGCACTGGGGGAATAGAAGGTGATCAGGTTGTCCCACGAGGGGCTCACAATCTTAATCCCCATTTTACAGATGAGGTAACTGAGGCACAGAGAAGTTAAGTGAGTTGCCCAAAGTCACACAGCTGACAAGTGGTGGAGCCAGGATTAGAACCCATGACCTCTGACTTCCAAACCCGGGCTCTTTCCACTAAGCCATGGTGCTTCTCTATGTTGTATGGATACTGTTGTATGGCTACTGTCTGCATCTGTCTGTTTTGAAGCTCCTCAATCAATCAGTTGCATTTATTGAGAAGTTACTATGTGCAGAGCACTGTATTAAGTTTAGGAGAGTACAATACAATGGTACAGTACAATGGAGCATAGCTCCTCAAGTCTCCTCATTGTATGCCCCTATGAACTCAGTACTATGCTCTGCACAGAGTAAGTGCTCAATAAATAAAGGTGATAATGAAATATATCACCTGGGAGTAATTAAATAAAATGGTTGGTGGCTTGACCCAGCATTCCTTTGGCAATTAGGAGAATAACGCAGTGTTTCAGAGAAGCTCATAGTATGGTCTCATCAAAACTTAAAATGACATTTATATTATTGACAGGAGCTTGAAAGTTATGAGTTCATATTCTTCCCTTTTCAAAAATTCTTCAGCGGATCATGCAGCTGTTTTCACACAGTCCTAGCAATAAATCTGCCAAGGAAACAGGACCCAACGTTAATACCTGAAAAAAAAATGTCTTTCCAACCCCACTTAATTTACCAACCTCCACTGTTCTTTGATCTTGGAATTCAATCTGTGATGCCAGAGTGTACAGCTCACAGGTGGTAAAAGATAAACAGAACAACATTATGTGATCTTAGGAAAGAGTTCTTAAAATAAAGAGAATAAAGTATTTGATTTTTCGGCTAGTCATGATGATGAAAAAATGAGTCAGATATATGGGCATCCAGTTTCCATCATTAATTTACATGTGTAGAGTCTTTGTGTGCGCATGGGAGATTTGTCCACATAAGCAAGTCGATTTTTGCTAACCTCAGTGTAAATCTGGCACATTCCTTTGTATACTTACACTAGTTGCTCACAGAATGGAACAATGAAACTTGAACATTTAGAGCTGTGGCCTGTATTTTATAAATTAAATGCTCAAATTCTATAAACTGTTTTATTCTAAGTCATAACCATTCTGTATAGTCAGTTTTGCTTTTGTAATTGTTCAAGACTTCATATAGATTTTTGTTTTTTTGATTTTTTTAATGGTATTTGTTGAGTGGTTACTAAGTACCAAGCCCTGTGCAAAGTGCTAAGGTATCTTCAAGTATATTAGGTTGGACATAGTCCCTGTCCCACATGGGGCTCACAGTCTTAAGTAGAAGGGAGTAGGATTTAATCTACCTTTTACAGTTGAGGAAACTGAGGCACAGAAAAGTGAAGTGACGGCAACTAATTGGCAGAGCCGGGAATAGAACCCAGGTCCTCTGACTCCCAAGCCCATGCTCTTTCCACTAGGCAACGCTGCTTTTTGGTTCACTATTCTCCATTACTTGCTAATTTGAAAGACCAAATAGTCCCTGATAGTGTAGGGTGGTGGGAAGGAGCTGGACTTTTATTTTCAGGGGTTAAAACAACTTCTAAGACAACCCCTCTGTGTTGTTCACCTTGAGATTTATAATTTGGGCTCCCTTGGTTATTCTCTGCCTGAGATGGTGAACTCGAGGCTAAGCAAAGGCAGACGGAACCCTCACTTCTGATTTAGATTTGGTCGAGCAGTAGGAAGAGAAACAAAACAGTTCAGAATCATTCATGTCAATAACCAAAATATTTTAACTTGGGCAGTGCCCCAAGGATCCTGCTCCTGGCCCCACCCCAATTTCTACTAGGAATTCTTTCAGTGCAGAAGAGGTTTTGTGTATTTTGAAAAGTCAGAGCATGGTTCTCAATGTTCCTCTTCTCTGAGAGAAAGCATATTGCCTTTTTATTGTCATTCTATGGGAATGGAACCCAGAGACACTCCTTGTTGGATTCTGTGGAGAACTTTTCCGTTCCCAGTGCACACCGAAGTTTTGGAGGTGCGACGGGTCTCAGCTGTAGTTAATTTTCATTTGCTGTTTGTATATAAATGCTTTTAGTACTTAAACTAAATGCAGATCAATTAAACTAATGTTGTTTGACATAATATTCGGTGCTCCAGAATCAATATCCCTTCATTTGACAGGCTTATTCTTGAATTCAGGATGTTTATTATTCTTGAAGCTTACCTATAGACCTGGCTTTTGTCTGTGATGATATAAAACAGTTCTTCCTCACATATTGTAAGCCAGAGTATAATGGGGTTCAAATTTCTCTGGTAAATATCTTTAATTGTACAATCATGTCTTTTTATCTCTGCAGCAGATGACAGGTCTAACTCCCTATCCTTTCCTTTCGCCTTTATCCTCTTACATTTCTTCTGGAGGATGAGGGAGGAGAGTGGAGAGGCTCTAGTGAAGGTTAGAGAGCTGCTATTTCCAATAGGACAATTGTGTCTATGTCCCGCTGTGATTTTTTTTTTCTCTCTCCTTTTTAATAAATGACCTCAGGCTACATATCGGAGGGAGAGTTCTCTTCTCTGTTCCCTCTCCCTATTCCATAAAGCAATATTTAGCTACTAAAGAGTCCCTTCCCCTAAGACATCCCCCAGTTCTTCTTCACCCTTCCCTGGGGTCCTATAAATCTTAGTTTTGTTTTGTCTGGCCTTTGTCCAGAAACAGACCTGTGATCTAAAGCAAGGCTATGGGCTCATCTATCAATTTAACAGAGGGAAGAGCAGCCTAAACGGTAGTTATTTGCTGTTCCCAAGTTAAAGGGCTGTGAGCAGTTACCTAATTGGAATAACATGGCCTGTGTTCCCATAATTGCTCTTCTCTGATAACTTTGCCCTGGTCATAGCTTCCCAGTTCATTACAATAAAAAGAATCTGGTGGGAATGAGGACCCCCAGTGCTAAAACAATAACCGTTTGCAGTGGGTTGTGTTTACAGACCTGAGTATTTTCTTTAAATTAATAGCAATTGGAAGAGTTCAACTCGGTCCCTGTTGCCGTTTTAATCAACTGCTGAAATTCTTCCGGTGCTCTTACGTGCCCAGGGTTCAGAAAGGAAGAAATGCTGTAAAAACCTGAGCCAGCAGTCCCGGTCCTACTGTAAAGGCTCTTGGGTCATATTATACTCCTCTATAAAGAGAAGAGAGTTACCCGTCCCCCTCACCACCCCGACCCCGCTTTTTCCAAGTGCACGGAATTACCCAAATTAACACACACCAAAGCGGTGAAGTTTGGGGCAAACCGGAGACTTTTTATAATCAAAATATTATGCTTAGACTGCCTGACTTTAGTTCAAATGATAGAAGCCAGAGGCAGAGTTAATTTTTATACTTTATGAGAAATGACGAATAAGAGCCCCTGCCTTGTCTTCCCTGGAAATTCTGAAGCAGTCAGTACATTACCCACTGACTTAGCATGGAATTCTTTCTTGTTCACTATAAACATGAGTACTGTAATTTGAAACATAAGGGACCAGGAAAAGAAATGGGCTTAGCATTAACCAGGTTCATATTAACTAATATTTTTTATTAAAGCACAGGACAGCATTAAAACGCCCAGGAACCACTTTAAAGGCATTAACATAGCTCTTAACTGACATTGGGATATTTCCCTTTATTATTACATTTGCAGCACATGCTCAAAGAAATAAGCTCTAGGATTATTAATAATACTCTGGATTTTTAGAGGGTTTAATAATTTTTCAAAGCTGTTTCAAATTATTGATCCTGGATTCACTTGAAGTTGGTTTGGAGTAGTAGTGTGCAAAGGAATGGGCAATGGATCTGGCATCAGAGTGGCATTTACTGAGCATTTACTCTGTGCCCTGTTATACTAATCGCTCAGGGCAGTACAATAGACCAGGTATTTTTTTTTTTAAATAATGGCATTTATTAAGTGCTTACTATGTGCAAAGCACTGTTCTAAGCACTGAGCACTGTTCTAAGTATTTATTCATTTACTCTTTCAGTTTTATTTATTTCAGCACTTACTGTATGCAGACACAATCCCTGACATTGAGAAATTTGTAGACTCCATGTCTCATCTCAGGAAATGAAATGAGGTAAAAGCAGATACTATTGTACCCTAATTTCCAAATAAGGAAACCGAGGTCCAGAGAGGTTAAGCAATTTACCCAAAACCACAGAGTATACTGGTGGCTGAGCTGGGACTAGGTCCATGTTCTTTCCACTAGTCCTCCTGCCTCCCAGTGAGAGAGAATCAGTTAATTGAGAACTAGCGAATGCCTAAGAAACCTCAGGGCATTGCATCCTTACTGTGCATGAGCATCAGCAGAGAATATAAAAATGAGCAGAAAATGCTGGAGACACAAGGTTTATTTGAGGCAGTGCAGCAACAAAAATGGGCTATAATTTACATGAGAAACAATTAATTTTCCTTTGCTGTTGTTCCATATTTGAGGATGGCACAGACGGCATGAGTTCCTATCTCTGAGGACTGTGTGTCTGCAGCATGGCCTAGTGGTACAGGACTGGGAATAGGAAGACCAGGGCTCTAACCCAGGCTCCATCTCTTGCCTGCTGTGTGACCTTGGGCATATCACCTAACCTCTGAGCCTCAGTTTCATCATCTAGCAAATGGGTATTAAGTTTTCCCTCCCCTTCGACTATGAGCTTGTGTGGGACAGGTACATTGTCTCATCTGATTATCCTGTGTCTATCTCAATTCACTCATTCATTCATTCATTCAATCATATTTATTGAGCGCTTACTGTGTGCAGAGCAACGTATTAAGTGCTTGGAAAGTACAATTCAGCAATAAAATTCTAATTACCTTGTATCTAGTAAATCCCCATAGCAATTCATTAATTCAACATATTTACTGAGAGCTTAATGTGTGCAGAGCACTGTACTAAGCACTTTGAAAGTACAAGCGGCAACAATTAGGTACATGTCTTTATACCGTGTCATTTCCCTAATCAGTAATTAATTTAAATACCTGTCTCTTCTCTAGACTGTACGTTCCTTCTGGGCAGAAATCATGTTTATCATCTCTATTGTATAGTACTCTCCCCAAGGCTTAGTGTAGTGCTCAAGAACTTGGTACAGTGGTCTGCACACAGTAAGCGCTCAATAATATGATTGATTGCTCTGAACATAGTAAGCATTCAATGAATATCATTGATCATTTGATTGTGTGACATACAGGAAGCACTTAACACATACCACATTTTCATGATTAGTAATTATTGGGGCTTATGTCTTACTCTCCCTCCATTTCTCACTGCGGGCATGGAAAATTACCCTTTGCTGAGCTTATTTTTTTATCATTTGCAGATTCTGTCACTGTTTTCAAATCTGCCTCTGTGCAGATTTCCTTCTGCAATCCTCTGATTTTTTAAAATGGTATTTATTAAGCACTTACTATGCTTAAGACATTTACTAAGTGCTAGGGTCAATACAAGCTAAAATGGGGTTGGACACAGTCCATGCTCCTCGAGGGGCTTATAGTCTTAATCTCTATTTCACAGATGAGCTAACTGAGGCACAGAGAAGTTAAGTGACTTGCCCAAGGTCATAAAGCAGACAAGTAGTGGAGCAGGGATTAGAGCCCAGGTCCTCTGACTCCTAGGCCTGTGATCTTTCCACTAGGCCACACCACTTAATAATAATGATGGCATTTGTTAAGTGCTTACTATGTGCAAAGCACTGTTCTAAGTTCTGGGGAGGACACAAGGTAATCAGGTTGTCCCACATGGGGGCTCACAGTCTTAATCCCCATTTTACAGATGAGGTAACTGAGGTGCAGTGAAGTGACTTGCCCAAAGTCACACAGCTGACAAGTGGCAGAGCTGTGATTTGAACCCATGACCTCTGACTCCAAAGCTCGGGATCTTTCCACTGAGCCACACTGCTTCCCTACAGTTCATTTTAGCTCTCACAAAAACTCTGTGAGATAGGTGGAAAAGGCAGGTATTATTGTCTGTATTTTGTAGATGGGGAAACTGAGGTACAGATAATTTGATTTGCCTACAGTCACACGACAGGTTAGTTTGACAGCTCAGACCTGAAGCCGGATCCTCTGACTCCTAGACCGGTGCTCTGCCACATTGCGAGGCCGCTTGCCTTTCCCTCTGATTACGGGTAGCATCCCATCTCCCGATCTTTTAGACTGTGAGCCCACTGTTGGGCAGGGACTGTCACTATATGTTGCCAATTTGTACTTCCCAAGCGCTTAGTACTGTGCTCTGCACACAGTAAGCGCTCAATAAATATGATTGATGATGATGATGATGATTGCTTTCCCCCAGGCCGGTCTGCTGAAGGTGTCTCCCAGCGCTCTACTGCCCTAATTCCATGTGTGAGAATGCACTCTATCGTGTCTTGTAAAACATTTGTTCTGCCCATCTTGCATGTGGTGTGCTTCATTTTAGTTCATTCATTCAATGGTATTCCATCCAATCATATTTATTGAATGCTTCCAGAATGAAGCACACTGTAATAAACTCTCGAGTGAGTTCAATACGACAAGCAGAGAAGCAGCATGGCTCAGTGGAAAGAGTCCATGCTTGGGAGTCAGAGATCATGGGTTCTACTCCCGGCTCCGCCACTTGTTAGCTGTGTGACTTTGGGCAAGCCACTTAACTTCTTTGGGCCTCAGTTACCTCATCTGTAAAATGGGGATGAAGACTGTGAGCCCCACGTGGGACAAACTGATCACCTTGTATTCCCACCAGTGCTTAGAACAGTGCTTCACACATAGTAAGCGCTTAACAAATACCATCATTTTTTTATAGCCATAATTCTATTTGTTTTGATTATTTTGACACCTGTCTACATGTTTTGTAGTCTGTCTCCCCCTTCTAGACTGTGAGCCCCTTGTTGGGCAGGGATCGTCTCTATATGTTGTTGACTTCTTCTTCCCAGGTGCTTAGTACAGTGCTCTGCACACAGTAAGCACTCAATAAATACAATTAAATGAATGAATGAACAATACACATACACATTCCCTGCCCGCAACAAGCTTACAGGCTAGAGGAGCATTCATGAACTGCTTTGGACTTTCGGCTCCCTCTCAAGTGTAAGGTCCTTATGGGCAGGGAGCATGTCTATAAGTCTGTTTTTTATGGTATTTGTTATAATAATGATAATAATAATGACTTGTATAAAAAGGCTTGGAGCAACTGATGAATAATAATAAAGTAATGGTATTTAATAATAATGATAATAATGATAATGATGGTATTTGTTAAGCATTTACTATGTGCCAAGCACAGTTCTAAGCACTGGGATAGATACAAGGTTATCAGGTTGTCCCACATGTGGATCACAGTCTTAATCCCCATTTTACAGATGAGGTAACTGAGGCACAGAGAAGTTGTGACTTGCCCAAAGTCACACAGCTGACAAGTGGCAGAGCCGGGATTAGAACCCGCGACCTCTGAATCCCAAGCCCGTGCTCTTTCCACTAAGTCATGCTGCTTCTCTGCACTTTAAGTACTTACTATGTGCAAACACTACAGTAAATCTGGGGTAGATGCAAGATGATCGGATCAGATACAGTCCCTGTCCTATATGGAGCTCACAGTCTGAGGGCAGGCGAAGAGGTAGTTCATTTCTATTTTACAGGTGAGGGGACTGAGGCCGCAGAGCAGGCAAGTGGCATAATAGAACCCAGACCTTCTGTCTCCCAGACCCATTCTCTTTCCAGTAGGCCACACTGCTCCCCTCCTGACCAAGCCCTGTAACCATATTTCCAGGAAGGTTTCTGATGGTTTGTGTCAACTGATTAGTTCTCTTCTTCTTTAATGTCCTTATTCTCTTTAAATTCCTCTTTTCATGTCTGTCCTCTTCTACTCTCCGACCTCTGGCCTTTCTTCCCCTAAATTTCTCCCCATGGAGTTCATCAGCTCTTTCCATATGGTGCATTTGTTGCAAACACTGTTCAAATGGTTTATGAGGATTCAAGGGGTTTGCTTTTCAGGGTGATTTGAGTGCTTATCTTAACTTAACACTGAACCACATCATTCATTCAGTCATATTTATTGAGTGCTTACTGTGTGCAGAGCACAGTACTAAGGGCTCGGGAGAGAACAGTAACAAAAACTCACTTTTACCTTCAAAATCTCCATCGCCTTGCCCGTTCTTACCTCACCTCCCTTCTCTCCTTTTACATCCCAGCCCACACACTCTGCTCCTTTGGTACTAACCTTTTCACTATGCCTTGATCATGCCTGTTCCACCATCGACCCCTGGCCCACACCCTACCTCTAGCCTGGAGCACCCTCCCTCCTCAAATACACCAAACAATCACTCTTCCTCCCCTTCAAAGCCTTACTGAGGGCTCACCTCCTCCAAGAGGCCTTTCCAGACTAACCCCCACACTTTTCCTCAGCTCCCCCTCCCCTCCTCATCACCTCGACTTGCTCCCTTTGCTCTTCACCCCCCTCTCCACCCCGCAGCACTTATGTGTACATATATATATATATATAAATAATTATATATATATGTAATTCTTTTTATTTATATTGATGCTGTTTACTTGTTTTGATGTCTGTTTCCCCTTTCTAAACTCTAAACCCGGTGTGGACAGGGATTGTCTCTATTACTGCATTGTAGTTTCCAAACACTTAGTACAGTGCTCTGCACACAGAGAGTGCTCAATAAATATGATTGAATGAATGAATGAACAGTACATCAATAGTCACATTCCCTGCCCACAGCGAGTTTGGCCTTGAGAAGGGGTTTCCTACCCAATTATGTGAGAATTATCCCAAAATAACACACATATGCTCTTGGGTCAGTGGTCTTTTCTCAAGGCAGTTGGCTTCATCTGCTCAGAATGAAAATCCAGGGATTCTGAGGCAAAAAAAAAATTTAAAAATGTTACTCTTGTGGAAATAGGTTTTGCCAATGCAAGTGTTCTCCCTGCATGTTCTGAAAAGAACATGTCCACAGAATTAGGAAATGTTTTATGGACAATGCGTGTCTGTCCAGGTAGAATGTGACCTGGTGGTAGAAGAAAGGGCTAGGTGCATGTGTGACATGGTATGCATTCTATAGCAAGAGTTTTCCTTAATATGTTTTTGAAGAATGTAACTTTTACATTGTAGATGAACTGAATGTATACATAAGATGATATCAGTGGAATAGGATAACGTAAATGGTAGCAATTGTGGTACTTGTTAAGCAGTCAGTGTGGTTTCGTGGATAGAGCACAGGCCTGGGATTCAAAAGGACCTTGGTTCTAATCCCAGCTCTGCCACTTGTCTGCTATGTGAACCTGGGCAAGTTGATTAACTTCTCTGTGCCTCAGTTACCTCATCTGTAAAATGGGGCTTAAGACTGTGAGCCCTGTGTTGGGCAGGGATTCTGTCCAACCTGATTTGCTTGTATACACCCCAGTGCCTGGCACATATTAAGCGCTTAACAAATGCCACAATGACTATCGTTATCATTATTGTTATTACTACTACTAAACACTGGGATGGCTGCTGGGGTCAGTACAATACAGTCAGATCAGACACAGTATTGATGGGCCATCCTAATAGACCAGAAAAACAGCAATAGTCAGTCAATCATATTTACTTAGCGCTTACTATGTGCATTGTACTAACTACATGGGAGAGTTCAGTAAAACAATATAACAGATACATTTACTGCCCACAGTGAGCTTATAGTCTAGAGGGGGCTTACTGTCTAGCAATAGGATTTGCCATTCCTGGAATACATGCTATTCTTCTTTGTTCCTTCTCTATACCTCACCCCAGGCCCTTAGGTTAGGCCAGGGTGGGCAAACTTTACAGCTTCTTGGTGAAGAAGATAGGGTCAGGTAGCTTGACAAGCTAACCCCGCTGACCAAATTCAGCTTTGCAAGCACCTCAGATCACCTACTTGGGAAACAGTTGGTCTTAAGGGACGAGTGTGGACTTGGAGACTAGAAACCTGGGTTCTAGTACTAGGTTTGCTATTACCTGTCTTGTAACCTTAGGGAAATCACCTAACCTAAGCTGTTAAATGGGGATATTACTCACCCTTTTCTATTTCACAGGGATGTTTGAAGGGTAAAATTACAAAATAAGCTCATTTATGTGACAGTGCTTGGGGAAAACAAGTGTTATAAAAAATAAGCTCATGTTAATGAGGGCCAGGACCATACATTGTTCTTCCTTTGAAATTCTCCACAGCCGCAAGGACAGGACTCTTCTCTGGGTATCTGACAACTAAGCAAACTATTTCTGCAAATACTGATGAGACCCACGTTATCCTGCATGATCTTGAGTTTTGCTAGAGGAAGCATGTAGGTCCATATATAATTTCCATACTCTCATATGTACTTTCATCAATTTTACAAACCAGGTGCTCAAATGCAAATTCTCTGTCTGGAATTTCTATTAAAGTAAATTATGCTAGTTCACAAGTGACAAGAATAATAACGTTTAGAGAATTGGATCCACAGATTTTCAGAATAATTCATAGAATGGTCAATGGTCAAAACCTCTTTAAAATACCTTTAAAACAAAAGCCTCCATGTAACAGAGCATTCTCTTACTCCCAGTCACCCATAGTATAATTCAATATGTGTTATAAGAAAAAATCTTTACCAAGAATTCCATTATGACCAAGTCCTACAAATCAATCTGTTTCATTGTAAAGGTATTTTAGTTAGTTTTTGTTTATCAGTAGATATTCCCATGCCATGGTATGATTTATTTTTGAAGCTGGCTTTCACCCTAAAGCAATGTTAAAATCCTGCATCTTTCTGTGGAAAAATTGGTGAGAACAGGAAAATACTCTGGGTTGTGATTCATGCTTCCTTTGTCATGACTTAGAAATAATTGAATCAAACTTGGACACATGGATATCGTATCATTAGTATTGAAAACTGGCTTCATCTATTTTTACCCAGATACCAAAGTTTTCACAACTTAATATGGAAATTACTTGTTTGCAGTGTTTCTGATTTACAGTAGGTTAGTCTAATCTATGTCTAAGTAATGCAATTCATGCCCATAGAAACTGACATCTGTAATGTTCAGGAGGAAAAGAGGATCTAGGGATAGTAGTCAGCTCCTTGTGGGCAGAGATCATGTCTACATATTCCATCGCATTATACTTTCCCAAGCGCTTAGTTCAGTGCTCTGTACACAATAAGCACCAGTATAGCTATCAGTATATACCAGTATAGATACCAGATAGCTATCTGTATTGATACAAAAAGATAATTGATTGAAAATAGTGAGTCAGAATTTCACTGAGACTAAAAATATTACATGATATTTTAAAATTTTCTACTCTGGTAAATTTGATTTTTTTTTATATTTTTTTCCTGTTTATGTAAGCATTAGCATGGAAATGGGAGAAGCATAGGCTTATAAGGAATTTGCTCCATTAAGTCAGAAACTGTGCCGCAGATTTGTGTGTGTGAGTTAAAATCTCAGAAGAGAAGTGGAGCTTTTTGGAGGTAATGGTAGTAGGGGGTAGAGAACCTATTTGGAAGAAGCAGGAGGGAAAACCTGAAGCCATTTGTGCTTCTTTTTTTTTTTTTAATCAAACTCTCTGGATTTTATATCTAGTATATTTTGATCCTGCTCAAAATAGATATTCTGTATCTCAATGTGCCTGATTTTCTATTGCTAACAATAATGATTATGATATTTATTGAATGCTTGCTTGCCCTGTACTAGATGCCATGGTAGACATAATTCGGTCAGATCAGAGGCAATTTCTGTTCCACATGAGGCTCTTAGTCTAATGGGGAGGGAGGAAAGATGAGAATTTAAGTAACTTGCTCCTGGTCCCACAGTTGTTAAGTGGCAAAGCCAGGCATAGAAAACCAGGTCTCCTGACTCCCAGGACAATGCTCTTTTCATCATAGGGCATGACGGAAAGAGGGGTTAAATAATGCAAGATTTCATAAGAAATCTGAAAATGATTTTGAGTTTTTTCACTAATTAGAAGAAGCCAAATATGGCAATGGACCATCATCTTTTTCATTCCTATTTCTTTCAATCCCCTATTCCTTTCTAAAGGCCCATGGTTGGATATCCATTTGAGGTACATATTGGGAGTCATGAACATTAAGACAAATCTTAGGGGAGAAAAAGGAGATTGAGAAGAGGATTTCGGCAAAGGAAGCTCATGATGGACGTTAGGTGGAAAGGCATTGGCAAAGGATGTGGGAAAAGATTGAGTGAATGTCTTTGGAGTTCTGGACTTTTTGTAGCCATTTACAGAAAGATGTGCACGAATGTTCTTTAACGCAATTCAGCCCCCTGAATACCCAAAGGACTAGGAATCTGCCAACCTGGCAGACCTCTGGATTAGCTGAGCATCTCAAATGATCTTTCAATGTTTTCTATTCGATAGCCTCCCAAACATATTTTGCCGCTAGCGCTGTTTCCCTTAATTATAAAAATCATGCGTAATTCAAGGGAAACATGTTCCATATGGTTTTGATTCATTTAAATTTAAATCCTCAAAATGTTTTATAAGGGAAATATGATTTCCAAGAAGCTCCTTTAATAAGCTTTGTTATAAGGAATTCTTAAAAACAGGATTTTCCTCGGGTAAGTAGATTTGCATCCAAAATTAATTTTGGTGGAAATGCTGAAGCTGTGAAGCCAACGTGAGTTGCTAATGCAGCAGTGCAAATTATCCAGCCCCCACAAAGGACATGCCTGGAATTAATTGTTATTTGTTGGTTTCCTAGAGGATAAGGGAATGGCAGGATTTTACCTGCTTCAGTTTACTGAAATGTAAAGGTGGGGACAAGAGTTATAAGTGTTCTGCTCTATTTGCTTTTAAGTAAATGGGGACAACAACAAAAGAAAATAGGCACAATATTTTCAGATGAACGGAGGTTTTTTTATTTGTGTAGGGTGATCTCATAGCTGCCAGCTTTATACTTTGAGTGTGTGGATGAAAAAGAGGTAGGGATTTTAGCATGTGGGAGTCAGGTGGATGGGACAGCAGATGGGAAATTGGAGGGGATGGTTTTCAAAGAAGCAATGTGGCCTAGTGAAGTGGCATGGTCTTGTGGAATGAGCATGATCTTGGGAGTCAGAGGATCTGGATTCTAATCCCAGTTTCACTACTCTGCTGTGTGACTTCAGACAAGCCACATGACTTCTCTGTGTCTCAATTCCCTCATATATATAATGAGGATTCAGACCGCGATCCCCATATGGGACATGGATTATGTCCAACCTGATTAGCTTGTGTCTACCCCAACACTCAGTACAGAGCATGAAACATAGTACGCACTTAACAAATACCATTCAAAAATAACAACATCTAAAATAGGCTAGAAAACTACCATTTTGGATCTTTTGAGCTTTTTTTTTGGTAAAATCTCAGGTCTTCTCAGAGACCTAGGTTAAATGAAACTAGGAAAAAGAGCAACAGGGCACACTCCAGTGTGTGTGTGTGCGTGTGTGTGTGTGTGTGTGTGTGTGTGTGTGTGTACCATATATGCTATATCTTCAGTTGTACATTTAATTATTTATTTTGAATACTTCAGTTATAAATATCTTTGGTGATCCCTGTTAGACTTTAAGCTCCCCGACTTTGTATAATATGTTACTGCTTTATTCTAAATTTACCAAGCACCTAGTACAGGGGATTACACCAAATGAAATCTCAATGAATACTAATACTGAACTGCCTCCATGAGTAAAATGGGGATAGATAGGATCTAGAGCAGTCACACTTCTTGAAGGTTCCGATTACCATCCCTCAGACTTAACAAAGAAGTCTTTAAGCATGTCAGGACAGAATCTTTCTGTTGAAGAGGTGTTGGTGGTGGCAGTGATTGTTGTCACTATCCTTGTTGGACTCCCTGTCCAGTATAGCCAAGGAGCCATGGCTACCTGTCACCACCACTCAACATTGCCACTGCTGTCTGGTTTTGTAGCATCAGTTTGCTCACTCTCCCCTTCACTCCCCTTCTTTTCTCTTTTCTCTCTTTCCTTACCCCTGCCTCTTCTCTCCCCCTCTCTCTCCCTCTATCCTCTTCTTCTCCCACCAGTTTTTTTCTCCCCTATGCAGAGTAGACTGAGTATAGAAATACTTTAAATAAAATCAATGGAATTTGGTGATTGACTGTCCTCCAAGAGGCCGCCTTTATTTCCCTTACTTCCTCTCCCTTCTGCATCATCTATGCACATGGATTTGTACTCTATAAGCACTCGATATTAATCCCACCTTCATCCCCAAAGTACTTATGTACATATCCATAATTTATTTGAAGGCTTCCCCCTTTAAATTGTAAGTTTCTTGTGGGCAGGGAACATGTCTACCAACTCTATTGTACTCTCCCAAACAGTTCAGTGCTCTGCACACAGAGTTCAGTGAATACCCCTTATTGATATTGACTAGTTGATTAACTGAATTGTTGCCAACATCCACTTCCCATCAGGAATTTGCAGGAGTCTCTATAAGAGAAACTTTGGAAAAAAAAAAAAGGGAAAGAGCCATTACTATGGTATATTCAGTTGCAACTATGGAGCGCTTACTGTGTGCAGATCACTGTACTAAGCTCTTGGGATTGTAGAATACAACAATAAACAGACCCATTCTATGCCCACAACAAACTTAGAAATTATTACCAGTCCAAGAATGAGGTGACATAACAAGAGATCTATAACAATGAAGTTTACTGGACTCACTCAGTTTACTGACTCTCCCTTTACACTGGTTTAGGGACCAGTGGACTCTGGCCCACAGAGCAATGATCATTGTCGCCTGGACTTCTTTCATAACCTTCTAGCACTCTTTGCCCCTCCCCAGTTCCACCCAAAAGGTGGCCAAGCTTGCCTTTGACATCAATCTGGGCGGACTGGAGCATTCCTAAGGTGTGTCTGCATATTTTGGGGTGTCCACTAGTAGGGAGTCTGCTTAGTTCTTGCAATGGTGTCTTGGGTCTGGTCATCTGGGGAATATTTTCCTTGCCCTTTAAATACTGTCAATCTCCGTGGCTTTCCTTGTGGTGATGAGATGATCTGTTCCTTGTTGTAACCCTGTTGTCCCCCCTCTATTGTGCCCTGAACCCATCCTTCTTTGTGCTCTAGTTACTACTGTGTGGCTCTTGGTACCTTCCTTCCCTGCCACTGCCATTCTCATGCTCTGTCCAGTAGTCTCCATTAATACAGGTTGAATACCCTAACACTGCCTGGAGGTCCCCTCAACCTCAATGCCTAGCCTCTGCAACATGAATAAGCAAATTTAAAGAGAGAGCTGAGTCCAAGATGATGCCGAGGTTGGGGGCATGTGAGGCAGGGACATGTTCATGTTGTCAACAGTGATGGGAAAGTTTGAGGAAGGAATAGGTTTGGTTAGGCAGATAAGGAGTTCTGTTTTGGATGTTGTTAAGTTTGAGGTGACAAGTAGAGCTGTCCTGAGGAAGGAAAAAAATGTGACCCTATAAAGAAGAATAGAGGTCAGGGCTGGAGAGGTAGATTTGAGAATATTCCATGAAGAGAGGGTAGTTGAAGACATCAGAGTAAATAACTTCTCTAAGGGAGTGGATGTAAATGGAGAATAGAATGGAACCCAGAATTGAACCTTGAGAGACTTCCAGTTATGGGTTTGGAGGCAGGGGAAGGGAATGGTCTGCAGTGTCAATCACTGCCGTAAGATCTAGGAGTAGGATAGAGTCCATTGGATTTGGAGTAGAGGACATAGAGATAGCAGGTGTTAACAATTTGTGGAGGTTGGAAAGGAATGGTAGTAAGAAAATGGGGTGATAACTAGAGAGTTCAGTGGGGTCAAGGGAGAGCTTTATGTGGACATGTTTGAAATCACTAGGGAAGGAGCCGTTGGAGTGTGAGCATTTAACATAGCAGTCAGAATGGAGTGGGTAAGCACCTTTAAATAAGAGGCAGAGGGATGGAGTCAGAAGCACAGATGGAAGTGGTAGATTTCAAAAGGAAGTAAGATGCCTCCTCTTGAAAACTAGTTGAGAAGGATAATAAATTTGACTTGGGGGGCAGGGAGCTGGGTATGGCTGAGGCAGATTATAAGGAGGATTTCCAGGGATAAAATCTATCATGGAAAAGTCATCATGGGTAAGAGGGGCAGTTGGAGTAGCGGACATGGGCAATGGGCAAGGGAGTCCATAAGGAAGGAGAAATATTCTTGCTGGGCAGAGGAGAGGGTACAGTGTGACAAGTGAGGATGGGTTTGAGATGGAAAAGATCAGCTTATCTGGATTTCTGCTTGCAGCATTTCAAGGCATGAGCACATGAATGAAGGTAGTGTGCTATAGATCTAATCCAGGGCTGTGCATTGGTGATACAAGCTTGATGAAAGGGCCAGAATGCAAGGGAATTGAGTTCAGGGGCAGGGCGGAGGTAAGGGTATGCATTTACACATTGAGAGGAAGGATTGTATAGGGAGAACAAATAGGGCATAATGGGTTGGAATATTTGGAGGGGGTCCAGAGATTAGAGGTCTTTTTGGGGGGGAGGGGCGGGGGGCTTAATGTCTCTGGGGAGGGTATATGGGAGAGAAGGTAAGTGAAGTTACGGTCTGTGAGAGGGGTTTCCAAATTGATGAGATTTGAGATTGTACAGTGACTACAGATGATGAGATCAAGCACGTTGATGAGAAGGTGAGGTGGGGTAGAGAGATGGTCAGAGGAGCTGTACACTCAGAGCAAGCAGACAACTGGGAGCTCATCAGGAACATAAATATGGAAAGCAAAATCCCTGAGAATCAGGGTTGGCATGAAGGAGGAGAGAATGGAAGAAAAGCACCAAAATGTTTCAGCAAACTGGAGGTGTTATCCCCATGTTGGTGAATGTGTGATGTGGGGTGGAGTAGGAAGTCATTGGTATAAAGTGTGAGAGGAGGTGGACAATGGAACGATTGTTGGGGACATTGTCGGACACAGTGCAGGGGAAGAGTGATGAGGGGTGGGGCTGGGACAGGAAGACAGGGATGGGGTAGGGGTGGCACAAGAAGTGGGGACGGGTTGGGTGGGAGTGGATGGGATGGGACCTCATAATTCAAACTGTGAGTTGTGCAGATCTGAGGGCATTAAAACGTGCCCAATTGCAATATCCTCTTGGAGGATTTACCCTGAATAAGATTTTGTAGAACAAAGTGTGTCAAAGCAGTCCTGTCTAACCCTACATGAGATGATCTCCCTTTTCCCTCTTCTTCTTCCTATTCTCACTACTCCTGCCACATAATATGTACATGCAGTAAATGCATATACACACATGTGGAACAGACACACAAGCAATATCGTAACAGGTGGGGAAGAGATGTGGAGGAGAAATCAGAAAGAGTCTCATTGCTCATCTGTAGGTAGAAGCCATTCCCCACTTATCCAAATATTCAAGTTAAGGTCTCCCTGAATAGATTATGAACTGTTTGAAGGCAGGAACTGTGTCTCATATTTGTAACAAACTCTTCCAAGCACTTTGCAAACAATATTTACTAAGGATATAGATGGTAGTTGGGAAACCATTTTAGCAGTTTGAAACTCATTTCTATCTATAGTCCAGTAATCAAGTGTATTTATTGAACTCATATAAAGTGCTAAATGCCATACTAAGATCTTAGAGGAACAGAACAACTGCAAGACACATGTTCCTTGCGCTCAAGTAGTATACAATTTAATGGGAACAGTAGACAAAAATTATTGATAAATTATTGTCCCATTGAAACTCACAGTTTTTTACCTTAATAACTGAATTTTACAAAATACTTGAGGAAGGTATTACATATTATTATTTTAGAAATGAAAAAATTAGAAACCAAATTAGATGAATCATCCAAAAATCAGAGAATAGGAAGGGCAAAAGGGAACTGAAGGAATGTCTGTTGCCAAATAAACTGTAGCAAGCATTCTCCAATGTAGTATCAGTTTCTTCAATCCAATCAAAGGATTTTATTGGGTACATAATGTGTACAAAGCACTGTAATGAGCACTTTATGCTTATTATATTGTCTGCTGCAACTCATTCTGCAAGACCAAAACATGGTTCATTCATTCATTCAATCGTATTGAGCACTTACTGTGTACCGAACACTGTACTAAGTGTTTGGAAAGTACACTATAGCAATATAGACAATCCCTGCCACAACAGGCTTACAGTTTAGAGGCAGGGAAACAGACATCAAAACAAGTAAACAGGCATCAATATAAATAAATAGAATTATAGATATATACATATATACATAAGTGCTGTGGGGCTGGAGGAGGAGAGCAAAGAGAGCATGTTGAGGTGACACGGAAGGCGGGGGAGCTGAGGAAGAGGGGACTTATTCTGGGAAGACCTCTTGGAGGAGGTGTGCCTTCAGTAGGGCTTTGAAGGGGGGAAGAGCACTTGTTTGGCGGATTTGAGGAGGGAGGGTATTCCAGGCCAGAAGTAGGATGTGGGCCAGGGGTCGATGATAGGACTGGCCAGATCGAGGCACAGTGAGAAAGTTAGTACCAGAGGAGCAGAGTGTGTGGGCTGGGATGAGGAAGGAGAGAAGGGAGGTGAGTAAGAAGGGGCAGGTGATGGAGAGCTTTGCAACAAATAGGAGTTTTTGTTTGATATGGAGGTTGATAGGTAACCACTGGAGATTTTTGAGGAGAGGGATGACTGCCCTGAATGTTTCTGTAGAAAAATAATCCAGGCAGCGGGGGTGAAGTATGGACAGAAGTGGGGAGAGGCAGGAGGTTGGGAGGTCAGAAAGGACGCTGATACAGTAAGCCACTCGGGATAGGATGAGTGATTGTACTAATGTGGTACAATCTGTACAGATGTTACAGATTGAATGAGACAATCAATCTCCTGAATAGAATGAAAAGCTGAGGGCCTGCATCATCTTTCTTCTTTGCCTGCCTCAAGAACCACAGGTTCTAGGTGGGATGTTTTGATGACTTCTCTGTGTGAAACGTAAAAAGTTAAAGCATATTTGAAGTTTAGAGTGTGTGGTGAAATTCTGACCATTTATAAGAAATCCTGCTTGAACTAATGCATTTGAGTCCCAAGGTATCTATGTTTCAGGTTGTTCAAACTTTTTGTCAAAGATATTGACTCTTCAATTCCACACACACTATAATGGGAAGCTATGTCTAAAATAAAATACAAAAAGAATAAATTGTGCATGGGGTTAGTTTAGGGCATTTAAGATAGGGAAGTGGGAAGTCAGGTGAATGCTACCACTTGGCTTTCATTCTGCTTGGGGACATTATTTGCATCTGATGAGTTGAAATTAGCACACAAGGTTTCTGCCAATGATCATCTGTCATCCAATGACTGATTTTTCTTTTTCTCCGTGTGTTAGTTTTTTAGGGACTGATGACCAGGAGCTGGCCTCTGCCTTTGTTTGCACCTTCTTCAGGAACACCTCTTCCTCCTCAGTGAAATTACAACCTTGGGATGAGATATTGCTGAATGGCCACAAATTTACCTGAGGTTAAAGGTTAGTCGAATACAACCTACCACCCTGCTAGAATCTTTTGTCCTGATATTGACCCAGTTTTATTGTCACAAATCATGAATTGATTTCTGTGGCAAGAACAAATCTCAGTGGAGAGAGAGTTAATCCCCCTTTCATGTTTATTTACACACTCTGTTTGGTCAAGAACCCTCCTTGCACTTTTCACCTTGGTCTATAAGGAGGACTGCAAACTGTAACATAAATGCTAGCAGCTCCCTCTGTGGGCTTTTTATCTAACTCGGGGTTTTGCTCTTTGCTCCCTGAAACAGGTAGTCCTATAAATTCTAGGAGAAACAAGATCCTAAGCGCTAAGAAGTGGTTTTATTCAATGGTGAATCTGAAGGTATTTAGTTAGGTTTGTGTGGTGGGGGAGGAGGGGACCTTTGTTCTCAATACTTTCTTCTGTACCTGGAGGCGCTAAGATTGATCACTGATATGGCTGTAGGGCAGATGGAGACTGTTTTGTGTATTTGTTTGGTTATATATCAGAAAATATATCCCAAATATCACGTTAGAGGAACGTGTAGTAAGAGAAAGAATTTTGAAATTGAGCCTCTGGAGTGAAATGATATACAGTTGGTCATCCCATAAAGCATGATTTCACTATGCATTTTGAATGCTGATAGGATTTGGTGAACTTTTTTCTGACAGTTTATCTGGACAGGAGCTGACGCATTGCCAGCAACAGCAGTTGTATGCATACGTGTAGTGTCGCTCATCACATGTGTTTTAAAACATAGCTCTTTCTTAACATGAGGGTTTCCAATATGACCCCTGCAATCCTGGGGAATTGACTATTGAGTCATTAACACTGGAATCTTGGTTGCTGAGAACAGCTCTCTCCTAAATGAGTTCCTGTTTCGTGTTAAATTTCTGACATTCTGAGAAGTTGACAGTAATATCGAGGATTGTCCCTAAATTGATGTGTGGTCTGTCCTTCAAAATTACATTTCTTTTCAACCTTGGACATACTGTAACACAAAGGAAAATGAGAAGAAAGCAGCAAAATACCACGGATGGAGGAGAATTGGCCAGTCTTATCGATACTGTCCCAACAGTACCTCTGAAATGCTCATTGTTTTTGCTTTACAAGGTCAGGTAGTTTCCATTGGAGTTGATTTGTTCCTAGCTTGTTCTTCTCTGCTTCTTTCCTCACTCAAAGTTCCTTTCTCCCCATCCTCATTGTGTTCAAACCTTCCTTTGGCTTGTTCTGGAATGCCCATTTGCAGTGGTGTCACAGTGATAAGTGGTCAGGTAATGTGTTTATTATTGTGTTGTAGTCTCCCAAGCACTTAACACAGTGTGCTGCACACTGAAGGGGATCAATAAATATGATTGAATGAATGAATATGCTTACCATATTTTCCAAAGTGCAGCAAGAGCAGTGGGGGTGGGACTCAAAAGGAGGCAATGCCAGAAGATGGATGCCAGTGGAAGCAGTGTGGCCTTGTGGAAAGAGCATGGGAGTCAGAGGACCTGGGTTCTAACCCCAGCTCTGGCGCTTTTCTGTTGTGTGACCTTGGGCAAGTCATTTAACTTCTCTGTGCATCTCTAAAACAGGGATTAAGACCATAAGCTTCATGTGGACATGAACAATCCCCAACCTGATTAGCTTATATCTACCCAAGCACTTTGTACAATGCCTGGCACATAGCAAGAGCTTAACAAATACCATTAAAGAAGAAAAGAAAAAGATTCAGATGGAATGAAAGGCAGGGAAAGAACTTGTGAGGCAGAGAGGGGAAAGGAGTTAGAGTAGCCAGAGTTCAAACGAACTTCCCAAAAAGTGCACATACCCCGAAACACATACACTCACATCCTTAAGCATGCATAGGACTCACAGGGAAGGCAATACTAACTGGCCATCACTGCCTACAAATTCTTTGATTGGGGGCTGAAGATGTATTTCCGTTAAATGATTCCTCTTCAGTTAAGAACCAGTGTGCGGCTCCATGGCTACCTTAATGGGAAACAGCCACTGAAGTAATTTTTCAGGAAGGACTTTGGTCCTTCCCCTATTTCCATAACACATTTTCTGGCTGTACCACGCTGCTACCTCAGGAATGGCAATAAGGGACTTGACAAATATTTTAACTTTCCCTTCTGTAACTTAAAATCTAAACTCTAGTGCTGCTGTTAAACTGTTGAATATACATTTCACTGTAGGTGTGGCTGCGTTTCACTGGCAATAGATGAAGTGATTCTAGGTTACGTAATTTGTAAACTTTGGGAAACACTTTAGGACTTATGGGAAGGAAAGAGCTGTATAAATATGGCAGATCTAATCTTATGCCTATATGCACATAAAATACAGTTCTTTTATAATGTATTGACAGAGAGAGAGATGGATGATCAAGTTTATATTTCCCATGGCAATAAAGCCTGTGGAATAACCACACTAGACCAAGAGTCTGCCATACATTAAAGTAGCCTCCATTACTTATTACACATACAGTACTTAAAATTCATTATTCTTGGGATTCCCTTAGGCCTTTAAACTATTCTTTTTTTCTGCCTCCCCAAAATGAAGCCTTCTCTTTTTTCGGGAATTTCTTTGCTCTTGGAGATACAACTATGGACATATCCTGCGTACAAATCTCCACACAATGCATCCAATTCAGGGGAAACTCCTACAGTATTTGCTGATTTACAGTAGCATACATAAGCCCCACCCCTGATGCTACATCTCTTCCTTTCCAGCCCCATCTTCCCCCCTCCTTACTTGTCCTCATCTAGTAATAATCATAATTTTGGTATTTTTAAGTGCTTACTCTGTACAAGGTACTGTATAAAGCATTGGGGTGGAAACAAGCAAATCAGGGTGGACACAGTCCCTGTCCCACGTGGGGTTCACAGTCTCAATCCCCATTTTAGAGATGAGGTAACTGAGGCACAGAGAAGTTGAGTAATTTGCCCAAGAGCACACAGCAGATTCGTGGCAGAGCAAGGATTAGAGCCCATGGATTTCTCACTCCCAGGCTTGGAATCTATCTACTATACCATGTCCCACTGCTTTCATCTCCTACTGCTTTCACAAGCCTCACCCTACATCCCAAGTTGGCCCTCCCTTCCCCCTCGCTCCCACTTGCACACCAGAATTCATTTTTCCAGTAACTACAGCGATGTCAGTGGCTGATGGAAACTACAAATTTGAAAGTGAAGTGGGGCACAGTGATAGCTATGCTCACAGAACAAGTTATCACTAGAATTATTTTAAAAGAAGAAAGAAATATGGAAATTGGTGGGGGTTAGGTGAAGGGTGGAAGAAGAGCAACTGGGAAGAGAAGAGGAGAAGTTGAGGGAAGAAAGGTGCTTGGATGGATTTAGAGTATTCCTATTTGTCTTTGGTGTGTGGTTAAGTCTACGGGTGGACATATACAATGACATTTCCAAACATGATCTGTTGTATTGTGGAGTACCCCATACTTAACACATTATCTACTTATCAGTGACATTTATTGAGGGACTACTGTAGGTTATATATGGTACTAAATGCTTGGGAATGTATACTTGAAGCAGAAGACACAGAACCTGCCTTCAAGGAGGTTGCAATCTAATAAATTATACAGATTTTCTGAACCTCATTTTAAAGCAGGGATTTGCTTTGAGTTTCATTTTTGATTAAAATGCTGCAGTTCATTTCAGCTTTGTTTTGAAAATTCATTGCCACATATGCTGTCAGTGTCATCTTCTTTAAGCATGAAGGATAGCTATATATATATATAGTTACATGTATTCATGTGACACACACAAATTAATTGTAAAACAAGATGGATTGCCAGAATAAATGACTTGGATTTTGATATTGAATTCTGCTATTATACTCAGGTCTTGGGCATTTTGACAAGAATAACATTTCATCACCACAAATGCAAAG
The DNA here is from genome assembly GCF_015852505.1 of Tachyglossus aculeatus. Classification (NCBI taxonomy): domain Eukaryota; kingdom Metazoa; phylum Chordata; class Mammalia; order Monotremata; family Tachyglossidae; genus Tachyglossus; species Tachyglossus aculeatus. The sequence continues at coordinate 110,836,215 of NC_052066.1, read as the reverse complement.
CCAAAAGAATCATCAAGTCAACAAGTATCAGGCATTTCTACAATTCATGCCATTTTTCTGAGCACTTTTTAAAAATACACATAGACCAGGTATTTGTGGAGCTTTTAGTCTGATAGGAGAAAAATATAAAGATATTGTTTAAGGAAATAGATAACTTTTTTATGTTAATAGAGAGTTAATATATTCTTAGTAATAATAATTGTAATTGTGGCATTGTTAAGTGCTTACTATTTGCTAGGCAATTTACTAAGATATAAGCTAATTTGGTTGGACACAGTCCCTGTCTCACATGGGCCTCATAATCTTAGTCCCCATTTTACAGATGAAATAACAGAGGTACAGAGAAGTGATTTACCCAAGGCCACACAGCAGACAGGTGAAGGAGCAAAGATTAGATCCCCTGTCCTTCAGACTCCCAGGCCTGTGCTCTATCCATTAGACCATGTGATATATATAGGAACACAAAGTTGATTGTTTTTATGATCTTCGAAACAATATTCTCTTGTAGTCTCTTTGAATGGTAATTCAAAATAAATTAAGTAATAAGATCCTTGAGGACAGACTATTTGTTTCTTCCATTCTTTCAACACTCTCTCAAGCTCTTAGGTATAGTAGACTAAGACTAGGTAGGGGCTTTACAAATACTATTGATTGAATTTTTTGAGTTTGATTACTCCCTTCCTCAAAAATCTCCAGTGGCTGCCTGTCAACCTACAAATCAAGCAAAAACTCCTCACTCTCGGCTTCAAGGGTCTCCATCATCTCTTCCCCTCCTACCTCACCTCCCTTCTCTCCTTCTCCAGCCCACCCCGCACCCTCCGCTCCTCCGCCGCTAATCTCCTCACCGTACCTCGCTCTCGCCTGTCCCGCCGTCGACCCCCGGCCCACGTCATCCCCCGGGCCTGGAATGCCCTCCCTCTGCCCATCCGCCAAGCTAGCTCTCTTCCTCCCTTCAAAGCCCTACTGAGAGCTCACCTCCTCCAGGAGGCCTTCCCAGGCTGAGCCCCCTTTTTCCTCTCCTCCTCCCCATCCCCCAACCCTACCTCCTTCCCTTCCCCACAGCACTTGTATATATTTGTACAGAATTATTACTCTATTCATTTTACTTGTACATATTTACTATACTATTTATTTTATTAATGATGTGCATGTAGCTTTAATTCTATCTGTTCTGATGATTTTGACACCTGTCTACATGGTTTTTTGTTGTTGTTGTCTGTCTCCCCCTTCTAGACTGTGATCCCGTTGTTAGGTAGGGACCATCTCTATATGTTGTGATTTGTACTTCCCAAGCACTTAATACAGTGCTCTGCACACAGTAAGCGCTCAATAAATACGATTGAATGAATGAATGAATGAATTTTCATCTTGAAGCTGTTGATGGGGAACCAGTTTATCTACATCAAAAGTCATGTAATTTTATTGTTTCTGCCTGACTTTGATCTGTGCTGTTTTAGATAATTCTCTTCCTCCCTTCAAAGCCCTACTGAGAGCTCACCTCCTCCAGGAGGTCTTCCCAGACTGAGCCCCCTCCTTCCTCTCCCCCTCTTCCCCCTTCCCATCCCCCCCGCCTTACCTCCTTCCCCTCCCCACGGCACCTGTATATATGTATATACGTTTGTACATATTTATTACTCTTATTTGTACATATTTATTCTATTTATTTTATTTTGTTAATATGTTTTGTTTTGTTCTCTGTCTCCCCCCTTCTAGACTGTGAGCCCGCTGTTGGGTAGGGACCATCTCTATATGTTGCCAACTTGTACTTCCCAAGCGCTTAGTACAGTGCTCTGCACACAGTAAGTGCTCAATAAATACGATTGAATGAATGAGTGAATGATTAACCTGAGTCATTCACCTTCTTATTATTCTGCTGGAGTGTATCCTATCACAGTTCTCTGAAAATGTATCCAACTACAGTCTCAAAAATAGGCTTTATCAGCCTCAAGTCCTTTACACTAGCTCCTAGTGACTGCTATAAGTGTATTCTCTGAGGCTGAGGTTCAATCATTCATTCAATCGCATTTATTAAGCGTTTACTGTGTGCAGAGCACTATACTAAGCGCTTGGGAAGTACAAGTTGGCAACATATAGAGACAGTCCCTACCCAAAAGTGGGCTCACAGTCTAAAAGACTGTGAGGTATATTATCTATATAAGAGGGTCAGTTTTTCACTGCTTGAAAAACCTCTTAAGTCTGATCTTTCAACCCTTTCCAGTCAGGCTACATGGTACAGTATTTATTGAGTAGTATTTCTTGTGTGTTTCCTATATGCAGAGCATTGTACTAGTACTGGCAAAGAGTACACATGTAGGAATTAATAATAATAATAATGACGGTTTTTGTTAAGCACTTTGTGTCAGGCACTATAGTAAGTGCTGGGGTGGATACAAGCAAATGAGATTGGACATAGTCCCTGTCTCACATGGAGGTATAACAGTCTGAATCTCCATTTTACAGTTGAAGTAACTGAGGCACAGAAAAGTGAAGTGATTTGCCTAAGATCACACAACAGACAAATGGTGGTCGGAATTAGAACTCATGACCTAACAGGCCCGTGCCCTATCCACTGTGGATAATATTGATCCTGTTCCTTGAGACCCTCACAGTCCACTCTGACCTGTCTATGGATTATCCTTACATTAAACTGACGGGATGCAAATTCAATCCTGAAGTGAAGATATAAAGAGGTATCTGTAAGTTTTCTAGTGAGATGTCTGGAGTCAGAGACCTGGGTTCTAGAACTGGCTGTGCCCCTGACTTGCTGTATGATCTTGGTCAAGTCACTTAACCACCTTTCTGGGCCTCATTTTCCTCATTTGGAAAATGGGATTGATACCTGCCTTTCCCTTACGTCATAGGTGTGTTGTGAGAATTAAAATGGATAACTGAGGTGAAAACTATGGAAAATAAATGCGCCATTCCAGGTAATTTTGTATGAGCGAGGCTGTACAGTGTGTAAAGTGTGTTTCTTAACTGCAGGAGGAAGAGGAAACTTCTTGAAAGGGATTGAAGGAGAATTGTCTGTGGAGTCAAGGAGAGAAGGAAATGACCTAATTTCCTCTTCCTTACACAACGCATCAGTCCCGGTGACTGAAAGCAATGAAGCCAGAGTAGATGCCTGCCACTCTTTGGATGTCATGTACAAAGAGGGACACTAGTGAAAAATGGAAACCTTAGATCAGATTCTTCTGTATGAATAATAACGCTTAAAAGTTCAGGCTGGCCTGAACCCCAAATGTTTCACTATATGATGTCACCAGGTTTAAAGAAATTATTCTCAGTTTATATATTTAAGTATCACCAGATGCTTTGCCCTGATAAAAAAAAAAAAAAGGAAAAGGAAAGAAAATGCTCACCCAAGGCATAGGATCTTCTTTTTGCTCTTGTGTTTCAGAGCTCCATGTTCATTAGAGTCAGGGCTGTAGCTTTGTTTTGGGGAATTTTTAGGCAAGCTTGAACTATAATGCATACACTATAAAAGTAATTTAGTGTTTTACTCCATTTGCCTTTGAACACAGGTCCTCTTCATTTTTTATGGTTAAGTAAAAAGAGGAATGCTAAATTCCAGAGTTGGCAACGACATATTCTAGCAGTTACTCATTTCTACACCAAGTATTTGGTTTCAAAGGCACTATTGTGAAGTTGGATTCCATCCATGTTTCCAGGTGTTATTCTGCAATATAACCCCCAAACATGAGTGCATTTGCTCCTCTTATTATTAACCTTCTTAGCTTGCAAAAAAGATCATTTGCATACAAAATCAATTTATATTTTTTGGCTTCTTTAGAAGAAAAATGTCCTTCCATGAACTTGGATACATTTATTTTCCCAGTCACCTTGAGGTTTCAGTATTATGCCATGGATGGTCACTCAAAGAGTGTAGTTTTGGTCAGTGACTTGATGGCCCAGATGGAAGGCTCTGGCTGTAGTCCAACTGATAGAAGAAATCAGGCGAGCGGTTGTGAGCAAATGCACAATGGGAGAATCTCAAAAGATGCATAAAACGAGATCATAAGGGAGGGAGGCCAACGAAGAAAGAATAACACGAACAGCATGGTAATTTGTCTGCAGCCCAGCTGAAAATCCATAGTTATTAAATGCAGAGCTCTGAAATACTACCTTCCTTTCTAAAATAGACTTCCCTTCCAGGGGAGGAATGCCAACCCATTTTGCTTTTAACAGTGCTTTTACTTAGTAATCACCAACTCCCTTTTTGGGATAGGTAGGGGAAAGAAAGTTCAGGCAGGCAGCTACAGATGTAGAGCTTCTAAAGAGGGCGAAGTGATGAATTCCTACATCTTAAGATGATTTCACTGATCAGAATGACAGTTACAAAGTGTATTCAGAGACGTGTGTGAACGTTTACTGCCATGCATCAAGATGTTCAGTATACCGTACCTTCAGCATAGAGTGCGGCTTCCCTTCCAAGAGGCAGTCAAAATGAGACTCAATCATTACACCGCCATCTCCAAGCATGGAGGGATTAAAATCAGAAGCTGAGTTCCTGTTTCCACTGAATTTTCTGTGTTTAGTTCCAAAGTGAATCCAACCCAAGTTTTAGATGTTTGGTGAAGCTAATGTTTCTAAATCAGTTCCATTGCTGGAACCGTTTACCCAACAGTGCTCTGTAGGAGCAACAAAGTGGTGTTTGATGCAAGGGAAAAAGAAAGAACTTGCTCACATTCATTTCCTCCCCTAGAGTTATTTCTAACTAGAGGGATTCTTTATGTAACAAATTTCTACCCCAGCACAGTCTGCACAGGCTAAAATGCCTAATTTTTTAATCACCATCTGTTTAAGGGAAACAATTCTGGTGCAAAAGACAGACAGAGCTTGGTAAATCACAATCATGCATACTGTTTGATAGGTTTGTGTCGTAAATTTAGGGATTTTTAGTTTCAATGTGTTCCCTGATTTTAACATTGTAATAAGGTTAGGATAATGATGCCATTTGTTAAGCACTTACTATGTGCCAAGCACTGTTCTAAGTGCTGGGGTGGGTGTATGAGGTAATCAGGTTGTCCCACATGGGGCTCACAGTCTTAATCTCCATTTGCCAGATGAGGAAACTGAGGCACAGAAAAATGGTGACTTGCCCAAAGTAACACAGCTGACAAGTGGTGGAGTCAGGATTTGAACCTCTGACTCCCAAGCCCATGCTCTTTCCACTGAGCCACCAGAGGTTTAAGCACTTACAATGTGCCAAGCACTGTGTAAGGCCTGGAATGGATACATTACAAGGAGATTAGACACAAACCTTGGGCTACATGTGGCTCACAGTTTAAGGGGTGACTGTAATCTCCATTTTCAAGATAAGGTAATTGAGGCAGAGAGAAATTAAATGACATTCAAAGTCATAAAACTTTGTCAAAGTCGTAGAGAAGCAGCATGGCTTAGTGGCAAGAGCACGGGCTTGGGAGTCAGAGGTCATGGGTTCTAATCCTAGTTCTGCCACCTGTCAGATGTGTGACCTTGGGCAAATCACTTAACTTCTCTGTGCCTCAGTTACCATCGTCTGTAAAATGGGGATGAAGACTGTGACCCCTACCTGGGACAACCTGATTCCCTTGTATCTACCCCAGTGCTTAGAACAGTGCTTGGCACATAGTAAGTGCTTAACAAATACCAACATTATTCTTATCACCCCAGTTCTTAGAACAGTGCTTGGCACATAGGAAGTGCTTAACAAATATCATTATTATTGTTATAATTATTACTATCATTATTAAAACAGACAAATGACAGAGCCAGGATTAGCACTCAGTTCACCTGACTCCCAGTCCCTTGCTTGGTCCCTTAGAACAAGCAGCTCATCTAGTGACCTGCTTCATATAACTTTATTTTATTACTTAGAAAACCCCATTGGGACAATCTTTTTTGCCCATCTGAAGAAATTCTTCTGTCTTTTGATCTACTGCTATGGTGGGATCATTCCATGTACTCAAGAGCTGAAATGATTTGTGCTTAGGAAACACTCTATGCTGCTAGCTCAGCCTCTAAGACTGCAAGCCCCCTGTGGGCAGTGAATACCTTTACCAACAGTGTTGTAATTTACTCTCTCAGGTGCTTAGTATAGTGGAAAGATCACGGGTTTGGGAGTCAGAGGTGGCTTCTAATCCCGGGTCTGACACTTGTCTGCTGTGTGACCTTGGGCAAGCCACTTAACTTCTCTGTGCCCCAGTTACCACATCTGTAAAATGGGGATAAAGACTGTGAGCCCCATGTGGGACAACATGATTACCTTGTATCTACCCCGGTGCTTAGAACAGTGCTTGGCACATAGTAAGCACTTAATACCATAAATATTATAGTGTTCCACACACTGCAGGTGCTCAATAAATACCATTAATAGATTGAAGCAGTGACTATCCATGTGGCTGGACTCTATTAAACATAAATTTCCAGCTATGGAGGTGGGAATCCCACATCTTAAGGGTTCCAGGATCTTATCTCTCTTTTGCAATCAAGGACCTGGGCCTAGCAAGGTTCTTCAACTTTTTTTCACCTGTAGAGTATCTGGTTTCTTTGCCATGGGTGATGGAGGCAGGGGATTGTACTGAATGACTTTTCAAGGTCATTCCAAGTCCTAAAACTCCCTTATGCTATGGAAGCCCATTTGCTGGATTTATACTTACTGAATCAATCAGTAGTATTTGCTGAATCCCTGCTGTTTACAATGCACTATACTAATAGCATCCGGGAGAATACAATGGAGGCAAAACATGTAATCCCCCTCTTCAAGGAACTTGCATTTTAACGAAGGAAAGAAACAAAAAACTATACTTATAGTGAGAAAAAAAATGAGGCTGAAAATACAGGTAAATGGAGAAAATAAGTCCTTAAAGAATAGGGCATATACATCAATACAGACAAAAATTCTAGAAGTAGTTGTAAGTGCATAAATACAGAGGTGGGAATTGGGAGGATTGGTTCTGGTCTGGTGTATTTGAAGGAGGAGGAAGTTCCAGGAAAAGAGAAGGTGGAAACAAGGGTCTGGAGCTGGGAGAGGTGAGAGCAAAGGACATTGAGAAATTTAGTTAAGAGGAGCAAAGAGCATAGACTGGGGAGTAGGGGGTGAGAAGGGCATTTAATTAAGCACAGAGTCAGTAACTTTGAAGTCAAAGTTCTTGATTTCACCTGTTGCAGACAAAAGTGGGTAATGATTGGAAGTTTCTGAGGAGGGAGAGATGTGAGCAGAAATCATGTTTTAGGAAAATAAGTGACTGCAGAGGGTAGAAAAGGATATATGGGAGAGGTTAGAGGCAAGAAGTCCAGTGAGGAGGATGACAGAGTATTTCAATATAGAGCTCAACAGAGTTTGAACCAGGATGATGGTTGTTTGGATTGAAAGGAAGGGACGGAATGGACAAATATTGTAGAAAAAAACTGGCAAGCTTTAGAAGACAGACTGGTTATAAGGGTTAAAAAGATATTTAGGATTTAAGATCACACTTTCTGCTGGCCTGTGCTATGGTGTTAAAACTTCTTATGTATGCTTCTTTATGCTCTTAAAACTTCAATAATCAAGACATTTAAACTCCAGAGCTGAGGAAATGGTTGGCCTCATTACACTATCTTCCCTATATTCTGCAATTATATTTCTTGGCTACAGAACTAGTTATATTAAACAAATTTAGCAAGTAAGAGGATCTATATTCACTCCCCTCCATCTAGGCTCACTCCCTTCCATCTATTCTCACTCCCTTCCATCTATACTCACTCCCTTGGTGAACTCATTCACTCCCACGGCTTCAACTATCATCTCTACGCTGATGACACCCAAATCTACATCTCTACCCCTGTTCTCTCTTCCTCCCTCCAGGCTCTTATCTACTCCTGCCTTCAGGACATCTCCCTCTGGATGTCTGCCCGCCATCTAAAAACTTAACATGTCCAAGACTGAGCTCCTTATCTTCCCTCCCAAACCCTGTCTTCTCCCTGACTTTCCTGTTACTGTAGACTGCACTACCATCTTTCCTGTCTCATAAACCTTCAACCTTGGTGTCATCCTTGACTCCGCTCTCTCATTCACCCCTCACATCCAAGCCGTCACCAAAACCTGCCGGTCCCAGGTCCGCAACATTGCCAAGATCCGCCCTTTCCTCTCCATCCAAACCGCTACCCTGCTTGTTCAAGCTCTCATCCTATCCCATCTGGACTACTGCATCAGCCTTCTCTCTGATCTCCCATCCTCGTGTCTCTGCCCACTTCAATCCATACTTCATGCTGCTGCCCGGATTGTCTTTGTCCAGAAATGCTCTGGGCATGTTACTCCCCTCCTCAAAAATCTCCAGTGGCTACCAATCAATCTGCGCATCAGGCAGAAACTCCTCACCCTGGGCTTCAAGGCTGTCCATCACCTCGCCCCCTCCTACCTCACCTCCCTTCTCTCCTTCTACAGCCCAGCCTGCACCCTCCGCTCCTCCACCGCTAATCTCCTCACCGTACCTCGTTCTCGCCTGTCCCGCCATCGACCCCCAGCCAACGTCATCCCCCGGGCCTGGAATGCCCTCCCTCTGCCCATCTGCCAAGCTAACTCTCTTTGTCCCTTCAAGGCCCTACTGAGAGCTCACCTCCTCCAGGAGGCCTTCCCAGACTGAGCCCCTTCCTTCCTCTCCATCCCCCGCGTCTTACTTCCTTCCCTTCCCCACAGCACCTGTATATATGCATATATGTTTGTACATATTTATTACTCTATTTATTTATCTTACTTGTACATATCTATTCTATTTATTTTATTTTGTTAGTATGTTTGGTTTTGTTCTCTGTCTCCCCCTTCTAGACTGTGAGCCCACTGTTGGGTAGGGACTGTCTCTATGTGTTGCCGACTTGTACTTCCCAAGTGCTTAGTACAGTGCTCTGCACAGAGTAAGCGCTCAATAAATACAATTGACTGATTGATTGATGTCACTTCTCTCCTCAGATACCTCCAGAGGTTGCCTGTCAACCTTTGAATCAAGCAAAAACTCCTCACTCTTGACTTCAAGGCTGTCCATCACCTCATCCCCTCCTACCTCACCTCCCTTCTCTCCTTCTACAGCCCAGCCTGCACCCTCCGCTCCTCTGCCACTATCCTCCTCACTGTACCTCGTTCTCGCCTGTCCCGTCATCAAACCCCAGCCCACGTCCTTCCCTTTGCCTGGAATGCCCTCCCTCCACACATCTGCCAACCTAGCTCTCTTCCTCCCTTCAAAGCCCTACTGAGAGCTCACCTCTTCTAGGAGCCCTTCCCAGACTGAGTCCTCCTTTTTCTCTCCTCCTCCCCTCCCCATCGCCCCCCGCCCTACCCCCTTTCCCTCCCCACAGCACTTGTATGTATTTGTACATATTTACTACTCTATTTTATTTTTACATATTTATTATTCTTAATTTTATTAATGATGTGTATGTAGCTATAATTCTATTCTGATGGTATTGACACCTGTTTACTTGTTTTGTTTTGTTGTCTGTCTCCCCCTCCTAGACTGTGAGCCCGTTGTTGGGTAGGGACCGACTCTATATGTTGCCGATTAATACTTCCCAAGCGCTTAGTATAGTGCTCCACACACAGTAAGTGCTCAATAAATACAATTGAATGAATGAATGAATGAAGCCAATTACACTCCCCTGCCCCATCTCCCTGCCCAACAAGTTCAAAAGAAAAGCAGTTTGGGAATCCTTAGGAGTTAGTTTATCCCTTATGATCATTTTTATAGTTGTAAAATAATGTTTAAATGAGAAAACAGGATTATTCTAATGCAAGTCAATATTGTCACGTTAAATTCCTACATGGGTAATTATTTAAGGCATCTGTTCTGGTTGTGAGCTCTGGGATGAATATAGAGATTATCACTATTTTCCTAAATTCCAGTGAAATAGAATCTGCATGAGTCTACAAAAGCAAGTATATTCTTGAGAATATTTAGGACCCTCTGTCAACTCTTCCCCTCTTCCTTACCACACCTCCCATTCTATCCCAGGATTTACTCTTTGTGTTGTTTTTTAAAAATTGTACATGTTAAGAGCTTACATGTGTCAAGCACCATTCTAAATGCTGGAGTAGATACAAGATTATAAGATTGGACACAGTCTCTGTCCCACATGGGAATCACAGTCTAAGTAGAAGGGAGTAGGATTCAATCCCTATTTTACAGTTGAGGAAACTGAGGCCCAGAAAAGTTAAGTGACTTAAACCCAGGGCCTCTGATTCCCAGGCCTGTGCTCTTTCCATTAGACCACACTGCTTCACTCCAGCTAACCCTATTCATGTGCCTCTGTCCTCTCCTGGTTCTCTTTTCTCTCTGGCCATTCATTCTCAGTGTCCTTTATGGACTCCTCCTCTGCCTCCCACATCATTACTGTGAGCATCCCTCAAGGTTCACTTCTGAGTCCCCTTCTATTCTCATACCCTTGGAGAACTCATTTGCTCCCATGGTTTCAATGACCATCTCTACGCAGACAATACCCAAATCTACATCTCCCCTGACCTCTCCTCTGGTTCGCATCTCCTCCTGCCTTCGACATCTCTACTTGGATGTCCTCTCATCACCTCAAACTTAATATGTCCAAAACAGAGCTCCTTATCTTCCCACGCAAACCCTGTACTTTCCCTGATTTTCCCATCACTGTAGACAGCACCACCACCCTTCCTGTCTCACAAGCCCATAACTTTGGTTTTATCCTTGAGTCCTCTCTCTTATTCAACCCACATATTCAATCTGTCACCAAATCCTGTCAGTCCCACCTTCACAACATTGCTAAAATCTGCCTTTGCCTCTCCACCCAAACTGGTACCATGTTAACAATCACTCCTCCTATCCCGCCTAGAATATTGCATCATTCTCCTTGCTAACCTCCTGTCTCTTTCCACACCAGTCCATACTTCACAATGCTGCTCGGATTATCTTTCTACAAAAGTGTTCAGGACATTTCAGCCCCCTGCTCAAAAATCTCCAGTGGTTGCCTATCCACCTCTGTATCAGACAAAATCTTCTCACCCTTGGCTTTAAAGCCCGCCATCACCTTACCCCCTCCTACCTCACCTAACTTCTCTCCTCCTATAACCCAGCCCACACATTTCATTCCTCTGATGCTGACCTTTGCACTATGCCTCTATCTAGCCTATCTCACTGCTGACCCCTGGCCCATCCTGCCTGTGGCCTGGAACACCCTCCCTCCTCAAACCCGAAAGACAACTACTCTCCCCCCATTTGAAGCCTTATTGAAGACACATCTCCTCCAAGAGACTTTCCCAGGCTAAGTCCCACTTTTCCTCATCTCCCACTCCCTTCTGCATCACTCTAACTTGCTCCCTTTGCTTTCCCTGCTCCCCCCAGCCCCACAGCACTTGTGTATATATCTGTAATTTTATTTATTTGTACTGTTGTCTGTCTCCCCGACTCTACACTGTGAGCTCATTGTGGGCAGGAATCTATTTATTGTTGAATTGTTCTTTCCCAAGTGCTTAGGGTAGTACTCTGCATAGAGTAAGCACTTAATAAATATGATTGAATGAATGAACAAATGAATGAATGAATGTACCCTATTTTTGCCTCTTCCCCACTCTAACCCCTTTTTCATGCCCTTCCTCCTGCTTGAAATTCTATGCTGCTTCTTAACCACAACGTCCCAGCTTTCCCCCATCCTCAAAGTCCTTCTGAAAACTCACCTCCTCCAAGAGGCATTTCCTGATTATGCTCAACCTTCCCATTTCATTTGTGTTTCACAATCCTGGTAGTCAAGTTCTCTAATATTTAAGTGATGTCTGCCTTGCTTAATCTTCTTTCTCAATCCTTGTGGGTACTCACTGGTCATTATTCCTCCCATGACAATTGATCACATATTTTTACCTTCTCTTCTCTATGCTAAACAAACCGAATTACTTCAGCCTTCCGTCATAGGATGGTTTTTTTTCCACTGCTTTAATCATTTCTGTTGCTCTTCACTGGACCCTCTCCAATTTCTCTTCATCTTTTCTTGCCCACAATAAAGTGTGGAGTGTAGCCTTTAATAGATGACAACTGGTCTTGTGAGCTTGGAGAATATTTTGTTTTATTAAATAAATTATCTTTCTTCTGCTGTTCTATCCTTATTGCTGCCTCTTAATGTACTACCTAAACCTACAATTTACCCTTTTAAAGTGTATACATCATTGGAGCTTCTCTCTAGAATAGAATATAAACATCTTTGTAATTCTAACATTATCTTAAAAAGTAAATATTTTAAATCATTTCTTTTGGTCTGTCTTAATGCATGTTGTCATTCTGTTTCCTTCACCCTCAGTTTTGTTTTTGTTCCTCATGTTTGCATCTGCACATCAGGATTGTATATAATTGCTTCATTCATCTTCCCCATGGCTAATTTTTATCTCACACACTGTTGTCCACACCTGTTGTTTAATTCTTCTAGGCTAGCAGTAGGTGTAAAGTTTCCAGTACATTTGGTTGATCTTGCCTTTTTCCTTTAAGCTCTCTGTATTTGATGTCACTTCCCAAATACCATCCTCCTTATCCTCCCAACATTTCTCTTTGAACAGCCTAACTTTATCATTCTTTAACTTGGAAAACTCTGAAAATGCAGACACAACATGGCTCATTCTTTTTCATTTTCTGCTCACCCTCCCTCTCTTCAACTTACTCTCCCTGAATGAATTCATTAGAAGTATACAAAAGAAGTTAAAAACAGGTGTCCTGCCCTTGAAGAGCTTCACTTGTGACTACTTAGTAGTACAACTTGCTGGTAAAAATATCTACAATTTGAATGATTATGTTTGATGGGCTCTTTGGTACTGTAATTGTTTGAAAGTCTGATCTGTCAGAATTTAGTCCCACCCTGTTTGTACAGCTTGATTTCCACTTTTGAATAAGATTGTAATATTTCCTGATTCTTAATCAGTACTTTATTGTACTACTGTGATTTTTAATGTTTCACAGTATTTCCTGATTATTTGAGAGCAACATAGATCATCTTTCTCATTTCTGTCTTTTCTTCATGAACAAGTGACCATGCATTCACACAAATATAGCTAATCTGAGATTATTAGGCCCCTTTTACCTGCTGCTAATTATCTAAAACAAGTTAAAAAAGGCTAGATCACTGATAGGGTAACCGTGTTCTGTTTCTAATACATTCCACATGAACTTCATTCATTCTTTTTATTTTTCAGTGGGGTATCTATGATCACATCATTTGCATGAAAGCTTTCTGAATCAGACTGCACATTTGCATGTTTTCCATCATGCCCTAGCTGGTGTGATTTCCAGCTTCACGTAGATAGAATGTTGTTGAGGGAAGAAGGAAACTCCTTTCCCCAATATGCAATGCCAATTTCTTAATAATATGCAGTGAGGTGTCAGAGGAATCAGTGTTGCATATAGTTGTTGATCAAGGCTGGTATTGGGAGATGAGTTTCTATAACCCGATACTGTTCAGGAATACAGTCTCCACGTTATAGAAGAACTGATCATATACCCAGGTTTTGGCAAACAAATTTATTTTTGTAAAACAAAAAAAAATATAAAGTTTTTGCAAAAAACAGTGCTAAAAACTCCTCCAGTAGACTACAGTAACTTTAAGCCAATATCTGTCTGACAAATTTGTGTGACAGATGTTTATATTGATGTCTTCTTTAGTACAGGTATGGTTTTAAAAACATCTGTTGACAATTTGGTTTCTCTGTTAGTCTTATAATACCTAGTATTAAAGAAGCCGTGTGGAAACAGCATGGCCTGGGAGTCAGATGACTTGGATTCGAATCCCTACTCCATCATTTGATTGATTGTGTGACCTTGGGCAAGTCACTTAGCTTCCCTGTGCCTCAGTTTCCTCATCTGTAAAATGGGGATTAAATCCTACTCCCTCCCATTTAGACTGTACTAAGATCTGAGTAGATACAAGGTAATCACACAGTCTATGTCCCACAAGGGGCTAACGGTCTTAATACCCAGTTTATAGATGAGATAACTGAGGACCAGACAATTTAGGTCACACAGATGACAAATGACAGAGCCTGGATTAGAACCCCAGTCCTTCAGACTCCCAGGCCCAAGCTCTATCCACTAGGCCAAGCTGCTTCTGGATACCTTTGCTAGGACACATTTGAGAAAAAGATGACAATTCTCAAATTTTAAAATTTCCTTCTGGCGTTTTAATTCTCTGAACTTTTGGGGTCAGAATCAAGGTGTTGACCTTGGTCTAATGATTGTAAGCAGGGATCCTGTGTTTGCTTTAAGTTGTACATCTCCCAGTGCAAGGCATATAGTGCTTTGCATTTGGTAGGTTCTTTATAAATACAATTGACCGATTCATTAATCTCTTCACCATCCCTAAAGCATTATCTTTATATTTATCTTATCTTTATACCTCTGATAGACTGTAAACCCCTTCAGGGCCAGTATGTGTCTTCTTTCTCTACTCTCCCAAGCACTTAGTGTGGGACACTGTACACAATAAGTGCTCAATGAATACCACTGATGGATTCATTCTTCTGCATTTTCTTTTACCGCACTCAAGAAAGTCTCTGAGGGAAGATCCACAGTATCCAGTCCTGGGAAGCTTAGGCAGAATGCCTTCAGTTACTTTCTCTGTTGACAAACCTAAAGCTAAACAGCTTGTAGCATTTACAGAGGTTCTTATTTATAGATTCATAAAGAAAGCAGAAGACATCATGTATTCTCCTTTTGTATTTTAGGGAAATAAAGGGATGAGGTTGGCTTTTTGAATGATGTTGAGCTTGGCAGGTTTCCAAATACATGGGTTTTCAGAAAGAAGTAATTTTTTCAAAGAGATCTTCATAATTCTCAACTGTTGTTCATTACCAATGACTTTTTATGGTTCTTTGGATTATCCATTGTCTTTCATGCATAGAAAAACTTATTATTCAATTGCTCTACAATGAAGTATATATTTCAGAAATGTTGATCTCCAAGTTCTGCATAATGATGCTAACTTGTGCTTGTGCTAAAATAAAAAATATTTAAAATATTTTCCATTCACTAGCCAACTAATGTTTTGTATACAGTTATGGTTAGTCAGATTATATTTCTTAAGATAGCACTTTCCAACCAATTCTGGCAGGCTAGTAGATGTAAATAAAAGCCACCACTGAATATGCTCATTGTTCATCTAAAAGGTAGTATACGAAGTCTTTCTTCCTGGATGCACACAGGCTTTCTGTAGGTTAAGAATGAGCTGGATACCTTTGCTTACAATTATTTTAACACATGCAACTCCAAAGAAATAATCTGTGGTCCCATTTTTTAAAATGCCCTTGTTCTCAACTCTCCCACTTCGAACATCTTCCTTATGTTGCTTCTCTTGTTTGAGCCTCCTGACTCCTTTAAATCACAGCTCTCCCATCTTCAAATCTGTCCTGAAAATCCACCTTCTCCATGAGAAGCTTCCACCTTCCAAGGTCACATCTGTTCAACAACTGCCCTTGGCTCTTACATTTATAAACTTGTCCTCTACTTATATGAACTGAGACTTTCCAAGCCCATCAATAACCTCATCCTTTCCAAATCTGAAGGACTCTACTCTGTCCTTGTTTTCCCGGAGTTCTTGGCTGCCTTTGGAACTGTGGACCATCTCCTTTCTCTGGAAAACTATCTAACCTTGGTTTTATTGATGCAGTTCTCTCCAGGCTCTCCTCCTATCTCTCTCTGACTGCTTCTTATTTTATTTCTTTCTGGTCTCCTCTTCCTCTCTGACTCTCTCATTGTGGGTGTGCATGAGTTTCTGTCCTGGATTCGCTTCTCTTAATTTACCCTCGGTACCTTGTGGACCTCATCCATTGCCATTGTTTTAACAACTGACTATAGGCAGATGACTCATTAATCTAACTCACTGCCCTCACCACTCACGTCTTCTGCAGCCTTGCGTTTTCTCTTGCATCCAGGACACCTCCACATAATTTTCTGAGAGCAACTTAAACTCAGTCAGTTTAAAATCAGTTGAAGAGATTCTTCAGCTTTCCTCTCAAGCTCTGTTCTCCACCTAATTCTCCCACCCCAGTTGACAGGATCATTAACTTGCCTGCCTCTGAAGCCTACAATCTTGGCATTATCCTTTACTCCTCCCTCTCCTTCAACTCTCATTTTCTATCTGTCACTTAGTCCCCTTGGGTTTTCCTTCACCAAGTGTTCTGGACACATTGTTTCCTCTCCATCCAAATGGTTCAGGCATTTGTCATAGGCCTGGCACACTCTCAGCCTCCTTGCTGGTCTCTGCATCTCTGGTATCTCCTCTCCCAGTCCATATTTCATTTTGCTGCTCAGATCATTTTTCTAGCACTTCATTCCACAGGTCTCACCACTATTCTAAAACTTATGGTGGGTGCCCATTACTCTCCACATCAAACAGAGGCTCCTGGACTCCATCATCACTGTGCCAACTACACACTTATGCACTCACATATCAATTTATCCTACTTTATAGACACTTATTTATCCACTTACCATTTTTTTCCTTTCTCATCTATTTTTTTTCTGTTTCCCTGGCTAGATTTTAAACCTGAGGGAAGGAACTTCATCTCTACCTCTACTGCACTCTCCAAAGTACCTAGCACAGTTATCAGCACAGAGTTGGTGCTCAATAAATGCTACTTACTGATCGATGCATCTACTTATGCTTCCATAAAACTATCCGCAGCTGTAGCTTTGTTTCTATTTCCTGCTCCAAATAGTCATGGATGATTTGTCCTTATCCATTCCCCCATTAGAAGGCAAGCTCTTTGAGGACAAAGACCATGTCTTTTATTCTTTCCTAAGGGCTTAGATCACTGGTCTGCACACAGCAAGAGAATTTGTACAGTGACCGCAACTGGATAAGAAACTGGATTTATACTGGGTGAATTTAGCACAAAGCTTAGAAATCTTGAGGATCACCAGAGCAGTTCCCCATTGTAAAATCAATCTATTGATGATATTTATTGAGTGCTTACTGTGTGCAGAGTACTGTACTCAGCCCTTGGGAAGTACAGTACAAAAGAGTTCATGTACACATTCCCTGAAGGAGGTTATGGCTTAGAAAGGGACACAGACACTAATATAAATGAATAAATTCTGGATGTTCACATAAGTGCTGTGGGGCATAGGGTGGAGCAGATAGTAAGTTCTTAAAGGGTACAGAATCAAGTGCAAGGACAATGCAGAAAGTAGAGGGTATAGGGGAAAAGACAGCATAATTGGGAAGGCTTCTTGGAGGAGATCTGACTATATTACAAAAAGTTTCCTTTGGTCTTGTAATGGGATAGCAATTAAAATAAATGAAAATGATATTGGCTTTGGGGTCCAAGTTTTTATATAACTCTTCCACTTCTCATCTCAGACTTGCCCTTAATAATTGCATTAGTGCCTGAGCTGTCTCCCAGAAGCGGTGTCAGCCTGGTTTGTTTTCTTCTCATGTTCTGTACCAATGCAAAAATACAGCCTTCAGTGGGGAAAAGTATCAGTAGACTTGCAAAGCAAGAAAACCAGCCAACCTCAAAATGTATTTTATCTGCTGGCTGCCAAGCA
This sequence comes from Tachyglossus aculeatus, assembly GCF_015852505.1. NCBI lineage: Eukaryota > Metazoa > Chordata > Mammalia > Monotremata > Tachyglossidae > Tachyglossus > Tachyglossus aculeatus. Next base: position 110,818,720 of record NC_052066.1, on the reverse strand, counting down.
GTTGAGATCACAAGCACCTGCCCTGCTCTGACACCAGGACTGTGTCCAGGGAGATGGTTTGAGTATGCAGCAATACATAGATGGCTCATGGTGAGTCCATAATTCCTCTTAGCCCATGTTACCGCCCAAGTAACCTTCTAATTTGGGCAGATATTCAACCTTGGATTTAAGGTTTTTGCCTGGATACAGCTCATCTGCGTGGTATTAGAATCCTTGCTTACATCCAGAAACCTGTGTAGGTGGCCTCATTTAAGCTTATAAAGATTGTGGACACCCCAAAGTCTCCAAGGAGTGTGCCAAATTTCTCCAGAATTCTAGCCAGAGGAATTGTTTTTTTTTTTTTTCCAGTTGGAGCTTTCAGACATTTGTGGAGTTGAGTCCAACTAGCCAGAGAAAGAGGAAAAAGGAGATTGATTCCTCACAGCACTCCAACTTTGTCAGAGGGAGTGTTTGCAAGTGGTTTAAGGCTCTAAAATATTTGCCTGCTGCTTTTTTAGTGCACGTGTTTGATGCTCTTATCAGTAGATAAGAGTTGGAGTAGCTACCAGCCCACATTCCCCAAGCTCATATCCAGATGGCTGGAAGACTCAGCAATGGGGGTAAAAAAAAAAATCTGTGGTCTTCAATCAGTTTACAGTCCACACCTTTATTGTCCCATTTGTTTTGTAGATTGTTACTGGCCTTCTAATGCCTCCAAATAGAATCATTGAAGGTGGGTTTTTTTAATTAAACCCTCAAGGCTACCACCTAGAAGGGTAACATTCAGAACAGTAAACACAGCATAACCTTTTTTTAAGGGAAGGTGTATCAGGGGTTGCTGTTATCAGGAACTTGGAAGGTAGTCTCAGGATCAGTGGCAACTTTAAAATAAGCCAGCTGAACTTTTATTTTGCAGCTTCATTCAAATCACACTGCAAATCTGACTGAAATTAATGGATTTTTCAGCAGTTCTGGGAGGTATGTTTCTGGGGAGAGGGGTTTGTTTGTTTTGATTTGTTTTTTTTAATCCTTGAGTTGTAAACTGAGTTGGAGTAAAATCACCTAAAATGCCTAGAATGGGGATCAATTAACTTGTAGTTTTTATTAAAGGCTTGGATATTTTTTTTTTCACATGATATGCAACAAGTTGTTCTGGAGCTGCAAAATACACTTTACAAAATATAATTTTTCTTTAGCACTTGCTTGAAAACTGTAGTGAGCTAGAATAATCTAAAATAAAAGGGTGCCATGTTTCGTAACGTATCACTTTTTCATATTGCAATACCTGAGCCTCGTGGTCATAGGTGGATTTGCTAATGTTCCCTTTTGGCAAGTAGCAGTAGTTTTCAGTTGCTGGGGATATAGTGTCCATAGTTTCAACTTTCTGGAATTAAAGATTGCAAGGCAAGCTTTAAAAGACTGTGCCAGTGGATCCTATGCTTGGCTTTGTGAACCAGGGCAAAGAAAGTCTGTTTTTCCATTCTATTGATTTTAGGTATCTCTTTAGAAAAACAGTTGTGCAAGAAAGTGGGTAATTTGGGTGGCTGAAAGTGTGTGGCAAGAAAGGCCACCCTTGGCCTTCTTCCACAGAAATGAATAAGACAACTTCGTGTCTCCTTCCAACTCAATCGGCTCACCTTGCCTGAACTTTTCCTCCCCACTTTCTCCCCGACTTCCCCTTCCTCAGTCCCTCCCTCCTCCCATCTCTCTCCTTCCTCTTCCTCCCTCCTTGCTCAGAACACGTCTGCAGGTGGTTTATTTTTGATCAATTTCCTCTTGTAACCCTCTAAATGTGAGAGTGGAAGCATTTACAGATCCAGTCAAATAAAAGTAAACATGCTACAGTATGACCCAGAAATGAAAATTCAATGTTGTGTGTAAAGCAGCATTTTGCAAAAGGATCTTAGGTTACCAAATGAGAGTTTGAGGGAGTACAGGTCTTGTCTTAACTACTTGCATGGGGACAAATGTAAAAGCCATATTTTAAGTAAGGGTTTCAACCTTCTACACATTCTGGAGAGTGAAGGCAAAATTGGCTCTGCCTGTCTTGAAAATGCTGATGATTGGGAAGCAAGGCAAAAGCTAGGAAGAGGAGGGAGAAATAGAAGCAGAAGATCAGAAAAATCCCCAACTGGATGACACCTATCTACTAATCATGATTTGGTGGTGTTTATCTCTACAATGGACCACTAGGTTGAAATCTTCTCCAGAACAGTGACCATGCCTCTTCTCTTATGTTCATCCAGCCGTTTAGTACAGTTCAGTATACAGACTGTAGAAGTTTAATAAATGTGATTGACTAGTAGATGTTGATCCATTACTACCTACCAATCCTCTGAAAGTCTTTAAGGTGAAGGTTATTGAGCCACTCCTATATTAGGGTCTCCTCATTGTAGCACCTCTTACTAAAATCTGGTTGCCAGGAAAAAATTCTGTTAGGGACACAAGATGGCAACTTTTTCTTTTTTTTTTTTTTTGCACAAAGTGTGACTATTCTCTATTGCTCAATTAAGAAACAGTCAGTTCCTTTTTGTATTTCCCTGGCACCCATCCTGCTAGAATTTCAAAGCAAAATCCTTTTGGATGTGAATTCAGTAAACCACAAGATATCTTGTTGCTAACTGATAACTGCTAATTTGTGAGGAGGAGGAAAGGAGTTTAAAGAGATGTGGAATGCCTACAGGTTTTCAAATACTCCATTAGGGCTGCATGTTTTCTAAAATGCCTTAGGGACAGATGGTGGACTAATCTTTTTTTTATCTTTTTCCAGTTGAAAAACTGAGATTGTTTGTCTTCTAAAGAGGCATTCAAATAGGCATTCCTTCATTCCCTCTTTCTTTTCAAATAGTTCCCAGATCACAAACATCCCTCACTCTTTCCAATACTTTACCTAGCCTTCTCACAAAATACTGCCTGCATTTAAATATGAAATAGAAACTTTTTTTTAACCTTGCAATCTTCACACTTCCCCTGGTGGCATTTCAGTTTCAATTAGCTTCTATTGATTGTGCTGGCTGGTCTATCAAACAAGAAGCTAATCTTATCTGAATTTCACAAATGGCTCAAATGGTAGCTTGTGGCTTTGATTACTAGGTGACTGGCCATAATCAGCCTCCTTTTCTTAAAACAGTGGTCCTTTCAGACTACACGCTCCTGGGAGATCAAAGCTGTTTCATTTCTCTCTATCTGCAGGGAAGCTCATTAGAAGGGGGTTGTCAGGGTTATAATCATGCAACAGTTTTACTTCTGGGTTATAACGCTTTTCCTTTCTTATCAGCCTGTGAGGTCCAAAGTGAGAAGAACAAAGTAGGTAACACTGACATATGATACATTTAATAGGTTTGTGAGAGATTGCCTCTCTCCCTGGACTTTCATAGCTCCATCTTTGAGACTACTTTGAGATTAGTTCTTCATTCTGCAGAGCCCTTAGTTCATGTATTTAAATCATTCTAGATATTCCAATTTGATTAAAACCCATTTCAGTGACAGTTTGGGAAATTATTACAGCAAAGGCCCTAGATCCAGGTGTGTGTCCACATATGTTGCTGACTTGTACTTCCTAAGCACTTAGTACTGTGCTCTGCACACAGTAAGCGCTCAATAAGTACGAATGAATATTTTTCTCTTTTCCACTGTTCCACTGTTTTAACTGTGGGAACCGCTCAAGTTTGATTTACAGGAAACATTGCCTAATGGACTTAGTAATGGACTTAGAGAAGCAGCGTGGCTCAGTGGAAAGAGTATGGGCTTTGGAATAAGAGGTCATGGGTTCAAATCCCAGATCTGCCAATTGTCAGCTGTGTGACTTTGGGCAAGTCACTTAACTTCTCTGTGCCTCAGTTACCTCATCTGTAAAATGGGGATTAAGACTGTGAGCCCCCTGTGGGACAACCTGATCACCTTATAACCTCTCCAGCGCTTAGAACAGTGCTTTGCACATAGTAAGTGCTTAATAAATGCCATTATTATTATTATTAATAGAATATAGAAGATAGAATATGGGATAAAAAGTACCCAAACAATTTAATTTTGATTTGTACCAGGAAATTTGCTCTGGGACTGGTCTCCAATTCTGAAAGTGGGGAATTTATACTGGTGATTAGAAAGAGATTTTTAATCTAAACTGCTTTCCTCAAACTGACCTGCTTACAACATATCTATCCAAGGGAACCAGCATGATGTAGTGGATAGAGCCTAGGCCTCTGAGTCAGAAGGTCATGGGTTCTAATCTCAGCTCTGGTACATGTCTGTTGTGTGGCCTTTGGCAAGTCACTTGACTTTTTGCCTCAGATACCTCATCTGTAAAATGGGGATTAAGACTGTGAGCCCGCTGCTGCCTGGATTATCCTTCTACAAAAACACTCTGGACATGTCATCCCCCCTCCTCAAAAATCACCAGTGGTTGCCTATCAACCTTTGCATGAAGCAAAAACTCCTCACGATCGGTTTCAAAGCTCTCCATCGCCTTGCTCCCTCCTAGCTCACCTCCCTTCTCTCCTTCTACAGCGCAGCCTGCACCCTCCACTCCTCTGCCGCTAACCTCATCACTGTGCGTCATTCTTGCCTGTCCCGCTGTCGACCCCTAACCCAACATCCTACCTCTGGCCTGGAATGCCCTTCCTCCACACATCTGCCAAACAAGCTCTCTTCCTCCCTTCAAAGCCCTACTGAAAGCTAAGCTCCTCCAGAAGGCCTTCCCAGACTGAAGCCCCCCTTTTCCTCTGCTCCTCCTCCCCTCTCCATCGTCCCTACTCCCTCCCTCTGCCCTACCCCCCTATAAAATGGAGTGAAGAGGGCAGTGAAGAGAAATGGAAGGGAGGAGAGGGAAAAACAAGGGAAGGGTAGGAGATACAGGATAGGGGAATGGAAGAGACAGGAGGGGAAAGCAGGGAAAGGCAAAGGAAGAGGAGGGGGAATTAGGGGAACAAGCAGCATAATAACTGGCACAAGCAGAGTTTATAATAATGATTATAATAATTATGGTATGTGTCAGGCACTTACTATGTGCCAAGCACTATTCTACGTGCTAGAGCACTGTTAGTTTCTTTCCTCTTTCCCTGTCTCTTGTTCCCTTTTCCAGTCACCAAAAACCCCTGACTATAGCAATGAGAGGGTCGTGACCACAAAGCTGGCTGTAGAGAGCAGTGGCACAGCCCTCTCTTGTAGCCCAGAGGCAGCAGCAGTGGCCAGAAGCCCCTCACTGTCCCCCCCATGGGGGCTGCAGAGGGGTATCTGATGGCAGTGGTTGCTGCTCCCTTTGGGCATGGAGCAATATCCCGCCCCTCCCAACCCCGCTATCAGTCACCAGCGATGGGCTTTGGCTGTGCTGCTTGGGTGAGGGGGTTGGGAGGCAGTTTCCTGTGACGCATGGTGAGTGTCTAAGGCCTGGCCCTGCTCCCCTCCTCAATAGTCCACCTCCTTGTTCCCGCCTGGACCTGAAGAATGGTGAAGCCCATGGGAGCCACCAGGGCATGAGAGAATATCCCTCTTTGCTGAGTGGATGGAGTGAGGATTTACCAGTATTCCCAGCACAGGGTGGGTGAGCTGAGCATTATGGGTCTGGTCCAACTCATAGCCTCTGGCTAGACCCTGGACTACCTGAGGGCTCCTGAGGCAGAATGGATCAGGTCTATCATCTTTGAGGGGGTTGATGCCCACCCACCCCACCAGCAGAGGGTCTCTGTAACTGTTTCATTCATTCCTTCTTTCACTCATATTTACTGAAGGCTTACTGTGTGCAAAGCACTTTACTAAGCACTTGGGAGAATACAACTTAACAATTAAGGGACTACTCCCCTGCCCTCCTTCCTCTCCCCCTCCTCCTCCTCCCCATCCCCCCGCCTTACCTCCTTCCCCTCCCCACAGCACCTGTATATATGTATATATGTCTGTACATATTTATTACTCTATTCATTTATTTATTTTACTTGTACATATTTATTCTATTTATTCTATTTTGTTAATATGTTTTGTTTTGTTGGCTGTCTACCCCCTTCTAGACTGTGAGCCCGCTGTTGGGTAGGGACCGTCTCTATATGTTTCCAACTTGTACTTCCCAAGCACTTAGTACAGTGCTCTGCACACAGTAAATCCTCAATATATATGATTGAATGAATTAATGGACACATTCCCTCCCCACAATGAGTTCACAGTCTAGAGATGAGCTTACAATCCAGAGTGTTGTGGGGAGGGAAGGAGGGGCTGCCTGCTACTGACTCCTCCCAACCAGTCCTTGCCTAACCTCAGAAGTGATGATCTGGTCAGAGCCCAGAGGCCCCACCCCATCTGCTGCTGCTTTTCCTCTGGTATTTGGGCCCAGCTTTTTCTCAGTGGCCATCTAGAGACGGTCAATTTTGGGAACCATCTTATTAATAATGATGGAATTTGTTAGGTGCTGACTATGTGCCAAACACTGTTCTAAGCACTGGGGTAGATACAAGGTCATCAGGTTGTCCCACGTGGGGCTCACAGTCTTCATCCCTATTTTACAAATGAGGTAACAAGCCCAGAGAAGTGAGGTGACTTGTCCAAAGTCACACAGCTGACAAGTGGTGGAGCCAGGATTAGAACCCATGACCTCTGATTCCCAAGCCCAGGCTTTTGCCACTAAGCCACACTGCTTCTCATATTGCAAGCGGCAGCCATGTTGATAGGTTCAGGAGGTACAGTATTGCTGCTTTGAGGTTGTGAGGGTGAGGAATCCCCCATAGGTCTGAATCCAGGGGCAACATCTCCATTAGCCCTGTGGTTATAGGGCCCTGCCCATGTGCTCTGCACACAGTAAGCGCTCAATAAATACGATTGAATGAATGAATGGTTCTTGAAGAGAGATTAAGGAGAGAGTGGATTCATCTAAGAATCTGACCACACCATATAAGATGGGGAAAGGAGTTCATTCCTTCTTTCAATCACATTTATTGAGCACTTACTCTGTGCAGAACACTCTAATAAACTCTTGAGGGAGTACAATATTTGAATAGTTAGAATGGAGGCACTTAGTCTCCCGTGAGGCTTGCAAGTCAGAAGGTCATGGGTTCTAATTCCATCTCTCTCACTTGTCTGCTTTGTGACCTTGGGCAAGTCACTTTTCTTCTCTGTACTTCAGTAGGTAAAATGGGGATAGAGACTGTGAGACCCATGTGGGATACGGACTGTGTCCAACCTGAATTGCTTGTACCCATCCCAGCAATTAGCTTTTAACAATGCCTGGCACATAGTAAGTGCTTAACATATACCATTATTTATTATGAAATAAAGCCTCTAGAGTAGTCCCTTTTCAGATGGGACTTTAACTGCCATGAAATATAAACATGAAATTTGCTACATTCATTCAGAGGAGCATGCAAACACTACTACAGACACTGGAAGTGAGGCAAGGTTATTGCCAGGGTGACCAGCCCCACAATCAACTCCTGGATGGCTCTTTAATATAATGATGAAAGAAGGAGCAAGGAGCTGTGAGTGATTGGGTCCTTCCCTTGTGAATTAATATAATAATAATTATGGTATTTGTTAAGTGCTTACTATATGTCAAGCATTTTTCTAAGTGCTGGCGTAGATACAGGGTAATCAGGTTGTCCCAAGTGGGGCTCACTCTTTTAATCCCCATTTTACGGATGAGGTAACTGAGGCACAGAGAAGTAACAGGCAAGTCACACAGTAGACAAGTGGCGGAGCTGGAATTAGAACACATGTCCTCTGACTCCCAAGTCCATGGTCTTTCCAGTAAGCCATGCTGCTTCTCTTAGGTTCAGCAGTTTGCATTTGGAGTGGTTGTGTTTGTATAGATCTGTCTGTATGCAGAAAAAAAGGTTTTTTCAGCAGCATGGTTTGGTATTGGACTGAAACTCAAAGCCAGATAGATTAAGAGGTGCAAGAAAGTAAGATCATGGTTCTAGAAGTCAGAGGACCTGGATTCCACTGCCATGACCACCTTTTTCCTTCTGTGTGACATTGGCAGGTCACTTAACTTCTCCATGTCTCAGTTTCCTCAGCTGTAAAATGGATATTCAATATCTGATCTCCCTCTAGCTCAGACTGTGAGCCTCATGTGGGAGAGGGACTCTGATATGATTAACTTGTCAGAGCATTTAGAAAAGTGCTTGGCACATATTAAGTGTCATGAGCCCTGCTCAGGGATCACTCCTCCACAATATCAGGTGCTCGACCTACAAGCCCTTAACCAGGGATTTGACTCCCTTTTCACATTCGGGCACTCAAATGACATGTTTCAAAAGTAAAACCAAACACCACTGTTATAGTGGAAAGCTTCATTTTATAGTAAAACCCAGTTCCTTCTGATTTGCAGGCCCGGGCTCTAACCACTACCATGCTGCTTTTCCTAGGTATAGAATTCAAAATACTCTCTCCCTCAGATTTTCTAGATCTGGATCCACCTTGCCCTGATCCAGGCTTTTGGTGCTGACTGTGAGCAACTCATGGTTGTCCTGATTCAAGTCTTAGGTGTTTAGCCATGGCAGCCCGAGGTGCCTCAATCCATGGTTTAGGTGGTTTCACACTCCAAGCTGGGCAGAGAGAGCCAAGTCTTTTCCCCCTTTTATCCACTGTTCTGGGGGTGTTGCAGCAGGGGACTGCTCAGGGTTGCCTGCTGTCTTCCCCTGTTACCTGACCGGTAAGCCAGGGAGGATGACGACCCCCGCCCTAGGCATAGCCCCATCCAGCTGTCTATTTTTTCCTGCCTGGCAGGGCATTTTAACCCCTCCTCAAGCCCTCTTCAAAACAATTCAGTTCCTCTCCAACGGTTCAGATCCTCAAAACTCCTTAGAAAGATAGTACAATTTCTCCTCCAATTTTTCCTTCAACCTTGTTGCTCCCTTGTTGATCGGCCTGGTTGGAACCCAGGTTCCCTGATTCTAGAACCATGCTCTTACTCTCTTGCACCTCTTCATCTGTCTGGCTTTGAGTTTAAGTCCAATATCCAACCATGCTGCTGAGAAAAGCTTTTTTTGCCTGCAGATAGATCTGTACAGATCTATACTGACAAGATGGTCATCCTTTGATCTTGTTGCTTGTGGGATCAAATAATATAAGATGGAGTCACTCTTGCTCACAACAGTAAGCACAGAACAAATACTAGTATCATTATTATTGTTACAATTAGCATCTACTGTGTTTAGAGCATTGTATTAAGTACTTGAGGGAGTACAGTAGGATTTCACAATATGTTCCTCTCCCACAGGGACCTTATCATCTCATTTCTAGAAACAAGGATAGAAATAATGAAAAATCATAAATGCATGATGAGTGGAAATCTTTTCACACATTTGTGTGACATCACCTGAGGCAATTGAGGGAAGAACTTACCCATTAAATGTCCACAGTTTGCCTCTTTAAAATGTAGTCAATAAAAAAAAATATTGCTGGGGGCCTTGGACAAATTCATTCATTTTTGCATCACCTACAAAATGATCCAGTAAGAATTGGTATTACCCCAGGAAAGAAACTCAAAAAATGCCTGCTGATTAGAATAGATGCTGCAGTCTTTAAATACTCTTCAGGTATGTCTGTTTGGCCAAAATTGATTTAAACATTTGATTATGTCCAGGGACCAACATCTGAAAATGTATTCATATGTATTCTTAAACAAAACTAGAATGTTCCTCTAGACAAAAGTCATTATTGGAAGGAGAATAGAAAGTACTGTTTCTTCATGGAAAGGGAAAAATTAGCAGATCTTTCTAACATCTAGAGATGGAATATTGCTTAAACTTTCCCTGAGCTAAAATTAGGAATGCATCCCTGGGGTTGAGAGAGAATACCAGCATAATGCCATTTTCTTTTTCACTTCAATAAGCTTCCAGAAAACAACTTTCAGGAGACAAAAATGGCCTGATTTTTTTTCAACAGACCTCCATCTTTCCCAAATGGTTGATGCACTGTTGACTCTTAAGCTTAGGAAAATCAGTCTAGAGCAGTCCTCTGGATGCTATCCATATACCCTGCCAGGATCATATTCAACCTATATATGTCTCTCAAGGTTGCTGTTTGTCGGGGTAGGTAGGAATGTCTCGTACCTAAGCCACATTAGCACTGATACCCATAATATAGAAACTCCTATGATGTTCCTATTATCGTCAATCAATAAATCAGTGGAATTTGAGCCCTAATTGTATGTACAGCACTGAACTAAGTGCTTTGAAAAATACAGTACAACAGAGATGGTCGAAGTTATCTCTGCTCACACATTAAGATTCCACTACCCCCTTGGTTTTCTCAGTATTTTCTCACCCAGGTAATCAAAACGATTTTCAATCCAGAAGCTTTTCTGTTCAACCAAAATCTTTCCTGTGAGCAGAGCAGTTCTAGAAAACAGCTGATCAACATCCTTCCCACAACTCTTCCTGCATTTGAAAGCTTTTAGCTCAACCTCAGACTTTATCTCCTCAGGCCAAACAAGCCTTCATACTGTGAGCCCAGGGAGGGACAAGGAATGCACCTGACCTGATTAACTTGCATGTACCCCAGTGCCTGGAACTGTACTCGTTGCATAGTAAGCACTTGACAAAATAATAACAATAATAAAACTCAACATTTATATATCTCAAAATCTGTAAGCTCCTTGAGGACAGGGATCATGTCTACTCTCCCAAATACTCAGAGAAGTACACTCTGCCCAGTAAGTGATCAATAAATACAATTGATTGATCTTATCCAGGATCAGAGGAACATTTATTGGGATTTCCTGAAATAGTTCCTTAAGCTATTTAGTTGGACAGATTATGATTTTTCTCTGCTCTTCAGAGGAGGCTACCAAAAATTGAGCTAGTTCATTCCACTCTGGTCAGTTGGTCAGTCATTTGTATTTATTGAGTGCTTACTGTCTGCAGAGCACTGTACTAAGCACTTGGGAGAGGACAATATAACCAACACATTCCCTACCCACAACAAGCTTACAGTCTAGTTGGGGAGACAGACATTAATATAAATAAATACATTACAGATATGTACATAATTGTTGTGCGGCTGGGATGGGGGGATGAATGAAGGGCTCAAGTCAGGGAGATGCAGAAGGGAGAGGGAGAAGAGGATATGTGCTGCTGAATTGTACTTCACAAGCACTTGCTTTGCACACAGTAAGTGTTCAATAAATACAATTGAATGAAAGCATGAAAGGATAGGAGGACTTAGTCTGGGTTCAGCTTCTGGGGACTCCCTTCTCACAGGAGCAAATTCTTCTGTAATTTATCATTCTCCTCTTAGTTCCTGTCCCTAGGGCTTCCTTCCTTCTTTCTGCAGCTTGCAGAATAGCCTTTTACCTCCCCCAAGACCTTCCCCATCCCCACCCCCATTGTAGTTCTGTTGACAGGCTTGTGTTCCTCTGAACTCTCATATAAAGGGGAAGGGAAGAGTCCTGCTGGCAATGTGAAAAGGCAGCAGTAATCATTAATAATAATAATAATAGCATTCATTAAGTGCTTACTGTGTGCAAAGCACTGTTCTATGTGCTGGGGAGGTTACAAGGTGATCAGGTTGTCCCACGGGGAGCTCACAGTTTTAATCCCCATTTTACAGATGAGGTAACTGAGACACAGAGAAGTTAAGTGACTTGCCCAAAGTCACACAGCTGACAATTGGTGGAGCCAGGATTTGAACCCATGACTTCTGACTCCAAAGCCCGAGCTCTTTCCACTTAGCCACGCTGCTTCTTTTGGCCTGAATGACTAGGGTCCGCCCACAAAATAGGCAAAACTGCTAAGCTTCTACTTGAAGATAAATATTCTTAATGGCTTTAGTTGAAAGCACAGTCCTTCTGCAACACCTACTGATCCTTAACAAACTGACATTCATCTTCTGGTGTGGAGGAGCTACTGTAACTTATTTCTCAGAGAGAAGTTGAGATAGGTCATGAATGAATTAGTGGCAACCAAGGGAGCTAGGTCATCTGAAATGAAGAGTGTAGAACCTATAGTGGGGAGTCTTTATAATCACCCAGCTACTCAATAGTTTGGTTTCCCAATTTGGCAGTGATGTCTGATCCACCCCAACTCTGTTGCAGAGGGACAGTGAGACGATTATTTTAAATAAAGCTTTGGATTAATTTGGAGAAAGTATTTTATGGGAGTTTTAATACTCTATGAAAATCTACCTAGCCACCTTCTGTCAAATCCAGTGTTGTTCAGGACAGGACTCGATGAATTTCAACTACCCCAATGGAACACAAGGATTATGATAAACCCTTTAATTTGTAAGACATCATTGTATTTCCAAAGCCATATCAATTATTTCATTTTATCCTCACAACATGCGTGTGAGACAATAGTATTTGTTAAGCAACAACTTTGTGCAGAGCATTGTACTAAGCATGTGGGAGAGTACCAAAAAAATGAGAGAACCTGTCCACTGCTCTCAAGACATATTCAATCCAGTAAAGGAGATAGATGTTTAAATTACAGGTAGCAGTGAGTAAGTGTATAAAGATATGTACAAAAGGGTTACATGGGTGGACTTATTTGAGGTTGCAACAGAAGTATCAAAGTGGAAGGATTGGGGGAAATAGAGTTAGGTCATGAAAGATCAATCAGGGAAAGCCTGTGGTGGAGATGTGATGTCAGAAGGGCCTTAAAGATGGGGAAAGGTTGTTCTCTGTCTCCTCCCTTTTAGACTGTGAGCCCACTGTTGGGCAGGGACTGTCTCTATATGTTGCCAATTTGTACTTCCCAAGCGCTTAGTACAGTGCTCTGCACACAGTAAGCGCTCAATAAATACGAATGATGATTGATGATGATGATAGCAGAGTGAATGGGGAGGGAGTTTCAGGCAGGAGGGAGGGTGTGAACAAGAGGTCAGCAGTAGAAGGGACAAGATTGAGGCAGAGTAGGTTGACTTGAGAGGAATGAAGCATGAGAACTGGGGAGCAGTAGGAGAAGAGAGAGGACAGCAGGAGAGTCGATTGAGTGCTTTAAAGATGCAGCAAACAACCGTTGGAGGAGTTTTAGATGTGGGGATGTGTGCAAAATGATGTTTCAGAAAAATGCTACTAGTGGTAGTTGAAACCATGGAAGCAGTTAAGTTATTATATCTTCTCTATTATGCTGAGAAGGTAATGTTGGCATAGAAGTTTAATTTTGAAGGTCACCCTTCAGAACACTGGCAGAGACAGGATTAGAACCCAGGAATGCAGTCTCCAAGAGCTGGGTATTTCTGCTAGATTAATCAAAAACTGCTACATTATAAGAAAGAATACCTCAGGGCCAAAATGGGTGACACTGATATGGGGAGAGCCTTAGTTACCAGTACCATCTTCAGTAATGCTGATCTGTATGTACCTTGATCTCACCTATCTTCTCGCAGATCCCCTGCCCTGTTCACATCTGCCTCCCTGTTTATTTCTGACATACTACTAATCTCCCCTCCTTCAAAACCTTCCTAAAACCACATCTTCTCCAGCAGTTCTTTCCAGAGCCCTTTCTTTCTCTATCTGCCCTCTCCTCTTTGTTGATTACAATGTCGGCTGTGTACACCTTAAGTATTTTGATATTCATCCGAATTCTACAATGCTTACGGAAATATTCTCATATACTTCTATTTTCCCTATTCCTGTGGGCAGGGATCGCATCTACAGTAACTCTGTTGTAGCTTAGTGGAAACAGCCTGGGCTTTGGAGTCAGAGGTCATGGGTTCAAATCATGGCTCCGCCAACTGTCAGCCATGTGACTTTGGGCAAATCACTTAACTTCTCTGGGCCTCAGTTTCCTCAACTGTAAAATGGGGATTAAAACTGTGAGCCCCCCGTGGGACAACCTGATCACTTTGTAACCTCCCCAGCGCTTAGAACAGTGCTTCGCACATAGTAAGTGCTTAACAAATGCCATTATTATTATTATTATTATGCACATAGTAAGTGTTTAACAAATGCCATTATTATTATTATTATTATTTACTTTCCTAAGTGCTTAGCATCCATTAATCATATTTATTGAGGGTATTGTGTGAAGAGAAGCAGCGTGGCTTAGTAGAAAGAGCAGGGGCTTGGGAGTCAGAGGTTGCGGGTTCTAATCCCAGCTCCGCCACTTGTCTGCTGTGTGACCTTGGGCAAACCACTTAACTTCTCTGTGTCTGTTACCTCATCTGTAAAATGGGGATTAAGAGTGTATGATTTAAGAGTATATGCATGACAACCTGATTACCTTATACCTACTCAAGTGCTTAGAACAGTGCTTGGCACATAGAAAACACTTAACAAATACCATTATTAATTTTATTATTATTATTATTATTAAGCACACCATATTAAGCACTGAGACATATAATTAATATAACTCAATAAATTGTGGATGTGGTATATTAGTGCTGGGAGCTAAGGGAGGATGAATTAAGGTTGCAAATCCAAGTGCAAAGGCAGCCCAAGAGGGAGTGAAAGAAGAGGAAATGAGGGTTTATTAGGGCATAGAAATGTCTTCAACAAAGTTTTGAAAGTGGAGAGAGTGATCTTCTGTCAGTTATGAAGAGGGAAAGTATTCCAGGCCAGAGGCAGAATATGGGCAAATATCAACAGTGAGATAGATGAGATCAAGGGGCAGTGAGTAGGTTGGCATTGGAGGAGTGAGGTGCATGGGCTGGGCTAATAATTATTATTCTGATATTTGTTTAGTGCTTACTATGTTCCAGGTACTGTACTAAGCACTGGGGTGGTTACAAGCAAATTGGGTTAGACACAATTCCTGTCCCACGTGGGGCTCACAGCCTCAGTCCCCATTTTACAGATGAGGTAACTGAGGCCCAGGTAAGTGAAGTGACTTGCCTAAGGTCACACAGCAGACAAGCGGCAGAGCCCAGATTAGAACCCATGATCTTCTGGCTCCCAGGCCCGTTCTCTATCCCTTATGCCATGCTGCTTCTCTTATGTGGGTTGTAGTAGGAAATCTAGATTGAAAGCTTATTGGGGTTAAGAAGCATATCTACCAACTCCATTACATTGTACTCTCTCCAGTGCTTAGTATGCCAATGCATACAGTAAGCATTCAATAAATAGTCATTCATTGAATCATATTTCTTGAGCACTTACTGTGTGCAGAGCACTGTAATAATAATAATAATGTTGGCATTTGTTAAGCGCTTACTATGTGCAAAGCACTGTTCTAAGCGCTGGGGAGGCTACAGGGTGATCAGGTTGTCCCATGGGGGGGCTCACAGTTTTAATCCCCATTTTACAGATGAGGTAACTGAGGTACAGAGAAGTTAAGTGACTTGCCCAAAGTCACACAGCTGGCAATTGTGTTGGGATTTGAACCCATGACCACTAACTCCAAAGCCCGTGCTCTTTCCACTGAGCCACGCTGCTTCTCTAAGCTGTACTTACACTGTACGAAGCACTTGACCTCTCACTCCAAAGCCCATGCTCTTTCCACTGAGCCATGCTGCTACACTCTCCCAAACTCTTTAACAAAGCTTTGCTCATGGAAACATTCAATACATGTCATTGATTGATTGATTGATTTGATTTTTGTCAGGGGGCAACAGTGCCTCAATAATCAACTTTAAATGACATTGAACTCTTGAAACTTCTAGAATTACGTGAATGAGGATGAAAAAAAAACCCTCCAGAAAATGTTGATTTCCAAATTCAAAACTGGCTATAAGACTAGGGAGTAGAAGGAGTAGGATTCCTCAGTTGGTTGAAGAGATTGAAGCTGGGAAGCTCGTTTGGCAGTCAGAGGTCGTGGGTTTGAATCCAGACTCTGCCACATGTCTGCTGTGCGACCTTGGGCAAGTCACTTAACTTTTCTGAGCCTCAGTTACCTCGTCTGTAAAATGGGGATTAAGATTGTGAGCCCCATAATAATAATAATAATAGTAATGATAGAATTTATTAAGCGCTTACTATGTGCAAAGCACTGTTCTAAGCACTGGGGAGGTAACAAAGTGATCAGGTTGTCCCATGGGGGGCTCACAGTCTTAATCCCCATTTTACAGATGAGGTAACTGAAGCCCAGAGAAGTTAAGTGACTTGCCCAAAGTCACACAGCTGGCTATTGGCAGAGCTGGGATTTGAACCCACGACCTCTGACTCCAAAGCCCGGGCTCTTTCCACTGATCCACGCTGCTTCTGTGGAACAACCTGATCACCTTGTATCTCCCCAGTGCTTAGAACAGTGCTTTGCACATAGTAAGCACTTAACAAATGCCACCATCATCATTATTATCATTTAAACTGCGTCCTCCCTTCAATTAATCTTTTATGACTTTGCTTCATCTCTTCCTGCTGCTGAAGACATTTATGGAGAACTTACTGAAGGATTGTAGCCTTCTCCCCCAGGAGCAGAGGTACCATTACTGCCTGTTCCTAGAGAAATAAAAAAACCTGGGTCAGGCTACTAAACTTGCCTTCCCTAAAGATAAGCGTTAAGAAATGAGGGTGCAGAGTATGTCCCATTAAAGGTACAAAATTTCCTATCTGGGGTAGGACTACTTAATCCTTGAGGTCAGATAGGAATATTTATTCCACTATGTGTATTGCACAATTGCCTCCATGCGGATGGGAGTGGTATCCCTTCTCTTCTGATTTTCCATTTATCAGGACATGGGCCCGCAAAGATAATGTAAGCTAGTGAATTCTATGCACCATCAACACAGACACTGCCTTCCATTTCCTTGGTAACTCACCATGTTGGATGGCAGGACTTGCCTTCATGGAGCAAGTGTTTTTTTTTCAGAAGATGAGTGAAACTTTTGAAACTGTGTATGGCTGGACCCACCTCTCAGCCCCCTCAAAGACCTAACGTCAGAATGTTTTGTTGACTGACATAATAATTTCTTTATTGTATTTTTTTAGTACCGGCTACTGTACTAAGTGCTAGAGTAGGTAAAAGATAATTAGTTGGGACACAGAACCTGTTCCACATAGGGCACCTGGTTTTCATCCCTATTTTACAGATGAGGTAACTAAGGTATAGAGAGGTTAAGTGATTTGTCCAAGTTCACACAGCAGACATGTTTCAGAGCTGGGATTAGAACCCTCCCAAACCCTGCCCTCTCCCTGAATTTCCCATCTCTGTTGACGGCACTACCATCCTTCCCATCTTACAAGCCCGCAACCTTGGTGTCACCCTCGACTCCGCTCTCTCATTCACCCCTCACATCCAAGCCGTCACCAAAACCTACTGGCCTCAGCTCCGCAACATTGCCAAGATCCGCCTTTTCCTCTCCATCCATACCGCTACCCTGCTTATTCAAGCTCTCATCCTATCCCGTCTGGACTACTGCATCAGCCTTCTCTCTGATCTCCCATCCTCGTGTCTCTCCCCACTTCAATCCATACTTCATGCTGCTGCCGGATTGTCTTTGTCCAGAAACGCTCTGGGCATGTTACTCCCCTCCTCAAAAATCTCCAGTGGCTACCAATCAATCTGTACATCAGGCAGAAACTCCTCACCCTGGGCTTCAAGGCTGTCCATCACCTCGCCCCCTCCTACCTCACCTCCCTTCTCTCCTTCTACAGCCCACCCCGCACCCTCCGCTCCTCTGCCGCTAATCTCCTCACTGTACCTCGTTCTTGCCTGTCCCGCCATCGACCCCCGGCCCACGTCATCCCCTGGGCCTGGAATGCCCTCCCTCTGCCCATCCACCAAGCTAGCTCTCTTCCTCCCTTCAAGGCCCTACTGAGAGCTCACCTCCTCCAGGAGGCCTTCCCAGACTGAGCCCCTCCTTCTTCTCCCCCTCATCCCCCCTCCATCCCCCCATCTTACTTCCTTCCCTTCCCCACAGCACCTGTATATATGTATATGTTTGTACATATTTATTACTCTATTTTACTTGTACATATCTATTCTATTTATTTTATTTTGTTAGTATGTTTGGTTTTGTTCTCTGTCTCCCCCTTTTAGACTGTGAGCCCACTGTTGGGTAGGGACTGTCTCTATATGTTGCCAATTTGTACTTCCCAAGCGCTTAGTACAGTGCTCTGCACATAGTAAGCGCTCAATAAATATGATTGATGATGATGATGATTAGAACCCAAGTCTTCTGACTCCCAGGCCTGTGGTCTATCCACTAGGCAATGCTGCTTCTTGATAATAATAAAACAGAATAAAAGAAAAACAGTGTGGCCTGGTGGATAGAGCATGGACCTAGGAGTCAAAAAAGTCCAGTGTTTTAGTCCTGGCTATGCCACTTGTCTGCTGTGTGACCTTGGGCAAGTCACTTCTCTATGCCTCAGTTACCTCATCTGTGTAAAATGGGGATTAAGACTGTGAGCCCCATGTGGGACATGGACTGCGTCCAACCTGATTAGCTCATACCTACCCCAGCTCTTAGTACAGTGCCTGGCACATAGTAAGTGTTTAACAAATACCATTAAAAATAAATAAACAAAAATGATTTATCAAGTTCAGGTAGTCCAAATCTGGGGCTCGCATCTCCTCCTGCCTTCAGGACATCTCCATTTGGATGTCTGCCCACCACCTAAAGCTCAACATGTCGAAGACTGAACTCCTTGTCTTCCCTCCCAAACCTCGCCCTCTCCTTGACTTTCCCATCTCTGTTGACGGCACTACCATCCTTCCCGTCTCACAAGCCCGCAACCTTGGTGTCATCCTCGACTCTGCTCTCTCATTTACCCCTCACATCCAAGCCGTGACCAAAACCTGCCGGTATCAGCTCCACAACATTGCCAAGATCCGCCCTATCAGCTCCACAACATTGCCAAGATCCACCCTTTCCTCTCCATCCCAACCGCTACCCTGCTCATTCAAGCTCTCATCCTATCCCGTCTGGACTACTGCATCAGCCTTCTCTCTGATCTCCCATCCTCGTGTCTCTCTCCACTTCAATCCATACTTCATGCTGCTACCCGGATTATCTTTGTCCAGAAGCGCTCTGGGCATATCACTCCCCTCCTCAAAAATCTCCAGTGGCTACCAATCAATCTGCGCATCAGGCAGAAAGTCCTCACCCTGGGCTTCAAGGCTCCCCATCACCTTGCCCCCTCCTACCTCACCTCCCTTCTCTCCTTCTACAGCCCAGCCTGCACCCTCCGCTCCTCCGCCGCTAATCTCCTCACCGCACCTCGTTCTCGCCTGTCCTGCCATCGACCCCCGGCCCACGTCTTCCCCCGGGCCTGGAATGCCCTCCCTCTGCCCATCCGCCAAGCTAGCTCTCTTCCTCCCTTCAAGGCCCTGCTGAGAGCCCACCTCCTCCAGGAGGCCTTCCCAGACTGAGCCCCTTCCTTCCTCTCCCCCTCATCCCCCTCTCCATCCCCCCCATCTTACCTCCTTCCCTTCCCCACAGCACCTGTATATATGTATATATGTTTGTACATATTTATTACTCTATTTATTTTATTTGTACATATCTATTCTATTTATTTTATTTTGTTAGTATGTCTGGTTTTGTTCTCTGTCTCCCCCTTTTAGACTGTGAGCCCACTGTTGGGTAGGGACTGTCTCTATATGTTGCCAATTTGCACTTCCCAAGCGCTTAGTACAGTGCTCTGCACATAGTAAGCACTCAGTAAATACGATTGATGATGATGAAATAAGAGCCCTCTCAAATGTATGAGTGTTCTCTGGCATTTTAGCTATTTATCAAACTCCTGATATAACTGTATTTTTTTGTGCTGGCCTGCTGGTTCATATGGCATTGTCTCCAGTGTGCATATTAGTGTTTATGTGGGTACCTACAGTGCTACCTGAAAAACTCACTCTCACTTTTACTTCCTTCTCTTCCTCCTTCTCTCTCTCTCTCTCTCTCTCTCTCTCTCTCTCTCACTATCCAGTCTATCTTTTGTTTGTCTCTCTTGCCTCTGTCTCTTTCCTCTCTCCCTCTCTCTATCTTTCATTCCATAACACACACAAAATAGTCTTGGATCCACTACCGCTATATCTGTCTCTGTCTCCTGTGTCACTTTTCACCCCCAATACACAGCCTTCTGGCTCTAGTACATCTCTGGCTTTCCAGGAAACAGAAACTAATTATGAATCTGACAATCCAAATCCTGAACTTTAATTCATTCATATTTATTGAAGACTTACTGTGTGCAGAGCACTGTACTAAGCACTTGGAAAGTACAATTCAGCAATAGAGATGATCCCTTCCCACAACGGGATCTCTCTAGAAGGGGAGAGACAGACATCAAAACAAGTAAATAGGCACCAATACAAATAAATAGAAGTATATATATGTTCATATATACACAAGCACTGTGGAGAAATGGGTAGAGCAAAAGGAGCAAGTTGGGGTTACACAGAGGGGGGGAGCTGGGGAAAAAGGGGGCTTAGTTTGGGAAGGCCTCTTGGAGGAGGTGGGCTTTCAGTATAGATTTGAAGGGGGGAAGTGTGATTGTTTGGTGGATTTGAGGAGAGAGGGCGTTCAGGCCAGAGGTAGGACGTGGGCCAGGGGTCGACAGCAGAATAGGCAAGAATGAGGCACAGTGAGAAGCTTAGCACAAGAGGAGCAGAGTGTTCAGGTTGGGATGTAGAAGGAGATGTACATATCTATTTTATTTTGTACGTATCTATTCTATTTTGTACATATCTATTCTATTTTGTACATATCTATTCTATTTATTTTATTTTGTTAGTATGTTTGGTTTTGTTCTCTGTCTCCCCCTTTTAGACTGCGAGCCCACTGTTGGGTAGGGACTGTCTCTATATGTTGCCAACTTGTACTTCCCAAGTGCTTAGTCCAGTGCTCTGCACACAGTAAGCGCTCAATAAATACGATTGATTGATTGAGAGAAGGGAGGCAAGGTGATGGAGAGCTTTGAAACCAATAGAGAGGAGTTTTTGATACAGAGGTTGATAAGCAACCACTGGAGATTTTTAGGAGGGGGGTGACATGCCTAGAAGGTTTCTGTAGAAAGATAATCCGGGCAGCAGAGTGAATTATAGAATGAAGTGGGGAGAGACAGGAGGTTGGGAGGTCAGAAAGGAGGCTGATGCATTAATCCAGTCAGGATAGGATGAATGATTATACTAAAGTGGTAGTAGTGTGGATAGAGAGGAAAGGGCGGATCTTGACAATGTCGAGAAGGTGAGACTGGCAGGTTTTGGTGATGGATTGGATGTGTGGGGTGAATGAGAGAGTGGAGTCAAGGATGACACCAAGGTTGTGGGCTTGTGAGATGGGAAGGATGGTAGTGCCATCTACAGTGATGGGAAAATCAGGGAGAGGACAGGGTTCTTGGACATGTTGAGTTTTAGGTGGCAGGAGGACATCCAAGTAATAATAATAATAATAATAATAATAATAATGGTATTTGTTAAGCACTTACTATGTGCCAAGCACTGTTCTAATCCCTGGGCTAGATACAAGGTAATCAGGTTGTTCCATGTGGGGCTCACAGTCTCAATCCCCATTTTACAGATGAGGTAATTGAGGCACAGGGAAGTTAAGTGACTTGCCCAAAATCACACAGTTGAAAAGTGGCAGAGCCGGAATTAGAACCCATTACCTCTGACTCCCAATCCCAGGCTTTTTCCAGTGAGCCATGCTGTCCTGAAGGCAGGAGAAGATGCAAGCCTGGAGGGAGGGACAGAAAACAGGGGAGGAGATATAGATTTGGGTGTCATCCATATGGTGATGATAGTTGAAGCCATGGGAGCGAATGAGTTCTCCAAAGGAGTGTGTGTAGATTGAGAACAGAAGGGGACCAAGAACTGACCACTGAGGAACCCCTACAGTAAGGGGATGGGAGGGGGAGAAGGATCCCACAAAAGAGACTGAGAATGAACGGCCAGAGAGATAAGAGGAGAACCAGGAGAGGACAGAGTCACTTAAATTGTAAAGTAGACTAAATTTAGTCTACTAAATTGTAAACTCCTTGAGGGCAGGGATTATGTCTACCATTGATATCATATTGGTTTCAAAGTATCCCTGTCTAGACACTAAGCTCCTTGTGGGTGGTGATCATGTCCACCAACTCTACTGCACTGTACTCTCCCAAGTGTTTAGTTCAGTGCTCTGCACAGAATAAGTGTTCAATAAATACCATTAATTATGGATAATCACCGCAACACTTAGTACAGTGCTCTGCCCACAGTAAGTGCCCGACAAATGGCATTTATTGATTTATTCCTTTATTCACTATTGTAACCTAGCTTTTAATCTCACTTGGGCTGGAAGCCAGGAGAAGGGAATTATCTATACAAGCTCTTTATGGACAGGCATCATGTCTGTCAACGCTATTGTATTTTACTCTATCAAGTGCTTAATACAGTGTTCTATACACAGTAAATACTCAGATTCCATTGATAAATTGATTGAAAAAGGCACACCTATGCAAACCTATGCCTTTACTCATATCCGAAGGCAAATGCTTCCTTGGCATTCTCAAGGAGGGGGAAATTCATTATTAGGACCAAACATACTTTTCCAGGACTGCAAAAGTGGGAAATTCTGAATTTTGCTTCCTCCTCTTCTTTTTTTCCCCTTTCCTCTATCCTCTCAACAGTAATATGGCATGACCCAATGAAATGCAGGCAGAACAACAACTTAGATTTGATTTCCCCCCAAGTTTCTTTAGAGTTTTTGCCTTATTTTTTAAAAAAACTTCCACATGAAGCTTTACTTAATTTAGTTCCCAAATGATACAGAAGGAATGGATATTGTTTGTAACTCATTTTCTACATAAAGTTTTAAAAAGTATTCCTTCAAAGCTATCACATAACTAAGAGAAAGAATTAAACAATAATGACAGAAATCTGGCAGCAAGCAGCTCTATGCTATTGTTTTTCATTTAAAAGCATATAGGATTACTTTGTTTTTCCAGATATTAACTTTCCGTAACTAGCATGTACATATTTAAAGAACATAACCAATCTGCAGCATTGCAAACACCTATTTGTCACTAGGTCTGAGCTGTGGTGTTTTCAAGGGTCGGTCACATCCAATTTTTCCTTGCTTATTAAAAATGAAAATTTTCCTGAGCTTGGTTTAGTCAGTCAGCCACACGTGAGGCTGATGGAGTCCATTCTGTAGTTTCTCAGATGAAGTCATTCTAAGAGCTCATTTGGGAATGGAACTGAATTTGAGGTAGATTTGTGTCTATTTGGGCACATTACAGCTCCCATTTTTAGTGTTGTTCTGCCCGTGACAGATAACAATCTCTATACTGGAACCTCTTCTACTACTGTTAGAGTTGCATCTAATATCCGAGTCTTGAAGAAATGCAGTGACACTAGGAGAAGAGGTCATAATAATAATTATTATGGTACTTGTTAAGCACTTAACTTTGTGCCAATCACTGTTCTAAGCACTGGGGTAGATACAAGAGAGGCAACATGGCCTAGTGGATAGAGCCCAGGCCTGAGAGTCAGAAAGACCCTGGTACTAAGCCCGACTCTTGCCATTTGTCTGCTGTGTGACCTTGGGCAAGTCGCTTCCCTTCTCTGGGCCTCAGTTACCTTATCTCTGAAAAGGGGATAAAGACTGTGAGCCCACGTGGGACAGGGACTGTGTCTAACACAATTGGCTTGTATCCACTCCACCACATAATACACTGCCTGGCCCATTGTAAGCAATTAACAAATGCCATTACTGTTATTATTATTACAAGTTAATTAGGTTGCGCATAGTCCCTATACCACATTGGCTTTACGCTCTAAATCCCCATTTTACAGATGAGGTAACTGAGGCCCAGAGAAGTGATCATTTACCCAAGGTAACACAACAATATGTGAGGGAGCTGGAATCAGAACCCAGTTCCTTCTGATTCGCAGGCCCGGGCTCTAACCATTAAGCCATGCTGCTTCTCTTAGGTACAATCAATCAATCAATCAATCGTATTTATTGAGCGCTTACTATGTGCAGAGCACTGTACTAAGCGCTTGGGAAGTACAAATTGGCATCACATAGAGACAGTCCCTACCCGATAGTGGGCTCACAGTCTAAAAATACTCTCTCCCTCAGATTTTCTACATCTGGATCCACCTTGCCCTGATCCAGGCTCTTGGTGCTGACCCAACACTAAGAATGTCCTAGAGGCCTGGCTCTACCTCCACTGGTAATAGGATTTATTGAGTACTTACTCACTAAGTAAGCTCTGCCAATTGTCAGTTGTGTGACTTTGGGCAAGTCACCTAACTTCTCTGTGCCTCAGTTACCTCATCTGTAAAATGGGGATTAAAACTGTGAGCACCCCTTGGGACAACCTGATCACCTTGTAACCTCCCCACCGCTTAGAACAGTGTGTTGCACATAGTAAGTGCTTAATAAATGTTATTATTATCATTATTATTATTATTATTATTATATTATTACCTTCTGACTCCCAGACCCATACTTATTTACCAAGTGTCTACTATGTGCAAAGCACTATACTAAAGTGCTTGGGAGAGTACAACAGATACATTCCCTGCCAATTATGCTACTATTATCTTACCATATCATTTATGCATACATATATTCCTTAAACATCTATTTCTGTGTAGCACTGTCCTAGCCCTTTGTGATTTTTTGGAAGTGAATGTTTTCAGACTTATTTTTCAGTCCCCTTTGGACATACATACCTATATGTTACCTTGCATTTGTTTTGGTTTTTTTTTTTTTTAGAGAGACTAAATAATCCAAATCAGTCAATAGGGTTTACTGAGAACCCACTGGCTTCAGAAAATTGTCCTAAGCAAGTGGAAGAGTTCACTAGAAGTCAAAGACATAGTCTCTGCTTTGAAGAGTATACAGTACAGATTGGTGTGCATTGTATGTCCGAGTTGGGAGCAGGACGCAAAGCAGATATACTTGTAATTGCAAAAGTTTGAAAAATTGTAAAGCCGGTGAATAACAAATGGGGTACATAAATTGATATATGAATAAATGCTAAGAGTGGCTATTGGGTTGACATGACCTGAGGAAGTACAAACTAATGAACTGGGGAATACCACCTAGAGAAAATGTGATTTTAGTATGGCTTTATAGTTGGGATGGGCTGTGATCTAGGAGTTTAAAGCGAGAGGTAATACCAACAAGTGATCGAGGGGTTCAACATGAATATGTATGGCAGCAAATATATCAATAAATCATTTGCAATTATTGAACATTTATTGTGTGCAGAGCACTGTACTAAGTGCTTGGGAGAGCATGACATAACATGAGACAAATTCTCTGCCCACAGTGAGCTTACAGTCTAGAGGGGAATATATATGGTAGACAATTACGTAGTAGAAAATGTATTGAAAATATATCAATTGTATTTTTCAAGTGCTTACTATGTGCAAAACAGTGTACTAAGCACCTGGGAGAGTTCAACATAGTTTAACAGACATATTCCCTGGCCAAAACGAGCTGTCAGTCTACGGGATGAGCTTACATATCTTTTCCTTTTTCAGTTTGGATATAACATAATGGAAATAGAGAATGTTCTTCTAACTGCATGAGTTTGTTTTGTTATTAATATGGCCATAATTTGGAGTAAGACTCAGGATGAGGTGTTTGTTGAGGCCTATTGCCCTTGAGCTTCCTGGCCCCTGCCTCAGGCTTACTTACCATCCAGCACTAGGAACAGTGCTTTGCACATAGTAAGCACTTAATAAATGCCATTATTATTATTACCACTCACGTTTCCTTGTGTGTTTGTAACTTTATAGTATCCAACACAGTAATAGCAATGAGTTGCAGAAGTATGATGCATTCTAATTTTGATGGATGTAACAATAATAGAGGTCTTTGCATCAAAGAATGTCAATGAAATATCTTTGAGCCCTATCCTGTTTATTCCCATTAATCGATGGCTACTGCTAATACTAGTAATAATTGTGGTATATGTTAAGTGCTTACATTGTGACTGGCATTGTTCTGAGCATGAGGGTAGGCACAAGAGAGGTTAGTCCCAGTCTAAGGGAGAGGGGAGAATTCCCATTTTACAGATGAGAAAACCAAAATTTTCTTCAACATATACTTTTTGCAGAACACAACCCTTGTGTCAAAGAAAATGTCATGTTTTCTCTTAATAATAATGATGGTATTTGTTAAATGCTTAACTGTGTGTCAGTCACTGTACTAAGTGTTGGGGCTAATACAAGCAAATCAGGTTTGACACAGTCCCTTTCCCATGTGGGGCTCACAGTCTCAATCCCCATTTTACAGATAAGCTAACTGAGACCCAGAGACCTTAAATGTATACACAGGTTTACCCATCCACCAAATATAATCTTTTCACTCCACTTCAGTCCAGTGAGGTAATAAAGTTAAAAGGTTATATATGTTGGCAGGTCTGACATCTCATAGAGGACAAAATGTGGAGAGAGACCATATCCCTATGGAAATGAATTGGACTGGTGTAGTTAGAGAGTTATTCTGATGACACCCTTCTTCACTACATTAGCTCTGCATTTGGGTTTCCTGGTTAGAACTTGGAATTGAATGCTTGGTTGAGCTACCTGTTCTTTACTGCCAACAGCTGGAAAGAACAGCAAAGTCTTTTGCCTGGGGCTCATTTCTCACACTGGTCCATCAACAACTGTTGTTGAAAACATAGTCAGTATTTCATATTATGATGTAATCCGTCAGAGCATGTCCAAAACAATATGAGATTTATTCCATTTGCTTCAAGAAAGATATCACTAGAATGTGGCTTATTTGGCAATCCTGGTCTCCCAGTTCCGGGCAGGGATTCAATCACCTGTTGCTAAGAGACTCAAAAATATTGTCTGTTTTTAAATGTTTCTTTTTAATTGAATAAACTGTTACTTTGAAATATCAGTGCAAAGGTTAAAGAGGTCTTTAAAATCGTATGATTTTGTTCTGGAAGAGACTTTTCTGAGTGTTTTAAATGAAACAGCTGCAGCCTTAGGTCAGCCTTCTGGTTGAGGTTTTGTAAATGTATTGAGAAGAGGATTGCTCTCATAAATTGGATGGATTGTTGGAACCAGGGAAACACCCTCCATTAACATCTTGATCATGAATAAAATGATGCATGCACAGCTACCAACCTTGTGATGTAAACGTAAGAGAAGAGACCCAAAGCATTTACTTTAAGAGTAGGTTTAGGTAAGTCTACATCCCAAGGTGGTTAAGTAGAGCTAAAATACAAAAAAGAAAAAAAAAGGAAAGGTGAAATGTCCACTAGGGTCTAAGAAAAAAAAATCTAATTTCTCCCATGCCCATCTTTTCTTGTTAAAGAAACAATTCAGCACAGGAGCTAGACTGGGAGTCCATTATTCAGAAATGATCCAGGAACTTTGAAATAATTGGAATAGTTCATCCTGAACATGAGAAGGATGAGGCTGATGAGTAATGGATTTTCAAGACTACAAAGGGCTTTTTAGACAGCGGATGGTGACCTGTTGCTCTATATTACATCTACCACTACAATCCTGGCTGCCTAACCACTTAGATATTCACAGTCCCTCATAGCGGTCAGTAGAGTTTGCTTACTTCAGTACTTCCTTCGGTCTGTTACTTAAATGTCAATCTCCCTTCCTGGATTCTAAGTTCCTTGAAGGCAGGGCTCATCTGAACTGTTTTATTTTTCAGAGAACATTAGGCTAGTTCTCTGCCCATAGTATAACTCAATAAATCCTATTGATCAGTTGATTGATGCTTTAGTCATGATGAGAGAAAATGAGTTTAAATTATAGCAAGAGGGATCATCATTATTATTAATATTATTAATCATATTAAGTGCTTACGGTGTGCAAAGCACTATAATAGGGATATATAATAGATCCGAAGAAAGGTTAAACAATGAGAGGAGTCAGAAGGATGTTGTAAAATCTATTTCTCTAGAGTCCTTAAAAACAGGAAAAAAATTCCACTGTAAAATGTAGGATTTTGTGATCTTTCTGTAGGCCAGGGGCTGGATCAGGTGACATATACATATTCGTAACATTTATATTAATATCTGTCTTCCCCTGTAGACTGAAGCTCATTGTGGGCAGGGAACATACCTAAAAACTTTATTACTTTTTAGGCTTCCACGCGCTTAATAACAGTACTCTGCAAACAGTAAGCTTTCAATAAATACAACTGATTGATTTATTGTCAACTCAAGGAGTCTATCAGTCCTGTGTTTCCCTATTCCAGTGATTACTTCTTCTGAATCTTTATTCATACCATTTGCTTTATTAGGTTTTCTTTCTTAAATTAGCAGTAGACTTCTTGAGGGCAGGGGCCATGTCTTACACTTCTGTTGTACTTATACACTTGAATTTTGGAGAAGCGAGGTCTGCAGATGTTCTATTCCTCCTACCAATTTTCACTCCTTCCAGTCCCCAAGAAGTTTGCTCTCATTTATCAGGATAAAAGAAGCGGCCAGAGATGCTTCAGAAGATGAAGGAACACTTGACTTTTCTCATTTTTTTTGAAGGTTAGTTAAGCTTAGCTCTTTACTATTGCAAGGAGAACAGCAGTTGTAAATACGCAAATCACCACCACATTCTAGTGTGACTCCTCTGCATTCCACAGCCTTTGTATCTGAAAAACTGTGGGTCTTTAAAAATGTGGAGAAGCCACTGACTTTGTCCATTACAATGAGAGACTTTTGATGCTACACAGATTGCTACTATTATCATTATGGTGTTTATTAATAAGATTTGTCATTTTAATTCCAAGCTTTGGAATAAAAAGTAATTTAATGAGCAGTTGCTGATGAAACATATGTGGTGTTTCTAAATCTATAAATCTATGACCCAACATTAATTTGCTCTCAAAACATAGTGTTTTGCTACGTACAAAGGAGTTCATCTTATAAAGTGTTTTACAATCATAAATCAAAACAAGTACTCACAAACAAATTCAGCACTATTAACCCTACTGGGAGTAGTATTTATCAAGCACTTACCGTTTGCGGAGAACACTGGACTAAATGCTGGGAAAAAATAAACAGTTGGGAATCAGACATAGTCCCTGTAGCTTGTTTTAATACAATTTTAATATTTATTTTTGATTGTTGGATTATTAATTGCCTTTTATTGTTTGTAACTTGTTGGTTTGTAATGCATGCCTGTTTTCTAAGTTTCCTCTCTGTTAGATTGTAACCGCCTTGTTGGAGACATACCATACCTGAATCATTTCTGTATTTATCTCCGTGCTGGCACATATGTGTTCAAAAACACCATTAAAGTGATACTTTAGATTTTCATTTGGAAAATTATTTCAATTTTCCATCACATGAAATTAGTGATACAGGAACAACAAACCAAAGCTATTAGATCCACTACTCCTCAAAGCCAAATATTATCTCTGTGTTCATTTTAAGGTAGAAGGGTTTTTTTAGTTTTTTGTTTTGTTTTAAATCTAAAATTTCCCCATTGGATATTTATCATTTCCTTATTTAAGCACATCACTAAGTTTCAGGAACTGAGAAGGATATTATTTTTGTCTGAACTCTATCCTAAATCCTATCTGGAGAGATAGGAGTGGTTCCACAGGAAAGGGAACAAAGAATAGATTACTTTTTTTTCTGGTATTTGTTTAAGCAATTCCTATGTGCTAGGCACTGTACTAAGCATTAGGCCATGGTGTAGTGGATAGAACATAGGCTTAGGGGTCAGAAAGTCATGGGTTCTGATCCTGCCTCCACCACTTGCCTGCTGTGTAACCTTGGGGAAGTCACGTCACTTCTCTGTGCCTCAGTTCCCTCATCTGTAAAATGGAGATTGAGACTGTGAGCTCCACGTGGGGCAGGGACTGTGTCCAACCTGATTTGCTTGTATCCACCCCAGAGCTAACTACGTGCCTGGCACATAGTAAGTGCTTTACAAATACCGTAAAAAAACCCCCACAACATAGTCAGGTTGGACACAGTCTCTCTCCCACGAGGGTCTCACAGTTTCAATCCCCATTTTACAGATGAGGTAACTGAGGTACAGAGAAGTGAAGTGACTTGCCCAAGGTCACTCGGCAAATAAGTGGCAGAACCGGGTCTTTCTGACTCCCAAGTCTGTGCTCTGTCCACTATGTGCTCACTACAGGTCTTGAAGCTTTTTAGATCGTTCCATGTATCCAGGAGATCCAGGAGGTTGCTAAGTAAGGTGGCCACTGATGGCACTCCAATATTCTGCAAATCTCCTTTTGCTGACCTCCCTCACCTTATAATATCCCATGAGACAGATATATGGAAAATGGACTGTTAAATAACCAGACAAGTAGTGACCTTATTGACTGGGGTATCCGTTAACTTCCACCATTTGGACCCAGTTTCCCTAGGCACCAACCAGCGGTCTTCAGTTTCTGTGTTTTCCTGTTGTATTGCAAACTTGCAGCAGATTGAACAGTGAAGATATTGTTTTTGGCTGCTATAGACACATAACTGAGTCATCATGTTACAATTGACATCAATTGTCCCTCATCTTTCCTTTTATCAGTGAGTGGCTGTATGTGTGTATAGCAGCATAGTGTATAGTATATGCGTATAGTGTATATGTGTATAGTGTGTGTATGTGTGTGTATAGAAGCAGCGTGGCTCAGTGGAAAGAGCACGGGCTTTGGAGTCAGAGGTCAGGGGTTCAAATCCCAGCTCCGCCACTTGTCAGCTGTGTGACTTTGGGCAAGTCACTTAACTTCTCTGTGCCTCCATTCCCTCATCGGTAAAATGGGGATTAAGACTGTGAGCCCCACGTGGGACAACCTGAACTCCTTGTATCCCCCAGCTCCTAGAACAGTGCTTTGCACATAGTAAGTGCTTAACAAATACCATTATTATTATTATTGTTATTATTGCCAATGATGTTGACTCCATTAAGGTTTAACCCCCATTAACCAGCTTTCTTATAAGTGCTTCCTAACATTTAGCCTACTTCTTGATGCCACAGTTTTCTGTCCCCATTGGCTGTTGCTTTGAATTTAGGGCATAATGTGTCATACATTCAACAAGTGACTGAGCACTAGCCCTATCCCCAGAAATTCTCTTCCCTCTTCCTTAAGCTTGGCCAAAACATCTGAGATATTTCAAATCTATCCTCCTAAGGAGGAACTCAATCGTATATTATTCTAGTGGTGAACTTTCACCTTAAGAGTATGGGCTTGGGAGTTTGAGGTCATGGGTTTGAATCCTGGCTCCACCACTTGTCTGCTGTGTGACTTTGGGCAACTCACTTAACTTCTCTGTGCCTCAGTTACCTCATCTGGAAAATGGGGATTAAGACTGTGAACCCTATGTGGAACTACCTGATCACCTTGTGTCCCCCCCAGCACTTAGAACAGTGTTTAGCAATTAGTAAGCACTTAACAAATACCATCATTATTATTAATGCCATTTCCCCCATCATGTTTGGTTCTCCTTCTCCTCCATTTCGTCCTCCTCTCTTCTGATTTTCTGAGTGGAAGGTCAGTGCTAGAATTCCATAGAATTCTTTCCTTCAAGGAGCCTATGCCAGAACCACTCCTGAAAGATAATATACCTTTTTGTTGTCAAGTTCCTGCTATGGAGAGACCATCTCCCAAACATTACCCTGTTCCCTATTCATATACAAAATATGTTACTGTTTTGTTTTTAATGGCATGTATTAAGGGCTTCCTATGTTCCAAGTACTGTTGTAAGTGCTGGGATAGATCCAACTTAGTTAATCCATCCCGCATGAGATCACAGCCTAAGTAGGAGGGAGAACAGGTATTACATACCCATTTTGTAGTTGAGGAAACTAAGACACAGAGAACTTAAGTGATTTGCCCAAGGTCACATAGTAGTCAAGTGGTCGAGCTGAAATTAGAACTCGGGTCCTCTGGCTCACAGGCTCGTGCTTTATCCATTAGGTTATGCTGCTTCCTATCTGTTGTTGGATTTTCCAGTGCAGGAAATTTTCATTCCAAAATTGGAAAACATAGCTGTTGGGTTAACATGCTGCATTGTTGAACTGGCGTTTATAAAGAGAGTAAGTATGTAGCCAATGGGGCTTGTAGTAATCCTACATTCTTACAATGGATTTGGGTAGGAACTGTATCACGAAAATCTTTACTAACAAAAGTTGGTAGTACTTAGTTGTATATCTAATATGCTTATTAAGTCATTCTATCTGTAACATTAATAATAACAATAATAATAATAATAATGGTATTTAAGCCCTTACTATGTGCCAAGCACTGTTCTAAGCACTGGGGGAGATACAAGGTAATCAGGTTGTCCCACGTGGGGCTCACAGTCCTAATCCCCATTTTACAGATGAGGTAACTGAGGCACAGGGAAATTGTGATTCACCCAAAGTCACACAGCTGACAAGTTACAGGGCCTGGATTAGAACTTTGGTGTCTGTCTCTCCTGCTGGACTGTAAACGCCTTGAGGACAGGGATCACATTTACTAAATTTGTTATTCACTCCCAAGTACTTAATACAGTGCTCTGCCCACAGTGTGTGCTCAAGAAATGCATGTTCCTTTTGCTTCTTTCCTCCCTTGTTTTCTTAGGCTGTTCCAAACCACTTTTCTACCCTTCCTACCAGATGTGTCAATGGTTTTGCATCTATATTATACATCCTATGTGCTACAGAATCTTACAGACAATAGGAAATCAGAATTTTCTCCACTTCCTCTGCAGAATTATTTCCGCTCATCATCTAAATTTATGTCTCTTGAAAGAGTTGACCAGTGAAGGAACTGTCCCTTTTGGACTGAAATAGAATGTATGTTTGGAAGAATACTTGCTGGCAAGTCAGGGAATTGTATAAATTACTGGATTTAAGGTATGTCGCTGTATCCTCCACTTCCCAAAACGTGACGTCAGCATGGCCTCTGCTTTATCTCATATAAAGGCTAGCTGAGAGAGTCTCATTAGAGTTCATTCGATCAGGTCTTGATTCAACAGTATTCCTCAGGGGCTATGCCATCACTAGCAGTTAACAATCATTTTGTAATTGGGTGTTCTCCAGGTCAAAAGACATTCCTCTTTAATTAGTTAATTCCCCTTAGATGTACAGTACTGGGAGGTTTTTTGGAAAATTTCACCAAAACTTTTCTAGTTAAAATATCCAAGAGATACCATTATCTAAATAATTCAGCATAATTCCTTTGAGATAAGCTAATCATACATTTTTGTTGAAATGTTGGCCTTTAGAATTCCAGCCCAAGCAGGACCCCCTTCCTCAACATTCAGAGATGGGGTGAGAGTCGGGTGCAGCCGGAGGAGGAAATTAGTTTGCTTAAAGCCCCTCTCCATACTGCCAGTTTTAGAATTCTACTGGGCTTGAACTGAAAGTGCCTTGAGTATGTTTCCTTCCAGATAGGAAAGTCTAAGTAGTTTTAAGCAAGAACCACTCCTGGTCAAGGTACGCTGACCAATTTAAACAAGATAACATCCTTCAGAAGCTGGCTAATATTAGAACATTTTGTCATCTATTATTTTAAAACAACCCACAGCTGATGTATTGGAGTGCAATAATGAAATTTTGATTCTATTCGAACTGTAAATCTGAACTTTTATTTTACATCGTCTTTGTACCTGGAGACTGGGGGTGTTATGCAATTTTTCATTAGATGTGGTGTTTACATAATAATAGCAATAACCATGGTGTTTACCAGTTATGATGTGCCAACTGCTGGGGTAGATACAACATATCCGTGTCTGAAATTGGGCTCACAATCTAAGGGGGAGATAGAATGGATATGTAATCTCCATTTTACAGATGAGAAAACTGAGGCTCAGAGAGTTTGTGACATGTAAAATCTCACAGGAAGCAATTCGTGGAACTGGGATTAGAACCCAGGTTTTCAGTCTCCAGTCCTGGGCTCTTTTCCCTAGGAAATGCTCCTTTTCATTATTGTAACGCCGGAGTGGCACTCAGATTGTAAGCTCCTTGTAGGCAGAGAATATGTCTGATGTTATATAGTTCTCTCCCAAGCACTTAGTATAGTGCTCTGCACAAAATTAGGGCTCTATAAGGGCTCTGTAAGAGTAAGGGCTCTTTGTAAGCTTGGTAGTAGCAGAAGCATGTTATGCTTCATGTTTTTCACCAGTAAACAATAATAATTCATAAATATGGTACTTGGTAAACACTTACTAAGTGCTAAGTGCTGGGAGAGGTTGGTCACAGTCCCTGTTCCACATGAGGCTCACAGTCTGAGCAGGATTTAATCCATATTTTAAAGTGAGGAAACTGAGCCATAGA
The DNA here is from genome assembly GCF_015852505.1 of Tachyglossus aculeatus. Lineage (NCBI taxonomy): Eukaryota > Metazoa > Chordata > Mammalia > Monotremata > Tachyglossidae > Tachyglossus > Tachyglossus aculeatus. The sequence continues at coordinate 110,784,752 of NC_052066.1, read as the reverse complement.
GAAGTTAAGTGATTTGCCCAAAGTCACACGGCAGACAAGTGGTAAAGAAGGGATTCAAACCCAGGACCTCTGACTCCCAGTCTTGTACTCTTTAAAAAAAAATTATTCTGTTAAGCACTTACTACACACCAGGCACTGTACTAAGGAGTGGGGCAGGTACAAGATAATCAGTTGGGACACTGTCCATGTCTCACATGGGGCTCACAGTCTTAATCCCCATTTTACAGATAGGGTAACTGAGGCACAGGGAAGTTAAGTGACTTGTCCAAAATCACAGAGCAGTCAAGTGGCAGAGCTTGGATTAGAACTCAGGTCCTCTCACTCCCACACCTATGCTCTTTCCACTAGGCATCATTGCTTCCCGCAATCAAGGGTAGTATTCTCATACCAGCCTCTTTATGGCAATCTGCTAAACCACAAACATTTTACTGGGGAACCACTGACCCAGTTCCCTACTGAACTTATGCAGTCTCCATTGCGCATCCCTGTGAATAGAGCCAACACTTTAGAGATACGGATCTGGGCAGTAGATGCTGAGGATTTCAAATACTAATGGATATACAGACATCCTCTGCTGAATCAGACATGAAACAGACCATTTGGAAACCAGACCATCCAGTAAAAGACTGGATGAATGCTCACACAAGGGTAAACTGAAGTCCAACTATATTGGACTTGTATTTTTTCCACCCCATTCTTGCAAGCATGGGACCAGGGGATCCAGGGAGAGGACTAAATTTGGACAGGTTCTTCTTGCAGAGGGCAATGGCTGGGGATACAGTCCTCCTATATACTGTAAGCTCCTTGTGGGCAGGTATCATGTCTACCTACTCTCTTGTGTTTTACTTTCTCAAGGGCTTAGTAATAATAATAATAGTAATAATGGTATTTGTTAAGCGCTTACTATGTGCCAAGCACTGTTCTAAGTGCTGAGGAGTATACAAGGTAATCAGGTTGACCAACGTGGGGCTCACTTCTTAATCCTCATTTTAGAGATGAGGAAACAGAGGCACAGAGAATTTAAGTGACTTGCCCAAAGTCACACAACTGACAAATGGCCAAGCTGTGATTAGAACCCATGACCTCTGACTCCCAAGCCCGTGCTCTTTCTATTGAGCTACGCTGCTTCTCTAAAGACCTCTGCACACAGAGCTGCCCAATAAATAGCATTGATTGACTGAAAAAGTCAGGAGAAGCATCATTGCCTAATGGATACAGCATGGGCTGGGGAGCCAAAGGGACCTTGTCTCTGCCACTTGTCTGCTGTGTGACCTTGGGCAAGTCACTTGACTTCTCCATGTTTCAGTTCCCTCATCTGTAAAAAAAAAAAAAAATGGGGATTAAGACTGCAAGTCTCATGTGGGACATGGGCTGTGTCCAACTTGCTTACCTTATAACTACCCCAGCGCTTAGTATAGTGCCTGGCACATAGCAAGCACTTAGCAAATACCAAAAAAAAAAAGGGGGATATTGGGGAGAAGCAACTAAGTAGAAGATTGAATAAAGAGGGAGGAATAGATTCCCTGTATCAGTGCTCAAGTGCAGTAAGGACTCCTGTGTGGTTAAGAGGTGGAGAACATTGTGCCTTCTCTGAATCAACAGTGGTAGGACAGAGTGAAAGACCATTGAGGGGACAAGCTGCAAAATGTACTTCCTCTAAAGTCAGCCACCTTATGGTCTATCCTCATAGACCTAGTGGAAAATACTCCTCTGCTCAAGTGCATTTTAGCTATTATGTGCCAAGCCCATAGCATTACCACACATATTAAAACAATTTAAAAAAGATCTGAAGGAAGCAAGCAATACTCATGTAGGAATAGTCAAAATGCAAGAATTTGCCAATGAATCCCCGATGTTCTGTTCCCATCTCTGTCTCTCCTAGGATCAACCAAGGGAACACAATTTGAAATGGATAAGGTACAGTGGGGAAATAAAAAGGGTACCAGAGGATAGAACTGGCGTCAGCTTCGGTCAAGGTTAGGCTAGCTTGTCCCTGTTGGAGAATAATGAGTCCGTCAGGAGTTGTGCGTTCTAAGGTGACCAGTTTCCATAGAAGCAGACAGACATAACAATGGGACCAAATGCTAGGGAGAAAATGTAGATCAAAGTGCACCTCTTCTGGGGTGAGTTGCACAGCCAAAATTGCTGTGGTTTGAAAAGTCCAGCAGCTAGCCCATGTTTGATTTAACCAGGGACTGAGAGCAGACTTGCACTCCCCAATTATAAGCACGATGTGGTGACATAGACTCCTGAAGTTCAGATAATGTTAATAAACATAAATCAGCCCTCCTGTCCTTTCAGTTCTGTCCTTGTGAACTGTCAAGTTGAAAGACCTGAGCCATACTTCGATTCCAGCAAGAAAATTGCCATTCTACAAAAGTATGCACGCGCTCTGAAATCAGAGCATTGTTCACTGAAGTCAGAGCATGATGGGCCAGGGTTTATGAATTCCAGCCTGTTTGAGGCAAATGTAAAGACTGACTAACTGCAACCCAATTTGTTACAGTCACCTTTGTGATTTCATGCAACCTGTCCTTATCACACACGGCCTTACCCCTCCCCACTTTGCATTCATGATGTCCATCTAGCCGAAAACATGGATTTCTAAAATTCTAATCTTATTTGTTTGCTTTAATTAAACAAATATGTTCCACTTCTCTGGTAGAAGCGAAACGTCCTAATTGGTTACATGCTGGCTCAGCCCTTAGTTCCAAAGATGTGATTCGATGTCTTTGGCGGTGGGGGATAAATTTCAAAGCTTGATTAAAGCAAGTTCCTATAATAGCAGGGCTCCTTGTGAAGGACATGAAGATAATCCTGGAAAACACTGAGGCTCTAGTTTATGAAGTTTGAACAGAAGTTTAAAAAAACAACTTCTGGTCCAATTTTCAACAGTATTGTTTAATGTTCAAAAAATGAAAAAAATCTTCCCCCGCTCATAACCACAGGAAGCCAAGCATTAAAGTCAGAGAAGGAAACTCCAGCCACCCGCTCCCAACCCCCCGGACCCTCTGCCTCCCTCCCCCTGCAACCGAACCGCACCATATTGTTTCTCTTTAACGCTCCCAGATTTCGGTATTTCATTTTCGAACTTTAAAATGCGAGCGAAACTTAAAAAAAAATGGCTAGTTAGAGGTTTCGATCTAAATCTCATCATCTAATTATTTTCACAGTGCACATTTGAAATGGCAGAAGCAGTTCTGCCAAGAGCCTCACAGGACTCCAAGAGATGTTTCACAATAATTAGAAGTCCCAATGGGTCTCTTAAGAAGCCTTAAAGGGTTCCATATGCAGGCTTCCATAAGGAACCCTACAGCATGTAGTTTTTCATTTTAAGGAATAGAGCTTGACAGATCTTGATGTATTGTATTATAGTAAATGAAATGCATGCTAGCCAGCAGGATGGCTGGGTAGCTGACCATGACTCATTGGGAAATCTAAATTGATAACTTCAGCTGTTTAGAGGAAAACAGAACTTTTAATAGTCGTGCAAATTCTGACTGTCATTCGGGATTCTGCCCTGTGTTCTACATGTGTTGCTTCCATTGGCTTGCATTGCGTACTGCCAGAGCGGGTCCAAGAAATGTCACGGCTAAGCCAATAATAGTAAAATGAACAATTTTCGCTCCGTTGTCCCAATATGTAAGAAAGACACTCTCTTTGAGTTGTTGCATACAATGAAAATAGGCCCTGTGTTTCAATAAAACTGGTCAAAGGATCAGCGTTTCCTGCTTTGCAAGTAAATGTGTTGGCTACACCTCAACATTGATTTTCCACGAATGCTTTGGCATTCCCGTGGACCCTAGCAGCAGGATACAATTATCCAAAGACAATATTGCATTCCACTGACATATCTATTCATTTATGCTCTGTGTTTTGTTGGGCTTGTAGCTGCAGGCCAAGAGCTGTTAACACAACGGAGAGTGAATGAATAGTCCAGAGTCCTGGGACTGTTGGTTATTTTTTGATGATGATAAAACATACCACTGTTTTTTATTAAAAAAAAATTCATGTGGCTAATTGAGAAATAATCCTGCAGTCCTTAGTCACCAAGGTTGTAAATCATCACATGGCTCCAAGTGTGTAGAGTGTATGAGGTTTTAAGCACTGGATTTGATTTCTGCATTGCCAGCATCATCAAGTCGAACAAGTCAAGAGCTCCGGATTCCCCAGTCACTGAAGAAAGCATCTTGAGGACATTGTTCTGCCCACAAGGACTTCCATTCTAAGGAGGCAGACTGTGCATGCTGATGGCTTGATTATTTTGTTCCAATCTTATGATCAAGAAATTACCAAATCACCTTCTTCTCTCATTTCTAAGTGTGTTACAATAAAGAAATGAAATCAAAGATATCGACATTAAGAGTAAATTTTGTAAATCACCCAGAACTAAGAGAAAATGGGTATAGTTTTCAGCAGTAGCAGTCCAGGTTAGAGGAGGAAGAGTTTCCTGCTGGAAATAGTTGTTTTTCACAGGTGGATGTGAAACCATCTTTTGTGGAAGCTCTTATAATCACGTTAACCCTTGTCTTCTGATGGCGATTTGAGTGAAGTTCAGCCGAAGGCAGGATGTTGGATTAGATGACTCGCCAGTGCTAATTTCCACCATTAGAGATGCTACAGTACTGAATGCTGACAGCTTTTTTTCTAAACTTTGCCAAGTAAGTCATGTCTGGAGAAGCTGGGGTTGGGGGTAGCTGGTAGGAAGGGGAGAGAAGTTTGAAGGGCTTCCAAAGTTTGGAGCTTTCCTAGTTTTCAGGTCAAATGCACATACTGTGACAGCCTTCAGTCACAGAAACTATAACTATAAACAGCTTGTCCTAATGGAAAGAGCATGGACTTAGGGGTCAGAGTACCTGGGTTCCAATTCTGGCTCTGCCACTTGCCCACTGTGTGATCTTGGGTGAGTCACAACTTCTCTGGGCCTCAGTTTCCTCATCTGTAAAATGAGGGGATTATGTACCTGTTCTCCCTACTGCCTATGAATATGAGCCCCATGTGGGACAGAAACTGTGTTCAACCTGATTATCTTGTGTCTACTCCAGGATTTAGTACAGTGCTTGATGATAGTATTTTACAGATGACATTATTACTACTAGTAGTAGTATTCCCTTTTAACTGCAAGAATTTGACAAGACTCTGCTCAAAGGCACCAGAGTTGAGTCCCACCAAGCACCCCAACCTTCTGATTGGCCTGAAAGAGAAGCACAGCAAAAAAGGCAAGACAATTACTCCTCGTAATTTACTGGTGGAATTGGACATGCCTGTCTTAGTTAGCCCTTTGGCTTGAAGGAGGATCTCTTAATGTTGAAATTCACTGGGAGGATGCAGATGTAGCTGAAAAAGCCAGAGTAGGAGCACATTCCTCACCACACTGTGCATCCACAAAGAATGTCCTCTATCATGCTGAAATGTTTGCTATTTACAGAACCTACCACTGATGTCACTTTTCCCTCCTGGTCCTCACAAAGCCTCTGATCTTTCCTTGGTCTGTATACGGGGGGAGAAACTGCATGAGCAGAAAAGTACAACTTGATGGCATAATTTTCTAGCATATTAGTTTATGTAAGAATGATCTAGGGGAAATGATAGATGCAAGTACCTACAACCAATGATGTATAGAAACTCAGTAAATATAATGGTTGGACAAGGAGTCCCTGTAGCCATTGTAAAGAAATAAAATAGAAAAATTCACTCCCCAGTCCTTTAATCTGAGTTGGGAGACCCCAGGAGGTGACAATGATGAGGTTAATGGTATTAAGCGATTACTTTGTGCTAAGCACTGCACTAGGTGCTGGGGTAGGTATGATATACATAGGTCAGACAGAGTCTCTGACCCTCATGGAGCTCACAGTCTAAAGGGGAGGGAAAATAGGTATTTGTTCCTCATTTTACAGATGGGGAAACTAAGGGCTGAAGGAGTTAAGTGACTCACCTAAGATTACACAGTAGCCATGTGGCAGAGCTGGACTAGAACTGATTCTCCCAAGCTCTTTCCACTAGACTTAATTGCCTTGCTTAATTATGCAAGGCCTGGGAAGGGAGGAAGGGAAGTACTACTGAACTGTTCAGCCTGACTCACTGAAAGTGATTTGAAGCTACTGATGTCAAATATATAGAGAGCTATGTACCATCTATAAAAGATTTATTAGTACTCATTGAGCTCTTAAAGCACTATACTAAGTGCTTGAGAGAATTCTTAAATTTATTAGACATGATCTGTGCCCTAATGGAGCTGATAAGGGTAGCAGATGGACACAAGTTAAAACTACAAGCAAGTGACAGTAATAATTCATAAAGATATGAATGTAAATTCAGCAATGGGGTGTGAGCATCTAAGTGCTTAGGTGAAACAGTGGTGGTTCTGGAGATGTTGTGGAGGAGAAGATTTGGTAACAGAATATGAGGGTCCAAAGAGAGCAGGGAGTCAGATAATGCTAAAGTTGCAGTCTCAAGGGACAGGTATGATGAAAGTTAGGTGTAGCTAGCAAAAAAAAATGTGTTGGGAGAAGATAAATTCAGTTTTTGACATTTTGAGCTTGGTCTGCCCATGTATTATTCTCGGGACCTGGAGAAAATGCATGATGGCAGAAAATGAGTGGGAGGTTGGGGCAGGAGAGAAAGAGTTGGGTATCTGTTGGTAGTAATTTTCACATTTGAAGCCATAAGAATGAATGATCTTTCCAAAAGACTGAGCATAGTTTGAGAGTAAATGGGGACCCAGAACTGAGCCTTGAGGGACATCCTCAGTTAGGGAGTGAGAAACAGAATGGTTGGCAAGAAAGACCAAAAAGTATCAGCCAGAGAAGGAGGACGATAACCAGGGGAGAGAGGCCTGTCAGAAAAACAAGATTTGGACCAGAAGTGGTTTTCCAGGATGTCAAAGGCAGTCTGAAGTTAAAGGAGGATAAGAGTGATGTGGAGACCATTATATTTAATTAGAAAGTTGTCATCGGTAACGTTGTAGACCCCCTCGATGGTCTCAATGGGGTGAAGAGGGGGAAAGGTGGATTATAGAGGGTTAAGGAGGGAGTTGGAAGAGAGGAAGTAGGTGTGGTCAATGTAAACAATGCATTCAAAGAGTTTGGACAAGAATGGTAGGAAGGAGTTGGGGTGATAGCTGGATGACTCAATGGGGTCAAGAGTAGATTTTTGAGGCTGGGGAAGACTAAAGACAAAGGACCTGGGTTCTAATACCATTTAAGCCACTTGCCTGCTGTGTGACCTTGGCCAAAATACTCGACTTCTCCGTGCTTCAGGTTCCTCATCTGTAAAGCAGTGTGACTTAGTGGAAAGAGCATGGGCTTGGGAGTCAGAAGTCATGGGTTCTAATCCTTGCTCCACCACTTGTCAGCTATGTAACTTTGGGCAAGTCACTTAACTTCTCTGTGCCTGTTACCCCATCTGTAAAATGGGAATTAAGACTGTGAGCCCTATGTGGGGCAATCTGATAACCTTGTATCTATCCTATTGCTTAGAACAGTGCTCAGCACATAGTATGCGCTTAAATACCATCATCATCATTATTATTATTAAAGTGGATTTTCAATATGTGTTTTCTCTTCTACATAGATGGTGAGCCCCATGTGGGACAAGGGTACAGTGCTCTGCACACAATAAGCGCTCAATAAATATGACTGAATGAAGGGACGGTGCCCAATCTACTTATATTCTATCTACCCCAGTGCATCGTACAGGGCTTAGTACGTAGTAAAGCTTACAAATGCCACAATTCTGATTATTAATATTAACATTACTACTGATAGTAATTTGAAAGAAAGAGGAATGATCCTTTAGGGAATGAGCAGTTGAAGATGTTCAGGAAAGGAAGAAAAGTGTGTTTATAAGGTGAGAAGGGATGGAATTTGAAGTGAAGGTGATAATTTTCCAAAGCAGGTGGAAGATCCCTTCTTGATGGGAAAGTGAGTGGGGGATTAGAGAGAGCTGAGAAAGTCAGGGAAATTGTGGGGACAGTCTTAATGACTGTAATTACAGACATAAGTACAATGTTAATGTCTGTAATTATTGGTTTGGACAGTTAACACGGGAGTCAATAAGGGACAACTTCAGACTTAGATCTTCCCTGTAAGGAAATCTATTGACTTATTTTGCCCACCCATTAGAGCCCAAAGAGATGCAGGTTTCAATAATTTTTTTTAGATGACAAAGTGCCAGACATGAAAGCTTACACTGTAGTTTGTTCACTATACTCTAACCTGACATTTAATGCTGGTCAACAATGTGATCAGTACTGTTCAGAGTATGAGAGAGATTTTTCTTGGGCCCTGAAAAGCCAGTCCTGATCCAGACTTTCCAAATCCATTTCAGACAACATCCCAAGTACTTTGTGTAGGGTTAAAATTCCATACATAAGGGCCCATATGCTGTATGCTAGATGATGGTTTTTATTAGTACCAAAACTAAGCAAGAAACCACAAACGTTTCTCATGAAGAATATCATTACTGCTGGCCTAATCCCCACTGGATTGCTGACAATTGGTAGCCTTCTTCAGAAACGCAAAATCATTCTCCTTTAATATTTGGCCAAACTATTTTGAAATTACCAGAGGGATTCACTCTTGTGCAACTCGTGGGAACTGTTGCCCAAGAAATTGTAGAATTTAGAGTTACCATATTTGAATGGTGAAGGGTTTGATCAAGATCCAAAATTGATCTAGAAAGGCCAGTTGACTGGCTATAAATTAACAGTGGTGAAATAAAGTTGAAAAACAATTCCCAAGACATAAACTTTAATGCCTAATAAAAATAGATTGTAAAATCCCTAGAGAAAGGAATTATACCTTCTACCTCTTTTATATACCTTTTGCTCCTTCCAACTACTTACCTTTCACTTTGCTTAAATGCTCCCCAGGTGTTTACAGAACAATAGGTGCTCAGTACTGTTGATGTTGATACTGATAAGGAGACAAAAGTTTCATGAACTATCACACTCACAATTATTTCCAAAGCTTGCTCTAAATGTTGGAAGGTGACAGTATTCAAAAGAGTGAAAGAAAAATTTATGGTAATTTCTCTCAATTGAAATATCCAAAGCCAGGCAGCATCAGGAAAGAGAAGAAAAATACAGTTATTTACAAAAGAATTATTCCAAGATTTGACTGATTTGGATTGCATGGGTCTTAGAGACTTCTTTAATCTTCTGAACTCTCCTGAGCTCAACCTGTCTTCTTCAGCATGTATGTAAATGGAAACATACAGTGCAAGACAATTCCAAATAATCAGAACCTCCAGCAAAAATTCTTATTTGGAAAATGGTTCCAGCTTGTGGCAATTATTTGCAGTACTTGTTTACCTACAACCATCTTCTTAGCACTTCTTATGCAGCCATCCTCTGAATACACTCTTCTCAGTGCTCTTTTGCAAATTCTTAATTTTAATTGCTATTATAGTACTCTTTCACTTCAAAATAGCCTTCTAATTTTTTCTTTGGTTTAAACAGTTCCCTTTTCCTCCTCCTCAACCTTTGAAGTGTTTTAACTGATTTGAATAGAGTGATTACAGTACTCAAGAGCTTAGTAAAGTCCTCAAGCACATAGTACAGAGCTTTGCAAACAGTACTCAATAAATGCCATTGATTTTTTTTTTTTTTACTTATTTAGCATAGACAGTAACAGATGAATAGTGTTTTAGGTACAATAGCCCTGTAGCAGAATAAGAAAAATTACAAAATTAAACTTTTGCAGAGGCACACATAAAATAAAGTTACTTCAATTTGCTTTTTTAATTATTCATACATCTTTACATTTCTGTTAATCATATCTGTAGTGTTTTTTAGCTTCTGTTTTCATATATTTATATTATTTTTGTCAATATTATAGATTTTCAGAATTTATTAATCAGTCAATGTTTCCTGTTGATCACTTACTTTGTGCAGACATTGTACTAAGCACATGGGAGAGTACAATATAACAGAGTTGGTAGACGCATTCCCTGCCTACAGTGAGCTTACATTGTTTCCTACTAGGAATTCATTCAGTGCTTTGTTGCTTAACAGGCTCTGATCACAATTTTATATTCTGTCTTTGCCTTTACATTCACTGGTCTGTTATATAACCTGGACTAAACTCCAAAGGAAAATGCCCCTGCCCTTTCTCTATATTCAGTGGCAGTACCTGGCTGCATGACATTTCATCTTAGTGGAAAGGCAGCACTGTGATTTTCTTCCTGTAACCAGTTTAGAGCTAACCATGTGGTAGCAACATAACAATATGCACAAATGTGTTATTCACCTATTTATCCATTAATCCTTCTGTAAGCTCTTTGTGGGCTGGGACTGTGGCTACCAACTCTGCTGTATTGTACTGTTCCATGTGCTTAGTACAGTGCTGTGCACATAGTCAGCACTCAATAAATGCAATTGATTGATTACTATTCTTTTGCTATACAAGTTGCATACTTATTCACCCTCCTGCTCCTACTAGTTGAAACAGTTTGTGCCTGCCTCTCTTCCCCCGATAGACTATAAGCTACTTGATGGCAGGAAATAATAATTATAATTTTGATATTTGTTAAGTGCTTACTATGTGCCAGGTACTGTACTAAGCTCTGGGCTAGTTATAAGCAATTTGGGTTGGATACAGTCCCTCTCCCATGTGGGGCTCACAGTCTCAATCCCCATTTTACAGAGGAGGTAACTGAGGCCCAGAGAAGTGAGTTGATATGCCCAAGGTCACACAGCAGACAAGCGGTGGAGCAAGGAACAGAACCCATTACCTTCTGACTCACAGGCCTGTGCTCTATGCACTACTCTAGAACTCTCTCAAGAACTTATCAGAGTGTTCTCCACACAGCAGATGCCCAATGAATATCCTGTTTGGTAAATCAGCCAGTGTTCACACCAAGAAAAGCCTGGTCATTCAAACTGAGTATTTTTGCCTTGTCTTTAGTAATGAGCAAGTCTATCATTACAATTTTCCTGCTTCTCCCCAAATCTGTATATGGAGCTAATTCCTGACCTGACAATTGGCCTGGAGAAATTGGTAATTTAGAGTAAGATGACTCTCTACTCCTTCAGATTATCAATTCCTTTTCTTTTGCTTTTGTCTTATTCCTCTAAACTCTTAGTTCAATGCTACCAATAGATATTTAATAAATATCATGAATTGACTGATTGATAAAAGGGCTTGATAGATCTGTTCTCCTGGTCCCCTTACTAAAGAAGAGTTCATGTAAACTGAACATGTCACTCACCAAGGCCCCCGTAGAACTTTAGAATTCTGTCTGTCTTCCTTCCTGGCAGACTACACCTGACACATCCCAGACAGATCCATTCTATCCAATTCTTAAACATCTCCAGGGATGAAGAATCCCCAGCTGCTTTTGGCAACCAGTTGTAACGTTCAATCACTTTTACACGCAGGGCAGGTTTTCTAAGAGCTGACCTAAGTCTCCCTTGCTGTAAGTAAAGCTCATTTCTTTGGTTTGATACTTTTACCTGCACTTCTGACCTAAAGAAATGATACATTTTGACAGGGGTAGAGATATGCAAATAGGTTTAGGCTTTTTTGGAGTCATATTTTACTTGAAGTTATGAGCTGGTCTGTTAGAGAAGTAGCGTGGCTCAGTGGAAAGAGCATGGGATTGAAAGTCAGAGGTCATGGATTCTAATCCCACCTCTGCCACTTGTCAGCTCTGTGATTTTGGGCAAGTCACTTCACTTCTCTGTGCCTCAGTTCCCTCGTCTGTAAAAGGGGGATTAAGACTGTGATCCCCACGTGGGACAACCTGATGACCTTGTATCTACCCCAGCACTTAGAAAAGTGCTTGGCAAATAGTAAGCATTTAACAAATACTATTATTATTATTATTATTATTATTATTATCAATGGAGTCCTGTGGACCTCATCAGCACATATGTCCACACGTCTCCACACTTTATTCAGAGAGTTGTTTTTTCAATGCAAAGAAATGTCAAGCAGCCTGTGGAACTCCATGAACTTTAGAGAGATGGCAGAGACGTTTTCCTATGGAGCTTAATCTAGGTTATAAACAGACCAGTGAATGTAAAGGCGAAGCCAGAATATAAAATTGTGAGCAGAGTATTTGCTGAATGTGTCATCTATTCACAATTTAATCTTAGCTTTTCTTTTTGTTTCTCCTTCTCTTTTGATTTAGCAAAGAGCCATTTGGTATTTCCTTTAGCAAAACACTTGGCTACAACCTGAACTGTGTGTAACAATTTATAGGAAAAATGAGAGAGATGGGTAGAAATAACCACTCTAAAGTTACAGTGTGACCTTTCCCATAATGTGATGCTGTTATAATAGCGATTGGAAGTGGGCCCTGCATTTTAACTTAAAAGAAAAATATAAGTTGTGTTTTCTTTTCAACATCCACAAACCGTTATTCTATAATAACAGAGGGAAGAACTTTCTCTAGGCAATGTTTTCAGTGGTTCCAAACTGGAAATAACATCAAACCACTAACTGCTGCTTAATTTTTTTTTTTACTGATTTCATGCGTAACAGTGTTTGCAAAGCAAAGCAACACACATCTAAGGGAATGTCACCTAGAATATAAAACAAACTGAACCAAAATTTACAGTAGTTTTCTCCATTTGGTATATGTATGCAATCTGTAACACATACTAGGAATATAGAAATGATATACTTGAAAAAAATTGATTACAAATGGCAGTATGATTTATAAAACCATTAATTACATCATTGAGCCTCTTTTTTTTTCTAGACTGGAAGTATGCCCCAAAACAATTTAATAAGGGAAGCTTTCAGTTTTAGAACAAATCAAAGAAGCACAAGAAGAGGCCTGTTTGGCATAGCCTCAATATATGGGCAGTGAGTGGATATTTCCTTATTTTCAGCATGTAATTTCTGGTGTAACAGGATACTTGACATACGTCTTGTTTTCCGGAGAAGGATCCTGGCTTTTCTCAGGTATGGCTATTGTAAAGGGTTGTCGAGAACGGGAGGCAGGGGATATTAGCAAGAGAGACTGCTCTCTTCAGTTCCAGCACTGAGCATGGTGATTTGACTATATTGCCTACGAGCAAATGTTTGTTAAAATAAATGCACCCTGCCGCACCCCCCACCCCCGATTTTATAAATTCACACTGAAGCAAACAAAAAACTTTCACTTAAAAATAATGATAATAGTAATGATAATGCTTTTTCGTTAAGGGCTTATGTGTCAAACACTGTTGTAAATGCTAGGAAAGATACAAGTTAATCAGGTCAGACACAGTCCTTGCCCAACAATGGGCCCATGTTCAAAGTCGGAAGGAGAAATGGTATTAAATCCCTATTTTGCAGATAAGGAAACTGAGGCACAGAGAACATAAGTGACTTGTCCAGTGTAATAAAGCAGGCAGGTGGTAAAGCTGGGATTAGAACCCAGGCCTTCTGGCTCCCAGGCCTATCCATGCCCTTTCCACAAGACTTGTTTTAGTGACTTAGAATATTTTCATTCTGTTGTGTCATGCAGTTCTGCTGGTGGAATTCTAGGCATCAGACTGACATTGACCAATTCTGCATAATACTCTTCTGCCATCTTGTCTGCATAGCAACATTATTTCCTTCTTTTACTGACTCCCATGCCCACTGATACCTCCAATAACACTAGACCTGTAGCTCCCTCTTGAGCCTCCAGTACTCCAGCTCTCTTCCTCCTGACTCAATTGCCCATAGCCAACCACTTCATTGACAAGAGTTAAAACCATCAAGTGGGAACTCCCTCTTCAAAGACTCTCTCTCACCTTTCCCAAATCACACCCATTACACAACCACCCACTCCTCTTCTTTGACCATCTCTCAAGTGGAGATGTCGCTCCTGCCTTCTGCTTTCACTTTTGAAAAGCAGCAGAAGAACTCTTCTTCCCTCCCTGAATACCAGCTTCAACTGGTAATGCTCAGATGGCTCCCTCTTCTCCACATTCTAACAATCCCACATCTCTTTTATCCTTTAAAAAAAATCCCTCAAGACGCAACTGCATCCTCTGCTATAAAACTATCTCCGTCCTCTCCCATAACTGTCTAAACTCCTTAAATGGATTGAATCCCCCCACTGCCTCTGGTCCCTCTTTTCCAGCTCCCTTTTGCCCTCTGCCATCCAGTTTCCCCTTCACAACTCCAATAAGGCTTTTTCCAGGTCACCAGTGGCCTCCTGCTTCCCAATTCCCACTAATTCTCTTGTATCCTAATGATGTTTTGGCTGCCTTTGAGCTTGCGGAACTCCCTCTTTCACTGCACACATGATCTAACCTTGGTAGGAAGCCCCCGATCTTTCCTGGTTCTCTTCGTACCTCATTGGCCACTCCTCAGTGTCTTTCACCATCTTTTTTATCAATCTTTCATCCTATGACTGTGTGTATTCCTCAATGCTCTGTACAGGATCCCTTTTTCTTCTCACTTTACATTCACTCCAATCATAATGATAACAACAGTAATAATAGAGTAATAATAAAAAAGGTCTTCATATTTGTTAAACACTTACTATGCTCCAAGCACCGTACTAGGTGCTGGAGTAGAGAGAGCATCATGGGACTCACAGTCTAAGTAGGAGGAAGAGCAGGCACTGAAAACTCATTTTATAAATGAGGAAACTGAGGCAGAGAGGATTTAAGTGACTTGTCCGAAGTCACACAGCAGGAAAGTCCCTTGGGGGGATTCCCATGGCTTCAACTATCACCTTCTTGCAATTGACTTCCAAATTTCTCTTATTATCCCCAACCTCTTTCCTTCTCTGAAATTTCACATTTCCTTCTGCCCCCAGGACATCTCTATTTGAATTTCATGTGGGCGCTGTATGCTCAACATGTCCAAAACTAAATCTCTCATGCTCCCTCCCAAATCCTCCCTTTCACTTTAATTTTCCATCACAGCTGACAACACCACCATCCTTCCCATCTCTGAAGCCTGCAAGCTTGGCTTTGTCTTTAATTCCTCACTTTCTTTCAAACCCCATGATCCAGACTGTCACCAAATCCTATGGAACTTTTTGCAGAGCATTTCCAAGGTCCATAGTTTCCTCTACATCCATACGGCTGCTAAACTGGTCCAGGAGCTTGTCATATGCTGACTGGGTTATTGCATCAGCTTCCTCACTGATCTCTCTCTCTCTCTCTCTCTCTCTCTCTCTCTCTCTCTCTCTCTCTGTCTCCAGTCTCACCCATCTCCAGTTCATACTTCACACCACTGCATGAATTGTCTTTCTCAAACAACTTTTCTGCACACATTCCCTCACTCCTCAAAAACTTTTAATGCTTTTATCCTGCTCCAAACCCTTTCTCTCCACATCAAACAGAAGCTCCTGATAAGTGGCTTTAACACACAAAGATTAGTTTTCACTCTCCTACTTAGCCACTCTCTTCTCTCACTGTTCCCCATCTCAAAACCTTTATTCATTTCAAGCCAACCTACTAACTGTGCCTCGGTTCTCATCAATCCTGAAGCCAACCTCCTACTCACACCATCTCTTTGCCAGGAACTCCTTCCCATTCAAATTCAGCACATCACTTCTCTTCCCATTTTTGAAGTTATTAGGAAATAGATTTCTTCCAAGAAAACTTTCCCAATAAATTCCTAATCTCCCCTGATTATCCAGTACTACCTGTTAAGCACTTCTGTGCTACCTAGGTAATGGGTGATCAGTAGATTTAGTTTACTGGCTACAGCTCAGTAAAGGTCACTAATGAATCTAGTCTCCTTTCAGTTGAAACTTGTGTTTATACGTACTCAGTGTTTGGTTGCTCTACCTTTTTTCTTACATCCTTTCTGCCATCCATGGTCTCTCGAACTTTTTTTGCTTCTGAAACAATTAGATTTTTATATTATTATTATCATTATTACATTTAAGTGCTTACTCCGGGCCAAGCCTCGTTCTAAGCACTGGGATTCATACAGGGTTATCAGGTTGGGCACAGTGCCTGTCCCATATAAGGCTCACAGTCTAGGTCTATAAAGGAAAAGGAAGTAGCACACAAGAACACAGCCTCATATACTGAGACAATTCTAACCTAGCACTAGGAGGGAACTTTTCTTCACCCAATTTCCAATTGAGAATGGAATGAGGCTATGTTCATAGCCCACACTACTTCAGTTGTTTTCGGAGAGGTGGTAACTTGTAGAACTTGTAATGAGGTTTCAGAGAGGGTGAGGAAGAAGGAAACTCTCCTGGAATACAAATGCTAAAAAGATAAAGAATGAGTAAAGCAACAATCAGAAAACTCTCATATGAAAAATTAAGGGGTGTGTCAACAAATTCTTTGGTGATGTGCTACAGAAAATAATGTTAATGAGAAGTTGGTTTTATTATTAAACCATCAACTGGGTTTATGTTATAAAACAACAGCTGGGCTTCATTACTAGTAATATGCTTTGGTGTGTCTCTAATGGTAAAAATAAAGTATCCTTTAAGACCCGAAGAACTGTTAAGCAATTAAACATGTATTTTCCTTTCCTCCCCTTGAATAACAAAAGGAGTTGGAAGAATGGTTGAGGCCTTCTTTCCCAAAGAAACAAGCATGGCTGCCAGACTGGTTTTGATTCCACTGATATCTGGCTCTAGGTGAGAAAATGGGTCAGTTATAGTTGACCACTGGCTAGCTTGATGTTCATTGGGAATACTTAGTACATTTTCTTTTTCAGTTTTCAGTTTAGTTTTTGATATTTATCTTGGAGCATTTGCACACCAAAACATAATATTTTTCTCCATGTTGAGTACTATTAATGATAATGGAAAAATAATTTATGCCAACGAATATTAATATCTTTGTTATCTGGACAGTCCATCAACAAGTATTGATTGAGCGTCTGCAGAGGCATATGGTTATACTTGGGAAAGATGCCAAGGATTATAAGTAGCCCATGATCTTAAGAAGCTTACAGTATAATAGGATAGACAAAGCAAGCTTAGAATTATCATTAATGGCTACAAATGGAGATAAATAATTACATTACATTATCAAGTAACTGAACAGTTTATACAGAGCAATGAACTGTCAAAAACTGAGGTAATATTACCTGACATTCCCCTAAATTGAGCTTAACTTCCCTGAATATCTTTGTTCCCATTTTCTATATGTACTATTGGATAAAATATACTTTGGAAAGCATAGCCAGTCTAATGTTTTATTAGGAAACAGCTATATTTTAGTCTTAGAGGTCTAATATTTTGCATACCTTTAAGATAACCAGATCCAAATTCAAAGTAAATGGGTGCTTTTGCATTTGTCCAAGTTTAAACATTAATAATTTTATGCTATCAATATGAGAAAAGAAAATTGCTATCTACAACTCTGCATTTTTTTAAATTGCACCCTTGGCAGAAAAATAACCCAAAAATGCTCAGTATGCAAACAACACAATCTGCCAGCAGAGATAAACTCCACTTTGATGTCCTAGAACTAAGGGAAATAAAAATATATTGTATCTCTTTCATGAAATCACTTTTAAGTAGAAAGAGGACAAGCCAATTTGCCTGATGTACAGCTATTTGAGAGAAAAATTATAGGAGGCCAACTCACAGGGTTACAGGAAATAGCCTTAGAATAGTGCCCT
Source organism: Tachyglossus aculeatus (assembly GCF_015852505.1). Taxonomy (NCBI): domain Eukaryota; kingdom Metazoa; phylum Chordata; class Mammalia; order Monotremata; family Tachyglossidae; genus Tachyglossus; species Tachyglossus aculeatus. The sequence continues at coordinate 110,767,218 of NC_052066.1, read as the reverse complement.
GCACTTGGTAAGTGCTCAGTAGATATGATTGATTGACAAGTAGCTATTCAGTGACTTCTATTAATATCAAGAAATGGTTACTCATGTAGACCTAGGCTATGGTGTTTCATAGAATTTTCTTACGACTAGTTCCTCTTCTGAAAAGTCATTCTAGAGACTGGTGAAATCATTAATGTCCTTGTATTGCAAAAGGACAATTTTCAATAGAAATTGACAGAAAAAGAACCTCAATTCCTTAGGAAATACTGAGTCCTCTTACCAGAGCCCCTAAAAGTCTGCTCAATGACACCAGGAAGAGTCTTTAGGACACCGTCTAAATCATCCATCGGGTGGGGAAAAGCAGAGCCTGTCAGAACACTTTCCATTGATTTGTTGAAGACACTGAAGAAGAGAAACTTGAAAATGCACCTAACTCATTTTTCTCTCTTTTAATACCCTCTGCTCTATGGCCCAGTGCCTTCTTAAAGAGCTCAGTGCAGTAGTACCCTTTGTGTGTCCACTCTCTGATGAGCACTACTATACTACTAACACTAACCTACTCTTACTTCCTCCACTTCCCTCTGACACCTATTTCCTTCCTCTCCTTCTAGACTGTAAACTTGTGGGCAGGGAATGTTTCTGTTTATTGTTATATTGTACTCTTCTAAGCACTTAGTACAGTGCTATGCAAACAGGCAGTGCTCAATAAATAAGATGAACTGATGACTGATTCTTCCACCTTTCCATTTATCTGGTAACAGGATGACTGACTCTTCCACCTTTCCATTTATCTGGTAACAGGCAACCAATCCCACTGTCAAACAAAAGTTGCAGGAGCGAGCAGGCCAAGGGAATCACTGTCTTCTTCAGAAGATTCTTCTTCCTTCGCTTTAGTGACAGGAACAGCTACTGTCATCATAACAACCAAGTGGCCCTGTTCAAGCACTTCATCCCAATCTAGGTTTCTTAACTGATCTCACCTTTCCACTCTTTTTTTTCTTTTAATGGTCGGTTGATCGGTCAGTCATATTTATTGAGTGCTTACTGTGTGCGGTCCACTGTATTAAGCACATATTTGAGTGCTTACTGTGTGCAGTCCACTGTATTAAGCACTTGGGGGAGGACAGTATAACAATAAACACATTCCCTACACACAACATAAGTACTTACTACATGTCCAGAACTCTTCTAAGAGCTGGGGTACATACAACTTTTCCAGGTTGGACTTCTGGGTGCTGGGACAAAAACTCCCAAAGCATGACTCCTCTCCCCAAAACAGGATGTCTGGTAACTTTATTCTTGCTTCTCATGTGTATTTTACTCTGCAAAAGCCAAAACAACATCAGTGGTCAGAACCAGACATAGAGGCTGGCAAATACCTTCTTTTTCTAAACTATGCCCCTCGAACTCTTTGATTCATGAGCTGGGCTCAGAGCATTGGGTAGGGGAACTAGTCAAAGATGCCAGCTATTGCCTGTGGGGATCTGGTTTAGAGGGAAGTTTGGAGTTCTCACCAGAGGCCAAATTGAGATTGCAAACCTGAGTCTATGGATCTTCTTATTAATACAGAGTAACAGAGTTGAGCAACATGTGGAAGGAATAAATAGAGATAAAGGAAGAACATAAATCGTGATTTTTTTTTCCACAGTTGGGTTCAATCAATCAATGGTATTTACTGAGGGTTTACTTTGGGTAGGGCAGCATACTAGGTATTTGGGAGAATATACTACAGTTAGTTGACGCATTCCCTGCCATTAATGAGGTTAACGTCTATGAGGGCAAAAAAGCATAAAACAAATTACAGATTTGAGAAGTGTAAGGACATGTAGATTAGTGCAATTGGGGTGGTGATGTGGGGAATAGCTAAGTGCTTAGCGAGTGCGATTTGATGCATGGGTGGCTCAAGGGAAAGAGCATGGACTTTGGAGTCAGATGTCATGGGTTCAAATCCCGGCTCCACCAATTGTCAGCTATGTGGCTTCGGGCAAGTCACTTAAATTCTCTGTGCCTCAGTTACCTCATCTGTAAAATGGGGATTAAGACTGTGAGCCCCTCCTCCCCCCCCGTGGGACAACCTGATCACCCTGTAACCTCCCAAGCACTTAGAACAGTGCTTTGCACATTGTAAGTGTTTAATAAATGCCATACTTCATTAATTAAGTAATTGGGAGGCAAAATGGAGTGGGATGGATGGGAGATTAGGAAAGGAAGTCTTCATGAAAGTGAAAGACATAAGGTTCTCTACTTTTTGTTTAAATGATTAATTAAATTAAATTATCAGTTTTCGAAATGTGGAGAGGAAGACCAAAATGGTAAAGTTCCTCAGTATGGCTCCTGAAAGCACACCCGATTATGTCTCTGAATAACTTGGTGGTTTATCTAGTGGGAGAAACCTTGACACACACCCATAGAATTGTTGAAGAAATAGTTTTTTCCTGTATTAATAAATGTTTCAAGGAACTCTGATTAAAATGTAATGTGTGTCAGCTATCACATGTGCTACTAGAAATGCAGCCTTCTTATTTATTGACTTTATGGAGAAAATTTTCATTAGCAAACATGCAATATTCATTTAGTTGCTTGAATGTTTTTTATCAGATTCTCTCTTACCCTATCCCAGGCCATCTCTTTTCTAGTGAAAACATGCATCAAGGATAGCGTTTTTCCAATGTAGTAATATTTTGTACTTTTAAAAATCAACCTTTGCAATTAGAAAATCTTCATCATTTTGAATCTTAGTTGTGGTGGTATTTGTGGTATTTGCTAAGTGCCTACCATGTGCCAGGTACTGCATTAAGTGCTGGGGCACATACAAGCAAATCAGATTGGACAATCCTTGTCCCATATTGGACTCGCAGTCTTAATTCCCATTTAACAGTTGAAGTAACTGAGGCACAGAGAAGTGAAGCAAGTTGCCTAAAGTTACACAGCAGACAAGTGGTGCAGCCCGAATTAGAACCCAGGTCCTTCTGACTCCCTCGCCCATGCTCTTTCCACTAGGCCACTTAATGGAATTAGTTTCTTCAAATCCTACCTTGCATTGCACTTATTTCAGTAATTAGGAGGAAAAATGGGAACCCAAAATGTTGCAAAGACTACATATTTTCAGCAAATAATTCAGCGAATAATTTTCAGAAAAGCATCACAGCCTAGTGAACAGGCCTGAGAGTCAGAGCATCTGTGTTCTAATCTTAGCTCTTCCAATTGCTTATAGTTTGAAGTTGGGCAAGTCTCTTAATTTCTCTGTGCCTCAGTTCCCTCATTTGAAAAAATGGGGATTTAATGCTTGTTCTTCCTCCTACTTAGATTGCGAGCCTCATGTGAAACAGGGACTGTGTCCAACTTAATTAAATTGCATCTACTCTAGTGCTTAGAACAGTGCTTGACACATAATAAATGCATGATAATACTGATAATGATAATTTTTACTGTATTTGAGATATGGTGAAACATTCAGCATAGTAATTTAAAATTTCATACAGTTTCAATAGGGATCGAGTGGGGGACTTTCACTACTTTCCCGACTTTCACTGTGGACTTAAATCCATTTCTTTAACAAGGCTTTCTTTTCTCCATTTCTGCTAAATTATGGGGAAAAGCTAATTTGGCTTTTGCAACCTGCATGAACTGGACAATATGAGGCAATATGTTTTTGGAAGCATTTTTGAATCGAAGGATGGAGGAGTTGATGGAAAATGTATCCTCAGCTGGCATGGAGAGAGAGGAGAATCCAATTCCCTTTTTTTTTTTTTGAACTAGCAATTATGTTCCTAGAAAAAGATGTGGAACTGAGCAGAAGGAACTCTGCATCATGCCTGTTTAAAACCCATCCCAATGACTTCCCATATATATATGCTTGGTACAGTCTCATTTTATGGGCTATTAAGTACTCTTGCATCACATGACAAGAAGGAAGGTGAGATACTTCATTTTCTAGCACAAACTTGGCATTTCAATATTGAAATTCAGCCCAAATGTCATAAAGAAACCCAAACCAGCCACTCTTGGGGGCTGAGATAATCAGGGAATTGAGAAAATGCAATGGAAACCTTTGCGGGGGTGGGAGGGGAGGAGAGAGAGAGTGTGTGAATGTGTGTATATGTGTGTGTGTGTGTGCGCGCGCATGTGTGAGTGCCCTCTCACTTACAAAAGGATTTTGGATGAAATCAAACCCGGCAAGCCCATTATATGAATTTCCTGCACTCTAATATGGTTCAGTAAATTTGTGAAAAGACTTGAAAGGTTTTGGTGCTAATCACACTGTACTAATACTCATCCATAGCACGAAAAACATGATCACCCTTGGTAGATATATGAATTGTTTCAGAAAGGATACTAGCAAATGATAATAAATTAATGCAGGTTATTAAGTGCTTATGATGTGGAAACACCTATACTGGGCTCTGGGGAGAAATCCAAGAACGATAATTCAGACAAAGTCCTATAGCCCTATGTGGTAACCACTGCTGTTTAATCACCCCTTCCAGGGGGAAGAAGCTTACAGGAAGAAAATATTAGCATAGTATAAATGAATACCCTATTTTACCAGCCTGCACTGAGTGGCTACAAGTTCACCCTTCCCAGAGGAACTACTGTAGAAGAAAAAGCAATACAATGAGTGTTCCTTCCTGCTCATCTGGCCCAAATTTACACTCCCTGGAGACTCAGGTGAGGGACTAGAGCCAAGACTAGTGTTTATGTGGATGCAAATTTGAGGCTGTAGAGGTGGGAGTGGAAGATTGCCGTATTTCCTTGGCCGGACCTATGATGAGGGTAAACAAATGACTTCATCGACTAGGGTTTCCCATCTGACACCTTTCACAAGCCCTGAATTTTTTTTTTTTAAAGTACACATCTCAGTGACATTAAAAACTTGACAGGAAAGGGAAGCCAGGAATGAGAAGGATGATAAATTATTTCAATCGGTGGGAAAAAAAAAGTCCAGCTCACAACTCTGGCTAATACCAGAAAAAGCTCAGAGCCCAGTCTGGTTCTGTTTTCTATCTGAGATAGATGTCAGGAGGGATGGGCGAACTCAGTGGCATTTTGTGTTTGTCAAAACATCTTGAATTATTTTTCAAACATTTTGGGTTCATCAGAATCCAAACTGCATTTTGCCAAGCCGTGTTGCCTTAATTTTTAAACCCCTGGGTATTTCAAGGGAAATTTAAGCCGTATGTTTCAGAATCATTTCCATTTAATTCATCAACATGTTGTTTTCTAAGAGCTGTTTGATGTTGGAAGAGCCCGTATGAACCTTTTCTCTTTGGTGCAGGAAGTCTCATTTTGGCCAAGGGAAGCTGAGTATATATAGTCCTTGAGAGCTCTGAGCTTGGTTGGAAGCCTAGAACTAGCAACACACAAATAGATTCTGACAAGGCAGTCTTACTCATGAATATACATTTTTATTACTACTTTTGCCCTTCTTTAAAGTCCTGTGGTAGTCACCCACAGTGTTCAGATTAAACAGAGATGGATCTATTAAGACTGAATCAGACCTTTTTATTTTGACTAATTGTATTTTAAAAGTGGCCACCACACTCCTGGGTCTATCGATTCACATCTGCATTATTCATTTTTCCATACTTGCAGTCATTTTTCTCCAATAATATGTCTTCCTATCTCTCCCATTAGATTTCCTGAGGGCAGGGACTGTGCCTTACACTTTTAATTACACTCTCACAAGCAATGTAATTCTACCATAATAATCACTAATACTAATTAAAATAAATAATAATGTCATTTGTTTAGTGCCAAACACTGTAGCTATAATGAGAAAGAGTCTGTGTCTCACATGGGGCTCAGTCTAAGGGATAGAGAGAACTAGTATCTAATCCCCATTTTACAGATGAAAAAATTGAGTTGACTGTAAGGTTCTTGTGGACAGGGAATGTATCTAACAATTCTGTTATACTCTCCCGAGGGCTTAGTGTAGTGATCTGCACACAGTAAATGCTGAATAAATACATTGATTGATAAGAGTTAAGTAACTTGCCCAAGTTCCCACCTTCAGGCTAGTGGCAGAGCCAAAACTAGAATCCCGGGCTCATGACAGCTCCCTACCCAATCCTCCCTCTGGCTTGTAACACCGTCCCCCTTCATATACAACAGAACACCACTCTCCTCACCTTCAGACCCTTAAAAAACTCTTATTTCTTCCAAGAGGTCTTCTCTGATTAAGCCCTCATTTCCTTTACTCCTCCTACTTTCTGTTTCTTCTTTGCAATTGGATCTGGACACTTTAAGAACTAGATGTTCATCCCATCCTCAGTCCCACAGCACTCATGTACATATCTGTAACATTTAGATTGTAGACTGACTAGACTGTAAGCTACTGGTGATCAGGGGATGTGTCTACCAACTGCTGTATTGTAGTATCCCAGACCCTTAGTACAGTGCTGTGAACCCAGTAAATACTCAGTAAATACCATTCATTGATTAACTCCCAGGCCTGTGCTCTTCCACTAGGCGACAAAATAAATAATATTGTCATGATATTATGGTCTGGTGGTGTTCTATTTACCCAGGACTGAATTCTTGGCATTACTAGTCCAATATAATATAATTATATATATATATATATATATATATTTGTATAGATTTATTACTCTATTTTACTTGTACATATTTACTACTCTATTTTAAGGATGTGCTACAGCTATTATTCTATTTCTTCTGACGTTTTTGACAACTGTCTACATGTTTTGTTTTGTCTGTTTCCCCCTTTTAGACTGTGAGCCACTGTTGGGTAGAGACCGTCTCTATATGTTGCAGACCTGTACTTCCCAAACGCTTAGTACAGTGCTCTGTGCACAGTGAGTGCTCAATAAATATGATTGAATGAATGAATGAATGTGGAAAATTTTACTATTCATTCCTCTTGTCCCCCATAGTTTGGTTTTCAGTTTAAATATTTACTGGTGGATGTAAAAAATCACATAGGGATCACATTTTTGTATTTTTGTGATAAAAATTCACATCTTCATCTTTAACAATGATAACACTGAGGTAGATAAACTATAAACTGACCATATGGGGCTCACAGTCTAAGGGGGAGGGAGAATGGGTATTTCATCCCCATTATTCAAATGAGGAAACTGAGGTATAGAAAAGATAAGTGACTAGTCTAAAGTCACACAGCAGGCAAGTGGTGAAACTGGAATTAGAACTCAGGTCCCCTGGCACCCAGGCCTGTGATCTTTTCAGTGCTTTTCACACTGCATTAACATCATGAAATACCCACAGCACATGCATCAGGTTATGCAGCCTCCCCAAGCCCTCCTTACCACTGATTTTAAAGCACTCAATCACCTTCAACCCAGCCTGCACACTTTGCTCATCTAATGTCAAACCTGCATACTGTATCTCGATTTTGTCTGCCTCACCACTGAACTCTCTCCCTCATCCTTCCTCTAGCCTGGAATCTTCTTCCTCTTCATGTCTGACAGATGATCACTCTTCCCACCTTCAAAATCTTATTTAAAGCACATCTCCCCTAAAAGGCCTTCCCCAACTAAGCCCTCATTTCCTCTTTTCCCTCTCCCTTTTGCATCATCCTCGCACTTGGATTTGCAACCTATGTTTACCCCTTCCTCGGCCCCACAACACTTGTGTACATATCTATAAATTATTTATACTAATGTCTGTCTCCTCCTCTAGACTGTAAACTCCATGTGGGAGGGGAAACATCAGCCATCTGTTATGTTGGACTCTCCCAAGCACTTAGTACAGTAATAATAATAATAATAATAATAATAATAATAATAATAATAATAGCATTTATAAAGCACTATGTGAAAAGCACTGTTCTAAGCACTGGGGAGGTTACAAGGTGATCAGGTTGTCCCATGGGGGGCTCACAGTCTTAATCCCCATTTTACAGATGAGGTAACTGAGGCACAGAGAAGTTGTGACACAGCTGACAATTGGCAGAGCCGAGATTTGAACCCCTGACCTCTGACTCCAAAGCCTGTGCTCTTTCCATTGAGTCACGCTGCTCCTCTGTAGTCTGCACACAGCATGCGCTCAATGAATATAACTGATTTACTGATTTATGTAGCAAAGGCAAGACAAAAATTCAAGACTCCTATTATCTAGTCATAAAGATTCAATCCAGAAGGCACTGCTTCAACAATGCAGAGTCCCAATCTATTTGAGTGCCTTGGTTCTAGACTTCCAACCAGAGTCGGGTCTCTCAAGTTCTGTTTCTTTCAAGTTCTGTTTATTCTTGGCCAAGTGTGACCCTTTACTTCTTAAAAAAATGGATCACAAGGGTTTCTCTTGTAAAACTGTCCTTTCCTGGTAAATTAATGGTCATTTCCCCCAATCCTTAAGGAAGATGAGTGCTTACTGCATAATCAAAGTGAGCTCACTAAGGGAGCCAGCCCTTTCTATTTGACTTTTCAGGAGGCACTTAAGATTGTAAATTAAACAGAGAAGTTAGTTTGAACTAAAGACTATAATGTCAACATAATCTCAATCAATTCATACTGTAAATATTTATTCTTAGCCTTGGAGTGTGCATCCTCTATTGCTTTGTTCTCTGTTAGTACATCCTTCTGTTTGTTTGTCCACATCAGCGGTATACATTTGAGGTTGTAAATTCTTCAGTGGGAGATAGCTTGTCTCTGAAACCTGTTTGAACAGGATTCCTTACCTTGTCTCCCCTGGTGGGAGCTTAGTACCTGCTACTAATTTTTAGGTTACAGAAAAGAAAAGCCAGAAAAAAACATGAATGCTAAACACAGGATGCTTCATCAGAGAAGCAGTGTGGCTCAGTGGAAAGATCATGGGCTTTGGAGTCAGAAGCCATGGGTTCAAATCCCGGCTCCACCAATTGTCAGCTGTGTGACTTTGGGCAAGTCACTTAACTTCTCTGGGCCTCAGTTACCGCATCTGTAAAATGGGGATTAAGTCTGTGAGCCCCCCATGGGACAACCTGATCACCTTGTAGCCTCCCCAGTGCTTACAACAGTGCTTTTCACATAGTTAACACTTAATAAATGCTATTATTATTATAATTATTAAAAGAGTCAGCATAGTAATGAGAATGGGTTCATATGCTCAGTGTCTACAAAGAATTAGGCCATTGGCCAAAAAGACAACTAATATACTTTTCCTCCCTTTTCTAATACCCCTCATTTGTGGAAGAACATTGAGTGAAGTCAGGACAGTGTTGTGTGGTATAGTTCATATTTTCAGCGGAAGAACAGTGCTCTGCACATAGTAGGGGCTCAATAAATATTCTCAATGCGTTGATTGATTTAAGGTTGAATAGGAGATTGACTCGGGTGAAGGCCCTGTAATCAAATGCAGGGCTTTTAGCACAGGAGGCCTTTGGTACAATGCTTTGCACAGAGGAGCTGCTCAGTAAATACTTTTCAAACTGCACTACACTCTAAGCATAGGAGACGCTCAGTAAATACTTTTGACAGGAAACACTGTCTGGACACAGGAGTTGCTCAGTAAATGCATTTGACCAGCACCGTATTGTTCACACAGGAGGAACTCAGTAAATACTTTTTTGACTGGCGCCATGCTCTGTACACAGTAGACACTTAGTAATTACTTTAGAATTTATGGAGGAGGCAATTTTGAAAAATGAAACTGTGGATTCCCAAACACAGTTCCAAGACTAATACTAACAGAGCTTCCTTTGCACAGAGCAGTGTGTACCAAATGCTAGTAAAAAAACAAACCCACCCAAACAAACAAACAAACAAAAACCAGGTAAAAATTAGAGGCCTTCCTTGGAGATCAAGAGGCTATGAGTTACTTTCTAATCTATTGGTAAAGGTGAACTTATAGGTTAATAAATGATAATATTTATTTCTATATTTTTGTGCTGCTTCAAAGTAAATGGAGTAAGTATAACTGTACTGACAGTCCTGAATATCTAAATTATCTTCTCAGTGGACGTAACTAAGGAACATCGTAAAATCATCTTGAAGCATATCAAATTATCACTTTGAAAGGGCCCATCTGGAGTTTAAATATTGTGTCTAAAAATGGATGGGGATGAGCAACCTACCAGCAGAGTGAAATGTTTTTCTATCACTGAAAAAGCTGTGTTAGGTTTGGATTAAATCCTTGTGCCTGGAAAAAAAAATTAAAAAGTCCCATAATAAAGTTTCTGAGCCACCTAAACCTCTACAGAACAGTTGTTGTGAGTGTTTTTACTTGGGGTGGGGGGTGGTGTTAATAAAGGCCTTTCCCATGTGTTTTTTTTTTTAATTTTAATGACAAATAAAAACATCCCCAAGTTCACTGGCTTATAGAGCCAACCTGGTTCACAGCACCAAGAGTTCCTCCTAAAGCCAGCTGCCAAAAAACCCAAGACTAAAAGCAGATTTTGCCTCCCAAACCATGTGACTATTCTTCCAGATGGAAGAAAATAGGCATAATTTCAGAAGCAGCTGGGAAGGGGTAAAGGAGGCCTCTGAGAATGTCAGGTAAATTTGGAGACTGGGCATTCCGTGCACGTGTCAGTGAATACTTAGCTACTTATAGTGGGCAGTGAAAGATAAAGAGGGTTTGGCTTCTAATGTTGGAGACTTAATCGTCATTAATCGGTGATGCAAGAATGTCAGAAATATAACCTGGAGATAAGATAAATCAAGCATAACTTCCTGACCCAGCCAGGAGAGAGGCCAGAGTGATCTAACCACTTCCAGAGAATAGAAGAAAACTCCCTTTGGAAGGGTTAACAATAGACTAAGTAGATACTACATTTTAAAACTAAAATGTCTATAAATCATTGAATATCAGGATAATGAGAAGCAGATTTCCCTTTGTTAATTTCTGGGAGAGTGAATGACTTTTGGCTAAAACGAAGTAGAAAATATTGGGCTGGATGAATTCTACCACCCCAGATAAAATGTATTTATGTAATCTATTTTGGAAAAATAAATATTCTGTGCTTGTGAGTGTGTGCGCATAGATATCTACTCCATAGAGGATATAAATCAATTGCTATGATATTGTAATGTTGTTCATGAAGTAAGGAAGGAAGACAATAAGTAAGACAATATACACTATTTAAAATGCCGCTTGTTCTGAGCACTAAGCAAGTTTCCAAAGAAAATGTAAATTTTGTCTTCAATCTGTGTAGGTGTTCATCTTATAAAATCAGGACAAGACATAACTCAGCCTTTCAGCCAACCCCTTTCCTCTTCTCATTCCCAGCCTTTTTCCCACAATCGCAGGAATTAGGAACTCTTTAAGATCTTAGTCTAAACTCACTCAGTAGTTCACAAATGACAAGGGACTGGAAGGGGAAGGAAAAATGTGAGCCAGATGACTAGACTATCTCTCAAGGAATGAAGGAATCATCAGTAAAATCCATGGTGTGGGAAAGATAGCTTCCCAATGATATATACTTGGTTTTGGGGACAAAACCAGAGGCCCTGGATGCTTTGGCTGAGAAGCTTGATGGGTGTGAAGTGAGATCTGCCCTCTCTTTCCTGACACAACCCTAGAAATAACTTGTTCTAATAGTTCTGAGCAGACTCTTCCATGTGACTGATAATTCCCTTGAGTTGTGAGCTTACTGTTCTGCTTCTTGCTAGCATGTGTACTGGAGCATGCAAAGAAAAAAAGTCAATGGTAGATGGCTGTAGAAAGAAAGACTTCCCTTTTGTCACATATGTATCTAGTTCAGTCTTGCTGTGAATAATAATAGTAATAATAATAATTGGCATTTGTTAAGCGCTTACTATGTGCAAAGCACTGTTCTAAGCGCTGGGGTGGATACAGGGTGATCAGGTTGTCCCACGTGGGGCTCACAGTCGTAATCCCCATTTTACAGATGAGGCAACTGAGGCCCAGAGAAGTTAAGTGACTTGCCCAAGATCACACAGCAGACACGTGATGGAGTCGGGATTCGAACCCATGACCTCTGACTCCAAAGCCCGGGCTCTTTCCACTGAGCCATGCTGCTCAATCAATAAATGGAAGACCCTTGCTGTCATGGAATGTCTACCAACTCTATTACATGTATACATATCCACACCATCTCACAGGAGTATTTATGAGGTTGAATCAATGTTGTCCAATTAATGTGAGTCCTTCAGATAAGAAAAAAATAGAGATTTCTAGGCATCTATTATTTCTCACTATAGGAAATATTTTCTTAACTGATGTGAGACGACTTGGAGGTATCAGTAAAGCAAACCTTTGGTGGAACTGTTAAAAGGGGGACACTGCATGATAGCCAGGCAAAATTCTTTTGTCACTGGCCTACCCTATTGCTCTTGCAGGTCTGTTGGGATGTGGGCAGAATTTATAACTTATAACTGTGCTATTTGCTAAGCACTTACTGTGTACTAAACGCTATACTAAGTGCTCAGGTAGATATGAGATAATTAGGTCCCATAAAGGCTTCCCATTCTAAGTATGAGGGAGAACAGGCATTGAATCCTCAATTTCCTTATATGGGTGGGAACTGAGGCACAGAGATATTAAGTGAACAGTCCAAGGTCACACAGCAGATAAGTGGTGGACTCAAGATTAGAATCCAGGTTCACTGACTTGAAGGCCCATTCTCTTTCCACTAGGTCATAATGCTTCCCTTGTGCAAGTGTCCCAGGGAAATGACATTTGTTTTAACTGTACCAGCTTCCTCTCTCCCACTGAGGAATCTCATACATTTTGAGCTCCTGCTCTATAAAAGATCTGTTGGCCATGATTGCCTTGGATGAAGAATATCAGAACTGCCTGTTATACTAGAGCTTTCCAAATTGGCAGGTTCCAGAGAACACAGCTTGTCCTGGATCTAAAAAATGATATTCGCCCAAAGCTGGACCTCACAGGTGGTGTGGTCTCCTTTGAGCCCTAAAATACAACGGGACTAATATTTAGCCAAGAGTACAGCACCGCCACTTAGTTGTTTAAGAACACTAGGAAATGAGCCCCAGGATTGTCCACTTGACCATATCCATCCATCATTCACCATGCTTTTTCACTTGTAGAGCTTTTTAAATCAAAAGTCACAATTCTGCTTTGAGCAGTAACAAGAATCTTCAGCGTTTGTGGTTTTAAAATTGCTGTTTTTATTAAAGTTACCCTATAATTCATTTCCCTGGGTTTTTTCCCCACCCCTTCCCTCCATAATAATAATAATAGTGACGGCATTTGTGAGTAGCAGCGTGGCTCAGTGGAAAGAGCACGGGCTTTGGAGTCAGAGGTCATGGGTTCAAATCCCGGCTCCACCAATTGTCAGCTGTGTGACTTTGGACAAGTCACTTAACTTCTATGTGCCTCAGTTACCTTATCTGTAAAATGGGGATTAAGATTGAGAGCCCCCTGAGGGACAACCTGATCATCTCGTAACCTCCCCAGTGCTTAGAACAGTGCTTTGCACATAGTAAGTGCTTAATAAATGTCATTATTATTATTATTATTTGTTAAGTGCTTACTGTGTGCCAAGCACTGAGTCCCTCCATGGGTTATGGTCTGAACTTAATAATAATAATGATAATAGTAATAATTGTGGAATTTAAGTACTTACTATGTGCCAGGCATGGTACTAAGCTCTGGGGTAGATACAAGCTCTTGCTGTGTGCAGAGCACTGAACTAAACATTGGAAGAATACAGTACTACAGGGTTGGTAGACAGATTCCTTGCCAACAAATAGTTTACAGTCTAGAGGGATATGTTGCTAGCTTGATATGGGCAAGGACTATGTCTCTTATATTGTTAAATTGTACACTTGGCCCTCCCCCAAATGCCAGCACTGCTGTCAATCTCTTTTGAAACCCCCTCACAATTCACCACTTTCCTATCATTTTTTCTTTGGAACTCTGAATGGATTCACTATCAAATGTAGTCATTTGATTGATTCATTCATTCATTCAATCATATTTATTGAGCACTTACTGTTTGCACAGCACTGTACTAAGTGCTTGGGAAGTACAAGTCGGCAACTTATAGAGACAGTCCCTTCCCAACAGTGGGCTCACAGTCTAGAAGGGGGAGACAGACAACAAAAGAAAACATGTAGACAGTTGTCAAAACCATCAGAATAAATAGAATTATAGCTATATGCATATCATTAATAAAATAAATTTGATTTAAAATCATCTTCTGGTGGACTCTGAATTTTTGGTGTTAAGATGTGAAGAGATATTTGCCTTCTATATATAACCTTTTCCCTGTGGGAAGCCTTGTAAAATACCACGATTTTCATTGCATCTTGTTAAACGGTAGTTTGACCCATAAAAATAATATAGGTCTCTCTGTTTTGTGGCTCACGGGTTTAAAATGAGAAAGGACTAAGTATAAACTCAATTTCTCAAACCTTCCTTAGGAAATTCTTACTTCATGACCAGGCCAAAAAATGTGGGCAGAGCCCGCCTGTGGAAATTTTTAGGTCTCCATAGGAGGAAAAACTGAGGTAAAGAGACTGAAGGGAAAGTAAAAAACTTATTCCTGAAACACCTGTTGCCTAGAGTCATATTTCCTAGAATCCTCTGAGAATGAGAGCCAATCAGCAAACAGGACCTCTCTTTAAAATTCAGCAGGAGAGGGACTCCAGGCCTATTCCCGCTTGCTAAGTCAAATTCTGGCAGCCAAACTGGATGGTGATCTCCATTTAGCCATTTCTAAGTCCAAATGCTCAAGTTCTAAGATAGCTGTTGTATAAAGCAATTTGTGTATCTGTGGAAATTTGCCTGTGGGTTTGTGGAATCTACCAGTCAATCAATGATACTTATTGAGACCTTTCTGTGTATAGAGCAATGTAATAAGAGCCTGGGAGAGAACAAAAAATAATGTAACCAGTGATCCCTGTCCTCAAGGAACTTACAATCTTGTCGGAGTGTGTATCTAATTGAAATCTACATATTTAGTGAAGGATAAGCATTTGGATCTGGCTTATCTTTTCCTTTTTACTTCCAAAGTATATATTGAATTTGGTCACTTCTGTATCTTATTTCTGCTTTGCATGCGTTTGATTATACCATGAATTTTTCTCTGGTTTCACCTCCCCAAGACCAATGGAACTACAGCTTTTTAACTCGGAGACTGCAGTTTTCAGTTAGTCTGCCCATAGCGTAGTGCTAGAGCTAGGGCCTGGGGGTCAGAAGGATCTGGGTTCTAATCCCAGCTCTGCTACATGTCTGCTGGGTGACCTTGGGCCCGTCACTTTACTTCTCTGGGCCTCAGTTACCTGATCTGTAAAATGGAGTTTGAGTGTGTTCCCCTTGTGGGACAGGGACTGTGTCCAACCTGATTAACTTGTATTGACCCCAGTCCTTAGAACAGTACTTGACAGATAGTAAGCACTTAACAAGTACCAGGAGTGTTATTATCATTATCTATATGGAACCAGTAACTTATGTTCAGTTATTTTTTAAGTGCCTCAGTTGCTACTGCCACATAGCATGATTTAGAAGCAGTGCCTGTCCTTTCAAGGAGCTGGAAAGAGTATACGTTTGCTCTCAGTGAGGGGATGAAGGGCAAGGCAGGTGCGCATGAAGAAACACTAAAGGCTTGAATAGACTTGGGTTCACAAGATATTCTACAGTACATTAGGCTTGCTTCATACAGTGCCACATGCATCTCAGTGTCTGGTTAACTGGCCCCTCTAAGGACTAGCCAAGGCTGGATTCCCCATGGAGAGAAATTATACTATGCTTAGTACATATTATAGTTCTGTAACTTAGAACCTTGGCTGAGGCATATGTAATAATTCTGAGAATAGCATTGACTGAGAGTTTAGTACCTCCAGCCTTGAAATCAGAAGATCTGAGTGGATAGAGCACAGGCCTGGAAGTCAAAAGGTCACTGGTCTAATCCTAGCTCTGCCACTTGTCTGCTGTATGACCTTGGGCAAGTCACTTAGTTTCTCTGGGCCTTAGTTAAATCATCTGTAAAATGAGGATTGAGACTATGAGCCCCACATGGGACAGGGACTGTGGCCAACCCAATTTGCTTATATCCATCCAAGCACTTAGCACAGTGCCTGACACATAGTAAGTGCGTAACAAATGCCACAATTATTGTTATTATTATCATTATCATTACATAGGAGATGACTCACTGTAACAAATGTTCCAGACCAATCCATCAGTATGATGGCAACTTCACTTTCCTGCCACAGAGTTTACCTTTATTCAATTTGGTCATGATTTCCTTCAACCTAAGTCCACAGCCTCCCCTTTTTCTAATTTTGTCAATTTATTTTGTGGCAGTCAATCCTATTTGCCAAGTGCTTACTCTGTGCAGAGCACTATACTAAGCACTTGGGAGAGTAAAATATAATAGAGTTGGGAGACATATTCCCTGTACACTAGGAGCTCACAGTCCAGAATCTGCAGTCTTGTGTCTTTGTTGATTCTCCTGAATTTTTGCTCTTATTGAATTGAGTTTATGGAGCTGGCAACCATGGAGAGAAGAAAAACCCAGGATGTCAGGAAGCCTTTAGTGTACATCTTCTAAATGCATGTCCAGTCAAAAGGTGATTGGCATTGGGCCGGGACGGGGAGGGAGGCAGTTTCCAATTTAACTCTTCCATAAGTAGTCAGCATGTTGATCCAGGGCAAATCATATGTGAACCTTCACAAAGGTGGCCAAATAGAGCATTAGCTGAGAAAATTGGTGTTTTCTCAATGAAACTGTGAAAACTTTTAAGACAAAAATTATGAGTGTTTATATGTGAACCCCCATTCTAGCATATATGTGAACTGAGGGTGGTCCTCTTAAAGGAGTTTCCATATAAACCAGCTTTCCCTCTCTCCAGGCTCGCATCTCCTCCTGCCTTCAGGACATCTCCATCTGGATGTCTGCCCGCCACCTAAAACTCAACATGTCCAAGACTGAACTCCTTGTCTTCCCTCCCAAACCCTGCCCTCTCCCTGACTTTCCCATCTCTGTTGACGGCACTACCATCCTTCCCGTCTCACAAGCCCGCAACCTTGGTGTCATCCTTGACTCTGCTCTCTCATTCACCCCTCACATCCAAGCTGTCATCAAAACCTGCCGGTCTCAGCACCGCAACATTGCCAAGATCCGCCCTTTCCTCTCCATCCGTACCGCTACCCTGCTTGTTCAAGCTCTCATCCTATCCCGTCTGGACTACTGCATCAGCCTTCTCCCTGTTCTCCCATCCTCGTGTCTCTCCGCACTTCAATCCATACTTCATGCTGCTGCCCGGATTGTCTTTGTCCAGAAACACTCTGGGCATGTTACTCCCCTCCTCAAAAATCTCCAGTGGTTACCAATCTGAACATCAGGCAGAAACTCCTCACCCTGGGCTTCAAGGCTGTCCATCACCTCACTCCCTCCTACCTCACCTCCCTTCTCTCCTTCTACAGCCCAGCCCGCATCCTCTGCTGCTAATCTCCTCACCGTGCCTCGTTCTTGCCTGTCCCGCCATCGACCCCTGGCCCACGTCATCCCCGGGCCTGGAATGCCCTCCCTCTGCCCATCCACCAAGCTCGCTCTCTTCCTCCGTTCAAGGCCCTACTGAGAGCTCACCTCCTCCAGGAGGCCTTCCCAGACTGAGCCCCTTCCTTCCTCTCCCCCTCGTCCCCCTCTCCATCCCCCCATCTTACCACCTTCCCTTCCCCACAGCACCTGTATATATGTATATATGTTTGTACATATTTATTACTCTATTTATTTATTTATTCATTTATTTTACTTGTGCATATCTATTCTATTTATTTTATTTTGTTAGTATGTTTGGTTTTGTTTTCTGTCTCCCCCTTCTAGACTGTGAGCCCACTGTTGGGTAGGGACTGTCTCTGTATGTTGCCAACTTGTACTTCCCAAGCGCTTAGTACAGTGCTCTGCACACAGTAAGCACTCAATAAACACGAATGATTGATTCTAAAACTTACAAAACTTTTTCTGCATAATTGATAAGCCAGGCAAAATAACGCATTTTTTAGGTGAGTACTTGGATGTAAATAACTATTGATTAGAGACAACATTTTGCAATAGCTCTGAGTAAAGCCATTAAAAAAAAACAACTGAGCAGGTCACAGTCTAGGGGGTGTATTCAATTATGCTTAATGTCACATTTTATTGCTTTGTTCAGCTAATTTGTCTTGTGGGAGGTGAATGCTTTCTAAAGCATTCCACAGTTCTCATAGCTCTAAACATCATTATTTTATGAGCAGGCAAAAAGTTTTGACCAACGAAATGTGCCCCTGTCCCTGCTCCCACTCTTTCCAGGATTTCATACCCAGACATAGGAGATATTGTGCCTATATCACATGCATTTGTTCTTGCTGTCAACATTTTTCAGCATCTCCTAGTGTCTTTTACAACTCCAATAAAGAGAAGTACAATCTACAGAAAAATACCTCAGGGCAAATCATTGTCATTGTTTTATAACATCTTTATTGGATGCAGTAGTGTTCCTCTATTAGTTCATGTACACTTGATAGGAGTTGTTGGGTATTTGAAAATAATCAGTGCATTTTTCTGTAAAGCTCGTGAACTGAAGCACAGGATGGATTGAGCTTTTGCTTTTGCTTTTCTGTCAGTTTGGTTTGGTATGACCCAGATCTAAATCATTATTGGTGTCCCTTTAGCAGGCATGAAACTATTTACATGAGAAAGAAAAATGCATTCCCTGGGTCAGACCGAACAGTTCCATACATTTCAGCCTTTGAAAATGGCAACAGTGAAGGTTACCGTCTTTGACATGCATCGATTAATGTCCATGACATTTTCATCAGTGTTCCTAAATTTCCTTCTAATAATCCCTCATGAACTACTTTCTTATGAATTTGTTCAAACCCTTCTTGAAGGTATATTTTTCAGTTTGCAGAGATTCCTAAAGCAGCAAATTCCTCATGCTTACTATTTGGGGAAGTAAAATTTTATTTTGTTTAATCTGAATCTATCACTCTCAGATTTTATTGGAAGCCTTGTATTGTGGCTTTTGGTAAACAAGCAAAAAAGAGTATTGTGTTGCCCTTTCTTCACCCACCATGATTTTTACACTTCACACATGTCCCCTTTTAGGATCATCATTACAGACTGAGGGGTCTTATTTTTTTCTGAGGCATTGAACACTATAGGGGCTTATTCTGGGCTAAGAGAGAATTTCTTTTTTTCCCTCATTACCTAAAGACTTGATTTTTTTTTTTTATATGAATAGGCTCACTACATCAATATTGTATCCCTGTGTTGAAAAAATCTGTTCTTGCGTAATAGATGGAAAGATTACCAATCTAATCCAGTAAGGTGAACAGTAGAACTAGAATTTGCCCTCTGATCTCTTGACTACAACTTCAGGTCAAGCTACTTGAAGAACCCAACATTCCTAGGGTTAAAAGTTTCCATTAAATATGTAAGAATAAAAGGAGCCCATCAGAATTAATCATTGTTTTGTATATTAGCTTTAATGACTTTAAAATGATCAAATTTATGATGCCGTTTCCCATCAACCCAGTTTGCAGCAACTCCATAGGATACAGTGTGATCTAAAACATACCCCAAATGAGCACTAAAATACAAGATACATGGCTACCAGTTACCACAGCAACGGTCCAGATATAGGTTTATGATTTAAGGGCTGGCATTGGGAGTTACAATTTTAAATGTCGTAGGAGCTGTCAGAACTACAATGTAGGCATTATAACAGTCCTGACTGACAAATATGGTGAACTCTCCAGTGCTCTAGAGAGCTAGTAAAATGAATTCCCAAGAGACAGTGATCTGTGACCTATAGCTGGTGAATCAAAGACATTAAATGGCTGACATGTAAGCTAACAGCCAACTCTTTGGGTAGTCTGATATTGTACAGGTGTGCATCATCATCACAGTAAAGTAATTAACAGATACTTAAAGGAATGTACGTTTAAGCTCAGAAAGCTTGTTAAGAGACTTCCTAAGTAAACTCCTATGTTTTTTCCCAACCGCACTTATATTTTATGAGCAAGTAAAAGAAAAAGAGGGCAGAACACACATTTAAGAGCAGCCTTACCGTTATTAACTCTGATAACAGCACAGGAGGCCCCATCATCAGAAATGCTTTACAACCTTTTAGGTTGCTCCTGAAAAATGACTGAGAGAGATTATGAACAACAACAGAACGTTAGTTTAACCCCATCAGTAGCTGCCTGAGGAATGAGGTTTTAAATTTAGAACCTAGAATATCTCAAATTAAATTATCATTTCTGCCCCAGACACTAATGCAAATCTTCAGACACTCTTGTATCAGGTGAAGGTGAAAATCTAATCCAGAAATGTAATAGGATAATAAATATCACAGAAATATGAATGACTGCACATATTATGTTGTGGTATTACACAGTAAAAATGGGCTTGGTCAAATGAATTTAATGAACCCCATAAAAATGATAATCAGTCAATGGTATTTATTGAGTGATTACTGTATGCAGAGAATTGTACTAATCTAATGGGAGAGTACAAAACAGCAGAGTTGGTAGACACATTCCCTGCCTGACATTTGTTAAGCACTTACTGTGTGCCAAGCACTGTGCAAAGCAAGCACTAGAGCAGATGCAATCAGATCAGATGTAGTCCCTGTACCACATGGGGTTTATAGTCTAAAGGAGAGAAAGAGCAGGCATTGAATCTTTATTTTATGGATGAGGAAATTGAGGCACAGAGCAATTACTTATTCTTCTAAGGTCACACAGCATGTAAGTGCCAGAGCCAGGATTAGAACCCAGGTACTCTGACTTTGAGACCTTTCCACTAGGCCATGTTGTTACTTGTAATACAAGGTTGATGTTCACTATTCAAGGATTCAAAGTCTGTGGTGATGGGGTTGTTAATAGTAATAATATTATTATTTCTATAAACCTATAATGGGTTTAAGATCTGTATTGGAGATATTCTCTTAAAAGCAGCATGGCTCAGTGGCAAGAGCCCGGGCTTGGGAGTCAGAGGTCGTGGGTTCTAATCCCACCTCCGCCACTTGTAAGTTGGGTGGCTTTGGGCAAAGTCACTTAACTTCTCTGTGCCTCTGTTCCCTCATTTGTAAAATGGGGCTGAAGACTGTGAGCCCCACGTGCGACAACCTTGATTACCTTATATCACCCCCAGTGTTTAGAACAGTGCTTGGCACATAGTAAGTGTTTAACAAATACCAATATTATTATTATTAGTATTATTATCTCTAGTTTTAGTTTAGTCTGTTCCATGTATGAATTTTTTGATGTCACCAAGTACATGTTAATTTGTGAAGGAATTTTAAGGTGTCAAGGGACATAAATTTGGCATCTATTGCTACATTTTTGTGAAACACAAACATGACCTGATGAACACAGTATTTTTAAACCTTTGAAGCATAATCTTCAGAATCTTGCATGGACTCAGAATAGATTTTCCAGTGCCACTGAGTCTTACAAAAATATAAGCTTTGTTAAGTATCTCAGATAAGGCAAATGTTGGCATCTCTAAATGCAGAAATGAATTAACAAGACTTTCTAATACTGAATGCCATTGGACTGATGGCCTTGGACAAGTCACTTAACTTCTTTTGGCCCCAGTTTCCTCATCTGTAAAATGGTAATTAAATATCTGTTCTCCCTCCCACGTAGAGTGTGAGTCCCAGGTAGGTCAGGGACTCCGTCCAACCTGATTATTTTTTGTCTATCCCAGTGTTTAGAACAGTACTTGACACATGTGGCTTAACAAATCCCACATTTGTTGTTATTTAGACATTGTGGGCCTGTGTCTATCAAAATAGTCAATGTATATGGGCTATGATTTTCTAACGTGTTGAAATAGAAATAACAACATCATCTTTCCTGCCTTATTTCATCCTTTTCATCAAATTTTTCTCCAGTTTGCTATTTTCCTTCAATGGGAAAAACTAAAAGCAAAAAAGTAGGGCTATGCAACCCCATATATAGAAATGCAAAATTGGGAGGCAATCAGCAGTTTGAAACTCAGACCTATTCTTGGTGTTTGTAAGATAGCACACTTGCTCTTGTATGTAGACAAGAAGCATGGCTTAGTGGAAAGTGGCCTAGGAGTCAGAGGACCTGGGTTCTAACCCTAGCTTCACCAATTGTCTGCTGAATGAACTTGGGTAAGTCACTTTACTTCTCTGCATTATCAATCAATCAATCAATTGTAGTTATTGAGCACTTACTGTGTGCAGAGCACTGTACTAAACACTTGAGAAGTACAAGTTGGCAACATGGGCTCATAGTCTCTTTCATCTGCAAAATGGTGATTCAAAACCTGTTCTCCCTCCAACTGTGAACCTCATATGGAACTTGATTATCTTCTATCTATCCAAATGCTTAGCACAGCATTTTATACATAGTAAGTACTTAACTATTATTATTATTATTTATAAGGTACATTAAGTTAAAGAAATCTGGTTTTCAAGGTACTGTCTTTTCACAATCTAAACAATAAGATTATAGGAAAAAGATCTCATATTCAACTAACACCCTGGCAGATTCAGCATAGTGGAAGAATCATGATTGATTAGATGCTATTTGTGGTTAAAAAACAAAAAAAAATAGGCATGTCCTTGAAGACATCAGATTGAAAGCCCTGAGAATTTGTAATTAAAATGTAATATTCCGCACCGTACCCCAAGTATTGTAGCCCTCTTCAGGTTATTGAGACATATGTTGTCGGGTGAATAGCAATGCCATTAGAATGAGCTGGTAAATATGTTTAGGATTAAGAATATGTTGTAGGCTAAAATCCGTATTGATTTACTTCGATATAACTTTCTCCACCTTCAAAGCCTTATTAAAAGCTTACCTCCTGTTATATTGTACTCTGTTATATTGTACTTTCCTAAGTGCTTAGTATGGTGCTCTGCACAAACTAAGCACTCAATAAATGTGATTGATTGATTGAACTCTCATGTTTCTGTGGTGGATGCTCTGAACCCTTTTTTTTCATGCTATTTGTTAAGCTCTTACTATGTGCTAGACACTGTACTGAGCACTGGGGAAGATACAAGATAGGTTGGTCAGAGTCCCAGTCCCATATAGGACTCACAGCCTTAATCCCCATTTCACAGATGAGGTAACTGAGGCACAGAGAACTTAAATGACTTGCCCAAAGTCACAGAGCAGACAAGTGGCAGAGTCAGGGTTAGATGCAGTGTCCTCTGACACCCAGGCCAGTGCTCTTTTCACTTTGCCACACTGCTTCTCAACCTTTCCAAATTGTATGAGATGAAGGAGCTTTCCATCAGGTATGCTACACAATTGGCACTGCGATATTGTGACTTAAATGGGTTCCCGATGTGGAGATTGCATCAAGCTCTTCTAATGCTAATGTTGCGGCTCTGAAGGGAATGCTCAGAAGAAAATCTGGCACATTTATGGGAACATTTTCATCTTCACACAGTTTACTTCACAACACTACTGACATTTCTAAGCTTTGTGTTCTGTTTTAGAAACTTTGATACCATCCCAAAACACAATCTCCAGAAATCTTAGTTGAATATCTGCTACTGGCAAATGTGTTCTTTCCTTTTATGACACACTAAAACTTCCTTGCAACTGAAGAGTTTAATTAGGGTAACATGGCCTTAACATAAGTTTACTATAAGAAAACAATAAAGAAAATAGCCAATCAGTTTATCCTTTGAAATATGAATGAATAGAGGGATATTCATTTTATCCTCATCCTTTGGTCACTCAGGTAGGCTCTAAGTGACATAAGATTAATCTTCTAATCCATAGCTTCTGTGCATATAACTTGAATTTTTGGTAAATACAGAAGCAAGTAATAGTAATTTAGAAAATAGGATTGTTTCCCTTATGTGATAGATGAATTTTAATTCTGTTTGAGACTGAATTGGGACTTTTAGCATGTATTTCATATCCCCATAGCTTTGGTAGTATCAGTATATGACAAAAGACCCGGAGAATTTGGGTGTCACAGTTTTGGCATGAAGAGATGGCTCAGTTTGAGATTAGTCATTATCATCATCATCTTCTTCATCATTGGTATTGTGTGTTTACTGTGCTCAGAGCACTGTATTAATTGCTTGGGAGAGTACAATAGAAGAATTGCCCACAGTGATCTTACAGTGTAAACGTGCCTACTAAGAAGTAAAAATCAAGGACAGCAAACAGCAACAGATCCTGTGAATACTAACCAAAAGACTCCATCCAAACTTTCTTTACCTGAGTGGAAGCTTCAGAGGGAAAATTTTAAACTTCCTAAAGGCATGGAAGGTGTATCTATCTTTTTTGTACTCTTCCAAGTGCTTATCAGCTGGTGCTCAGGAAGTGCCATCCATTGGTTGAAATGAAAATCAGTTAGTTACCCTGGTGATAGCCCAGTGAAACCTTGAAGAGATTTCAATCACTGATTTCAATCAGTGGTATTTATTGCATACTTATTATTTGATGGGCACTGTCCTAAGCACTTGGAAGAGTACAATACAATAAAGTTGGTAGATGGGATCCCTGCCCTCAAGGAGCTTATGTCTAGTAGGGGAGGCACCGATTAAAACGAATTAAATATAAGGTAAAAATCAGAGTATAAGGGTATGTACATAAGTGTTCTGGGACTGGAGGTGGGGTGAATATCAAAGTGATTAAAGGGTGCAGACCCAAGGACATAGTTGACACAGAAAGGAGGGCTAATGGAATGGGGAAAAGACAGGTTAGTCAGAGAAGGCTTCTTGGAAGAGATATGATTTAAGTTTGGCTTGAAAATGGGCAGAGTGCTGGTTTATTGGATATGAAGGGGGAGGGAGATCCAGGCCAGAGGGAGGTTGTGACTGGAACATAAAGAAGGTCATTCATTAAATTAACGTTTTTATTGAGTACTTACTGTGTGCAAAGCATTGTACTAAATGATTGGGAGAGTACAATATAACAACAAACAGATACATTCCCTGCCCACAAGAAGCCCATTATCTAGAGGGAGAGACAGATATTAATATACATAAATACATGAATAAATACATAAATTACAGATACATACTGATATATGCATATGTGCTGTGGGGATGGGAGGGAGGATGAATGCAGGGAGCAAGTCAGGGTGACACAAAAGGGAGTGGGAGAAGAAGAGAGGAGCGCTTAATCCAGGAAGGCTTCTTGGAAAAGATGTGCCTTCAAATAAAGCTTTGAAGTGGGGAAGAGCAATTGTCTGATATGAGGAGGGAGGGCACTCCAGGCCAGAGGCAAGCAGCGTGGCTTAGTGGAACGAGCATGGGCTTGGGAGTCAGAGGTCGTGGGTTCTAATCCCGGCTCTGCCACTTATTAGCTGTGTGACTTTGGGCAAATCACTTCGCTTCTTCTGTGCCTCAGTTACCTCATCTGTAAATTGGGGATTAAGACTGTGAGCCTCACGTGGGACAACCTGATTACCTTTTATCTACCCCAGCGCTTAGAACAGTGCTTGGCACATAGTAGAAGCAGTGTGGCTCAGTGAAAAGAACATGGGTTTGGAAGCCAGTGATCGTGGGAGGATTAGGATTGAGTAGGAGCTGCTTGTCAGCTGTGTCACTTTGGGCAAGTCATTTAACTTTTCTGTGCCTCAGATTTTACCTCATCTGTAAAATGGGGATGAAGACTGTGAGCCCCACGTGGGATAATCTGATCACATTGTATCCTCCCCAGCACTTAGAACAGAGCTTCGCACATAGTAAGAGCTTAGCAAATGCCATCATTATTATAGTAGGTATTTAACAAATGCCATCATTATTATAGTAGGTGTTTAACAAATACCATTATTATTATTTTAATGGCATTTATTAAGCGCTTACTATGTGCAAAGCACAAAGTAGGGGAAATAGCATGGTTTATTGGGTAGAGCATGGGCCTGGGAGTCAGAAGGTCATGGGTTCTAATCCTGGCTCCACCACATTTCTGTTGTGTGACTTTGGGCAAGTCACTTCACTTCTCTGGGCCTCAGTTACCTCATCTACAAAATGGGGATTAAGACTGTGAGCCCAATGTGGGACAGGGACTGTATTCAACCTGCCTACCTTGTATCTACCCTAGGGCCTAGAACAGTGCTTGGCACATAGTAAGCGCTTAGGTACCATAATTATTATTATTATTATGTCTACTGTGCTCAGCAGTGAGGTCTAGTGGAAAGAGCATAGGCTTGGAAGAGAGAGGAAATGGGGCTCTAATCCCAGCTCCACCATTTTACAGTTTTTTGGTCTTGGGCAAGTCACTTCACTTCTCTGGGCTTCAATTTCCTCATCTGTAAAATGGGAATTAAGAGTGTGAGCCCTATGTGGGGCAGGTACTATGTGCAACCTGATGACCTTCTATCTATCCTAGCACTTAGAACAGTGTTTGGCACATAGTGAGTGCTTAATAAGTACCATAATTCTTCTTCTTATTATTATTATTATTCAGAGTTCAAAGTGAGTTGTTTCATGACAGTAGCAGCCACAGTCCTGATGGGCAAAATCTGCAACATGGCCTAGTGGATAGAACACAAGGGTGGGAGTGTGGGGACCTGAGTTCCAATCCCATCTCTGCCACTTCTCTGCTGTGTGACCTCGGGCTGGACTTGACTTATCCATACCTCAGTTACTTATCTGTAAAATGGGGATTAAGATGGTGAGCCCATGTGGGATGTGGACAGTGTCTAACCTGATTACTTTGAATCTACTCCAGTGCTTAAAACAGTGATTGGCACATAAGTGCTTAACAAATGCCATTGAAAAAAAAAACCCAAAAAACTGGCTACTAGATTCCGGCCCAGGAATAATGACGCTTGTGCAGTTCTGTGAAGTGTATACCACCTGGCCACTTGAAAAGGGTTGAAACTAGAAGGTTAAGAGGTGCAGGGCAGGTGAGGCAGGTGGCCAGTGCCTGACTTTGTGTGCCTCAGGGCAAAGGGCAGTGATGGAGGAGTTCTCTTAAATTGTTCATTTCTTCCCTCTTTCTCTCCCCTTCACTTCCTCCTTCTCCTTCTCTCTTTCTTCTCTTCCCTCCCCTTTCTTTCTTCCTTCCCACTTCTTCCTCCTCTGTCCCCTCAAAGCCTAATTCCCAGTGCCCCTGCCCTCAAATCTCCATCCCCAAGTTTTCCCCTTGCTCAGCAGCATGATCTATTGGAAAGAACACAAGCTTGGGAGACAGAGGAAATGGGGTTCTAATCCCGGCTCCACCATTTTACTGCTGTTTGCCATTTGGCAAGTCTCCTAATTTCTTCTCTGTGCCTGTTATCAGTAAAATGGGGATAAAATGCCTGTTCTCCTTCTTAGACTGTGAAAGCCATATGAGACAAGGACTATTTTTGGATCTAATTGCATTGCATCTACCACAGCTCTAAGTATATTTTTTGGCACATAGTATTAAGCATTAAGGTAAAGCATTAAGCATTGTGATAATTGCTATTTTTAATTATTATTATTAAGCACCGTCTAGTCGTTTCTGATTCATAGCGACCTCATGGATATACTTTCTCCAGAATGACCTGTCCTCTGCCATAATCCACAACCTTTCTTTATCCATCTAGCTGCTGGTCAGTCTCTTCTACGTTTTCCCTGGACTTTTCCTAGCATTAGTGCCTTCTCCAGAGAATTAGTCCTCCTGACTATGTGTCCAAAATAGGCTAATCCAAGTTGAGTCATTTGGCCTTCCAAAGACCACTTTGGTTTAATTTGCTCTAAAATCCATTTGTTTGTCTTTCGAACAGTCCATGGTATTTGCAAAAGCCTTCTTCAGCACCACATTTCAAGAGTCATCGTTCTTTCTATCCTATTTTTTTACTGTCCAGCTTTTGGATACATACATTGTCACTGGAAACACCATAGAGTTGACAATTTATATTTTTGTGGCAATAGTTACATCAGCACATTTCATGACTTTCTCCAGGCTCTTCATAGCAAGTCTTCCTAACATTGATCGTCATTGTGTTTTTTGGCTACTATTTCCTTCATTACCGGTCCCAGGAGAGAAAAATTGTCAACTATTTCAATCTTTTCTCCATCCACTACAAATGTGTTAAACCTTCCGGTTGTCATGATCTTCGTTTTCTTGACATTCAAATATAGGCCCCTCTTTTTCCTCTGTTCCTTAACTTTTAATAATAAGCCCTTCAAGTCTTCTTCACTTTCTGCTAGTAGGGTTGTATCATCAGCAAAAAAAAGGTTATTTATATTCCTCCCTCAATCTTTACTCTCCATTGGTCTTCATCCAATCTGGCTTCTTTCATTAGGTTTTCAGTGTAAAGGATTATTACTATTATTATTATTGTTATCATCATTATATGCAAGTTTGCTTCCTCAGGTTTTATTTGTGCCTCATGCTATCATTACATGGATGCAATGTGTTCCTCATTAGATTGCTTGTGCCTTGGGTGTAGGAACTGTGTCTTTCATCTTATTCATTCAGTTGTATTTATTGAGCGCTTACCATGTGCAGACCATCTTATGCTCCCATGTGCCTAGCACAGTTTCTAAATAAGCACCCAGTACAGTGCTCAGCACACAATAGACATTTTCTATTGCCTGTCATCCCAATGTGAATGTCCTACACAAGTTACTGATGTGGAGAATAAAATTAATTGGGATTGCTAGATCTGAAAGTGGAGAAGAATACCAAGATTATTTGAAAGATTATCCAAGTGACTGATAGAAACCATCTCTATATGATTTCACAGTATGATGAAAATGGAAAACAACTTTTGCACACCCAGGAGGGGCTTGCCTGGATTTACTGATTAACAAATTACTGATTATTGTTTCTCCCTCCAACTCACGTTATCTTTTCTGACTGTGAATGAGAAGCAGGGTGGCCTAGCAGAAAGAGAGCACAAGGTTGGGAGTCCAAGGACCTGGGTTCTAATCCCAGCTCCAACAAGATTTCTGTGTGACCTTGGACAAATAACAACTTCTCTGTACCTCACTTTTCTCAACTGTAAAAAAGGACTGTGAGCTCCTTGTGGGACAGGGATTATGTTCAACCTGATTATCTTGAATCTACCCCAGCGTTTAGTACAGTGTCTGGCACATAGTAAGTACTCAATAAATACCAAAAATAAATAAATGAAAATAAACCATTATTGAGCTGAACTAGGCATTACAGCCTTCTTTTTTCTTCAATCCATAAGGGATTTTTGGATCATATTTTAGTTGGTGAATGGCAAGAAACTGCTGAAACATTTACTTTCTAAGGATACTTAATTACAAGTGCTTCCACCCAGTTATGCTGACCTTTGTTTTTATCCATCCTTCTTAATACAGTCAAACAAATTGTCCTGTGATATGCCTGATGATTCCTAGTTTAGACATTTCCTGTGCTTTGCCTAAGATGTCCATTTGTGAAGTTTAGGAGAGATCTGTTCCTTGGTGATATAATTTATGATTAGAAAAGAAAGGACAAAAGAGGAAAAAAAAGCAATTTCATGGTTCCAAGGTTTGTTAGAAAATCATTGTGAATGATTAAGGTGTTTAAAAAGGCAGGCTTCTTTCTAAGTCTTCCTTCTAAGGTTTTCGCTCTCGGCTTCAAGGCTGTCCATCACCTCACCCCCTCCCACCTCACTTCCCTTCTCTCCTTCTACATCCCAGCTCGTACCCTCTGCTCCTCTGCCACTAACCTCCTCACTGTGCCTCGTTCTCACCTGTCCCACTGATGACTCCTGGCCCACGTCCTTCCCCTGGCCTGGAATGCCCTTCCTCTACACAGCCGCCAAGCTAGCTCTCTTCCTCCCTTCAAAGCCCTACTGAGAGCTCACCTCCTCCAGGAGGCCTTCCCAGACTGAGCCCCCTTTTTCCTCTCCTCCTCCCCATCTCCCCCGACCTACCTCCTTCCCCTCCCCACAGCACTTGTATATATTTGTACAGATTTATTACTCTATTTATTTTACTTGTACATATTTACTATTCTATTTCTTTTGTTAATGATGTGCATTATAGATATAATTCTGTGTATTCTGATAGTACTGACACTTATCTACTTGTTTTGTTGTCTGTCTCCTCCTTCTAGACTGTGAACCCATTGCTGGGTAGGGACCGTCTCTATATGTTGCCAACTTGTACTTCCCAAGTGCTTAGTACAGTGCTCTGCACACAGTAAGTGCTCAATAAATACGATTGAATGAATGAATGAATAGAGTAAGTGTTCAGATATGGTAGCAGTTTGGATGAGGAGGAAAGGTAAGATTTTAGCAATGATGTGCAGGTTGAATCAACAGGATTTGGTGACATAGAATATGTGGGTTGAATGAGAGAGATAAATTGAGGATAATGCCAAGGTTAAGAGCTTTTAAGACAGGGAAGATGGTGGTACTGCCTATAGTAAGTGGAAAGTCAGGGGAAAGACAGGGTTTGAGTGGGAATATGAGGAGTTCTGTTTAGGGCATGTTAAGTTTGAGGTGTTGGTTTGACAACCAGGTAGAGATCTCCTGAAGGCAGGAAGAAATATGATACTGCAGAAAAGGAGAGAGATTAGGGTTGGAAATGTAGATTTGAGAATCGTCTACGAAGAGATGGTATCTAGGAGAACAATGAGATGGCAGTGTCAGTGAAATAAAGGTTAGATTGTGTTTTCAGAAGAGGAGGATGGTTTATAGTGTTGAGGGTGGCTGAGAGGTAGAGGAGAATTAGGATAGAACAGAAGCTATTGGATTTGGGAAGAAGGAGATCATTGGTGACATTTGAGAGGGGAGTTTCCATGGACTGAAGGGGGAATCCAGATTTGCATGGGGTCAAGGAATTGAAGGAGAAGTGGAGGCAGCAGGTGTAGACAATTTGTTCAGACAGTTTAGAGAGAAACACATAGGAAGGAGATGTGGTGATGATTGGGAGGTGCCATGGGGTCAAGGGCAGGTTTTTATAAGATAGGGGTACATGAACACGTTTGAAAACAGGGGGGAAAAAGCCACTGGAAGGTGAACAGCTGAAGATGGTGGTCTGGGAGGAAAGAAGACGAAGGGTAAGCCTTTTGATAAGGAGTGAAGAGATGGGGATGTCGGTGCAGGTAGAAGGGCTAGATTTTGAGAGGAGGTGGAAGATCATCTCGAGCTACTGCTGAAAAAGATGGGAGAGTTGAAGAAGGGGCAGGAGGATGTAGGGATTGGAGAAGAGTGGGGGAGATTTTAGGGAAATTGTGCTTGATAGTTTCAATTTTATCAATAAACTACATGGCCAGGTCATTTGGGGCAATCAATCAATCAGTGGTATTTGAGTACTTAGCACTTGGGAGAGTACAGTACAGCAGAATTATCAAAAATGTTCCATGCCCATAATGAGTCTAGAGGCACATGATGACTGTTTTCTAAGTCTCCTTTCATTCTCTGTCTACACACACTACAAAGGAAAACCCATTCGCTCCCACAGTTTCAACTACCATCTCTAAATGGATGATTCTCAAATCTACCTTTCCTGCTCTGAACTCTCTTATTCTTTGCATTCTCACATTTCCTCCTGCTTTCTGGACATCAGTAAATTAATCATCGAATTTATTGAGTGCTCATTGAGTGCAGACCACTGTACTAAGCACTTGGGAGAGCACAATATAACAGAGTTGATAGACATGTTTCCTGCCCATGATGAACTTATAGTCTAGAGGGGGAGACAGACATTAATGTAAACAAATAAATTACAGATGTGTACATAGGTGCTGTGGGGTTGAGGGAGGGGTGAATATAGAGTACAAATCCAAGCACAAAGGTGCTCAGAAGGGAGTGGGAGAAGAAGAAATAAAAGCTTAGTCAGGGAAGGCCTCTTGGATGAGATATGCTTTTAATAAGGCATTGATGGTGGGGAGAGTTATCATCTGTTGGCTGAGAAGTGAGAGGGAATTCCAAGCCAGAGACAGGATGTAGGTGAGGGATATGTGGGGAGATAGACAAGTACAAAATCAGGGAGGTAAGGTGGAAAGGAGAAAGTGTCTTAAAGCCTATGGTAGGGAATTTCTGATGTCAAAGTGGCTTGGCAAGCATTTGAGGTTCTTGAAGATTGGAGAAATATGGACTGAACAGTTTTTAGAAAAATAACCCAGTCAGCAGAGTGAAGTATGGACTGGAGTGGTGAGAGACATAAGGCTGATGCAGTAAGCAAGGTGGGTTAGGAATACATGCTTGAATAAACATGGTAGCAGTTTGGATGGAGAGGAAAGGGCAGATTTGAGTGTTTGAAATTTGAACCGACGGGATTTAGTGACATTAAATATGAGGGTTGAATGAGAGTGATGAGTAGAGAATAATGGCGAGGTTATGGACTTGTGATTCTGGGAGGATGGTGGCACTTTCTACAGTGATGGGAAAGTCACAGGGAAGACAGGATTTTGGTGGGAAGATAAAGAGCTCTGTTTTAGACTTGTTAAATTTCAGGTGTCAGCAGGATATCCAAATAGAGATGTCTTGAAAGCAGAAGGGAATATGAGAGCACAAAGAATAATAATGATAATAATAGTATTTGTTAAGCACTATGTGCCAGGCACTGTACTAAGCACTGGGGTGGCTCCTATTATATCAAGTTGGACACAGTCCCTCTCCCACATGGGGCTCACAGTCTTAATCCCCATTTTACAGATAAGGTTACTGAGGCATAGAAAAGTTAAGGTATTTTCCCAAAGCCACCTAGCAAACAAATTGAGGAGCCAGGATTAGAACTCATGACCTTCTGGTTTCCAGGCCTGTGCTCTGTCTACTATACCATGAGAAGGAGAGCAGCATGGCCTCATGGAAAGAGCATGGGGTTGGGAGTCAGAAGGACCTGGGTTCTAAACCCAGCTCTGCCACTTGTCTGCTGTATGACCTTGGGCAAGTCACTCAACTTTTCTGGGCTTAAGTTACCTCATCTGTAAAATGGGGATTAAGACTGTGAGCCCCATGTGGGTCATGGACTGGGACCAACCTGATTAGCTTGTATCTATCCTAGTGCTTAGTACAGTGGCTGGCACATAGTAAGCACTTAACAAATACCATTAAAAAAAAGAGAGAGATCGGTGCTGAAGATGTAGATGTAGGAATCACCTGCATGGAGTTGATAGTTGAAACCTTGTGGGCGAATGAGTTCTGCAAGTGAGTGGGTGGAGATAAAGAAGTGAAGAAAAACCAGAACTAAGCTTGAGGGTCTTCCACAGTTAGGGATTGAGAGTCAGAGGAAAAACCCATGAAAGAGACCGAGAATGAGCCACCAAAGATAGGAGATGAAGCCAAGGTTGGATAATCCCTACTTGGATGTGCTGCTGAGTCTTCAAATTTAACAAGTCGAAACAGAACTTTTCATCTTCCCACACAAGCCCTGTCCATCCCCTCTCTTTCCCATCACTGTAGACAACACCTCTATCTTCCCTGCCTCACAAGTCCATAACCTTGAAATTATCTCAACTGCTCTCTCTCATTCTAATCACAAATTCAATCTGTCACCAATTCCTGTCGTTTCTGCCTTCACAATATCTCTAGAATCTGCTCATTTCTGTTCATCCAAACTGCTACCATACTGGTTCAAGCACTTATAACCTTCTGTGACTACTGCATAATCCTACTTGCTGACCTCTCTGTCACCTTCCTCTCCCCTTTCCAGTCCATACTTCACTCTATTGCCCTGTTCATTCTACTAAACATTCAGTCCACATCACCTTATTCCTCAAAATTCTCCATTAGTTGCCAATTCTTCTTTGCATCAAACAGAAACTCCTTAAATTTGACTTTGACACTCTAAATCAACTATTCCCCTCCTACGTTACCTCGCTGATCTTCTACTACAGTGCAACCCACACAACATTGCTCCTCAGTTCCAACCTACTCACTGAAGGTTGATCTTGTCTGTTTTCAATCGATCAATGGCTTTTAATGAACGCTTACTATATGCAGAGAACTCTACTAAGCCAATTCTGGAACTACCTCCCACTTCATTATAATAATAATAACGGTATTTAGTAAGCACTTTCTAAATGCCAGCTACTGTACCAAGCACTGGGGTAGATGCAATATAATACTACATAGAGTTTACATAGAGAAGCAGTGTGGCTCAGTGGAAAGAGCGTGGGCTTTGGAGTCAGAGGTCATGGGTTCAAATCCCGGCTCTGCAAATTTTCAGCTGTGTGACTTTGGACAAGTCACAACTTCTCTGAGCCTCAGTTATCTCATTTGTAAAATGGGGATTAAGACTGTGAGCCCCCTGTGGGACAACCTGATCACCTTGTAACCTCTCCAGTGCTTAGAACAGTGCGTTGTACATAGTAAGTGCTTAATAAATTCCATCATTATTATTAATATTATCATTAAGAGGAAATAGAAGTTAATCCCCATTTGAGAAAACTGAGATACAGAGACGTTTTTTGACTTGCCCAAGATCTCTTGCCCAAAACAGAGAGTGGTAAAGCCCCATTAGAACCCAGATCCTCTGACCCTTAGGCCCATGCTCTTTCCACTAGACCACACTGAATCCCAACTGGCATGCTTCCAGTTCTACTTCATATCTGATGACCATAATTCTCCCCACCTTTAAAGCCCTAATGAATTAATGTCTCCTGCCTTCCCTATGTTCTCACTTTCCGTACTTGCCATTCATTCTGCATACCTTATGTTCTTGGGTTTGTATTTCTCAAGCCCTTTGATATCCCACCTCTACAGCATTCAAGTACATACCCTTATAGCCTGTAATTTTCCCTAGCTGTCATTTATTTTAACATCTGTCTTCCTCTCTAGACTGTAAGCTCCTAGCTGGCAGGGATAGTGCCTCCCAACTCTATAGTATATACTTTTCCAAGTGCTTTCTGCACACAGTAAGTGCTTAATTAATACCATTGAATAAGTTACGGATTAATTAAAAGTAAATTATTTTCTGCCTATAGCTCTTCCTCTGTCTTTGTGTCTGCTACCACTTTCTCATACTTTCTCTCTTTCTCATTCTCTTCATCTCACCACTATTTCTTTCCCTCTCTCTGGTCTTATGTTTATATCTCTCTCTAAAATGATAATTATGGTATTTAAGTGCTTACTATGTGCCAAGCACTGTTCTAAGCATTGGGAAAGATCCAAGGTAGTCAGGTTGTCCCAAGAGGGGCTCACAGTCTTAATCCCCATTTTCCAGATGAGGTAACTGAGGCCCAGAGAAGTGAAGTGACTTGCCCAAGGTCACACAGCAGACAAGGGGCGGACCCAGGACTAGAACCCATGACCTTCTGACTCCTAAGCCTGGGCTCTATCCATTATGCCATGCTGGACTTACTCAATCCCTATCTTTAAGTTCTTTGAGGTTTTGCTGGGAAGAACACTGAACAAATAATTGTTCTTTCCATTCACTGAGATCTGAACAGCAGAACATGGACTTCAGTTAAAGATTTCATTGCACATTAGAAAGAAGTCCTTGCTTTCAAGGTGATATCGAGTTGTTGGGCCTCCATCCTTAGAGACCTTTTAGGAGGTAAACAATAATAATAATAATAAAAATGATAATAACTGTGGTATTTGCTAAGTGCTTAATATCTGCCAAGTCTTACTAAGCACTGAAGTAGTTACAAGGTAATCAGGTTCATGCAGTCCCTGTTCCCCAAGGACCTCACAGTCTAAGTAGGAGGGAGAGTATGATCATTTTTCCTTGATGGTATATTTTCCCTGTCTGGGGCTCACAGGTGAGCTTTTGAGTCCCTTCTAACTCTGTCATTCAGTTAGTCAGTAAAGTCTTTCAGGGGCAGGGATAATGTATTACAGCTCTTCTTCTTTTCACAAACACCTAATACAATCTGCACACAAGTAGGTAGATACTGTAGTTTATTCATTCATTTTTTTATAATGGCATTTATTAAACGCTTACTACACCCAGACTGAGCCCCCTCCTTCCTCTCCCTTTCCTCCCCCTCCCCATTCCCCCACCTTACCTCCTTCCCCTCCCCACAGCACCTGTATATATACATATATATATATGTTTGTACATATTTATTACTCTTTATTTAACTTGTACATATTTATTCTATTTATTTTATTTTGTTAATATGTTTTGTTTTGTTGTCTGTCTTCCCCTTCTAGACTGTGAGCCCGCTGTTGGGGGTAGGGACCGTCTCTATATGTTGCCGACTTGTACTTCCCAAGCGCTTAGTACGGTGCTCTCCACACAGTAAGCGCTCAATAAATACGATTGAATGAATGAATGAATGTGCAAAGCACGGTACTAAATGCTTGGAAAGTACAATTCAGCACCAAACAGAGACAGTCCCTGCCCACAATGGGCTCACAGTCTACAGCAGGAGTTGCATATTTTCATTATGTGAAACAGATGGGTCACACCTATTGAACTGCTTGGGTGGGTGCGTTGCCTGGGCTTCCTAGCAGTCATCTGGACAGTGTTCTGGTCAGCCAACAGTGAGCCATCTAGAGAATCATGGATGAAGCAAACCCTGCCACAACTCAAATAGGAGCGGCCACAATAAGAGCAGACCAAAATAACACCTACACAGCTTTGCCAAGTTCTGCAACTTCCCATTGTGTGCAGCATTGTTTCTTATTCATCTGGCTAGGTTGACATGTGATCCACCAGGAAGAAGCGGGGAGGATGGAATCTCCCGAAGGTTCATGGGGAGGGGTGGGGAAAAGGCACCATGATTTCTTATTCCTCAAGTACGTAACATTATTTATAGTGTTCTTTTGAGAGCCAAATCTGGTGAAGAAGTAAATGACTTAATGAGAAATATTAATGCTTAAAACATCAAAGTTGTTGAAATAAATACCCGAACATAATAATAATAATAATAATGGTACTTGTTATTTACTATGTGCCAAGTAATGTTCTAAGCACTGGGGTAGATGTAAGTTAATCAGGTTTGGGAAACAGTTCCTGTGTCACATCGGGCTCAGTCTCTAATCCCCATTTTACAGATGAGGTAACTGAGGCACAGAGAAGCGAAGTGACTTGCCCAAGATCACACAGCAGATGTGGCAGAGCCAGGATTAGAACCTAGGGCTTTCTGACTCTCAGGCTCATGCTCTATCTACTACACCACACTGCTTATTATCACTTTTAGACCAGATTAGGTCTAATATTGCTCAGGTACACAAGTGAACGGTTTAGAAGTTGCTACCCCTGAAAACCGAGATTTATTTGATTCCATTTTTAACTTGAATGTCATGGACGAGACACCCATAATTATATTATTTGTCTTAAACAAATGAACAAGAATAAATTAAAACTGGACATGTTGCAACAGGACTGTTGACATTATATACAAAGTCTGCTTATTGTCATAAGATACTCTTAACCTTTAAGCCAAAATCTTTCAAAACTATTAGCGTTAAACCCAGCAGCTGTTGTCAGATTTCCCCGTTCTCTGTTTTATGCATTGTGCTTTATTTGAAATGTTTGTTATATTTGTGTATAGAACTTTCTGCAAGCTGTCCCTTTGAAAGCTCAAGGGATTAGCCATGGAGGTTGAGCCAGTTCAAATGAAATAAAGTTATAAAATGAAAAGAAACCTTACTAAATGAATGTTTAAACCATTAAAATATTTAGCAGTATTTGCCTTGGACAGTTTCCTCTATGTAAAAGATGATGCATTGTTTAAAAAAAAATGAAGCTAAAGGAAAATAACTTCACTAAAGCTTATGAAAGCATTTGAACTATAATGTCTCAATATTTTTATGCAAATGTTTTTGCCCAGGTGCAGTTTTACCAACCCAGACATCAGCGGAATGGATGTCTGCCTTGTATCTATCCCAGTGCTTAGAACAGTGCCTAGTACATAATAAGTATTTAAATACCAAAAAACACAAAAAAAACAAAAAACTAAAAAAAAAAGTTAGGTGGGCAAAGGAAAATGTTGGAAACCAGTTTCTCACTTTACATGTGGATTTGCCAACATGCCATAACTTCAGAATTAGAGTGTAAACTCCTCCCGAGATGGTAAATTCCATGAGGGTGAAGATTGTTCCTATCAACTCTATTGTATTACACTCTCCCAAGCAATTGGTACAGTGCTCTGCTCACAATAAACAGTTAGCAAATAACATTAACTGATTAAATCAAGTACTTATGAATAACAGAGTATTTCCATAGAACAATGTTGCTGCCAGTTCAAAAAAGAGAAGAATCAATTGTATTAAATGAATACCTACTGGGTGCCCAGCACTGCACTAAGAATTTTAGAGAGTACAATAGAGTACACATTTAAAATTCTAAGAATTTTAGAGAGTACAATAGTAGTATACATGGTAATTGCCCTCAGGAAGTTTATAATCCAATGGGTGAGACAAACACTAAAATCAATTAGAAGGACACGATAGTGTAAAAGGCAATATAAGCAGTGTGGTCTGGTGGAAAGAGCACAGCCTGAGAATCAGAAGATTTGTGTTCTGTGTTCTAATTCCAGCTCTGCCTTTACCTTGCTATGTGACCTTGGGCAAGCCACTTTACTCCTCTGGGTTTCAGTTCTTCATCTGTAAAATGGGAATTCAGTCCTCATTATCTACCCTCAGACTGTAAGCCCCATTCATTCACTGTCGTATTTATTAAGCCCTTAATGTGTGCACTTAGTACAGCGGTATTGGGGCTGTGTGCAACCTGATTATCTTGTATGTACCTCAGTACTTAATAAGCACTTAACAAATGTCACAGTTATTACTATTAGTATAGATTACTTACCTCAGGAAATTGCTATATTGCAAAAAAATCGTATATTTAGCTGTCTTTATGGTTTAAAGACAATCATAGTGGTAGTTAGATTTTATTGGTGTGTGCCAGTGTGACAGACAGATGTCAATCAGTAAATCTTATTTATTGAGCACTTACTGGGTATAGAGCACTGTACACTTGGGAGTGTACAGTATAACAATAAAACACAAATTTCCTGCCACAAAGAGCTTAGAGGGGTAAACAGACAGACATGGCAAAGTTAGACTGACGATAAATGATGCCAGTGGAATCAAAAAGAGATGGAAGGAATACACTCAGGAAGTATATCCGTGGAGTCGCTATGAATTGGAAATGACGGCACTTAATAATAATGATAGTAATATAAGTGCTGTGGGCCTGGGAGGGGGGATGAATAAAGGGAGCAAGTCAGCGTGGTGCAAGGACCTTCACTTGGTCTGAATCTTGATGTCACATTGGTGTCCCACTCTA
Source organism: Tachyglossus aculeatus (assembly GCF_015852505.1). Taxonomy (NCBI): domain Eukaryota; kingdom Metazoa; phylum Chordata; class Mammalia; order Monotremata; family Tachyglossidae; genus Tachyglossus; species Tachyglossus aculeatus. The sequence continues at coordinate 110,728,291 of NC_052066.1, read as the reverse complement.
CCAATTTTCAAAGGTTTCTCTATATGATAATAATAATAATGGTATTTGTTAAGTGCTTACTATAAGCCAAACACTGTTCTAAGCTCTGGGAGGGAATGCAAGGTTATCAGGTTGTCCCACCAGGGGCTCACAGTCTTGAACCCCATTTTACAGATGAGGTAACTGAGGCACAGAGAAGTTAAGTGACTCACCCAAAGTCACACAGCTGACAAGCAGAGGACAACCCATGACCTCTGACTCCCAAGCCCAGGCTTTTTCCACTAAGCCACACTACTTCTCTGCTTCTCTGCATTTGGTTATCGACTGCTACCTCTTTCACATGGACCTTAAGTTCTATTGATATTTTCACTCGACATTCATGCTCACAGGTCAGGTGGTTGCCTTGTTAGTTGCTGGAATCAGAATTTCCAACCCAGCGTTTGGGGCTGGACGGCCCTAATAAAAACTTTGCCATCTGGCATGCACAGGAGCTCATCAGCTCCTGGCAGAAATTGACAATTTCATGAGGAGAATGTCTGAAAATATTAAAAATAAGAACCTGGAGTAACAAATGAAGGATGGACTCAGGCAGGCCAGGGATTCTGACTTTCAATTTGTGCCTTTCTCTTACCAAATGCATTATAGCTGACTTTCCCCTTCCAGTCCTTATTTCTTCTTTTACAGCATTCTTGCAAATATCAAAGCAAGTAATAACTGCTTTCATATATGACCTTTGGAATCCTTTTTATAGCCTGTAAAAGCCTCCTCAAAATTACAGAAGCTGTTCTATCTGTTACACGCCCAGTTTGTTTTGATGTTTGAACATCTTAAGGAGCTTCTTGAATATACACACCTCTGTTTCATAAAGGTAAAGTTTGGGGAAGGAAAACAAATGGGAGGAAAGATTTGAGAGTGACTTTGGAGTGCCAGCATTCAATTTGGGCTCAGAGGTGTCACTCTTGGAAAAAATCCAGCCATTGCAGCAGGGAAGCAGATATCACTAATATCAGAGAGCAAAAACATATATTAATAAAAGCAAACTTCATCTCACTGAAGGCTTGTGAGTTTTCTTCACATCCATATGAAGGTGAGTATATACCAAAAAATGATTACTTCACCTTTTTGGTGGTGGCACTGTGCTTCTGAATGCCTTGTTGTTTTCAGAAATAATATATACAAAATTCCTTTTACTTGACAGTTGAGGAAGGGAAAGTTGATTTCACCCCAAAACAAGACTGCTTTACAGAGTGTGGGTGAGATTTAAATAGAAGCAAGATGCAGAGAAGCAGCATGGCTCAGTGGAAAGAGCACAGGCTTGGGAGTCAGAGGTCATGGGTTCGAATCCTGGCTCTGCTGCTTTTCAGCTATGTGACTTTGGACAAGTCACTTAACTTCTCTGTGCCTCAGTTACCTCATCTGTAAAATGGGGATTAAGACTGTGAACCGCACGCGGGACAACCTGATCACCTTGTATCCCCTCCAGTGCTTAGAATAGTGCTTTGCAAATAGTAAGCGCTTATTGAATGCCATCATTATTATTATTATTAAAGAATTAAATTTTGGCAAAGTGGGGGTAAGTATTAATGATCCTGAGGTGCCTTTAAGAATTAAGCAAAAGAGAAAAGTTGTCCATAAATACTAGCACTTTGATAGTTTCAATTCAAGGATTCGCTTATCTTGTTGAAAATGTAAACTACAAAAGTGAGAGAGAGGAATTGAATTACTGTTCTCCACCCTAGAATCCCAACGTATCCAATTTACCCCTTTGGAGAATTTTTCTCTGGCTCCAGGTGGATAAAAGCAGTTTGTAATATATCCTGTAAATCCTAGTGTATATTTGTTGTAAGTTATTTCAAGTAATAATCCTCAAGATAGACCCTTAAGGTCAACTGCAAATTTTATCAAGAGATACTGTGGTTGTTTGTTACCTGCACAGAAAAACAAAGACATATTACAGAAAACATATGGTTGCTATTTAATTTTTACTTTATCATTTTTCATTTTGACATTAAAGTCATTCTGCAGTGGGGCAAGAGCACTGTACATTGTAAGCTGTAATATGAAATGAGGGTTATGCTTCTTGCCAGAGGAAACGTGATTCAGAAACAATTTGAGGGCAACGTTAAGGTGATGTGGCACAGGGAACCAGAAGCTATTGAAACTTTAAACATCATTTCTGGACAGTATAATACTTTCTGCAGAGAGGCTTGTAAAAACATGAAAACGCTCCTTGCTGGATCCCCTGAGAATTAGAAATCTTTAAATATCATTTTGAACAATACTTCTTAAAGAGCACCAGACCTTTTCTTTGCCAGGAAGCACTGTTGGCCACAATTTACCTTTTGTAATATTCCACTCCATAAGGGAGGGTTAATTGGTCAAAATGAGAATGCAGGCTCATAATCCTTTTTAAAACAGGAAAGAAATGTGGATGATTGGAGTTGAAAGAAGTTTGGAAGACAAATGATCCTCTGTGAACTTCAGTAATAGGTAAAGCAGAGAAGATAACACTAATGAAACTGCTGGTCAAAGACTTAAAAAAAAATATGAGAAACAAACCTCTACTAAATTTCCCCACCTAGAATAGTAGTAGTAATAATAATAATAATGATAATTGTAGTATTTAGGTGAATACTATGTGCCAAGCACTGTACTAATTTTTGGGGTGAATACAAGATAATCAGATCCCACATGGGACCCACAGTCCCTATCCTCCCCCTGAATTTCCCATCACTGTAGATGGCAATGCCATTCTTCCCATTTCACAAACCCACAGTCTTGGCTTAGCATTAACTCCTCTCATTCAACTCACATATTCAATCTGTCAACAAATCCTGCCGGTCCCACCTTCACAACATCGTTAAAATCCAGCCTTTCCTCTCCATCCAAACTGTGACCACATTAATCATCATCAGTCGTATTTATTGAGCGCTTACTATGTGCAGAGCACTGTACTAAGCGCTTGGGAAGTACAAATTGGCAACATATAGAGACAGTCCCTACCCAACAGTGGGCTCACAGTCTAAAAATTAATACAATTAATACACATTAATACACAATTAATACACAATTAATACACATTAATACAATCATTCATCCTCTCCTGCCTAGATTACTGCATTAGCTTCCTTGCCAACCTCTCAACCTCTTTTCCCTTCCCACTCCAGTCCATACTTCACTCTGCTGCCCGGATGATATTTCTACAGACACGTTCAGGACATGTCACCCCCTTCCTCAAAAATCTCTAGTGGTTGCCTATCCTCCTCCATATCAAACAAAACCAACTCACTGTTGGCTTTAAAGCACTCCATCTCCTGGTCGCCTCCTTCCTCACCTTCCTTCTCTCCTCCTACAACCCAGCCTGCATAATTCACTCCTCTAGTGCTAACCTCACTGTGTCGATCTTGCCCGTCTCACCGCCGACCCCTGGCCGACATCCTGCTTCTGGCCTGGAATGCCCTCCCTCCTCAAATCTGACGGACTTACCCTCCCTCTCTTCAAAGCTTTATTGAAGGCACATCTCCTCCAAGAGGCCTTCCTAGACTAAGCCCCACTTTTCCTCATCTCCCACTCCCTTCTGCATTGTTCTGACTTATTCCCTTTGCCCTTCCCCCCTCCCAGCCCCAGAGCACTTATGTACATTTTATTTATTTGTATTGATGCCTGTCTCCCCCCTCTAGACTGTGAGCTCATTGTCACTGTTGTGACTATCACTGTCACAGGGAATGTCACTATTCATTGCTGTATTGTATTTTCCCAAGCATTTAGTACAATGCTCCACACGGAGTAAGCACTTAATAAATATGATTGAATGAAAGAACATTCTAAGTAGGAGGGAGCACAGATGTTGAATCCCCATTTTACAGATGAGGAAAGTGAGGCACAAAGAAGTTAAGTGACTTGCTCAAGGTCACACAGCAGGCAAATGGCAGATCTGGTTTCAGAACTCATGTCCCATGACTCCCAAGTACAAGCTCTTTCCACTAGGCCATACTGCTTTAGTACTAGTAATAATAATAATAATAATGGCATTTATTAAGGGAAGCAGCATGGCTCAGTGGAAAGACCACGGGCTTTGGAGTCAGGGGTCATGGGTTCCAATTCTGGCTCTGCCAGTTGTCAGCTGTGTGACTTTGGGCAAGTCACTTAACTTCTCTGTGTCTCAGTTCCCTCATCTGTAAAATGGGGATTAAGACTGTGAGCCCCCCGTGGGACAACCTGATCTCCTTGTAACCTCTCCAGTGCTTTGAACAGTGCTTGGCACATAATAAGCGCTTAATAAATGCTATTATTATTATTATTAAGCGCTTACTATGTGCCAAGCACTGTTCTAAGCACTGGGGAGGTTACAAGGAGATCAGGTTGTCCCACGGGGGGCTCACAGTATTAATCCCCATTTTACAGTTGAGGTAACTGAGACACAGAGAAGTTAAGTGACTTGCCCAAAGTGACTGACAATTGGCAGACCCGGGATCTGAACCCATGACCTCCGACTTCAAAGCCCGGGCTCTTTCCATTGAGCCGCGCTGCTTCTCCATTTGTTGATCAGCCACTGAGTGTAACAGTAATCACTGCACTAAGCATCTGGGAAAGTACAACAAATAGGTAAGACCCATTCCCTGCCCACAAGAACTTTACATTCTAACAGGAAAGATGGGTATAGTGAGGCAATCAGAATAAATTGTATAATTAATCACAAATGTATATATACATTTATATTTGTATACTTGTACTAAAGGTTATATATAATGCATGCACATACACAACGGAAGTGCTAAGTGGGGTGTATATATAAATATCTCAGTACTAAAGTTGGCTGACAATGGATGTAACTTGGATGTAATTGGAGAAGGTTTAGTTTGAAGCTGAAATGTATATAGAGCTCTCAAGAATAGTACCAATCCTAATGGAATAAACAAACTGTCAGTTTTCCCCTTAATTTTATTTAAAACAATCCATCAATTAGTGTTATTTATAGAGCTAAGCACTAAGAACTAAGCACTTGGGAGAGTACAATACAATAATCAATCACCTGCATTTACTGAGTACTTACTGTGTGCAGAACACTGTACTAAGTACATTACAACAGTAAAGTACAATACAGTAGGAATGGTAGGCATGGTTCCTGCCCACAAGGAACTTACAGTCTAGGTGGGGAGATGGACATTAAGATGAATTACAGATAGGGGAAATGGCAGAGTATAAAGATTTGAAAATAAGTGCTGTGGGACTGGGGAGTGGAGTATTTGTCAAGTGTTCAAGGGGCATTCATTTATTTAATCATATTTATTGAGAGCTTACTTTATGGAAAGCACAGATCCAAATATATAGGTGAGGCAAAAGGGAGGACAAATAGGGTAAATTAGGGTTTAATTACAGAAGGACTCTTGGAGAAAATGTGGTTTTTGTATGGATTTTTAAGGTGGGGAGAGGGATGGTCTGTCAGATATGAGGGGAGAAGGAATTCCAGGCCAGAGGGATAATGTGGATAAGGTGTTGGTAAAGAAGTAGACAAGATCAAAGTACAGTCAGTAGGTTGGCATTAGAGGAGCAAAGGGTATAGGCTGGGTTGTAGTAGGCAACCATAGAAGCAAGATCAGGAGGAGAGAACTGATTAGTGTCTTAAAGCCAATGTCTTAAAGTCATCTGAAAATATTCTGGGTGAGCATTTGGGTTAAAATTTATAAGTCGTGTTGGAAGAAGATCCCACTATGAGTGATTTTTCCTCCATTTGTTAATTTGAAGAGATCGTTGCTTGCCCATTTAGGGTGAGCAGAGTTTCTAACATGAGCTCACATCAATGGCAGTGCACCAAAGAGACATTGTCTCTTTAGCAACCAAGAGAACAATACTTGCACAGGTCAATAGTATTGGATTGAGACTGAGAAGAGAAGCAGCATTGCACAGTGGATAGAGCACAAACCTGGGAATTAAAAGGCCATGGGTTTTAATCCCAGCTGTGCCACATATCTGCAGTGTGACCTTGGGCAAGTCACCTAACTTCTCTGTGCCTCAGTTACTTCATCTGTAAAACGGGGATTGACATTGTGAGCCCCAAGTGGGACAAGGTATTGTGTCCAACCCAATTTGCTTGTAACCACCCCAGTATTTAGTACAGTGTCTGGCACATAGTAAGCCCTTAACAAATACCATAATTATTATTATTATTATTATTGTGACACAGAAACAAATGGACAAAGATGTGTACTGGATAATTCTTCCACTGTAAATTCCTTGACAGCAGGGAATATGTTTACAAACTGTAGTATTGCACTCTTTCAAGCACTTACTACAGTGACCTGCACACAGTAAGTGCTCAGTGGATATTACTGATTGATTCTCATGAATTATTTCTTCTTTACTCCAGTGCTGTTAATCCAAAATCTTTATACCTGAAAGATTCTCCTGCTTCATCTGGAAGTCTTTCCAATACTGAAACTTTTCATATTTTGAAGAGGTAGGGATAATGCCAAATAGTATTTATTAAACAATTACTGTGTGCTTAACTCTGTACTAGGCACTGGAAAAGTGCATACAAGTGAGAATTGGACTCAGACCCTGTCCCTTGAGGGGTTTACTTTTTGATACAATAAAATGAGGACTAAATTCCTGTTCTCCCTCTCGTTTAGATTCTGAGCCCTCCGAGAAATAGAAACTGTTTCCCATCTGATTATCTTGTAGGTACCCCAGTGCTTAGTACAGCATTTAACACATAGTAAATCCTTAAAAAAACCACTGTTGTTACTAAATGCATCTTTAAGTGAAGAAAGCATTTACTCTAAATGCCTTTATGACCAAACTTTCAAAATCCAGGTTGTCTGTTGGTTCGAGAAACCCAGTGACTAATTTGCTACCACTTTAAAATCTGTTACAATCCTTCTAGATTGATGGCTTTTGGGTAGTAGTCCTCAGAAAATGATGTCTTACATTTCCTTATTAAATGTCAAGCCACTGGCCTGGCAAGGGTAAGCTAGGAACTAAAGCATGTTTTCCCTTCATTGTCATTTCCCCAGAGCTATAAGGGGTGAGGCAGGCCATCTATGGATGATTACCCTATCCAGATCAGGTCACGTTACACCTCAGAGTGCCAGTGGCTCCCTGTGCCCTCATGGAGTTAGCATCTCATGATCTCTTGACTTTTACACCACCCTTTTACTGTATTTTCTCTGCTTGCCCTTCCCCCCACTATCTATAGCCCCTGTGTGAAGAGGTTTCAGTAAGCTCCTTGTGGGCCAGGAATGTGTCTACCAACTATGTTATACTGTACTTTCCCAAGTGCTTAGTACAGTGCTCTGTACACAGTAGGTGCTCAATAAATACTATTGATTGATTCATTCCTCATCTCCTGGAAATCCCAAAATCTTTTGGTTAGATCACATGAAGCAATCGATCAATATTTATTGAGCACTGTATTAAGGGCTCAATAGAGTTAGTAGGCAAGTTCCCTGACCACAAAGATCTTACACTCTACCAGGGGAGACAGGCCCTAAAGTAATTATAAAGTAAGGGGTAAAAAAACCACACAAGAAACAAAGACTTATTAAATTGAGGCATATTCACCAAAGGACAATATCAGAGGAACAAAGTTCTAATCCACTTCAGCCCTTATAGTTGAAGTGTAACATAAATGATTATGAATTTCTCTAATTTCCATTAATCCAACAACCATTTCTGCAGCCATGCTTAGAATGTATTTATGCACTGAATTATGCAAGCTATCTGTATGTTCATCTTTCAATTCTCCTGTTATTACAAGTTCTCAACATACTCCCTCCTACTTCCACTGTCTGTGATTTGTCTGTCTTTTCAATAAGATTATTAGCTCTTTGAGGAAAGGGAAAATTCCTTTACTTCTGTAAAACTGTAGAATCCTAACAAGCATGTGGTAAAGGGCTCTGCTCACAGTAGACACTCAATAAATACAACCGAGGTACTAATTGATAATTAGTATCAACTGACCCTAACAAACACTTATTTAACACTCCATGGAGGTGTAATGTGTGAATTCGTTTTAATGTACTGTTCGTATTTTTTATGAGCAGCATTTCAATTTCTTATTCCGAATAATTGGGATAAGAATAGATATTTGGGGATGAGTAAAAGGCATAAAATGTACAGTATAATTCTGACAATCAATAATAAGCAGCAAGAAAAGCAACAACCTTCGAGTTTGAATGTTCCTTTTTTGGAGAGATTACTGTATACACAAGATTGAAAGACTTTATTATACCAAAGGCTTCCAACTGGTTTGCACTCCTTGCCTCCTGAGCTGATGTACTATGGGGTATGTTTTCTCATGGACTTTCACTGTATAAATTAGGATCCATTCCAGAAACACTGAAAAATACTGTGAAATCATTTTATGTACTACATACAATAATGCTAAGCAGCACTAAACTAATCTTTATTGAAATAATTCAAACCATAAAAGCACACTATTAACTAAATGAGGAATTATAATATGATTCTCAGTCTTTGCAGGATGCTACCAAAGTAGAAGTTTTCTCTAGGGACTGAGAGAGCATACAAGTGAGAACACTAGTTGAGAAAACCACCATCCTCTTGATTTCTCAAGGCTGTAAATTTGTCATCATCCCTGACTTTCTCTTTCAACCCCCACATTTAGTCTATCATCAAATTATTACGGTATTTGTTAAGTGCTTACTATGAGAAAGTCACTGTTCTAAGCACATCAAATCCTATTGTTTCTTCTTCAACAATATTTCCATAACAATAATGATAATGACAATAACAGTGTTGATAGGATTGGTTAACCACTTACTATGTACTTAACACATAGTAAGCAATTGTTTATTTAATAATAATAATAATAATGATGGCATTTATTAAGCGCTTACTATGTGCAAAGCACTGTTCTAAGTGCTGGAGAGGTTACAAGGTGATCAGGTAGTCCCACCGGGGGCTCAGTCTTAATCCCCACTTTACAGATGAGGTATCTGAGGCACAGAGAAATTAAGTGACTTGCCCAAAGTCACACAGCTCACAATTGGTGGAGCCAGGATTTGAACCCATGACCTCTGACTCCAAAGCCAATGTTCTTTCCACTGAGCCATGCTGCTTCTCTATTTATATTATTGTCTGTCTCCTCCTCCAGTCTGTAAGCTCGTAGTGGGAAGGGAATGTGCCTACCAATTCTATTGTTTTATACTCTCCCGATCAGTCAACCAATGGTATTTATTGAGCACTTACTATGTGCAGAGCACTGTCTAAGCCCTTGGGAGAGTACAATGCAACAGAATTAGAAGACATGCCCATAATGAGTTTCAGTCTAGAGGGGGAGACAGACATTACCAAGAACAATAATAATATTAGTGATAGAATATGTTAAGCACTTTCTATGTACTTAACACTTGGTACACACTTATTTATTCATATTATTGTCTCCCCCTCCAGATGTGAAAAGGAAACATGTCTACCAATTCTGTTGTATTATACTCTCCCAATCAATATGTTATTTATAACAAATAATTTAAAGATATTTACATGTATGCTGTGGGGTTGGGGGTGGAATGGATATCAAATGTCCAAAGTTCGCAGACCCAAGTGCTTAGATGATGCAGAAAGGAGAGCAAACTGGGGAAAAGAGGGCTTAATCAGGGAGGGTCTCATGAAAAGATCATCATCATCAATCGTATTTATTGAGCGCTTACTATGTGCAGAGCACTGTACTAAGGGCTTGGGAAGTACAAATTGGCAACATATAGAGACAGTCCCTACCCAACAGTGGGCTCACAGTCTAAAAGGGGGAGACAGAGAACAAAACCAAACATACTAACAAAATAAAATAAATAGAATAGATATGTACAAATAAATTAAATAAATAAATAGAGTAAAAAAATATGTACAAACATATATACATATATACAGGTGCTGTGGGGAAGGGAGGGAGGTAAGATGGGGGGATGGAGAGGGGGATGAGGGGGAGAGGAAGGAAGATATGACATTAAGCGTGCTCTGAAGTTGAAGAGAGAAGTGGTATGGTGTATTTGGAGGGCAAGGGAGTTCCAGGCTAATGGGAGGATGTTGAAAAGGGGTCAGTGGCGTGATAGAGGAGATCGGGATGAAATGAGTAAACTGACACCAAAGGGTGGCCTGTAGTAGGAGATTATTGAGGTGAAGTAGTATGGGGCAAGGTGGTTGAGTGCCTTAAAGGACAAAGTCTAGTTAGTGCTTAGTAAATATGATTGATTAATGTGCCAAACCCTGTACTACGATGCAAGGTAAATTCAAGATAATCAGGTTGGATGCAGTCCCTGTCCTATATGGGGCTCACAGACTAACTAGGAGGGAGTAGGCTTGATTTTACAGATGAGGAAACTGAGGCCCAAAGAAATTGAGTGATTTTCCCAAGGTCACACAGCAGGCAAATGGCAAAGCCTGAATTAGAACCCAGGTCCTCTGACTCCCAGGCTGAGAATCTTTAATGATAATAATTGTGGCATTTGTTAAATTCTGCCTATGTGCCAGGCACTGTACTAAGTGCTGAGGTGGATACAAGCTAATCAAGTTGGACACAGTCCCTGTTTCTTGTGGGCCTCACAGTCTCAATCCCCATGTTACAGATGAGGCAACTGAGGCAAAGAGAAGTGAAGTGACTTGCCCAAAGTCACACAGCAGAAAAGTGGCAGAGTCAGGATTGGAACACATGACCTTTGGGCTCCCAGGCCCATGTTCTCTCCACTATGCCATGCTGCTTCTCAATTACTACTACTACTACTACTACTACAAACTGCTACCATGCTAATCCAAGCACTTATCCTATCCCTCCTTAATTAATATATAATCCTCCTTGCTGACTTCCCAGCCTCCTGCCTCTCCCCACTCCAGTCCATACTTCACTCTGCTGCCTTGATCATTTTTCTACAAAAACCTTTCTCCACTCCTCAAGGACCTCCACTGGTTGTCCATCCACCTCCATGTCAAACAGAAACTCCTCACCAATGGCTTTGAAGCACTCAATCACTTTGCCCCCTCCTACCTCACTTCACTACTCCCCTATTACAACCCAGCCCACACACTTCACTCCTCTAATGACAACCTTCTCACTGTTCCTCGATCACTTCTATCTTGCCACTGACCTCTCACTCACATCCTGACTCTGGTCTGGAATGCCCTCCCTCCTCATACTTGACAGACAATTGCCCTCCCCTCCTTCAAAGTCTTACTGAAGACACCTCTCCTCCAACAGGTCTTCCCTGACTAAGCCCTCCTTTTCTTTTCTTCCACTCCCTTCTATGTCATCCTACCACTACGTCATGCTTTTTCTCAGAATCTGCCACTTCCTCTCCATCCAAATTGCCATCCACTATTTTTTATCCCTATTCAATTGCTGTATTACCTTCCTCGTACACCGTTCCACTCTAGTCTCTCCCTTGTCCAATCCATACATCACTCTGTTGCCTCGATCATTTTTCTAAAGCACCATTCTGCACTTGTATCCCAACTCCTTAAAAGCTTTACGATTGTCCCTTCCTTTCCTTATCAAGTAGGAATTTCTGACCATTGACCTTAAGACACTCAATCAGCTCTTTCCCTCAAACTTATCCTCATTCCTCTTCCACTACAACTCCTATCTCATGCTTCATTTTTCTTGAGCTAATCTAGTCATTGTATGTTGTTCTCATCTATTTCACCACCGACCTCCATCTCACTCCCTTCTTCTTCCTGGAACTCCTTCCCCCTTCCCATCCAGTGCTTAGAACAGTGCTTTGCACATAGTAAGCACTTAAATACCATCATTATTATTATACAGCAAACCACTGCTCTCCTCATCTTTAACACCCTTCTGAAATCAATCAAAGGTACTAATGCACTTGAGAGAGTACTATGCAAGAGTTGGTAGACATATTCCTTGTCCAAAAAAAGATTATATATCCCTAAACTGTAAACTCATCCTCTACCCTAAACTCATTCTGGACAGGGATTACGTCTACCAACTCTGTGGTATCGTACTCTCCCACACAAAGTACAGTGTTCTCACACAGTAAGCACTCAATAAATACCATTGATGATGATGATTATGGTATTTGTTAAGCGCTTACACTGTGCCAGACCCTATACTAAGCACTGGAATGGATACAAGCAAATCGGGTTGGACGGAGTCCTTGTCCCACATGGGCTCACACTCTCGATCCCCATTTTACAGATGAAATAATTGAAGCACAGAGAAGTGAAGAGACTTGTCTAAGGTCATACCGTAGACAAGTGGCAGAGTCAAGATTAGAACCCATGACTTTCTGTCTCCCAGGTCCGTGCTCTATCCACTATGCCATGCTGCTTCTCATTGATTGACTTCCTCCAGGAGACATTCCCCAATCATTGCTCACTATCCCTACTTTATATTCCTGCCAACTGCTACTTCAACACTTCTGCATCACCAAAGCAATTGGGTTTGACTTCGCTACCCCCATTAAATTTATGTATCATTAACTTCTAAGCAAAGCTAAGAGAAGCAGTGTGGTTTAGTGGAAAAAGCACAGCCTCGGGAGTCAGAGGGCATGGGTTCTAATCCTGCCTTCACCACTTGTCTGCTGTGTGACCTTGGGCAAGCCAGTTAACCTCTCTGTGTCTTGGTTACCTCATCTGTAAAGTGGGGATTATAACAGTGAGCCCCAAGTGGGACAACCTGATTACCCTGTATCTACCCCAGTGCTTAAAGCACTGTTTGACACATAGCACTTAACAAATATCATTATTATTATTATTATTATTATTATTACATAAGGGCAGGAATAATGTCTGCCCATTGCATTGCACACTCTCAGATTCACATGCACATGGTTAGTGCTCAACAAATTCTACTGATTGATTGTGGCTGTTCTTATCAGTGAAGAATGTGTCTACAATTACAGCCTTCTTAAAGTAGGCTAACTCCTTCTCAACAGCTCTGAGAACTTCAGATCCCTTTGCCAATGGGGGATTATTTTCAATTACATATGTAAATTCTTCCATTTTCTCCAAAATTGGTGCAATATTGATTAAACCAGTGGAAGAGAAAATATAACTTTGCCTGTTTTGGGTTCAGTCAGTGATTCGTTGGATTGAAAAAGTTTGATGCGATCCTCTTTGAATCATTTCTCTGAGTGAGATGTAACTGACCCATTGACACCTGCATCATCCATCTCTAAATGAAGATACTGCCCCAGTTCAATCAGTTTATCAGTGGTATTTACTGAGTACTTATTGGGTGTAGCACACTCTAATAAGGCCTTGGGTTTGTACAGTACAGTAGAGTAGGTAGACATGATTACTGCCCACATGGAGTTTATGAACAACTTCTTTTGTTATCTGCTCAGGGATCCTTTAAATACCTTGAAAATCTGGTAAATATCTGTGAGAATTTCTTCCAAAATCCTCCGAGTGTTGTCTGGTTTTAAGGCAGATGGGGGCAATGGGAAGGAATGTATTTTCCTGTGACATTCATTGATGCAAGTCGTATCCCATGGAGTGGCTATAATCTGAGGTATGATTGCATTTTATCTCAACCCAAACAAGATTATTTTTCTTATTGACTTTCCTTATCAAACTGAATGATTCAGGCATGAATGATCCATTTTCCATATCTATTTCTTTGTGATTACCTGGATACATCATTACTAACATTTGGCTAATTCTTAAATCCATTTCTACTCACTGTTTCAGGAACTTTTCAGAAGCAAATTGTTTTTAATTAGCAATTCAAAGGTTACATGGAAAGAAGTGGAAGAATCAGTTCTGACACACTATTTATCATTCTTATATGTATAAACAAAGAATTCAGTTCTATTGTTCTATTTCCTGTGGGATACCATTTCAGTGCATGAAGTAAATGTTTGAATGAGGCTTGTTTCAAAGAAAGCGACTAGGTAAATTTCCCAGGACAGTAACACACCTCATAAATCAATTAAGCCCCCAGGAGTTTGACACTATAATTAAAAATAATAGATGCTACATAAATGTAGCATAAAATATCCTTTAGATTATTTAAAAAATAATTTTTTTGCTCTATTTATATGTGGCTTCTGCCAGGTGATTAACCTCTCTGTGTTTTTATTACTTAGTGCTTTTGTTATTTATTTTCATTTATTAAAATGTGAACTATTCTTACATGAAGCTTTAAATATTAATTTGGAACGACTATGCCTGTCATAATCTAGCCTTCCTGAAACTGGTCCATTACATAATTTTGCTGGTTTGTGATTCAAAGTACCCTAAATTGAATGGTGTTAACAGCAGATTTTTCTTTAAAAATAAATTGCAGAACACAACTTTACACTTAATCTTCCTTCAAATCTTGCTAAAGAAAACCACTTTATTGTACATTTATTTTCAGAAATGACAATATAAAGCAGAACTAATTACATGGAAGCTACAGTTAGTATGCGTAGTAATATTTTTAAGTGTTCACTTTGTGAAAAATACATGAATCGTAGTGAGAAATACACGAATAGTCAATCAATGATATTTATTGAGTGCTTAATGGGTGCAGAGCACTGTACTAAGTGCTTGGGAAAGAAATGGTATTGAGCACTTAATAATAATAATGTTGGTATTAAGCAATTACTATGTGCCAAGCACTGTTCTAACCACTGGGGGGATACAAGGTAATCAAGGTTGTTCCACGTGGAGATCATAGTCTTAATCCCCATTTTACAGATGAGGGAACTGAGGCACAGAGAAGTTAAGTGACTTGCCCAAAGTCACACAGCTGACAAGTGGTGGAGTCAGAATTAGAACCCATGACCTCTGGCTCCCAAGCCCATGCTCTTTCCACTGAGCCATGCTGCTTCTCTAATAATAATTATGGCATTTAATAAGCACTTACTATGTGCAAAGCACTGTACTAGGCGCTGGGGAGGATACAATATTATCAGGTTGTCCCACGTGGGGCTCAAAGTCTTCATCCCTATTTTACAGATGAGGTAACTGAGGCACAGAGAAGTCAAGTAACTTGCCCAAGGTCAAAAAGTTGACAAGCAGCGGAGTCGGGTTAAGAACCCATGACCTCTGACTCCCAGTCCCGGACTTTTTCCACTGAGCCACGCAGAGCACTGTACTAAGTGCTTGGAAATGACCGATATAAAAAAGTTGGTGGACACAATTCTCTGTTCCCAGCCAGCATTCAATCTAGAGGGTAGACAGACATTTAAAACACTACAGATGGAAGAATAGAAGAGTACAAGGATATGTACTTAGATGCTGTGATACTGGTGCAAGTATCAAAGGGCACATGGGGTATACACCCAAGGATTTAGGCAATTCAGAGGGGTGGGTAGGTATGGGAAATGAGGGCTTAGTAAAAGCCTCTTGGAAATCTTGGTTTTAGTAGGAGTTGAAAGGTGGGGAGAGTCGTGGGCTGTTGGATAATAATGATAATAATGTTGGTATTTGTTAAGCACTTACTATCTGCCAAGCACTGTTCTAAGCACAGAGATAGGTACACGGCCATCAGGTTGTCCCATGTGGGGCTCACAGTCTTAATCCTCATCTTACGGATGAGGTAACCGAGACCCAGAGAAGTTAAGTGACTTGCCCAAAGTCACACAGATGACGAGTGGCAGAGGCAGGATTACAACCCATGACGTCTGACTCCCGAGCCCATGCTCTTTCCACTAAGCCACGCTGCTTCTCTGATGTGAAAGGGGAGATTGTTCCAGGCCAGAAGGACACATATTCTCTGGACCCAAGGACCTCATAGCTTAAGAATAAAGCTGGTAGAGTGGAGGTTTGACATAGGCCCTAACTGAAAGGTGAACAAAAATAGAGAAGACAAAGGTGACAACAAACAAGGAAGGAGAATTTCATGTCCCTCAGAGCTTGATGACATTCTCAATGTTCTAATGGTTGGTCAGTCAATCAATTGTATTTATTGAGCATTTACTGTGTAGCACACTGTTCGAAGCCCTGGGGAGAGTAAAAGACTTGGTAGACATGTTCCCATCCCACAAGAAGCTTACAGTCTAAAATGGGAAGACAGGCATTAATATGAATTAGAGATATATATTAATCCTGTGGTGCTTAGGGCAGGAAGAATATCAAGTCCTTAAAGGGTTCAAATCCAAGTGCCAGTGTGATACAGAAGAGAGGGGGAGTACAGGAAATGAGGGCTCAGTCAGGTAATGCCTCCTGGAGGAACTCTATTTATATTGTTGTCTGTCTGCCCCTCTAGACACTCATTGTAGGCAGAGAATGTGTTCACTGTTATATTGTACTCTCCCAAGTGCTTAGTACATCACTCAATAAATACGATTGAATGAAATAGGAAATACAATTTTAATAAGGCTTTCAAGGTAGGGAGAGTGGTGGTCTGTCATGTATGCGGTGGGGGAGGGGACATTTCAGACTAAAGGCAGGATGAGGGCAAGGCATTGGTGGCAAGAAAGATGAGATTGAGGTACAGTTAGTAGGTTGGCCTTAAAGGAGCAAACTGGCTTCTGGATTGCAGTAGGGAATACATGAAGTAAGATAGGAGGATAAGGTGATTGAGGGCTTTAAAGCCAATAGTAAGGAGTTTCCTTACCACTGTGTCCTTCCTGGTCTGTACAGAGGTTGATGGGAGCCCATGTCCTGGGGATGGGGCAGTGTTACTCCCCCACAGCTGGCTTTGGAGGCTAGGAGTAAGGGGTACTGGAGGTGGCTTGCACAGCTGCCTCTGGTTCATTCTTTCCACAAGCAATTTGAATGCAACAGTACTTAAGATGGTCTTGTCTTATGTTGTTGAGATGTCTTCGACCCACAGCGACTCCATGAATACATAGAATTCCCCACCTCCATCTGCAGTCATTCTGGCAGTGAATCCATAGAGATTTCTTGGTAAAAATATGGAGGTGGTTTACAATTGTCTTCTTTCACACAAACTTGAATCTCTGCCCTCAGCTCTCTCCCATGCCCCTGCTGCCCAGCACAAGTAAGTTTTGA
Organism: Tachyglossus aculeatus; assembly: GCF_015852505.1. Taxonomy (NCBI): domain Eukaryota; kingdom Metazoa; phylum Chordata; class Mammalia; order Monotremata; family Tachyglossidae; genus Tachyglossus; species Tachyglossus aculeatus. Next base: position 110,711,395 of record NC_052066.1, on the reverse strand, counting down.
CTTGTAGCAGATTGCCTTCCACTCTTCCAAACTAAGAATGGAATGGGTAGGCCTCTGCTTGACTCTCCCTCACAAAGTCGAGACTGGTAGAGTACTGGAAATGCTCCAGGTGCAATCCTGAGAGGGGACTTAAGATGGTAGCTTAACATTAGAAACATTAAGCAGCAGCAACAACAACAAAAAATTGGTCACACTGAAAGCCAGAAACAAAAAGCAAGACGAGAACTCCACATACAATGCAGCTTCCCTCCATTGCTTCCTCTCTCCCATGCCCCTGCTCCCCAGCACAAGTAAGTTTTGACTTGTAGCAGACTGCCTTCCACTTGCTAGCCACTGCCCAAACTAAGAATGGAATAGGTAGGCCTCTGCTTGACTCTCCCTCACCTAGTCGAGACTGGTAGAGTACTGGAAATTCTCCAGGTGCAATCCTGAGAGGGGACTTAAAATGGTAGCTTAACATTAGAAACATTAAGCAGCAGCAACAACAACAACAAAAAATTGGTCCCACTGAAAACAAGAAACAAAAGCAAGACAAGAACACCACATACAGTATAGCTTCCCTCCATTGCAATATGGGAAAACAGCAGGATCTTCAGAAGGGGTGATAGTGAAGTGGTATTGGAGTCCACTTCTACCTCTGAGCAGAAAAGGAAGGAGTGTTTTAAGCTATTGTCTAAATATGAAATTGCCCCTCAACAGAACAACTCTGATGAGGAATGACCTATTCAAAACTAGGTGCATTTAGTACCTGCCTCTGTGGCTGTTCCCGATCAGATCATAAAGCCTCAGCAGTGAGGTGATACCACTGCTCCTCTGGCAAGCCCATACACTGCAAATGACTCCAGTATTTCTGGGTGATCACTCTTTGCAATGTCACATGAAAGCAAGGGAGCAAAGTTGAAGAACTTGGTTTTAGACATATTGAACTCCAAGTGCTTTATATTGAGGTTCAGTTGTTGGAGGCAGGAAGGAGGAAATGCAGGATCGCAGAGGAGAATGGTCAGGTCTAGTGAGAGTTATTGTCCATAGAAATAATAGTTTGATCCTAAAAGTCTCAGTTAAAACTTTGATCAAGTTTCTATACTCCATTTAAAGATGAAGAAAATCAAGAACAAACGAGCTAAACGGTTTGTGCAAGACAAAAATGTCAGGGAAGTAGCTGGGATTGGATTGTAGCCATTTTTGTTTACCATTCACATGCTCACACTGCCGGGCACCATAAAAACAGGGTAATAAAAGATGGTAATCATAATAACGATGGCATTTGTTAAGCGCTTCCTATGTGCAAAGCACTGTTCTAAGCGCTGGGGGCGATACAAGGTGATTAGGTTGTCCCATGTAGGGCTCACAGTCTTAATCCCCATTTTACAGATGAGGTAACTGAGGCCCAGAGAAGTGAAGTGACTTGCCCAAAGTCACACAGCAGACAAGTGGCGGAGTTGGGATTAGAACCCATGACCTCTGACTCTCAAGCCCGGGCTCTTGCCACTGAGCCATGCTGTTGAATCAGGGCCACATAATGCAAACTTATTCCAGCTCTCTTAGTCCCCACCTATTCTGAGAGAGGGCAAAGACCACATGAGACATGGCATGAGAACCAATGAAGCAGCGTGGCCTAGTGGATAGAGCACGGGACTGGGAGTCAGAGGTTTGTGGGTCCTAATCTCGGCTCTGCCACTTATCTGCTGTGTGACCTTGGGCAAATCACTTCACTTCTCTGTGCCTCAGTTAACTCATCTGTAAAATGGGGAATGAGACTGTGAGCCCCATGCAGCATGGCTTAGGGGAAAGAGCACGGGTTTAGGAGTCAGAGGTCCTGCGTTCTAATCCCAGCTTCACCACTTATCAGCTGTGTGACTTTGGGGAAGCCACTTACCTTCTCTGTGCTTGTTACCTCATCTGTAAAATGGGGATTGAGACTGTGAGCCCCACGTGGGACAACCTGATTACCTCATTACCCCAGAGCTTAGAACAGTGCTTGGCAAATAGTAAGCGCTTAACAAATACCATAATCATCATGTGGGACAGGGACTGTGTCTGTGTCCAACCTGATTTGCTTTCATCTACCCCAGAGCTTAGTGCAGTGTCTGGCATATGGTAAGCGCTCAACAAATATTGCATATTATTATCATTATTATAGACTGGATGCCTACTCTGCAGAGAGATTTATTGGGTGCCTACTGTATGTGGAAGGCTTTATTGGGCAACCATTACATAGAGTGCACTGATTGCCTGACTACTCTGTGCAATGCTATGTGCTGAACAGGACGCCTACTTTATGTGGCATGCTGTACTAATTGTGCAGGCGACTATGGTAGATGAAAGATATGGACCCTGCATTTGAGATACTTGTAGGATAATGGAAATAGAAAGCAGGAGAAAATGAGACGGTTCGAAAGGAGAGGTTATGCGAAGGGAACGTGTCTGTTAGTTCTGTCATTATTAATCATCTTTACTGGGTGCTTACTGTGTGCAAAGCACTGTACTGTTGTATTGTACTCTCCCAAGTGCTTAGTACAGTGTTCTGCACGTAATAAGTGCTCAAATGCCACTGATTGAGTGAAGAAAAAAAATCTAGTGAACAAAGAAGCAGCAGAATCAGGAAGGAAGAAGACCCAGCAGAAAGGAATACTGAACAAAACATTAAAAGCCCAAGAAAGGGGATGCAATTGTAGTCAGCCACACAGAAAGGAAAGTTTAGAGAATTGAAGGCCAAATGGAGGCTGCGATTTACAGCATAAATAAACAACAAGAAGAAATGAAAAACAGAAACATAAATGGAGAAGAAAAATGAGTCAAAGACAATAAAAAGCTGGAGATTTTTATTGGTATTTTTAACAGAAAGGAAACATTTTATTCTATAAAATAAACATTTCAAGCTGCTTACAAAGGACCAGCCTTCTAAAACCCAATCAAAAATCATTCCAGAGGACTCGTATTTCAAATCTCTTTGCGTTCACAACTGCTTACCCTCTGCTCTTAGCCTGAATCATCAGGCAATACTCTGCCATTCTCTGATGATAAATTGCTTTGGAAATGGCATTTCTGATTAGTTCCCATTAACTGGAATTAAAGTGCTTTAATAAATGATGAATTTCTAATCTGACTATAGAGTGTACAGATATCACAGTAAAGTTTGGTAAGCACAAAGACACTTGGCGGTGCCTGAAACAAGCAAAGCATAACTCTGCTGTCTCTGAAAGGGAGAATCTATCCAACACAACTTCATCAAGCCCAGCAAAAATGTCACATCCTTACAATATCGTAAACATGAGGCCTTTTTCCTTGAAGTTCCTCAGTTTAATCACATGCTGTGTACTCTGATTCACAGCAGAGACCTGCACCATCAAATTCCACCCCTCCAGCACCCACACCCCTTCCTGAAAAAAAACTTAAATATACATTTTTGCAGTTTAATTTTCACAGGGAGCCAAATCTGTTGATAAATGAGGAATAGCCCCATTGTGTTTTTATTCTGTTACCTAAGAAACTATCTTCAAAACAGAAGCCCTCATAAATACTCTGGAGATGCATCAGACACTTTCCCCTGCTGTACGACATTGTGTATATCGTTTGGCAGGAGTTCATCATGTAGAAGATAAACTAGCACATATTGCCAGAATTCTATTCCTCTTGACCCTGACCTTTGGCTAGTTGCTGTTTCCAGTTGTACTCCATCTTAAAAGAAAGACAGCAGTACCCATTCCCATCCCTTCCACCCCCACCACCCCATTTTCCTCTCTAACTTTTGTTTTTATTTTCACCAAAGCTTCCCTCTGTGTCCTTCTATGTTGGTGGGATGATGAAGGGAAAAAATGGGGTGGAGGGAGAAACGTTTCTTTTTACCTTTTGAAAGCCTAAATAGTTCTGTTTTGTACCCAAATGTCACACTCCTTCCATGTTTCTTCTTTCACCTATCCTAATTAGATTTGTAAGGGGAATTAGAATTTAGTGCGTGGCATAGTAAATCCTCAAGGTTTGGAATTTTAAAAAAGTTCTAAGAGTGAGGCAACAATCTTTCTCAATCAGTATTCAGACTCATTTTATCATCATGCTAGATGAAATAATCACCAGTTACCCATCCGCTATGAAAGGCAATCATTCAGTCAATAGTAAGCACAGGCCTGGGCACCCGATAATCAATGGTATTAATTATGTCCTTCTGTTTAGAGCACCAAAGTAAGGGTTTTCGAGAGTACAGTAATCAATCACCCGGTATTTATTCAGCACTTATTGTCTGCAGATCACTGTACTAAATGCTTGGAAGAGTACAGTAGAATTTGTAGATCTGATTCTTTTCCCTAAAGAGCGCATAATCCAGAGTCAGTAGATAAGACCCCTGCCCTCAAGAAGTTTACCTCTGGGGGAAGAGACAGACATTGAAATATACATCACTGCAAAAGCAGAAGTGGTTGGGGTGAGTATCTAAACGATTAGGGGATGAAAGCTTATAGTGCAGAAGTGGCACAGTAGTTGCCATTGCCACAGTAGGAAGATAAGAATTTCGTCAGGAAAGGATTCCTGATTTTTAGTAGGGCTTGAAAGATGGGATGATGGAGGTCCAGGCAGAAGAAAAGGTCATGTGCAACAGATCAATCTTGAAAGAGATGAGAAACTGCAGTGTCTTCCCAAGCGTTTAGTGCTCTGCACACAGTAAGCACTCAATAAATACAATTGATTGAATGAATGAGTAGATTGGCTTTAGAGGAACAAAGCATATGAGCTGTGGTCTAGTGGGAGAAGAGTGGGGAAAAATTTGATTGCTTGCCTTAAAACCAGTGGTTCGGAGTTTCTGCTAGATGAGGAGAGGAAAGGGCAGCAACACAAGGTTTGAGGAGTGGATAAATGTGCACAGAATGATGACATATAAAAATGACTGAAGTAGTGACTGATCAGTCACTCATATTTGTTGAGCACTTATGTGCAGAGCACTGTACTAAGAGCTTGGGAGAGTACAATATAGCAATACAAGAGACACATTTTCTGCCCCAAACCAGCTTACAGACTAGAGGTGTGGGGTGACACTGGAGGCCAGGAGATCTCTGAGGAGACAGATGCAGCAGTCAAGACAGGAGCTGACAAATGCTTGGACCAACATGGTATCAGTTTATATGGAGGCATGTTCTGGGGAATTGTGAAACTAGAGCCAATATGATTTTTGTGATTGAATATGAAATTTGAAAGAGAGAGGAATCAAGGATAGTGTCAAGGTTCAGGGCTTGCAAGATGGGAAGATGATTGAATTAAAATGAGTAAGCGCTCAATAAATACGATTGAATGAATGAATGGGAAAATCTTTGGGGAGAAGAGGATTTGGGTGAGAAGATGAGGAGTTCAATTTTGGACATGTTGATCTTGAGGTGCCTGGATGACAGCCAAGAAGAGATGTCTTGAAGGCAGTGGAAGTAACATGAGGTAGCAAAGAGGCTGGGGAGGGCTGGTGAGAGAGATTTGGGATTCATCTCAATAGAAATGCTACTAATGTGTCTATTTCCACACCCTTCTCCTGATTTAAATTTTAGATTGCACCCCCAGAGACAGGAACCAAAGTTAATTCCCATCTGTGTGTTTTCTCTCAGCCCTTTGCACACAGTAAGCACTTAATAAACATTAGTCTGTAGTAGTCTAGACCAAGGAAGTGGAAAAGTTACCACCCCCACAGTTGGGGGCGAGGACAGATGAGCTGGTAAAAGAGACCCAGAAGTGACCAGAGAGGTAAAAAAGGAAGCAAGAGAGGAAATCAAGCTTGCTTAGTGTTTACAGAGAAGGGGTTGGCCCACCGTGTCAAAGGTCAGCTGAGAGGTTTTGGAGGAATAGGATGAGATTTGGCAAGGAAGTGGTCACTGGTGACCTTGGACAGAGCAGTTTCAGTGAAGTGGAAGGGGTGAAATCCAGATTTTAGGGGCTCAGGAGGGAGTTGGAGGAGAGGAAGAGGAGGAATCTAGTGTAAACAACTCATTGAAGGATTTTGGCTAGGAATGGTAGGAGGGTGATGGGTAAATACCACAGGGTGAAGAGGGGTTGAAGAAAGAGTCTTTAAGGAGGTGCTATATGAGTGTGGGTAAGAGAAGGGTACAGAATCAGGCCCTGGATTTCTGCCGTGTCCAGAGTTTTCCAACACAGGCTTGGAAGAGTGAGACATGGTCATGCCCTCAGGGAGCAAAAGAACCACTAAAGTAGTCCTCCATAGTTCCACAAAGAGCAGGTAATAATATCTCAGATAATTCAGGCCCTAGATATACCTTGCTCCTCAATGCCAAAAGTGCTGAAGGGACCTCTTCCAGAGGCTTAGATAGGTAAGTGAGGATGAATCATAGAAACAGACAGCTCCAGAACATTAACTTTTGGGCAGGTGAGAACTAATGAAACCACTGCCCCAGGACACTGTGCTCAGATAAAATATACTTTGAGGAATTGTTTGGCAGAGTAGAAAATATGTGCAAATCTGTTGACTCTTTTGTTACCAAAGTTTTTAGTATCTAGCACACCAGCCTCAAAATCAGAGTAACTGGGTTCTAATCCCAGATCTGCCACTTGACTGCTCTGTGAGCGTAAACAAGCCACATAACTTTTCAGTTTCCTCATCTGTAAAACATGGCTTAAATACTGTTTTCTCTCCTACTTAGATTCTGAGCCCCATGTGGGACAGACACTCTATCTGACCTTATTATTTTATATCTAACCCAGTGCTTAGCACAGTGCTTGGCATAGAGTATTATTATTATTATTGTTGCTATTATCCTCATTATTATTAGTGGTATTATTAGTGGTATATCCCAATTACCAAGGCTGTGCTTTTTCTACTGGAGGAACATCAGGGTAAATCAAAGATAATCAGGTAAAAGTCATGCAAAGGAGACACTATAGGTAAGGATTGGGGCTGTGGAATTATTAATTCAGTTATGCACCCCAATAATCCAGAAATCTGACAGATTGCGTCTAACAACTATATTGTGTGGTGCTCTTCCACATGCTTCGTACAGTGCTCTTCGTACAGTCAGCACTCAAAAAATACCATAGGTTGATTTGCTTTCTGGATTGGCTGACTCTGTGCTATTCTCCTTGCCCTCCTTCCTATCTTCATGAACTGCAGGGACTACTTCAACTGTTTTCCACTATCTTCCTTTTCCCTTCTCTGCCCTGCAGGGTAGCAGTGGTTGAAAAATCCAAATCTACAAGGGAGGCAGGTAGAAAGCATTGATTAGTGCAGTATTTGGCAAATAGTAACTAAGATACCACTGACTCATAAAATCAGGTTACACAGCCCTGAAGCACTGCTGGCACATATTGCATGCAGAGCTCTGTATTAAAAACTTGGGACAGTAGAACAGAAGAAAAGGAACATGGTCTCTGCCTTTAAGAACTATACTCCAGTGAGACAATATTAACATGAATGAAAATTATGGAGATCCTATTTGGGATGATCTTTTAGAGGAAACAAGCTAAAAGGTACTGTGAACAGTATTCCTCTGAAGAAAAATAACAAAATAGTAGCAATTTCATCCTCATAAAAACTGATGAACAAAGAAATAGAGTTTTGCATAGTATTTTTTATGTTTTCACTAAGGATAGGTTTGCTTGAACTTCAGTAGTGCAAGGAAGAATATTAAAGCACAACATGTGAAACACTTTCAAATAGAATTGTAATAGAAGATTGATCACATTTTTCCTGGAGCCAGTATTATTAAGAATGCTTTTTCTTAAAAATGGATAAACAGAATAATTTATTAAATTCTACCCTATTAGTTCCTATAAGAAAGTGTGACACAATTTATATTAATCAGTTAATCTCAGATGTATTGAACTAAAACAAATATGTTTTGTAATAATTTGTTCAGAGGTTTAGCTGATATAGTTTAGAAACAAAAGTTTTAAAGCTGTAATTGCAAATTTGGGGGACTGGCTTGTATTTTGGGTGCCAGGGTATTAGCCAAAATGTTTTATAAAAGATTTGTAAATCAATCTATAGTCCAGTTCTACCTACCAGTTAGTAAAAGCATTGAGTATACATTATCTATCTATCTATCTATCTATCTATCTATCTATCTATCTATCTATCTACCTACCTATATATATATATATATATATAGGTAATATATATAGATAATATATATAGGTGTGTGTATGTGTATATTTATGTACATATGTTTGTGCAAGGAGTGTGAATATATGAGTATATGTAATTTTTTTTTGCATGTGTACACAGAGAAGCAGCATGGCTCAGTGGAAAGAGTACGGGCTTGGGAGTCAGAGGTCATGGGTTCTAATCCCGGCTCTACCACTTATCAGCTTTGTGACTTTGGGCAAGTCACTTAACTTCTCTGTGCCTCAGTTACCTCATCTGTAAAATGGGGATTAAGACTGTGAGCCCCACGTGGGACAACCTGATTACCTTGTAGCTCCCACAGCACTTAGAACAGTGCTTGGCACATAGTAAGTGCTTAAAAATACCCAAGTTATTATCATATATACTTTATATATTCATACAGGAAGAATGAAGGGTATACTTAATGTTTGGTTTCTCTATTTTCAGAAACCATTAAGTGAAATATCAAGTTTGTGAATTTTTGGAAAGGGAAAATGTTATTTTCAGGATAGCTTTGACTCAAGATGTTGTGAATAGCCAACAGATCACTGAATGTTTTCAATCTCTGGCTTTCATTTAGCCCAAATTCATCTTAACCCTGAAATGATAACAGTCATAGTTCCCAGAAAATAGGCACTAAGTTTCCAGGAACATGATTTCCCATGAATAAATTGGTTAGCACCTTAAAAATTGGCTAAGGAGTAAACAACCTTTTCACACTTTATGAAAGAGCAATTGAAATGCAGAAGGTTGTCCAGTAGGAGACATGTGCAGAGCAATGTTCTGCAAGCTTCAGAAAGTATAATTAAGTGACATTCACAGGACATTCATAAATAGCTAGAGGAAGGGAGAGGGAGAAAAAATGCTACTGCTGCTAAAACCAGATGTCTAGAAAGAAGGAACATTAGATTAAAATCAAATTAAGGTAAATCGAGAATATGCATAGATTCTGAGGGTAAGTGTAGAAACTAAAGAGATCATCATCATCATTGTTATTTAAGTCCTTACTGTGTGTGGAGCACTATACCAGGTTCAAGGAAGATACAATATAACAGAGTTGGTAGATACGTTCCCTGCCCACTGTGAGTTTACAGTCTAGAGGGATGAGGACAACTGCTGAATGCATGACACCTATGAAGAGGAAGCAGATGAAGGGAACGACTCCCAGAGGAAAAGGATTTCAGGAGGGACTGGAAAATAAGCAACGATGTGGGCTTGTAGATTTGAAGAGGGAAAACGTTTCAAGCAGAGGGAAAGGGGTCAGAGAACTTCTAATCCAATACACTGTCAGACTTAGGGCTTCTTTTTCTACTTGGCAAGATATACTTGTGGTTTCTCACCGAAGTCTATGTGCCCAGAGTGGTATGGTACTTGAGGAATGTTCCCTCTGAGTACTGCTAACTCTTACAATTTTTACTGTTGGCATTTTGAGCTACCAAATCTAACCTCTTATCTTGTTAAATAGACCCTCTAGACTCTAAGTTCTTTGAGGGCAAAGATCATACAAATCAATCAATGGTATTTATTGAGCACTTATGTGTCAACTGACTCTCATTCAATCATATTTATTGAGAGCTTACTGTGTGCAGAGCACTATACTAAGCATTTGAGAGACAACAAAACAATAATGAACATATTCCCTGCCCACAACGAGCTCATATTGTTCTCTCCCAAGTGTCTAGTATATTTCTTGGATAACAGTGAGTGCCCAATAAATATCACTGATTAATTGGTTGACCATGTTCTCACTGTTTTCCCTTATTTGGACTCTGACCCCTCCTCTCTTGGGCCAGGTTACTTGAATTTTGTGTCATTACCCCTGCCGTATGGCACAGTGGAAAATAAGTGCAAATCTCTTGACTCTTTTGGGTACCAAAGTTTCTAGTAACTAGAATACTGGCCTCAAAATCAGAATATCTGGATTTAGTGCCTATTAATAGCAAGAAGGAGCTTGAGCCACTGATATGGGGCAGTATCATGATCCTTTTCTGGTACCAGTGTCAGTGAGGCAGAAGAAACTTCAAAAAGTTGATTTAGCTCGTACCCCTAAATATCAGCTTATCTGCTATAACTGCAGAAAAAACACCTTTTTCAAATATTTGGCTTAAATTGGTGATCTGTATTGTATTTCCTAAGTTCCTAATATAATTCCTGCTATCCTCATTTCAGTATTAGTTATTCTTTGGTAATTTCTTGGATGATAAACATCTAAGGTAACTATAGAAGCTTGCTCTTGGAAAGAGATGAAAGGCTATGGCCACAAACTGTTTTGTAAAACTTTCCCAACTCCAGACATCACAGTATTGGTGATGTACTGAAGAGCATCTAGTTTATTCATTTTCACTTCCACTTGTTTTTGATGTCTTTTTGCTAGGTGTCAAGGGAAGAGATTTAAGATATTGGTGGAGATTTGCAAAAATTATATTGTTTGCCTAGTAAATGCTCAATTGTGAAAAATTAATCTGTATCTTTTTACTGTGGCATAAAGGCAAAGTATGATTAAAGGAAGAGTTAGCAGAACCAAATGAAAGTGTAGAAACTCAAGTATTAAGCCAAGAAGGATTGAATCCTGAATAATAATTATTAATGATAATAATACTATAAAGATGCTATAGTATATTCATTCATTCATTCAATCACATTTATTGAGCACTTACTGTGTGCAGACCACTGTACTAAGCATTCGGGAAGTACAAGTTGGCAACATATAGAGACGGTCCCTACCCAACACCGGGCTTACAGTCTAGAAAGTTACAGTCTATGCCAAGCACTGTAGTAAACATGGATGATACAAGATAATCAAGTGGGACACTGTTGCTGTCCTGCATGGGTCTCAATCTAAGGAGGAGGGAGAAGGAGTAAATCCTACTTTATAGGTGAGGAATCCTACTTTATAGGTGAGGAAACAGGCACAAAGAATTTAAGTGACTTGACCAAGGTCAGGAGGCAAACCTAGGATTAGAATTCAGGTCAATTAACTCCCAGGCCTGCACTCTTTCCACCAGCCCATGCTACTTTTGAATGAATAATATTGTTAATTATGAAAACTGTGAGTACTTAAGCTTAAATAATTGATACTGAGTTCTGAAAGTGCCTGTTCCCTTTCCTTTCTTGGATCTTCCAAGATTCTGGCATGTCGCCTCTCACTGGCTGTACCTCAAGCAGTATTTGAAGAAAAAAAAAGAGAGAAAATCAAAAAGGATACAAAATTAATGGCCCCAAGGAAATCATCTTTCTTAATAGTAGATGGGTGATGGTACAAGCAACACCATATTTACGGGAATAGATATCATTCAAAGCCTCCAACGGAATTCTTCCTTGGACTGAGTTCTATTTCAAGAAAAGAGGATGGTTGTTTTCAGATAAACAGAGCAGAAGTTGTACTAGAAGAAAACAGATAACCTGTTAGTTCTGTAGCTTATTGCCTAATATAGTAATGATTTCAATGGAGAACCGCACTTCCTATACAATAATATATTTAAATATGAAGCTGACTGTCTCTAAGAGAGGAAGGACTCTGACCTTAGAGAACTCCTTTGCTGCCATCAATCTTCAATAGGAGATATATTAAGTTTCTGAAAGAATGCTAGGGTGAACTCCTGCTACTTTTCAGAGACTATTGAGGAGAGAGAAGGCTACATAATATTCAGGCCCTTAGATAATTGTAGGTGAAACAGAGAGTGCATAGAAACTGTTACACAAGAATGTTTCAATTTTTTTTTACTTTGAGAGAAAAAAATTCATGTTGAAATACATTTTTCTAGAAATAGTCTTCATTTTCATCATCATCAATCGTATTTATTGAGCGCTTACTATGTGCAGAGCACTGTACTAAGTGCTTGGGAAGTACAAATTGGCAACATATAGAGACAGTCCCTACCCAACAGTGGGCTCACAGTCTAAAAGGGGAGACAGAGAACAAAACCAAACATACTAACAAAATAAAATAAATAGAATAGATATGTACAAGTAAAATAAATAGAGTAATAAATATGTACAAACATATATACATATATACAGGTGCTGTGGGGAAGGGAAGGAGGTAAGATGGGGGGATGGAGAGGGGGAGGAGGGGGAGAGGAAGGAAGGGGCTCAGTCTGGGAAGGCCTCCTGGAGGAGGTGAGCTCTCAGTAGGGCCTTGAAGGGAGGAAGAGAGCTAGCTTGGCGGATGGGCAGAGGGAGGGCATGCCAGGCCCGGGGGATGACGTGGGCAGGGGGTCGATGGTGGGAAAGGCAAGAACGAGGTACGGTGAGGAGATTAGCAGCAGAGGAGCGGAGGGTGCAGGCTGGGCTGTAGAAGGAGAGAAGGGAGGTGAGGTAGGAGGGGGCGAGGTGATGGACAGCCTTGAAGCCCAGGGTGAGGAGTTTCAGCCTGATGCACAGATTGATTGGTAGCCACTGGAGATTTTTGAGGAGGGGAGTAACATGCCCAGAGCATTTCTGGACAAAGATAATCCGGGCAGCAGCATGAAGTATGGATTGAAGTGGAGAGAGACACGAGGATGGGAGATCAGAGAGAAGGCTGATGCAGTAGTCCAGATGGGATAGGATGAGGATAGGATGCATTCTCCTGGGAAAAGACTGTCTCCTAGGTAGCTAAAAAGACTTATCCATCAAACCTTCCATTCTAATAGAGGACTTAGCAATGGTTGGGGTGGATAGTTCCGTAATGGTAGTTTCTACAAGTTTTTTTTTTTTCCATGCTGTTTGTTAAGCACTTATTCTACACTGTTAATTGCTTGTTGTGTGACCCTGGGCAAGTCACTTACCTTCTCTGAGACTCAGTTTCCCCAACTGTAAAATGGAGATACAATACCTGTACTCCCTCCTGATTAGACTGGGAGTACTATGTGGGAGACGAACTGTATCCACCATGATTAACTTGTACCTACCCCAGTACTTTAACAGTGCTTGATACATAATAAGTGCGTAACAAACAGCGTTCAGAAAAACCAAGCTAGTCAGGTTGAACACAGTCCATGTTCCTCATGGTGGTTTCAGTCTTAATCTCCATTAGAAGCAGTGTTGCTTAGTGGTAGGAGCATGAGCTTGGGAGTCAGAGGTCGTGGGTTCTAATCCCTGCTCCACCACTTGTCTGCTGTGTGACCTTGAGCAAGTCATTTAACTTCTCTGTGTCTCAGTTCCTTCATCTGTAAAATGGAGATTGACTTTGAGCCCTATGTGGGACAACCTGATTACCCCAGGCTTAGAACAGTGTTTGGCACATAGTAAGTGCATAACAAATGCCATTATTATTATTATTATTATTTCACAGATGAGGGAAGAGGCACAGAATAGTTACGTGACTTGCCCAAGGTCACACAGCAGACATATTGTGGAGCCAGAAATAGAACCTACGTCCTCTGACACCCAGGCCCAAGCTCTTTCACTGGCACATTTTATACTATGTCACAGAAATTAGTTCAGTACCTGACATATAGTAAGATCTTAACAAATACCACAGTTATTATTAAATCAAGTGAAATCCCTCAAGATTATCCAGTAAATGAGCCATTTATGTAGGCTCCAGATCAATTGTCAATGTAGTTTAAATTTTGAAGTTGCCTGATCTTCTAGCCTGGTGTGGTGCCGGGGAAGGCTCTGGTGTTAGACTCCAGAGGGAGAGAGGCCAAGTCCACTTGGGCCACGTGGTTTAGGGACCACTCCATAGCTGGGAGGGGTGGTGTATGTGGGGAGCAGACTGTTGGGGGCTAGGTACAAACCAAAGTGTCTCCTTCCCGGCCCCTTAGGAAGAAGTATGTGTCCACCCGGGACATTTTCTTTCATTTATTTATTTAGTCGTATTTATTGAGTGCTTATTGTGTGCAAAGCACTTTACTAAGCATTTCAGAGAGTACATATACCCTGGCCCCAAGGTTGCTGCCCATCCAGGGTCAGAGAGGCCACTCTAGCAGGGTCAGAGACATAGTCTCTAGCATGGCTGGGAATGTGTCTGTTATATTGTACTCTCCCAAGTGCTTAGCACATTGCTCTGCACACAATAAGTGCTCAATAAGTACAAATGACTGACTGACTGAGGGACCATGTCCTGGGGACATGTGTGAGAGGTGGTTGCCAGGCCAGTGTCAGATTGTATCTTGTGATGTCAGTCATAGGGCTGCATTTAGAGTCACAGTTCAACTTCTACTAATGATTGGTGAATTTGATAAGACCCTCCTCCCGTGCCCACCAAACACATTCTTAATCCAAACAAATGTCTTTTAGGCAAATTGCACTCCAGCCTGAGCTCTGTTTCTCCTGGTCTTGGAGACTGGAGTTCGTGGATTTGAACAACAGTTTGGTGGTAGGGAAGGGTAGATGGGAAGCTCCTCACATTCCATCCTGCAATTATCTTTCCCTAGTTCAGGTGTCTTCTCTCCTGCCTTCTTTTTTTTACCGATGATAAGCAGACATTGAAAATAGTGTCATTTAAAAAAGGTATGTAACGTACTAGAACATTTCTACAGAAAAAAAAACACTTCTACTTTTTATTGTACCTTCACCCTTTGGACCTACATTTTAGAAAGTGTCTGAATATTCAGCAATATGTGTCTGGAGTGAAGCAGATTCCTGGTGAAAAGATTTGAGGATAAAACTAGTTTATCCTCTTAGCAAGGTTAATTAGAACCCGAAGACCATTTGTTCCCTCAGGGTGGATAGAAAACCTTTTGATTGGAGAAAATTGGAATAAAGCTTACATAAAATTTAGAATGAATGTAAAAGAAGATGAACAATTCATTGCAATTCCAGCAGCAAGATATGTCAACTGCATTGAGTTTTTTTTCCTCTTGCAAATATGTTTAGTGCTTAGGCAACTTGTGCATGCTTTAGAAACCAAATATCTAAACTTAGAAATTCCTTTCCAAAAATGGCATGTTAGGATTTTCCTCAGATCCAAAAACCAAGCAGTGTTTAACCAGAATATATGAGGACTAAGTTTGCTATTTTCCTTACAGATGTGTCAAGAAAGAAATCTTAACAAAATTATGAACCATTTCAATCAATCAGTGGTATATGCTGAATATTTAATCTGTTCTAAGTGCTTGGGAGAGTACAACAGAGCTGGTAGGCTTGATTCTTGCCCACAAGGAGTTTATAACTACCATAGAAAGGTTTTAGAGGGGGAGGAGGGGGCTGTATGTGTTATCAAGTTAAGTGGGTTTCAGTTGGAGTCACCTGCATTAGAGAGATGAGAATGGGGCAGAGTAGATATTTCAGGCAGATGATGTTAGCATGAAACAGAAGTGAAAACAGGTTCAGGCACTACTAAAATTGTGGTATTTCTTAAGCACTTCCTATGTAACAAGCACTGTAGTAAGCACTGGAGTAGGTAGAACATGTGCAGGTCAGAAGGGCACTCTGTCCCACATGAGGCTCACACTACTGATAGTAAATGCAGTACACAGTGCTTTGTGAAAATGTATAAACATGCAATGAAAGAAAAGGACTGTAGTTTATATACTGATATTTTCAATTACACCCACCCACTTGGATACAATCCCTATGTTGAGTGCAGTTTTGAAACAATGAATGACAGTGATCCAGACTCATTTCCGCGTATTTAATGTTCGTGGTTTGGTAGTCACTCAGTGGTATTTGAGTGCCTACACTGTGCAAATTACTCTATTAGGAAACCACATCATGCCATTTTTACTAGTTTTGTGAATTCTTTTAAGACCGTCTCAAAGAATGCCTTTGGGAATTAGGATGTATCAGGCTTCCTTCAAGGTCACCTTTTCACAACTATGCTAAAGAATCTATTTTATTTACTCAGAGCTTACTATGTGCAGAGCACAGTACTAAGTGCTTGAGAGAGTATAGCAGAATTAGCAGAAATGTTCCCTGCCCGTAAGGAGCTTACTGTCTACAGGGGAGTTTACAGTCTAGGAGTATTAAGATTAAATATTTATACTCTGCATAATTTGTTGCCAGCTGGTTCAAGACCCAGAAGAAAATTCATTCATTCATTCAATTGCATTTATTGAGCACTTACTGTGTGCAGAGCACTGTACTAAGTGCTTGGGAAGTATAAGTCGGCAACATAAGAAAATGAATGAAGACATAAGATGAGACATCCGTGAAAATTAAAATGAGTTGAAAAAGAGTTGCTTAGTAAGGCGACACCTTCTTTCAAGTTCTGCCAGTGGGATAAGGGAAGACCCAAGTTTATTTTTAACATTTTAATCTCTCCAAACTGTAATGCCCACTCCTGATTACAAATAGAATGAAACTCACAACAATTCACAGTTCCACAGTCATCAGCTAAACCACACACAGATTGCAGTGAGAATAGAATCTGGGACTTTCTGCCATATTTACTGAAAGTGTGGCAAGAAACTGTCATGTTGTGGAGGGAATTTGGAATTATGTGGTTTCCCCCTCACACATGGTGTTCCACAGTGGTTAGCAGACCAATAACCCTGCTTGGCTCTGTGCATAGGCCAGCATTTAAGAGGGAAGGTTTCAAGTCATATGATGCTGAATCCCTGAATGTTTTTGTGCTGAATGGTGAATCATTGGTGGTTTCACATGTGAAGTGTGACAGCAGTTCATGCCAGATTTACATAGCCATTACTAGGAACTAGGCTCCATATTTTGTAAACAGATGCAAACCCCCTTTATGAAGCTCTGGGAAATGTGTCCTTGGGGAAATACTCAATCTATTTAGCTGCTACTGTTTGCATGGTAGCCTTTGTGACATACAGACAGGGCTTAATGATGACATAATATTCTTTCTTCACTTTTTTGGATGGGCACTATCACGAGTCCCAGGCCCCCAATCAAATGGACCAACCAGGAATTTCCTAGACTGGGCACTCTGTGACAAGTTCGAAAGGGAAACCAAACCATCACTGTATACTAGAAAGCTTTACTCAATTCTTAATCTGATTTCAGGGGAGTGACACATACACTCTCACACACACTACAACAAATGTAGCTACCCATTGGACGGGTTCATCAAGTCTGTTCAGATGATCCCACGTCGGAAGAGTTGGAGAAGTTCCTGCTGGCTTGGGGTGCCTGTGCTTGGGTCCGTGGTAGCTGTGGCGGCACAGACTTCTGACTCAAACCTCCACAACATCCTTCTTCCCTCATGGTTCAAAGAGACCACCTTTTATCTCCTGTGGGTGTCACAGTGGCTCCACGTGGCAGTTGTTGATTGATCCAGGCCCCTTACTGAGTAGAGCAAGGAAGAAAGACTACTTTTCCCTCTGTGCTCTGCCCGATGGACCTGCTTTGCAACAATCTGTCCTGGAGCAGAGCAGCCTAGTTTCTTCATGAATTCGTTCTTCGCTGTTGCTGTTCGCGAGATCAGGAACAGTCACTTGTAAAATGGCTTCATGAGGGCTCACTACAGGCACTATCTTCCAACACAAGAAATTTTCAAGTGGCAGGTTAGAACCAACACACAGGCAAAGTCACATTTCTTTGTTGCTTTTATCGGTTGATGAGTCCTCTAGATTGTTACCATACCTCACCGTACCTCGCTCTCGCCTGTCCCGCCATCGACCCCCGGCCCACGTCATCCCCCGGGCCTGGAATGCCCTCCCTCTGCCCATCCACCAAGCCAGCTCTCTTCCTCCCTTCAAGACCCTGCTGAGAGCTCACCTCCTCCAGGAGGCCTTCCCAGACTGAGCCCCTTCCTTCCTCTCCCCCTCATCCCCCTCTCCATCCCCCCCATCTTACCTCCTTCCCTTCCCCACAGCACCTGTATATATGTATATATGTTTGTACATATTTATTACTCTATTTATTTATTTATTTATTTTATTTGTACATATCTAGTCTATTTTATTTTGTTAGTATGTTTGGTTTTGTTCTCTGTCTCCCCCTTTTAGACTGTGAGCCCACTGTTGGGTAGGGACTGTCTCTATATGTTACCAATTTGTACTTCCCAAGCGCTTAGTACAGTGCTCTGCAGATAGTAAGTGCTCAATAAATATGATTGATGATGATGATGATTGTTAGCTCCTTGTCTAAACTGTAAGCTCCTTGTGGGCAGAGGACATGACTGCCAGTTCTGTGCTATATTCCCCCAATCACTTCGTACAGTGCTTTAAATACAGAAAGCATTCAATAAATATCACTGATGTACTAGCGGTGGTACCAGAACCCAGGCCTCCTGATTCCCAGTCCCATGACGATCTTTCCTACATGGCTTATTGTATTTTTCCTCTGTGTGGGCATAAATGTAATCAGAAACATTCAAATATGTGGTGCAACAAATTTCCATCCACTCAATTCACCAGACCACAGCCCTTCCCATCTTTGAAACCCATCTAAAGTCCTATCACCTTCAGATCAGTACAGGAATAGGAATTGCGTAGGAGGTTGGAGAAGAGGTGGAAGCCAGTGTGCTTGATTACTGAGATGGGGAAACCTAGCGCTTCACACTCCTGTGACTTGAAAATGAGTCTCCTAGATGCTCATAATGTGCTCGTAGGGTTGGGGAGGCTGTTGGGAACAGCCTCTAGACTTTAAGCTTGTTGTGGGCTGGAAATGTGTCTGTTTATCATATGTAGTCTCCCAGGTGCTTGGTACAGTGCACTGTACCCAGTAAGCACTCAATAAATATGATTGAATGAATGAAATACCAATAAAGATGATGGCTGTGATTGCTCATCTCCTATTTTCCACTATTAATGGGAGCTACAGAAAAATAAGGAAAGCTTGATGGTACAGGCAATACTTGCGTGTTTGCTTGAGGTACCTGGCTTTACCTGATGTCAGTGATCTTCCTGCTTTAGAATCTACCTACTGGAAAAGATATGTGTACATATATGCATACACACATATATGTATGGGTATAAATTAAGTATGAATAGTAAGTGGGGTTTTTGCCATTTTTAAGGTATTTGTTAAGTTCTCACTGTGTGCCAGGCACTGTTCTAAGCTCTGGGTAAATAGAAGCTAATCAGATTGGATATAATTTATGTCCCACTTGGGGATCACAGTCTTAATTTCCATTTTACAGATGAGGTAGGTGAGGCACAGAGAAGTTAAGTGACTTGCCCAAGGTCACACAGTGGACAAGTGGTGGAGCTGGGATTTGAACCCAGGTCCTTCTGACTCGCAGGCCAATGCTCTAGCCCCTCGATTATGGTGATTTTCTATTGATTGGGGAGCTACTTTAGGCACATGAAAATGACCAGTTGTTACTCTTCATCAAAAGCATCCAAAGCAGTTTGTAAGTCTCCGTGACCTCTCCCTACACCTGTTGGGAAATAAATTTTTCATTGGCCCATTTTTCAGATACAAATGGACGATTCTAGTTAAAGCCCAGGAAGGCTTGATATGCGGTGATAGACCTTAGAAGGTCAATTTATAGGTATGATATTATTCTTCTATTTATCTCAGAAAAAGACTTGCCTAGAGGTTGAGATAGCATGTGTAGGAAATTAAAACCAGACTCAATGTTCAAGCATTTATTCCCTGTTGCTAGAGAATAGCACTTTAAGCCCATGTCCTAATAATTGTCTCCTACTCTAGTGTTTTAAATCGTTAATGTACTGCTGCTCTTCCTAACTCTTACCTATCGATCAATCAATCGGTGGTATTATTTTTTTACTACTTCCTGGGTGCGGAGCACTACTAATGTCATGTTCCTCCTTGTGAAACAGGAGCCATGTTAGATATTTTTTTTTCATGTCCATCACAGCCCACTGTTGGGTAGGGACTGTCTCTATATGTTGCCAACTTGTACTTCCCAAGCGCTTAGTACAGTGCTCTGCACACAGTAAGCGCTCAAATACAATTGATTGATTGATTGTTTAGCAAAAGATGAGCGCTGAATAAATACCATAATGATACAAAGACCAGAAGAAATAAAGTTAAACAGCATAACTATTGGGTTCAGGGTGGTGACACTATTGGACAGACCACACTGACATATGGCAGTGCAAGATGGAATTTCCCAAATGAAGTAAAAATGTCATGCCGCCCAAACAGCGAACCAGGTCAAGTCGTAAACAGCAACAGGCTGCACAAATACAGGACAGGATTTGTGTGTGTTGAGCGTGAAGGGCACTGCAGGTCATTAGTAAATCCTGTCCAAACACACTTATGCTCAACGAGAGCATGCTTTCAACAGTGCTCATCTTTAATTTTGACACACGTAGTTTTTAATGTTCCTGCCATCATTTATTTGACATCTGTATATTCTCCCCCAGAAGATGGGCAACGTGGCTTTGTTTTAGGTTCATCGAATATCTCACACTCTTTTTTCAAACTTTTCATTTCAACAGAACTCAAGATGCATTTTGGCCAAACATGTTCCCTTTCTTAATGTTTACTTTTAGGGGAATTTAATCCTTATGCTGCTGATACATTTACACTTAACTCATCAAAATGTTTTACTAGAGCCATTTGATGTCCAAGAAACCTTTTGAGTCTTTTTTATAAGCCTCTTCAAGCCCATTTTGCTTAGAAACAGGAAGTTGTGTGTTCCTAGCCATAAACAATCTCAGCCCCCAAAGAGTTTGGTTTCATTTAGACACTCAGAACTACAAACTTTAAGTATATTTTAAGTTTTACGGAAAATATTTTACACTTAACTACCTAGTTGCTTATATACACACACACACACACACACACACACACACACAGAGAGAGAGAGAGAGAGAGAGAGAGAGAGAGAGAGATTATACCGCTATCCAACCTTGGCTTCACAGACTCCGTCCTCTCCTGGTTCTCCTCTTATCTCTCCAGCCGTTCATCTTCAGTCTCTTTTGCAGGCTCCTCCTCCCCCTCCCATCCCCTTACTGTAGGGGTTCCTCAAGGGTCAGTTCTTGGTCCCCTTCTGTTCTCTATCTACACGCACTCCCTTGGTGACCTCATTCGCTCCCATGGCTTCAACTATCATCTCTACGCTGATGACACCCAGATCTACATCTCTGCCCCTGCTCTCCTGCCCTCCCTCCAGGCTCGCATCTCCTCCTGCCTTCAGGACATCTCCATCTGGATGTCTTCCTGCCATCTAAAACTCAACATGTCCAAGACTGAACTCCTTATCTTCCCTCCCAAACCCTGCCCTCTCCCTGATTTTCCCATCAATTTTGATGGTGCTATCAATCAATCAATCGTATTTATTGAGCGCTTACTATGTGCAGAGCACTGTACTAAGTGCTTGGGAAGTACAAATTGGCAACACATAGAGACAGTCCCTACCCAACAGTGGGCTCACAGTCTAAAAGGGGGAGACAGAGAACAAAACCAAACATACCAACAAAATAAAATAAATAGGATAGATATGTACAAGTAAAATAAATAAATAAATAGAGTAATAAATATGTACAACCATATATACATATATACAGGTGCTGTGGGGAAGGGAAGGAGGTAAGATGGGGGGAATTGAGATGGGGATGAGTGGGAGAGGAAGGAAAGGGCTCAGTCTGGGAAGGCCTCCTGGAGAAGGTGAGCTCTCAGTAGGGCCTTGAAGGGAGGAAGAGAGCTAGCTTGGTGGATGGGCAGAGGGAGGGCATTCCAGGCCCGGGGAATGACGTGGGCTGGGGGTCGATGGCGGGACAGGCGAGAACGAGGCACAGTGAGGAGATTAGTGGCAGAGGAGCGGAGGGTGCGGGGTGGGCTGTAGAAGGAGAGAAGGGAGGTGAGGTAGGAGGGGGTGAGGTGATGGACAGCCTTGAAGCCAAGGGAGAGGCTTCACTACCATCCTTCCCATCTCACAAGCCCGCAACCTTGGTGTCATCTTCGACTCCACTTTCTCGTTCACCCCTCACATCCAATCTGTCACCAAAACCTGCCGGTCTCACCTCCGCAACATCGCCAAGATCCTCCCTTTCATCTCCATCCAAACCGCTACCCTGCTGGTTCAATCGCTCATCCTATCCCAACTGGATTATTGCATCAGCGTCTTCTCCGATCTCCCATCTTCCTGTCTCTCCCCACTTCAATCCATACTTCACGCCGCTGCCCGGATCTTTGTACAGAAACACTCTGGGCATGTTACTCCCCTCCTCACAAATCAATCAATCAATCAATTGTATTTATTGAGCACTTACTGTGTGCAGAGAACTGTACTAAGCGCTTGGGAAGTACAAGTTGACAACATATAGAGACGGTCCCTACCCAACAGTGGGCTCACAGTATAAAAGGGGAAGATCTCCAGTGGCTACCAATCAACCTATGCATCAGGCAAAAAGTCCTCACCCTTGGCTTCAAGGCTCTCCATCACCTTGCCCCCTCAATCAATCCATCATATTTATTGAGCACTTACTGTGTGCAGAGCACTGCACTAAGAGCTTGGGAAGTACAAGTTGGCAACATATAGAGACAGTCCCTACCCAACAGTGGGCTCACAGTCTAGAAGGGGGAGACAGAGAACAAAACCAAACATATTAACAAAATAAAATAAATAGAATAGATATGTACAAGTAAAATAAATACCTAACCTCCCTTCTCTCCTTCTACAACCCAGCCTACACCCTCCGCTCCTCTGCCGCTAATCTCCTCACTGTGCCTAATTCTCGCCTATCCCGCCATCAACCCCCAGCCCATGTCCTCCCCCTGACCTGGAATGCCCTCTCTCCACACATCCACCAAGCCAGCTCTCTCCCTCCCTTCAAAGCCCTGCTGAGAGCTCACCACCTCCAGGAGGCCTTCCCAGACTGAGCCTCCTCCTTTCTGTCCCTCTCCTCCCCCTCCCCCACCTTACCTCCTTCCCCTCCCCACAGCACCTGTATATACGTATATATGTTTGTATGTATTTATTACTCTATGTATTTATTTTATTTGTTCATATTTATTCTATTTATTTTATTTTGTTAATATGTCTGTCTCCCTCTTCTAGACTGTGAGCCTGCTGTTGGGTCGGGACTGTCTCTATATGTTGCCAGCTTGTACTTCCCAAGCACTTAGTACAGTGCTCTGCATATAGTAAGCACTCAAATATGATTGAATGAATGAATTACCTAATTTGTTTATATACATATACAGAGAGATTGCACCAAATTGCCTAGTTTGCTTATGTGTGTAGAGAGACATAGACAACAGTTGCCCATTCACGGAAAAGAAAGAGACCTACATACATGTACATACTGAAATGGGATCCATTCTAAAATGGAGTTACATAGAACTCTTGGAAAAGAATGTTCTTAAACTGCAGAGCAAATTAACATCCTTTCATTGGAGACTAGGAAAGTTTCAACCTCTCCAGCAAGTCTGCTTGTCATTCAAATATCCAAACCATGTTTTCTTCCTTCAGGGAAACTTTCAAAGTCTTACAGTTGTTTCCATGAGCCAGGAAACACACGCTGATACAAACACGGCATCCAAGCCACAGAACATGACTTGCTTAAAGCTTAATTCTATGAAGTATGGCAGGAAACAAAATTTATTCTTTTGGGAAACTTTTGGCATTGGTATGGCACTTCAGCATGCTCATTCCATGTCATCCTTTTCATTAATCACTGCTTTCAGAACTAAATCCATTTTTCCCCAAACTAAGGCAAGGAGACCTTCTCTGTCTGTTACTTAGAGTTTTTCCATTTGACATGGCCCTGAACAGAAGAACACAAACATTAGTGTGTTGTCATAAGGTTGATTGTTGGTCCTCTTGTGCCTTTTGGCTGTGACAGTGTTTGTTTCTTGGAATGAAATTAGTTGGGTGAAAGCCATTTTATAAGCATAGTAAAATGAAAGCCTACACTTCATAATTAAAGATTAAACCTATCTTGACAACAATCTGTAAATTATTGATGGATGACAATCTGTAAATAATTCCTCAGGATAAGGGCAATAAAATGATGGGTGCTGAGATTGGTTTTCACTCAGGTAACCAAAAATTAGGATTAGACTATGCAAGGGTATGGATGAGACTCTTGGCTAGCAGTTTCCGAGCGCTTAGTACAGTGCTCTGTGCATGGTAAGCACTCAATAAATACAACTGAATGAAAAGCAACATTGAGAGGTAAAGCCGACCCCTGGAATATAATAGAAGAATATTTGTAGTTTTCAAATGTCCTGTTCAAAGCACATTGTTTTCTGTACCTGCATGACTAGTAGAACATTGAGAATTGAAAATGAAATTATATGACTAGTGTCAATCCCCATTATTTCTACTGGCCATGCAGGTTGAAACATTGAAAGTTGATATTAATTATAGATTTTCCATCAATGTTTTTCATCATTTTACAAGTATTCCACTATTATTGCTCCATTAATGTCTTACACTATGTTTATGAACTAAAGATGGACTTCATGGATTTGGTATAATTACCAATCAATCAACCAATCAATTGTATTTATTGAGCGCTTACTGTGTGCAGAGAACTGTACTAAGCACTTGGGAAGTACAAGTTGGCAACACATAGAGACAGTCCCTACTGAACAGTGGGCTCACAGTCTAGAAGAGGGAGACAGAGAACAAAACCAAACATATTAACAAAATAAAATAAATAGATATGTACCAATGAATCAATCAATGGCATTTATTAAGCACAGTACTCTGTGCAGGTCTCTACTCCTTGAAAGTGTTCACTAGAGTTATTCATTCATTCATTCAGTCATATTTATTGAGCACTTTGTGCACAGCAATGTACTAAGCGCTTGGGAAGTACAAGTTGGCAACATTTAGAGATGGTCCCTACCCAACAACGGGCTCACAGTTTAGAAGGGAGAGACAGACAACAAAACAAAACATGTAGACAGGTGTCAAAACTGTTAGAATAAATAGAATTAAAGCTATATGCGCATCATTAACAAAATAAATAGAATAGTAAGTATGTACAAGTAAAATAAATACAGTGATAAATCTGTACAAATATAGTGCTTTGGGGAGGGGAAGGTGGTAGGGCGGGGGGATATGGAGGAGGAGAGGAAAAAGGGGGCTCAGTCTGGGATGGCCTCCTGGGGGAGGTGAGCTCTCAGTAGGGCTTTGAAGGGAGGAAGAGAGCTAGCTTGGCGGATGTGTGGAGGGAGGGCATTCCAGGCCAGGGGAAGGATGTGGGCCGGAGGTCGATGGCGGGACAGGCGAGAACGAGGCACCGTGAGAAGGTTAGCGGCAGAGGAGCAGAGAGTGTGGGCTGGGCTGTAGAAGGAGAGAAGGGAGGTGAAGTGGGAGAGGTCGAGGTGATAGCTTTGAAGCCGAGAGTGAGGAGTCTTTGCTTGATTTATAGGTTGACGGGCAACTACTGGAGATTTTCGAGGAGGGGACTGACATGCCCAGAGAGTTTCTGTACAAAGATAATCTGGGCAGCAGAGTGAAGTTAGTAGACATGATCCCTGTCCTTAAGAAGCAAACATTATAACTTCAAATTAATTTTGATATTCCCTTAATTTTGTTCCTAAATGATCTAGAAAAAGAAATTTAAAAATTGAACACTTTTAATTTTTATTAGTTGAGCATGAATAGGAGTCATTTTATCCCTTAGTATCCATATATGTATGAACATTCAGTGATCAAAAAAAAGTTCCATAATCCTATCCATTATTCACTAGGTTCTGATACATTTTCTGATTAATGTAGTTTTAATTTTTGTCTGAAGTTAGTAACTCTTGGACAAGATCCTAGTTTAGATTGGTAAGTCGTACAAGTGATTGTTTCTCTGTACTTTCTGTTTTGATTTGTCTCCCAGTCTGACTTGGATTCTTCAAACACAACTGTCTGGAAAATTGAGAGGCGAAAATAACTGAATACTTTTTCTTAAGTGATTAGGACATATCAATTCTAATTTGTGATAATGGTGATTAATAATAATGACGTTAACATATGGCTATGGTAAGAATGATAAGTCCTGTGGGTCCCAACTTCACAACATCGCTAAAATCTGCCCTTTCCTCTCCATCCAAACTGCTACCACACTAATGCAGTCACTCATCCTATCCTGCCTGGATTACTGCATCAGACTCCTTGCTGATCTCCCAGTTTCCTGTCTCTCCTGACTCCAGGCCATACTTCTCTCTGCTGCCCGGTTCATTTTTCCACAAAAAACATTCAGGACATGTTACCCCACTCCTCAAAACATTTCAGTGGTTACATGTCACCCCACTCCTGAAAAAATTCCAGTGATTGCCCATCCTCCTCTGTATCCAACAAAAAGTCCTCATCATTGGCTTTAAAGCACTCCATTACCTTGCCCTCTCCTACCTCACTTTGTTCCTCTCCTTTTACAACCCAGGCCACACACTTCACTCCTCTAGTGCTAACCTTCTCACTGTGCCTGGATCTTGCCTGTCTCTCCACCGACCCCTAGCTCACATCCTGCTTCTGGCCTGGAATGCCTTCCCTCCTCAAATCTGACAAATACTCTCCCCACCTTCAAAGCCTTATTGAAGGGACATCTTCTCCAGTGGTTGCATGTCACCCCACTCCTGAAAAAACTCTAGTGGTTGCCCATTCTCCTCTGTATCCAACAAAAACTCCTCACCATTGGCTTTAAAGCACTCCATTACCTTGCCCCCTCCTACCTCATCTTACTTTTCTCCTTCTGCAACCCAGCCCACACACTTCATCATCATCATCAATCGTATTGAGCGCTTACTATGTGCAGAGCACTGTACTAAGTGCTTGGGAAGTACAAATTGGCAACACATAGAGACAGTCCCTACCCAACAGTGGGCTCACAGTCTAAAAGGGGGAGACAGAGAACAAAACCAAACATACCAACAAAATAAAATAAATAGGATAGATATGTACAAGTAAAATAAATAAATAAATAGAGTAATAAATATGTACAACCATATATACATATATGCAGGTGCTGTGGGGAAGGGAGGGAGGTAAGATGGGGGGATGGAGAGGGGGACGAGGGGGAGAGGAAGGAAGGGGCTCAGTCTGGGAAGGCCTCCTGGAGGATGTGAGCTCTCAGCAGGGCCTTGAAGGGAGAAAGAGAGCTAGCTTGGCAGATGGGCAGAGGGAAGGCATTCCAGGCCCGGGGTATGACGTGGGCCGGGGGTCGATGACGGGACAGGCGAGAACGAGGTACGGTGAGGAGATTAGCGGTGGAGGAGCGGAGGGTGCAGGCTGGGCTGTAGAAGGAGAGAAGGGAGATGAGGTAGGAGGGGGCGAGGTGATGGACAGCCTTGAAGCCAAGGGTGAGGAGTTTCTGCCTGATGTGCAGATTGATTGGTAGCCATTGGAGGTTTTTGAGGAGGGGAGTAATATGCCCAGAGCGTTTTGGACAAAGATAATCCGGGCAGCAGCATGAAGTATGGATTGAAGTGGAGAGAGACACGAGGATGGGAGATCAGAGAGAAGGCTGGTGCAGTAGTCCAGACGGGATAGGATGAGAGCTTGAATGAGCAGGGTAGCGGTTTGGATGGAGAGGAAAGGGCGGATCTTGGCAATGTTGCGGAGCTGAGACCGGCAGGTTTTGGTGACGGCTTGGATGTGAGGGGTGAATGAGAGAGCGGAGTCGAGGATGACACCAAGGTTGCGGGCTTGTGAGACAGGAAGGATGGTAGTGCCGTCAACAGAGATGGGAAAGTCAGGGAGAGGACAAGGTTTGGGAGGGAAGACAAGGAGTTCAGTCTTGGACATGTTGAGCTTTAGGTGGCGGGCAGACATCCAGATGGAGATGTCCTGCAGGCAGGAGGAGATGCGAGCCTGGAGAGAGGGGGAGAGAGCAGGGGCAGAGATGTAGATCTGGGTGTCATCAGCGTAGAGATGATAGTTGAAGCCGTGGGAGCGAATGAGGTCACCAAGGGAGTGCGTGTAGATTGAGAACAGAAGGGGACCAAGCACTGAACCTTGGGGAACCCCCACAGTAAGAGGATGGGAGGGGGAGGAGGAGCCTGCAAAAGAGACTGAGAAAGAATGACTGGAGAGATAAGAGGAGAACCAGGAGAGGACGGAGTCTGTGAAGCCAAGGTCAGATAGCGTGTTGAGGAGAAGGGGGTGGTCCACAGTGTCAAAGGCAGCTGAGTGGTCGAGGAGGATTAGGACAGAGTATGAGCCGCTGGATTTGGCAAGCAGGAGGTCATTGGTGACCTTTGAGAGGGCAGTTTCTGTGGAATGAAGGCGACGGAAGCCAGACTGGAGGGGGTCGAGGAGAGAGTTGTTGTTGAGGAGTTCTAGGCAGCGCGTGTAGACAACTCGTTCACTCCTTCACTCCTCTAGTGCTAACCATCTCGTCTCACTCACTCTTGCCTGTCTCACCACTGACCCCTAGCCCACATCCTGCTTCTGGCCTGGAATGCCTTTCCTCCTCAGATCTGACAAATACTCTCCCCCGCTTCAAAGCCTTATTGAAGGCACGTCTTCTCCAAGAGCCCTTCCCAGACTAAGTCCCAGTTTTCCTCATTTCCTACTCCCTTCTGCACTGTACTGACTTGCTCCCTTTGCCCTTCCTCCCTCCCAGCCCTACAGCACTTATGTACTTATCCATAATTTTATTTCTTTGTACTGACATCTGTCTCCCCACATCTAAATTGTAAACTCGTTGTGGGCAGAGAATATTCCTGTTTATTTTTATATTGTACTTTTCCAAGTGCTCAGTACAGTGTTCTGCACACAGTAAGTGCTCAATAAATATGATTGAATGAAAGAATGATTTGAGTTCTTTAAGGCCAGTGGGAAGCAGAGCTGGGTTGGCAACCACAGGAGGTTCTTGAGAAGTGGGGAAATTTGGACTGGACATTTCTGTAGGAACATGATCTAAGGAGCAGTGTGAAGTATGGAGTGGAGAAGGGAGAGACAGGAGGCAGGGAGGTCAGCACGGAGGCTGACACATTAATCAAAGTAGGGATAGGGTAAGTAATAATAATTATGGCATTTTTTAAGTGCTTACTACGTGCCAAGCACTGTTCTAAGCTCTGGGGTGGATACAGGGTAATCAGGTTGTCCCACGTGGAGCTCACACTTGTAATCCCCATTTTACAGGTGAGGTACCTGAGGCACAGAGAAGATAAGTGGTTTGCCCAAGTACTTGGATTAGTGTGCATGGTAGCAGTTTAGGTGGATAAGAAAGGATAGATTTTAGCAATGTAATGGAACCAACAGGATTTAGTGATAGATTAAATATATACGTTGAATGGGAGAGATTAATCGGGGATAACACTAAAGTTACAAGTTGTGAGACAGGAAGTATGGTGTTACTATCAATAGCAACAGGAAAGTCAAGGGGCAGGCAGGGTTTGTATGGAAAGATAAGAAGTTCTGTTTTAGACTAGTTAAGTTTTAGATGTTAGGGAAATATCCAAATTGTTTTGAAGGCAGGAGTAAAGGTGAGTCTGCAGAGAAGAGAGAGATCAGGGCCAGATATGTAGATTTGGGAATCATCTGCATAGAGATGGTAGTTGAAGCCATGGGAGTGAATGAATTCTCCAAGAGAGTGAGCACTGATGGAAAATGGAAGGGGGCTCAGAATTGAACCTCAAGAGACTCCCACTGTTAGGGGATAGGAGGCAGACAAGGAGCCTGTGAAGAGATTGAGAATGAATGGGCAGAGAGACAGGAGGAGAACCAGAAGAGGACAGTGACATTGAAGCCAAGGTTGGATAATGTTTCCAGGAGAAAGGGGGGTGGTCTATGGCATCAAAAAAAGCTGAGAGGTCTAGCTGGATTAAGATGGAGTAGAGGTAATTGGATTTGGAAAGGAGATTATCATTTGAAACCTTTGAGAGGCCAGTTTCTGTTAGGTGAAAGGGGCAGAAGTCAGATTTGAGGGAATCGGAGGAGAGGAACTTGAGACAGGAGGTGTAGACAATTCACTCAAGGATTTTGGAGAGGAATGGTAGGAGGGAGACGGGGTGAAAACCTGAGGGAGCTGTGGGTTCAAAGGAGGGTTTTCTTAGGATGGGGAGACATGGGCATGTTTGAAAGCAGTGGGGAAGAGGCTTTTGGGGAGCAAATAGTTAAAGATGGCTCTTAGGGAGGGAAGAAAAGATGGGGCAAGAATTTTGATAAGGTGCGAAGGAATGGGTTCTGATGCGCATGTGGAGGGGATGACTTTTGAGAGGAGGCAGGAGATCTTTTCTAGAGATACTGCTGGGAAGGATGGGAGAGTTGAAGAGGGAGCTAGAAGTGGGAGGTACTGATGAAGGGCAGGGATGATTTTAGGGAGCTCACACCTGGTGGTGTCAGTTTTCTTCATTCATTCATTCAATTGTATTTGAGTGCTTACTATTCATTCATTCATTCAATCATATTTATTGAGCGCTTACTGTGTGCAAAGCACTGTACTAAGCACTTGGAAAGTACAATTCGATGACACATAGACAATACCTGGAGGCTCACAGTCTAGAAGGGGGAGACAGACAACTAAACAAGTAGACAGGCATCAATAGCATCAAAATAGATAAATAGAATTATAGATGTATACACATCATTAGTACAATAAATAGAATAATAAATATGTACAAATATGCACAAGTGCTATGGGGCAGGGAAGGGGGCAGAGCAGAGGGAGGGAGTAGGATAGATACAGAGGAAGAGGGAGGGGAGGAGGGGCAGAGGAAAAGGAGGTTCAGTCTGGGAAGGCCTCCTGGAGGAGGTGAGCTCTCAGTATGACTTTGAAGAGAGGAAAAGAGCAAGTTTCAATCAATCAATCGTATTTATTGAGTGCTTACTGTGTGCAGAGCACTGTACTAAGCGCTTGGGAAGTACAAGTTGGCAACATATAGAGACAGTCCCTACCCAATAGTGCGCTCACAGTCTAAAAGACTAGTTCGGCAGATTTGAGGAGGGAGGGCATTCGAGGCTAGAGGTAGGACTTGGGCCAGGGATCGATGGCGGGACGGGTGAGAACGAGGCACAGTGAGGGGGTTAGCGGCAGAGGAGTGGAGTGTGCGAGCTGGGATGAAGGAGAGAAGGGAGGGAGGTAGGAGGGGGCAAGATGATGGAGAGATTTGAAGCCAATAGTGGGGAGTTTTTGCTTCATACAAAGTTTATAGGCAACCACTGGAGATTTTTGAGGAGGGGGTTACATTCCCAGAATGTTTCTGTAGAAAGATAATTTGGGCAGCAGAGTGAAGTATAGACTGAAGGAGGGAGAGACAGGAGGATGGGAGATCAGAAAGGATGCTTACTGGAGTAGGTTGCCAGGTCATGGGGGGCAAGGGAAGGGGGAGGCAGGGATAAGGAGCCTGAGTAGGGAGTTAAATGTCTGGCACAACTGGCGAGGATGATGGGCATGGGTGTCCATAAGGGTAGAGAAATCATTTTGCCGGGCAGAGGAGAGGGCACAGTTAAAGCATGCAAGGATAAAGTTGAAGTGGACAAAGTCAGCCTGATATTTAGATTTCCTCCAGCAGTGCTCTGCAGCTTGTGTTTAGGAGTAAAAGGAATGTCTAAGGGAACAAAGTTTTAGGCTTGTCCTGTCTCGAATCCAACGGTCACAATAATCCCAGAGACAACCACAAACTAAGATGTCCTAATGCTCAGAAGTTTGAGAAGGCTTCAGGCTGTTACTGCTGCTTCACTGAGCCATGGTGGAGCAGAGCAGGGCCTGATGGGAAGTGTCAGTAGGATGGAGACAGGGCAGCTCTTGTCCCAGGCACTCTGCATCCTTCTAGGTGCTCACACCTCTGGATTAATACCAGAAATCTTGTTCCATCATTGCATCTTTCAGCCACTCATTCAGCAAGTACAATGGTAAATCAACAAAAATGAAAATGAGATGTTGTATCAAGTAGTTGGGCAATTTCGTGATACATAAACCTCCAAAGAAAAACTGAACGATGTTACAACCCCTCTCACAATTCAACTAACTTCACTTCTGGTAATTTTCTGCCTATACTTTCCTTTGGTCCAGTTATTGAGCAATGCCGTCAAAGCACTTAGAACAGTGCTCTGCACACAGTAATCACTCAATAAATACGATTGAATGAATGAAATACAAATTCCCAGAGTCACATTTGGTCATTAAACTATGATATAGTTCAGCTGAGATGACCTGGCTGTCTTCAAGGTGCAGATGCGTTAATCAGACCATTACAAATACTCTGTTTGCTGAATTAACTGTATTCTTGTACATCTCCAAAGGTTAGCTAAGATCATAAGACAAATTCATAATACTTATATGATGCGTTCGTCAACTATATAAGAAAAACAATGAGTTAAATTCATTTTTCGTCTCTGTCTTCTTCTGATCTGAGAAATTATAATGATGGTATTTGTTAAGCACTTACTATGGGCCAGGAACTGTTCTAAGCGCTAGGGTGGATTCAAGCAAATCAGGCTGGTCACAGTCCCTGTCCCATCTGGGGCTCATAGTCTCAATCCCCATTTTACAGATGAGGTCACTGAAGCACAGAGAAGTGAAGTGACTTGCCAAAGGTCACACAGCAGACCAGTGGCAGAGCTGCGATTAGACCCATGACCTTTTGATTCCCAGGCCTCTGCTCTACTGGCTACACCATACAGCTCCAGCAAGATACTAAGGCTAGTTCCTGGCAGTATGGTTGTTTAAGTAAGACTAAAAGGGTCCCTGTCTGATCCATCTTCCTTCACTGTCAGAGTGAAGGAGAGCTCTAAAGGAAGGACCAGACTTTTTCAGCCCATTCCATAGCACTGTTCTTAAGGATGAAATAATAAATTGAGAAACTGGAATCCAATACCCTCCCAAGTCACTGGAAAACTAGCTCAACATCAGTTTGGAAATCAGTTTGGACAGAACATTCCAACTGCAGAGTGGAAAATCTTCCACATATCACGAGACCTTTTTTTTCTGGCTTGTAGTGTGGGGAAAATAGATTGTAGATGCTTTGCTTAAAGTGGCAAACTCAGGCAGTTAATTCAACCTTTTGTATAGCATAGGTTATAACTGAATATCTCTACTTCAGTACAGTGTTCAAAGCACATTTAATTTATGCCTACATACTCCATGCACTAAGGCATAAAGGATTTAACCTAAGGAATTAATTAAAGGTGATAGAAAGGTTATTATTGTTAATAATAATAGTAATAATAATGGTATTTGTTAAGCACTTATTTTGTGCCAAGCACTATAATAAGTGCTGGCATGGATACAAGCAAATTGGGTTGGGCACAGTTCCTGTCCCATGTGTGGCTCACAGTCCCAGTCCCCATTTTACAGATGAGATAACTGAGGCACAAAGAAGTAAAGTCACTTGCCGAAGGTCACACAACAGACAAGTGGCAGAGCCAGGATTAGAACCCACGATTTTCCAACTCCTAGACCCATGCTCTATCCACTACGCCATGCTGCTTCTCTATATATAACTGCTCAAGGGTCCATGTATGGGTTCATATACAACTGCTGATCATCAAATGTTGCACCCCAGGTCATTGACATTTCAAGATGGTAGATCCAAAAAAAAAAAAATTCATGCAAGCAGATGAGCATTATTATATATTATTATCTTTTTAATTACTTCCTATGTGTGAGGCAGTGTTGAGTGCTGGGTCAGATGCAAGTTAATCAGCTGGATGCAGCCTAAGTAAGAGGGAGAAGAGGTATTAAATCCTCATTTTACAGATGAGAAAACCTAGGCACAGAGATGTTAAGTGACTTGCTTAATGTTACCCAGCAGGCAACCGGCAGAGTCAGAATTAGAACCCAGGTCTGCTGACTCCCAGGCATATAAGCTTCCTATTAGGCCATACTGCTCCTCATATTACATCCAGAGGGAGATGATGGGAAAAAAAATATTAATAGGTTCAAGGAGTTGAATAAATTGTTAGATGATTGGTATATTCATGTTAGAGGATATTCAGTTGTCAACTCCTCGACAGCATGGATCTTCTCTTTTGTTTTAACTGCTCCTTTCAAAACTGGTCCAGAATATTTCTCTGCATACAGTAGACAACCAGTGATCTGCATACAGTAGATGCCCAATAAATATTAATGTTAATTAATATGAATAAATATATATTCAAATTATGCCACGTTTCTTGAGCCTTCCTATGAAGTTTACATGCATTTAGAAATACCAAGGGGGCAAAAGGAAATGTGCCATTTAGTTTGCTTGTAAAGGACATGAACATGCCCAGTTCCAAAACATCGGTGAAATGACATCTTTTCCTTAGTTTTCCTATGTTTTACATTTGCTTCCATCTTTTTATCCTGAGTGGCCTGGTTAGATAAATAAATGTGTTCAACATGTCTGAGGAATCTGTTCTTTTTCACACTTGCCTTGATTGTCTATGCAGCAGAGCCAAGTGAGTTTCGTCAGGGTCCCAGAAGACCACATAACCAAACTGGAGCAAACCGTTCCATTAATTTTGGTTCAGTCTAATAGTTATTTCAGTGATTTTTATTTTGGCTTGCTAAATAGAAGATTGAATGTTGGAGTTACTCCAAATACAAAGTAGAAGATGGTTCCCTACATCTCTGCTCATTGGCTGGGAAAGCAGCCCTATAGAACAGGCAAATTAGACCTGATTGTGAACCTAGAATCAAAGATTCTGTCTTCCAATAGGGCCATTTTAAACCATCCCAAACATCTGAGAATCTACCCTGTACTTAAAGATGATTCCACAACCTTTAATCAATGATATATTGATATATTGAGGAGCAGCGAGGCTCAGTGGAAAGAGCCTGGGCTTTGGAGTCAGAAGTCATGGGTTCAAATCCTGGCTCCACCAATTGTCAGCTGTGTGACTTTGGGCAAGTCACAACTCCTCTGCGCCTCAGTTACCTCATCTGTAAAATGGGGATAAAGACTGTGAGCACCCCCATGGGACAACCTGATCACCTTTAACCTCCCCAGTACATAGAACAGTGCTTGGCACATAGTAAGCGCTTAATAAATGCCATTATTATTATTATATATTCCAATTTTTAGCCACCTCAGCAATAGGAAGTTCTTCCTTGGCACTAACCTAAATTTCTTATGCTAGTTCAACAGCTGATTTATTTTTTTCTTCTTCACCTTATCAATAGAGACTGAGATTTAACTAGTCACCACCTTCTAAAACTGCAATGGAACTTTACAATATTTCTTCTTTGGACATACATAAAATGTTACATATTTATTTTCTTTTTCATTCACATCTTAGTGATTGTAAATCTATAATTACAAATCAGCCATTACTTTTAATAGGGATAGCATTACTTACTCTTCATTATGATCATTGCTACTTTTAGTACAAGTCAATCATATTTACTGAGCCCTCACTGTGTGCAGAACACTGTACTATGCGCTTAAGAGAGTACAATATAACAATAAACAGACACGTTTCCTGCCCACAGGGAGCTTGTGTGGATAGGGCAGACCCGAAAGAACAATGATAATACATTACAAATGATGATATATCATGGTCTATTAGAGTTAATTAAAAATGCAACCCTGCCAAATTAGCAGCATTAAAATATTAAAGAAAAACAGTTGTTTGGGAAGGTAGTTCTTAGCAGTCCAGGGAACAGCGCTTAGTAATAAATTACTACACTTTCCCAACGAAGGAAGCGTTGGCAAGGTAAGTTTGGCTTCTGCAGTGCCTTAGAAGGAGTAACACTAACAGTATTTACTAAGCGCTAAAAGTGTGCGGTGCACTGTACTTAGAACTGACATGGTGAGAATTAGACATCATCATCATCATCAATCATATTTATTGAGCGCTTACTATGTGCAGAGCACTGTACTAAGCGCTTGGGAAATACAAATTGGCAACATATAGATACAGTTCCTACCCAACAGTGGGATGGTCCCTGGGGCTTATATCTGAAAATTAAAAGGGGGAGAGGAGACATGGCATATCTATGAGATATGAGAAGTAGTACAGTCTAGTTGATAGAGCATGGGCCTGAAAGCCAGAAGGACCTGGGTTTTAATCCCTACTCCACCACTTTGCTGTGTGACCTTGGGCCAGTCTCTTCACTTCTCTGTGCCCTCAGGTACCTCACCTATAAAATGGGGATTTAAACTGTGAGCTCTATTTGGTACAGGGACTGTGTCTAACCTGATTAACTTGGATTTACTCCAGCACTTAGTACAGTGCCTGGAAGAAAGTAAGCACTTAACAAATACCATAAAACAAACACATAAGGAGACATGAAACAAAACTAAAACAACATAAAGACAAAAATCAGAGATCGAAAGGGTACTGTGACGTAGAGAAGCAGATTTTCAGACTCCTCATGGAAGAGTCAGGGACTTCAGAGGTTTAGTCAAACATTTTCCTCCCTGCCTTGTTTCCCCTCGCCTTACCTCTCATCGACCCCTATTCTTCCCTAATCTACACTCTCCTGTCCAATCAGTAAAAGATATAAATATACATGAGGACATAGGGATTCATGGAAGTGATCTCGAAGTGCGGGTGAAGTATCCAGAAACCTGCGGGAATTGGGAGAGCTGGACTTGAAATGAAGGGACAGAGCTGCCAATAGGAAAAATTCAATGAAATGGAGACCTGAACCATAATCACTTAAAATGATTTCTGCTTTTCTGACAAGGAATCTTTTGAGTGCTAGGGAATGTGGAAACTAGCCACTGGGCCTCCAGACTCCTTGTATTGCTGCAGAAGTTCAATTTCTGATGATGATGATGATGATAGCATTTATTAAGCGCTTACTATGTGCAAAGCACTGTTCTAAGCGCTGGGGAGGTTACAAGGTGATCAGGTTACAAGGTGTGAGTCCCACGGGGGGCTCACAGTCTTAATCCCCATTTTACAGATGAGGTAACTGAGGCATAGAGAAGTTAAGTGACTTCCCCAAAGTCACACAGCTGACAAGTGGCAGAGCTAGGATTTGAACCCATGACCTCTGACTCCAAAGCCCGTGCTCTTTCCACTGAGCCATGCTGCCTCTAGACTGTCAATTTCTAGAAGTCTAGACTGCTAGACTTCTAGACTGTCAATTTCTGGTTTGCCAAGAGAATTGGTTGAGAAGTTAGCAGGTACTTATTTATGAAATTAACACTTATAAAATCTATTTTTTTTATGTTACCTGTGGCCACTACTAAGTGGTTACTATGGAGTAAACCCTGGGGTAGCTGAAAAATGATCAGATCATACATAGTCTCTGTGCCAAACAGCCCTGACAAGCTGGGAGGTGGGCGGGGTTATTACCCCTATTTTACAGATGAAGGACCTAAGTAAGGCCAGGAGAGATAAGTGACTCGTGTCACCTGTAAAGCCAATAGCCGAGCATTCTATCTCCTGGACCCATGGTCTATCCAATAGACCATATTAAGCCCTCCCATCCTTTTCTCCACCTCCCTTCCACATCCCACTTATTTGTTCTCTTTCTGCACACCAACCCCCCTCCTGATTCAGCCCCATAGCACTTACATACATATGCATAATTTAAAAAAATTATATTAATGTCTGTCTCCCCCTCTAGACTGTCAACTCATTGTGGGCAGCATGGATTGTGTCTGTTATATTGTACTTTCCCAAGCTCATAATACAGTGCTCTGCACATAGTAAGTGCTCAGCAAATATGATTGACTATCAAGTTTACCTTTTTATTTATTGGTCAAATTAAGCAAATCTGATTTTGTTATGGATAGAAGTTACTGCAAGTTTGGATTCCTTGATCTCCTAACTTCTGCTATTCTTGGTGGCATTCTTTTCATAAAAATACAGCATTAAGTTTATTTAAGTAGAATAATAATAATGGTATTTGTTAAGCACTTACTATGTGTGAAGCACTGTTCTAAGCATTGACCTGAACCTCTGATGGATACAGCTAGTCCCTCTGCCCCTTGATGGAACAAAGAATTGTGGAACATTGAATAACATATGGCCCATCTCTGTGAAAATAATTTATTGAGTGTGTTTGGCTTGTTTTCACTAAACCATTTGGGGGAACCCATTCTTCTGAGTTTGGTTTGCTAGGTTTAAGGATCCATAGGGATAGTTTAAAGTTCTAAAATCAAAGCTAGAGAGTGTCACGTAGATCATGATACTGATATTTTTGCCTTGGTTGACTTTATCTGGATTGGCTTTGTCAATCACCCTGAGTTTCCAGACAAAATGCAGACTTTCCTACTGCATTTGACCATGACTTGCCAACTTGGGCCACACCCATTATAAAAATCCTAGTCCAAAAAGTCTGAATATCCATATGCTTTTGTGCTCTTGGTATGCATTTTTTTCTTCTGGGTTTGGTGTTCCCCTTGATTTCACAGGAAATGGAATACCCAAGGGGGTAGGCACAGAAGAAGTGAGAATTAGGCTAAAAAAAAGTAGAAACACTATAACTTACCCCCTGGCATAGAACACTCTCAAGCAAGGCGCAAGGTAGGGGGCCTGGATTGAAATAGATTGTAAAAAGGATACAGTAACATTACACTTTTAGAAATTAATTCCCTGAGGGTCCACTGAGAAATTGATATTTCAGGGCACAAATAATCATTCCTTATGGACCTATATGTGATCCTTTGCAACTGGCTTAATATTTTTAAATTCTGTAATTTCTGCCTAACAAATTCTTTCTGAAACCTCAAGAAAGTTAATAGTAATCCTGAAAAATAGAACAGAATCCCATTCAAGTTACTTGGTTTTAACTCAGCTAAATTTTTATGGCATTTTAAAATTGACAAATGACTTTCGCAGTTTGAGTGAATTTCTCTAATTGTTCCTTAAAGGATACCTGTTATGGAGAAGCGATGTTGATTAGTCAGTGACAAACTGAGCATTTGGAGGCCTGGTTTATATTATGGTTTGGACCACCAATTTTGTAAGAATCCTTTTCACATCATTAAACTTTTTGATGGCTCTGTTCTTTTCATTAGAAAATTCACAACGCTAACCCTACCATCTTAGATGTGGATAATATTTGTGAATACCAAACAGTCTTGGATTTAGACACCCTTTTGAATGAGCGAGGAAGGAATCTTAATGGAAGTTGGGTAGGAAGGGGAGGAGTTTCTTCCAGATACTTGTTGGTCCCTTCTTTATGAAGGAGACTTTCAGCAGACATCAGCTGATCCTGGTTCAGTTGTAAATCTTGTGGGTGAAGAATAAGCTTACCAACTCTGTTATATTGTACTCTCCCAAGCGCTTAGTACAGTGTTCTGAACACAGTAAGTATTCAACAAATGACTGATTGAAATCTGAACAGGAAATTTTTAAAGTTGAACTGACTTTTAGACTTGGTAGCTAGGTAATGTTTAGTTTATGGAGATAACTTAGAATCCCTTTTTGTATTTTAAGAAGGAAGGAAATGGTTTAGTAGAACAAGCATAGGTCTGAGTGTCAGAGACTCTGAGTTCTAGTCCTAGCTTGGTCACAAGCCTGCTGTACCATCTCAGGCAAATCAAATAACATATCTGGTCCTCAGTTTCCCCATTTATAAAATGGGGATAATAATACCTGACCCTATATCAAAGTTATTTTGTGTGAGCAAAATGAGATAACTGATGGGAAAGCATTTCAGAAAAAATAAATGCACTATACAAGGTATTATTATGCAAGCTTCTTGAGGGCAGCTTCTTCTAGAGAAGCAGCATGGCTCAGTGGAAAGAGCATGGGCTTGAGAGTCAGAGGTCATGAGTTCAAATCCCGGCTCTGCCAATTATCAGCTGTGTGACTTTAGGCAAGACACTTAACTTCTCCGCACCACAGTTACCTCATCTGTAAACTGGGGATTAAGACTGAGCCCCACGTGGGATGGGACAACCAGATCACCTTGTATCCTCCCCAGTGCTTAGAACAGTGCTTTGCACATAGTAAGCGCTTAACAAATGCCATTATTATTATTATCATTATGGCAGGAATGAGTAGTTTTCATTACAAGCTGTGTAGCAACTCAAATATCAGTATCTAAAATAAATTGGGTAGTCCATAAATAATTGCTTGACTATAATCTCCTTGAGGACAGGGATCAAGTCTACCAACTGCATTGAGCTTCTCATAGCATTTATTACAGTGCTTTGCACAGAGTAAGTACTCAGTGCATATCACTGATTAATTGATATTTCAAAAACTCAATACTAGTACAGATTGTTCACTCTCCGAGACTATAGGTGAGACGATCACTGACCAGCCAAATCGTGGGCATAGAGATGTAAAATGCAGTGTGGTCCATATTCCCTACTAGAAAATAGAAGAAGACTTCCATGTCTTTTCAACATGTCAGACTCTTACTAATGAATGGCTAAATGTGTTTTTTTTTTTTATTCAATCAAATGGTCTTTTTAGAAATGGTGGAGCATAGAAAGGATATCCCTTGCTGGGTAGAGAAACATAATACAGCTTCATTGCATCGGAAACTTTAATGATATATGCATTTTTGTTATTAAAAGTGAGTTATATATTTTGCTCTGCAGTGGAAAATTGTGACCCAGTATAACGTATCTTAACATTGTTTATAACTTGAGGAAAATCAACATTCAGAGTTCCCAGTTCACACAGTAGGAATTACATTTGTTTTGGCCAAA
This sequence comes from Tachyglossus aculeatus, assembly GCF_015852505.1. Taxonomy (NCBI): domain Eukaryota; kingdom Metazoa; phylum Chordata; class Mammalia; order Monotremata; family Tachyglossidae; genus Tachyglossus; species Tachyglossus aculeatus. The sequence goes on along the minus strand of NC_052066.1, from coordinate 110,671,062 downwards.
TCTAATTTATTTAACTGCAAGGAACAATAAAACATGAACTTTATGGTGTTTTCTTACCTAAAAATAATATAGACCTTGTAAAATTGAATAGATGATTATTAAAGGAAAAGACAATAACTTAAAAGGTGGAAGCTCATTTTACACATTTTCAAAACGCCTGTGCAAATAGCTAGGCACCTGTATCCGCATTATAAATGACCCCGGGATACTTAAGGAGCTGCATGCATTTCAAGCAACAATAACTAACTCTTGCACATGGAATTTCTGTAACATCATTTAATTCTCCCATGGATGATCAGTATCCCAATTTCTTAAAGTTAAGAAGCAGTTTTCAAAACCATACCTCAGTGGACACTCCAGCTGAAGGAGGATGAGAATAGCATATCTTCTTACAGAAAGCCATTCACATTATAGCAGTATTTACAAGCTAGGTATTGTTGCCTAACCAGTGAATGGTCAATGTAACTCACGATTTTGGTGGCTCAGTGGATAGAGCGTGGGCTTCGGAGTCAGAGGTCATGGGTTCGAATTCCAGCTCTGCCACTTGTCAGCCGTGTGACCTTGGGCAAGCCACTTAACTTCTCTGTGCCTGTTACCTCATCTGTAAAATGGGGATTACCTGATCACCTTGTATCCTCCCCAGCACTTAGAACAGTGCTTTGCACATAGTAATCACTTAAAAAATACCACTATTATTATTATTATTATTATTATAAGGGAGAGAAAAATGTATTGTATTCTGAGCTCCGAGCTCAAGCCATTTCTATCGAGGCAATGACGAAAATGAAAAGGCACATATTAATTCAATCATATTGAGCGCTTACTGTGTGCAGAGCACTGTATTAATCAGTAAGATTTTCCCTCTCATTACCTATGGAGTAGTTACTCAACATGACATGTTGTCTCATCCCCAAATGAGTATCCTTTGACTTTTTACATAACATCTTTGTAGATGGTAAGTCCAACCCCAACTCCACAACACATATGTACATCATATGTACATGTACATAATATTCTGTCATTTTCCTAACTATAATTTATTTTTAATTGTATTTGGTAAGTGTTTGTTATGTGCCAGGCACTGTTCTAAGCACTGGGGTAGATACAGAGTAACCAGGTTGGACATAGTGTATGTCCCATATGTCCCTCTCAGTCTTAATCCCCATTATACAGATGAGGTAACTGAGCGACAGATAAGTTAAGTGACTTGCCTAAGGTTGCACAGCAGACAAGTGGTGGAGCTGGGATTAGGACCTAGGTCCTTCTGATTCCCAGGCCCATGGTCTAACCACTAGGCCAAGCTGCTTCTCTATTTAAATATTTGTCTTCCCCTTTCAATTGACTGTAAACTCCTTGAGAACAGAGATCTCATAAACCAACTCAAATGTACTGAACTCTTCCAAACACATAGTACAGTGCTCTGCACACAGTAAGGGCTCAGTGAATACTGAATACTGATCAAGGGCAGGGTTCTCCCAAATGCTTGGCACAGTGTTCTACACACTGAAGATCTACAATTACTTGATGGATGACTCATTGAACTTTTTTCTCTGTGCAGACTATCGTACTAGGCTCTGGGAGTTTACAGTAGAGCTTTTAGATGTAGTCCCTGGTCAGGAGAAGCTTAAAACCGAGAGTTTTAGTGGGTGTTAAGATAGGTTCTTCAATTAAAGATATTGACTCAACTAGGGAAAAAACAGGGTGTAATAACTTTCAATAATATTATGAGAATAATGTTCATAATCCCTTAAAACAAATACAGTTTAAGAAGGAAAATGCTTATTTTTACCTCACATTTCTCTGGCCTGTTATTAACATCTTGAAAATTAAATAAGATCCTTGAGATGAAGTACTATTTCTTTAATGTATCCCGAGCAGTTCCTGGCACTGCACTCTGCACACGAGGAGGTTTAGAAAATATTATTTTCTGATGAACTCAGATGTGGTCCACTTGATTTCTTTTTCTCAAATCTCCCGCAAAATGTGTCTTTGAAAGATTGTCATTATTTACCTCTTTCTGCGTGGCTTTCTTCAAAGGGAGAAGGAATGCTGAAGAGCAAACATTGAACTCTCTGGACTGTCCCAAGCAGAGTAGAATTAAAATATTAGGTATATTTATAGTTGTATAAATATTTCCAGAGATAAAAGAAGTCCCCCAGGCCTAAAAGGACCAAGAGCAGAGTAGCATATCAGCAGGGAGTTTTGATTCTTTGGAGAATCAGAAGCCTCTAGGATTGAGAATATATGCCTTTGCAGTTGCAAACCACACCCTGGTATCTTTTCTTTGTAGAAGTAGGCCTCACTAACCGAGTTTCAAAGAGAGATAATGAAGCTAAAGGGGAAAGACTGAGCTCGGCTCCCCACTCTTGGTGTCTCTGCTGCATTACGCTCCCTTTGTTGTTTTCTGTCTTTCCTTAATTCTCCTATTTTCAGGCACCTTGTACTCTTCTCTAGTTGTTTCCCAACCATTCACCTCCTTGTTTTGCCTTATGCTGTCGAGTCTTTTCTGACCCACAGTGATATCATGAACATATCTCTCTTAGAACGCCCCACTCTCCATCTGCAATCATTCTGGTAGTGTATCCATAGAGTTTTCTTGGTGAAAATACAGAAGTGGCTTTCCATTGCCTCCTTCTGTGCAGTAAATTTGAATCTACACCGTTGACTCCCCTGCTGCTGCTGCCCAGCACAGATGAGTTTTGACTTGTAGCTGTTTGCCCTCTACTCGCTAGCCACTGGCCAAGCTAAAAATGGAATGGGTATGTCCCTGCTTGACTCTCCCTCCTGTAGTCAAGACTGGTAGAGGACTGGAAACTCTCCAGGTGCAACCGTGAGAGGAGATTCACCTCCTAGATCTGTCTTATTGACTCAAGACACCCACCTGCATCTTCAACATGACCAGCAATGAGTGACCCATGAAATTCCCTCTCAATGGTAGTGGCTACCAGAATAAGAGACTGGTTGGATATAATAATAATAATAATAATGGGATTTGTTAAGTGCTTACTATATGCAAAGCACTGTTCTAAGTGCTGGGGAGATACAAGGTGATCAGGTTGTCCCACATGGGGCTCACAGTCGTAATCTCCATTTTACAGATGAGGTAACTGAGGCTCAGAAAAGTTAAGTAACTTGCCCAAGGTCACACAACAGACATGTGGCAGAGCTGGGACTCGAACCCATGCCCTCTGACTCCAAAGCCCGTGCTCTTTCCACTGAGCCATGCTGCTTCTGTTGGATGAAAAGGCTTTATCTGTACTATGACTCAATTTATTTTTCCATTTTATCTATCACACATTTCAACAATACTGTTATTATTATTTTCAATGCACTTATTACACGCCAACCACTGTGCTAAGCCAGCTAAAAGATAAAAAATCCAAATCCAGTCCCAGTCCCACATGGGGATCACAATCTGAAAGGTAGGAAGTTTAGATATCTTATCCCTATTTTAAAGATGAGCAAACTGAGGCACAGAGAAGCTAAATGATTCTCCCAGGATCACGTAGCTCGTCAGTGGGAGATTCAGAATTAGAACATGGGTTTTATTGCTCTCAGTCCCATGCTCTTTCCATAAGGCCAGGGTGCCTCTTAATTAAGATCCTCCTTAAGAGAAAAATTAAGAATGAATAGGTAGATTTTAGGGCATGATTCATCAGAGTAGCCTTAATAAGCACAGTAATTGGCATGCAGATTCCCTGTACCTGTTGATATCTATCTTCAACATATACATTATCTTCAACTGGGAAGTTTCTAGACCATGAACCTGTTGTTGGGTAGGGATTTTCTCTATTTGTTGCCAAATTGTACTTTCCAAGGACTTAGTACAGTGCTCTGTATACGATAAGCACTCAGTAAATATGATTGAATGAATGAAAGTTAAATAATATTTTAATTTATCTAATATCACATATGTATATTATTATAATTTTACAAGTATCATTCCCTAAACAATTAACTAAATAATGTGTTTGCTTCTTTAAAATTGTTCCAAGTTACATTATGAACCTCTGGTTGGGACATCCTTTCCATTGTGTAATTTGATTATTACTTCTGTATATTCATCTAGTTTAGTCTGTGATTCATTACCTTTGGCACCACATTTCCTTAAAAAACAGTGCTAGGAAAAACTGTTAAATACGTTCCATTCAATATTAGTTTCATACTCCAATCCGGGGACTGCTTCCATTTGTTTTTATATTTCCTATGATCAAGTCAGTGTTTACAAGTCCACTGTTGCCTTCATTTTCATCCACTCTGAGTTGCTGCTGTCATTTTCCATCAATTGCGCATACTACTTCTTTTCTGAATTCCTTTGGCTTGTAAAAACTAATGCAAAATGAATATATCCATTGCAACAGTAATAGGTTTTTCCAAATGCAGAACATCTTTGTGGTCGCTGCTTCCTACCACATTTTTGTTTTGCCATTTTATGTCATTTCCACACTACTGCATTATCAAATTTTCTTATTTGATCCATCCTTAACCAAATCTTGGTTAAACATATTTATTGAGCACTTACTGTATGCAGAGCATTGTTCTAGTGCTTGGGAGAGTATGATGTAACAATAAAAAGACACATTCCCTGCCCACAACAAGCTTACAGTTGTCTGCCCTCGTCAATAGTTTTCCCCATCAGTTTCAAGGTAAGCTCTTCCCTGGACTCTAGACTCATCATCATCATCATCATCATCATCATCAATCGTATTTATTGAGTGCTTACTATGTGCAGAGCACTGTACTAAGCACTTGGGAAGTACAAATTGGCAACATATAGAGACAGTCCCTACCCAACAGTGAGCTCACAGTCTAAAAGGGGGGAGACAGAGAACAAAATCAAACATACTAACAAAATAAAATAAATAGAATAGATATGTACAAGTAAAATAAATAAATAAATAGAGTAATAAATATGTACAAACATATATACATATATACAGGTGCTGTGGGGACTCATCTCTGGACTGCAAGCTCACTGTGGGACAGGGACCATAGTACCAACTCTGTTATATTGTGTTCTCACAAGCACTTAGTACAGTGCTCTGTACACAGTCAATAAATCCCATTGATGTTATGAAGTGAGTTAACTTCAGCTGCTTTGCATATTTCAGGATACATTTTTAGTTGCAATTCCACCACTTTTAAATCTTTTTTTAAACCCATTCTCATTTCTAACCCCAGTGGCTATTTACAACAGTTTAGACTTCTGCATGTTACTAATATGAACTCTAAGTATTTCAATGTTGTTTTGTCCTTTGAAGAAAGTATTTATGAACCTCCGGGATTAATTTTCCCTTTTTTGGCCTCAAGTTAAAAAAAAAAACAAAAACTACTAAAACCATGAAGGAGAGTGTTTCTGTGCTGTGCTTAAAATATTCATCCATTCAGTCTCAGGAACAGGACAGACTCCCATATAAGATGTTTCTAGTCATGAGGAAAATTTACAGTCCATTTTATAACTCTGGGTATCTCAGTAGGAATCTTTCTTCCCTCACCAGCCCACATTCTGTTTTCAAGCTACTCCTGCTGTCATGTTGCATATTTTCACTGAGCATCAATCCATGCACTGCAGGTTTTATCAAGCAACAAGTGATTTATGAGCTTTAACCATGTATGATGATCCCTTCTCCTCCATTTTCTGTTCTATTGCAGTCTCCCCTAGCACTACCTGGCTCTTTAGAGCATTCACTTCTCTTATAAATATACTATCCAAAAAACCCACTGTTAGAGTGGGGTTGAGGGAGAAGGAATCACCCGGCTCCCCACTTTGTCTTTCTCAGAATCATCCCATTACCATCACAGTTTGTTGAGACCCTATCTGGTCTACAAGGAGGTCCAGAGAAGGAAATTCCACAATTTACCTGGGTAATCCATCTCATTATCTGAGACCCCTGGCTCTTAGGGAATTAACTTTTACATCTAATTTTAACCAATAAATTGGATTTATTAAGCATTTACTATGTGCAGGGCACTATACTAAGTACTTGGGAGAGAGCAGTATAACATAGTCGGTAGAGACTTTCCCTGCCCAAAAAAAGCTTATAGTCTAGAGGGAGTTTAGAGTCCAGTCATCAAGTCAAAGGTCATGGATACTAATTGCTGTTCAGCCACTTGTCTGCTATGTGACCATCACCACCTTATTTATAATAACTGTATACACATGCTTGGTGGCCATTATGAAGTCCCCTTTAAACTTCCCCCACCCCCATTCAAAATATTTTCAATTTCTTAATCTTTTCTTCACAGACTGCTTTCCCAGCGCTTTAGTCATCTTTGTGGCTTTTATTGTTTGTGTTCTCCACAATGCTCTGAAATTGTGCAACCCAGCAATTGCTACAATTCTTATACGCATTTTACATGGCATATGACAATACTTGTTTTTTATAAAAATAGTGCTACAGTGCTGACTCATTTTGCACTTTAAATAGAGACCATTTAATAACTACATCCAGCGCCATAACAACGGATTCATTCATTCAATCATATTTATTGAGCGCTTACTGTGTGCAGAGCACTGTACTAAGCACTTGGAAAGTATAATTTGGCAAATGATAGAGACAATTCCTACCCAACATTGGGCTAACAGTCTAGAAGGGGGAGACAGACAACAAAACAAAACAAGTAGGCAGGCATCAATAGCATCAACATAAATATAATTTTAGATATATACATCTTACATCATTAATAAAATAGAGTAATATGTACAAATATACACAAGTGCTGTGGGGCAGGGAAGGGGAATATTAGGGAACTGATTTCTGGACATGATTTCACTGCATATTAGAGTGAGCTGTGAATCAACATTAAAAATATTTGTCAACTTCAAGCCTTTTCACATGTAATGAGTTGTTTTGCACATGTACACAGGAAAAGGAAAGATTATGTTTTTTAGGTTTGTTCATTCAATTGTATTTATTGAGCGCTTACTGTGTGCAGAGCACTGTACTAAGCGCTTGAGAAGTACAAGTTGGCAACATATAGAGACGTTCCCTACCCAACAGCAGGCTCACAGTCATTCCTCTCCCCTTTGTGCTTAAGTAGCCAGGGCTCTGGTATGTTTTAGAGGAGTATGCAATTTGCAAAATGAAGTCAAGTGAAAAATATGCATGTGATAGTGTACATATTAAGAAAGTTTGGAGAAAATATGCATGCTATGTGGTATTGAGTTACAGTAACTGTAAAATCTCTCCATTCATTATTATAAGGAACCATCTAGTGGAATGCCCTATTTATGAATTTATGTGAAGAAAAAGCACTGCCATAACATATGAGATTCCTTCTTACAAAAAGTCTCTAAAGAATTTCTATGCTTGGAAATAGATAAGATATACTCAGAGCAGAAAGAAGACGTTATGTGTCTTGATGATGCAGCTGATTGCTTAGTCATGTATTAGTCATGTTCTTATCTTTACCATCACACCTCTGCTTGAAGAAGTTAATGGACATCATAAAGATATTTTCTTTGTTTGGAAAAGTGCAAAACAGCCCCCAACTATTCAAGTGAGATTCCAGAATTCTCAAAGGGATTGTTTTGTTTAGTAATCTGGCCACTCCATAATCTGTTTGTTGGCCATTAAATAGAATGGCTGCCAACTATCATAGCTATGCTAATTCCCAATTGGCCACTCTTTCAAGGCATAATGGGTTACTGCCTCTGAGGGATGAAGGGAATGGAGTTCTCCTGTTGCTTCAGGAAAACCTGTTCTTTAGATCTAGACCTGGAGAAATGGTGAAGCTCTCTGCTTCTTCCATTCCAACTTCACGGTTTCATGCAAAGAATTGATGTTGGATAGACCAAATAATCCAAACTATTTTTCGAGTGAGCTTTTCTAGTACTTAAGGATAAAATTGCACAGATTTAAGGATATAAACTGAGGGATAAATTATCCAAATTTAAATGAACTAACCCCTTCATTATACAACGTGAAATACTAAATTTTGCTTTACTTTGTGTGAACATCTCTGCTTGGGATTCACAGAACTGTAATTGGGGAATTCTGTTGGTAAGGTACATAAGGTTCTAAAGCTTAGGGGAAGTGTATTTGGTAAAGCTTATATGTGTTTCTGTGGAACCTTGAAATTTTAAGACAATTTGGGGTTCATAGAACCCCCAAAAGCTCTTTTCATAACAAGATGTTTTGAGATGTGGTTTTGGCTCAATTTTTGTGTATTTATTAAGCACTTACTATGTGCTAAGTTTTAGAGTAGATACAAGATATACAGATAAGATCTAGCATCTGTCCCACCTAGGATTCACAGTTGAAGAGGGAAAACAGAGTTCTGGTCCATATTTGCAATTTAGGAATCTGAGGCACAGAAAGGTTAAGTGATTTATCCAGGTTACTCATTCATTTAATCATATTTATTGAGTGCTTACTGTGTGCAGAGCACTGTACTAAGCGCTTGGGAAGTACAAGTTGGCAACATATAGAGAGACAGTCCCTACCCAACAGTGGGCTCACAGTCTAGAAGGACTACTCGTAAGACCAGTGGTAGAGTTAGGATTGGAACCCAGCTCTCCTGACTTTCACGCCCGTACTTTCTTTTTTTTTTTTTCTGCTAGGCCATGTCAGCTATTTACAGAGCATTGTCCTCAACCTCCTGCAGTATGATCTCTTGTAAGGCTAATCAGAGAGTCCTTATCATCACTACTGTTTTAAATGGCCAATAGTCCTCCTGAAAAGAGCTTAAAGAATAAGTGCAAATCTAGTACAATGTTTTGCACATGATAGGAGCTCAGTACAATTGATTAATACAATACAATTGATTAATTCTCTCTGCATGAAGAATTATTTACCACAAGGAAAGCTAGATCATCAGACATACTAAAGTGGCCAGAAAATCACCTCATAAAAAACCTCTTCTTTGTATCTACTTTCCTTTGTTTGAGGAATCATGAAAGAGGAGATGTTATTTCTTTATATTTATTTTTTTTCCACTCCTTCAGTCTACTGTATTAAATATGAATGGGTAGATGTTCTTTGATATGACATTGATTAAATGAATCAATAATAGTTAAAAAATTGTGGTATTTCTAAAGTGCTTAAGTGATGTATCTACCTGGGGTAGATACAAGGGCATCACTGAGAGGCAGTGTGGCTTAGTGGAAAGAGCATGGAGTTGGCAGTCAGGGGTCAGAGGTTCTAATCCTGGCTCCACCACTTGACAGCCGTGTGACTTTGGGCAAGTCACTCAACTTCTCTGTGCCTCAGTTACCTCATCTGTAAAATGGGGATTGAGACTGTGAGCCCCACATGGGACAACCTGCTGACCTTGTGTCTCCCCCAGAGCTTAGAACAGTGCTTGGCACATAGTAAGCACTTAACAAATACTATTATCATTATTATTATTATTATTATTATTGTGTATATATATATCCTTTTAGACTGTGAGCCCACTGTTGGGCAGGGACTGTCTCTATATGTTGCCAATTTGTACTTCCCAAGCGCTTAGTACAGTGCTCTGCACACAGTAAGCGCTCAATAAATACGATGATGATGATTATTATACATAGTCCCTGCCCCTCGTTGACTAGGTTTCAGGTATCTGCAGGACTGGAAGAGCCATTGTCCCACTTAGGAGTGCTCTTGCCTTTGCAATCATGCCACTCCCAGATGTAGCTCACTTTCCCTATGCTGATTTATGCCTAAAAGCACATGGAAGTTTGTAGCAGTTTATTCATTCATTCAATCATACTTATTGACTGCTTACTATGTGCAAACCACTGTACTAAGAGCTTGAGAGTGTACACTATAACAATAAACAGACACATTCCTGCCTACAATGAGCTTAGAGTTAAGATGTTAGATTGGGGATGGTCCTGGTGGGAGGAGTGAGAGACCCAAAGCCTGTTCTTCCATCATCAATGGACAGCTGCTCTTCTTGTTGTATATTGGTTGAGTTGCTTTTACTTAATGTGCTCCATTACTTCTTTCCCTGTGTGTCTGCTTTCTCTAGCCCTTTCAGATTGTGAGCTCTCTGTGGGCCAGAGGCTGCATCAGATTCAGTACTGTTGTGCATTTTCCCAATGTCAAGAAATGACAGAAAAAATAATAATTAGAATTATGATGACATAAGCTGCCTTTTTTACAAGGTGTCCAGGTAGTTTACGGGGTGCAAGGTGTGCTGCTACATTTCCCAGAACTTGCATCATTAATAGAGGAGCCTTTTATGCTTCTGAAAAATAGGCACCCCTTTCTTCATTTCCACCCATGAAAAATATCCCACTCTGAGCTAGCACCTATTGTACTTATGGGTGAGGGTCTATTGGAAAATATGCTACTGGGTCCCCACTTGTTTTAGCTCCTTAGAGGCCTCTGGGGATATAAACAAATTTACTTTGTTTGAATTAAATTCTTAATACTTGAAGACTCTGGGAAAACACCTATCCATCAAAAGTTCTTTTCTTCTGGGGATCCAGAGTGTAAGCTTATACCCCCAGAACCGAAGAGATTGCATTGTCATGATGTAGATGAAAAGGAACCATTTGGGCCACAGATCACCAATACCCCACTGAGTGTAGTCCTGAGCCTCTTTTGGCCTGTTCTTGAAAGTACAGCTCCATGGAGTATTCTAGCCTTGAGAATCTTGAGGAGCAGAGCAAAGGAGGTGGAGAGCTAATTTGCATTTTGTTCCAGTGGTTTAGACTCCGTTCAGCTGATTTACATTTACATAGCACTTAAAAGCTTGGGAAAAAAAATCTTCCCTGACATTCCAAGTTTTCTTAAATATTTGAAAAGCAGGGCAGAAAAATTCCCCTAATTGCTTTGTTAGACTAGTCAAGATTAATTTAGTCAGAAGGGAAAAATATTGGAAACTGATGTGGTTGTATGCTTTCCCTGCCTTCTCCTCAGAGCCTCTGATTTGTTTTAGCTAGGGATGGGCATCCATGAGTTTCCTAGTGTAGAACCATCCTGGCCTCCTGCTTCTTTGTTTTATGAAACAGTACATATGTTTGGGAGTTCAGGTTTATTTAGAACTGGTGTGATGTAATTTCCCAGCTCAAAATATGAAAGTGCTTTACAAGAGCCCAAGGTCTGTCTGAGCTGTAGGGTAAATAACTCACTCCAACTATTGTGATGAATTAAGACTCAATGAGCCAGAAACAGAGTTCCTCTTCCCTTGCAATACACCAGGGTTAAAAATGGAAGAGAAGAGCATCCATTTCAACACATCTAGGGATTCTGTTGAACCAAACTTTTGAATTTCTTGGACTCTATATACAGTTCTTCCTTGTTCATATTTGTAGGCTCATACGTGTCCTTATTGTGCAATATTTCCATTGAGACTTTCAGGAAAGTATATGGCACATAACTGCCTCTTTTACCGCTTCTATAACTTCTCTGATATTTCAGTTGTGCTTTTTTAAATCAAAATAACAGTTTGATCCTGCAGGTGTGTTAAAACGCCGTGGCAATTTGGTGGATTAGAGCATACAATTTTTCTTCTCCTTTCTTTCATTAAAGTCTCTGTTCTGTACCTCTCCCAAGCAGACTTCATTTGAGCATTCTCACTCCTACCCTTCTCACCACAAACAAGAGCAATTCATAACATAGCAGCATGCAGGAAGTTTGGTCTGCAAATGATATTTGGTTTTATTATCTCCATTTGATCCAGCACAGCATGCAAACATTCCATGCTGGGCTCTCCGGTTCACGTTTCTATATTGCCTCAGGTCCCCTGTTCTTGTTGCATTTAGAAAAGGAATTTGCAGAGAAAAAGGGAAAGGGGAAAATTTAGAAAGGCATACCAGTCTGGAGAAATGATTTCACCTGATTTAAGTTGGGGAATAGGTTCTGTAAAAACTTCAGTTAAGTGTTCACAGAAATATCAATCTCAGTAAATATGTGTGCGTAAGTGTGTTTGTGTGTATATATACTAGGATACTCTCCCAAGCACTTAGCACAATGCTCTGCACAGAGTAAGTGATCAATATATGACAGTGATTAGTTGATTGACTCCAGGGGTGAAGTTGTGTGATGGAAGGTATCAGTGATGGAAGGTATCAAAAAAGAAATTTAAAAAATGATCCTTCTTACAAGTTTTCCCTTTTCAATTTGGCTTACTTCTATTCACAACACTTCTGCCAGGAAATTAAGAGTATTTGATCACAGAAATGGGTTGCATTTTTCTGTAGATGTATTTAATAAAAAACATTTGCAAGGAGAAGTCAATTTATCAATGTTATAGAAGCATTAAGCAGAAAAATACATAGTAATTTCTTACAGGCTTACTCATCAAACAAGCCCTTAAGGAATGTGAGGTTAAGTAGAGAAATTGTTCTCTCAAGGAAATTCAGTGGGAAATATCCATAAGTGGGAGAACATTAAGTTCTTTGTGAGACCAAGAATTACGGTTTGATAAAATACTGGCGAAAAGCCATTTATAAGCCCAATCATCAGTACTATCATTGTTTTAAAATGATAACAGCGTTAACAAAATCAGCAGTTTTTTTCATGGTATTTAAGGCACAGAGAAGTTGTGACTTGCCCAAGTTCACAAGGCAGGCAAGTGGTGGAACCAGAATTAGAACCCAGGTTCTTTGACTCCTTGCTCTTTCCAATAGGCCGTGCTGCAGTTTCTGGTAAACAGTGAATTGAGTCCTAGGTAAGCTCACAGAGTGTGTCAGATTTCTAAGATATTGGAGAAACCTCCGGGGCAGATTAGCAAATAATTCATTGAACTGGGGAGATAAGTCAGTTTAGAAATGGATAAACTAGATGTCAAGAATTTCATTTAATTAAACTCAGAAAATTCATTTAGCAAAGGCTTCATTGAGCTTTGATTGTCCAGTGCATCAATGTAAGATGTCTGCTGTGTGATCTTGGGTAAGTCACTAACTTTTCTGTGACTCAGTACCACACCTGTAAATTGGGGACAGGGACTGTGTCCATCCTGATTATCTTGTATCTACCCCAGCATTTAGTACAGTGCCTGGCACATAGTAAGTACTTAGCAAATACATTAAAAAAAGATGCTAAAATATATAAAGAAGTAGTCAACTATTTCTTCACTATCAGCTGGAGTCTTGAACCTGATGTCTTAGATTATTTTGAAAGAGAGTGGTTGAATGTGTAAGCATCAATCTATCAGTGGCATTCATTGAACACTTACTGTAAACAGAGCACTGCACCAAATGTTTGGGAAAGAACAGCACACCAGAATTGGTAGACCTGTTCCCTGCCCACACTGAGCTTACATGATCAAAGAAGAGTCTGTTGGAAGGAAGAGTTTGAACTCAGATCACAGATCTGTGACCCCAGAGTGCTTTCACAACTAGGGAAAGAGGGCTAGAAAAGGCACCAACAAGATTCTTGCTCCTAGGCTCTCCTCCAGCAAATCACACACGTTGCATGTTTGGGGAACATCAGACAGCATGATTACCAAACAGAGGCTAGGAATGGAGTTGCAGTTGGTACCTGAAAGTGACTTGTAAGGCAGATTAGAAATGACTGAAACACTAAGAAGCCCCATACTAGGGATATAGTTTTTGGTCTTTGCTATAAAAGTTGCCTGCTGTTACTGTTTCCCCAATCAAGAGAATTGACTCTCTTTGAGGAGAGCCTTCAGGAAGATCAAGATACTGAGGAGCCGACGTGCAGCAAATATGGAAATAGCACTGGGCACTATTGATGGCAGGGGAGTCAAATTAGAATGAAATTTTCTCCTGCCTTTAAGACATCTCTACTTGGATGTCCCGCTGACACCTCAAACTTAACATATCCAAATCAGAACTCCTTATCTTCCCACTCAAACTCTGTTCTCCCCCTGATTTTCCCATGACTTTAGACAGCACCACTATCCTTTCTGTCTCACAAGCCCATAAACCTGATGTTATTCTCGACCCATCTCTCTCATTCAACAAATATATTCAGTGTGTCACTGAATCTTGACTGTTCAACCTTCACAGCATTGTTAAAATCTTTCCTTTCCATTCCATCCAAATAGCTACCACATGAATCCAAGCACTTATCCTATCCTGCCTTGATTATCGTACCAAACTTCTTGCATAACTCCCTGCCTCCTCTCTCACTGACTCCAGTCCATACTTCACTCTGCTGCCTGGATTATTTTGCTACAAAAACATTCAGCACATGTTTCTCCCCTCCTCAACAACCTCCAGTGGTTGCGTATCCACCTCTGCATAAAGAGAAATGCCTTACCATCAGCTTTAAAGCAAACACTTACTTTGGCTCCTCCTAATTTACCTTGCTCCTTCCACTACAACCCAGCTCTCACACCTCACTCCTACTTACTGTACTTCTATCTCCTCCATCTCACTGCCAACCTCTTGCCCACTTCCTGCCACTGGCCTGGAATGCCTTCCCTCTCCATATCTGACAGACGATCACTCTCCCCACCTTCAAAGCCTTATCAAAAACATGTCTCCTCCAAGAGGCCTTCCCTGACTAGGACCTCCACATCACCCTGATTTGCTTCCTTAATTGACCCCTCTCTCGGTCCTATGACACTACTTATATACATATCCAAAATTTATTTATATTAAGGTCTGTCCCCCCCTCTAATTTCTAAGCTCATGGTAGGGAGAGAATGTGTTTACCAACTTCATTATATTGTATTCTCCCAAGTGCTTAGTACAGTGCTCTACACACAATAAGCAATCAATAAATATATTTGATTGAATTTATATCTGCATATTCTGTGTTTTTCACCACAGCTGCTCACCAGTATTTAAAGTTATTGTGAAAACTTATGAAACGTTGTCACTGGGCAAAACATTCTAAGTGCTGGGATCATTACACAGTCTAATTTGGATGAAAACCAATCTATAACATCTCTGCTTTTTGTAATGTGGGTTTTTTGATATATGCATCAACAGTGCTATGCATTTAAGCGGCCCCTAACTAGGTGGAACTCAAAATATTTGTGATTTCAAAGAGATCATAATGACTTTTCACAGCATCCAAAAGAGACTGGGGAAAAAAGGCTGTTTTTATCTGATTTCGAAGATGCAGAAATTGAAGCCTAAAAAGGTTAATTGTCCAAGTTCACACAATGAGTCAAGTGGCAGAATGCAACAGTCAGCCTATGCCCCATCAGACATTTCTGTGGTTAGAACCATAGAATCACAGGGCTGAAAGGGACTTCAGAAAACATCTGGCAGCCTTCCTCTTTCTGGTCATGAGTGGGTTCCGATTTTTCCCTGTCCCATTCTCACATTCTCTCTTGGGCATAGTCCTAAGGAAAACTGTGATTTCACTTACCTAGACATTCCATTAATCATCTGAAATATCAGCCTGACGTTTCAATGTGATTGCATTTTAAGCACAGCAGTGAATTCAGTGTGTTTCTTTTTCTACCAGGAGCTTCTGAAATAACGGTTGATATATTCATTGTGGGGGCAAAAACAGCAGAGAAAATGAGGGAGAATTACAAGTTAGGGTTGACCATCAAATCTTCATTCCTTTTTCTCCATTTCAAACTTTTGTATTGCTTGAATTTTATAATGAGAAGAAAGCAAAGATGATTCTCCTTTGTAAACCACATCTGAATAAAACTTAGAATGCAGACAAACTATTGGTTTACCATCAGATTCCCTCTGCTCTCTTGGTTATGTGTTTCCCTCTCCCTGGTGTTCTATGTTCTTGTGTGTACTTGCAGACACTGAAAGGCTGATTCCCCTGAGTCCTGCATTTTAAACTTAATTTCCTCTCTTTATTGCCGTTAACCGCCCATGAACCCTACTGATATTTTGCAAAATAAGATCCCCAAAACATGTTACCATTAATTTTGACCTTATGCTAATGAGGGATGGGGTCAAATGTAATAGATTCAGAGAAGAGTTGGATATCCTTCAACACAGCCAAAAGTGACTTTTGAAAAAAAGTGCAGTCATATTTCATTGTTATTTACATTATTTCAAGTCGGTAGAACTGAACTTTATTAGTGAGGAAGGGGTTAGGAGTTGAGAACATCCAAAGGTTATGGTGTGTGAGCAGCATGATGAAATATTCAGTTACACAGGAAATATTTAATTTGATCTGGGGGAAGAAAATCAGCCATTTCTTGAGTTGAGTACAATAAAATCCACCTCCATAAATGCAGAGTTGCCCAAATATCTACATATTTATCCCATGTGGGAATGTTTTGCTCTTTTTTCATTTTTAGAAACATTTCAGAGTTTCATTAGCAACATAACTTTTCCTTCGGGGTAAGATTACGCTCTAATTTTATGAGATGTAGCAAAATTACTGGGATAGGACTATCTTCATTTTTTATCTGAAGGAAGTGATGTCATGCCAGATAATTATGAAGATACAATAGCAAAGATGTGAAGTCCAGGAGAGAAAAATATAAACTAGTTAAACCATAAAAAGTAAGAACAGACACACTGCTATCTGGGGATTAAATTACTTTAAATTTAACATTAAAATATGAGGAGCCTCAGTATGAATGGACATATGCTTTATTTCAAACTACTAATGGAATTTTTCTGGTGTTAATTTTGAGAAAAAAACTAGCTTGTTGAATATTTGAGAGCCTTACCAATTCTTGTATAATTTGAGTGCAATTTTCCTTTGCTCTCTTGAGTAAACACTCTCTCTCTCTCTCTCTCTCTCTCTCTCTCTCTCTCTCTCTCTCTCTCTCTCGCTCTCTCTCTCTTTCTCTCTCTGAGAAAATTGATTGTTCCAAAGACATAAGCATCAATATTTACTTGCAATACTTACAGTAATTTATTGTAGACACTTGTGCCCAATGTTCCTTGGTATTTGAGAAGTACTATTATAACATTTAGTTGGGATTTAAAGTATGTAAATGGGTTATAAATTAGGTTTATTTTGAATAGCAAAACATATTTTATAAGGTATAGTACATGTAAATCATTGGTCCATCAATTCTTTTTTATCAACTCCTAATGCTTGTAATCTGCTATTCCATATTGTGTGCTTTCACTCAGCGTTTGGGATAAAACATCATTTGGAAATTAGTGAATTTCTTCTGACAACACATGTAAAAACAGATCAGACAAGATGTGTGACAAGGGACATGGATTATATAATAAAAATTTTCTTAATATGGGTTTTATCATGAATATAACTCTCACATTATGAGAGAACTGAATTCCGGTAAGCCTGGTAGGTACTACTTATAGAGCATCATTGTAACTCAACAAGGAAGTTGGTTCTTTACCTTGGAAATAAATTTGAAGAGGTTACAATTATGGTGAACAATTCATATCTATGAACTGGAAGACATCACTACTTTTGCCTTAGAAATAACTATTCAAGAAAAATGAAGTCTATTACTGACCCTAAATAATCTTTTTTTTCCTATAAAGTACATATTTCCTTAAAAAGAATATGTGTTTTGGTCTATCCCTGCATTTGTGTACCTAAATCAAACCCAGCACAAATATTCCACACTGTGTTGTAGGCTCTAAGCACAGGATAATAACAAATATGAGGCCTGACTGCTTATCGTAACTTCACTACTATCTATGCCTTCTATCACAATAAAGCATATAACAAAAGGACACAGTGAAGTGCAGACCTGAAAATTCTTCTTAATTTGGCACTCTTTCACAAAGCAAATTACGTCTCCTCCCTCATTAATTCCTATTTCCATTGTCCCCACTAATTTTTCATTCATTCATTCATTCAGTCATATTTATTGAGCACTTACTGTGTGCAGAGCACTGTACTAAGCACTTAGAAAGTACAATTTGGCAACAGAGGCAATCCCTGCCCAACAACAGGCTAACAGGCTGGGTCGGGGGGCAGACAACAGAACAAAACAAAGCAAATAAACAGGCATCAATAACATCAATATTAATAAATAGAATTATAGACATATACACATCATTAATACAATTAATAGAATAATAAATATATACAAATATACACAAGAGCTGTGTGGCGGGGAGGGGGGTAGAGCAAAGGAAAGGAGTAGGGGCGATGGGGAGGGGAGGAAGAACAGAGGAAAAGGGGGGCTCAGTCTGGGAAGGCCTCCTGGAGGAGGTGAGCTTTCAGTAGGGCTTTGAAAGGGGAAAGTGTGCTAGTTTGGCCGATGTGAGGAGGGAGGGGATTCCAGGCCAGAGGCAGGATGTGGGCCAGGTGTCGACGGTGGGAAAGGCGAGAATGAGGCACAGTGAGGAGGTTAGTGACAGAGGAGTGGAGTGTGTGGGCTGGACTGTAGAAAGAGAGAAGGGAGGTGAAGTAAGAGGGGACAAGGTGATGGACTTCTTTGAAGCTAATTGAGGAGTTTCCAGACCTGAAGACCCCACTGTCTTAACCTACACCATTCCTCTTGTCTGATGACCCCAATAAAACTTTCTTGGTAAAATTGAAACCCTCAGATAGGAGCTCTCTAAGGTATCTTAGAGAGAGGGGGAAGCAGCGTGGCTCAGGGGAAAGAGCCCGGGCTTTGGAGTCAGAGGTCGTGGATTCAAATCCCGGCTCCGCCAATTATCAGCTGTGTGACTTTGGGCAAGTCACTTAATTTATCTGGGCCTCAGTTCCCTCATCTGTAAAATGGGGATGAAGACTGTGAGCCCCACGTGAGCCAACCTGATTACCTTGTATCTACCCCAGAGCTTAGAACAGTGCTAGGCACATAGTAAGTGCTTAACAAAAAGCAACATTATTATTATTATTATTGTTATTATTATTATTATTTTTATCTCCCTCCTAAACCACTCCTACACCTTCTCTGCCATCTTTTAAGAAGAAATCTCTCCTGCATTCAAAATGTACCCCCTTCTCCAGACTGATCCCTACTCACTTAAAGTCCTTGGGTCCACTCTTCTTCTCTTCCTACAGATCATATTCAGCCACCCCTTCCTTCTCTCTTTCCCTCTCCCTTTGAGGATGCCACCCCATCTTAAAAAAAAATTCTGCATCCCACTTCCCTCTTCAGCTATTGCTCCATTTTCCTTAACCCATGTCTACCCAAACTCCTCAAATCATGGTGAACACCCACTGCCTCCACTTGCTTGTTTCCATCTCCCTTCTTCGTCTTATTCAATCACGTTTCTGACCCCTACTCTAATAATAATAATAATGGCATTTATTAAGTGCTTACTATGTGCAAAGCACTGTTCTAAGCACTGGGGAGTTTACTAGGTGATCAGCTGGGGAGTTTACAAGGTGGGGAGTTTACAAGGTGATCAATATACACTCACTCCCTTGGTGACCTCATTCGCTCCCACGGCTTCAACTATCATCTCTACGCTGATGACACCCAGATCTACATCTCTGCCCCTGCTCTCTCCCCCTCCCTCCAGGCTCGCATCTCCTCCTGCCTTCAGGACATCTCCATCTGGATGTCCGCCCGCCACCTAAAGCTCAACATGTCGAAGACTGAGCTCCTTGTCTTCCCTCCCAAACCTTGTCCTCTCCCTGACTTTCCCATCTCTGTTGACGGCACTACCATCCTTCCCGTCTCACAAGCCCGCAAACTTGGTGTCATCCTCGACTCTGCTCTCTCATTCACCCCTCACATCCAAGCCGTCACTAAAACCTGCCGGTCTCAGCTCCGCAACATTGCCAAGATCCGCCCTTTCCTCTCCATCCAAACTGCTACCCTGCTCATTCAAGCTCTCATCCTATCCCGTCTGGACTACTGCACTAGCCTTCTCTCTGATCTCCCATCCTCGTGTCTCTCTCCACTTCAATCCATACTTCATGCTGCTGCCCGGATTATCTTTGTCCAGAAACGCTCTGGACATATTACTCCCCTCCTCAAAAACCTCCAATGGCTACCGATCAATCTGCGCATCAGGCAGAAACTCCTCACCCTGGGCTTCAAGGCTGTCCATCACCTCGCCCCCTCCTACCTCACCTCCCTTCTCTCCTTCTACTGCCCAGCCCGCACCCTCCGCTCCTCCACCACTAATCTCCTCACTGTACCTCGCTCTCGCCTGTCCCGCCATCGACCCCCGGCCCACGTCATCCCCCGGGCCTGGAAT
Source organism: Tachyglossus aculeatus (assembly GCF_015852505.1). Taxonomy (NCBI): domain Eukaryota; kingdom Metazoa; phylum Chordata; class Mammalia; order Monotremata; family Tachyglossidae; genus Tachyglossus; species Tachyglossus aculeatus. Next base: position 110,651,135 of record NC_052066.1, on the reverse strand, counting down.
GCCCTCCCTCTGCCCATCCGCCAAGCTAGCTCTCTTCCTCCCTTCAAGGCCCTGCTGAGAGCTCACTTCCTCCAGGAGGCCTTCCCAGACTGAGCCCCTTCTTTCCTCTCCCCCTCGTCCCCCTCTCCATCCCCCCGTCTTACCTCCTTCCCTTCCCCACAGCACCTGTATATATGTATATATGGTTGTACATATTTATTACTCTATTTATTTATTTATTTATTTATTTTACTTGTACATTTCTATCCTACTTATTTTATTTTGTTGGTATGTTTGGTTCTGTTCTCTGTCTCCCCCTTTTAGACTGTGAGCCCACTGTTGGGTAGGGACTGTCTCTATGTGATGCCAATTTGTACTTCCCAAGCGCTTAGTACAGTGCTCTGCACATAGTAAGCGCTCAATAAATACGATTGATTGATTGATTGATTGATTGATCAGCTTGTCCCACGGGAGGCTCACAGTCTTAATCCTCATTTTACAGATGAGGTAACTGAGGCACAGAGAAGTTAAGTGACTTGCCCAAAGTCACACAGCTGACACTTGGCAGAGCTGGGATTTGAACCTATGACCTCTGACTCCAAAGCCCGTGCTCTTTTCCACTGAGCCACGCTGCTTCTCTAAACAGCGATTTCTTCTACTCTACGAAGATCACTATCTTTAGCATCACCAATGACTTTCCACTTACCACATCTGACAGTCTCCTGTCTCATTGCTGGTAAGTCATCTCTGACCCATAGCCACACCAAGACATATCTCTCCCAGAACACCCCAACTCCATCCACAATAGTTCTGGTAGTGTATCCATAGAGTTTTCTTGGTAAAAATATGGAAGTGGTTTACCACTGCCTCTTTACCATACAGTAAACTTGAGTTTCCTCCCTTAACTCTCTCCCATGCTGCTGCTGCCCATCACAGGTGAATTTTGACTTGTAGCAGATTGCCTTCCACTGGCTAGCCACTGCCCGAACTAGGAACAGAATGGCAATGCCTCTGCTTGACTCTCTTTCCCATAGTCGAGACTGGTAGAATACTGGAAACTCTCCAGGTGTGACCCTGAGAGGGGATGACAGTCTCTATACTAATTCTTCTTGACCATTAGGCTGCATTTGACTCTGTAGATTAATGTTCTATGCGTAGAAAGCACTCAAATATCATTTAATTGATCATTTCTATATATATATTCATATATATATATTCTATATATATGAACCAGCAAGACAGCAGCCCATATCATTCTGCCACTACATGTCAAACTCTTTCTCATTTTGTAGGGCTGTCCCGAGAGGTTGTTTAAAATTGTAAAATGTTCCAGAGAATATGGTGTGTCTTCCAGTAGTATCTACTCAGTGGATACACTAATTGGTCCCCCTATAGATTGGGGGATTTTGTTCTATGAAATGTTAATCAGGCAAAATCCTTCAAGTTGATATCATAACCTCCTGATCTGCACTACGTAGTTTGAATTATGAGGTCACCTGGTCTGATGATCAGAGGGTGGTGCTGGGGAAGAGGGAGGTGGGACATTTCATGAAGCTTGGTGATGCACCCTGAGGGAGGGGGTTCATCTGTGGGCACTTAGATCCAGGCACGAAAGAATTCATTCATTCATTCATTCAATCATATTTATTGAGCGCTTACTGTGTGTAGAGCACTGTACTAAGCGCTTGGGAAGTACAAAGCAGCAACATATAGAGATGGTCCCTACCCAACAACGGGCTTACAGTTGAAACAAACTGACTCACTGAGTTTTGCTATAAAAACTATGGCTTTAATGCATTAACCTACGAAAAGCTATGGCTTTAGAATATATATAAACCTACAAAAAAATGCTACAAATCCAATGTACAAAATATACCCAAACCTCAAACACAAGGTATTACATCCCCTAGTGTCCCAATGTCTTGCCCCACCACAGAGTGATTCTATGTATGCAACAACCTCTATCCCAGATGGACAGGTCCTCAAGCCCCTTTTCCTCTCTGTTACTCAGCGGGGCCCTTTAGGAGCCTTGAACTGGGCATCCCTGGGTGAGCCAAGCACATTCCAGGCTGTTGTAGCCTTTCTTCCTGGTTGCAAGGACCAGCAGCGTACCCAGGTGCACATGGCTTTTACTGAGGGAGTGTAGATGTTGAAGGTGGGCATCTGTATTCCTCTGACCAACTGGATAAACATACCATATCACTGCCATGTTTTGGAAAAGATTATCTGCCTGTAACACATAACATCAAGTTTCTTCCATATGGACCCTAATCTACTTATAGACATTTCGTGGAAATAGCAGGCGGGGAAGGTTTTGGGGAATTTGGGTGAGATGTTGAGTCCCTGTTAAGTGTAATCTTGGGCCATGTCTGCAAGCTATAATCTTTCACTACAAATCTTTCATTGCCTGTACATAAACAACTAAGACTATGTAACAATTCCTGGATAACAGAGGAGGTGGTGGGCTTTTTCAAAATGGAGTCAGTCAGGCTCACTCTGGTCCGGCAACTGTGGACATGTCTCAGGCCAGTCTCACACTTGGGAGGAAGGAACTCACGTTGACACAGGTGATCACCTGGTTTTCCCAACTACTCCGGCTCATTTTCCCAGGCTCCAAAGCAGGGGGAGCAGGAAAACATGTTTTCCTTCTCTGTCCTGGCTCATTTTCCTGTGTCCTGGAAGAGCAGCTGCACACGGGAAGCCAGAAAATGTTCTGGATGATTTTTGCAGATTGATCTCCACGACAAGTGAGGAAGAGCTGATGCTGCTGCCACCCACTGCCACTGCTGTGCTCAGAACTCTAAGAGGGAAGGAAACTGGACTGGGATTTCCCAGAAGGGCCTGGGGATTACCAAAGTTCTGTGCTGCCAAAGGTCCATCTCCCCATGGGAAGGGCAGAGGAGGTGAAATGAAATGTCTTGTGTTCATTTTCCTTTTGTATTTTAAACCACAAAAAATAAATATTTTACGGCCAGCAGCAGTCTGAAGCAGGGATGACCACCCAGACTTGGCAGTGCTGTGGCCATAGACCAACAAAGTGGGTCTTGTCAGATCTTTACCCCAACACTGACAGAGTAAATCAGGCTGTGGAATGGGAATGATCCTGTTCAAACTGTTTTGTGGAGCCATGATTGAGGAAGTGACAGGACTCTGGAAGCTAAAGTCAGAATATCAGTTTGACCATCTGGGAAACCTTTTGAGCTCCGCAAGCTGAAATTATAATTGAAAGTTCTTTAATTCATTCAATCATATTTATTGAGTGCTTACTGTGTGCAGAGCACTGTACTAAGTGCTTGGGAAGTACAAGTTGGCAACATATACAGACAGTCCCTACTCAACAGTGGGCTCACGGTCTAGAAATCTCACCTAATCTCACCTAGAAGTCTTTAATCTCACCTATTGGAGCTCCTTTATGCTAATACCTACATATCATCATCAGTGGTATTTACTGAGCGCTTGCTATGTACAGAGCACTATACTAAGTGCGTGGGAGAGTAATAATGATAATTGTGGTACAATAAAGCAGAGTTGATAGACACATTCCCTGCCCACAACCAGTTTACAGTCTAGATAGGATGGCAGACACCAATATGTACTCAATATGAAATAACTGCCAGTCACATCTTGGTTCTTTCAATCAAATGTACTACTAATCAAATGTAGGTTCTAACATCAGTTTTAAAAAATTAGATTTCCCAGAATTAACAATGTCCTCAGTGGAATCTGGATAAGCAATATTATACATATAACCCTAAACTATAAAGGCCAAGACCCCAGGTCCTTTTTCTAGCAGGAATTTCACTTTGAGCCATCTTTCTCCATTATACTGAAAAGGCCTCGAATAACAGAGACTGTGTCTTCTACTTTAGAGAAGCAACAAGGTCTAGTGGAACGAGCACAGGCCTGGTTGTTAGAGGATCTGGGCTCTAATCCCAGTTTCACCGCCTGCCTGCCATGTGACCCTGGGCAAAAACCCTAACATATCTGTGCCTCAGTGTCCTCATATGTAAGTGAAAATTCAATACCTGTTCACACTTTTATTTAGACTTTTAGCTTCAAGCAGGGACAGGGACTGAGTCCAAATTGTATATTTTATATCTACCTTAGAACTTAGTAACTTGTGATTGAAGAAAACAGACAAGTGGCAGAGCCAGGACTAGAATTTAGGGAGTCAGAAGGACCTGGGTTCTAGTCCCGGCTCTGCCATTTGGCTGTTGTGTGACCTTGGGTGAGTCACTTAACTTTTCTGTGCTTCAGCTACCTCACCTGTAAAACAGGAGATTAAGACTGTAAACCCATTGTGGGATATGTATTCTGTCCAACCTGGTAAGCTGTATGTTCCCCAGTGCTTAGAACCATGCCTGGCCACTTTGCTTAACAAATATCATTTAAAAAAAAAAAAAAAGGAAGTCAGGCATGGAAAAATGAAAATTTTCTGCTTTGACAGTTCATGATTAGTGAGTATAGTTTATTCAGTCCTGCAGTAATACTGATATTAAAGGTAAAGAAAATAGGGAAAGGCAAATTTCCTTTAAAAGGTCAACCAGTCAGATGATCAGGCAAAGGATTATTTTATTCTAACACAAGTCCAATTAAGTAGAGACTAATTTAGCCTATTGAAATTATATTGAGCTCAACTGTTTATATCCAAAGTTTCTCATTTTTAAAAATCATTTGTTTTGTGCAATGTATAATTGAATATGAAATGTGGTATAATGGCATAGAAAACTATTAAGGACTGCAGAAATTTCCCACAACAGACTAGGAAGATCTGGAACATGGAACCTGGATCAAGGAACATTTCAGCAAATAGTTTATATAGTGAATAAGCCAGTTATTTGTTGATATGTAAGATCTGCATTCCCGGCAAATTTTCTGGCACATAGCGTAGCTGTACCAGGCTATTTAATAACCCTCTAACTGAAGTGGAGACAGCATCTCTCTGCATGTTATCCCTGAGCTCTTGATGCTCTTTACGCTTATGCAGAACTCTCCAACTTTTATCTGATGAAGTCAGCATCTCATAGTGTGTACAAAGCAGGCTGCTTGCCTTCAAAGCTGTGATCATTTGGCATGTTACTGCGATCACTGCAGGATAGCTTCCACACTTGCTTCAAAGGAAAAGTCACTTTAGAAGCCCCCTCCCTTGGATCATTCTTGCCTAAACACAGCCAACTCGGTCATTAAAATAAATATTTGGTTTGGGCTTGAATGAAAATGTAGTCACTGTTAGGGAATTTTTGTACACAAATCCTTCGGGGAAAAAAAATTATTAGACCTCCATATCAGTTAGGAGACCTCCATATCTGACCAGCAGGCTTGCTCCATCCAAATGGCTCCTGAGAAAAGAACGTATCTACTTCAGATAGCGCTGCTGCCCTCTGCACCATTCATTCATTCAACTGTATTAATTGAGCACTCACTGTGTGCAGAGCACTGCACTAAGTACTTGAGAGAGTAAAATAAGACAATAAACACATTCCCTGCCCACAATGAGCTTTCAGACTACACCATATACAGTAAGTGCTTAATTAATACCATTATTTTAAGATTTCATTCCCTGAGACGGTCTTGGTCCTGTAAAATTCTCCTGCTTTCTCACTATCAGTCAATCAATGATATTTATTGAGGACTTATCATGTGCAAGGGCTGTAATAAGCCCTTGGGAGAATACTATACAACAGAGTTGGTAGATGAGCTCCCAGTCTATATGGGGAGACAGAAATTAATATAAAAAAATAAGGGCACCTCTACCAGGTTATTGTTAGAGAAGCAGCATGTCCTGGTGGAAAGAGAACGTGCCTGGGAGTCAAAAGACCTGGGTTCTAATTCCAGCTCAGTCACTTGTCTGCTCTGTGATCTTTGGCAAGTCACTTAGCTTCTCTGTGCCTCAGTTTCCTCATCTGTAAAAATGAATATAAAGACTGTGAGCTCCATGTTGGACAGGGACTGTGACCAACTGGAATATCTTGTATCTACTCCAGTGCTTAATACAGTACCTGGCACATAATAAGCACTTAACAAATATCACAATTATTATTGTCTAATTCATTTATTGTGAAGCAACATTGCCTAGTGGAGAGAGCACAGGCCTGGAAGCCAGCAGGGCCTGGGTTCTAATCCTGTCTCCATTACTTGTCTGCTATGTGATCTTGGGCAAGTCACTTCATTTCTCTGTGGCTCAGTCACCTCATCTGTAAATTGTTAATTAAGACTGTGATCCTCATGTGGGACAGGGACTGTGTCCGACCTGATTATCTTGTATCTACCAGTGCTTAGAACAGTGCTTGACATGTAAGCACTTCACACGTACCATTATTATTGTTATTATTATCACTGTATTATGGCATTATAATGCATGACCTGTTCCTTCAGAACCGCCATTTATTTCTCTCGTTTCCACTGAATGGCCAGCTTCTATCACTTCTTAGAAGGAATCAATCAATCAATCAATCAATCACTCATATTTATTGAGCACCTACTGTGTGCAGAGCACTGTACTAAGCGCTTGGGAAGTACAAATTGGCAACATATAGAGACAGCCCCTACCCAACAGTGGGCTCACAGTCTAAAAGGGGGAGACAGAGAACAAAACCAAACATACTAACAAAATAAAATAAATAGAATAGATATGTACAAGTAAAATAAATGAATGAATAAATAGAGTAATATATATGTACAGACATATATATAAATATACAGGGGCTGTGGGGAAGGGAAGGAGGTAAGATGGGGGGGATGGAGAGGGGGACGAGGGGGAGAGGAAGGAAGGGGCTCAGTCTGGGAAGGCCTCCTGGAGGAGGTGAGCTCTCAGTAGGGCCTTGAAGGGAGGAAGAGAGCTAGCTTGGTGAATGGGATTCATATCACCCTCTTCAAACTAAGAAGGTGGATAACAGCTAGTTGTTTCCCAGATTCACAGAGGTAAATGCCCAGGAGAGAAGATTAAGGTTAAACTTTAGGAAAAGCTTTCCACACTGAAGAGCCAGAAACAGCATGTGGCTAAAGAGACTGTGACTTTCCTTCTGTAGGGGGTATTTAAAATAGGAAAATAACCTCAATTTGCCCTAAAGAGGAACAGTGGAATGTACTTCAACTCTAGACTACAAGCTCCTTGTGGACAAAACATGTCTAATAGTAATAATAATTAAGGTATTTGTTAAGCACTTACTATGTGCCAAACACTGTGAGCCTGTTGTTGGGGAGGGACCATCTCTATATGTTGCCAATTTGTACTTCCTAAGCACTTAGTGCAGTGCACACAGTAAGCGCTCAATAAATACGATTGAATGAATGAATGAAACACTGCTCTAAGCCCTGAGGTATATACAAGGTAATCAGGTTGTCCCACGTAGGACTCACAGTCTTAATCCCCATTTTACAGATGAGGTAACTGAGGCACATATAGGTTAAGTGACTTGCCCAAGGTCACACAGCAGACAAGTGGTGGAGTCAGGGTTAGGATCCATATCCTCTGACTCCCAAGCCCACGCTCTTTCCACTAAGCCACTTCTTATATTATACATTTACGTAGTCTAGTGCTCTGCACACAGCTCAATAAATATTATCAGTTGATAATCAGTTGATTGATTCAACCAACATGATTATCTGTTGAAAATCTTCTACAGTTGTAGCTGTGGAAATGCAAGAAAATAATGTCATTCTTGCCCCTATGGAACTTGCAATTTAAAGAGAAGATAAACATAAAGACATGATTATAACATTAAATAAAAACACAAGAGCACAAATGACAGAGATATTAACATAAGCCAACAAAGATGCCTTAACATTGTGAGGGTTTGGTGGATAGTATGAACAGGGGTATAGGGGATTACTGAAACAGTCTCTTTCCTGGGCTTTTTGTTTCACACATGAATGGAGAATTGATTTTGGGGGCAGTTCTTTCATGTATGCTTCAAAAGATGCCATGGAAAGATGTCTCTTAAAATAACTAACTTTGAAATCTACTCCTAAACGTATTCAGTTAAAGGCTCCATTTGCAATTTTTGAAGAAGCTGTCCTTAAGCAGAAAGTTTTGTCACTGTCAGGAAAATCCACTTGTGATTTATTTGCTGAAACAGAAAAATACTTTGGTGTCCAGTCAGAACCAGCTGAATCCAGATTTCAGTTGTGAAGAATGAAGGAAAATTATGGTAACCTCACTTCCCTGGAATGTATTCGCCTAACACTGGGTGCAATGCACTATACCAAGTGCTTGGAATGGTCCAAAACAAAGAAGTGGCGTAATCCCTGGCCTCGATGAGCTAACACTCTAGTGTGGGGAGGCATACCTAAATATATTTACAAATAGAACAATCAAAATAGTAGGTTTATACACATACAACTCTGTCTTGGTTGCTTACCCTATCTCTTCTCTATTCTTATTATAATAATAATTATGGTATTTGTTAAGCACTTAATGTGTGCCAAGCTCTGTTCTAAGCAGTGGGGTAGAGACAAGGTAATCAGGTTGTCCCACGTGGGACTCACAATTTTAATCCCCATTTTTACAGATGAGGTAACTGAGGCCCAGAGAAGTTAAGTAGCTTGCCCAAGGTCACACAGCAGACAAGTGGCAGGGCTGGGATTAGAACATATATCCTCTGTCTTTTAAGCCTGTGCTCTTTCCACTAAGCCACACTGCTTCTCTTAATGGTATTTGTTAAGGTCTTACTATTGCCAGGCACTGTAATAAGCACTGAGGTGGATATAAGCAAATTGGGTGGTACACAGTCCCTGTCCCACATGGGGCTCACAGTCTTGATCCCCATTTTATAGTTGAGGTAACTGAGGCTCAGAGAAATGAAGTGACTTGCCCAAGGTCATACTGCAGACATGTGGTACTTTCTCAGTCAATCAGTAATATTTATTTAGCATATACTGTGTGAAGACCATTATACTAAGTGCTTGGGAGGGTCTGATTCAGTCAATTAATTCATTGTCGTATTTATTGAGCGCTTACTGTGTGCAGAGCACTGTACTAAGTGCTTAAAGCAGATAAGCAGAGAGGGTAGTCACATTCTCAGTCAACAAGGATTCAGCAGCAACTACAGTGCTGAAAAATATTTCAGGGGCAGGGCTTGGAGTAGTCAATCATGTTTCAGCTATTTCATCCTGACAGTCCTTGCTTCTGTCTGTTTTATCATTGTTCTTCCACTAGCCCCCACTATTTGTAGATATCAAAATATGCCTGTTTTCCATATATAAGCTCTTGAGGTCAGGGAAGATGGGCTTTGCTTCTGCGTTTAGTACAATACTCCATACTCAAGTGCTTAAAAATTTCAGTTAACTGTTTGTTTTGATTGTGAATGCCTGGAAGGAAATTTTCCAAGAGGAAAATCAAATGGAGCACAGTACTTTAAAGACAAGAACAAGGGGGAGTCAAGTCAAGTTTCTCAGAGACGCAGCGTGGCTCAGTGGAAAGAGCACGGGCTTTGGAGTCAGAGGTAATGGGTTCAAATCCCGGCTCTGCCAATTGCCAGCTGTGTGACTTTGGGCAAGTCACTTCACTTCTCTGTGCCTCAGTTACCTCATCTGTAAAATGGGGGTTAAGACTGTCAGCTCCCCGTGGGACAACCTGATCACCTTGTAACCTCCCCAGTGCTTAGAACAGAGCTTTGCACATAGTAAGTTCTTAATAAATGCTGTTATTATTATTATTATTATTATTATTATTATTATTATTATTATTATTATTATTATTATGTCCCAACTCTTTTGATGATTCTGGATCCTGTCCCTGAGAATGTCTGCCTCTTTTATCAGCAAAGTTCCCATTGACTAAGCTTTTTGCCTAGCGTAAAAAGGGTTTCGGGTCTAATGCCCACTTGGATACGCAGTAAACCTGTACATTCTCCTATAATGTGAGGATTGTGTTCTTGGGAAACTTCACATTCAGGAAAGCTGGCACTGGAAGATTTGGGCATAAACAATTTCTTCAATAACGTGGCATGCTGAGCCCAAACAGGCTCATGCTGCTGGAAAAATAATCCTTGGTTCGCTAATTGCTTTCTATCTGAAACACATATTGAAAACACATATTATTGCCCAACTTAGTACATAAGACTTGGAACTAAAATTCAAATTTTGCTTTGCCACTAATTTTCTCTTTGTGGGATAGCTTTTTGCCAACGCATTGATTTACCTTCTCTATCTGTAAAATAAAAATCCTTTCATTTGCTATGAGATAGTTTCAGGTACCTAAAAAAAATGATAGAGATGTAGTGATATAATGATTTAATGATTAATGATTTTCTCTTTTAAACAGTCAGGGCTCTAACTAATCTCATTTGACTTTCAATGTGAAAGTTAACTAAACTTCACTTCATTTCAATTAAAGGGAACATCACCTTTATTTGTATTGATAGAATTAATGTCAGTATAAAAAAATCAATATATCATTCTTTTTCTGGGCTCACAGAGCTTGTGTATTATGCGGAAACCAAAGTCAAGGAGCCGTATTCGCAAAATCCAAGTTTAGTTTAAGCATTTCTCTCCTTCTGCTCTGTGCCTCATTTCATTTTATATGCAAATGTTAAAGAGAAGATGATTGTAGGCTTTTAGGATTAGAGCAAATTGCAACTTCACAGCCTGTCCTTTCTGGACTCGAATTGTTGCCTTGTAAAATCAGTGTTGCAATCTTTAAATGCCCATAAATAAGAGTTTACACATTTATCTCATAACGTGTGCTTTGGCAAAAGCAAATAAAAAAGCCTTTCAGTCAACTATTTGAAGTGTTGATTGAGTGAAATGAACTGAACTCAGTAGGGTTCAGTTGTGTGTTTGTGTTATCTAAGGACGTATCTGGAGGAAGAAAAGTAAATTTTGTTTGTTCCGGAACAAACTAGATTTTTTAAATAGGGGCAAAGGTCTATTTTATTTTTTTTTCCTTTAAAAAGATTCTGGGAAGTTGCATTTGCAGTAAATTACCTTCAAACTAGAATGACAGTTTTCTCTCTTTCCCTCACTCTCCCCCCACCTATGTATATATATAGGGGCATGCCCATGGTATAACCAGGTTATATTCCTTTAAATTTGAATGTATCCTGAATAGTTGTATCATGAAGAAGATTTTCCCAAAAACTTACTTACCCCTTCTCAATTTCAGCTCACCGTACAGCAGTTATGTGGTTAACCTACTGCTGTTCATTTTCTTCATGTATTCCCTAGTCCCAAAGCCAGTGCAACTGTGTTGAGGTGAGCCTAGCTTCGATGCTCTGCAACCCATTTCATTTTAGAGCAGTGTTAAGTTTTTGATATGTGTAAATACCAACTTAATTAAAATAACATTTATTAAGCACTTATTATGTGCCAATCAGTTATACTTAGCACAGATTAGATACAGCATCATTAACCTGTATATATGTTTGTACATATGTATTACTCTATTTATTTATTCATTTTACTTGTACATATCTATTCTATTTATTTTATTTTGTTAGTATGTTTGGTTTTGTTCTCTGTCTCCCCCTTTTAGACTGTGAGCCCACTGTTGGGTAGGGACTGTCTCTATACGTTGCCAACTTGTACTTCCCAAGTGCTTGGTACAGTGCTCTGCACACAGTAAGTGCTCAATAAATACGATTGATTGATTGATTAATCAATCATTTTTGCTAAGCACTTATTGTGTGCAGAGCACTGTACTAAGCATTTGGGAGACTACAATATAACATAGTTGGTTGATCAGTTCCCTGCCCACAAGGAGCTTCTATCATATTCATTCATTCATTCATCCAATCGTAATTATTGAGCGCTTACTGTGTGGAGAGCACTGTACTAAGCACTTGGAAAGTACAGTTCTACAACAAAGAGAGACAATCCCTGCCCACAGTAGGCTCACAGTCTAGAAGAGGGAAGACAGACATCATAACAAGTAAACAGGCATCAATAGCATCAATATAAATAAATAAAGTTATAGATATATGCACATCAAAACAAGTAAACACGTACTGATATAAGTAAATAGAATTCTAGATGTGTACATATATACACAAGTGCTGTGGGCCAGGGAGGGGAGGTAGTGAATAGGGAGCGAGTCAGGGAAATGGGGAAATGTGGGGAGCTCAGGCAAAGGAGGGCCTAATCTGGGAAGACCTCGTGGAGGAGGTGAGCCTTCAGTAGAGCTTTGAAGGCAGAAAGTGTGATTGGCGGATTTGAAGAGGGAGAGCATTCTAGGCTAGTGGTAGGACATGGGCATATCCAGTCCTTGTCCCATATGTATCTAACATGTTAGAGGAAGATGAACAGGAATTTAAATCCCATTCTACAGATGAGGAAAATGAGACATAGGGTAAGTGATTGCTCAAGGTCACACGACAGGCCATTGATAGAGCCAGGACTAGAACCTGGATATCTCCGTATCATCCTCTTTCAACTAGGTTATGCTGCTTTCTTACTAAGCAAATATTAATTGACATTGACTTATAATATTCTGTCTGAATTATCCAAATAATTTTTATTGTTTCAATTGGTTTTCTGTATAATTTGCCTTATTAAAAGGGTTATGATAATATTAATAGTGATGTGGTCATTCTGATAAATTAACCTTTTTCAGACATCAGGGTGTCATCAAATTATTTTTTAGCTATAAACTGAAAATTGTATTTTGATATCAGAAAGGGTCATTTCATCTCTCCTACTTTCAGATAAACATAAATAGACATCTTTTTCTGGGTATAATTAATATCTAGTTCATTGAAAATATGTATATGTTAGAAATCACATCTTCCTATAATTAACTGTGGAGATGGTAATGAGATCTGAATAGCCCCACAGCCTTTTTTCCCATAGCTATACCAATTATTTATTCATGTTCAGGTACTATTTAGGATGAATCAGGGTGTTGACTGTACTTTGGGAATGCCTGGCTTACTATGAGAAAGCCATTATTCATAACAATCGCCCGAGAAATGGAGATCATAAGAGAAGTACCTTCCAAAATATTTAATGAGACATTCTCCCAGAAATGTCTATTACTTTATTTTGTCTTCATAAGATGTTGAAATGAATGCACAAGAAAGGCTTTAGATTAAAATGTAATTCAAAACAGTTGCGAATCAAGTAAAATGAGGTATGCTAAGCTCAACAAACCAAGGCAAAGAAAAGAAACTCAGAATTTCAATCTGAAGTCACCACTGGCTTGTGACCCTGGGCAGATCACCTCAGTTCCACAATATGAAAAATGGGTTTAACAGAGCTATCTTATCGAAGCAAGCTATAAAAAACTGAATCCATTTTTAGTAACAACCTTTTAGTCTTGTTGAAAGTTCAAGGGTTCTCGGACTGAAAGTAGAGCAAAATAAAGTCTAGGTTTCACCTTAGGGATAGGATAGACATATAATGTAGGCAAAGCTGTCCTTCATTTTTGATTATGACTATACTTTGTTGTTATCATAATTATGTGTATGAGAGTAGCTGAAAAGATGAATCTATGACAGTATTCTGTAATTGTATGGCTTAAGGTTATGTGTGACTTGGAATTCAAAGCCATTTAGACATGGGAATGACTTAAAATTAGATTTTTAAGTGAACTGAGGAAGACTAGGATCCATTTTGTTGCCAGCATCTCAAAATATAAAGGTTCCTACAACTCTAGTGATTACCCACTTCACAACTTGGTTCTCATGTGCCTTTGTCAGCCTGCAAATCAAATCAATCAATGAATGGTATTTATTGAGTGCTTACTGTGTGCAGAACTTTGTCCTAAGCACTTGGAAAGGTATGATATAATAGAGGTGGTAGACATCCCTACCCACAAGGAGCTTACAGTCTACGGGGAAGCCATACATTGAAATAAGTTCGACAGAGGGAAAATGGCAGAGTGTAGAATATGTACAGAAGTGCTGTGGGGTTGAGTGTGGGATGAATATCAAGTGATTAAGGGGTATAAATCTGAATGCATAGGTGACACAAAAGGCAGGGTAGGTAGGTAACTTTAGGATGGCTTTGAAGGTGGGGAGATTTGCGGTCTTTTGGATATGCAGCAGGAGGGACTTATGTACAGTATGTACATAAGTGCTCTGGGGATGAGGTGGGCTGAAAATTGGGTACAAATCCAAGTGCTAAGGTGACACAGAAAGGAGAGGGACTTGGGAAAATTACTGAATTCATTTTAATCACATTTTCTGAGGTCTTACTGTGTGCAGAACACTGTACTAAGTGCTTGGAAAGTACAATTCAGCAACACATGTAGACAATCCAAACCCAACAACTGGCTCACAGCCTAGAAGCGGGGAGACAGACAACAGAATGAAAAAAAGCAAGTAAATAGGCATCAATATTAATAAGTAGAATTATAGATATATACACATCATTAATAAGCACTCAATAAATATGATTGAATGAATGAATAATAAAATAAATAAAATAATAAATATGTACATATTTATGTACATATTTATATACAAGTGCTAGGGACAGGGAGGGGGTAGAGCAGAGGGAGGGAGTCAGAGCAATGGGGAGGGGAGAAGGAGCAGAGGAAAAGGGGGACTTAATCTGGGAAGGCCTCCTGGAGGAGGTGAGGTTTCAGTAGGGCTTTGAAGGGAGGAAGTGTGCTAGTTTGGTGGATTTGAGGAGGGAGGGTATTCCAGGCCAGAGGAAGGAGGTGGGCCAGGGTCGACAGCGGAATAGGCAAGAACGAGGCAGTGAGGAGGTTTGCAGCAGAGGAACGGAGGGTGCGGGCTGGGCTGAAGAAGGAGAGAAGGGAGGTGAGGTAGGAGGGGGTGAGGTGATGGAGAGCTTTGAACCATAGTGAGGAATGTTTGCTTGATACAGAGGTTGACAGGCAACCACTTGATTTTTTGAGGAGGGGGTGACATGCCCAGAATGTTTCTGTAGAAAGATAATCCAAAAGAAAATGAGGGTTTAGTCAGGGAATGCCTCTTGGAAGAGATGGGATTCTAATAAGGCTGTGAAGGTGGAGAGAGTGGTGAGCTGCCGGATTTGAGGAGAGAGGGAGTTTCAGGCCAGAAGCAGGATGTGGACCAGGGGTCAGCAGTGAGATATATGAGGTCGAGTTAACAATGAGTAGGTTGGAGTAAGAAGAGTGAAGTGAGTGTGCTGGGTTGTAGTGGTAATTCAGAGAGGTAAAATAAGAGGGATAAGGGTGATTGAATGTTTTAAACCCAGTAGTAAGTAATTTCTGTTCGATGCAGAAGTGGATGAATTCAAGGTTCTTGAGGAGTGGAAAAAAAGAGACAACAGTTTTTAGAAAAATGACCCAGGCAGCAGAATGAAGTATGGACTAGAGTTGGGAGAGAAAGGAGGCAGAGTGGTCAGCAAGAAGGCTGATGTGGTAATCAAGACTCGACGGAATAAGTGCCTGGATCATCATAGTAGCCACCTGGAAAAAGAGAGAAGTGCATATTTTAGTGATGTTGTAAAGGTAGAACTGACAGGATTTGTTGACAGATTGAATATGTGGGTTGATATGTTAAGGACTTTGATCAGCATGGTAGCAGTTTCTATGAAGAGGAAAGCAAGGATTCTAGAGCAGTATCAGGCAGATATTCTTTGTAATAGGCTTCAAGACACTCAGACTCTCTCCATAACTATCCTCCTTCCTTTCCCACTACATCCCAACTCACACAGTTCAAACACCCCATTATTTACTTTGCCTCAATCTGTTCTCTCCATCGAATCCTTGCTCATGCTTGGAACCTCCTCCCTCTTCATTAGAAGAAGACTTATTCGACTAATCATTCCTCTCCCTATTGTATTTTCTCACCCTACTGCATGATCTATGCCCTTGATAATAAAGATGGCATTTGTTAAGCACTTACTCTGTGCCAAGCACCATTCTAAGCGCTGGGGGAGATAATAGGTAATCAGGTTGTCCCACGTGGAGCTCACAGTCTTAATCTCCATTTTACAGATGAGGTAACTGAGGCACAGAGAAGTTAAGTGACTTGCCCAAAGTCAAACAGCTGACAAGTGGCAGATGGGGGAAATAGAACCCACAACCTCTGACTCCCAAGCCTGGCCTCTTTCCACTAAGCCACGAGATCAGGCCTACCAGCTATGAACCTAGGCACTCGCCCCGCACCCACAGCACTTATGTACTCATTCTTGTAGTAATAATAATAATGACGATGATGGCATTTTTTAAGTGCTTACTATGTGTAAAGCACTGTTCTAAGCACTGGGGGGATACAAGGTATCAAGTTGTCCCACATGGGGCTCACAATCTTAATCCCCATTGTACAGATGAGGTAACTGAGGCTCTGAGAAGTTAAGTGGCTTGCCCAAGGTCACACAGCAGACATGTGGCGGTCAGGATTCAAACCCATGACCTCTGACTCCAAAGCCCATGCTCTTTCCACTGAACCATGCTGCTTCTCTACTTTGACACTTCCCAAACTGTAGTTTATTTTATTGCCTTTCTCTCCCTCTGTTACACGCTCCTTGAAGGCAGGCATCAGATCTTGGTACTCTATTGTATACTCTCCAAAGTACTCAAAGTACAGAGCTTTGGACACAGTACATGCTTAGGGAACTCCGTTGCTTGATTAATGATTGTGTGCAGAGCATTATACTAAGCATTTGAGTGAGTATGAAACTTCAGACTGTGACCTTTCAGCTCTCAACCAGCTGTTGGCCAGTATCCATTTATCCTCCTGCCTAAGTTTGTATCTTTTGTAATGACCAAGTTTGCTTTTTGGATACTTCTCTCTTTCAGCTCCTGATATTTTCCAATCTAATCCATGTCCTAGAAGACCTTCCATACTCCCGACCACTTTATCCTTTCCTTGCTTCCCTGTGAAACTCAAAGCCACTTTCTAATAAATGTGTCTTCCTGAAAACCTGTCTTCCAACTACTCAAAAGATTCCCTGGTCCATCCTCTACTTCAGTACTTCTTATAGTATCATACATGTGCATATCCATGCTGAAGTCTTTTCTGACTTTCTCTTCGCTGAGTGATATTCATTGAGTCCTTACTGTTTAAAAATTTGAAATCTGGAACTATATCCATAGGGGACATTTTCAGGGCTTTAATATCTCTCTGATACTGACTAATGTTAGCATATACTGCAGCGTGGCTCAGTGGAAAGGGCATGGGCTTGGGAGTCAGAGGTCATGAGTTCGAGTCCAGCCTATACCACTTGTCTGCTGTGTGACTTTGGGCAAGTCACTTCACTTCTCTGTGCCTCAGTTACCTCACCTGTAAAATGGGGATTAAGACTGTGAACCCCATGTAGGACAACCTGATTACCCCCAGCACTTAGAACGGTGCTTGGCACAAAGTAAGCATTTAACAAATATCAACATCATTATTATTATTCTTTTATCAGGGATTTTTGTTATCGCAAATGTGATAATGTTCTCTTGCTACTATCTTCCAGAGAGTTTGTGAGACTGAATTCTACAAGGTTTCCCCATTCACATGAAGTGGATTTTCATGTGAATTTAAAATAATCCTTGGGTAGCTAGCCCCACATTTTACAAAAGCAGTCTCCCAAGGCTTGTAATGAAGAAGATTCTGTAACTTACAAAACTAAGGGAAAAGACTGAAACTTATTTCTTTGTGCACATTGGTTGACCATGGGAGCCTCCTATACTAAAAGCCTAAAGGACCCACCCCAATAAACAGATAATATATTTGATTCCAAAGAAACGTAGTAGAATTTGTATTCAGTCTCACACTTAGCTGGAATTTTCTGTATTGTAATATCTAAAGGATTAATGTTTATTGTTCCAAATGCCCAAGTGGATACAGTTGGAAACAATGGCTGAATATCAAACTACAAGTAAGTACAGCTGTGCTGCCAATTCTAATGACCTTACACCAACTCACAACTAAGATCATAAAATTTTATTTCATCCTGTGTTTTGGCCACAAACATTCTTCATTAGCAAAGACTTGGAAATGGAAATGTAGCTGTAAAGTCTTGGAGCCAAATGTGAAATTTAAACCCATTACCAAAGTAAATTAGGGAATATTTTGCATAGAATTACCATTGTTTCTGATTATGGAATTCAGTGAGTCATCCATTAACATATATGTAATGGAGTCAGGCAAGAGAGGGAAGACAGAAAGTAAAACAAGGGGGGGAGTCAGACTAAAATATAAAGAGATGCAACCATCTCTTGTGAAGAAGACACAGAAGAGGGAGTTCTCACTCTGTTAAAAGAGAAACTATCATAATTGAGGATTTTAACAATAATAATAATATTTTTAAGCGTTTACTAAGTGCCAAGCACTGTTCTAAGTGTTGGGGGAGATACAAGGTTATCAGGGTGTCCCACATGGGGCTCACAGTCTTAATCCCCATTTTACAGATGAGGTAACTGAGGCACAGAGAAGTTAAGTGACTTGACCAAGGCCACACAGCTAAGTGGTGGAGCTGGGATTAGAACCCATGACCACTGACTCCCAAGTCTGTGATCTTTCCACTAAGCCATGGTGGGTGAAGTAAAGCAGGTGGGGGACGTACCAATTAATCAATGGTATTTATTGAGTGCTTGCTGTGGGCAGAGCACTGTAGTAGACACTTTGGAGAGTACAACAGTTCGTAGACATGTTCCTTGCCCACAGGAACTTACAATCTAGAGGGCAAGACAGACAATAAAATAAATTAAGGATATATACATAAGTGCTATGGGGCTGAGGATGGGATGACTATCAAATGCCTAAAAGATACAGATTCAAGTGCATAGATGATGCAGAAGGGAAGGGGATTTGGGGGAAAGATGTAGACTGTATACTAACAAATAATCAGTGGAACCACCATTATAAAGTAATTGCTGCTGATGACCTCACCTATAATACTTAAATTTCTCTGGCCCCACCATGTTCTCTCAACCCCCTCCCTCTAATCAGCCCATCCCTGTCCCTCCTTTTCAGTACCCCTCCCCATCACCTTCCATCCAACCCCTCCCCTGTCCCATCACTGTTTTTCTTTCTCAGCACAGCCCTTCATCTCCCTCCCCCCTTGCCAGCCCTCATCATCTCAACCCCATCCAACCCTCCACCATTCCTCAAGCTGTCCCTTCCCCAAACCCTCTCAAAGCTTCAGCCATGTATAGCCTGTGGAAAGCCACTCCATCCTCGGAAAGCACCTGTTTCTGATGTAATCACTGCTCCTCCTCACCATAACTAAAACCTTTCTCTCCCCCCTGATAACAGTGTCCTCTGCTGCTGTCTCAAGAGGGGGCCTCATCTTCTCCCATTCCCCCAGACTCAATAGGAAAGGGGGAAGAGTCAGTTTCCTTCTAACTCCTCAATGGCTCTTTTATACCATTCCACCTTCTCCATCTCTCTCTCTCCCTTCCTGTGAAGCCCATATCATCCTCCTCTACCACCCACTCCAGTTACATGTCACAGCCAGGTACCGCTTCCCAGGGCCCACCTCCAATTTTCTGAACCATTTTGTTCTCTTTCTCACATACATTCTCTCTTTGTCCATGCCTTCATTGATCTTTGGGGAACTTGAGTATCTGTATGGATGTTCCTGATAACCCTTCTGCTTCCCATCACTCCACAGCTCCACTGACCTCCTGCTCCACACCTCATCAACTTGTAGACACACAGTACATGCTCAATAAATACGATTGAATAAATGAATGAAGAATCACCTCATTATCTTTAGTTACTATACAATCTCTACCCTCACCAACTCTGAAATCCCTCTCTCCAACCACAACATCCTCCACTGCTTCTCTCCCACACACTTCTTCCCAGCAAATCTATCCTGTTCCCTGAGAGAGACCTGCAATATTTTGACCAGGACCAATTTTCCCAAGTCATCAAGCCCTGTTCAGTCTCCATGACCAAACTACTTTCCTTTAATGCACAAATCAGTAACTTCAACACAATCCTCCCTCTACTGAATCTAACTCACTAGCTCCACTATTCCTTTGCCAATCTCGTACCATTAACCCACAGCCCTGAATCATCTCCACAGTCCTCTTCCTTCGCTTCTGCACAAGAGTTGGGAATACTCCTGGAGGAAATCCAGATATCACGCCAACGTTGTCCACCATAAATATGGTCTTGCCTACTTTAACTCTGTCTGGCAACCTTAATTCTCCACCCTTATTGACTCCTATGCCCATTCCCCTCGCTAGTTGTTTCAGATGTTTAATTCCCTCTTCAACCCTCCCGTTTCCTGACACTTCCACTCCAATCCTTTTGACCTTAATTACCTATTGATAAAATTGAAACCTTCAGGCATGATGATGAGGTCCCTAAAATCTCCTTCGCTCCTTTCCAGATCTTCTCTCCTCCTTCCCCTACTTCGACTCGCCTATCTTTCTGAGCAGTATCTTACTTCTCAAAATCTAGCACCTCTACCCACATCTCCTACCCCATCCCTTCAGACCTTACCAAAGCCCTTGCCCCCTCCCTGACCACTACCTTCAACTGTTCACACTCCAGTAATTCCTTCCTCACTGATTTCAACCATGCTTATGCATTCACTATCTTAAAAATAAAAAAAAAAAACCTTCCTTGACCCCATGGCTCTCTTCAGTTATTTCCCCATGTCCCTACTACAATTCCTCTCCAAACTTCTTCAATTAGTTGTTTACTTCTACAACCTACAATGTTCACTTCGCTCATCTAACTCACTGTACCTCAGTCACTTCTATCTCACTAACAGCTCTTCGACCACATCTTGCCTTTGGTCTGAAACTCCCTCCCTTATCATATCTAATAGACCACCACTCTACCCACCTTCAAAACCTAATTAAAATTGCATCTCCTGCAAGAGGCCTTCCCTGACTATACCCTCATTTCCCCTACTTTGTCCCCCTTTTATGTTGCCCCGACATTTGGATTTATACCCTTTATTCACACCACCCTCAGCCCCACAGCACTGAAGTACATATTTCCAATTTATTTTAATGTCTGTCTTTCCCTCTAAACAGTGAACACCTTGTTGGCAGGGAGCATGTTTATCAAATATTTTATATTGTACTTTCTCAAGAACCTAATATAGTCCTGTGCACATAGCATGTAATTAACAGGAATGATAGATTGATGGATGGACTAGTGTAACCACAGGAAAAATAGTCACTTTGTAACTGAAGAGAAATCATGCATAAAATAAAATAGATACAGATTTGAAACAAGGATAATGGCAGTAACTGAAGTATCATAGAGACTAAGGAAACATCTCTGCTTTATCCAAAAAGTGCAAATCTCCTGAATTACCAGGCACAGCTGAAGGAAGGAATAATTTTTTCCCATTTCAGTTTTGCACAGAATTTGCATTCCTCCTCTGAGAAACTCTGTGCAGAATCAGTACTGGTCTTCTTGACCCTCTTTAGACTGTCAGCTCCCTCTAGACTGTAAGTCCCCTCTAGCCTGTAAGCTCATTGTGGGCAGGGAATGTGTCAATTACATTGTACTCTCCCAAATGCTTAGTACAGTGCTGTGCACACAGTAAATGCTTAATAAATACAATTGACTGACTGACTGACTGACAGATTAGGAATACGAATTTCAGTAATGGAACTAGCCTAATAATCTTTGATCTCCCTGGTGCAGAATTTGTGACTGCACAAATAAGTTGCTGGCTGGTTTTAGCCTTATTGTCTACTATCTGTTGTCTGCACTGGTTACTGTTCTTTTGTTCTTTTCTAAAAAAGAGTTCAGAGTTTCAATTTCAGTATTCAAATCTTTATATATTTAATGGTCTCATTACCCAGGATTATCTTCCCTCAATACTCTGGTAACCTCTCATTCATATAAAAGACCTCAGAATGTATAAAAGACCTGGGAAGCAGCATGATCTAGTGGATGGAGAATGGGCCTGCGAGTCAGAAAGGACTGGGTTCTATTCCTGGCCCCGACACTTGTCTGCTGTGTGACCTTAGGCAAGTCACTTCTCTTTGTCTCAGTTATCTCATCTGTGAAATGGAGATTAAGACTGTGAGCCTCATGAGGGACATGGACTGTATCCAACCTGATTATCATGTATCTACCCCAGCACTTAGTATAGTGCTTAACAGGTACCTTTAAGAAAAAAAAAAGGAACATAAATGCCATTTTGTCCATGGGTCCATCCAGCCAATTGTCCTATCTGCCATAGTGGTGACAATACTTAAAGAGACTGTGTGAGGGATCATCATCAATCGTATTTATTGAGTGCTTACTGTGTGCACAGCACTGTACTAAGCGATTGGGAAGTACAAATTGGCAACATATGGAGACAGTCCCTACCCAACATCCTAAACTATAGGGATGAGCTATATAGTATTCCTAGATGTCCATCTGGTAGCGCATTTTTTTGTCTGCTTGCCCATGAATATATCTCAGCCCCTTTTAAATGTACTGATCATTTCTTCCTGCACAGCCTCCAGTAGTAATGAGCACCACATGGTTTGCTCCCTGCTGGGTGAAGTGTCTCCCCTTTGATATGAACTCCAACTTCCAACTTATCCTCGCAATCCTGGGGTTGTAGGGGATGGGAAACAACAACTGTACAATCCTCTTGATTCACATCGTCATGATTTTTAAAATTTTTAACCATATCCCACTAAGTTTTCATCTGTCCAGGCTACCGAGCTCTAATTCTTTCAGAATCTCCTCATGTGTGAGTTCCTTCAGTGACCTAAAAAGAGCCTGGACCTTCTCCAGTTGTATTATGCCTCTTCTAAGGTGTGGGGACTGGGTGTTCTTCAAAGACCATTCCAGGTGCAAGCGAATGTGGACAAAATGTTGTAATAGTATTTTTTAAGCGTGATCTTCAAGGCTGTCCATCACCTCACCCCCTCCTATCTCACCTCCCTTCTCTCCTTCTACAGCCCAGCCCGCACCCTCCACTCCTCTGCCGCTAATCTCCTCACCGTGCCTTGTTCTCGCCTTCGACCCCGGCCCACGTCATCCCCCTGGCCTGGAATGCCCTCCCTCTGCCCATCCACCAAGCTAGCTCTCTTCCTCCCTTCAAGGCCCTACTGAGAGCTCACCTCCTCCAGGAGGCCTTCCCAGACTGAGCCCCTTCCTTCCTCTCCTCCTCGTCCCTCTCTCCATCCCCCCCATCCCTTCCCCACAGCACCTGTATATATGTATATATGTTTGTACATATTTACTACTCTATTTATTTTATTTGTACATATCTATTCTATTTATTTTATTTTGTTAGAATGTTTGGTTTTGTCCTCTGTCTCCCCCTTCTAGACTGTGAGCCCACTGTTGGGTAGGGACTGTCTCTATACGTTGCCAACTTGTACTTCCCAAGCGCTTAGTAAAGTGCTCTGCACACAGTAAGCGCTCAATAAATACGATTGATTGATTAATTGATTGATCTGATTGCAGAGCACTGTACCAAGCACTGTGTCAGAATACACAGTTGGGAATTAACACGGTCTCTGTCCCGCAGGGGACTCACAATCTGAATTAAAAGAGAGAGAAGGGACTGGTAACAGACCCATAAGGAGAGAATACATTATCTTTTATTTCTGTTCTTTTCTGGTGATATGGCTCTCCATCACCTCACCCCCTCCTACCTCACCTCCCTTCTCTCCTTCTACAAACCAGCCTGCACACTCCACTCCTCTGCTGCTAATCTCTTCACTGTGCCTTGTTCTCACCTGTCCCACCGTCAACCCCCGGCCCACGTCCTACCTCTGGCCTGGAATGCCCTCCCTCCACACATCCACCAAACTAGCTCTCTTCCTCCCTTCAAAGCCCTACTAAGAGCTCACCTCCTCCAGAAGGCCTTCCCAGACCTAGCCCCCCTTTTTTCTCACCTCCTCCTCCGCCCCTCCCCATCGCCCTGCCTCCCTCCCTCTGTCCTATCCCCTTCCCCCTCCCCACAACATTTGTGTATATTTGTACATATTTATTACTCTATTTTATTAATGATGTGTATATAGCTATAATTCTATTTATTCTGATGGTATTGTTTTGTTGTCTGTCTCCCCCTTCTAGACTGTGAGCCTGTTGTTGGGTAGGGACTGTCTCTATATGTTGCCAATTTGTACTTCCCAAGTGCTTAGTACAGTGCTATGAACACAGTAAGTGCTCAATAAATATGAATGAATGAATGCCCAGCATTTGGTTGGGTTTTTATGCTAGCTTTCTGTGTAATAATAATAAATAATTATAATGGCATTTGTTAAGTGTTATTTGTTTAAGCACTGGGGAGGATACATGGTGATCAGGTTGTCCCACACCGGGCTCACAGTCTTAATCCCCATTTTACAGATGAGGTAACTGAGGCCCAGAGAAATTAAGTGACTTCCCCAAGGTCACACAGCTGACAATCAGCACAGCCGGGATTTGAACACATGACCTCTGACTCCCAAGCCCGTGCTCTTTCCATTGAGCCACGCTGCTTCTCTATTGGACCGATAGTGTATTGGACTGATCATCTAAAAGATGAATCACAGTGAATTTTTCTGCATCACGAAGGCTACAAGAAGATGTATCCCAAAGACTGAGGCAATGGGTGCACATCATCAAAATCCAGTCTTCTTGTACTGTTCCCTCCCAAGTGCTTAGTACTATGCTCTGCACAAAGTAAACGTTAAATAAACATCATGGAGTGATAAAGTGACCTTCAGACTTTGTCATAGAAAATTATGATAAATATTATAAGGCAGGAAATAGTTTTGGTTCTTTGTATTTTTTTTTGAAATCCTTATTCGCTTTAAGAATAGATTAAGGAACTCACTTTTGTCATCATCATCAATATTTTTGAGCCCTGTAGCAAGTATTTAGGTGGATAATGGGCCCAACCCACATGGAAGTTTTCACAGTTCATAGTAGGAAAGACAAGTGGAAAAGAGTGTGCAGATCAGTTTATAATGAAGCGTATGGCGAACCTGTAAGTCACAGTGAGTTTTGACATGCTTAATTTACATTGGCCAGAGACTGGCCTCTTAACTTGCATGTTCAGAAAGAAAAGCATGAGAAAATGTGGCCCTTGGGGAAAGATCCTCCTCCTTTGCTTCAGTTTCCACCCTCTTCCCCCTCCCTCATTTTCCTTTTCTCCCCACCCACCTTTCATCGGTCTCTCTGAAGCCCATGTGTCTGCAAACCAACAGTGGAATTTGGGTGGATTTTACTTGCATAATTAAATCCATGTTCCATTGTGTTCTTTAGAATTAATAAGGAATTTATCCCGTTGAAACTCACCATGACATCTTTCTGACTCAGATTCCTTTTGCTTTTCTCTCCTTTCCTTGTCTAAAGGCATTAGACATGGGGCTATGGTTCTAATTAAGCATTCTCTAACTTTTCTTCGTTTTAATTTTACATTTTGCCTTTAGTCAAGGTTTTTACCTATATCCTGCTCCTCTTCAGACTTTGGGGTTCTATAAAGTCTTATGAATTATTTCTGTTTATCCTGGGAAAATGTAATTTGAAGGGTGACAAAGAAAGAGCAGATAAGATTCATTCTGAAAAGCATCACAGGTAATTATCATGAAATCATCCTGCTCCTTTCTCTCCTGGAATTATGGCTCCTGAACAATCTAAAGCCTCTAAATCCAAATATCATTTGAGGTTAACAGAATGGTGCTATGAGAAACATGCTAAGAGAATAGAGTTGCTTCCCTCTTAGGTACCTTATCGGATTGGGAAATGAGCATATAATTGCTTCTTCCTGGCTTTATAAAGTTGAATTTACTTGAAATCCTATAACCTCTCTTGCTGAATGACAGGGTTTGGGTTCTAACTGAAGTGGATGTTATGGAAAAGAAGTGTAAGTTACTGAGGTTAGGGACACCATAAAGGGAAGAACTATCAAATAAAGCTTCTCCTTTCCAGGAATGAAGGTGGAATGGTTGTTTCACAGTATTAGCCATGAAGAATAATCTTAATTCCATTGTTCATATCTGCTCCCTGAAAAAAATAGCATTTCTTCTAAGGGACTCTTCATAATAGTTAACAAGAGTGATCAAAGGTCCTCTTAGGTCTTTAACAAGTATACAGCCTCCTTCAGGATGCCAGAAGGTTGACCAGAAGTATGTTATAGGAGGAAGAAATTGGAGTAATCACCTGATGTTCATAAAGGTATATTGAAAGTTTGGTTTACTATTATGAAATACAGTAACAAAAACGTTCTAACTACCTAAATTTACCAGAAGATCGTGATATTTTTGTAATGAATAATTCCAGTGATCGCCTGCTTCTCAAAGCTTGCTCCAGAGAGCTCAAAACATTTTACAATTCTTCCGTCATTTTTCCGCACAGAATTCTTCATTCATATTAGAAAAATGTGGCCAGAATAGCACAACAAGAAATTCTGAAAATACCAAGAGGAAGGTGAATGTTGGAATTACGTATTACTCTGATTTTACGATGAGACCTTTGACAGATCGAGGTCAAGGCACTGGCCCTGAGTTTTAGAGTATCAGTAGCAGAAACTCAACCAGAATCCAGGTCTGCTGACCCTTTTGACATGACTCCCCATGCCACCACGCAGCCATTCCCTGATGCTCTCTTAGCAAAAGACAATTACAACTCCGTGAGACTTCAGCTTGACCCTTTGGCCCCACCTTAAACTGATAAATTATGTCACGATCCTGACCATGATTTTATTTCTTAACAATGAAAAGAAGATGTAATTTAAAAATGACTTTAGATGTACCATAAAGGCAACATTCCCATAATCAATCATCCAAAATCGCTGTGTTATTTGGAACCATTTGAAGGAAAGCAAATTGAAAACAGATTTTCTAGACAATGCACCAAAGAGTTATCAAATCATAAACATCTAGATTACTTTAACATGTTGATTATTTCACAGTTAGGGTCACCTTACAAGTAACTCAGTCCAGGACAAACTCTGGAAAATTCAGTAAATCCTTTGCTTAACTTGTTAACTGAATCAGGTTAAAACAAATCACAATGTGAGGAAATATGTTAAGGTCTCAAAACACAAAATAAAATACAAGTCTCTCTTGGAACTATTGTAACGACTATTCTATGTTGGACAATGAGTATTATCAAAATGACCTGGCTTTTAGGGGAAAACCAATTTACAACTATTTGAAAGTTATATGCTTAACATCAAACAATGATTATGAATTTTGCTATAAAAATATTTAAATTCAACTCTAGAGGCTTAGGCTAGTTCTTGACTAAAAACAGAAAAGAAAAAAAGGTCTGTAACAAGGAAGTAGCTGAGGACTGAAACTAATTTGACTGTTTCTCCTTATTTGTGGATTTTATTGTGTGGATGTTTAAATTCTGTATTTATGTTTAACGCCCCCTTACTATGCTAAGTACCTAATAGAGATTTTGTATTTAGAACTTGAAAGTACAAAAACATGACCCAGGCATGATAGGAAGGATTCTAATTTGCTGTCAATTTCCAGTCACCCACATAGGTCAATCGATTGAACCGCATTAAATGAATCTTGTTTGAAGAACAAGTGTGACGTGGTTTGTGGTTGGCTCCCTCTTTTGGCTTTTATAGCAGTTTGCAAAATTCCTTTTTAATGGTTTCTGAGAAAGGGCTGTCACCCCCTGGGTGTTTTTGGTCAAATTCAAGTTGCTCCTTAGGGGTTTTCCACAGATCAGCAGAGATGTCGACCCTCAAAGAGCAGTGGATCACAGTTCACCCATTTGCCAGGCAAGGAACTGTCACCATCCCAGGTTTGAGGAGAAAATGATGTGAAATAAAGCAGGAGGTTAAAAGAGGAAAAGCCTCAAAAATACAATTTGCAGTTACATTACAGATGTGCGCTCGGGCTCAGACCTAGCCCTAGCCCGTTGCACCCTAAAATAAACATATCAAATTCCTGGACCGAAGGGAATGACACAAACCATTACAAGTAGATTCTGCTATTCCTCCATGTGTGAACTGCAGTGTGCTGTCATGCTTGGCTTAATGTGGAGTCACTGCAAGTCTTGTATCTGATGGAGTTGCATCTGGCTATTATTATTTGGGAGATTTGTTGAAACAGAAACTGTTATTGAGGGGTGTCAATTGGGCTGATTGATAGAATCGGACCAGAAAAAGGATCAGGAACCTTGACACCAGACTGATAGAGAGTGTGTTGATGGGACAGGACTCCAAAGGCTCCATAAATACTATTAGCTAAGCATCAGTGATCCGGTTAGTCAGTCTTAAGGGCAGGTTGGGAGGAATAAGAGCATATGTCCCTCCCCACCCCTGTGTTATTGAGTCTCTCCAACCTGGCAAACATCTCTCACAGATTGCTAGAAGCTTTTTGTGGAAAACAGATAATCTGTATTGACTTAAAGGTTTCAACTACAATAGAGGTTGTACAGTGATAACTTGGATGCAGGAGTAACAGCTTTCCCTGACTTGGGAATATCTTGTACATATTTACTTTTCTATTTACTTTGTTAATGATGTGCATATAGCTATAATTCTATTTGTTCTGACGATTTTGACACCTGTCTACATGTTTGGTTTTGTTGTCTGTCTCCCCCTTCTTGACTGTGAGCCCGTTGTTGGTTAGGGACCGTCTCTATCTGTTGCCGACTTGTACTTCCCAAGCGCTTAGTACAGTACTCTGCACAGAGTAAGCGCTCAATAAATACAATTGAATGAATGAGTGTTCTTTGATTTAGGGAGTTTGTACACTAAGAACGTCAAGGAGACAATGCAACAAACAGCACAATATGACAGTGGTCCATAGTGCCACCTCGGACTCTGAGAAAGCTATTCACTCTGTAACTATACAGGCATGTGGCAGGAAAATGCCAATCTCCCCTGTAAAACTTGAGGACAGTTTAATTAAATCAGCAGGGGAAAGTTGACCCTTCAGGGAAGTGAGGAAGGCAGGTGGAGATAAGAACAACAAAATCTCCTGAAATAGGCTAGAGCAAAGGCACACATTTGTGAATTGAGCTTTCTTCACACTAATGGAGCTTTTTGGCAGCTGAAGCTGTGCATAGCTCAGGCCGTTCCAGGTTATTTTTGAGCTTTATTGAATGATTTTTCTGATTTTGGTATTGTGTTCACTGATTGTCATTCCGAGGCTGGGTTTCATCTGAACCTAGAGTGCAAAGCTGAAACACAAACTGAACATGTCAAGTTTTATTCTGCTCTGTGTTCTCCCGCTAATGTATGTGGTTTTGTCGCTTCACCACAAAAGTTTATAAAGCCTGCGTTGATCAACAAGACCAGGTCTCAAAATACAGTTGCCTCTCCAAATGCAAAATAAGGGCTCATTTTAAGGTTCAGTGGAAGGTTCTGGGGTGGGGGGGTGGGGAGGGGTGTCAATTTGGCTAGTCTCAAAACTAGGCAAAAAGCCCAAACCTGCCAGGTCTTGCCTGGTTTCAGATTTCAAAATGAAACTTTCACATGGCAAGGTTCCCGACCCATCCAAATTTAAAGAAACAGGCACTTGGCATGCTCTCCGGATAGATCAGCAGTTGCTCACATGCAGCTGTGCACATCTGGCCAACAGGTATCTGATTTGGTATGAAGATAAATCGTGTAGAGGAACAAACCCACAGTGGTTAAACTACAAATGTATAGTTTCTTGGCGCTAAGCCACTTGCACAACGGGGTCCATGCTTAAGCCCCGTTCCCTTCCACTGCCGCTTTTCCTATGGGCTCGATTCCCATGAAAGAACCCTATGAAGGAGAAGGGGGATACGGTTGCATTCAAGGTCCATGCTGGCCCCTTAGCAATTAGGTACATAGCGTCACTTGTAGCAGTTACGAAATCTACTTATTTATTCACTCATTCATCAGCCTTCCCTGAGAAATTCAAAACAACCCAGTCGTATCACCTCAATGCCCATGCTAGGCCCTTATTGCTCTCCTCAGCATTCATGAACAAATGTATACTTTCATTCATATGTGTAATGTATACGTTTATCAGTCTGAGTCACTTGTTCAACGGATTCATCCTTATGTGCTTGTATAGTTTCCTGTCTTATCAATCAGTCAATGGTATTTATTGAGTACTTGCTGTGTGAAGAGCACTGTACTAAGTGCTTGGGAGAGTACAATATTACAGATTTGGTAGATATATACCCTTCCCACAAGGAACTCATCCTCGGTCTTTCTTCTGCTTTCATGATCTGTAAGTTATTTTTGTCATTCCCAGCCCAGGTTAGGCCATAAACTCCTAAAGGACAACTGACATGTGTCTTAGTACAGCGTTCTACACATTGCAAGCACCCAGGAAATACTAGTGACTGATTGATAGTGATAGTGATGATTGATAGATCTATTTATCTTTCCATACTATTGCTATTACCAGATGAAGGTTTCAGTCATACAATCAAGTGTGCACTTAGTAAATGCCTACTGAATCCAAACTGTGCAAAGTGCTTGAAAAGGTGTCACAACAACTAGTTAGGATTAATGGATGCACTTAGCATGGCAAAGCTCAGATTGTTAGTAGATTCTCCTTCTGGATCAGCTCTGCACTTAGGTCCATACCCATAAGCACTTTGATACTCACTCCACCCCCACAGCACTTGTGTACATGCCCATATACTCTGTCTTTTCCTCTACCTGTAGGTCAATTTTAATTCATGTGTTCCCCACTAAACTGTAAGCTTCTTGAAGGCAGAGATTGTGTTTCCATACTCTCATACTCTATTGAACTCTTCCAAGCACTCAGAACAGAGTTCTGCACGTAGTAAGATCTCAATACTATTAACTGAACAGTATGAATGATGAATGGTCAATTAATGATACTTGATGAATGAATATGCCAGAATGGAACATTAGGAGTAAATCAGAATAAACAATTGATGTACAGTTATATACATATAATTTAAAAATTCAAAGGATAGATATAAATTTTCAAGTGATAAGAGTAGGCTATTGTGGTCATACAACCTCCTCTATAATGTTTCTTTCATCCGTCCCTTCTTCACCACCCAAACAGCCATGGCCTTGGATCAGACTGACTTGATTTTCTTTTTTAATTCTTTAAACGATATTTGTTAAGCAGTTATTATGTGCCAGTCACTGTTCTAAGCATTGGGGTAAGTACAAGATAATCAGGATGAACACGGAGCCTCTCCCACATCGCTCACAATCAACCCCCATTTTACAGATGAAGTAATTGAGGCACAGAGAAGTGGTGACTTGCCCAAGTCACACAGTGAGCATGTGAAAGATCTGGGATTAGAACCCAGGTCCTTCTGACTCCTACTAAGTTACGCTACTGCTCGATATCATGATTAGGGTACTGTATCAACCTAATCTCTGAACACCTCAAAGTGTGAATCTTCTAGCCTGTCTCCCTCAGCCTATAATACATGCTGCTCTTAGATCATCCCTCTGCAGCTCAACATGTCTGTCTCCTACTTCATCACCTGCAACAGCTGCTATTGCCGTCTGCATCAAAGCTTTCTTTAGCATTGGCTTCAAGATACGCCACCTGCGTTTCCCATCCTATACATTGGCTCTCTTCACCCTCTACTCCTTAGCTCACCTTCTTCACTCCTCCCAAACCCATCTTCTAACTATACCAACTATTCTTGACTCTTCCATCTCTGATTCCTAGCTCACACTCTTCCCCTGTCCTGGAATTCCCTCATCCTCATAAATCTGCTAGATCACAGTCCTCTTCAAAGTCTTCCTCAAACATCCCCTCCTCCAAAATCCTTCCCCAGTTTGTTCCTAATATTCAATGTCAGGTCTGCCATAGAGTCACCCTAGCACCTTAGCACATTTAACTGTCTCTACATAAACATAGAATATCAGTTGAATGGTATATTCACTTATTTACTCTATTTCACATCCTGAAATAATTCTACTGATTGTATCCTTGTTTTCCTCTTGTCCCATTATTAATATTTTATTCTGTTGCCCCCATTAGGGAAGCAGTGTGGCTCAGTGGAAAGAGCACAGGCTTAGGAGTCAGAAGTCATGGGTTCTAATCCTGCCTCAACTACTTGTCAGCTTTATGACTTTGGGCAGGTCAGTTAACTTATCTGTGCCTCAGTTCCCTCATCTGTAAAATGGGGATTAAGACTGTGAGCCCATCGTGGGACAACCTGATTACCTTGTATCTACCCCAGTTCTTAGAACATTGCTTGACACATAGTAAGCACTTAAAAAAATACCATCATCATTATTATCATTAGATTGTAAACTCCTCGAGGACAAGGATTGTGTCTTTTATTTCACCATGCTTTCCCAAGTTAATACAGTACCCTGTAAATAGAAGGGACTCAGTGCTGTGTCCAGTAAACAGTAGGAGTCCAATACAATTAACTGCACTGTACTGGACTCCTACACACAATACCTACCAAGTGCAGTACTTGGGGCCCAGAATGATTGTCTAAATGATCAATATAATGTTCATTCTTGTTGAGAGGATATCCCCTGAAAGAAGTAGATAATAAAAAGAAAGATGCCTGGAGATCACAGTCCAGGTGCTAATAATGATCATTTTGGTCATAAGATTATAATAGGCTAGTTTTCTCAAAGGGATCTTGGAAATACTAAAGGAAGATTTGAAATGTGACTCTGTAATCATGCATCATAGACTGGTCCAGAATGTATGTGAAAATTAGAATTAAAAATTAAAAGATCGAAGGTCTGTAGTCATTAAACTGTTGCTGAATTGTACTTTCCAAGTGCTTAGTAGCGTGCTCTACACACAGTAAGTGCTCAATAAATGCGATTGAATGAATGAATGAATTAGCTCAGGAACACCGTCTTCTATTGATTCACAATTGAGTCATGATATTGAAATGTGACAGCTTTTATTCAAATCTCTAGTTCTCTTTTCACCAATATGTTCATCAGATTGAAAGTGTTATCTGAATTGACTTCAACTCCTCGATTTTTCACAAATTTTGCAAAATTGAGATTGCAGAATTTTATTTCCAAAATTCACCAGCTTTATTAAAATGTCCTTTTCTCTAGGGATTAAATGTGTTATGCATAGCCACTCTAAAACTGGACTCTACTTTAGCTAGATGTCTTGAGAAAATCATTAAGTGCATAAAGAGTATTGTACTCATCTGATTTGCTAATGGATTCCTTCTAGACTGTAAGTTCTTTAAGGGCAGGAATTGTGTTTACCAACACTATGGCACTGAACTCTCACAAATGATTAATACAGTGTTCTGTGTATAGTCACCACTCAAGAAATACCATTTATTGATTGGCTGGCTTCAGCCCAGCAGAAAGAACTGAATCTACATAAAATGGAATGGGTTAGTAATTCATCAAAGTCTTATACTTCTTTCCAAACTGAATCATCTAATCCTCCCTAAATGTATCTCTTTAAAAATCTTGTTTAAGAATAATAAGCTATTGTTTTTTATTTACCCATATATAATGTTCCCACGGATCTCAGATTTAAGGATTCAATGCATGCCCAACTCCATTTCAGCTATTTAGATGAAACTGAAAATTAGAACCTATTTGTAGAGGCTTTTGAAGCAATATGCCTTAAGCAAAAACACCCAGTTTATATTTTTGAGGTTTGCAGTCCTTGCCATCCCTACCATAAACACTCCTCATCTCTGTCCCCTCTCCTACTGACACAACCCCAGCTACTCAATCTGGGTAGCCTAACAGCATCTATCAGTATGAAGAAAAAGCCATCAAACATTAATAGTACATTAATGACATCAGAATCATCCTAGCCTAGGCCAAAAGACAGGGTGTTTATCTGGTGACGTCTTTCCTATAAAGTGGAAGGAAATCCTAGAGCTTTGCTTTGGCAGTAAATTTATTGTTGGCCGCTTGCCTTTCAGACAGGCGTGCCAGTGTAGGGCACTCCCCAGTAATCTCTATCTGGAAGTTCAGAGCCCACCCTCTTCCAAATATTCTTCCTTATTTTCCAGCCACGTTTTCTTTTACCTGATTTTGAGAAGCACAGAAAGCCAAATGATCTTTACTATAAGCCTTCTTCTTTTGGAACTGTGCCTTCCACTTATTTTTTAAGTAAATGAAATCAAATAAAAATAGGTTTGCTCCACTATTAGAGAATCTGGCTACTGTGAGTGGACAGTCCCATCTTCCCTCACATTTTAAAATTAATGTTTTTATGTTCGTGATCACATTTCCATAGATGCCTTGTTTGCTTTTAAGATTTTAAAAACATGGTGAAAAAAGATGTGGTTTGTAGCTGACAGGCACATGATTCAACTCTTCCTAACTAGGCATTTTGGGTTTGGTGTTATTTATTGAAAAACTAATCAATATAACCAGTGCCGAGGATGTATTAGAAGAATTATTCTAAGTGACTGATTTAGACAGGTTCTTTGATTTCCTTTAGACATCAGTACTGCTGTTTTAGATTTCTTCAAATAAGATATGTAAGCATAAACCCTAATGATGCTAATATTAATTATAATGATAATAGCAACAATAATAATAATAATTGTGGTATTTATTAAGTCCTTACTGCATGCCAAGTACTGTACTAAGCACTGAGATAATTACAAGATGATCATGTCAGACATAGTCCCTGTTCCACAAGGAGCTCCAAGTCTGTGTAGACTGGGTATTTCATCCCT
Source organism: Tachyglossus aculeatus (assembly GCF_015852505.1). Classification (NCBI taxonomy): domain Eukaryota; kingdom Metazoa; phylum Chordata; class Mammalia; order Monotremata; family Tachyglossidae; genus Tachyglossus; species Tachyglossus aculeatus. The sequence goes on along the minus strand of NC_052066.1, from coordinate 110,616,786 downwards.
ACTTTACATATGAGAACTGTGAGACTTTTCCAAACAAATGGCAGAGCTGAGCGTATGTCCTTGGTCCTCTGACTTCCAGGCCTGTGTGCTTCCATTAGGCAATCGGCTTCCCAATGTTTTGGACAAAGAAAAACAACCTTCCTCCAACTTTCTGTATCATTTTGATCCCTTTCTCATCCAACCTGACATTGATCGCTAGGGACTTCAATATCCATGCGATGTGTTCGATGATCCTTCCGCTGTCATTTTCCTCTCACTTCTCAACTCCTCTTAATTCCTGCTCCACCCCACCTCATCCCATCACCAACTTGGACACATGCTCAGTTTCATCATCTCCAGTCAACAAAAACTATTCCGTCACAACCTCCTCACCTGCCCTCTGTCCCACAGATCCACTCCCTGCAAATCTGTCCCATTCCCACCAAATAGACTCTGATCTTTTGACAAAGTGCATAAATCAATATGTACATAAGTGCTAAGAGTGTCTGTGAGTGTATAAGGGCTGACCTGTGGGACGAAAGGATATGACGTGGGGAAAAGAAAGTCATTCAGAGAATGATTCCTAGGCAAGATGGGATTTCAGAAATGTTTTAAACATTTGGTGGCTGTGATCCTTTGCTTAACATTTCCCAAATACTTTCTACCATCCTACTGTCAGTATCCACTGCTAGTATGACCTGGTGGAAGGAACACAGGACTGGGAGTCAGAATTCCAGAGTTTTAGTCTGGGCTTTGCCACTAGTGACCACTTTCTGCTCTGTCTCCGTTTTCTAATCCATAAAACGGGCATAAAATCCATCTCTCTCCTCTATAGACTGTACTCCCCATAAGAAACAAGGACTGGGTTTCATCTCATTATCTACCCCAATATTTTGCACAGTACTTGATGCAGGGTAAACATTTAATTAATACTATGGTTATGATTAACAGGAATATGAAATTGCGGCTTTAAGGAAATCCAACTGCATCTCTTGGTCTGACACTTTCTCAAGGGAGGCATTTTCAAAGTGCGTGCCCCATGCCTTCTGCCTTGTTTTTGTTTCATTTTTTTCCCATCAGTACCCCAGATGCACTTCCCTTGTTCAGAAACTGCCACTTCAACTTTGATACTGGGACTACTGCTGCTTCTCTTTGAGCCTTTGTTCACTCTCTGGGAACAATTCAACAAACGAGGGGCTGGAAAGGAAATTGAGAGGTTAGGTACATTTTTCTGATTCCTCTTTGGACTAGTTTTTAAGCGATTCCTCTTCTTCTCCTTGATTTGGTTCCCTTTCTCATTTCCTCCTCTCTCCCTGGATGAAGGATCCCTTTCACAGCCACAAGTTCATTGCAGAGAAGGTGGAGCGAGGCGGTCAAAGTGAAACTGAATTTATGGTTTTTCATCTATTTACTACTCTTCATCTAGGACTAAATTTTATTGCTTGAGGAAGTGATCTAAGTATTATTCGGAATCTTCCATTTTTCATTCACGTAATTTTCAAACTCCCTGATTATATTTTGCCTCCTTGAAATCATTTTTTGCATATTTTTTTAATTTGGAATATCATTCTTCACTCTGTCAACATGCTCTCTAAGCCATTTGACGTCCCTAAATCATTGTCCTTGAAATCATATACAATTTTGATCATGATTTGGCAGGCAGAATTAGATCACTACAGTTGAAGGTAACTGTAGTCAAAATTCTTAGATGATATTCGTCTTCTTAGAGTAGGCAGTCATATTCATTCATTCATTCAATCATATGACAATAGTGGTAATAAAAATAATGGATAATTGTATACGGTACTATAGAAAATATATTGGCATGACATGGAGAAACACGAGTTTACAAAACCCTTTTAGTGACTCCAGCAGTGCTCTACGTTTTGTCCATTATAACTGAAAAAGTGTGTGGTATTTGTGTATGTTTCGAGTATGTTTGCATTAATAGTGACAATATTTTACAGTCAGTGTTCACTAGCTGCTATGCAAGACTTGACATGCAAGGTAGCAGAAAGTTATTTCCGAAAAGAAAATATTTATTTGAATGGCACTCCGTCATCCATTAGCACTTGTAAAGAACAGTTGGCGCTTAATTCTTAAGCAGTTTAATGCACTTTTGCTATAATTACAAACAAATGTATTCTTAGCTACAAGGTTGGCTAAGCACAACTCTAGTAGCTGTTATCTTATTATCCATTAATTTAAAAGGTCTGTGTTGGGTTTGGAGCAAGAAAATGCTATTATTGATTTTTCTTACTTTCCAGCTAAAACACAAAGTACCCCACTTACTTAAAAGTTTCTTTTGCAGAAGAACACTGTGGATATTTATGATTTAGGCCATAAATGTTACTGTTTTGTTAAAATTTTGATAATATTTTTCCCTGTAAAAATATTTGGAATCTATCTTCCCTGGTAGACTGTAAATTCTTGAAGGCAGAGATTGTCAACTCTTGCACTCTCTGAAATCCTTAGAATAGAACTTTACTCACAGTAGGGACTCCAGACATATTATTGAATGACTTACACCTATCTGCTTTGATGTTTTAGATAACATTTTATTTAATGGCAGTGTGAAGGTGGACTATTTCGCTTCTCATTTCTTTAGGTGCTGAGAGTTAAAAAGCAAATTGGAACATGAGGACCAGTTTCCCTTCCAGGGATCATTCCTGCTTGCTTCCACCACTGTTTCTATGGTTATGGGGGTTTGTTTTCTTTTTATTTCTTCTTATCAGTATCGTTCACTCAACTATCTACTCACTGTACTAAGGACTGTAGTCCATCCATGAAAAATAGTTCAGACATGGTCTTCATTCATTCAGTTGTATTTATTGAGCGCTTACTGTGTGCAGAGCACTGTACTAAGCACTTGGGAAGTACAAGTTGGCAACATATAGAGACGGTCCCTACCTAACAACGGGCTCACAGTCTAGAAGGGGGAGCCCTTTATGATAATAATGATGGTATTTGTTAAGTGCTTACTATGTGTAAAGCACTGTTCTAAGCACTGGGTAGGTTACAAGGTGATCAGGTTGTCCCACGGGGGGGCTCACAGTTCTAATCCCCATTTTACAGATGAGGTAACTGAGGCACAGAGAAGTTAAGTGACTTGCCCAAAGTCACACAGCTGACAGTTGGCAGAGCCGGGATTTGAACCCATGACCTGTGACTCCAAAGCCTGTGCTCTTTCCACTGAGACACGCTGCTTCTCTCACAAGGGCTCAAAATAAAAGCAGTGGAAGAGTAGAACAAGAACAGTGAATTACAAATAATACTGGTGGGTTCGCCCACTGAAAGTGACAGATGAGCTTCACACCTGAGATTTGAGGACCGAGAATCCCCAGAAAGGAGTTGATTTAGGGTTAGTGGTTTAGCAGTGTCATGATTACTCTCATCCTGGCCAGTTGCCTCACAGAGTGAAATGAGTAAATAGATGGACAGGGATGGAACATACTGTCAAATCTACAGAAATGTTTTGTTTGTTTTTTTTAACGTGCTGGGCCCATGGGTTCAAATCCCGGCTCCGCCAATTGTCAACTGTGTGACTTTGGGCAAGTCACTTAACTTCTCTGTGCCTCAGTTACCTTATCTGTAAAATGGGGATTAAGACTGTGAGCCCCCCGTGGGACAATCTGATCACCTTGTAACCTCCCCAGTGCTTAGAATAGTGCTTTGCACATAGTAAGCACTTAATAAATGCCATCATCATCATCATCATTAACAGCTAAAGTGTTTAGCAACATATTTGCTGTTCCATAGTGACATAACCTTGCAGGGAGTTGTCTTGGTAGTTGCAAGCAGACTTGGCCTCTCATATTAGCCAGATAGTTAAGATTGTCTCCCTCACAAAACCCTGGTTAATTCTTTGGTAGGAAATCTTAACCTTCCCCATTAATGGTTTAGTTCCAGCAAACATTCGCTTCCTTACAGATTTGGGATTAAACTCTGGGTCTCCTGATTGTAAAACCATGTTCTTTCCACTGGACCAACAACAGAGATGGACAGACAAAATCCAAAGCAATTTAAAGGTGAAATTATCCTAATTCAGAGTTTTAATATTTAAAGCTGTACTTGGATGGAGCCTTTTCCAGGCTCCTCACTCCAGTCAGTATAGTACAGCAAGCAGTCATTCACTCATTCATTCAATCATATTTATTGAGCATTTACTGTATGCAAAGCCCTGTACTAAGCACTTGGGAGGGTAGAATATAGAAACAAACAGACACATTCACTTCCCATAATCAGCTCACAGTCTAGATGGGGAGACAGACATTAATATAAATAAATTACAGATATATAAAGATATATACATATGCACTTGTGAGAATTGCAGAGAGAATGAAAGAAGGGAGCAAATCAGGGTGACTCAGAAAGAATACCATTTATTGATTGAATGTCCACAGCCTTCCAAACGTTCTAAAGTTTGGGGAGTCAAGGGTCACTTCTAAAATGTTTGATTTGTGTGTTTGTTTTTTGGCAATGGTTAAGCACTTACTATGATCCAGACAAAGTCCTAAGATCTGGGATAGGTACAAGATAATCAGGTTGGACACAGTCCTTGTCCCGCAAGGACTTAATCCTCCATTTCACAGATGAAGTAACTGAGGCCCATAGAAGCAAAATGACTTGCCTAAGGTCACCCAGAAGACAAGTGGCAGAGTTGGGATTAGAACCCAGATCCTGCTGATTCAGGCTGGAGTTGGGGAACTGGCCCCCATGAAACCAAGGTCATTTTGGGCAAGGAATGTATCTATTATATTGTTATATTGTACTCTCCCAAACGCTTAGTACAGTGCTCTGCACATAGTAAGCACTCAATAAATACAATTGACTGACTGAATGGCTTAGGGGAATTCCAGTTCCTGGGTGAGGAGAAAGGGGATGGATGGGGGAGTTCTTGATTTCTGCCCATTTCTGGGGATGAGGTTTCACTGAACTGTAGGATCAAAGAACAGAGGCTGTTTCTGGTCATAGCTTTGAATATACATACACAACTTAATGTTTGATACACATACTGACACCTTACCACTACTCAAAGAAATAATAGCTTTAGCAGATGTCTACAGTATCCCAGGAAATTCAGAATTCACACAATTCATATTATTTTGTGGGTTATTTCATCATTCCATATACTGAGAGAATTTAAATCATGGGTTCAAATTAGAACTAGCTCATACCTATTTCTCATTCTCACCCCAGAAGTATGTGCTGGCAGGCCACAACTCAGCACAAGTACAATATCTGCTTCATTCCCCTGAGTTCAAATCTGACCCTTTTCCCCATTCCCTGCCTAATTAATTCCATAGTAAACGTCTATAGTAAACTTGTTGATCTCTAACTCTGACTTCATATCCAGTAGCTAGCTGTCTTTACCCTAATCCCTCATTTAGTTCACTGGCTATGTTGGATGCAGCTGTTGGCCTCTTCCTTAAAGGTGAGCCTGTGTGGGTGATACCAGGTCATGCCTTAAACTAAGGGTCAAAGTTCTTGTGGCTGCTCCCTTCCACAAGTTCCTTTGACCATGGGAATCCCTCCACAGACCACCCTCCTTGTGTCCTATCTGGATCTGGCCCTATTTCTCAGACCCTAGAGATCCTGGTAGCCACTTAGGGTGGCTGGGACTATTTGAGCAGAGAAGGGAGAAGGTCAAAGTCAAGGATCTGGCTGAGATCTGACTCTTCACCCCAAGCTACACCTATACCTAATTATATTACAGTTAATGCAAGAATAAATTATCTCTAGGAATGAAATGCTTACCTTCAGTAAGAGGGTTTGAAGAATCCAAGAGATATTTGGAAATGGAAGTTTGGAGAAAACACTTTTCCACAGTTCGAACCAATTTGAAGATGTCTCTTTAATTTCAAACCATGTTCTTCTCCATATTCCCTTTGTCAGTCAGATGGCATTTTATTTCATTGAAAATTAATCAAGTGCATTAGAAATAAATGAAATTCATTTTTCAAATGTTTGTAGAAGAGTTCTGAGCAAAACATAGAGTTTAAATAGAAAACTTTTGAATACTAATCAATGGAGCAACCAAATGCATTTGCTACAGTGAAGTTATGCTTTAGAATAAAGTAGAAAGGCATTTTTCTCTGAACTATTAATATGTATGAAAACAACCCTGAAGGAAATTTAAGGATCTCTAGGAAATTCTTGAATATATGTCCATTTGTGTGTTGGATAGTGAATCGATCAATCAATCAATCAATCAATCAATCATATTTATTGAGCGCTTACTGTGTGCAGAGCACTGTACTAAGAACTTGGGAAATACAAGTTGGCAACATATAGAGACAGTCCCTACCCAACAGTGGGCTCACAGTCTAGAAGGGGGAGACAGAGAACAAAACCAAACGTACTAACAAAATAAAATAAATAGAATAGATATGTGCAAGTAAAATAAATAAATAAATAAATCGATGATATCTTACTATGTGTAGAGCACTGCATTAAGTGCTTGGGAGAGTACAATATGATAGAATTGGCAGATAGGTTCCCTGCCCAAAATGAGCTTATTAGATTAGAACATGAACAGGATTCTGGCCCTGAGTGAAAAGAAACCTTGCTTCAACAGCATGGTACCATTATGAATTAACGTTATGGTCCAATGGTTCCACAAGTCTAGTAGGTAAAACAAAAAAACAAGAAAATGGATTGAGCTGTAGTATAGAAGAGGATGTAATGACTGACGTGACAGTACAGTCCTAAAACAAATGTCTGGAATAGCAGCCAAAACACAGTCTGAGATTACATAAGACAAATAGAAGAAAGAGCTAACCCTTTCAAATGATGGCAGAAGCACAAAAATAATGGAAAGAATTAACGAAACCTAAAATAAACCATGCTAATCATTTGAATAACATTGTTCCTAAAGAACAGCCAAGTTGCAGTTATTTTTTGCAAATGTAATGTGGGCAAATGTGTATTCTTTTAGAATGTATAGTTATGGATTGTAGGATAGTGTATAGACTCTGTGCACGTAAACAATGACAAACCATAAATAAATGCACTTTAAGGATCTTTAGAGCATCCTCTCCCCTCTCAGGAGAGTTCCCAGCATAAGAAGAAGTGTGACTCAGTGGAAAGAGCATGGGATTTGGAGTCAGAGGTCGTGGGTTCTAATCTAGGCTCCGCCACTTGTCAGCTGTGTGACTTTGGGCAAGTCACTTAGTTTCTTTGTGCCTCATTTACCTCATCCGTAAAATTGGGATTAAGACTGTGAGCCCCACGTGGTATAATCTGCTGACCTCGTATCTACTCCTGCACTTAGAAAAGTGCTTGGCACATAGTAAGCACTTAACAAATACCATAATTATTAGTAGTGATAGTATTCCCAGTACTCTACCAGTCTCGAGTACAGGAGGAAGAGTTAGGCAGAGGCATATCTATTCCATTCCTAGCTTGGGCAGTATGGCTAGTAAGTGGAAGGCAATCTGCTACAAGTCAAAACTCACCCATGTTGGCAGCAACGGCATGGAACAAAGTCGACGGTAATGACTCAAGTTTATTGCACAGAAGGAGGGAATGGTAAACCATTTCCATAATTTTACCAAGAAATTCCTATGGATATCATCAGTCGTATTTATTGAGCGCTTACTATGTGCAGAAGGTTCTAATCCCGGCTCTGCCACTTGTCTGCTATGTGACCTTGGGCAAGTCGCTTCATTTCTCTGTGCTTTAGTTACCTCATCTGTAAAATGGGGATTGAAGCCCCATGTGGAACAGGGACTGTATCCAACTCTGTTTCCTTGTATTCACCCTAGCTCTTAGTATAGTTCCTGGTACATAATAAGTGCTTAACAAATACTATCATCATCTCTTTATTAAAAAAACTCTCCTAATTATTTCAGTGAAAATTGAGATAGTGTTCACGTTTTTCAAGAACTACTTTTGCATGAAAATATGAGTTCTGTACTTGTTCTATCACATGGATGACAACTGATAAATATTGATCATAAATTTTAAAGCAATATTTTAATAAGTTGATGCACAGCCAAAATAATCTATAGTTTGTTCATGAAAACATTGCTACAGTCTAATTGTAGTTCCCTCCATTTCATGATGGAGTGATATTATTTTTTCCAAACTAAGGGATACTGAATGCGTTTTTATTTAACTTCTTTCAAATGTGGTTTAATTTCAGTTTTCATTGTATTTTGCTGTGCTTCTACTCCAAGCCAAACAATATTTACTATAGCTACAAGGAGTCAAAGGTGGTCACTGGCTGGGAAGGCATGCAGTCTTCCCCCTATCCAGAGCCCAATATATTCATATTGTGGACATTCAATCAATCAATGGTATTCTTTCTGAGTCACCCTGATTTGCTCCCTTCTTTCATCCTCTCTGCAATTCTCACAAGTGCATATGTATATATCTTTATATATCTGTAATTTATTTATATGAATGTCTGTCTCCCCCTCTAGACTGTGAGCTGATTGTGGGAAGCGAATGTGTCTGTTTCTATATTCTACTCTCCCAAGTGCTTTGTACAGGGCTTTGCATACAGTAAATGCTCAATAAATATGATTGAATGAATGAGTGAATGACTGCTTGCTGTACTGTACTGACTGGAGTGAGGAGCCTGGGAGAGGCTCCATCCAAGTACTGCTTTAAATATTAAAACTCTGAATTAGGATAATTTCACCTTTAAATTGCTTTGGATTTTGTCTGTCCATCTCTGTTGTTGGTCCAGTGGAAAAAACATGGTTTTACAATCAGGAGACCCAGAGTTTAATCCCAAATCTGTAAGGTAGCGAATGTTTGCTGGAACTAAACCATTAATGGGGAAGGTTAAGAATGGATATATTCATAGGAAACTGGTGGTCCAAATGACCACTGAGTGCAAAAAAAAGACCTATTATCCTTAAAGAGAGGAAGGGGAAATGAATCCATGGAAATAGTCAGTCATTTTCCTGTAGGGGTTGTTGGTTAGATATCATTGTTTTCTTCTCTGCCAGCATTAAGTCTCTCTCATTTAGTGAGGTTGACTATCACTATGGCATCCCTAGGGTAGGGATGATAAATATTGTAGTTGCGTATTGACTTAGCCATATACCTCTAAGCAACCCAGATTAAATTTTGTGATATCCCATCATCACTACTGGGCCAATAGCCAATATTTTTTCTGGGTGGGAGTGAGAGAGAGGCATAAACAGAATCAAACCTCTTCTGTGTTAGAACATCAGCCTAGAGTAACATAAATATCTCGTGTCAGAAAAAGAAAATGTTTCTTGGCTGGGATGATGCATCAGAGGGATGAGAAGAATAATTTGCCAGGGCTTTTCCTCTTGTTGGCTTCAAGCCTGGTTATCATTCAACCTCTTGCTCTTGGAAGCAACCTCTTCTCCCTGTATTTGAAATCTTCCAAGTGCTACATCATCCTTCCTGCCTCTTTATTTTTAGTGTGTTGTCAGTATACAAAATGCTGCAGATTGGGAAAGGGGGAGAAGAGAGTAATAGGAAGGGTAGAGGGAAAAGATAGAAAACTTTAACATACATTTATCAGCCTACCCAACTTCATGATCTGCCATTGGGACTACTTGTGATCACATTCAATTTTGTTTTCCATCTTGATGGATGCAAGCACCACTCACTCAAATAGCTGACCGATGAGTTAATACTTCTGTTTTCAAAACAAAGCAGTTGCTTAGATTTGAAAACAGTAATGAACACGAACATTACCTTACAACGTAGACGAAGAACATGTGCCCATTTCTTTTGACACTGTATTTTGGCAGCACTCTCCAAACGTGCCTTCTCAGAGAGCTGTGTAATGCCTTTTTCGTTATTTGATGGTTGAAATGTGTAAATTTTAACATTACAGAGATGAGAATCCAACCACTACTTTGTTACCAGCCACCGTGCTCACACACTTATGTAAATTGAAAAATTCCAACAAATAGCTAGAAAGAATGCAGATATTTAGGTTATTTGGTTGTATTGAAGGATATGCTTGGAAATCTATGGCATTTTAGCCCCTGCAGAGAAGGTTGAATGGCTTGGTTTTTTGCTAATGCCTGGTGTGTGTGTGTGTGTGTGTGTGTGTGTGTGTGTGTGTGTGTGTGTGTGTGTGTGTGTGTACTGTACATACATATGTCTCAGTGGAAAGAGCATAGGCTGGGAGTCAGAGGTCATGGGTTCTAACCCCCCACATGTCTGCTGTGTGACCTTGGACAAGTCACTTAACTTCTCTGAGCCTCAGTTACCTCATCTGTAAAATGGAGATTGACTGTGAGCCCCACATGGGACAACCTGATCACCTTGTATTCTCCCCAGCACTTAGAACAGTGCTTTGCACATAGTAAGCACTTAGGAAATGCCATCATTATTATTATTATTATTATATATATATGCGTGTGTGTATTTTACTGTTGTGTATATCTATACTACTACAGCGTGGCTTAATGGAAAAAGCCCGGGCTTGGGAGTCAGAGGTCATGGGTTCTAATCCAGACTCTGCCACTTGTCAACTGTATGAATTTGGGCAAATCACTTAACTTCTATGTGCCTCAGTTACCTCATCTGTTAAATGGAGATTAAGATTGTGAGCCCTAAATAGGACTACCTGGTAACCTTATATCTATCCCAGCACTTAGAACAGTGCTTGGCACATAGTAAGCACTTAACAAATACCATCATTATTATTCCTATACAAAGTAGTATCTATGTCAACTTTGCATCTTTTGCATATATATATGTATATATATACACACACACACACATATATACAATTACAGATCTATGCATATGTATATATTTATATGCAAAAGATACAAAGTTGACATAGATACTACTTTGGTAAAATCATTCTCCTTTCTGCAGTTTGCAGAGCAAGGGTGTGATGGCCATTCTTGAATTATAGCTTTCTCTGTATTGCAGCATGAGAGGCATATGTTATTACTTTGTTGTAATATTCTGCAACTCTCATTGTACTTATGTTTGTCCTATGTTCTCATGTTGCTTTGTCATTTTTATGATAACCCCACTTAATCTTAGATAATAGGACCCCCGTGGTTCAGGGACTATGCCTGACTAATCGTTTTTCTCATTTTAGGGCCTTTCCTCAGTGTCCTCTACAGTGTGATGCCCAAAGTGAGCACCCAATAGTGTGTTTTACACAAGTCAATGCCCAATCGTCTGCACACAGTAGGTTCCTGGTACAGTGCTGTGCACACTGAAGCTTCTCAGTACCATGTTTTGCATGGAACAGGTGACCTGAGCAGTACTCTTCATATAGTAATTGCCCAGCAGAGTGTTCTCCCTTTGTTTGTTCATTCAGTCATACTTATTGAGTGTTGCTGTGTGCAGAGCACTGTACTAAGCACTTGGGAAAGTAGAATATAATGATGGACAGACACATTCCCTACCCACAACAAGCTTACAGTAGGGGCCCAGCAGAGTGCCTTGCACACAGTCAGTACCCAGTTCAGTGCTCTACACAGAGTATTAATTCATTGGGTCGTTCATTCAATTATATTTATTGAGCACTTACTGTGTGCAAAGCACTGTGCTAAGTATTTGGGAGAGTACAATACAACAACAAACAGTCACATTCCCTGCCCATAATTAGCTCATAATCTAGAGGGTGAGACAGATATTAATATACATAAATAAATAAATAAATTGCAGATATAATACATATGTCCTGTGGGGCTGAGAGGAAGGATGAATGAAGACAGCAAGTCAGGGTGACGCAGAAGGGAGTGCAAGAAGAGGAGAGGAGGGCTTAGTCAAGGAAGGCTTCTTGGAGATATGCCTTCAATAAGGCTTTCAAGTGGGCGAGAGCAATTTTCTGTCTGATATGATGAGGGATGGCTAATGGTGAGGAGTTTTTGTTTGAAGCAGAGGTGGGTGGTGTCACCCGTCACCTAGGGAAGAGTTTGTTTGGGAATCAGCTTGGCAAGAGAGAGAGAACAGGGACAGAAAGGCTGAGTTTTATAGAAAATATATTCCACAAGGCAATTTGAGTTTTTGAATATTTTGGATGCAGTGAATTGAATTATTTGACTATTTTGGTCACGGGGAATTGAACCTCAGGAGGAATATGATTATTTAATAATATTAAAGCTTCCTTGTCAGGAGGAATATACTTATGTGTTCTCTTATGTATACTCTTCTACTTGTGCATGATAAAACACCTAGGTCCCACCCAGAAGAAATTCACTTATGGTTTGTTTGCACATGGTGAGGCTGCTAGCTCCCACACATGAGTGCTTCCCACTTGGGAGGAGTCCACTTATGTGCAACACAGCTGTGGTGAAGCACCTAGCTTCCAGCTCCATGAGCACTTCCCACTTGGAAGGAATCCATGTATGCATTACCCACCCATGGAGAAGCATTTAGCTTCCAGTTCCACGAGCATTCAGTAGGAAGACACTCACCCATCCCATGGCTCCTCACTTGGTGCAGGCAGAGCGGGCATCTTACGCTCTGGTCAGCAGTGACCCGCCGCTGGCTGCTGCAAGTCTCGATCTGCTGCACAGAAGGTCAGAGGCCACAGGTATTTATTACCTGTGCTCCTAGGCTGTTCCAACTTCTGGTCTCAGTTTATCCAATCTCTGCCCTCCCCCCTGCTTCATGCCTAATTTATTGGCACTGGGGCGAAGGACACCTTCTTTATTCCCGGCTTGGGCTGTCGACTTAGCAGTTTTGGTTGTGGGCACTTCCAAGTTCTACCAGCTGGCTCAGGCAGTGAAAAGATAGCATTTGACCTTGAGATGTTGGGTACCCTGGGTTCTCCTTGGGACAGATGGGCAACCACTGGAGTTTCTTGAAGAGTGGGGAAACATAGTGTAAACGTTTTTAAAGGAAAATGATCTGGGCAGCAGAGTGGAGTAAGGACTGGAGTGGGGAGATACAGGAGGCAGGGAGGTCAGCAAGGAGGCTGATACAGCATGGAGGATAGAGCATGTGCCTGGGAGTCAGAAGGTCATGGGTTTTAATCCCAGCTCTGCCACTTGTGTAAGTCATTTCACTTCTCTGGACCTTAGTTACCTCATCTGTAAAATGAGGATTGAGACTGGTAGCCCCGCATGGGACAGGGACTGTGTCTAACCTAATTTGCTTGTATCCACTCCAGCACTTAGTACAGTGCCTGGCACACAGTAAGAGTTTAACAAATACCATAATTATTATTATTGTTTTTATTATTACAATCATCAAGATGGAATAGGATAAGTGATTGCATTAATGTGGTAGCAGTTTGCTTGGGAGGAAGGAATGGATTTTAGCAATGTTGTGAAGGTAGAACTGACAGGATTTAGGTACCCACTACCCTAGTCCACTCAGAGTAAGTCAGTAAAGCACTATATGCAGCTGGTGGACAGTACTGAGTCTGCCCATGTTAGCCTCTCTGTACAGTGTTCTACCCTCACTAGATACTCAGGATGCTCTTCTAAAGATAGTAATAATGAAGATATTTGTTAAGCACTTACTATGTATAAAGCACTCTTCTAGTTGCAGTCATACATACAAGCTTCTGCACATGTTCAGTGCTTAGTACAATTTTCTGCAAAGAATAAGTGCTCAGTACTGCCTTCTGCACAATCCAGGGTCCATGATTCATTCATTCATTCAATCGTATTTAATGAGTGCTTACTGTGTGCAGAGCACTGTACTAAGTGCTTGGGAAGTACAAATCAGCAACATATAGAGACGGGCCCTACCCAACCTTGGGCTCACAGTTTAGAAGGGGGAGAAAGACAGACAACAAAGCAAAACAAGTAGCCAGGATAGACTCTACAGTCAATCAAGCAATCAGTAGTATTCACTTTGTGCTTACTCTGGGCAGAGCACTATACTAGGTTCTTGGGAAAATACTATACAATGGAACTGATAGTTGAGATTACTGGCCTCAAGGAATTTACAGTCTACAGGGGAAAGCAGACATTACAGTGATTTTACAGATATGGGAAATAGTAGAGAGAAAAATATTTATACAAGTACTATGGGGCTGGGGTGAGAGTTCAAAGTGCTTAAAGGGTACACAGACAAGTTGGTGGTCTATGCTACGGGGAGGTTGGATAAGGGAAATAGAAGGTTTAGTCTGGACAGTTCTCTTGGAGGAGATGTGATTTTAGGAGGGTTTAGAAGGTGGGGACTGTGGTGGACTGTCAGATATGAAAGAAGAGGTTTCAGGCTTGAGGGAGAATGTGAACAAGTGGTCAATGGTGGGATAGAGGAGACTGAGGTTGAAAGATTTAGTTGAGGTAGGAGGACCAGAATCTGTAGGTTGGGTTGTAGTAGATCAGTCAGGTTAAGAAGGTAGCAGAGAGTTGATTGAATGTCTTAAAGCTGATGGTAAGGAGTGTCTGTTCAATGTGGAGGTGGATGGACCAATACAGAGACTTGTTGAAATTTGAATTGGGCAACAGAATGAAGTATGGAATGGAGAGAGGAAAGATAGGATGAAGGGAGGTCAGTGAGGAAGTGATGCAGTAGTCAACGTGGTAAATGTTGAGTGCTTGGATCAGCATGGTAGCAGTTTTGATGGAGAGTATAGGGCAGAGAGATGTTGCTTAGGAAGAACCTACAGGATCTTGTGGCAGAATTAATGTGTGGGTTGAAGGAGAGAGATGAGTCAAGGATTATGCCTAGGTTATGGGTTTGTAAGACATGGAGGATGGTGGTGCTGTCCACAGTGATAAGTTTGGGGGAAGACAGGATTTGGATGGGAAGATGAGGAATTCTGTTTTGGAGATGTTAAGATGAACTGTCTGTGGGACTGTAGGCACCTAGTGAATAAAGCACGGGTCTGAGAGTCAGAAGACCCTGTATTCTAATCCCAGCTCCACCACTTGTCTGCTGTATGGCCTCGGTAAGTCACTTAACTTCTCTGGGTCTCTGTTCCCTCCTCTGTAAAATGGGGATTAAGTCTGTGAGCCCCATGTGGGACCAGGATTGTGTCCAACCTATTTTACCCACCCCAGTGCTAAGTACCGTGTCAGGCACAGAGTAAGTAATACTATTATTGTTATTATCATTACTATTATTATTAACATCCAAGTAGATGTTTCTTAAAGACAGGAGGAAATATAAACAGGCCATCAGAAAGGGAAGAGAAGCAACATGACCTGGAGGAAAGAGCTAGGGCCTAGAGTTAGAGAATCTGGTTTCTAATCTCAGGCCTGCAATTGCTTGCTGTGTGACCTTTGGCAAATCAGTTAACTTCTCTGGGCTTCAGTTACTTCACCTGAAAAATGGGGATTAAATCATCCTCCTTCCAATTTAAATTGTGAGACCCATGTAGAAGGGACCGTTTCCAACCTGGTGTAGTTTTATCTACCCCAGAACCTAGAATAGCACTTCACACATAGTAAGCACCTAACAAATACTATTAAAAAAACTGCAGAGAAGGACAGAGGTCAGGGCTGGATAGGTAAATTTCTAAATCATCAGTTTAAAGATGGTCACTGAAGCCAAGAGAGCAAATATGTTCTCCAAGGGAATAGGTGAAGATGGAGAATTGAAGGAGACCCAGAAATGAGCCTTGAGCTACCTCCACAGGTGGGAAACAGAGGAGGAGCCTGCAAAGGAAGCTGAGAAGGAGCGGCCAGAGAGATAGGAGGAGAACCAGGGGAAGACTGTGTCAGTGAAGCCAAGGGTAGTGGATGGTCCAGGATGTTGAAGGCAGCAGCATGGTTGAAGAGGATTAGGATGGAGTAGCAGCCATTGGATTTGGCAAGAAGGAGATCACTGGTGACCTTAAGGAGGGCATTTTCTGTGGAGTGGGAGGGGTGGAAGACAGATTGGTGGGGGTCGAGGAGAGATTTGGAGGAGAAATAGTGGAGACAGCAAGTTGAAACAACTTGCTCAAGGAGTTTGGAGAGAAATGGTAGGGGTAGATGGGGTGAAAACTACAAGTAAGTTACAGGAACAAGGGAGGAGTTTTTTAGGATAAGGTATAATAATAATAATAATAATGACATTTATTAAGCACTTACTATGTGCAAAGCACTGTTCTAAGCACTGAATAAATGAGCAGTTTTGAAATCAGTAGTGAAGGAGCCATTTGAAAGAGAATGGTTGATGACAGGGAAGGAAGAAAAGGGGGCAAGCACTTCGATAGGGTGCAAAGCGATGGGGCTGGAGATGTAAATTTGAGGGGTTAGAATTTGATAGGAGGCAGGAGATTTCCTGTATCAATACTGCTGGGAAAGATGGGAGAGTGGAAAGAGAGGGCTGGAGTCCTCTAGACTGTAAACTCATTATTGGCAAGGAACATGTCTGCTAATTCTGCTGTATTGTACTCTTCCAAGCACTTACTACAATGATGTGCACCTAGTAAGCAGTCAGTGAACACCACTGATTGATTGATTGATTGGAGGAGCATAGGACTGTAGCATAGCAGGGGTGATTTTAGGGAAACTAAGCTTAATGGTTTGGATTTTACCAATGAAATATGTGGCCAGATCATTAGGGACTAGAGACGTTCATGAGGGGAAGGAAAGGGGGGTTGAGGACAGAGTGAAAATTCTCCTCTGTATGTAGGATGCGCTCAAAACATACTACTGAATGAATGATTGCACAATGAACCACAATGTATCTGAACTGTGCAGAAGACAGTGAAACTGAAGATCCAAATCAGACCATTAAATAAACTCGTATCATTTCCAGGACTTCCCTGGGAACTCTCAGAAGACATCTGGGGCCCGAAACAGACTCTGCTCAAAGGAGCCAAAAGTACAACATGCTACCTCACAGAATTCAAATTTGGCACTGGAGTGGATTCTCATTTGTTGCCTGAAAGTGAGAATGATACCAGACTATCAATTCCTGTACTTCAATCATTATCCACAATTTTCTCAAAGTAAAATAATAGGAGGAAGGTGAATAATACGTTACTTAATTTTTTAATTAAATGTCTGCATCTGGGGAAGGGCCAATATCTATTAGAAACAATATTTGAAATTTTCATTTTTTCTCATAGTCCTTTATGGATTTGAAAGGAGATATCAAATCTTAATCTTTGAGTTCTGGGCAACTTCGAAGTTATAATCACTGTTGTTAAATGTGTTTATCGAGGTCAGCAATTGGACAGGCATTTGGCACAATATCAAGTTAGACCCAAGCCCTTGTGAGAGGGCTAACATCCCAGAACATTGTTGATACTGAAACAGCGTGGCCTATTGAATAGAGAATGGCCATGGGAGTCTGAAGGACCTACGTTCTAATCCTGGGTCCACTACATAATAATAATAATAATTTTGGTATTTGTTAAGCACGTACTATGTGCCAAGCACTGTTCTAAGTGTTGGATGTCTGCTGCGTGACCTTAGGCAAGTCACTTGATGTCTCTGTGCCTCAGTTACCTCATCTGAAAAATGGAAATTAATACAGTAAGCCCTATGTGGAAAATAAACTGTGTCCAACCTAACTTTCACTTACTCCAGCGATTAGTAGAGTGCCTGCCAGATAGTAAGAACTTAAAAAATACCATTAAAATAAATTTCCATACCACTGAGATCATTTCCTTAGTGGTTCAAACTCAGGATGTCACAGCTTTCATTTGCATGTATCATTCTACCATGGTGACAGAAGCCTGGGAAATTTACCTCTGTCTTATCTAAGGCTTAATCCCAGCTCTTGGCATTGTCCAAGGCAACAAGGAATTTAAGCCTTGTTAATGTAAGTTTCAATTTAAGCCTTGTTAATGTAAGTTTCTTACTCCATCCAAAAATAATTAATTTAGAGTCTTACTAGATATACCTCCAAACCTATCATTCATTCATTCAATCATATTTATTGAGCACTTTCTTTGTGCAGAGCACTGTACTAAGCGCTTGGGAAGTACAAGTCGGCAACATATAGAGACGGTCCCTACCCAACAATGGCTCACAGTCTAGAAGTGGGAAACAGACAACAAAATGAAACGTAAACAGGTGTGTCAATTCTCAGAATGCATTTTCAGGCATGAAAATGATAAACAAATCATATAATAAATTTTTGAAATCTTTTAGAAGGAGAGAACAGAAACACTTTTGAATTTTTGTTACTCTAGGTTGATGCCTATGACTCCTTCACCTTCATGCTCTCAGCAAATTTAAAGTGACTGAATAGTCAAATTGTAAATGATGACCTGTTCCTTTGTCCTATAAAATTTAATGTCTCAAAATTTAACAATTCCTCTAAGTGCTCTTTCTCATTCTATATCCACTTCCTGGATAACTTGAGAAATTATTCAACATTTTTAGAATATTCAAGTGTGGTATTTATTAATCTATTCATTACCTCCTGAAACATCAGTTAACCAAGGCCTTCCAAATCTTAGTGACTGCCTATTGATTTTTACCACATTCCTTTTCTAATTTTTTTTGGTATAGTCATTATAAATCACTCCACCAATTGCTCTAGGATTAGAAATTGCTTTTCTTCTGTTTATGTAGATTAACAGTTCGTTCATGTATTTCTCACTTTAGAATGCTACTGAAAGTTTAATAAATCATTCGAGATGACAGGTGTGTAAAGTTCCTGCCTTAAGTATTTTCAGTCATTTTTTTTTGGTATAGTCTGGATTCAAAGACATTTGGCTGTAGTTTCAAAAGTCATAGCAAACATCACAAAAGGTTATACATCATCCTATTCAGTCAGCCTTGCAAGAAGTGGGAGGTTCTTTCTGCCAGTCACCTTATCAGTGTCTCACATGGGGCTCAGAGTCTGAAACCTGATCTAGTGGATAGAGCACAGGCCTGAAAGTCAGAAGGATCAGCATTCTAATACTGACTCCACCACTTGTTTGCTGTGTGACCTTGGACAAGTCACTTCATTTCTCTGGGCCTGTTACCTCATCTGTAAAATGGAGATTAAGACTGTGAGCCATGTGGGACAGGGACTGTGTCCAACCTGATTAGTTTGTATCTACCCCAGTGCTTAGAACAGTGCTTGACACATAGTAAATGCTTAACAAATACCATTATTATTATTATTCATTCTTTCAATCATATTCAGCACTTACTGTGTGCAGAACATTGTACCAAGTGCTTGGAAACTACAATTTGGCAACAGCTAGAGACAATCTCTACCCAACAATGGGCTCACAGTCTAGAGGGGGGAGACAGACAACAAAACAAAACAAGTAGACTGGTGCAGATGAGGTAACCGAGGCACAGAGAAGTTGTGACTTGCAAAGGTCACACAGCACATAAGTGGCAGAGCTTGGATTAGAACCCAGTTCCTCTGTCTCCCAAGCCCGTGGTCTTTCTGCTAGGCAACACTGAATGAGATATATCATTCATGTAGGTGTGTGAGAATGCATATGTATACATATACACATACATAGTGTCCTTCCTCTTAGACCAGAAACCCTCTGTGGGATAGAGACTGTGTCTGAACTGATCATATAGATTTACTATAATATATAGTATGTTCGTATATTATAATATGTATATATATATATATATATATATATTTAAAATAGTATTGTATAGTATTATGCTATATATTATAGTATAGTTGCATATTACTATTATCGTATAACTATAATAGCACTTATTGAATACCCACTCTCCCTCCCTCATATATATGTAGCTCTATGAACCTAAGTCTAGCTAAACATACACACTCATGCATATAAATAAACATATTCATTCCTGATTGGTAGGGGAATTTGCCCTATTGTCAGCTGCTAAATGAAAGCACTGGGTATCTATAGTGTCCTCTTCCCCCCTGGCCAGCCTACCTGAAGTTTGAGGGCTAGTTGGAGACTCCCCAGATTGCTGGAAAATTGGGATAAACCAGTGCTGGAAAATCCTTCTCTCTAGCAAGTAAAGGTGCCCATATCTTATTCCAGAAGAATTATTCCCAACTTCAGCTCCATAGGGAAGGAGTCAGACTTCAAGGTCAAAGTTTAACATCTCCCAATTCACCTAGAGGACAAGTGAGCTCCTAACCTAGGTAAAACTTCCCCTCTCTCCAAAACGGGGGCTTTTTTAAGCCCAGGAGTGTCCATGGCTAAGAAGGGAGCAAGTAGTAACAGAATTATCAACATAAATAATTGAATATGCAATTGAATATATGTATAAATAATAAATATATAAAATAAATATATGTACATATATGTACACCTCATTTGTAAAAATGAGGAATAATAGTAATAAGTGTATATATATGCTTAGGGTGGACACAAAATAAAATAAAAGTGGATCATGGTTTTATGTGGCTCAAGATCCTGGGAATTAATTGGGTTGACTAGTTGGAGGAGAAGAGCTTTCAGGAGGGATACTGCTATATTATTTCTTTCCTCAGGAAACATTATCCAGCCTTGGCTTCACTGACACTGTTCTCTCCTGTTTCTCTTCCTATCTCTCTGGCCACTCATTCTCAGTCTCTTTCACAGGCTCCTCTTCTGCCTCCCTCCCTCTTACTGTGGGAGTCTCTCAAGACTCAATTCTAGGTACATTTATATTCTCCATCTATACCCACTCCATTGGACAACACATTTGCTCCCATTGCTTTAACTATTATCTCCATGCAGATGATTCCCAAATCTACACCTCCAACCCAGATCTCTTTCCTTCCCTGCAGTCTCACATTTCCTCCTGCCTTTACTACATCTCTACTTGGACGCCCCGATGACACTTCAAACTTAACATGTCCAAGAAAGAACTGCTTATCTTCCCACCCAAACTCTGTTCTCCCCTTAACTTGTCACTGTAGGCAGAACCACTATGATCCATGTTTTACAAGCCCATAACTTTGGAATTATCCTGGACTCATTTCCCTCATTCAACCCATATACTCAATCAGTTAACAAATCCTGTCAGTTCAACCTTTATAACATTGCTAAAATCTGGCTTTTCCTCTCCATCCAAACTGCTTCCATAGTAATCCAATCCCTTATCCTTTCCCTCCTTGCCTACTGCCTCAGCCTCTTTGTTGAACTCCCTCCCTCCTGTCTCTCCCCAGTCTGGCCCATACTTCACTCAGCTGTCTGGATCATTTTTCTACAATAAGGTTCAGTCCATGTTTCCCCATTCCTCAAGGACCTCCAGTGGTTGCCCATCCACCTCCACATCAAACAGATATTACTGACCATCAGCTTTAAAGCACTGAATCATATCCCCCACCCCTTACCTCACCTCCTTGATTCCCTATTACTTTGCTTATATAATAACAACCTACGCACTATACCCTGATCTTATCTTTCTCAACATGACCTCTCATCCATGTCCTGCCTCTGGCCTGGAATGTCCTTCCTCTTCACGTTCGAAAGACTATCACTCTCCTCATCTTTAAAGCTTTATTGAAGGCTCCTCGCCTCCAAAAGGTCCTCCTTAACTAGGCCTTGATTTCCTCGTCTCCCACTCTTAAACATCACCCTTATACTTGGATTTGCACCCTTTATTCACCCCTCCCTCATCCCCAGAGCACTTAAGTAGACAAGCAGGTGACTTAGGGGAAAGAGCACATGCTCGGGAGTCAGAGGTCATGGGTTCTAATGCCGGCTCCACCACTTGTCTGCTGTCACTTAACTTCTTTATGCCTCAGTTACCTCATCTGTAAAATGGGGATTAAAACTGTGAGCCCCACATGGGGCAACCTTGTATCTACCCCAGCGCTTAGAACCGTGTTTGGCACATAGTAAGTGCTTAGGAAATACCATCATTATTTTTATTATTATCATTATTAACTAATTACCTTATATGCATCCCAGTAAATAATTACCTGTAATTGATTTATGTTAATATCTGTTTCCTTCTCTGGACTGTAAGCTCCTTGTGGGCACAAAATGTCTCCATTATACTCCTATATTGTACTCTACCAAGTGCTTAGTACATTGCTCTGAACATAGTAAGTGCTAAATAAGTATAATTGTCTATTGATTGATTGATGTGATTGCTTCCCAACAATGAAACCCTACAAAGCAAGCCTTGAGCCCCTGTCAATTACCAATCAATAAATTTATTTCAGAAATAGTAATAATTTTCATAATTTGAGCAACCTTTTCATCTAACCAGAAGTTTTGTTGGGAGGTGATGATTACTAGGCCTACATGATTAACAGAAGAGGGGACAATTAAGGATTCGAAAGGTTTTATCTTGTTAATCCTGACAATAATCCTGAAAAGGGGAGGTAACTACAATTATCACTTTTAGAGAGAAAAAGTAACAGGATAACCTAAGGCATCTATTGGGAAAGTTTTGACCAAACCCAAAGTATTGTGATTGAGTTCTGACACCTGTTCTGAACTACCTTGGTGTCTTCTAAACAAAGGTTCATTGGGCTCTAAGCAAAATGCTGTATCAATAGCATTCTCATGTTGATCTCCATTCTGAATAATCTATCCCCCCTACATAGACCAGTAATAATAATTATGATATTTGTTAAGTGTTAAACACTGTGCCAGGCACTGTACTAAGTGCTGGAAAATTACTAGATTTACTGACTACCCATTGGGATGGCAAGAGCATGAAACATTCAAGGAATCTGGGTTCAGGACAGTGAAGCACTCTTTCAATTCAGGATTCATCCTACAGAGCTTCAAGCTCTCTGAAAGCAGGGAGCATGTATTCCACTTCTATTGTATTTTCCAAAGAACTTAATACAGTGCCTTGCATATAGTAGGTAATCAGTAGTATTTATTGAGCACGTTTTCTGTGCAGAACATGGTACTAAGCACTTGAGAAGCACAAAGTATTAGCACAATCACTGCCCCAAGGAGTTTACAATCTAGTCGTATAAATAATTACTAGATTAAATTACAGGTAGGGGAAAGTAACAGAGATTAAAAATATATCTGCCCTTTTCCTCTCCATCCAAATTGCTACTATGCTGATCCAAACACTTATATCCTGCCTTGACTACTGCATCTGCCTCCTCACTGACCTCCCTGCATCCTTTCTCTCCCCACTCTAGTATATACTTCACTCTGATGCACAGATCATTTTCTTACTAAACCACTCAGTCTATTTTTCCTCACTCCTCAAGAACCTCCAGTGGTTGCTTATCCAACTCCACATAAAACAGAAACGTCTTTCCTTTTGCTTTAAAGCAGTCACTCAGCTTGCCCCGTCCTACAATGCCTTACTGGTTTCCTATTACAGCCCAGCCCTCACAGTTTACTCCTCTCTTGCCAGCTTGTTCAATATACCCTGATCTCATCTATCTCACAACCCACCTCTTTCCCACGTGCTCCCCCTGGCCTGGAACTTCCTCCCACTTTATATACACCAGACCATCACTCTCCCTACCTTCAAAGCATTATTAAGGTCATATCTACTCCAAGAAGCCTTCCCCAGTTAAGCTATCTTTTCCTTGACTCCCACTTCATTCTGTGCCACCAATGCACTTGAATCTGTACCCCCTGAGTACTTGATATTCACCTCACCCTCAGCCCCACAGTACTTACTTACATGAACCCAATTTATATACATTCTGTGTACAGTAAATAGTATAGTAATAATAATGCCTTTATCCCCTTCCAGACTACAAGCTCCTTGTAGGCAACGAATATGTCTACCAATTCTGTTGTATTGTGCTCTTCCTAGCACTTAGTGCAGTGCTTATTATAATCAATAAATACCATTTATTGATTGATTCATAACAGTGCTCTTGGAGAAAGCGGTGGTGAGTATCTAAGTGCCTAGGTGACAGGGAAATGTTGAAGTGTCACTGAGGGGAAATAGAGTGGGGAGATGAGAGATTCATAAGGGAAGGCCACCTGGAGGAAGATGTGATTCAGAAGGTATTTGATGATGAGAAAAGTAGTGGTTTCCTGGTTGTGAAGTAGACTAGCATTCCAGATAGAAAGAAGGGCGTGGGCAAGAGGTTAGTGGCAAGAAAGATGAGAACAAGCCCCAAGCACTGGCTTGAGAGGAGCGAAGCACGTACACACACAGTGTTCTTTACAGAGTAGCACCTAATACCCTATACAGAACAACTGTGTATTAGGGTGTTCTGCTAAAATCTCTAAACTTGATCTAAGTTCAGTAGGCACCCCTACAGGGGAAGCGGCATGGAGTAGTGGAAGAGTGCTGGTCTGAAGTCAGATGACATGGGTTTGAGTCTTAACCCCAACCTGCTGCGTGACCTTGGGTATGCCACTTAAATTCTCTTTACTTCAGTTTCCTCATCTTTAACCGTATTTGCCTTTCGACCACCCTCAAAGAATTGTTATGAGGGCAAAAATGAAACAATGTATTGAGGGCAAAAATGAAATAATGTGAGACTGAATTGGGAATGAAAGCACTATGAAAAAGATATCACAGTTCTGAATACTCAGTAGGTGCCTAGTACAGTAACCTGTATGAAGTAGTTGTCCATTTCAGGGCCCTGCATTCAGTTCAGTGCACTGCACAAAGTGGATGCTTAATACTGATGATGATGATAATGATTATAATAACATTCATTTCATGTTCAGTGTTTACCATCGAAACAGAAAGAATAGTGCTTCAGGTTGCCTTTCCTCATATCATTTGCCCTTGTTGGAACAGCTGAGTTATTATCCATAAAGTATCTGAAGATCACTTTGTAAAAGATGTTATCTGTAACAAAAATGAGCAACATTACTCATCACCCATGCTAGTGGAAAAGAAGTTTGGCTTTGGAAAATGGAATCAACGTTTAAATCCACCTCATATTTTAGCCAGCAATTTCAACCTCCCTTCTGCTAAATCCTGTTATTAATGCTGCCAAATGAAAGGAATTGAGTTTCCCTTCCCTTAGCTCCTCACTCTCCCTTTGAAGGAAGTTCTGAAGAACAGTTCAATAGCCCAAACGTTGGAAGCAGGAAGGAGAAAATAGAGGCCTGGGTGATCCCCATACTGGATAACCAAACTCTGAGTAATTGAAACTAGCCTTCTATAAAAATAAAGTATCTGAATTGTATCACCCTGCCTTAGACAATAGGATTTAATTGGAAAAATTTTCCCATTCATTATTTGTAAAAAATGCAGTACAACAGCCAGACTTGCAATTTATTGCTTGCTTTATGTTTTTGTAAATTAAAAATGAACTATTTTGAAAAACAAGCTTCCCTTGGGGTCAAGATACTTTCTCCAAAGCTTTAAAATTAGCTGGGTGTCTGCCTGGTACTGGTCTTTGACGAAGCCTGGATCAACGTGGATTTTGCAGGCTGACTAGCAATAATTAGCATTTTTTCCAGTGCTTCATCATCTACAGTTATTCTCTCACCCCTTGCTTTGAAAGTAAGCACTTATACATATGACTAATTCTGTTCTATTCCCTCGGTAATTTCACATCTACAGTAGTGTAGCTTCCTGGTCTTTTTTCTCTCCAACCCTAGTTAGATTGTCTCTCTGTCTCTCACTTGTCTTGCCATATCATTTCCCATCCTAAATACTGCACTAGCCAGTAAATAGCATTTACTGAGGGTGTATTGGGTGCAGAGCAGTATACTAAATGATTGAGAGAGTACATGGAAGGATTCGGTATATAAATAGTATTATTGAGCACCAACTATTGTGTGCCCAACACTGTACATTGGGAAGGTACATTAGAGTGAAATTATATGATCTCTGTCTTCCAGGAGCTTACAGTGTTGCAGATTAAGTAGGCAGATACAAATTATTTACAAAATAGAGCAGAAGAAAGAATAAGAATATAATCGGTAATTATAAAAGTATGAAAAAGGAGGATGGATTCATTCATAAGTTATAGATGAATACATAAGTCAATATACCCAAGAGCTGAGGATGGGTTGGCATGATTTAATATAAATTGGATTTAATTGGGGAGGGCTTCCTGGAGGTGGTGGTATTTCAGGAGGTCTTTGAAGATGGACAAATGGGAGGACCAGTGATAAGAGCTGTTGGAGACCCTTGAAGTTACTGAGAAGGAGCATAGCTTAATGGAAAGAGCACAGGTCTTGGAGTCAGAGGATCTGGGGTCTATTCCCCGATCCACCACTTATCGGCTGTGTGACTATTGGCCTTGGTTTCCTCATCTGTAAAATGTATATTCACTCTCTTCCTCAGATTATGAGCCCCATGTGAGGTGGGACTGTGCCCAATTTGATTATCTTGTATCATCCCCAGCTTGTAATACAGTGCATGGCATATAGTAAGCACTTGACTTTATCATTTAACAGCTACAATTTATAATGTTGTTATTAGTATTATTATTAATAATAATAAATGAATAAATAAATAATGGCTTGATGTGGTGGGGAAGTTTTTTAAGACTAGAAAGTAATGCAGGATTCTTCCAATCCCCAGATATTATTTTCATTAAATATCATACTGGTCTGCAGTATTCTGTTTCTGCAATTGACATATTCTTTGTTTTCCAAGTGTCCTGCCCTTGCTTGTCTCCCCTCCATAATCTTCTTTCAAATTTATAATTTTGAGTAATGAATCACATCTTCTTTCCCTGTTTCCCCTTCCATTTGGGTACTTTTAGTCAGTTTCCCTATTCTTCAGTCATGAAAGAAATAGTAGAGAAGCAGTTTGGCCTAGCCAATAGAGCAGGGCCTGGGAGTCAAATGGACCTGCCACTAGTCTGCTCTGTCACCTTGAGCAAGTCACTTAACTTCTCTGTGCCTCAGTTACCTCATCTATAAAATGGGTATTAAGACTGTGTGCAATATATGGGACAGGGACTGTGTCCAACCTAATTAGCTTGTATCTACCCCCAGCCACTTAGTACAGGACCTGGCAGCTAGTAAGCACTTAATAAATACCCACAACCCCACACCCCTCCCCAACAACAAAAAAAAGAAATATCAATAAAACCTTGATCTGATCCTGAATTGGGCCCATGTGGAATTGATGTTCATTATCTCTGGACTTGAAGCTTCTTAACACTCATTCTGCTTCTGTTGTACTCTTTTAAGGCCAACTGCATGACTGGCTTTCAAATATTCAGTACATCCAATTGATTAATTGACTGGTTGATTGATCAAATTGATAGCACGAGGACATGCGACATCTGCTGTAGCTTGAGGTTGGCAGGTTCAAAACAAGCAGATAAAATGCTTCTTTTCCCAGCAGGGTTACAGTGAGCGTGTGGAATTTGTTCCCATGGGAAATGATTTGTAAAGAAACCATCAGCAGGGTTAACAAGAATTTAGAACACATTCATGGACAAGAGAACCATGTTGTGTTTCTAGACAGACAATGAGGAATGTATAAGGGGAGAGTTGGTGGGGGTGGGGTTGAATAATAATCTATCCCTAAACTTTAGGAGATTATCATTACATGATTCTTCCAAGAATATCATTGATTCTGTCATATGGATGTTTAATCCAGTTATGGAATGTCTTGTGTCCTTATATTCTTTCTTACCTAATTTTATGATGCTGCCCTTTGCCATAACCTCATAGAAGTTTATGAAAAATAGAGTGGCATAAAGTGCTTCTTCAAATCTCTGAGAAAAATTCACGTAACATATCATTTGAGTTCCAATGATCGTTGTTTTCCCTCCATAAACTTTTAGGGTTTTCATGTTTTTCTAAATTATGGGGGAAATTATTTGAGGTAAAATGAGGTATTAAAAATTGCTGTTACAGGTCAAGAAATAAATGTTCAGTACAGAAATTGAAAACTTTTATATATTCACTCTGCATACAACTAAAGCTCTATAAACAAATGTATGAAGACTCACCTAATAATAAAGAGCCTGCTTTGTTCTAAAGCTCCCCTAGGGAAGACACAATGTCCAATTCCCATCTGCTTATTCTTTTCTAGCCCTTAGTACAGGGTTTTGCATACAGTAAGTGTTTAATAAATAATACTATTACTGTTACTACCTAGGACTGGAGAAGGTACATGGTGATGAAATCGGACACATTTGCTGTCACAAATGTAGCCCAAAATCTGAGTTATCCTTATTCTACAGATGAGGAAACTGAGGTCAGAGAGACTGCTTGCTCAAAGTCACATAGTAGACTAGTGAAAGAGCTGAGTCTCCAACCTGGGTCCCATGCTATATCTACTAGACCATGCTGACTCCACATTGTGATTGTTTCCTTTACTCTTATTGTTATTATTATTAATATTATTAACATTATTAGTATTGTTATGATTGTATTTGGTAAGTGCTTACTTTGTGCCAAGCACTGTTCTAGACACTGGGGTAGATACAAGTTAATCAGGTTGTATACAACCCCTGTTCCAAGTGAGGCTCACAGTCTAAGTAAGCAGGAGAGTGGGAATTTAATTCCCATTTTACACATGAGATACCTGAGGCACAGAGAAGTTAAGTGACTTGCCCAAGGTCATACAGCTGGCAACTGGGAGTGTCAGGATTAGAACCCAGGTCCCTTGACTCCCAGGCCTACGTTCTTTCCATTAGGCTATACTGCTCCTTTAGCTTAAAGTATTTCTCTGATTTTCAAATGATTTGCAAGGATAAATGCCACTTGTCAACTGTGTGACTTTGGGCAAGTCACTTAACCTCTCTGTGCCTCAGTTCCCTCATCTGGAAAATGGGGATGAAGCCTGTGAGCCCCACGTGGGACAACCTGATTACCTTGTATCTACCCCAGTGCTTAGAACAGTGCTTGGCACACAGTAAGCACTTAACAAATACCTTAGAGGAGCAGCATGGCTCAGTGGAAAGAGCACTGGCTTGGGAGTCAGAGGTCATGGGTTCTAATCCCAGCTCCGCCACTTATTGGCTGTGTGACTTTGGGCAAGTCACTTAACTTCTCTGTGCCTCAGTTACCTCATCTGTAAAATGGGGCTTAAGATTGTGAGCCCCATGTAGGACAACCTGATCACCTTGTATCCCCCCAGCACTTAGAACAGTGCTTTGCGCATAGTAAGTTCTTAACAAATATCATCATTATTATTATAAATACAGTACTGTTGAATTGACGAAGTATTTCATGCAGGTCTTGATAAATTGTAAATACATTTTTTTGTGATGTGTGGAAAAAAAATCTTATAATTTCTGCAAAAATACCTGTTGCACTTGGAGCAAATTACCAGGTGTTTATATGTGTCTGTAATTTGATGGCATTAGACAAAGTAATGCGCTGGCAAGGGAAAAATGTCTAAGTTTGCTAGCTGAACTTTTGGCCTTTGCTCGTGTGCCCCAAGGTCTTACATGCAGTTTTTAAAGTTAGTGTCAGAGCCACTATCCAAGCAAAAGGTGCTCAAGGCAAAGTAGAAAAATAGAAAGGAAAACCGACCCAGATCTGTAATCCCATATGGTCAATCGCTATAATGGTCTGTTTTTGTTTTTCATCTGAGAAAGTGTAATAAGAGCAAGTTGATCTATGGATCTTATTCTTTGGGGAAATCTGAGTCACTGATGCATACTTTGTAGGCACTCTTAAATAATATTATCTCTGAAGTGTTAGTGTGCGTTTAGAGCTTTCTTCCTATGCAGTGGAACTGTCCAATCAAGGGCCAAACATTTATGTCTAAATAATGGGTGGCATCTATCAATAAAAATGGATTCAAAGCCTAAAACTTCTAAATGCAACATTTGAAAGTGCATAAACAGGAGTGAACTAGTAGCAGTCTGAAGTTGTCATCATTGACAGGGTATGATTTATCTTAACTCTCCCTAGCCATTTGGCTAAAGTTTTAAGTAAACACTTTCTGTCTTCCTCAAGTTCGCTTTACTGCCACCTCCCACTAATAAGGGATGTTGCCAAGAAAAGCAGCCAGGCAGTTCATTTACCTCCCAAAGTTGCCTGCCTCCCAAAGTAGGCTGCCTGGTTTTAGACAAGGGTCGGGGCAACTACTGGACATTTTCAACAGATGGAACAATGCTTCACAAATTATTTACACTGAAGTTATTTGCTTTCAGGATGTGTGTTGAACGAATGGGTGGCTGAATGAAATATTATGGCCCAGACAAAGAATACAAGCAATTCAAGTGGGCCATTTATGGTGATAGATTTAGGCGGAACCCTTAACTTTCTAAGAAGAAATAGAGCATTTTCTTCTCATTCTTTATAAGTCCCTTGAAGGAGACAATAATGCCATTTCTACTCTGCGCTCGGGTTGAAGGTCTTTATTTGTTCAGTAGTTCAAATCTCTTTTGGTGAAAGCAAGCCTTGCCTGTTTATGTAACGATTTTCCCAGAAAGTTTCATTTGCGCTGTTGTTTGGGAATGACAGGCCCATTTCATAATTGCCTGGAAGACAGATCGAGATCTGTTACACTGTAGGGGCCTACCAATACAGTAGCCATGTCTGTGTGGCTTTTCCCTATATTCACAAAATCACATGTGAAGAAAAATCTCTAAATAGGAGTGTGGCAACTCTCATTCCACAGTCAAATTGAACTATTCAGTATGTGGTTGCTACATGAAACCATGGCTCCCTGAAACTTTGCCGAAAATAACTGAACGCAGCCCTCAAAATGTCCGCTTGTAATTGATAGGTTGAGTATAGTAGTCTATCATGAAGGCAGTCACCAGAACTGCATTTTATTTTTTACAGTCAGGGTATTCAAGTGCTCAACTTAAGTTTTCCAGAGTTTGGGTCACATGCAAAGCAGGTGAACAGGAGCAGGAAAAGTTACTTGTGAGGATAATGTAGTGGGGTCTCTCCGTGATGCTTATTATTTTACAGAGGTGAGATATTGGTGTACTTCTTTTTAATGGCATTTTTAAGCACTTACTATGTGCCAGGCATGTATTGATTACTGAGGTAAATACAGGCTAAACAGGTTGGACACAGAACATGTCCCACATGGGGCTCACAATCTTAATTCCCATTTTAAAGACAAGGTAATTGAGGCTCAGAGAAGTTAAACAATTTGCCATAGGTCACACAGCAGAAAAGTGACAGATCTGGGATTCGAACCCAGGTCCCTCTGATTCCCAAGCCCATATTCTATTCACAAGACCATGCTGTGTTTTGCAGACTGGCCAGATTGGCTGTGGATCCCACGTAGGGCTTCTCATGACATCCCTGGCACTCATGGCAAAGCTAGGGTTAGGCCTGACTAAGCGTCAGGATCAATGGTAATATGATAGAGCACAGCTACTTCATAGGGGAAGCAGCATGACCTAATAAAAAGAGCATGGGCCTCAGAGTCAGAGGACCTGTGTTCTAATCCTGGCCTTACCAATTCCTTGACGTGTTACCATGGCCAAGTTATTTTGCTTCTCTGGGCCTAAGGTTTCCTCAGATATAAAAAAAATAAGGATTCAATACCTGTTCTCCCTTCTACTTAGACTTTGAGCCCCTTGTGGGGCTGGGACTGTGTCTGACCTGATTAGTATTCATTCATTCATTCGGTCATATTTATTGAGAGCTTACTGTGTGCAGAGTACTGTAATAAACGCTTAGGAAGTACAAATTGCCAATATATAGAGATGATCTCTACCCAACAACGGGTTCACAGTCTAGAAGGGGGAGACAGACAACAGAACATGTAGACAGGTGTCAAAACCATCAGAATAAACAGAATTATAGCTATATGCATATCATTAATAAAATGGAGTAGTAAATGTGTACAAGTAAAATAATAGAGTAATAAATATGTACAAATATATACAAGTACTGTGGGGAGGGGAAGGAGGTAGGGCGGGGAGGTGATGGGGAGGAGGAGAGGAAAAGAGGGGGCTCAGTCTGGAAAGGCCTCCTGGAGGAGGTGAGTTCTCAGTAAGGCTTTGAAGGGACAAAAAGAGCTACTTTTGCAGATGTGTGGAGGGAGGGCATTCCAGGCCAGGGGAAGGACATGGGCCAGGGGTCGATGGCGGGACAGGCGAGAATGAAGCACAGTGAGTTGGTTAGCGGCAGAGGAGCAGAGGGTGCGGGGTGGGCTGTAGAAGGAGAGAAAGGAGGGGAGGTAGGAGGGTGCAAGGTAATGGAGAGCCTTGAAGCCGAGAGTAAGGAGTTTTTGCTTGATTTGTACGTTGACAGGCAACCACTGGAGATTTTTGAGGAGGGGAGTGACATACCCAGAGCATTAGTATGTCTCTACACCAGTGCTTAGAGCAGTGCTAGATGTATTGTAAGTGCTTAACAAACATAATAACAATAATAATAATAGTATTATTTTTAAAAATTATAGAGTGGCATTTTTGGTAAATGATTCCACAGCTGCACTCTTGTAGCTAGTGGATGAAACTTAAAACTAAGATAAATGTCCAACCTCAAGTAGCAAAGAAGTGAGACCGTCTGTAAAATAGCAATTGTTATTCTCACATCTGTATATGTTTCCTATAGAAAATGAGTATTATTTTTCCCAAGTCTTCCTCTTCTTCACTGTGTAACTTTGGATAGTCAGTTCACCAGTCCTAACCCTCCATTTTCTCCATCCAAACTTGTACCCAAGACATTCTTGCCTCTCTCAAAGTTATGTGATGATAAATAAAAACTGCCTGGAAAGTATTTCAAAGGTTTGGGGAGAAAATAACTGCCAATCAAATTCCAAATATTTCTCATCCTCTGTGAAAGACTTGTAAATAATTTTCATTATATCACAATGCTCTGCCAATGGTAGCCTTATAACTGTGCAAGGAAATGTGTTTTGTTTCCCTGCTAGTCCGAATTTATTTTGCTAAACTGCCAACCCCCTCTTCATATCAGTGCTCACCCTAATACCCAGAGCTTCGCTTTCTTTCTGTCAGCTCTCTCCTTCTTAGCTAAACACTCCCTTCTGCTATGCCCCAGCTCACACTTTCCACTCCTCTCATCTTTCCTTTTCTCTGGACTCTCCAGTTCCTGACCCATTGCTCATTCCCTCCCTTTCAACATGGATCCTCTCCCTTCCCTCAAATCTGCCAAACCACATCTCTCCCCTACTTCAATGCTTCAGGAAAAGCCACCTCTTCCAAAGAACATTCTCTGCCTAATCCCCACCTCTGTGACTCTCTTCTAAACTTGTTTTTTGGTCCCCATACCATGGGGCTCTGTAGGGATTCTACCCACCAGTATCCCTCTACATCAAACCCTGCAAAGTTTGGACCTAGAACCCACTCCCCTCCTTCCCAGATGTTTTTTTAATTTATGCCACCCTTCCCACCTCACCCTGAGCCTCAGATCCTGTCCCTTCACACCCTAAAAGTTGCATGGCAGTGAGATTGGCATCAACCTGGAAGGAAGAAAAATATCCAATGCTTTCCTTTCTCCCAGACTCAAAGGGTTCTTCAGATTTGGATTGGGTCAGTTTCCAGAGTTAGTGGAAGAGTGGATCTGCTAGCAACAGTAGTGTCCGAATAGACATGGATCATTCTGACCCTACACATTACCCCAGCACTAGGGCTGAGAGTTGAGCCAGTTCTATTTACCAGTACTCTCTCTCTCCAAAGGATGGCTACCAACCAACCAATCATTCAACCTTCAGTATTTCCTGAGCACTTACTGTGTGCACTGTACTGTACTAAGTGTAGCAGCATAGCCAAGTGGATAGAGCACGGGCTGGGAGTCGGAAGAATTTGGGTTCTATTTCCGGATCCGCCACTATTCTGCTGTGAGACCTTGGGCAAGTCACTTCACTTCTCTGTGCCTCCATTTCCTCATCTGTAAAATGAGGATTAAAACTGTGAGCCTATGTTGAAAGGGGACTGTGTCCAACCTGATTATCTTGTATCTACCCCAGTGCTTAGGAAAGTGCCTGGCACGTAGTAAGCTCTTAACAAATACCACAATTATTATTGTGATCATTATTATTATTAATATTAAGCACTTGGGAGAGTACAGTATAACCGAGTTGATAGACACGTTCCCTGCTCACGAAGAGCTTACAGTCTAGAGGGGTAGCCAGACATTAAAATAAAATCCGAATAAGTACATAAGTGATGTAGGGTAAATGAAGGATACAAATCCAAATGCAAAGGCAATGCAGAAAAGAAAGGCTTTGGTCCCTCTTGTTCTGTGAGCTTTAAAGGGTACTTGTTTGATTCTTTATTTACATTGTGATAAGTATACTCCGATTAGGCCATCATTCTTTGTTTATTCCAGAAAGCCTGGGCTAGCGTCACTGTCTCTGGTCTCTTATTACCATGGGCAACTTGCTTAACAATAATAATAAACTAATAATAATTCTGTATTTTGGTAAGCACTTACTGTGCGCCAGGCATTGTACTAAGTGCTGGGGTGGATAAAAGCAAATTGGGTTGGACACAGTCCCTGTCCCACATGAGGCTCACAGCCTCAATCCCCATTTTACAGATGAGGAAACTGAGGCCCAGGGAAGTAAAGTGACTTGACCAAGGTCACACAGCAGACAAGTAGAGGAGTCGGGATTTGGACCCACGACCGTTTGATTCCCAGGTCCGTGCTCTATGCACTATGCCATGCTGCTTAAACCCTCTTTGCCACAATTTTCTTTTTTGTAAGCTAGCGATAAAATTCCTGCTTTTCCCACCTCTTAGACTGTGTCAAGTCTATGTATTTTGTACCTAGTGCAGTGTTTGGCTCATAGGAACACTTAATAAATGCCAACTACAATTAACCTTACAAATGTAGTTCTTTTCTTCTTCATAAAGCTTAGGTTTCCCAGTCTGTGGAAGGAGCTGAGGTAAGCCACAAGCCAGCTGAGGTGTTAGTCTCCACCCCGTTAAGCATTCCCAGATTGCCACCAATGAGTCAGGCAAGTTCACACACAAAGTACCAAAATTTATCAAACCCCAAAGTGATTTTGCTTTGAGACTTAACGTTGGCTGGGCATTCTCCTTCCATAATGCTACAGTATTAAAGTACCATTCAAAAACAAAACCATAAATCTTCACAGTCATAAATTCTGCCAGGAATCAGAGTTTTATCCATTCATTTAAAGTCTCCAGGTGCTATCCACCCGATCCTGCGGACATTTCTCCAGGGTTACTGGTTTGAATTTCCAGAATCCCCTTTGACTCCTAAAAATAATACAGTAGTTACCGCATAATGATTTTCCAGCACTTAAAGAGCCAAAGCCATATTTAAAGATATATTCCTTTACTGGTGAATCACTGTTTTTCACTTCAGAACTCTACAGTGAACATTTTTGAATCCTGGAAATTTAATGCACTTTAATGCTCTTTTAGTTAACTTCTTTACATGCTCTTCAAAATGGCATGGAGAACCAATAAGCCTTTCCCAATTTCCATAGTGCTGAAGATTCATTTAGAAAAATGGATAGGGGATTCTTCATTGCTGCCTATTTCTTTCTTCTTCTCATATCCTTTCTCTTCTTCCTTCTTCTTCTCCTCCTTTTCCTCCTATTCTGCCCTCCAAGAGTTCACCTTCAGTTCTATCCTAACGCATATTATCACTCTCTATTTCAGCTAGACTGCTGTTAGGAAATTAGGAAATTTTTGTCCAACATCATATCCCCACTTGGTTGATATGATGCACTGGATGGGTCAAGAAAACAGATTGTGCCAATACCTGAGCCATCAGAACAGGTATGTATTACAGCATGATTTCCTCAATTTGGAGTTTTGCAAGAATTTAGTCTCCATGTTATAGTAGGGACCATCTCTATATGTTGCTTATTTGTACTTCCCAAGCACTTAGTACAGTGCTCTGCACACAGTAAGTGCTCAATAAATGGGATTGAATGAATGAATTGGAAAACTATTTAGATTTATAGAAACCTAAGTACTTAGGGTAGGTCTAAATACTTAAAGCCCTTTGCAAACTATATAGATTCACTTTTTGAAGTTACCTTTATCTTGACACATCTGCCTAATTGCTCCAGACCTGAGTATATTTCAGATGCATCATCCAAAGGGAGATAATGAATCATGCAGTCAATTAGTCCATTTTTCTTTGAGCCTCAACTGTCTTCAGTGGGTAGAAATAAGTGACTGGAAAACCCAATAGAGAGTTACTGCCGAACAAGAAGGCAACATTGACCACTATCTCTATGTGTGTCCAGATTGATTGGGTTTATGGGTCCCATATCATCCATTTCGATCAAGAAATTGTATTCATTGCATACCCACTGTGTGCAAAGCAATGTACTGGACACCTACTGTATGAAGAAAGGCACTGTATTGGGCAGCTACCAGGTGCAAAACTCTAAACAAAACTCTTGGGAGATTTCACCACCAGTAAAACATACAGTCCTTTCTTTCAAGGAGCTAATTTTCAGCCACGTATGCACCTTCAGTGACGGCTCTTTCAGGCCAGTGAGTAGTAACCATATTTATCAGTTGGTTGTATGGAAAAATCATCCTTTCCTAAAATCATTTTAGCTTCAGTAAACTTCTGTCATTTTCCATGTACTTATTCAGATGTTCCTCCTTCTAAGTTTTGCTTTGAAAAGCTCTAAATAATCTTTTCAGAAATTGAGTTTGAACTTCCTTACAAAATCATCTGCGTTTTGAAGTGAGCTCTTGAACACTGAACCAGCCACACAGTCATCAAATTCTACCTCAATAAACAATGCTTACTGTTTGCAGCATCTCCCACCCCACCTTCATATCCTGCATAGATGTTTCCTTAGGCTGTAATCATTAAGCATAATTTAGTTATTTATTGGTCAATCAGTTGCATTTGTTGAGCACTTACTGTGTGCAGAGCACTGCACTTGGAAGAGTTCAGTACAACAGAGTTGGTAGACATGTTCTCTGCTCACTTTCATTGATTCATTCAATTGTATTCATTGAGCGCTTACTGTGTGCAGAGCAATGAACTAAGCACTTGGAAAGGACAATTCAGCAACAAATGAGAGAAGGTGCATGACAGTGGAAAGAGCATGGGCTTTGGAGTCAGAGGTCATGGGTTCAAATCCCTGCTCTGCCAATTGTCAGCTGTGTGACTTTGGGCAAGTCATTTCACTTCCCTGTGCCTCAATTACCTCATCTGTTAAATGGGGATGAAGACTGTGTGCCCCCCGTGGGACACCCTGATCACCTTATAACTGCCCCAGTGCTTAGAACAGTGCTTTGTGTATAGTAAGTGCTTAATAAATGCTATTATTATTATCATTATTAATAATAATAAATATAGACAATCCCTACCCAACAACGGGCTCACAGTCTAGAAGCAGGAAGACAGACAACAAAATAAAACAAAACAAGTAGACAGGCATCAATAGCATCAATATAAATAAATAGAATTATAGATATACTATATGTCCAACCCTGTGCTAGATAGATATGAGATAGATAGATATGACTCTGAGGTAGATATGTGAGGTCTTTTCTGATTAAGCCCTTTAACTTCTCCTCTCCTCTGTCCCCTCTGAGTCAATCGATCGATCAATCCATAGTATTTATCGAGTACTTACTATGTCCAGAGAGCACTGTACTAAGTGCTTGGGAGAGTACAACAGAACTAGCAGACACATCTCCTGCCCATTATATGCATAGACTGGTCAACTACGCAACTTGACTCGTATACCCATTAAGCATATTGATACCCAAGCCCTACAATACTTATACAAATATTCTTATACTCCACTTTTCCCCCTATCCATAATCTACTTTCATGTCTGTGTCTCTTTGTAGACTTTAAGATCCTTGTGGAAAGGGAATGAATCTACCAAATCTGTTGTAACTGTACATTCCCAAGCACTTAGTATAGTGCTATGCACACAGTAAGCTCTTAATAAATACTATTGATTGAAGAGGCAAGGGGATGGGTTTCTTGTCTCAACTTCACAAATGATTCATTCATTCATTCATTCAATTGTATTTATTGAGCACTTACTGTGTGCAGAGCACTGTACTAAGCGATTGGGAAGTACAAGTTGGCAACATATAGAGATGATCCCTACCCAACAATGGGCTCACAGTCTGATGAAACTGATACCCAGATAAGTTGTGATTTATCCAAAGTCAGACAAAAGGCTGGTGTCCAAGATTAGAGATGAAGTTGCATGATGCTCCCTGATAGATATTCCAGCCTGAGAAACAAACCTTATTATGTGCCTAGCACTGTACTAAGCACTGAGTTAGATACAAGGTTGGACACAGTCTTTGTTCCAGGAGGGCTCACACCTTTAACCCCCATTCTACAGATGAGGTAGCTGAGGCACAGAAAAGTGAAATGACTTGACCAAGGTCACCTAGGAGACAAATGTCAGAGCTGGGATTAGGACGCAGGTCCTTTTGACTCTCAGGGCTGTTCTTTATTCACTAGACCATGCTGCTTCTTGCTAATTCATACTAACACTAATTTTCACACACATTCTCTGTGAGGGCCCTCTAGGAGAAGCTGATAGTACTCTGACTCTGCATGCGATCTATCAATCAATCAATAATATTTACTGAGTGCTTACTCTAAAAAAGCACTGTACTAAACACTTGGGAGACTACATTACAGTGGAACTGGTAGACAGTCTTAGAGCAAGGAACACATTAAGCATTGGGTGACTACCTTTGATTGAATGTCTGATCTGGCAAAATTCCGTTCCCCAAACCAATCATTCCCACCAGCCAGATTGGAATTTAGGGGTCCTAGGTTTTAATTTCAGATCTGCCAATTGTTTACTGTGTAACTTTACATGTCATTTAATGTTTCTGTGCCTCAGTTTCCTCATTGGTGAAATGGCAATTCAATATGTGGCCTCACTCCTATTTACATTGTGAGCCCTATTTGAAACAGGGACTGTGACCAACCTGATTATCTTGTATGTACTCCAGTGATTAGCATAGTGCTTGGCACATGGTAAGTGGTTAACAACTATCAAAGTTATCAGTATTATTACTACTAGGTCACAAGAAGAGGTTTAGCTTTGAGCATTTGTTCACAGTCCAACAAACGTAGGCAGCTGTCACGGAATACAGAACTTTAGCTTACACAGTCTAATGTGAATTTCCACAGCTGGCAAACATAGGGAGGTGGGCTGACTAGGCAAGAAAACTAGTTCATTCCAGTTTAGGGTCGTTACAGCCAGGTGACCAAAGAGGCAGGCACATATGCAGTTTACTTCTCAAGATTTCAGGATTTAAACCTATGGGATCCAAACTATCAGTTATTTATTTTTGAAAGCTCCTAAATTGTAAAATGAGAAGCAGTGTTGCCTAGTGGAAAGAGCACAGGCTTGGAAGTCAGAGGGCATGGGTTCTAACTGCACTTCTCCCAGATGGCTGCTGTGTGACCTTGGGGAAGTCACTTCACTTCTCTGTGCCTCAGTTGCCTCATCTGTAAAATGGGGAATAAGACTGTGAGCCCCATGTGGGGCAGGGACTATGTCTGACCTGATTGCCTTGTTTTCATTAATTCATTCAAGTAGCTTCAACTACCACCCCTATGCAGATGATTTCCTAATCTACATCTCCAGCCTTGATCTCTCTCCCTCTTTGCAGTCTCTCATTCCATGCTGCCTTCAAGACATTTGTACTTGGATGTCCTGTCATCACCTCAAACTTAACATGTCCAAAACAGAGCTCCTTATCTTCCAATCTAAACCCTTTTCTCAACCTCACTTTCTCACCACTGTAGACAGCACCACCATCCTTCCTGTCTCACAAGCCTGTAAACTTGATATTCTCCTCGAATCCTCTCTCTCTAATTCAACCCACTGATTCAGTCCATCACTAAATCCTGTCTGTTCAACCTTCCCAACATCACTGTAATTGCCTTTTCCTCTCCATCCAAACTGCTACCATGTTAATCTTGCCTTGATTACTCTATCGGACTCTTTGCTGAGCTGCTTGCCTTCTGTCTTTCCCCACTTCAGTCCATATTTCATTCTGCTACCTGGATCAGATTTCAGCAAAAACATTCAGTCCATGTTTCCCCACTCTTCAAGAACCTCCAGTGGTTGCCCATCCACCTTCATATCAAACAGAAAGTCCTTACCCTTGGCTTTAAAGCACTCAATCACCTTGCCCCCTTCTACCTCAACTCACATCTCTCCTACTACAACCCAGCCCACACACTTCACTCCTGTAATAACAACATACTCACTGAACCTTGATCTCATCTACCTTGCTGTCAACCTCTCACCCACATCCTGCCTCTACCCTGGAATGCCCTCTCTTTTCATATTCGACAGACAATTACTCTCCCTCCTACTAAGCTTTATTGAATGCACATCTCCCCCAAAAGGCCTTCCCTGACTAAGCCCTCCATTCCTCTTCTCGCACTCCCTTCTATGTCATCCTGACTTGCTCACTTTATTCATCCTCACTCCAGTCCCACAGCTCTTATGTAATTTATTCATTTATATTAATGCCTCTCTCCCTCTCTAGACTCTACGCTCATTGTGGACAAGGAATGTGTCTTCTATATTGTGGTGTACTCTCCCAAGCACTTAGTACAGCTTGGGAGCACTAAGTGCTCAACAAATATTATTATATTTATATTGTTATTATAATATATATTATATTATTATTATATTATATTTGTATATATTATATGTTATTAAATATTATCAACTAATTGTTAGATTGACACAATCCCTGTCCCACATAGGGCTCACAGTCTTAATCATCATTTTACAAATGAGGTAACTGAGACACAAAGAAGTTAATTGACTTGTCCAAGGTCACACAGCAGACAAATAGTGGAGGCAGAATTAGAACCTGGGTCCACTGACTCCCAGGCCTGTGCTCTTTCTACTAGGTCACACTGCTTAGTGGTCACACCTGCTGTGTGACCTCGGTCAAGTCACTGAACTTCCTAGTTCCTCAGTTGCCTCATCTGCAAAATGAGAATTCAATACCTGTTCTCCTTCCTACTTAGACTGTGAGCCCCATGTGGGATCTAATTATCTTGTAATAATAATAATAATGTTGGTATTTGTTAAGCGCTTACTATGTGAGCAGTGTGGCTTACATAGAGAAGCAGTGTGGCTCCGTGAAAAGAGCCCGGGCTTTGGAGTCAGAGGTCATGGGTTCAAATCCCGGCCCCGCCAATTGCCAACTGTGTGACTTTGGGCAAGTCACTTCACTTCTCTGGGCCTCAGTTACCTCATCTGTAAAATGGGGATTAAGACTGTGAGCCCCCATGGGACAACCTGATCACCTTGTCACCTCCCCAGCGCTTAGAACAGTGCTTTGCACATAGTAAGCGCTTAATAAATGCCATTATTATTATTATTATTATTATGTGCCAAGAACTGTTCTAAGCGCTGGGGGATACAAGGTAATCAAGGTTGTCCCACGTGGGGCTCACAGTCGTAATCCCTATTTTACATATGAGGGAACTGAGGCACAGAGAAGTTAAGTGACTTGCCCAAAGTCACACAGCTAAGTGATGGAGCTGGGATTAGAACCCATGACCTCTGACTCCCAAGCCCGTGCTCTTTCCACTGAGGCACGCTGCTTGTACCAACCCCAGCACTTATTACATTGTTTGGCAGATAGTAAGCACTTCACAAATATCACAGTTATAATTAAAAAAGGGATTGGAGAACTCCTCAGCCTAATGATTCCAGTAATCATAATAACAGTATTTACAAAATGTCATCTTTGTGTAAGGCACTGTAGTAAGCACGATGAAGCAGGGTGGCCTAGTTGAAAGAGTACGGGCATGGGAGTCAGAAGGACCTTGGTTCTAATTCTGGCTCCACTGCTTGTCTGCTGTGTGACCTTGAGAAAGTCACTTCACTTCTCTGTGCCTCAGTTACTACATCTGTAAAATAGGGATTATGGCTGTGAGCCCTATGTAGGACATGAACTGTGTCCAAACTGATTATCTTGTTTCTACCACAGCATCCAGTACACTGCCCGGCATATAGTAAGTGCTTAACAAATACCATATTTAAATAAATAGTAAATGGGTGAGCTATAGACCCAGTTCCTGGCACCCTATTGTGAAAGATAGTTATTTTAAGATACCTGCCTGCCCCTGCCAAACACAAAATTGACCTCTATAACCTTGACATTTCACTCCAATGATCCACCTCTTATTGGTTAAAAGAGGAGCTGGGATATTCTGATGGGAAGATGCCACAGATTGAGAGTATATCTGAAGGTCTGCAAGTTGAAAAAGACAAATATAAGGGAGAATGGTGAATGGCCGTCCCAAAACTTCACTGTGTCATTATGACTAGACTAAAGAGTTAGGCTTCAGTTCCTCCTTGTTTTATTCTGATTCAGATTTTTTTCCTCCCTAGAAGGAAAGAGTCCTTCCAGCAGTAGCAATATTAGTATCAGTCTTTTTGAGCACTGTGTGTCGATCATTGTACCATATATTCAGAAGCGTTGAAATAAGAAAAAGATCTACCCACTCTGGAGCAGTTCACAACTAATAGGAGAAAGAGGCAGACACAAATGATTTCCAGATCAGGAGAGAGAACAAAGATGAAATTGGTAGTAGTTAGAGAATGGAAAGAAGAAATAAATGACAGAGGCAGTTGAGTGTGCTAATCAATGTTTATATATGTTTTAAGGATTATATAATAAATGTGAATTTTAAGTATTGCTAAAATGACCTGGGGTTAGTGGAGTGGATTCAGGAAATGCCTCCTGAAGGAAGTAGGTTTTTAGGAGAGTTTTGAAGATGAGATTAATAATAATAATAATAATAGTGGCATTTATTAAGTGCTTACTATGGGCAAAGCACTGTTCTAAGCACTGGGGAGGTTACAAGGAGATCAGGTTGTCCCACGGGGGGCTCACAGTCTTAATCCCCATTTTACAGATGAGGTAACTGAGGCACAGAGAAGTTAAGTGACTTGCCCAAAGTCACACAGCTGACATTTGGCAAAGCCAGGATTTGAACCTATGACCTCTGACTCCAAAGCCCATGCTCTTTTCCACTGAGCCACACTGCTTCACAGATTAGTAACTGTGATGCCAAGTTGCAAGTGGGGGATGTGAGGGAGATCCAGGCAGGTGAAGTGCATTAATGAGGAGAGGCATGAGAATTCAGAATGAAGCAAAGTGGGAAAGTTTTCTTGTGAAGAAGAAAGAGCTGGCAGGCATGTCAATCTACTCATGTACCTCGATCGTGTCTTTCTCACCACTGACCTCTCACCCATGTCCCGGAGCTACCTCTCTCTTTTAAAACTGACAGATTATTGCTCTCCCCAGCTTCAAAGCCTTATTAAAAGCACATCTCCTCCAAGAGGCCTACCCCGACTAAGCCCTCAATTTCTCTTCTCCCACTCCTTTGAACTTGGATGTATTCACCCCTTCCTCAGCCCCCCAGGACCAACGTACATATCTATAATTTATTCATACTAAAGTCTGTCTCCCCTCTAGA
The DNA here is from genome assembly GCF_015852505.1 of Tachyglossus aculeatus. Lineage (NCBI taxonomy): Eukaryota > Metazoa > Chordata > Mammalia > Monotremata > Tachyglossidae > Tachyglossus > Tachyglossus aculeatus. The sequence continues at coordinate 110,573,852 of NC_052066.1, read as the reverse complement.
CTGTAGACTAATTATGGGCAAGGGAACATGCCAACCAAGTATGCTACATTGTACACTGCCAAACACTTAGTACAGTGCTCAGCATACAGTAAGCACTCAATAAATACAGTTTATTGATAAAGAGCCGGTGATGAGAATTCTGTGACCTCTATACATACTACCAAGTGGTGTGCCCTCTTGCCCTGGGCCTAGATGGAATCAGATCCTCCTGACTGTAGGTTTCTTGTGGTGGCCGGTCCTCAGTGATAATAGAAGCTTAGTCCTGCTCTGACCTGACGGGTGTTCTGTTTCAAACTCAGCTGGTAAATGCCGGCCCCATTTGTTTGGAGGCAAAGGCCCTGAGCTCTGTCCGCACTGCCACATCCACGCCTGTGATTTAGTGCCAGCCGCGGCGTCCTGTTGTCAACAGCACATGGATATTGTTACGTTACAGCTATCATTATTGTCCCCGTTTTGTCAAAGCCCTACTTTTCCTTGGCCCTGTGCCTGTACCTTATTATCCTCTATTGTCCTTTGCTACTGGATATTCAATACTTCCCAGCAATTTTTTGGGTTATAGAATCACAGACCTCTGACAAAGTTAAAGGGAGTTTTGGTCATTTAGTCTGCCTTCTTGCCCTACTGCCCCTTCTTTCCAGAAAGTGAAGCTTGGGCTATCCGCCCAACTAATGAAGCCAAGTTAGGCACATTTTCCTATTTTAGTCTTTTCTCAGAAGTCAGAGTGCTCCCGACATTTACCCATTTTGGTTACTGGCCTGTGAACTCTCTCCACATTTGAGATTTTCCCATCTGACGCTTTAATCATCCCGACTGCCATATATAGTCATGTTCCTTGGAGGACTGTGAGCTCCCCCAATAGATTATAAGCTCCTTGTGAGCAGATTTTGTGTCTACTGACTATTGTATAGTATTCATTCAGTCAGTCATTTATTGAGTGCTTATGTGTGCAAAGCACTGTACTACGTGCTTGGGAGAGTACAATATAACCGTAAACACACACACACTCCCTGTCCACAGTGAGCACTACTCTCCTAAGCACTTAGCACACTGCTCTGCACACAGTAAGTGTTCATTGAATTGAGGAGTTGCAGGCTTATGGAAGTGGGGTATTCTCTGTAGCTGGCATAAATCCTGGAAACAATTTAGTTGCTCAGACTGCAAAACCTTGTCTACATATATGTATTCATCTCTGTCCCCTCACAGGGTTTTTCTATGAAGAGTGGAAACATGCTGTCGTTTATCCTGCAGGGGGGAGTGTAGACATTGCTTGCTGAATAAACCACAACCATGTTCACTGGACATTTATTAAGTATTCTCAGGCATTAATTGCTCTAGAAGCAGTTGAGGACTAGCTCAACCCTCAGTTTCCTGGACCTTCCCTTTTTAAACTTAAAGCCATGGTCAAGGACCTGGTTGTGTGAAGCTTAAGAGAGAATTTCAAGGAATTGTTTATGAATAGGAAGAGCTATTTTCTCTTTCCCCTTCTCTCACCCTCTCAATATTTCTCTTGTTTTGTCTGGTCCCCCCATTCTCAGAACTTTTTTTCATATTTTCATTTCCCTCTGTGGTTTTCATTTTCCCTTTGGGGCATTTATTTATCTGTGACCAGTTACGAAAGAGGATCTTTTATAATTTATTCTTAAAATTTTTTTGCAGGAGGGTGATGGAGTGGTTGAGGCTAACGGGACTGACTCCTTCAAATTACATTACCTAGTTAAGAAGAACAGACTCAGGGGAAGATGTGAGCTTTAAAAACAAGACTTGATTGTCAAGGAAAGGGATACAGGAGAAGAAATAAAAGAAACTGGGAAAATGGAAATGAGTGGGAGGCAGTATTTCAAACAGAGGATGTGATTGGGAGGCAGAGCTATTAGAAAGAAATAAAGTCCTTACACCTGGATGGGAGGACTCTGTCCAGCTGGGTGGGAAAAGATTTGTCCTAGTCAAGGAGAGGGTGTAGGGTTGCCAAAACACTGAGAAAGGAGGGAGAGTGTTAAAGTTGGGTTTAGAATCAGAGAGGGAGGATTAAAATTGGACTTTGAAGTCCAGATAGCATTTCTGTAGGATGTCTGACTAGAATTCCAGGTTTTATAGATGGATATGGGAGATTGGCAAGGTCTCTGTTGTTCAAGGCTACTTTTATTTGCAGCTTTATAGTTCCTGCTGCTATAAATTTGAACTAAAATGGGTATTGCCTTGCAAAAACAACATGAGCCAGGTATATGTTCTTGGAAAATCTATTTTAAAGAGAAGGGCAACACTTATAGCCAGCAATATATGTCTGGTACTCCTCCATCTCTTATCCCACTAAGTGGACAATAATTGATTTATTAACTCTAACATTTACTCTGGAGGAGCGGCAGAGGGATTGGACAGTGTGGTTGTCAAAAGGCTTTTGCTGGGCTGTTTCAAATTTCAAAGAAAGCTGAATGAAAAAATGGCTACTTTTATTTTCTCTTAAGGAGAATCCATAGTAATAGCTTTTGGGCTTATAAAGTGACAGAGGGTGGGAAAAGCCAGCAGGCAGTAACTGATTGATGCTGATGATGTGATTTCCTTTACAGCTAGGAAGGATGATAAGGTTTTGATGCTCTAGTTATAAGGTGCTTTATAATGCTAGTATGAACATACATGGAAATACGTTGCTGAGCAGTTGGTTATGTGGACTGTGATCCTCATATAAGACAGGGACTGTGTCTTACCTGATCATCCTGCATCCACTCCTGTGCTTAATACAGTGTTTGGCACAAAGTAACCATTCATTCAATCGTATTTATTGAGCGTATTTATTTATTGTAACACAGTAACCAGTAACACAGTAACCACTTGACAACTATTCAAGACTTTGCTCCAATCTTTCTCTTCCATGTTAAAATGAAGGACTTTGTTGCTTTCCTCCTTGTAGAAAGGTGCCTTGCTGCCTTTCTGCTGACATTAACTTCCAGAAATCTGGCGATACCCCCAATCCCAAAACACACACTAACAGCCCCAGCCTGCTGTGAGTTGCGTTGCACATGCACCTGAACATCTAGTCCAGACCTTGGAACTTCTGAGGACTAATTCTGAGTTGTGGGTCCCCAGAACCATGACCGACTTCCTTTGTGTAGGACCCCAAAGGGGAGCTTGATTGCCTCCCAGTATGCAGGAGTGGGAAAGCTGGGTGAATGTTCAAGGCACGGTGAGTGTGGAGGAAAAGACTAGAGTGGAGAGAAGGTTGCAGGTTGAGAGAGGAAGAAAGAGTAAGGAGAGGTACAGAGAGATCAAGGTAAAGTTCATAGCTGCTGGTGCCTCATGCTGATAGCTCAAACCATCTTTTAATCATTTGGGGTTTTTATGTGTGTGGCATTTCTTAAGCACTTACTATGAACCTGGCACTGTTTCAAATCCTGGGATAGATACAAGGTAATCAGGTTGGGCACAGTCCACGTTCCACATGGGGCTCACAATCTTAATCCCTATTTTACAGATGAGATAACTGAGGCACAGAGAAGTTGTGACATGCAGCACATAGCACAGCAGACAAGTGGCAGAGCTGGGATTAGAACCTAGGTCCTTCTGATTCCCAGACCCATACTGCAACCACTATGCAATACTGCTTCTCATGTCTCAAATGCCGCTATGAGAGTCCAAGTAATACTATGCTTCCACTTAAGGTGAAGCTGTCTCAGACTGGCCCCATCTAGTTCAGGAGTTGTTATCCTCCTTATGTCAGACAGTCAAGCAAGAGTATTAGAGAAGCAGCGTGGTTCAGTGGAAAGAGCACAGGCTTTGGAGTCAGAGGTTGTAGGTTCAAATCCTGGCTCTGCTACTTGTCAGCTGTGTGACTTTGGGCAAGTCACTTAACTTCTCTGTGCCTCAGTTACCTCATCTGTAAAATGGGAATTAAGACTGTGAGCCCGACGTGGGAAAACCTGATCACCTTGTATCCCCCCAGCGCTTAGAACAGTGCTTTGCACATAGTAAGTGCTTAATAAATGCCATTATTATTATTATTATTTATCGAATGCCTGTTTTATGCAGAGTGCTGTTCTAAGTGCTTGGGAGAGTATGAGAGAATGAGTACACATGATCCCTGCCTCTCAAGGAGCATACAGTTCAGAGAGAGAGATGGACACGATAAAATGCAGGAAAGTGGAAACAATAGAGTATAAAGATAAAGTGCTAAAATGGGATGGGAGCTCACAAGTGCCTGGGTGATGTGGAATTGCTGAAGTGGCAGCTGTGGGGAAATAGGGTGGAGAGATGAGAGATTAATCAAGAAAGGCCTCCTGGAGGAAATGTGATTTCCAAAGGGCTTTGAAGATGGGGAGAGCTGTAGTCAGCCAGATGTGAAAGGCAAGGGAGTTCCAAGCAGAAGGGAAGGTGTGAGGAAGAGGTTAGTGATGGGAAAGATGAAAATAAGGCATACTGAGTAGGTTGGCTTTGGAAGACTGAAGCTGGTAAGTTGAAATATAGTGGAGAAGAGCAATGATAAGCAGAGGGGGAAGAGATCTGAGTGCCTTAATGCCAGCAGTCAGGATTTTGCTCAACAGAGGTTTTTAAGACATGGGGAATCCTCCGGAGAACAATATTTTAATAAAATGATCCAGGAATCAGAGTAATGTATGGATTGGCGAGAGGAAAAACTGAAGTTAGGGAAGTCTGTGAGGAGACCAATGCCATAGATGAGTTGGAATATGATAAGTACCTGCACCACAATGATGACCGACCAGGTGGTGAGGAAAGGACAAATTCTGGAAATGTCAAGGAAGAGCTAACAGGATTTGGTGACAGCCTGGATACAATTCTGTTGTACTGTACTCTTCCTGGTCCAAAAGTGACACATCCAAAAGTCTGATTTGCTCATGCTATCATGTGTGGTATTTTGCAGTACCTCCTCCTCCTACTCTGTATGATCCTTATGAAGCTTTTACTCAGACTTGCTCCTTTATTACAGTTTGCCATGCTGCCTCTCTGCGGCAATTGATTCCCAGTTTTCAACTGAGATGCAGTATTATCTAAGGCTTTATTTTCATTGTACTCTTGAAATGTGTCCTCTGTCTTCACTTTTTGTTTCATAAGTTCAGCTCAGCATGCAACCATTCTTTGGGTATTCTGCTGCTGCTCATGCTTCTTATGTATTCTACCTAGAATACCTGCATTTTGGTGAGCATACCTTCAATGCTATGACACTGATTTAGTTCTAAAGCCACATTGTTTGTGGTCCTGCCCTGTCACTGGATGTTAAATACAGCACATAAATGACACTGATACAGTTTCTCTAAAGCTGTTAAATGTGACATTTGTGAGTGATCTGGTTTTCACCACCAAAGACAAAGTTGGACAGCACTACAGCTCTGTAGGTGTTCTGGAGCCTAATAGTGTATATGCTACCATCACATTCGGACAGCCTCCCAAAGGATGTGCTGGTTTTCTTGATTTCATTTTCTACTTCCCTTTTCTTTCAAGTAATCATTGGTCAACTTGATACCTAAGTAACAGAATTCTGTACTGGCAATTAGCTTTATGTTGACAATATGTATTCTGAGTTATGTGTGTGGCTTCTTGGTGCAGAATGGTACTTCATCTCAGTTTCCTTTACACTCTCTCCACCTGGTTCACAAAGTCTGTTGAGTTGGAAAAGTTTCCCATTGATGCTGGGGCATATTCTGATATCTGCCTCCTGGAGGGTGTGCCATGGCATAAGAGGCAATGTGCATACGAGGCGTTCGGTTGGCTTAGAAAGTTCTCTGGGTATCCTATCAATTCTACCAATCCTGAGCCAAAGGGATTGAACTACAGTCCAACATGGTGCCACCTCCCCCTCCCCGAGGCATATGATGCAACGACGCTGGCAATGATGGTGATGTCCTTGAGATCCTGTAGTATTTCCTCAGTGGTCCATATGCCTAAATGTTGTCTAAATGTTTAAACAGGAAGTCTCTTCCATGCTTGGAAATCTTGGAGGTCCTGACTGCTGCAGTGACTTTTCCAGTAGTTTGGACAAGTACTGTGTCTTTGCATATTGAAAGGTTGTGTATGTTTTGCAGGGCTTTGTCTCCCATAGTGAAAGGAATTTTGAGGTGAACCTTGAAATTTTATGGTCCTCTCTTGAGGATTTTGTGTTTGTTAAGTTCTGACCGATATACACTCTCCAGAAGTTCCATAATGACATACACAGGGCCCTTTTATGTCTTTAGAAATAATAATATGTGGCATTTACTAATAATTTAATATGTGCCAAGGACTGTTCTATGTGCTGAGGCATGTACTAGACACCTGTCCCACATGAGACTCATAATGTTAAACAGCAAGTGTTGGCATTTAATCCCATTGTACAGAAGAAGTAACTGAGGCACATAGAAGTTAAATGATTTGCCCGAGACAGGCAATCAATAAAACAATCATATATATTGAGTGTTTACTGTGTGCAGAGCACCGAAGTAAACACTGAAAATAGAGTTGGTAGACACATTCCCTGTCCACAACGAGCTTACAGTCTAGAGGGGAAGACAGACACTAATACAAATAGATAAAATACAGATATGTACATAAAGTCTGTGGGGCTGAGGGAGGGGTGAATTAAGGGTGCAAATCCTAGTTCCAAGGTGATGCAGAAGTCACTGGGAGACGAGGAAATGAGGGCTTAGTTAGGGGAAGGCTTCTTGCAGGAGGTGTGCTTTTAGTAAGTTTTTTAAGGCATGTGGCAGAGGTAGGAATAAAACCCAGGTCCTCTGACTCCCAGGTGTGTATTCTTTCCGCTAGGTTCACTGAAGGTGTAGAAGGTTTTGGTTTCATGGCATTTTGCATAAACTCAGACCTCTTCCACTTTGCATCTCGCCACCTGCCCTGCATGTTTCTTATTTTGATTACCGTGTCATGACACAAGTTTCTGAATCCCTCACTCCTGACTGAGGGAATGTGTCTACCAACTCATTTTTATTTTACTCTCCCAAGGGCTTATTACAGTGCTCTGAAAAGAGTAAGTGCTCAGTAAATGAAATTGATGGACTGACTGAGGTCTCAGATGCCCTGATGTGCTATAGGTGCAGTTGAGTTTTGTAGCAATTAGGCCTTTTATTTCCAGGGCATTAGAGTCAAAACAATCTTGATGATTTCTCTTGGTGCCCAGCATCTTGACACCTAACTGCAAAACAGAAACACAGAGAAATATGCATTATGTATGTTGGGAACTGAGATTTGATTTTTGTGTTTCAGCCGGTTTGTTGCGCTGTTGATTTGTTTTCCAGGAACTTACTGTTGAGATGTTTCAGTAGTTTGGACTTCTGACTCAGTGACTGCAAGGGCATTCATGCTTGACTGCCGTGATCCATGTATCTTTGCATTCCCTCTGCCACAAGTTGATGGTTAAGATGTCTCTATACTGTGGAAGCAATCAGAATGTTTGGTTTGGAAGGCAAATGATGGTGTTTGTGACCACAAGGTGTTTGGAAAAGTCACTCAGAAAATTGGACCACTGCTGATGAGTTTGCCAATCCCATGTGATCCTGTGACTTTCTTCCATGTGTGGGCATGTCCTTCAATTTTCTTAGTGAAATCAATTGTTACACTTAGTGTATCTGGTACTAACAATGATGACAAAAATTGTTCATTTAATCATATTTATTGAGTGCTTAATGTGTGTAGAGCACTATACTAAGCACTTGTGCTATTCACAAGTTCTTACTATAATAATAATAATAATGATGGTGTTTGTTAAATGCTTACTATGTGCAAAACACTGTTCTAAGCCCTGGGGGGGATACAAGGGTGATCAGGTTGTCCTATGTGGGCCTCACAGTCTTAATCCTCATTTTACAGATGAGGAAACTGAGGCACAGAGAAGTTAAGTGGCATGCCCAAAGTAACACAGCTGACAAGCGTGGCTCAGTGGAAAGAGTGTGGACTTTGGAGTCAGAGGTCATGGGTTCAAATCCTGGCTCCACCAATTGTCAGCTATGTGACTTGGGGCAAGTTACTTAACTTCTCTGTGCCTCAGTTACCTCATCTGTAAAATGGGGATTAAGACTGTGAGCCCCCCGTGGGACAACCTGATCACCTTCTAAGCTCCCCAGTGCTTTGCACATAGTAAACACTTAATAAATGCCATTATTATTATTATTATTATAAGTGGCGGAGGCAGGATTAGAACCCATGACCTCTGACTCCCAAGCCCGTCTCTTTTCACTGAGCCACACTGCTTCTCTATGTATATATGTATATTATGTATACATGGGTCAGGAGAGCAGGCACTTAACCCCCATTTTAGAGATAAGGAATCTGAGGCACAGAGAAATTTAGTGACTTGTCCAAGACCACCCAGAAAGTAAGTAGCAGAGCTGGGATTAGTACCCAGGCCCTCTGATTCTTGGGCCCACGCTCTTTCCACTAGGCCAAAGCTCATTTTCCCAGCTTGAGAGAGTATACCAGGAACCAAATACATGATCTTAGCCCTCAAGGGTTGGACCATCTGATTGGGAAGGCTGAGAGGGAACTTCATGGACAAAATCAGAAAAATGAGACCATGGAGAAGGCTCAGTTTTGCTTAAAGAATGAGGCTGTAGATGATACCAGTACCCTCCCTATCTCACAATTCTGTAACCTAGGCATTATCCTCAACTCATGTCTCCCATACAACTCATATATTCAATCTGTCAGCAAGTCCATTGGTTCTACCTTCACAACATTGTTAAAATATTCCCTTTCCTCTCCATCCAAACTGCTACTATGCTGATCCAAGCACTTATTGTATCTTGCCTTGACTACTAAATATGCCTGCTTGTTGATTGCTCTGCTTCTCCCAACTCCAGTGCATATATCACTTTGCTGCTCAGATCATTTTTCTAAAAAAAACAGTTCAATCTATATCTCAAGAGCCTCCAATGGTTGCCCATCCACCTCCACATCACACAGAAACTCCTTACCTCACACTTGTTTCCTCTCGCACCAGATTACTCACAGTACCCCAAGCTCATCTATCTTTCCCACACCCTTTCCCACCCCACCCCTTTCCCACACCCTTCTTCTGGTATGACACTCCCTCCCCCTCCGTTTATACCCGACCACCACTCTCCCCACCTTAAAAACTTTATTAAGATCACATCTCCTCCAGGAGGGCTTCCTCAATTAAGCCCTTGTCTAGGCACTTCTACCTGTACCTCTTGGGCAATTTGTATCCACCCACCCTAAGTCCCTCTGCACTTATGTACCTATTGATATTGTATTTATTTATCACAGTCTGTCTACCCCTCTAAAATGTAAGCTTTTTGTAGCCAGGAAATGTGTATACTAAATATGTCCTATGGTACTCTCCCAAGTGCTCAGCATAGTGCTGTACACACGGTAAGCATTCATTAAATATTATTCGGTGATGAGTAATTTTCCCTGAACTCTGTCTGCCTCTCTGACTCTATATGGCTCTTCCCTGAAATTTTCTCTCCTCCTTGATTCCTTATCAATGAATCAATCAATAAATCGTATTTATTGAGCGCTTACTGTGTGCAGAGCACTGTACTAAGCGCTTGGGAAGTACAAGTTGGCAACATATAGAGACAGTCCCTACCCAACAGTGGGCTCACAGTCTAGAAGACTGTCTCCTCTTATGTTGTCCAGTCATCTCTGAACCATAGCAACACCATGGACTTATCTCTTCCAAGATGCCCCACCTCCCACTGCAATCATTCTGGTAGTGTACCCATAGAGTTTTCTTGTTAAAAATACAGAATTGGTTTACTGTTGCTTCCTTCCACAAAATAAACCTGAGTCTCCACCCTCGACTTTTTCCCATGCTGCTGCTGCCCAGCGCCAGTGAGTTTTGACTTGTAGCAAATTGCCTTCCACTCGCTACCCACTGCCCAAGCTTGGAGTGGAATAGATATTCTTCTGCTTGATTGTCCCTTCCATTTCTGAGCCACTACTTGGTTTGCACCCCAATCTACTCCCCACAGAGGTCAAGTGGTCAGTCAATCATATTTATTGAACACTTACTGAGTGCATAGCACTGTACTAAGATCTTGAGGGAGTACGATATGACAATAAACAGACACATTCCCTACCCATAACAAGTTTACACTCTAGAGATTTCCAACAGGATTGAGAAATGAGGAAAATCACCTCTTGAAAAGTACCCAGTCTGCCCAGATGGGATCAGCAAAAGGCTTATAGCTTCTGACTCCAACCACTGACTGAGCTCTACCCCACTTCCTTCCAGATTATTGAGATTTACTTACCTTACTTGAATATCAGAAGACCCTAGGATTTTAGTTTCCCGAGTGCTTAGTACAGTGCTTACACTAAGTGTTCAATAAATACCATTAATGATGGTGGTGATGATCATGATCACAGGGTAGGAAAGAAGCTAATGAGGTTCTTTAGTCCATCAGTTTTCCTCTCGAAAGCACTTCACTTAATCATCTCATTATTATTATCATTATTATTATTAAGTGCTGGTTTCCCTCTTTCTCATTTTCCCTGGACTTTTCCTATCATTAGTGTATTCTCCAGAGAATAGTCCTCCTGACTGTGTCCAGAATTTGCTAATCTAAATCAAATTATTTAGCCTTCCAAAACCCACTTTGGCTTAATTTGCTCTCAAATCTATTTGATTGTCAGGCAGTCCAAGGTATTCACAAAAGCCTTCTCCAACACCACATTTCAAAAGAATCGATGTTCCTTCTATTCTGTGTTTTCACTGTCCAGCATTCAGATCCATACATTGTCACTGGAAGCACCATACAATTGACAATTTATATTAATTGTTACATCAGCACATTTCAAGACTTTTTCTAGGCTCTTCATAGCAAGTCTTCCTAACATTAATCTTTGGCGTATTTCTTGACTACTGGTTCCTTTATTTTTGGTAATTGATCCCAGGAGAGAAAAACTGTCAACTATTTAAATCTTCTCTCCATCCACTACAAATGTGTTAAAACTTCCAGGTGTCATGATCTTTGGTTTCTTGACATTCAAATGTAGGCCCATATTTTTGCTCCGTTCCTTAACTTTTAATAATAAGCCCTTCAAATCCTCTTCACTTTCTGCTAGTAGTGTTGTATCATCGGCATAAGAAAAGTTGGTTATATTCCTTCCTCCAATTTTTACTTGCTGTTCTTCTTTGTCCAATCTGGCTTCTCTCATTAGGTATTCTCTTTCATTCTCTCATTAGATAAGAAGCAGCGTGGCTCAGTGGAAAGAGCAGAGCTTGGGAGTCATTGGTCGGGGGTTCTAATTCCGGCCCCTCCACTTGTCTGCTGTATGACTTTGGGCAAATTATTTAACTTCTCTATGCCTCAGTTGCCTCATCTGTAAAATGGGGATTAGGACTGTGAGCACCACGTGGAACAACCTGATTACCTTGTATCTACCCCAGCGCTTAGAACAGTGCTTGGTACATAGTAAGCACTTAATAAATACCATAATCATTATTATCATCTCTCCTATGAATCAACAACATACCGTGACAGGAGAGTTTGTATATGCCAAGGAAGCCTAGAGCTATGCCACTGAGAGATAATCATCTCTACAGGAGTTGTCATAGCCCTTTGTGCATTCTACAAGACCGGAGAATACATAAAAACCTGCAATTACCTGTTTCAATGTTTAATCATCCTCACTGTCATTAAGCACTATATTTTAACTAAATTCTTCCTAATGGAAATAAGCCTATTTTATCTTGTAAATTCACTATAAATTCTCTTGTACTAGGATTTGTGCCCTTTATTCCCCCCTCCCACAGCCCCATAGTACTTATGCATATATCTGAAATTTAATTTATATATATTAATGTCTGCCTCCCCTTCTAGACTGTAAGCTCATTGTGGATGTGTCTACCAACTCTGTCATATTGTACTATCCCAAATGTGTAGTACAATAATCTACTCACAGTACGCTCTCAATGAATATGATTGATTGATCTTATAAATGCATTTGAGATTCAATGTAACTTCAGAGTTCAGTAAAACCCAGAATGTAGATACCCTAGAGAAACACATGCATAAATTGCCTCAAAAATTAGTCATCCACATGGCAGACTACCAGATTAGAGGATTTCATAAAGCTTATTTTCCTGAGCTTTGTTAGCAAAATACAAAGAATGAATCTACATACAATTGTACTTTGTACAGAAGTTGATTCCTCTTGCCAGAAAATCCACCTAGTTTGGGTGTGTCCAAAAAGACCAAAGTAGTAAAGTAGTCAGCAGTCTTACTACACCAGTGAACTTAAATTTCCACCACTAACATTATCTGTACATCTTTTCTTTTTTTGATGGCATTTATTAAGTGCTTACTATGTGCAAAGCACTGTTCTAAGCACTGGGGAGGTTACAAGGTGATCAGGTTGTCCCACGGGGGGCTCACAGTCTTAATCCCCATTTTACAGATGAGGTAACTGAAGCCCAGAGAAGTTAAGTGACTTGCCCAAAGTCACACAGCTGACAATTGGCAGAGCCGGAATTTGAACCCATGACCTCTGACTCCAAAGCCCGTGCTCTTTTCCACTGAGCCATGCTGCTTCTCTTATGTCTTCCATTTGTCCTTCCAAATCCTCCAGGATGCCTCTTCTCCTGCAACCAACTCCATCATACAAGGAATTTCATCCTCAGAGAGAATCAGCATGGCCTTGTGGAAAAAGCAAGGTTCTGGGAATCATGAAACCTGGGTTCTAACCCCAATTCTGCTAATTGCTCACTGTGTGACCTTGAAACAGTCACTGAACTTCTCTGTACTTCAGTCTCCTCATCTGTAAGAGGGGGATTCAAAGTCTGTTCCCCCTCCTACTTAGTCTGTGAGCCCCATATGGGACAGGAACTATGTCCCACATGATTAACCCGTAGCTTCCTCATCCCTTAGAACAATGTGTGACACCTTAGAACAATACTTGACATATTGTAAGTGCTTAACAAATATTATTATTATTGATAATAGTCAGACATATTCCATACATTATGTGCTAAGGACTGCTTGTAATCACACTTTGCCATTTGGCTCAACCCAGTCCACTAGCCAGACTTTTCTCGGGGTAGATTATTGTATGATAAATTCCTATGTATTTCAGCTCAGTGTTGAATCAAATCTCATGGCAACAGAAACATCTGAAAGAAAAGCATGACAAAGTCTGCTCCTTCCAAACCAAAAAGAGACACTAGGAACACAGTATTTTGAGCATGGGAGTGATTGTACTTTTTCTCTTTTCCTCCTTTAGAGCAACACCACCCAAATGGCCAGTCACTTCTGGGCTTCATGTTTATCCCTTGCCGCTCTCACACAACTTCTCTTTCTTGGGCAGAAAAACTTCAAATTATAAGCTCTTTGAGGACGATTTAGTCAATCATAGTTATTGAGCACTTACTGTGTGCAGAGCACTGTACTAAGTGCTTGGGAGAGTACAGTATACCAATACAACAGACACATTCCCTGCCCACAGTGAGCAGAGTGTGAAATCCCTTTTCTCTTCCATGTCTGCAGTAGCAGAAATTGCCACCATGGTAAGGAGCTGAGTAAATATTTAATCGTTTTGCTGGGAAGGAGTATAAGCCTCTGCTACAATAAGAAGTAAATATTTCCTGCCTATTGACCTTGGAGGAATTGTTCCAGAGCATCAGCCAAGAACCAGCAACTTTCTCATAGAACCTGATATGCCCTTTGCTTCAATACTGCCTTATGCTCTCCTAATCCAGTAGTTATTTTACTAAGCCTGGCACTGGTCTTGAAGTGGGTCAGTGAAAACACTTCTGTTCTTTACGCCTAAAAAATAACGACAGGGATGCACAGACGCTTCGGTATTCTTCCTTTCATGAGTTGGATCTTAGAACTAGAGGGGCTTTTATCTGCTATTCTTCCCAATTCTCCAATTCCACTACTCTTGGGATTGATAATTCTTCAGCTGCCACCTGTTGCCCTGTTCTGGTGGTCTGATGATAACAATAATGGTATTTGTTAAGTGCTTACTATTTGCCAAGCACTGTTCTAAGCGCTGGGGTAGATACAAGGTGATTAGGTTGAAAACTGCCCCTGTCCCACATAGTGCTCACAGTCTCAATCCCCATTTTGCAGATGAGGGAACTGAGGCCCAGAGAGGTGAAGTGACTTGCCCAAGGTCACACAGCAGACAAGTGGCAAAGCTGGAATTAGAACCCATGACCTCCCGATTCTCAGGCCCCTGTTCTTTCCACTGCAGTATGCTGGCTAATGGAGTTGAGAGGGAGGGAGAAAGTGAGCATATAGGAATGACTACTCACCCCATTTTCTCTCCTCCCTGCCAATCTATCGGGATTTCTAGGGTAACACCCTGGTATAAGTATTAGATGGATCTGCCCACTTACTGGCTCCTCACAGTTCCTACCCCAGCACTGCCCTGGGTTGTCCCCTCTTTGATGACCAAATCCCAGGTCACATGGGGTTAAAATCTCCTAGATTGTAAATTTCTCAAAATCAGGACTACATCATAAGGCATACTCCTGAGTTCCTAGAACACTCTAATAATCAGTCACATTTATTGAGTGTTTACTAGGCGCAGAGCACTGTAATAAACTCTTGGTAGAGTATAACTGAGTTGGTAGACACATTCCTTGCTCACAGTGAGTTTACAGTTTAGAGGGAACTTGCAGTCTAGAGGGAACGTTCAGGCTACACTCTACACAGTGGACTCTCAGTAATATGGATGAAGCAGCGTGGCTCAGTGGAAGAATCCGGGCTTGGAAGTCAGAGGTTGTGGGTTCTAATCCCCGCTCTGCCACTTGTCAACTGTGTGACTTTGGGCTTAACTTCTCTGTGTCTCAGTTACCTCATCTGTAAAATGGGGATTAAGATTGTGAGCCCCACATAGGACAACCTGATAACATTCTATCTCCCCCAGCTCTTAGAACAGTGCTTTGCACATAGTAAGCACTTAACAAATACCATCATTCTTATTATTATTATGAAGAAATGAGTCTCATAGGGACACAGCCCTCAAATGAAGAAGAGCTGCATTGATTCTTCCTCCTGTGCACTTCTACTGCTATCTTATCATTATTATCATTAGTAGTATTATTTTTATTAAAATTTATTAAGTCCTTGCAATGTGCCAAGCATTGGGCTATGTGCTGAGGTAAATATAAAATAATTTAAAAAAACTGTCCTTCATCCACAAGGAACTCACAGTCTATGTCACAGGAAGGACAAGCACTAAAAGGGCAAGAATATCATTTAGTGAAAATGTCTAAATTAAACATTCAAAATATACTTCATAAGATATGCAAGATAAGCAGATCTCCAAGGAGTCACCACTACCTCACCAATCAATCAGTGGTGTTTATTGAGCATTTACTTGTGCAGAGCACTGTACTTAATGGTGTCTTAATTACAATCCAGTGACATCCAAAGTAAATCTGGAATCACAACCAAATCTTTCAACAGCTCAGCCAGTCTCTGTTCATTTCCTAGGCACTTAAAATCTGAATATTGAAACCCACCATCCCAACATCCATAAACTATTACTGCTCTATGCCATTGAAAATTGTTACAATACCAGTTTCCAAATATCAAGGGATCTGACTTGCCTTGTATAAAGTTTCCTCTGGAGCCACACGCTTAGAATCCTAAAACATTTTCGTAATGGCTTCAATCAGGGTTTGAATGTAAAGTAATGCTTAATGTTATTTCTAAGGGTTTTACTTTTCAAAATTATTCATGACGCTCATTTTAGACCCATTCCCCTAAAATAGTAAATACATCACTTCCAAAGACCTCGAAGTTTGGGTACATGCCTCCAGACGGACTTTTAAAAAT
This sequence comes from Tachyglossus aculeatus, assembly GCF_015852505.1. Lineage (NCBI taxonomy): Eukaryota > Metazoa > Chordata > Mammalia > Monotremata > Tachyglossidae > Tachyglossus > Tachyglossus aculeatus. Next base: position 110,558,106 of record NC_052066.1, on the reverse strand, counting down.
GAACTCCAGCATGGAAAAATGCAGCTTCAGGCCAAAAGATGTCCCCTAGGCTAAATCAGCAGATGGCAACCATCTTTGAGGATTTGGTGGGGCAAATTTTGCCATTTAGGTGCTAAAACAATTCTCAAGGAATGACACTCTGCTTGCCAGAGCCAGCTGAGAGAGTTCACGCTTTGCTTTCGCCAACAGAAAGTATCAAGACCTTAAAGCAAATGCGAAGTGAATATCAGAAACAATAATTATGTATTTGTGTGGCATCAGTGTGCTTCTGTATTGGGTCCTCAAACTGCATCGTCCTAAGGGCCAAGGAAGATGCCACATGAATATTCTGTTCCCCCTCTCTAGGCTGTAAGCTTGTTGTAAGCAGTGAATGTGACTGTTTATTGTTGTATTGTACTCTCCCAAGTGTTTAGTACAGTGCTCTGCACACAATAAGTGCTCAATACAATTGAATGAATTAAGGAACTATAATGGGTGCTTGAAAGCCATCAAGTAACTATGAAGATTTCATTTGGGTGTTCCTCTAACCTTGAAGAAGGATTCTTTGCTTATTTCTTTTTGAACGATAGTCCCATTCATAACTAAAAAAGCCCTAGTAACATTTTTCATACATGGCTTTTAGGAAAATGGTTGAAAAACATTCCCAAGTGACATGAAGTCATACAAGTTTATTGCCTCTGACTTCAGCTCCTATCACATTACACTTTGAAAGTTTCTATGGAGAAGGTTGGGAAATAGAGAAGTCGTCCTCTTTTCCAGCTCTTCCCTTTCTAAAATAGAGTGGTTGTCTAAAACAGTATTGTTCCTTTTGTTATTATCTCTTCCATCTCTGCTCCTATAAATACTGACTTCCGTGTTTATTTAAGACGGGTTCCTGAGGCTCATCTGCGATCAATTTAGAAGCTGTGTGAAATGGGTCTCTCGGTCAGGGAAGAGAGCAGGAGCAGAAGCTGGCTTTGAGAAGGGATAAATACATAACTGTAATGTAAAGATAAGTGTGCTTGAGGATGATTTAAGATGTCATACACTATAGCAATCATAGTAATGAGGCCCAATAGTAGACTAGGGATCTTGAGAATCAGAGTTCATTACTGTATGACACCATTACTCATAGACTACAGACTTGATGTGTTTTCCCGCTTATGGCGATGATAGCAAACTATTCTGCTATAGCTGACTTGATTTTTCCTTTGCCCTTCCTCTCTTCTCCCTACACCAAACCAGTTCATAACATAGCAACTTGCAGAAGTCCATCTTTCTGTCATGCGTGAGGAGTAGAGGGCCATTCTCAGACCCACTTTTTTTTCTTTTCTTTATCTAATTCATTTTCTGGCATTTAACCAAATTTCAAGTATGGCTCTGATACAAATTATTTCTTTGGATGTGATATGTGCATCAGGGAAGTATAGCACAACCTGTATTGTCACAAGAAGTAGGAGGGAGGTTTGGTCATACAGTAGTCCTTTCACTGACAATCTCACACATGCATGATAATAATAATAACAATAATAATAATTAAATTGTGATATTTGTTAAGCTCTTACTATGTGTCACTGTACATCATACCAAGTACTGGAAAAGATACAAGATTATCAGGTCCCACCTGGGGCTTACAGTCTATGTGGAAGGAAGAACAGCTAAGCAACATGGCATAGTGGACAGAGAACAGGCCTGGAGTCAGAAGGTTATGGGTTGTAATCCCGGTTCCACCACCTGTCAGCTGTATGGCCTGGAAAAGTCACTTTCACTTTTCTGTGCCTCATTTACCTCATCTGTAAAATGGGGATTAAAGTTGTGAGCCCTATGTGGCTCACGTAATAAATGTTTACCGAACTCCCACTATACCACAGGACTCCATTACATTTCAAAGGAAGGCTGAGCCCCTTTTCTAAACTGGCTTGAATCAATCAATAAATCAATCATATTTATTGAGCGCTTACTGTGTGCAGAGCACTGTACTAAGCGCTTGGGAAGTACAAGTTGGCAACATATAGAGACAGTCCCTACCCAACAGTGGGCTCACAGTCTAGAAGGGGGGTTGAGAAAGTATAGTTACAGAGCTGCTCATGTAAAAATGTAAACGTTCATGTAATGAATGACATACATAAAGAGAAGTTTGCAGAGGTAAATAGGTTGGTGGAGTAACTGAAGTTTGATGGGAGACAGAATTACCTAAGAACAAGGCATGGCAGAGATAAAACATGAGCAGTGGAGGGAAGGGTTTTGATTTGTGGAGAAGAGGGGAAATGACATTCCAGTTTGAGAAAATTGCCTAGAAACAGAGGAGAATAATTCTTTGGTAAGGGACAACAGGGGGCTTTTCTTTGCCTATACCGAGAACACAGACTGAGGTATAACAGGAGATGAGGATGGTTAGAGAAAAAAAAGCCTACTGAGAGCAGCCTTGAAACTGATTATCACAAATTTTCATTCAACTCTAGAGGCAAGCGGCATTAGTCACTGGCAGAGGAGGAAGAGGATTCTTCCTATTAGTGTAACATAGACTAGACATTAGAGGGGCCCAAAGGTAGGAAAACTTTCAGGACAATAGTACAGTGACTTAAGAATAAGGTGGTTCGAACTTAAACAAAGTCTGTGGTGAAATTTAAAAAAAAATTAAAGAATCAAGCTTAAGATTTTTAAATCTGCTCAATTATATTTCCAAAAGCAACTCAGTTTCAGTTTCTTGCTAGTCTACAAAATTCTTAAGCATACTGTCAATAAAAAGGCATAGAACTTGGTTGAGTGTAGCAGAGTCCTTGGATGAAGCTCTTACATATCTCAGAAAGCTATGGATGCTAAACCCAGCATTGTCATGGTACACAGAAGTCCAAACTTTTCTAGTTAGTGAGGAGAGTCCTAATTCCAAACTATTTGTATATATTTTTAAATTGCCTGGATCAGAGTGCAGAACTCTGAATCTGTCCCAGGACACACATAATGCATGATCAGCTTAATAGTGTATGTAATATGTGAGAGAACTGTCCTTAGTTTTCAAAGATAGTGTTACTGACAAGAGTTCCCAACCACGCATTTGAGTGGGGCTGAAAAGACCAATCTATAACCAATACTCCCTTCAAAACTGTATGCACTTTGGCTTCCTTCATTTCCCCTATCTGATTCTCACTCTATGTCACCTACCCACATGGCTGAGTATCATTTAAGCACTTTGATAGTCACTCCAACCTCACAGCACTTATGTACATATCCTTATAGTCTACGATTTCCTTTATTTATAATTTATTATAATGTCCCTCTCTCCCTGTAGACACTAAGCTCTTTGTGGATAAGCATCATGTCTAGCAACTCTATTGTTCTGTACTTTCCCAAGAGCTTAGTACAGTGCTCTGCACACCATAAACACTCAATAAATACCACTGATTGATTGATCCTAGCTTCACTTCTGGAATTGCATCATCATGTGTCTGTCTCTGTTTTTCGTTTCTGCCTACCAACGGTAGTTGCTATGTCACACTGAAGCGTGTGGACTAGTGGAAAGACCACAGACCTGAGAGTTAGGGGACCTAGGTTCTAATCCCAACTCTGCCATTTTCCTGCTGTATGACCTTGGGCATGTCTCTTAACTTCTTTATACCTCAGTTTCCTCATCTGTAAAATGGGGATTCAATACCCGTTATCCCTCCTACTTAGACTTAAAGCCTCATATAGGTCAGGGAATGTGTCTAACCTGATTTACTTATATCTACCCCAGCACTTAGAATAGCGCTTAACAGATAGTAAGTGCTTAACAAGTACTATAAATACTACGACTCCTCCTACTTCTACTAATATTAACAATAATGATAAAATGACCATGATAATTGAGACTTCTCTAAATCACCTGACAATGTAATTTAAATCAAACCATTTAATACTGATGCTGATTCAGTTGGTGCAGAAATATGATTTTCTTGAAATGTGATGTAGGTTTGAAGTAATCCAGAGTAAAGGAACATCAGCAACAGTGAGTTCATTGGTGGGGTTGTTCATCCATATTGTTATTGGAAAAGCAGCCTGGCTCAGTGGAAATCAATCAATCATATTTATTGAGCGCTTACTGTGTGCAGAGCACTGTACTAAGCACTTGGGAAGTACAAGTTGGCAACATACAGAGACAGTCCCTACCCAACAGTGGGCTCACAGTCTAAATGGGGAAGACAGAGAACAAAACCAAACATACTAACAAAATAAAATAAATAGAATAGATATGTACAAGTAAAATAAATAAATAACTAGAGTAAAAAATATGTACAAACATATATACATATATACAGAGCATGGGCTTGGGAGTTAGAGGTCATGGGTTCTAATCCCAGCTCCACCACTTGTCACCTGTGTGACTTTGGGCAAGTCACTTAACTTCTCTGTGCCTCAGTTACCTCATCTGTAAAATGGGGATTAAGACTGTGAGCCCCATGTGGGACAGACAACCTGATTACCTTGTATCTCCCTCCAGCGCTTAGAACAGTGCCTTGTGCATAGTAAGGCTTAACAAATGCCATTATTATTATTATTATTAATGTTTCTAGATTTGCCTTTCTTTAGGATATCCTGTTATTAATGGGGTTGGTCAAGAAAAATTTAAGTAAATAAAGAAATAAATGCTGAAAAGAACTACCATATTATTCTAGTCCTTCAAGTTGTTATGTGGCTATATTTCCATTAGTAATCATTTACATCTTAGCAAGAAAGGCATCATTAATAACCTTAATTATGTAGTCCATGTTATAAATGTCTTATTTTTGACATATTGACCACTTTGATAACTTGTGCCAAGTCCAATAACATAATTTGCTTTGCATACATGAATGTACAACTAATGAGAACCATAATACCATTTACATTGCTGGTAGTCAGTGTTACAACTGAATTAACACAAGCACTTTGGAAAATGACAGCTATAATTTTTAAAGAGTATAGAATCAAATCCCATCCTTACTGGCCCAACATGACTCCTTGTGGAAAATCTATTTGCTTCATGGGATAGATTCATACTAGCTAACTATCCGGATAACTCTGGCCTCCTAAAATTAACACTGGACTAAATTATCCAGCCCTTTCCAGTGTGTGAGGACTCTGGACCTGAAAAGCCTGATAATAGAATTTTATTTTAATTATCTTGATAAATTTAATGATCATCATAAATGCCCAGAGATCTAGGAGGGTTTCTTGGGCAATCTTCTCATTTTTTTATGATTTGCCATCAGAAGATATCCTTTGAGAGTAGAGTCCTGCAAATCTTGTGCCTTTTCATTCCATCCCAAAATGTGAATTGACCCTCCTTATGCTTAAAGCTCTATGGGATGGGCATATCTTTAACCTCAGTTGGTCAATTGATAGTTTTCATCGAGTGCTTAATCTATGAAGAGCATTGTATTAAGCGCTTGAAAGAGTAAAATAAAGCAGATTGATAGACATGTTCCCACCTACCTGTAGTTATTTGGTTTTACTTCCAGTGACCAAATGATGTAGACTTTCTTTTGTAGGATTTCTTCTTTACAGTTTGATCGTATCTGCCAAAACAAATCAGCTATATGAAATTTTGTTATTGATCTACTGAGTGATTGAAGTCATTGTCAAAGATGTGAAGAGGCTTAGCAAGTGAAAAGGAAAGGAATTTTCTAACAAACATATGGCATTTTTGATCAGATTTGTAATTATTCATTGGGTTTTGTTGACTTGAAACAACTCAGTCGAGGCAGTGAAATTTTGTTTGAAAAAAATTAAAATTCCATCAAACAAACCATCATAACAGAATTAAAATGTGCAAGTTTCAAAATAGATTTTCTATTCACCTTTTGACAAAGACATACCCCGGGAATTGGGTAGAAAGTTCTGGCTGGCAGAGTGATATTACTTATAGTATAATGTGGAAACTCTCCAATTAGGAAATCATGACATGCTTGGTTCCACTGGCTATGACTAGAGACATAACCCTGAGCATTCTGACTTTCCAGGTGTTGATATACAAGGAAGTTTATTCTTCATTGCTGTTTAACCTTCAACAAAATAAAAGGATCCACATTGGTTAGTAGCAGGAGGGTTAGTTTGCAGTCTCTGTTGTATCATGGTCACCCATAAGCACAGCTGTTATTGGCTCAAGCCAGGAAAATCTTCAAAGAAAGAATATGAAATAGTGACAGGAGCTATGTTTTATGAGGAATTTTACACATGCTCTGTCCTATCACACGTTCAAAAGGTGAGAGTCTTCTGTGAGAACGGTTCCCAACACCTTTAAAGGAATTAGGGTCAGCGCTCATGTTCATGAGTCGGGGAAATGATAAAGTCATTCCTGACATACCTACTACTCACAGAAATACTGAGGCCACTGTCTTTGAAGGGCTGGGTGTTTTCGCGTGTTTGATCAGCCTGAGAAATACAGTCTCTAAGCATTTTAGAATCAACTGACTTTGCTTCCTCAGACGACAGATACGTACCCTGTTGGCTTCAGCTAACCCAGGCACCGACATTTCCTAACATGAGCTAATAAACCACGGAGATGCCAATACTTCATTGGAAACCAACTCAGTGTTGGCAGGCTCTGGAATTAAATGTGAATATGGTGATTATTACAGTTTTTAAGATTACTAACGTTTCATAGGCTCTTTGCCATCCCCGTCATTTAATGAGTGCACCAGAAATTACTTAGCATGCTGTATACTATGAAATGCCGACTCATTCTGCTTGTTTTGTTTTCCCATTCATTGGTGCCTATAGAAGTTCAGAGACATGAGTAGGTTTGACTCCAAATTGAAATTAAATCCAAATTCCTCACCATTTACACTCCCCCTTAATTGAAAGTAGAAATAAACCCTTCGTCCAAGAAATAAACAGCATGGCCTAGTGACAAGAGCATGGTCTTGGGAGTCAGAGTGCGTGGGTTCTACTCCCAGCTCAGCACTTGTCTGTTCTGTGACCTTGGGCAAGTCACTTTACTTCACTGTGCCTCAGTTACCTCATCTGTAAAATGGGGATTAAGACTGTGAGCCCCACGTGAGACAACCTCATTACCTTGTATCTACTCCAGTTCTTAGAACAGTGCTTGGCACATAGTAAGTGCTTAACAAATACCATAATTATTATTATAATTATTATTACTGCATTTCTGCATCCAACTCTTTTTTATGGTCATACTGTCCTCTAGACTGTAATCCCATTGTGGGCAGGAAACATTTTGGCTAACTCTGCTGTACTGTACTGTCCCAAATGTTTAATACAGTGCCCTGCACCTAATAAATGCTCAGTAAATGCCACTGATTGATTGACTGACACTGCATTTTTGCAGAGTATTTGGTTGGCCCCTCTCTTTTATGAGCTTCCCCATGCGTCTTTCATCAGTGCCTTTAGACAGCATGTTTTATGTGCTTGGAGTACAGCTTCAGATCCATGGGAGCCATTAAAAAATATTTGGACTGGGTCAGAAAGGTCATGAATATATTCCCTGGCATTTCACATTCCCATCGACCCTCTACGATGTCAAAGTGATCACTACTCTCCCAGTGAATGCTCCTTTCGTACCATATATCTTACCATATCTTTCTTTCCACTATTGCACTTCTGGTCATGTTAAGGAAAAACACGGACCATAGAATGGGACAAAACTGTGTGTGACTAGTTATCTCAAATCTACCCCACGGCTTAGTTCAGAACTTGATACGTAGTAGGCACATAAGAAAGCACCATACTTTATGATTATTAACTCTGCCTCATCTCAGAATAGCCAAAGAAATATCTGCACATGAATCGGCAGAATCTCCAAATCGAAACAAAGGCAGCCTTCTCAATTAGGAAATTGTTCTACCTCTCAACTCCAGGCCTGGCCAGGATGGAGATGTTTCTGCTTTCATTTTCAAACTCTGAGATTCAAAGAAAAAAATCAAGATTTAAAACTATTTCGATTAGAATGTGCCTTTCTGTAAAATATTTGCCCTTGTCCACATTCCTTTCTACCTCTCTGTACCCCCTACAGATGCATTCACTGCCAGATACATTGCACTTCTTTCATAGGTTGTATGTCAGAACTATTCTGCAGCCTGAAGAATAAACTCCCTTCACCTAATACTCCTTTTTCCTCCCAATCTGGCTCCAAGTAGAATTGTTGCTGCTGCCCCTTGGTTCAGCCAGGATTGCTAAATAGGAATCTGGCTGTATTTGAAAAGCTTTCTGGGCCCAACTCTCCTCCTCAGCCACCTCCAAAAGCACGCACACAAACTCAGTAAGGCGATCCTGCTGATTTCTTACACTGGATCTGTAGCCCAAACTGATCCATCAATCAATCATTGATATTTATTGAGCACTTATTGCTTGCAGAGTATTACACTAAGCACTTGGGACAGTCCCGTGCAACAGAGTTGGCAGACATGTTTTCCATCTTCAGATACACTAAATTTGCCCATGTTGTCAGCACTGTAACATAACCAAGAAGTAGCATGGCTTAGTGGAAAGAGCACAGGCCTGGGAGTTAGAGGAATCAATCAATCAATCGTTTTTATTAAGCGCTTACTGTGTGCAGAGCACTGTACCAAGCGCTTGGGAAGTACTAGTTGGCAACACAGAGAGACAGTCCCTACCCAACAGTGGGCTCACAGTCTAGAAGAGGGAGACAGAGAACAAAACCAAACATATTAACAAAATAAAATAAATAGAATAGATATGTACAAGTAAAATAAATAAAGTAATAAATATGTACAAAAATATATACATATATACAGGTGCTGTGGGGAAGGGAAGGAGGTAAGATAGGGGGATGGAGAGGGGGATGGGGGGAGAGGAAGGAGGGGGCTCAGGAACTGTGTTGTAATCCCTTCTCCACCACTTATCTGCTGTGTGACCTAAGGGAAATCTCAACTTCTCTGTGCTTCAGTTCCCTCATCTGCAAAATGGGGATTCAATATGTCCATCTCTCTCTGTCCCCCTTCTTAGACTGTGAGCCCCATTTGGGACACTTACTACATTTTATTTTATTATTCATTATTGTTATTATTATCAACAATATTGTTTTATTTTATTTTATTATTTTTATCATTATTGTTATCATCAATCAATTGTATTTACTGAGAGCTTACAGTATACAGAGCACTGTACTATGCTTCTGGAAGGGTGCCATATAACAGAGTTGGTTGACACGTTCCCTGCCCACAAAGAGCTTACAGTCTTATCTGTTACACACCTGAAGCAGCTGGTCTCGTTAAGATCAACTTTGTGGCTTTGAGGGTGACTGAGGACATCTGTGCTGGAGGGGGATGGATGCGGCAGTCTGAGTTTATTGAAGATGGATTGGGGTGTCTGAGCCCAACAGAGCCAGCATGGGGCCCTTTGAAACTGGCACAGTTAAATGAGAACATTTGATTTGGCCCCTGGCACGATGGGGAATCTCTTAGCTAGCCAAGGATGATTTAGGGACAGTTGAAGATGAGAACATGTTGTGGAAATACTGCAGGAGATGGATACTAAGATAGGAGTGCTTCTTCCTGCCTAGGTAATTTAACTTACTGCTGGGCCCTACAGAAATTCGAGATGAGGACAGGAGACCTTGTCTCTCTGTTTTTTTTAACTCTCCCAAGTGCTTAGTCCCATATTCTACACTATCTGCTCACTTAATACAGTTGAATGATTAAGTACTGCAATTGATTTTGGGAAGGATGGTGTGGGTACATGGAAAACCTTCCAGAGAACTGATAGAAGTGCATGAGCTCAAACCTAGAACCAATCCCTCTGAGGATGGAGCGTATACCCTTGGGTTACTTAGCAAGTACACAAATTCTGGGAACCATGTCAAGAGGGCTATTCTTCTTTGTGCTCAGCAAGGAGTTTATCTTATTCAAACAAATATTTTGTTATTTTTATTTATGGAAATTTTTGAGAGCTTTCTTAGTACCAAGCCCAATAATTCATTTGAGTGCTCTGCACCACAGTAAGCGCTCAATAAATACGACTGAATGAATGAATGACTACTGGATGCCATGCATAGTACTAAGGGCTTTGGAAAGTAGAACAGAAGAATGAGACGTATGAGCTTCCATATGAAACGCCATATGAATCAGAGAACCTGGGTTCTAATCCCTGCTCTGCCACTTGTCTGCTGTGTGACCTTTGGTAAGTCATTTAAGCACATTTGAGAAGCAGTGTGGCTTAGTGGCAAGAGCCCAGGCTTGGGAGTCAGAGGTCATGGGTTCTAATCCCAGCTCCACTACTTGTCAGCTGTGTGACTTTGGGCAAGTCACTTCACTTCTCTGGGCCTCAGTTCTCTCTTCAGTAAAATGGGGATTAAGACTGTGAGCCCCATGTGGGACAATCTGATCACCTTGTATCCTCCCCAGCGCTTAGAACAGTGCTCTGCACATAGTAATTGCTTAACAAATACCATTATTATTATTATTATTATTACTCTGTGCCTGTTACCTCATCTGTAAAATGAGGATTAAGACTGTGAGCCCCAAGTGGGTCATGGACTGAGCCCAACCTGATTAGCTTGTGTCTACTCTGGCACATAGTATTCGTGCCCAGCTCATAGTAAGCACCTAACAAATGCCATTAAAAAATGAAATTAATATTTATCTATAGACCTATAACTCCAATGATATAATATTTACTAGGATATTTAGGATTTTGACAAAGTCAGCTTGTTAGTTTTGAAATATAATCACAATATCATAAATGTCAAAATTGTTAAGCCCTTAATTCTTATGAAAGTAGAAAATTCCTGCAGTTAGTCTTTTGACATTACTGTATATTCATAATGGTTTTTACTAATCTTTTTAATAAAACTTTTTCCAGGAAATGTAATTGCAATATTTTATTTTAGAATGTTATACATTGAGGGCCTGTCTAATATCTTCTGGGGGGGGGGGGGTGTCACATACACGTCTTTTAGTATTAGAATAAGTGGTAAATGCAATATGTAATTCTGAAATATGACCTATTTTAAATTGAGGGCTGGTGAAGATAATGAGTAGTGGAAAATCTATACAAATTATTTCCAGTATAACATTCCTAGTGGACAGGCTGAGCAAATATTTAAAAATCAGAATAGAAGATTGTATCCTTTTTTCAATATTCTATAATTTCTTATTAAACTTTTAGTGTTATACTTTATATGCAATAAAAAATAAATCTAGGGTCAGCCACTAGCAGTAAATGTAATAGGAGCCTCAATGACTAAAAAAGTCACTCCTCAATATTGGTAGAACCAAATTAGAACAGTATTTCACTATTTGTCACAATCTCTCCGATGAACTCAGACGTACCCTTACACACACTATATTATATATGTAATACACATTTGAAATGAACACCTGGCAGTATTCTTGTCTGAACACTTTCTGAAAATTCAAGAAATTTAATTAGATTAAATCATGGTATTACATTTTAGAAGAGAAATGCTTGTTAATTTTAACTCAGTCCCGAATTATAGAAAAAGTTTTTCCATTTTTTTTCAGATTCAGAGGGGAAATTGAGTTTGAATTGAGATGCTTTCAGGGAAAAGGAAGAAAGTATCAATATTTTTGATAATCTGGGAGAGAAGAGGACAGATACAACAAGGGATAGAAGGGGAACCCAAAAATACACTTTTTGGAGTGAGTTGGGCTGAATCTGCATTGGAGTTGAGGTTTTAAACATTAGCTCATGAATTGTATTAGAGCAAGCCTTAATTTTGAAACAAACTCATTTTTTGCACACTCCTTCAGTTTTGCACCACACTGATTTGAACTTTACGACACTAGCCTTGCTTATGGTACTTAACTCCATTTAGTGGCTAAAATTCATCAGCAGCAGTGGGGTTTGGGGCAAGGAAATGGGGAAGCAGTTTTAAAAGCCATGTTGTGTGTTTGGGAGGGGAGAAAGGAGAGGGGAAAGAAGAACAGGAATGACCAGAGGGTTTTGGAATGACAGGATTATTTAAATATAAATTAAATAATGACAGATCATTTAATCTCCTGATGGAGGAGTCACTGGGCAATTGACATGTTCCTTATACTTCTGATGAAGTAAAGGGCAACAATCCTACCATAGAACCTCTCTGATTCAATATAAATATATAAATGCAACCCCATTATGTATAAATGATTGAGTTCACAATTCCAGTTAATTTTGGTAAAAATAGGATAGTCGAACATGGTTCAGTAACAAATCGCCCTTTCAAGGCATTGTTCCTAAGGGAAAATGGGGTTCCCACTTATAATGTTTGACTTAAATCACAGTTTTCAGGAATATCTGTTTTTAGTTCTCGTAAATCTGAGCAGGGTCTGTAATGTGCCCCACCACCAAGCCCTGATTTTCATTGTGAACTACTAGAAAAGGGTTGCAAATTTTCTCTCATTTGTTTCCTGAGAAGCTGCAGCTTTAAAGAGTCAGAGAAGGTGGTTAGGCATAAGACTGACCTCCCTATCCAGTAAGGCTGGCAGGAACCTCTTGACTGCACTATTGTAACCCGGCCAAATGTGATAGTGTGTACTGAGGTTGATGGCTGGGAGTAGCACACATATTGGCAGTAGATGAAACTGAGTCTGATAGTAACTATGGTACTTGTTCAGCACTTACTCTGTGCCAAGCAGTGTTTTAAACACTGAATAAATATTTGCCCCCTCTGAGGCTGCTCCTCCTGAAATACAAGGTACAGGCCCCACCTCCTGAGGACCCCATTTGATGAGATGAGTACCCCAAACCAGCATCCCTCCATCCTTAGGAGAGTTGAACCAAATGACAGGGAGTGGAGAGAGGAATATTGATTGTCTGCACAGTGAAGGAAAGAACTGTTGGTTATGACTATTTACTATACAATGAAATAATAATAACAATAATATTGATGGCATTTGTTAAGCGCTTACTATGTGCCAAGCACTGTTCCAAGTGCTGGGGGAGATACAAGGAAAGCAGGATGTTCCATTTGGGGCTCATGGCCTTAATCCCCATTTTACAGATGAGGTAATTTAGGCCCAGAGAAGTTAAATGTCTTGCCCAAAGTCACACAGCAGATAAGATTAGCAAGATTAGAATCCATGTCCTCTGACTCCCAAGCCCAAGCTCTTTCCACTAAGCCACACTGCTTCTCGATAATTTCTGCTTCTGTAACAACTCAAGAGGTGAGAGAAGCAGTGTTCCCTAGTGGAAAGAGCATAGGACTGGAATTCAGGAGACGGGGTTCTAATCCCTGCTCAGCCACTTGCCTGCCGTGGGACTTTGGGTAAGGCACTTCTATTTTTATTTTATGTTTTAAATTCTATTTAAGCACTTACTACGTTCCAGGCACTGTTCTAAGTACTGGGGTAGAAACAAGAAAATGAAGTTGGACACAATCCGTGTCCCACATTGGGCTGGCATCTTACTCCCCATTGTACAGAAGAGGCAACTGAGGCACAGAGAAGTTAAGTGACTTGTCCAAGGTCACATAGTCAAGATTAGAGCCCAGATCTTTGGATTCCCAGGCCAGTGCTCTTTCCAATAGACCACAGTGGTTCTCTGAACCTCAGTTTCCTCACCTGCAAAAAGGGAAGAAATGCTTGTTGCCCTTCATCCTAGACTGTAAGCCCCATGTGGGATAGGTAATGTATCTAATTGCATTTATCCTAGAATTTAGCACAGTGCTTACCACATACCACAATTATTTTGAAGAGGGAGTTGAACATTTCAGCTGGTTTCTCATGAATATTTTCCTTGACAAAGTCAAATCAACAGCAAAAAGCAGCAGCATTTTTGGAGAACCTATTCTGTACACAAGCCTATTCTGTCACATACAATGGAAATACAGGAGTCTATCCCTAAGCTTGAGGAATTTACATTATAGTGCAGGAGACAAATGGATACAAATTGCCAAATATGTAATGGGTTAAAAGTGTGAGGGCATAGATATATGATAAAAACAAAAGTAAGCCATCAGGTAAGTAAATCATGTATAAAAAATATATTTCCATATGTGCTAAGGGGACAAGAGCAGAATGTTGGGGATTAATCAGGAAAGACTTCCTTGAAAAGGTGATTTTTTTTCAGGAAGAAAGAGTATGCTTTAGCAGAGCTGAGAAGGGAGTGAGTTCTCTTCAGTTCCTCTTCTAGGACTAGTTAGCCTAAAGAAGCAAATCATATCAATTTATTGTGTTGATTCTCTTCACTTCAAGTTAAAGGAAGGGTAATGGAACATGTTACTAACTCTTTATTATTGTACTTCCCCAAATGTTTAGTAGAGTGCTTGGCACACAGAAAGTGTTCAATAAATACCATTGATTGATTGATTAATTAATTGAAGAGTGAGTGACTGGGGAGGGGAAAGAGCTGAGGTCTCAAAGAGCTGTTTGCTGTGCTAGGTGAATGAAAAACTGGTTGCTTGGAAGGATTTTTGCATTTTGTGTAACCCTCAGCACTGGCAGGTCTACCTGGTGGCCTAGTGAAAGAATGCCATGTCATTTCTAGAGAGATAGGCCCCTACTGGGCACGTGCCCCAGGAAGTCTGATCTTATTATAGAACATCACCTAGGAACTGGCATAGTCATTGTAATTAGCATCCAGGATGGAGAGACTGGTATATTTAACTTGGCCAGAGTGCCACAGTAAGGTAACTCTTGAAAGAAAAAACATGATTAATATGTATATATATGCCATTCTATCCTTGAATTCAACATTCTTGGGTTTTTGATGGAGTTGCACAGCTTGCCAGAATGCTCAAGTGGTTAAGCCAGAGCTTGATACTTGTAAGCCTTCCTTCTTCTCTCATCCCTCATCTTCTCTTGGAACTGATCAAGTCATTGAACATTTCTGTCCCTCAGTTTCCCCATTTTATAAAATGGATATAAGATCAGCTTGATCTCAAAGGGAAGCAAAATCTTTCAAATAAACACAGCCACTTCTCCATCTCGCCTTTTAAAATCTTTCTCTCTTTTTCTTTTAACACCGGCTTTAAAGCATCACCTCATCCTACTTTCCATGCCAGACACTGCCCCTGTTACTTAGGGGAAAAAAATAAAGTAGAAAAGCTTGAAAAGTACATACTGCCTGGGTCATTTTCAACTCTGCTGGCAGGCAGAGGAACTTTCCCTATGATTTAACTTTTTTTCTCTCCCCACACCTGGGTATACCCCTCCCTGCTGCTAAGCCTTCCTTTCAGGACAGTGAGTCACAGTGCTAATGTGGGTAGCGTGAATGTGCAGATGTAATGATGCAGCAAGCCGAGTTTTTTTTCCACCAGGATGGAGCAGAAATTGACCTCTCCAGAAAAATGGGTTTTGGAACTTCTTTTTGCTTCAAAGGAAAGAACTGAAAATGCGTTGCCTGTTTCTTGTCACTATTGACAGTTGTCTATTAAGTAAAATTATTTTATTCATTTGTGTTCTTCATTGTGCCAGTCTCCTTCAACAAAGACCATGAAGGGAAAAATCAATGAGGCAATCATTTTTACTGAATACCTAGCATGCATTGAGCTATTAATTGGGTGCCAAATGCTGTACTGAGTGCTTCAGAAAGTAGTATGGAGTAGTATGGAGGTAAAACACATGGTTTCAAGGAGTTTACAGTCAGATGAAGTGGAGAGCTGGTAATAGCCATGCAGATTATGTTATGTAGAAAAAGAACAAGAGGCAAAAACTAAAACAGTGCCTGATGCTTCAAACAAACAGAAAGAACAGTAAACAAAGGCAGGCTTCATGTATACACAGTGTGACAGGCTTTTAGGCATTTTCATACATACTCCTAGATGGGTCTTTCACAATCATTAGTGTCATCTTTTAGGGCAAAAGACAATTATAGACCCCTCCCAGTAATACATATTCATTCATTCAATCGTATTTATTGAGCACTTACTATGTGCAGAACAATATACATATGTATATGTATATATAATATACATATGTATATATGCTTATTTATGTAGAAAACTAGTGTGGATAAATTAGGTATTGCTTTATCATCTGAGTAGTCAAAAACCTACTTTTTCATAAGTTAGAACATTTCTGTACCATTCAAAAATAATCTTGGTTGTGTGATGTTTTTCCCCAAGTATGTAAGTGCGGCTGAAAAGACTCATGTGGTAGACAAGCTTTTCCTCACTTTGAACATTTAAAAAATGTCCCTTACTGCCCTCTAGCACTTTTTCTTAACCAGTGCCTGGCACTGATTTTGATTCTGAAGCTATAGAGACTGCCTGAAAGCCAAACATCCTCTGGAAAAAATGAAATAGATTTGTGGCTAACTGAGGCAAAAATAAACTCATATTTGTAACAGTGACCAGGGCAATTCAAGTCAACTGAGTTTGGGCCTGGTTATCTGGTGGATTTATTTTTCAGACTGGATTCCTCCAAATTGTCATTTGGGAACAAAATTAAGTTCCTCAAACTCAAATTGCCATATTGTTGGTCTACATGGCTCAATTTCATTAGGCAATTATCAACTCCACATTTGACTGTATGCTCCAGAGTCCTACCTGTGTTTCATTGGTCAAAGGAAAACTTGTTATGGACCCTGTTATCAGACTATTTTTCTTCTGCTTAATTGATGGGGATTGGGTGATCATTTGTGAGACTATTAATCAATGGTATTTATTCCGCACTTACTATATGCAGAGTACTGTATCAGTCCTATTTATCGAGTGTTTACTATGTGCAGACCACTGTACTAAGCACTTTGGTGAATACTCTACAACACAGTGAGTAGACATGTTCCCTACCCACAACAAGTAGGCTGTTCTCCTGTCATAGTGTTTCTCAGTATCAGTTAGGTAGTAGTAGTTCTTTAGGGATCAGTAGAGAAGAGGTCATATTTTATTGAACCTTTTAATAAGGGTTGGGACAGCATTCATATTTGCCTTTGCAAAGAAATTTGAGACATGGGTTTATGAAAAGAGATTATTAAAACCTCATAACCTTTCATCATGCAGGGCAAGGGGATTCGTCCTGGAGACAGAATCAGCATGAGAAGCAGTGTGGCTCAGTGGAAAGAGCCTGGGCTTTGGAGTCAGAGATCATGGGTTTGAATCCCAACTCTGCCACTTAGCTGTGTGACTTTGGGCAAGTAACTTCACTTCTCTGTGCCTCAGTTCCCTCATCTGTAAAATGAGGATTAAGACTGTGAACCCCATGTGGGACAACCTGTTCACCTTGTAACCTCCCCAATGCTTAGAACAGTGTTTTGGACATAGTAAGCACTTAATAAATGCTATTATTATTATTATTATTATTATTATTATCATTATTATTATTATTATTACAGAAGGTAAAACAAGATTGTAGAGAAGGGAAGAGATTGAGGGTTGCAAAATTGATTTGGGACACTTGAGCCCAGAGGTGATATTTGAAGCCATGGGAGCAAATGAACTCCTCCAGGCATATATAGTAAAAAGAAAAGACAACTCAGAACAAAGTCCCAGGAGACCCTCTAAGTTATGGGCTGGGGAAGAGCCAACAACAACAAACAACACAAAAACAGAGGATTGACTAGAGAAGCTAGAGGAGAAGCAGGAGAAAATTGTGTCACTAACAGCAAGGTTAGGTCATGTTTCCACAAGGAGCGATTGGTTCACAGTGTCAAAGGGAAGTGAGAAGTTGAGGACAGTCAGGCTACAGTGTGTCAGATTTGGAAAGGAAAAGCTCAGTGGTGACCCTGGAAAAATTAGTAACAGGTTTTCAAATACCTGGTGGTAATAATATGATCGATCAATTAATTTATTAATAATGAACCTATAAAGAGTGTAAGAAATTCATAAAAGGCCATCCATTGAAGCCATGAGAACAATAAAATGCAGTCGATAATAACAATGATGATGATAATAACAATTGTGGCATGTGTTTACAGGATGCCAAACACTATACTAAGCGCTGGAGTATTCATTCATTCATTCAATCATATTTATTGAGCACTTACTGTGTGCAGAGCACTGTACTAAGCACTTGGGAAGTACAAGTTGGCAACGTATTGAGATGGTCCCTACCCAACAGTGGGCTCACATTCTAGAAGGGGGTGACAGAGAACAAAACAAAACATATTAACAAAATAAAATAAATAGAATATGTACAAGTAAAATAAATAGAGTAATAAATATGTACAAACACATATACATATATACAGTTGCTGTGGGGAAGGGAAGGAGGTAAGGCGCAGGGGATGGAGAGGGGGAGGAGTGGGAGAGGAAGGAGGGGGCTCAGTCTAGGAAGGCCTCCTGGAGGAGGTGAGCTCTCAGTAGGGCCTTGAGGGAGGAAGAGAGCTAGCATGGCGGATGTGGGGAGGGAGGGCATTCCAGGCCAGGGGGATGACGTGGGCCGGAGGTCGACGGCGGCACAGGCGAGAATGAAGCACGGTGAGGAGATTAGCGGCAGAGGAGTGGAGGGTGCGGGCTGGGCTGTAGAAGAAGAGAAGGGAGGTGAGGTAGGAGGGGGCGAGGTGATGGAAAGCCTTGAAGCCGAGCGTGAGAAGTTTCTGCCCGATGCGTAGGTTGATTGGTAGCCACTGGAGATTTTTGAGGAGGGGAGTAACATACCCAGAGCGTTTCTGGACAAAGACAATCCAGGCAGCAGCATGAAGTATGGATTGAAGTGGGGAGAGACAGGAGGATGGGAGATCAGAGAGGAGGCTGATACAGTAATCCAGATGGGATAGGATGAGAGCTTGACCGAGCAGGGTAGCAGTTTGGATGGAGAGGAAAGGGCAGATCTTGGCAATGTTGTGGAGGTGAGACCGGCAGGTTTTGGTGACGGCTTGGATGTGAGGGGTGAACGAGAGAGCGGAGTCGAGGATGACACCAAGGTTGCGGGCTTGTGAGACGGGAAGGATGGTAGTGCCGTCAACAGTGACGGGAAAGTCAGGGAGAGGGCAGGGTTTGGGAAGGAAGACAAGGAGTTCAGTCTTGGACATGTTGAGCTTTAGGTTGCAGGCAGACATCCAGATGGTGACGTTCTGAAGGCAGGAGGAGATGCGAGCCTGGAGGGAGGGAGAGAGAGCAGGGGAAGAGATGTAGATTTGGGTGTCATCAGCGTAGAGATGATAGTTGAAGCCGTGGGAGCAAATGAGGTCACCAAGGGAGTGAGTGTAGATCGAGAACAGAAGGGGACCAAGAACTGAACCTTGAGGAACCCCTACAGTAAGGGGATGGGAGGGGGAGGAGGAGCCTGCAAAAGAGACCGAGAATGAATGACCGGAGAAATAAGAGGAGAAACAGGAGAGGACGGCGTCTGTGAAGCCAAGGTTCGATAGCATATTGAGGAGAAGGGGGTGGTCCACAGTGTCGAAGGCAGCTGAGAGGTAGAGGAAGATTTGGATAGAGTATGAGCAGTTACGAGATAATCCAGATCCCACATGGGTATCACAGTCAAGGGTGAATCGGGTTCTTTGTGAATGCTTGCCCACCTTTTCCTCAGAATCCTCCCTAAAGTGTAGTGATTAAGGGAAAGGATTATATATTTTACATCTGTTATATTCCCCAAGTGCTTCTACAGGGTTGTGCACATGGTAAATGCCCAATAAATACTAATTAATTATTGCTTGATTTTTCTGTGCACTTCAAAATAAGGATGTAAAAAAATGAATGAGGTGGCTAGGACTGTGTAGAGCAGATAAGCACCTGAAGGGAGCCTCAGTACGTCATGACTGGACACAGTAGCAGGACAGCTAATTAGGCACTGTGGCATCGTTAACACATGTTTTATAAGATTGTAAAGCAACAGGCAGAAGGAAACCCTGGTAATTCATTTCCCCTGAAATCTGTCATCCGTAAGTGGTGGTGAACTTGAGCTGGAGGTCATGGTAGGTAGGAAGCACAGGGAAGATGGTTTCAGAGTTATTTTTAATATAAAGTCAAAGTTAGGGAAAATATTTAGGGAGTTTACAAGAAGCAACTTTAATTTTGCCAAACTCTGGCCAGGAAAAAAATCCATCTTTCCTCTCTTTCATGATCCCTTTCCCCAAGTTCGTGAACCAGCCAGGAAATAATGGAATATCAATTGCCATTCCCCTGACAATGAATTGCCCTGCATAATGGACCCCAATTATGCAGTGGCTAATAAAGAAAGTTCTTGAACAGGAACCTGAAAAGCTTTTAATTAAACTACTGTCTTTCCTTTCTTCCCACGCAATCATTCATTCATTCATCTCACTATCAAGTCCAGTTTCACTGACTACAGAGAAATGGGACCCCCTCTAAAACACTAATTGATAATCCAAAGATATTCAATTTCAAGATATTCAATAAAGGTTCCAAGACCACAAAGAGTTGGTTTCTTCAAATATTAAGGTGAAATTTCCTATGGCTTGTACATTGAATCAAGATATTATCAATAGTGTCTTAGCGTGGCCTAGTGGATAGAGCGTGGGTCTGGGAGTAAGATGATCTGGGTTTTAATCCTGACTCCTCCACTTGTCTGCTGTGTGATCTTGGGCAAGCCACTTAATTTCTCTGTGCCTCAGTTACCTCATCTGTAAAACGGGGATTGAGACTGTGAACCTCATGTGAGACCAGGACGGTGAACAACCTAATTAGCTTATTTCTACCCCAGGGCTTAGAACAGTGCTTGACACATTGTAAGTGCTTAACAAATGCCATCATTATCACTATTATTATTGTTATTTCATGAGCCAGCAGTTTAGACACTGCTCCCATGGCTTCAACTATCATCTCTATGCTGACGACACCCAAATCTACATCTCCACCCCTGTTCTGTCTCCCTCCCTCCAGGCTCGTATCCCCTCCTGCCTTCAGGACATCTCCATCTGGATGTCTGCCCGCCATCTAAAACTCAATATGTCCAAGACTGAACTCCTTATCTTCCCTCCCAAACCCTGCCCTCTCTCTGACTTTCCTGTCACTGTAAACTACCATCCTTCCCATCTCACAAACCCGCAACCTTGGTGTCATCCTGCTTATGAGAAGCAGCGTGGCTCAGTGGAAAGAGCACGGGCTTTGGAGTCAGAGGTCATGGGTTCTAATCCCAGCTCTGCCAACCGTCAGCTGTGTGACTTTGGGCAAGTCACTTAACTTCTCTGTGGCTCAGTTACCTCATCTGTAAAATGGGGGTTAAAACTGTGAGCCCCCCTCGGGCTTGTAATCTCCACAGCACTTAGAACAGTGCTTTGCATGTAATAAGCACTTAACAAATACCATTATTATTATTATTATCCTCGACTCCGCTCTCTCATTCACCCCTCACATCCAATCCGTCACCAAAACCTGCCGGTCTCACCTCCACAACATCGCCAAAATCCGCCCTTTCCTCTCCATCCAAACCGCTACCTTGTTGGTTCAATCTCTCATGTTATCCCAACTGGATTACTGCATCAGGCTCCTCTCTGATCTCCTATCCTCCTGTCTCTCCCCACTTCAATCTATACTTCACGCTGCTGCCCGTATCATCTTTGTGCAGAAGCGCTCTGGGCATGTTACTGTTACTCCCCTCCTCAAAAATCTCCAATGGCTGCCTGTCAACCTATGAATCAAGCAAAAACTCCTCACTCTCGGCTTCAAGGCTCTCCATCACCTTGCCCCCTCCTACCTCACCTCTCTTCTCTCCTTCTACAACCCAGCCTGCACCCTCCACTCCTCTGCTGCTAACCTCCTCACTGTGCCTCGTTCTCGCCTGTCCCGCCGTCGACCCCCGGCCCACGTCATCCCCCTGGCCTGGAATGCCCTCTCTGCACACATCCGCTAAGCTAGCTCTCTTCTTCCCTTCAAAGCCCTACTGAGAGCTCACCTCCTCCAAGAGACCATCCCAGACTAAGGCCCCTTGTTCTTCTCCTCCTCTCCATCCCCCCCGCCCTACCTCCTTCCCCTTCCCATGGCACCTGTATATATGTTTGCACATATTCATTACTCTATTTCACTTGTACATATTTACTATTCTATTTATTTTGTTAATAATGTGCATTTAGCTTTAATTCTATTTTTTCTGACGATTTGACACCTGTCCTCATGTTTTGTTTTGTTTTCTGTCTCCCCCTTTCTAGACTGTGTGCCCATTGATGGGTAGGAACTGTCTCTATATCTTGCCGATTTGTACATTCCAAATGCTTAGTAGAGTGCTCTGCACACAATAAGCCTCAATAAATACCACTGAATGAATGAATGAATGAATCGCCCCCCTCCCTCCCTCTGCCCTACCCCCTTCCCCTCCCCACAGCACTTGTATATGTTTGTAAATATTTATTACTCTATTTTATTTGTACATATGTATTACTCTTTTATTAATGATGTGTATATAGCTATAATTCTATTTATTCTGATAGTATTGACACCTGTCTACTTGTTTTATTTTGTTGTCTGTCTCCCCCTTCTAGACTGTGAGCCTGTTGCTGGGTAGGGACCATCTCTTGCCAATTTGTACTTCCCAAGCACTTAGTACAGTGCTCTGCTCACAGTAAGCATTCAGTAAATACGATTGAATAAATGAATGAATAGACACCCAAACTCAGGGCATAAGGGGAAGCAAGAGGTATTAGAAGTGGCATCAGCAATTGATGATACCACATTGCAAAAGTGTGACTCGAGACCGTTTTCCTGCTTCACAAGACATTGGCCATGGCTAATTGGCTGGCATTCCCTCCCTAGGGGTTCACCATTATTAATGGTCATTGCCCAGCTGTGAGCTACTTGAGGCTCTGACTTTTTGCCACCATTTACTCCTGCTCTACTTGGCAACCAGGGTCATCTTGGAGGCCAGGATGAGTGCCTAATTGCTGTCACCACCATGGGCCCGATGTGCCCAACCACTTCCCTTGGCTCCCTTCCGTGGCTTGGATCAGTGACATAATACATTGCTGGTGCCTTTTAAGACTGCAATGTGGTGATTCTGAATTACACTGTTTTGCTTGTCCCTTTTCTTGTTTTCATATTTTACCTCTTCAAAATGGAGACCTTAGGTGTTTTGAGGATAAATGAATGGCATAGTGGATAGAGCATGTGCCAGAGAGTCAGATGGTCATGGGTTCTAATCTGCTGCATGACCTTGGGCAAGTCACTTCATTTCTTTGTGCCTCAGTTACCTCCTCTGTAAAATGGGGATTGAGACTGTGAGCCCCACTTAGGGCAGGAACTGTGTACAATCCAATTAACTTGTATTCACCCTACCACTCAGGACAGTGCCTGGCACATTGCAAGAGCACCACAAAATGCTATTATTAAGCAAAAGATATCAATCTACTTCCACCTCTTAGGAACCAAAGGATGACCTAAAACAGATCAAATTATGTTGCATTTAACCCAGTGCTTAATACAGTGTTTGATACATAGTAAGTGCTTAACACATAGCACAATTATCATTGTCTGATTATATACAATCAATCAACGATACATATTGAGTACTTATTTTGTACAAAGCACTCTACTAAGCTCTTGGAAGACTACAACACAGCAGAGTTGGTAGATATGTTCCCTATCCACAACGAACTTACAGTCTAGAGGGGAATTGAATTCCTGGCAGGATTGCACTGTTGTCCTAAAAGTAAAACTGTTCCATATCCACTTCTACAGTCCCACTCCAGTTAGGGTATTGTGACCCTGAGACTATTCAAGGTTCATTGGCAAGCTGCCAGTTGTTCTACAACTTATGTTACATTTCCAGGCATATGGATTATCATTGGAAGAGTAATGTTAGTAGCATTTCTTGACCTACTCAACATTTTTGGAAGTGTAAAACTTTCTTCCACTTGCTTTATTTTTTTGAAAGGAGAAAAAATGGCCTTTAAAGGCCAGGAGAAACACAAAAATTTTCCACCTTGTTGCTTAATTGGCAATATAATATTTTGGATTTTAGTTATAAGAGGCTTGGACACACGAACTAACACCTGTCCAAGTGGCATTAGCGCTTTGTTAGCACTTCTGCTGCACTGCAAGACAGAAGACTTCTTGCAGTTATGATATATACCTACTCTTTAAAGTGTTCCTAAACTCCAGAAAACTGAAATTTAGAAAAAGATATTTGAAATCAAAGCAAAAGGAGAGCAAAAAAGTATTGAGAATTGTAATGCTCAAAGATAATTTGGTAACTCTCCATAAGCTTTGGTCACCATAACAACTCTTCATTTACTGCTACTTCACCATTGCACTTGAATTTAATGCCATATTTCTTATAGCATGCACTCACTTCAGTATAATAATAATAATGGTATTTGTTAAGCACAAAGCACTGTTCTAAGCACTGGGGAGGTTACAAGGTGATCAGGTTGTCTCATGGGGGGCTCACAGTTTTAATCCCCATTTTTACAGATGAGATAATTGAGGCACAGAGAAGTTAAGTGACTTGCCCAAAGTCACACAGCTGACAGTTGGCAGAGCCTGGATTTGAACCCCTGACCTCTGACTCCAAAGCCCGGGCTCTTTCCACTGAGCCAAGCTGTTTCTCCAGCTCTGGCTTCACATAAACTTACCTTGGTTTAACCCACCCTCTTTCTACTCTGTTTCTCCTCTAACTTCTCAATGTTAGAAGTATTTTGATGTGAATTAGAGAGATTAAAAACCTGTATCACTATATTTTTTCTCTAAATGGATTATGAAATTAGATTAGATTTTCAACATAACCCCTTTGAAAATTAAATGTGTATGCATAAACTAATCATTTATTTATGGGTTAATTTTTGCATAACTATTTTAAAATACCAAATTCCCCTATCAGTATTTTACTTCAGTTTCTGTCTCTCCATCTAGAGGGTAAAATAGTTGAGGACATTGAATGTGTCTATTAATTTATTTTGTACTCTCCCATGAGTTTAGTACAGTTGGTACAGTGCTCTGTGCACAGAAGTGCTCAGTAAATATGATTGATTAATTGAATTTCACGATATTGTTTTCTCTTAAGCACTTAGTACAGTGCTTGGCACACAGCCCTCAAATATCATTGATTAATGTATCACTTTAATGTATTTATATTTGTGTTATCTGAAAAATAGAGGTTCTAAGCCTCTTCTCCTATTTAGCCTGTAAGCCCCATGTGACACAGGGACTGTGTCTGGGCTGACCAGCTTCTATCCACCCCAGGGCTTAGAACAATGCTGGGCACATAGTAAATGCTTAAAATATAATAATAATAATAATGCATTTTATAGTCTGTACTATAAGAAACTTTACTTCATTTGCACTCCTTTGCTTAAAAACTCGATTGTCATGGATTCTCTTAAGAGCACTGAGCAGGGGTTCTTATACTGAATTCATATTAATAATATAACCTCTAGTACTGCTGTGAATTTATAGAATGATGTCACTGATAAGTACAGCTTGGTTGGATAGGAGGGATGAGGTAATTATGTTTTGGAGGAATGAACACTATTCAAAGAAACACACATTGTATGTAAGCAGTCCTAGAAGCATAATTTTGTTGGTTTTCAGTCTCTCCTGGATAAATGTGTCTGTGTAGCTCTTGCCCAGAATATAGCAAAGACATTTTCACTTTTAAATCAACAGCGGATATAGGTAAAATAGTAGTAATTTTCATAGTAATGAGATTTCTTGAGCCTGCTGAGTGAAGTACACTGTAGTAATATTTTGGAAGTACAACAGGAGAACAAGACGTACCTTTATGCTAATGAGGGAGGCTGACAAAAATAATCACAAACTGTGGAATTAGAATGACTAATGTCAGTCAGTGATATTTATTGATCACTTACTGTGTACAGAGCACTGTACTAATCAATCAATCAGTTGTATTTATTGAGCGCTTACTGTGTGCAGAGCACTGTTCTAAGCGCTTGGGAAGTACAAGTTGGCAACATATAGAGACAGTCCCTACCCAACAGTGGGCTCACAGTCTAAAAGGGGGAGACAGAGAACAAAACCAAACATACTAAAATAAAATAGAATAGATATGTACAAGTAAAATAAATAAATAAATAGAGTAATAAATATGTACAAACATATATACACATATACAGGTGCTGTGGAGAAGGGAAGGAGGTAAGATGGGGGGATGGAGAGGGGGACGAGGGGGAGAGGAAGGAAGGGGCTCAGTCTGGGAAGGCCTCCTGGAGGAGGTGAGCTCTCAGTAGGGCCTTGAATGGAGGAAGAGAGCTAGCTTGGCAGATGGGCAGAGGGAGGGCATTTCAGGCCCGGGGGATGACGTGGGCCGGGGGTCGATGGCGGGACAGGCGAGAACGAGGTACGGTGAGGAGATTAGCGGCAGAGAAGCGGAGGGTGTGGGGTGGGCTGTAGAAGGAGAGAAAGGAGGTGAGGTAGGAGGGGGTGAGGTGATGGAGAGCCTTGAAGCCCAGGCTGAGGAGTTTCTGCCTGATAAGTATTTGGGAGAGTACAGGATAATATAATACAATGGAATTGGTAGACATGTTCCCTGCCCATAAAACCTCACAGTCTAGAGGAGAAAAAGACATTAAAATAATCTGCATATAGGAGATATGTATATGGACTTTGGGGTTGGTTTTGGTAAAATAATAATGGCATTTGTTAAATGCTTACTATGTACAAAGCACTATTCTAAGCACTGGGGGGATACAAGGTGATCAGATTGTCCCACGTGGGGCTCACAGTCTTAATCCCTATTTTACAGATGAGGTAACTGAGGCACAGAGGAGTTAAGTGGCTTGTCCAAAGTCACACAGCTGACAAGTGGCAGAGCTGGGATTTGAACCCATAACCTCTGACTCCTAAGTCCGGGCTCTTTCCACTGAGCCACGCTGCTTTGGTATGAGTATCAAAGTCACCCAAGTGCAAAGGCGACATGTAGGGGAGGGTGAATAACATAATAATAATAATAATAATAATAATAATGGCATTTATTAAGCACTTACTATGTGCAGCGCACTGTTCTAAGCACTGGGGAGGTTACAAGGTGATCAGGCTGTCCCACAGGGGGCTCACAGTTTTCATCCCCATTTTCCAGATGAGGGAACT
This sequence comes from Tachyglossus aculeatus, assembly GCF_015852505.1. Taxonomy (NCBI): domain Eukaryota; kingdom Metazoa; phylum Chordata; class Mammalia; order Monotremata; family Tachyglossidae; genus Tachyglossus; species Tachyglossus aculeatus. The sequence goes on along the minus strand of NC_052066.1, from coordinate 110,531,309 downwards.
GAGGCCCAGAGAAGTGAAGTGACTTGCCCAAAGTCACACAGCTGACAATTGGCGGAGCTGGGATTTGGACCCATGACCTCTGACTCCAAAGCCCGGGCTCTTTCTAGTGAGCCACGCTGCTTCTCATAGAGAAATGTGGGTTAGTCAGGGAAGCCTCTTGGAAGAAATGTGATTTTACTAGGGCTTTGAAGATGAGAAGAATCGTGTTCTGTCAGATATTCAAGGGAAGGGGATTCTAGGCCAGGGAAAAGACATGGATAATGAGATAGAAAAGATCAAGGTACAGTGAGTAGGTCAACTTTAGAGGATCAAAGTATGTGGGATGGGTAAGAGGTTAGTGAGGTAAGGTAGGAGGGGATAGCTGATTGAATATCTTAAGAGGTAATGGTTAAGTGTCTCTGACTGATGCAGAGACGGATGGGCAATCATTGGAGGTTCTTGAGGAGTGGGGAGATATGGACTTAATTACTTTTCAAAAACAAAATCCAAGCTGAAGAGTGAAACATGGATTAGAGAGGGAGAAACTGGAAACAGGGAAGTTAGTGCAGAGGCTGATGTTAATCAAGGTGGAAGAATATACTAATAATACTACTAATAATAATGATAATACTATTAGTTAAATGCTATGTACCAAGCACTGTACTAAGCACTTGGGTAGATACAAGAAAATCAAGTCCCACATAGGTCTCCCAGTCCAAGTAGGAGGGAGAACAGGCATTGAATCACCATTTAGCATGTAAGGGACTGAAGCACAGAGAAGTTAAGTAAACTTTCCCTATGATGCACAGCAGGTCAGCAGCAGATCAAGTGCTGGGATCTATGTGGTGACAGTTTGTATGGAGAGTAAGGGGCTGATTCTAGAGATGTCACAAAGGTAGAACCATCATAGAACCATGTATGAAGCACTTAGTACAGTGCTGTGCACACAGTAAGCACTCATTAAATATGATTGAATGAATGAACCATCAGAATTTGGTGACAGACTGAATGTGCGGGTTGGATGAAAGAGATGAGTTATGGATAATGCCAAGTTTATGTGCTTGTGAGACAGGAAAAATGATGATGTTTTCTACAGTTATAAAGTAAGTCTGAGGGAGAACACTGTTGAAGTGGGAAGATGAAGAGTTCTGTTTTGGACATGTTAAGTTTGAAGAGTCAGCCTGACATTCAAGTAGAGATGTCCTGAGGATAGGGAGAAATGCAAGGCTGTAGAGAAGGAAAGAGGTTGGGACTGGAGCTCCAGATTTGGGAATTATCTACGTAGAGATCATCGTTGAAGACATGGTAGTGAAGGAGTTCTCCAAGTAGTAGTAGTAGTAGTAATACTATTGATTGAGTGTTTACTGTATGCAGTGCACTATACTAAGTGAATCTAGCTGGAGAATAGAAGTTGACCTAGAAGTGAGCCTTGAGGGACTCCCATAGGGTTTGGGAGGCAGAAGAGGAGCCAGTGAAAGACACGGAGAAGGAGCAGCCAAAGATGTAGGAGAAGAACGAAGAAAGGACAGTGACAGGGAAACATAGGTTAGATAGTACTTCCTGAAAAAGGGAAACATAGGTTAGTGCTTCCAGAAAAAAGTGATGGTTCAGGGTTGAAGGAAGCTTAGGGTTTGGGGGGCATTAGGAAGTCATAGAAGTGATTGCATTTGGCAAGAAGGAGGTCACCAGTGACATTAGAGAGGGCAGTTACAGTGGAGTATATAGTGGATGGCAAGTGACTGAGGAGAGAGTAGGAAGAGAGAAATGTAAACAGCAAATGTAGATAACTTGATAAAGGATTTTGGAGGTAGATTGTAGGACAGAAATGAAGCAATAACTGGATGTTGTAGTAGAGTCAAGGGAGGGATTTTTTAGAATAGGAGATATATGGGTATGTTTGAAAGCAGTAGGGAAGGAGCCACTGGTGAGTGAGTGGTTGAAAATGGAGATCATGAAGGGAAGAAGTAAGGAAGATACTAGGATGTAAGTGGGGATGACCACTTTGCAGCTGACCTGTGCCTTCCCCATAGCAACCAGACATGAACTGAGGCAAAGATGACAATTTTTATGTATTGAGAGACTCATTTGACTGGTCATTCCACATTTATGTAACACACAAATGCACAATTAGCCTGTGCAATGGACAGTGTGGGAGGAGAAGGAAGTGACCAACAACCTTCCACTCTGGATGATGCTCATGTGAATCACAAGAGCTAAAATATGAACTCAAGAGCTGGGTTTCTTGTTGCCAGGATCCTGGGTCTCTAGCCCACAGCCCTGGATCACTGCCACTGTCCGCCTCCTTCGCTCTTATGCTCAAGCTGCCGAACGCTGCTGGCAAAAGTCTAAACTCCATGCCAACCTCGTTCACTTCAAGTTTATCCTTTCCTGCCTTAACTCAGCCCTCTCCTCTGCCAGACAAAACTCTTTCTTCTCCCTTATTGACACCCATGCCCATCATCCCTGCCAGCTCTTCCATATATTTAACTACCTTCTCAGGCCCCCAGTTCCTCCCCCTCCTCCTTCCCTCACCCCCAACGATCTGGCCTCCTACTTCATTAACAAAATTAAATCCATCAGGTTCGACCTCCCCAAAGTCACTCCCCCGCCCCTTCTCCAACCCCCCGGCTCTCCAAACTCTCTGCTACTCTCCCATCCTTCCCAGCAGTATCTTCAGAGGAACTCTCCTCCCTCCTCTCAAGTGCTACTCCGGCCACCTGTGCTTCTGACCCCATTCCCTCTCATCTCATGAAATCTCTCGCTCCACCCCTACTCCCCTCCTTAACTTCCATCTTCAACCGCTCACTCTCCACTGGTTCCTTCCCCTCTGCCTTCAAACATGCCCATGTCTCTCCCATCCTAAAAAAACCCCTCTCTTGACCCCACCTCACCTTCTAGTTATCGCCCCATATCCCTACTACCATTGCTTTCCAAACTCCTTGAACGAGTTGTCTACACGCGCTGCCTCAAATTCCTTAACACCTACTCTCTCCTCGACCCCCTCCAGTCTGGCTTCCGTCCCCTACATTCCATGGAAACTGCCCACTCAAAGGTCACCAATGACCTCCTGCTTGCCAAATCCAACGGCTCCTACTCTATCCTAATCCTCTTCGACCTCTCAGCTGCCTTCGACACTGTGGACCACTCCCTTCTCCTCAACACGCTATCCGACCTTGGCTTCACAGACTCTGTCCTCTCCTGGTTCTCCTCTTATCTCTTCAGTCATTCATTTTCAGTCTCTTTTGCAGGCTCCTCCTCCCCCTCCCATCCCCTTACTGTGGGGGTTCCCCAAGGTTCAGTGCTTGGCCCCCTTCTGTTCTCGCTCTACACTCACTCCCTTGGTGACCTAATTCGCTCCCGCGGCTTCAACTATCACCTCTACACTGATGACACCCAGATCTACATCTCTGCCCCTGCTCTCTCCCCCTCTCTACAGGCTCGCATCTCCTCCTGCCTTCAGGACATCTCCATCTGGATGTCTGCCCGCCACCTAAAACTCAACATGTCCAAGACTGAACTCCTTGTCTTCCCTCCCAAACCTTGCCCTCTCCCTGACTTTCCCATCTCTGTTGACGGCACTACCATCCTTCCCATCTCACAAGCCCGCAACCTTGGTGTCATCCTCGACTCCGCTCTCTCATTCATCCCTCACATCTAAGCCATCACCAAAAACTGCCGGTCTCAGCTCTGCAACACTGCCAAGATCTGCTCTTTCCTCTCCATCCAAACTGCTACCCTGCTTGTTCAAGCTCTCATCCTATCCCGTCTGAACTACTGCACCTGCCTTCTCTCTGATCTCCCATCCTCATGTCTCTCCCCACTTCAATCCATACTTCATGCTGCTGCCCAGATTATTTTTGTCCAGAAACACTCTGGGCATGTTACTCCCCTCCTCAAAAATCTCCAGTGGCTACCAATCAATCTGCACATCAGGCAGGAACTCCTCACCCTCGGCTTCAAGGCTGTCCATCACCTCGCCCCCTCCTACCTCACCTCCCTTCTCTCCTTCTACAGCCCAGCCCACACCCTCTGCTCCTCTGCTGCTAATCTCCTCACCGTGCCTCGTTCTCGCCTGTCCCGCCATCGACCCCCGGCCCATGTCATGTCCTGGGCCTGGAATGCCCTCCCTCTGCCCATCCGCCAAGCTAGCTCTCTTCCTCCCTTCAAGACCCCACTGAGAGCTCAGTTCCTCCAGGAGGCCTTCCCAGACTGAGCCCCTTCCTTCCTCTCCCCTTTGTCCCCCTCTCCAGCCCCCTCATCTTACCTCCTTCCCTTCCCCACAGCACCTGTATATATGTATATATGGTTGTATATACTTATTACTCTATTTATTTATTTTACTTGTACATATCTATTCTATTTATTTTATTTTGTTAGTATGTTTGGTTTTGTTCTCTGTCTCCCCCTTTTAGACTGTGAGCACACTGTTGGGTAGGGACTGTCTCTATATGTTGCCAACTTGTACTTCCCAAGAGCTTAGTACAGTGCTCTGCACACAGTAAGTGCTCAATAAATATGATTGATTGATTGATTATTTTTCAGAGAATGCCTTTGTGCAAGAGAACAAGGGTCTGCAGGAGGACAGTGAACCCAGATCTATTGACATAAAAGGTGACATTTCTTGTCAGAGAACTCAGAGCTTCCTTGAGCCAGTACCCAAATATTACCAGCATCACTTGCTAACAGGATACAGGGGGAAAAGTCATTTAGGTCCCTGGCAAAACAGTTGAGGTTTGAGGGGGAAGGGAGAAGGGAATTCTGTGAGAAAAAGGAGATAGAAACAGGCAAGATGAGAGCAGGATAAAGCCAGAAGGTGATCCTGGGAAGAGCAAGAGTGCAAGCAATAGGGTAAATGGTTGAGAAGAGCACCTAATTGGATAGAGTTGGAGGAGAGCTTTGAAACTGGTCATAGGAAATCAAATCTTTGCTTGATGTGGAGGGAAGTGGGCAATAGCTGGAAAGTTTTGAGAAGAGAAATGTGTTCCTATCATTTATTTTCTAGTACCCTCTCCAATATCCCATTTTGATTCCCATTTGAAAGAAAGATGCTCTTTATTGCTTTCAAACAACAAACACACAGGTGGGAAGTCTGTTACCTAAGGAATCACAGATTTGTACTTACAAATTAACTGAAGATTTACAGCCCTTACTAGCAGATGATATCATAAACCACTGCATATATTCCCTTTCTTGATTTCCCTAGGTGAGATTTACATTTTATCAAAGATTGTTGAGTTGGCAAAGAGTGTTGTAAACAAGTAACAAAGAACTGGGGTAGTCACAGATGATTTTTGAAATACAGAACATGATTCCCTTATGGTTAATATGCTGAAAAATGTTAGTGAAAGAGCAGGCTTCATGCCAAGAAACATTATTTCCTACAGTATTTAGTAAGGTTTATTTCAAATTGAACTTGAAAATTCCAATGACAGGACAAATATAGTTAACTGAAAATTAGCTAGAAGAAGGGTCCTTCCTGGAAGCCGGTGAATTTTGTGAAAATGAGCTTTTTCAAGAAGTAAGTTCTCCTGAATGAACTTATGCCATTAACAGTTGAGCTTACAGTAATCATTATAGTAGCCATCTCTTTATTAACCAAATGGAGAGTGTGCAACCGAGAACTCTTTAAATTACAAGTGTAAAAAAACTCTGTTTTCTCTTTCCATGGAAACCTACCTTCAGTTAGACATGGAGTGCTCATAATTTCTGAAATGTCTAGGGATTTAAATTGGACTCAGAATAATTGTCTGCTTATAAATTATTTAACTATAACTATATATAGATGCATGTATAGTTATTCTGCACATTTGCACCATTTCATTCTTGTGATTTATTCAAGAGATTCATCATTATCCATTTTTTATAAATTTGAAAAACAGGGGAATTCTGAATTATTTCCTAGGTCTTTGAAGGGATTTAAGTTTAAAGTTTGGATGAATATTAAATAATTGCTTAAACTTTTAAGACCTTGAAGCACTGATCCACTGCTTACTCTCAACTTTAGGCATTTCTTGAACTTTTTATCATCTCAGTGGAATCTAACAGGAGAAAGAAAAAGTTCAGAGAAGGAATATTTTTACTAATTCTAAAGTAACAAATATAATGGACTGGTCATTAATTTAGTCAATTTTTTTCTGCTCTAAAATGATGGATTTCACACAAATTGGTAAGGTTTGCCTTAGTAATGACCAAACATAGATGGAGTTAAGACATTTTTTCTGACCATGTGAGTGTGAGGTATATACATCAGTCATAAAGAGTGGAATTTATGCAATACCTTATTCATAAAGTATGGGCATCACATTTCTCACAGGGAATTGGGGAAACATTTCATGGAAGAATTAATGAAATATGCCAACAGCTTTTCAAGAAAAATGTTTATGTCCAAGACTAAATGGACATTTGTTGGGCCAAGTCTTAGGTAAGGTATGTCCTCAAATGAACAGTAAATCATCAGTGCCTTGAAGACTTTCACAAAAGCCAAATGAAAGAGGAGATGTGGACCACTTCTATTTCTTCCCATTAACTCTTTCATTAGTTCTCTTTATTTAGTTCATAAACGACGCTTTAGAGCATGAACACCACCTCTAGGTTTGAACAGGGCATTTCTAGAAGCCAGGCTATTGAGGAAATAATAATTAATACTAATTGTGTTATTTTAGTGTTCACTAGTGTTCACTAAGCACTGGAGTAGATACAAAATAATCAGACTGGACAGGAAAGCAGGCTAGGAAATGGATCTTTGGCTAGTCTGCAAGAGGTATATCCCAGTGATGCTGTCTTATAAGAAAGGCATGTTTTAAAATAACTTTCTTAGTATTAAATAAAGTTTTCCCCCAAATCACCTAGGGTCAACTGGAACCATGCACCAAAAACAATGAGTTAAAGAGCTGCTAATGAGAATGGCCTTGTAAAATTCACCTACCCTGAAGGATTCCTCCTAATGTTCCAGGTAAATTCTACCACAGGAGAAGCAATGCTAGAATTCATGCAACAGTGGAAACATACTCTTTACTGTACACAATAAGTACTCAATGATAGATTGATTGATGTTTAATGGCTCCATTTCCTAGCTTTTTCACAGCACCCCATTTTCCCCTCCCCAACTGGGATTTTGAAAACCTCTGAGGTATTCACTGACATTGGATTCAGATCTATCAGGGAATCTGTGGAGTTGAAATCTAGATCCCTTAAGAGTGTAGATGATCAGTAAATCCAAGTCCTTTGCAAAAAACACTTAGTGGAAATCTGAGAGGAGCTGGTAAATTTCATTTGATGATGACTATGCTTTAATATTTCACACCAAAGCAATGGGAAATATGAATCCTGGCATTGAATCTCATTCAAAAGTATGTTGAGGTTACCTCAGTAGTGCCTGAGATTGTGGAATCCTGAGGTCAGTTTGTTGATATAACCGCCAGTGTATTTGGGCGAATGGGGAATGCCACGTGAATTTCATTTCATAACATCATTTAGGACACAGTTTCCAAAAAACTGTTTGCTTTGGGGAGGTAGATTTGATATTTTCCTTTGCTCAGTGATCCATTCTGCGACTGTGCAAACCAACCCAGTTTTGGAAAAAACAAGAACTGACCTCAACCTTCATCTAAAATTCAAAGTAAACCCCACACTGGAATTTCTTGTGTTGTATGCAATTTCTGTTTTCTTTTGCACATCTAGCCTTTCCTGAACTTGGTCAGATGTAGAAATAGTGAATTGCTGTTCTTGTTATATTTTTGACCTTGTCAGGAGCCAAAATAGCTCATGCTTCAGATTCTTCTCCTAAACTTTTTCTCCAAATTGTCACTGTGCTTGTGCTGCTGTCTATTACAGATCATATATTAGGTGTCACACTACAAAACTGTGAGACATTCATTCATTCATTCAGTCGTATTCATTGAGCATTTACTATGTGCAGAGCACTGTAGTAAGTGCTTGGGAAGTACAAGTTGGCAGCATATAGAGACGGCCCATACCCAACAATGGGCTCACAGTCTAGAAGGGGGAGATGGACAACAAAACAAAACATGTGGACAGGTGTCAAGTAATCAGAATAAATAGGAGTAAAGCTAGATGCACATAATTAACAAAATAAATAGAATAGTAAATATGTACAAGTAAAATAAATAGAGTAATAAATCTGTACAAACATATATGCAGGTGCTGTGGGGAGGGAAAGGAGGTAGGGTGGGGGGGATGGGGAGGAGAAGAGGAAAAAGGGGGTCCAATCTGGGAAGGCCTCCTGGAGGAGGTGAGCTGTCAGTATGGCTTTGAAGGGAGGAAGAGCATTCCAGGCCAGGGGGAGGATGTGGGTCAGGGGTCGATGGCGGGACAGGTGAGGACGAGGTACAGTGAGGAGGTTAGTGACAGAGGAGTGGAGGGTGTGGGCTGGGCTGTAGAAGAAGAAAAGGGAGGTGAGGTAGGAGGGGGCGAGGTGATGGAGAGCCTTGAAGCCAAGAGTGAAGAGTTTTTCTTAATGCGTAAGTTGACTGGTAGTCACTTGAGATTTTTGAGGAGGGGAGTAACATGCCCAGATGTTGCCCAGATGATCATAAAAAGATGATCCAGGCAGCAGCGTGAAGAATAGACTGAAGTTGGGAGAGACAGGAGGATGGGAGATCAGAGAGGAGGCTGATGGAGTAATCCAGTCGGGATAGGATGAGAGATTGAACCAGCAAGATAGCGGTTTGGATGGAGAGGAAAGGGCGGATCTTAGTGATGTTGCGGAGGTGAGACCGGCAGGTTTTAGTGATGGATTGGATGTGAGGGGTGAACGAAAGAGTGGAGTCGAGGATGACACCAAGGTTGCGGGCTTGTGAGATGGGAAGGATGGTAGTGCCATCTACAGTGACGGGAAAGTCAGGGAGAGGGCAGGGTTTGTGAGGGAAGATAAGGAGTTCAGTCTTGGATATATTGAGTTTTAGATGGCATGAATATAATATACATAAAATGTAGAGTTAGACATGGTTACCTTTTCTGAATTGGGAATTGAGATCAGAAGACTTTGACCAAAATATGGGAAGCTTTGGTAACCAATATGTTTGTAGAAAAAAATGCATGATATTGCTAAAATATACTATAATAACAACTCTCCTCTGTATACTCAAATTGTTACCCTATCTCTCTTCTACCATTCCTTTCCAAATTTCTCAAATGAGTTGTTTACACACACTGCCTCCTCTTCTTCAACTCCAACTCTGGTAAACCCCTTCCAATCTGGCTCTGGCTCTGGAAACTGCCCTCTCTAGGGTCACCAAAGACCTCCTTCTTGCCAATCCATTCTAATTCTTCTAAATCACTTAGCTGCCTTCAATATTGTGGATGATCCCCTTCTCCTGGAAGCTTATCCAACCTTGGTTTCACTGATACTGTCCTGTGCTGGTTTTCCTCCTACCTCTTTGGTCACACTTTCTCAGTCTCTTTTGTTAACTTCTCTCCTATCCAACCTTTATCTGTTCAGGTCTCTCAGGGTTCAGTTCTCGATCATTTTTTACTCTCCATTTACTTCTCCTCACTGGATAATTCCTTTGCTCCTATGGCTTCAACTACTGTCTTTAAACAGATGATTCCCCAAAATCTACCTCTTCATCCTCTACCTTTCTCCTGCTCTCTAATCTTGAATTTTTTCTTGCCTTAAGTTCCATCTCTATTTGGGTGTCCTGCCAACACCTTAAACATAACAAGTCCAAAACATGTCCAAACAGAACTCAGAGAAGCAACATGGTCTAGTGGATAGAACACAGTCCTGGGAGTCAGTAGGAACTGAATTATAGTCTCAGCTCTGCCACTTGTCTGCTGTGTGACCTTGGGCAAATCACTTAACTTCCCTGTTCCTCAGTTACCTCATCTGCAAAACGGGGATCAAGACTGTTACCCCACATGGAATAAGTCCAGTCCAGTCTGAGTCCAATCTGATTAGTTCGTATCTACCCCAGCACTTAGAAGAGTACCTCTCACATAGTAAGTGTTTAAGAAATACCATTTAAAAAAATTCATCTTTCCACCAAAAACCCTCTCCTCTACCCAATTTTCCCATGACTGTTGACAACACTACCAGTTTCCGTATCTCAGAAGCCCACAACCTTGGTATGATCCTCAACTCATCTCTCTCATTCAACCTACATATTCAGTCCCCAAGTCCTTTCAGTACTACATTCCCAGCATCCTTACAGTCTGCCCCTTCTTCTCCATTCAAATTGCTACTATACTGATCCAGGCAGTTTTCATATTTCTCCTTGACTACTGCATCAACCTCCTTGCTGACTTCCCTGCCTCCTGTCTCTTCCCATTTCAGTCCATACTTCACTCTGCTGCCTGGACTTTTTTCCTCTCTGCTGCCTTTCTGCTGCCCCTTTTTTCCTTTCCTCCTCCTCCTCCCCTCCTCATTGCCCCCTCCCTCCCTCTACCCTACCCCCTTCCCCTCTCCACAGCACTTGTGCATTTGTACATATTTATTACTCTATTTTATTAATGATGTGTATATAGCTATAATTGTATTTATTCTGATGGTATTGACACCTGTCTAATTGTTTTGTTTTGTTGTCTGTCTCCCCCTTCTAGACTGTGAGCCCGTTGTTGGGTAGGGACCATCTCCTTTCATTCATTCATTCAATCGTATTTATTGAAAGCTTACTGTGTGCAGAGCATTGTACTAAGCGCTTATGTTGCCAATTTGTACTTCCCAAGCGCTTAGTACAGTGCTCTGCATACAGTAAGTGCTCAATAAATATGATTGAATGAATGAATGAATGAATGAATGGATCATTTTTCTAAAAAAGTTGCTCTGAATGTGTCTCCCCACTCCTCAAAAACTCCAGTTGTTGACCAGCAAACTCAGCATCTAGCAGAAACTCGTATCCATCAGCTTTAAAGCACTCAATCCACTCTCTCTCTCCTACATATCCTCACTCCTCTCAACCTACAAGGCAGCCTATCTGGAACTTATTTTATTGACTGTCTCCTCTGCTAGACTGCAGTCTCCTTGTATCTAGCAGCTGTATTGTACTCTCTCAAGTGTTTAGTGTTTGCTCTGTGCAAAGTAAGTAATACATGCCACTGGTAAATTAAAGTTGGAACTTTCAATTTATCATAATGTTATAATTCAGGATGATATTGGCCTTTCTTAAAACAAAATGTCTTCATTTAGCCTGCTATATAATTCTTCTGTGAGTGATTAAAAGTCCTATAACTTTAGCACTTATGTATATTCTTTACTCACATGCTGCTTAATATACTACCTATTCTATCACCATTGTCAGGTCACCATCATCATTAGAATTGATTAAACACCTACTGCATGCAGATAGCTGAATTAAGTGCCTAGGAGATTATAAAAGAGTGAGAAGTGACAAAATAAAGGAGCATAATAATAATAATATAATCAATCAATCAGTTGAATTTATTGAATCTTTACTGTGTGGAGAGCCCTGTACTAAGAGCTTGGGAGATTATAGTGCAACAGAGTTGGTAGAAAATAATAATAATGGCATTTGTTAAGCACTTACTATGGCCAAGTACTGTTCTAAGCGCTGGGGGGAATACACGGTAATCAGGTTGTCCCACATGGGGCTCACAGCCTTAATCCCCTTTTTACAGATGAGATAACTGAGGAACAGAGACGTTAAGTGACTTGCCCAAAGTCACACAGTAGACAGGTGGCAGAGCCGGGATTAGATCCCATGACCTCTGACTCCCAAGCCTGGGCTCTTTCCACTGACCCACCCCTGCACACAAGAAGCTTAAAATAATCAATCAATGGTATTTATTGAGTTTGTGCCATGTGCAAAACACTAAGTTTTCCTAAGTGCTTGGGATTGTACTATATGACAGAATAATAATAATAATAATTGTGGTATTATTATTATTAATAATAAGAATTTACTATGTGCCAGGCTCTGTATTAAATGCTGGGCTGGATACCAGCAAATTGATTTGGATACAACCCCTGTCCCATGTTGTGGGGTCATAGTCTCAATCCCAATTTTACAGATGAGGTAACTGAGGCACAGAGGAGTGCAGTGACTTGCCCAAGATCACACAACAAGTAGTTTGTAGACCTGTTCCTTCCCCACAAGAAGCTTGCAGTCTAGAGGGGTAGACATATGTAAGTGCTGTGCAGCTGATGTAGTGATAATGAAATCTTAAGAGTACAGATTCAAGTGCATCGGTGGTGCAGGAGGGAGAGAGAGTAGGGGAAAAGAGTTTTAGTCTTTAGGAAGACCTCTTGGAAGAGATGTGATTTCAAGAAAGCTTTGAAATTGGGGAGCGTGATGGTCTGTCAGGTAAGAAGGGAAGGGAGTTCCCAGCCAGTTCCAGGACATGGGTAAGGAGTCAGCAGTGAGATAGAAGAGATCGAGGTACAGTGAATAGGTTGGTGTTAAGAGGAGCAAATTGTGTGGGCTGGGTTGTAGTAGGAGATCAGCAAGGTAAGATAGGAGGTGCAGAGCTGATCGACTGACTTAAAAGAAATTGTAAGGGGTTTATTTTTGATGTGGAGCTGGATGGCAACCATTGGAGGCTTCTGAGGAATGAGGAGATATGTACTGAATGCAGAGTGAAATAAGGACTTGAGTGGGGACATACAGGAATCAGAGAAGTCAGTGAGGAGGCTGATGCAGTAGTCAAGGGAGGCAATAAGTTTTTGAGGCAGGGTAGTAGCATTTTTGGATGGAGATGAAAGAGAGGAGTTTAGCAGTGTTGACGTAGAACTGACATCATTTGGTGACAGATTGAATATGTGGTTTGAATGAGACAGATGATGTGAGGGTAATGCTAAGGCTTGTGACATGGGAAGGATGGTAGTGCTGCCTACAGTTGTGGGAAAATCGGGGGAAGGATGGGGGTTGGGTGGGAAGATAAGGAGTTCTGTTTTAGACATGTTAAGTTTGAGGTGTCGGTGGGACATCCAGAAAGAGTTGTCCTGGAAGCAGGAGGAAATCTGAGACTGCAGGGGAGAGAGGTCAGGGCTGGAGAGGTAAATTTCATCACCATCAGTGTGGAGATGGTAACTGAAGCTGTGACAGTGAATGAGTTCTCCAAGGAAGTGAATATAGAAATGAATAGAAGGGGATCCAAATCTGAACCTTGAGGGTCTCCCACTGTTGGAAGGTGGGAAACAGAGGAGGAGCTTCCCATATAAACTGGAAATGAGTGGCCAGAGAGACAGGAGCAGAACCAAGAAAGGACAGTTTCATTGAACCCAAAGTTAGGTAGTTTCAAGGAGAAATGGGTAGTCCACAGTGTCAAAGGCAGCTGAGAGGTTGGCGAGGGTTAGGATGAAGTAGAAGCCATTGGATTTGGGAAGAAGGAGGTCATTGGTAACCATAGAGAGGGATAGTTTCTGTGGAGAGAAGAAGGTGGAAGCCAGATAGGGGAACAAGGAAAGTAGAGGAGAGAAAGGCAGGAGTATACAACTAGCTTAAGGAGTTTTGAGAGAAATGGGAGGAGGAAGGAGTGATAACTTGAGGGGAGCCTTGTGGTTAAGGGAGGGTTTTCTTAGGATAGGGAACCCATGAGCCTATTTGAGAGCAGTGGAGGAGCCAAGCACTTCCTGAGTGTCAAGACTGTACTAAGCTTTGGGGTAGATACAAGATAGTATGGAACCTGTTCCTGTCTCATGTGGGTCTCAGTCTAGAAGGAAAAGAGAATAGGTATTTTATTCCCATTTTGCAAGTGAGGAAACTGTGACACAGAGAAGTTGTGACTTGCACAAGATTACAAAGCAGGCAAGTGGAAGAGCCAGGATTTGAAACCAGATTCTCTGAATTCCAGACCCATGCTCTTTCCACATGCTATGCTGCTTTAAGGTTTAGTTGGGGAGTCAGACACTTGAATAAATTCCAGATAAGGGGAAATGTTCATAAATGCTACAAACACTGTTATAGCTTGGCATAGAAAGGCCAGCTTGGCAGTTGGAGGATACTAAGTGAGAAGATTAGAAATTACCTTTGGAAGACCTCCTAGAGATGTGTTCTCAGAAGTACACCCATTTAGCTCTTATCTTAAAAAGAAAATCTTCCCTTGACCCCACTACACCATCCAACTATAACCCCTATCTTCCTCCTAGCATTTCTTTCTGCCCAAACTCCTCAAAAGATTTATTAACACCCACTACCTCAACATCCTCTCCAATTCCCTCCTCAACCCCCTGCAATCTGGATTTTTTTCCCCTTCATTTCATGGAAACCACCCTCTTCAAGGTCACAAATTATCTTCTTGACAAATCTAATGGATTCTAATGAGCCCTAATTCTCCTTAACCCCTGAACTGCCTTCCATAATCTGTAAAAATTGGTTAAGCTTGTTTTTACTTTGGGTTTTTTTTTTTTAGGGTTTTGTTATGGTGTTTTTTTAAGTGCTTACTTTGTGTCAGGCATGGTATTAAACACTAGGGTAGATTCAACTTAAGTAGGTTGGACATAGTCCCTGTCCCACATGGGCTCGCAGTCATAAACTCCATTATGCAGATGAAGTGAAAGAAGCATAGAGAAGTTAAGTTACTTGCCCAAGATCACACAGCATGCATGTGGCAGAGTCAGAATTAGAACACACGTCTTCTGACAACCAGGTCCATTCTTTTTCCACTGAACCACACTACTCCCAATTCTGCTGCTTTAATGACCTCTCCTGATTCCTTTACGGCTGATCTTTCTCAATCTCTTTTATGGTATTTTCCCTCAAGGCTCAGTTCAGGGTCTTCTAATATTCTCAATCTACACTTACTCTTTGGGGAGCTAATTTTCCCTCATGGCCCCTTCCTCTCCATTTTAACTGCTACCATTGGATGGTCCAAGCACATATATCTCACCTTGATCAATGCAACAAACTACTTGCTGACCGTTCTGCCTCCTGTCTCTTCTACCTTCAGTCTTTACCTTCATTCTGCTGCCTAGATCACTTTTATATAAAATTCATTCAGCCTACATCTCCATTCTCCTCAAAAACCTCCAATAGTTGCCCATCCACCTCCACATCAGACAGAAACTCCTTACCATCAGTTTTAAGGAACTCAGTCAACTGCCCCTTTCTACTTCATTTTGCTAATCCCCTACTACAACTCACCCTTCACACTTTGCTCCCTTTATTAATAATAATAATAGTAATAAGTGTGGTATTTGTTAAGAGCTTACTATGTGCCAAGCACTATTCTAAAATTTGGGGTAGATGCAAGGTAATCAGGTTGTCCCACTTGGGGCTCACAGTCTTAATCCCCATTTTACAGATGAGGTAACTGAGGCACAGAGAGGTTAAGTGACTTCCCCAAGGTCACTCAGCAGACAAGTGGCAGAGCCAGGATTAGAACCCACATCCTCTGACTCCCAAGCCCACATGGGCAAGGATTGCCTCTCTTTATTGCTGTTTTGTACTTTCCCAAGTGCTTAGTACAGGGCTCTGCACACAGTAAGCACTCAATAAATACAACTGAATGAATGAATTCTCCTTCAGGCCTGAAGATAGTTTATTTTATTTTATTTTTGTCTTCACTGAGCACTTACTGTGTGCAGAGCACTGTACTAAGCACTTAGGAGAAGAGCAGGATTGCATAGTGGAAAGAGCACAGGCCTGGGAGCCAGAAGGTTTGGGATGTTAATCCTGGCTCTGCCACTTGTATGCTGTGTGACCATGGACAAGTCACTTAACTTCTCTGTGCATCAGTTACCTCATCTGTAAAATTGGGATTGAATTTGTGAGCCCCATGTGGGACAAGGACTGTGTCCAACATGATTTGCTTATATCCACCCCAGTGTTTAGTTCAGTCCTGGCACACAGTAAATATCATTTAAAAAAAGGCCAGTGGTAGACACGTTCTCTGCCCACACTGAGCTTACAGTTGATGGGGGAGGCAATCATGAATACAAATAAACAATTTATAATATTGCTGAGAAGAAATATGTTGCCAATTTGTACTTCCCAACCACCTAGTACAGTGCTCCGCACACAGTAAGCACTCAATAAATACAACTGAATGAATGAATTGAAGGAATGAATGAATGAAAGAAAATAAATCAGGCCTAGTGAAGCAGATTTTGGATGTCATCTGAACTCTCTTCCCTTTCATATCTTGACAGACCACGACTCTTCCTGCATTCAAAACCCTACTGAAATCATATCTCCTCCAAGAGGTCATCCTCATTTCCCCCACCCTATTTTTACCCTCCCTTCTGCATTATCTTTGCACCTGGATCCATATCTTTTAGGCATTTTGTTAATTACCTCAACCCATTTCCTTAGCCCTTATGCACATTTCCTTATTCTCTGCTATTTCCCTGTCTGTCATTGATTTTAATGTCCATCAGTCCCACTGGGCTACAAACTCATTGAGGGCAGGGATCAGGTCCACAAACTCTCCTAAATCACTTAGTACAGTGCTCTGCACACAGTAAGCACCCAATAAATATGATCATTGTTTGATGGTTTGAAATTCATTCAATCGTATTCGTTGAGCACTTACTGTGTGCAAAGCGCTTGGATGCCCACACTATTCAGATGACTCCCGAAATCTGCTTCACTAGTCCTGACTTCTCTTCTTCTCAGCAATTTTTCATTCCCACCTGTCTCCAGGACACCTTTATATGATATACTAATGGCACTTTAAAGACTTCTCCAGCAGGGAGTATGAGGAGGAAGCAAAGCTAGAGTCAAGTCAGTCCCCCTACCCTGGACTTCTAGGAGAGGGGCCATGCTTCCCCCCACCCTAGTCCACCAGGACTCCCCCTCATCCTCCCCTTTTTCTGGGTGGGTGAGGTTACATTCAGTACAGTTCTCTGCACCCAGAGGCATTTAATACAGTGTTCTGTATTCAGTAAGCAAATACTGCTCTGCACACAGTCAGAAAGAAAGAAAAAAAGAAGTTAAGGTTGCAAAGCATTGAATTTTTTTCAGTTTGCACTTTCAATTTTGGCATCTAAGTAAATGTGATAATATTTAGTGAATGGAATACATTCATGTTTCCAGAAAGAGGCAGGCAGTAGTCACCAAGTGGCCTCAGTGAGCTGTTTGGCAAAGTTGTTCATGTTCAGGAAGTCACTGAATGTGACTGAATAATGACTGAGCCTCTGCCAGAACTCCAAAGGTGATTCCAAGTAGAGCCTGCATTAAAATAAAGCAAAACAAAACAAAACCTTTGTATCTGGATTCTTTTCAACCATTGCGTATTTTAATTATACACTGCATTCTGGCAACCCTCAGGATATAACAGACTTCCATAATGCAATCACAGGGCTATTCCAGTAGTATGACTGAATAAGGACAGTAGCCACCATCCAAGCCTGAAGTAGTTTTTTTCCCATCCTAATCTTATATCTTAAGTCTTTTGTCTTGCAGTTTAGCAAGTATGCTGGGTTGTCGACTCTGTTTCCATCTGCTGTGTGTTGAAATACATTGGTAAGCACAGAGCTTATTTATCTCTCTAAATGCACCCTTCCCCTTACTGCTAATATTGAAGGCCAGAAAAATTCCAAACAAATGCAGCACAATTCCCTGAGTAATGGTTTCAATCCAGTAAAAATCTTGATTCCCTGATTTACAGCTATATAATAACTGAGAATAACATGTACAGCACTAACTAGTATCTCTAGATGAAAGTAAGCAGTTTTGTCCATGTTGACATCCTTGGGAGACAGAGTCAGGCATTGCTGGCTGTTTAAGAGGTAGAAAAGTTGTCCATTAGATAATGTCCCAGAGAAGCACCCACTTAATGTTTATATTGTTACTCATAGCTAGAGCTCATTGTTAAAATGCATATCATAATAATAATGATGATGGTATTTGCTAAGTGCTTACTATGTGCCAAGCACTATTCTAAGCACTGGGGTAGATACAAATCAATCAGGTTGTTCCACGTGGGACTCACAGTCTTAATCCCCATTTTACAGAGGAGGTAATTGAGGCACAGAGAAGTGAAGTGACTCATCCAAGGTCACACAGCAGACAAGTGGTGGAGGCAGGATTAGAACTCACATCCATTGACTCCTAAGCCCGTGCTCTTGCCCCTAAGCCACGATGCTTCTCTTATCATCTGTCTCTCAATCAATCAATCATATTTACTGAGTGCTTACTATAGGCAGAGCCCTGTTAATTCATTCATTTATTCAATCGTAATTGCTTGGGAGAGTACAGTACAACAGAGTGGGTTTTTTTTGCTTTTTTATGGTATTTGTTAAGTGCTTACTATGTGCCAAGCACTGTTCTAAGCTCTGGGGTAGATAATCAGGTTGTACCAGATGGGGCTCACAGTCTTAATCCCCTTTTTACAGATGAGGTAACTGAGGCACAGAAAAGTTAAGTGACTTGCCCAGGGTCACACAGAAGACAAGTTGCAGAGCCGGAATTAGAACCCATGTCCTCTGACTCCTAAGCCTGTGCTCTTTCCACTAAGTCACGCTGCTTCTCTAGCCACGTTCCCTGCCTACATTGAGCTTACAGTCTAGGGGGGACATAGAGCACTTAGTACACTGTTGTGCACATGTGATAAATAAATGCTATCACTACTACTGCTCCTATTACTCTCACTACTACTTCTTCTACTAATACTAGTAGAGTTGTTCCTAAAATGCAGCCAACAAGGGCATGATCACCACTCAGGCATCTTGGTGCACACAATCAAAAACCACCAAGAGTAACCAATCAAAATCCACATGGACCTTTGGAGAGAGAGTGTAGAGAAAGTTGGGAGAGAGAAAGAAGGGAAGATGAGTGTTGGCAAAAGATGCAGCATTGGGAAAGGGGACTTTTCACATTATTTCAGCAAGGAGGGAAGGAGTGGTGGTACCTTTGATTAGCATAGGAAGTCACGGCTAACTACAGGAATCTTGTTCCAGTTCAATGATGGGAAGCTGGGCTGTGGGAGGAGATTCTACCGAAGTTCAGAACATACACATGCAAAGAAAGGTAAAGGACTAAAATTATCTAACATCTAACCCCTAGTCTTGGCACTATGCCCAATCAATCAATCAAATTTATTTATTATGTGCTTATTGTGTGCAGAGCACTGTACCCACCGCTTGGGAGTACAATATAACAGAGTTGGTAAACTGGTTGAGGGCAAAGAACAGGCCAACCAACTCTGTTATATTGTACTCTCCAAAGTGTTTAGTACAGTAAGCACTCAATAAATACCATATAGGTAGCACATTTCCAAAACCTCAAAGCAATTTCAGTCTAACTTCCGTCATCCTCTGGACTGTAAGCTTGTTTGTAGACCATAAACTCATTATGAGCAGAGAGCATTTCTGATAATTCTGTTGTATTGTACTCTCCTAAGCGCTTTGTACAGTGTTCTGCACACAGAGCTCAATAAATACAGTTGATTGATTGTTGATTGGAGCCAGATTTGGGCATTACAGTCCACAATGGCACAGCATAATCAAGATGTAAGCACTCAATAAATATCATAGATTGATTGATCCTGTGAGGGGAAATTATGGCAGTTGTTCCAGTCTCACCCCCATTTCACAGGTGGAAAAACCAAAGGCTAGATATGTTAAGCAATTTTTGCTAGAGCCTTCAGCAGTCAGTGCTTAAGTTGGGAACATAACTTTTCTCTGATAGCACCTAGTCTGCATTGCTTTCTATTATTAAACCTTGTCTGCACTGCAGGCTTCATTCTTATAATGATAATAATAATAATTGTACTATTTGTTGAGCACTTACTATGTGCCAGGCACTGTACTAAGCACTGGGGTGAATATAAGCAAATCGGGTTGTACACAGTCCCTGTCCCACATGGGACTCACAGCCTAAATCCCCATTTTACAGATGAGGTAACTGAGGCCCAGAGAATAATAATAATCATGATGATCGTATTTGTTAAGTGCTTACTATGTGCAAAGCACTGTTCTAAGTGCTGGGGGGATACAATAATAATGATGGCATTTGTTAAGCGCTTACTATGTGCAAAGCACTGTTCTAAGCACTGGGGGGATACAAGGTGATCAGGTTGTACCACGTGGGGCTCACAGTCTTAATCCCCATATTACAGATGAGGGAACTGAGGCACAGAGAAGTTAAATCTTTTGCCCAAAGTCACACAGCTGAAAATTGGTGGAGCCAGGATTAGAACCCATGACCTCTGACTCCAAAGCCCGTACTCTTTCCACTGAGCCATGCTGCTTCTCTAGAAGTGAAGTGAAGTGACTTGCCCAAGGTCACACAGCAGGTGAGTGGCAAAGCTGGGATTAGAACCCATGACCTTCCTAATCCCAGGCCCATGCTCTGTCCACTATGTCATCATACATCGGCCCAGAAATTCAGTTCCAGGAGCAACAAATGTGAAAAAGTAATTACTAATTGATCATATTTATTGAGTACCTCCTGTATGCACAGTATGTAGCACACTCTTGGGAAATTGCAACTAAAGTAATGAAAGTGGTAGCAGAAGAAAAACCAAAAATACAGTTTGTTAAACCAGTTTGGGGGATAGATGAATAGCTGAATAAGTAAGGGGAATATATTAATTGATCTGTATTTGAGCATTTAGAGTTTGCAAATAACTGAGTACTTAATTCATTGAGGTTAATCACTGCTTTCTCCTTTAAACCCTAAATTCCTTGTGGGAAGAGAACATGTCTATCAACTGTGTTATATTGTAGCCTCCCAAGAGCTTAGTTTAGTGCCCCAGACACAGTAAGTACTCAATAAATATGATTGATTGATTCTTTAGGCTGTCATTTCCCATGGCTTTTTCTGTACATAAAAAAGGTTCTGAAGAATTCTTCAGAGCACTAATAAGGTTTCCATGTTAGCTTTCTAACTGTAAGTGAACATTGGTAATAATTGAATTCAGGGTAACTGGGTAACATAATGATACTATTCCTATAGGCACATATTCAGAGGGCATCCACATCTAGACTATGACAAGAGCTGATGGGGAATAATGGACTCTGGGTTTACTTCTTTTCTTAAGTAAAGTTTTGAACTTTGTGGTCATAGGGTGTGTTATCTGTTAACATTTTATTCCCTGGGGAAGAATAAGGTCATGGTAAATGAAGTCCTTAAAACCTGAAAGAAGATCTCTAGAGAAGATTATCCAGAAGCTGACCCCAGTGCCCATTTAAAGTTTGAGTTTGGGGTTGGAAGTCCAAAGTTCCCAGTACAGTACTTCATATTTCTTCTGTGTTGTGAAGATGAAAAGACAATAGTTCACAGTACTGTCAGCTAATTTTGAAATAGTACTCAAAAATGAAGAAGTAATGAAAATGTCTCTTTAAATAAATTGGGCCTCTTTTCCAGATCAGCTAACTAAAACTGGCAGACAGCTTCTGCAGGGAGAATTTCAGAGATGTTGTATTCCCATGGCTGTGAATGAATGCCAGGAATAATCATGCAGGGTAAAGAAGCCTGTTGTGTGGAAGAGCTTTGGAACAGGGGCCATGCAGGGTCATGAATTGCAAAAGAAGGCGAAAAAGCAGGGAAGAGTCCAAGAAATTAAAACTGGCATGTCAGATTTTAAATTAGAGAGTGATGTCATTTTCCATGTCCTTTTTGTTTCCACACGAAGCTACAGTTACAGAACAGTGGACATTCAATTCATAAACTAGCTGATGGATGGCATTTCGGCATAGGGGGCTGTCCCATTCTGGTTCTGTCCAACCTGCTATTGCGGTTGAGCCTGGGATCCTGATAGCAAGATTTTACTGTGACTATCTACTGCTATTCCTTCATAAAACCTGGGGAACCAGACAAAGTCAATCAACTACACAGCAACATTTATTGACCATCTATGGTATGAAGAGCACTGGTCATTGAAGGCAAGGAATGTGTCTGTCATATTGTTATATTGTACTCTCTTGGGCACTTAGTACAATGCTCTGCATCCAGTAAGCACTCAATAAATATTATTGACTGACTGATTTAGGCTACTCCAGTAGAATTAATAGATTTGATTCCTAACCTCCAGGGATTTACAAGTTGGGGAGTGGTGGGGGGAGGCAGATGGTTAAGTAAATTACAGATAGGAGAAAGTAATAGAATACCTAAGATATGTATCTAAGTGCTACATGGGGATTGTGGGTCCTCAAATGCTTAGAAAAGCAGAAGAGCTTAAATAGCAGTACAATCCAATCAATCTGATTTACTGAGTGCTTACTATGTACCCAACCCTGAACTAAGCACTTGGGAGAGTACAATATAACAGAGTTGGTAGATGTGTTCCCTGCCCACAGTGAAGCTAGGGAAGGAGGAGATGTGATTTCAGAAAAAGTTTGAAGATAAGGAGAGCAGTGGTTTATTGGACAAGAAGAAAGAGGAAATTACAGACAGGGAGGAGGATATGAACAAGAGGTTTGATGGGAGAGACATGAGGATGAGAAAGCAAGTAGGCTAGCATGACTGAAACATAGAGCATGAGCTGGGGTGTAGTGAGAGATGACAGTAGAAGGGAGAGAGCTGATTGAATGCTTTAAAACTAATGATCAAGTGTTTTGGTTCGATGGAGAGAGGAATGGACAGTCTTTGGAGTTTTGGAGGAATAGGGATAGGTATGCCAAATGATATTTTAGAAAAAATGATCCAGATAGAAGAGTGAATTATGGATTGGGGACGGGAGACACTGGAGGCAGGGAGGAGTGAGTAAAGTTTGATGAGGCAGTTGTTGGAATATAAAAAGGGGCTGTACCAGTGAGGTGCCTTTTGGATGAAGACAAAAGTCCTTGAAATGTTGAAGAGGGAGAGCCAACAGGAATTAGTAAATATAGTGGTTGATCTAAAGAGGGCAATTTATGTTGTATAAATTGCCAAGTCTATACTCCCAAGTATAGACTTGGGAGTCCAGGAGGAGAGTAATGATGTCAACTGTGATGGAAAAAGTTAGATTGAGAAAACGATTTATGGTAGAAGCTGTGTTTAGTTTTCAGTCTTGAGAAATTCAGCTAGGGATGCTGATAGTATATCCACAGAGATGCCTGGTCTTGTCTTATGCTGTTGAGTCATTTCTGACCCATAACGACTCTATAGATGCATTTCTCTCAGAACACACCACCTCCATCAACAATCATTCTGGTAGTGTATCCATAGGTTTTTCTTGGTCCAAATACTGCAGTTGTTTACCTTTGTCTTCTTCCATGCAGTTAACATGCATCTCCACCCTCAACTCTCTCCCATGCTGTCGCTTTTTGACAGGTGAGTTGAGTTGAGCAGGTGAGTTTGGACTTGTAGCAGATTGCCTTCCACCCACTAGCCACTGCCCAAGTTAGGAATGGAATGGATATGCCACTGCTTGACTCTTCCTCCCATAGACTGTGAGCCCACTGTTGGGTAGGAACCATCTCTATATGTTGCCAACTTGTACTTCCCAAGCGCTTAATACAGTGCTCTGCACACAGTAAGTGCTCAATAAATACGATTGAATGAATGAATGAATGAATGAATGAATGAATAGCCGAGACTGGTAGAGTAGTGGAAACTCTTCTGTTTGCAATCCTGAGAGGGGACAGATGCCCGGTAGGCAGGAGGAAATGTAAGACTCCAGAGATGGAGAGAAGTCAAGGCTAATGAGATAGATCTGGGAGTCATCTAAGCTAGAAATTAGAAGTAACATAGCGTAGTGGAAGAACGCAGGTCAAGACATCAGTGAACCTGAGGAGCAGCATGGTCTAGTGGATAGAGCTCAGGCCTGGGAATCAGAAGGAACTGAGTTCTAGTCCCAGCTCCTCCACTTGTCTGCTGTGTTTCCTTGGACAAGTCACTTCACTTCTCTGGACCACAGTTACCTCATCTGTAAAATGGGGATTAAGACTGGGAGCCCCATGTGGGACATGGACTGCATCCATCCTGATTACCTTGTATCCACCCTAGGGCTTATAACAGTGCCAGGCAATTAACACTTAACAAGTACCATAAAAAGTCCCATCTCTACCATTTGTCTACAGTGTGACCTTGTGCAAGTAGTCATTTGATTTATCTGTGCCTCCGTTTCTTGATCTGTAAAAGGGGGACTAATATCTGTCAGCCCTCTTTCAGACTGTGAGCCCCATGTGGAACAAGCACTGTGTCTGACCTGATAATCTCGTATCTACCTCAACACTGAGTATATGTAGTGCTTGGCACATATTAGAGAAGCAGCATGGCTCAGTGGAAAGAGCATGGGCTTAGGAGTCAGAGGTCATGGGTTCAAATTCCGGCTCCTCCGCTTGTCAGCTGTGTGACTTTGGGCAAGTCGCTTCACTTCTCTGTGCCTCAGTTACCTCATCTGGAAAATGGGGATTAAGACTGTGAGCCCCACATGGGACAACCTGATCACCTTGTAACCTCCCCAGCGCTTAGAACAGTGCTTTGCACATAGTAAGCACTTAACAAATACCAAAATTATTGTTATATTAAATCCTTAACAAATAGCTCAGCTATTGCTATGAAGTGGCATTTCAAGCTATGGGAGCAAATGAGCTCCCCAAGGAAATCTGCATAAATAGAGATAGAGGAGTCCAGAAAAAAGCCATGAAGGACACCCAGAGGTTGGAAAAGCAAGCAGAGGGCAGCATTGCCTAGTGGAAAGAGCGTGGGTCTGGGAGACAGAGGACCTGGGTTCTAATCGCAGCTCTGCCACTTGGCTGCTGGCTGACCTTGGGAAAGTCACTTCATGTCTCTGTGCCAACACCCATTCTCCCGTCCCCTAGTACTGTGAGCTCCATAAAGGACAGGGACTGTGTTCATCCTTTCATTCATTCAATCATATTTATTGAGCACTTACTGTGTGCAGAGCACTGTACTAATCAATCAATCAATCGTATTTATTGAGCACTTACTGTATGCAGAGCACTTACTAAGCGCTTGGGAAGTACAAGTTGGCAACATATAGAGACAGTCCCTACCCAACAGTGGGCTCACAGTCTAGAAGGGGAAGACAGGCAACAAAACAAAACATGAAGACAGGTGGTGCTTAGTACAGTGCTTGACACGTAGTAAGCACTTACCAAATACCATAATTATTATTAGAGGATTAGATGGGGAAGAGGCTGGAAAGGCCCAGCTTTATATGCTTAGGTAGAGTCAGCAGCATCACTCTAAGGACTCTGGGGCTGTAGCTATGTTCATTGGTAACATAGCAGCATGAGAAGCAGCATGGCTTAGTGGATAGAGCACCTACCTGGAAGTCAGAGGGACCTGGGTTCTAAACCCAACTCTGCCATATGCCTGCTGTGTGACCTTGGGCAAGTTACTTAACTTCTCTGGGCCTCAGTTACCTCATCTGTAAAATGAAGATTAAGACTGTGAGTCCCATGTGGGACAGGGACTGTGTCCATTCTGATTAATTTGTATCTACTCAGCACTGAGAATAGTGCTTGGAATACAGTAATCCCTTAACTACTATAATAATTATTATTATTATTATAACATTATTGGAGTCACCCTAATCTCTACACCTAATCCTCCTACCTTTGGGTAAGACAGGCCTCTTTCCGTATATTATTTTTATTTACCCATCTATTTTATACTCTACCTATCTACACTTACTTTAGTTATTGAGCATTTGATACCTTAGCTACTGAGTTAGTTATTGAGTCTGGGGATGGCGCATGGTTCTGGAAATTAGAAGATCCAAGTTCCAGTCCCGGCTCTGTAAGGAGGAAAATGCCTCCCAGGCTATGTCACTAATAGTTTCTGACTAGGGACTCTAGAATGACCTCAAGCATTCCACAAGTTCCCCATCCCAATGGGAAGCCTGAAAAATTATTGACTAACATTGTGGCAGAGACTGTGGGAGCTCTTGGTGTCATGGAACAACATAGGCACCAATCATGCGGTCAATGCAGCCTCAAATGAATCCTGTCCACAAGAGTTTGAATGCCCTTGATATTGTACTGTTCCCTGGCCTGCTTATTCCATTGAAACACCCCATGACCCAACTAGAACATGACTGTCTGTTCTGTCTTTGCAAACTCTCCAGAATCCATCCTGTCCTATCTATCCAAGCTGCTACCCTACTGATACAAGTTCTTCTCATACTTTGCCTTGACTACTGTATAAGCCTCTTTGCTGAACTCTCAGCCTCCTGTTTCTCCCTTCTTCAGTTCATATTTTACTCTGCTGCCAAATCCACATGTTCAATCCATGTCTCCCTGCTCCTCAAGTTCCTCCAGTGGCATTCAATCAACTCCACATCAAACAGAAACTCCTTACTTTTTACTTTAAAGCACTCAGTCAATTCTCCCCTTCCTACCTTACCTCAATGATCTTCTACTACAATGCAGCAACCACACTTGACTCTATAATCACCAATGTACTGTACATCAGTCTCATCTATTTCACTGCCAACCCCTTGCCTATGTCTTCCCTCTGGCCTGGAACGCCATCTCTTCATATCTGTCTAACAGACTACCATTCACCTCACCTTCAAAGCTCTACTAATACTTTGCTCCTCTGGGGCTAACCTTCTCACTGTGACACAGTCTTGCCTATCTTGCTGCCAACCCTGGCTCAAGTCCTGCCTCCAGCCTGGAATGCCCTCCCTCTTCAAATCCACCACAAAATTACTCTCCTTGCCTCTTTTGAAACCTAACTGAAGGCACATCTCCTCCAAGGGGCTTTCCCAGACTAAGCCCCACTTTTCCTCGTCTCCCGCTCCCTTCCACATCACCTTGACTTGCTCCCTTTGCTCTACCCCGATCCCTGCCCCACGGCACTTGTGTATATATGTACATATTTATTACTCTATTTATTTTATTAATGATATGTATATGTCTATAATTCTATTCATTTATATTGATGATATTGATGCCTGTCTACTTGTTTTGTTGATTGGCTCCCCACTTCTAGACTATGAGTCCCTTGTTGGGTAGGAACTGTCTCTATTTGTTGCCAAATTGTACTTTCCAAGTGCTTTGCAAGTGCTCTGCACACAGTAAGCACTCAGTAAATACCGTTGAATGAATGAATGTTTATTTGTATTCATGTCTGTGTCCCCCCTTCTAAACTGTGAACTCGTTGAGGGCAGGGATTGCCACTTCATTGTTGTATTGTATTTTCCCAAGTGCTTAGTACAGTGCTCTGTACACTGATTGATTTACTGGCAAGGATGAGAGTGTAACATGTGGTACTAGTCAAAACTATCACTGTACTCAACCTCTCAGAGAGTCTGTTTAAGGCAAAGTCTTGAAACTGGCTCATCCAAATTTTTTGATAGGAGTCACTATTCTTTATACATTATACACTATTTGTCTATGTAAATTTTATCATCCCTCTTTATTCTCTATTCTTCTATAGTACATGGATAGGACACTTTTAGAAAAGTAAGAAATATCCTTCTGATAATGCTTGCCTGTAAATCTGAATGCATTGCTATTTGATATCAAAAGGAATGGTTGTGTCAGGGTATCCTTACTGTAATACAAGTTTTCTTTACAGGAGAATTCATATACAATGCAACCGTATATTATAGAACTGAATGGTTTTTTTATTGATGGTATGTCATATTCAAATACATGAAAAATATACACCAGTAATGAAAATGATAATAACGTGTCTTTATATAGCGTTCTTATTTTATTAATGGCTTTCACAGCAGTCATCTAATTTTATCCTCACAACATCCTTGTGATGTAAGGAGAGTGAATATTATTTTCTTCATTTTATAAATGTAAAAACCAAGGTTCAGAAATGTTACAGCAGCTTATCCAAGATCACAGAGAGGTTAGGGCGGAGTTGAGGCTGCAATAATGATGATGATGAAAATAATAATAATAGTATTAAGGCTTACTAGGTGCCAAGCACTATATTCAGTGCTGGAATAGGTGAAAGACAATCAGGTCTCAGTCCCTATCCAACATGAGGCTCACAGTCTGAGGGGAAGAGAGAGCAGGAGTTTAATTCTCATATTACAGATGAGAAAACTTAGGTGCAGAGAAATTAAGTGACTTGCCCTTAATCACACAGCAGGCAAGTGGCAGATCCAGGATTATTCATTCATTCATTCAATCGTATTTATTGAGCGCTTACTGTGTGCAGAGCACTGTACTAAGCGCTTGGGAAGTACAAGTTGGCAACATATAGAGACGGTCCCTACCCAACAGTGGGCTCACAGTCTAGAAGGGGGAGACAGAGAACAAAACAAAACATATTAACAAAATAAAATAAATAGAATAAATATGTACAAATAAAATAGAGTAATAAATACATACAAACATATATACATATATACAGTTGCTGTGGGGAGGGGAAGGAGGTAAGGCAGGGAGGTTGGGGACGGGGAGGAGGGGGAGAGGAAGGAGAGGGCTCAGTCTGGGAAGGCCTCCTGGAGGAGGTGAGCTCTCAGTAGGGCCTTGAAGGGAGGAAGAGAGCTAGCTTGGCGGATGTGCGGAGCGAAGGCATTCCAGGCCACAGGGATGACGTGGGCCGGGGGGTTGATGGCGGAACAGGTGAGAACGAGGCACAGTGAGGAGATTAGGGGCAGAGGAGTGGAGGATGTGGGCTGGGCTGTAGAAGGAGAGAAGGGAGGTGAGGTAGGAGAGGGTGAGGTGATGGAGAGCCTTGAAGCCGAGGTTGAGGAGTTTCTGTCTGATGCATAGGTTGATTGGTAGCCACTGGAGATTTTTGAGGAGGGGAGTAACATGCCCAGAACATTTCTGGACAAAAACAATCCGGGCAGCGGCATTAAGTATGGATTGAAGTGGGGAGACACAGGAGGATGGGAGATTGGAGAGGAGGCTGATACCGTAATCCAGACAGGATAGGATGAGAGCTTGAATGAGCAGGGTAGCGGTTTGGATGGAGAGGAAAGGGCATATCTTGGCAATGTTGCGGAGGTGAGGCCGGCAGGTTTTGGTGACGGCTTGGATGTGAGGGGTGAACGAGAGCAGAGTCGAGGATGACACCAAGGTTGCGAGCTTGAGAGATGGGAAGGATGGTAGTGCCGTCAACAATGATGGGGAAGTCAGGGAGAGGTCAGGGTTTGGGAGGGAAGACAAGGAGTTCAGGCTTGGACGCTAGGGCTTCTGATACCCCAGCCCACTAGGCTATGCTACCTCCCCTCTGTGGCCTATATAAAAGCAATCCTATATCAAGCTAAATTGTGGCCAGATGTTTTATTTTTGTTTTTGTTTATTTTTTTTCTGTACTGAAGTAGATATAGGTGTTTGTGGAGACAGAAAAATGTTTAATGCCAAACTAAAAACCAAACTGAACTAATTGAGTCTGTTTCTATTTGGTCATCCAATATTAATATACACATTCACATATCATGTTAAAAAAATCGAAGTACAGAGGGTTTTTGGAAACCTTTCAATAAAGACAGGCTGAGTCCTCTCCTCAAAGATTTAAATGCTGGATTTTGAAGTGTTTGGCAACTCATAGACACATTAGAAGTTGGAGGCTGGTAAAAATGTTTGGCCCTTGTAGTGCAAACCCTACCTCTTGGCAGGGGAGCTGTGTTCTTAAGCAAGTCTGTCCAATAATTCTGTTGGAGACTGAGCTGATGAATGTGGCAATTGGTAAAGTTTACATTAAACAAGAGATTGCAAAGTCTAAGATTATGTTGTTTGGAAAGAAGAAGAGTAAGAGGGAACTTGATTTGTGGAATTTCAAATTATAAAAGGTTCCATTGAGAGCTGATCAATTGGTCCTTTTTACCCTCTTACACAATAAGAGAACAAGGAGACATTTGATGATAGAGAGAGAATATATATTTAGAACCAAGGGGGCTAACTTCTAAGGTGGCAATGCCATTTTTTTGGTTTTGTTTTGGGTTGGTTTTTTTTGGTCTGCTACTCTTCTTATAGTCTATATATAGTTGTCCTTCAGGGTTTAAAGATGACTCCACTGCAGGTGAGAGTTCACCAGTCAAGCTGATAAAGCTATTATCCGTCTATCCTTTCCAAGTTGTATGCATTAAAAGATTAGCCTTTTCCTCTCTGTGATTTTGAGAACAGTGTGATTGGTTCTTTTCTCCCTCGTTTTTTGAATTAACTGAAGGAATGAATGAATAGAAGCAGCGTGGCTCAATGGAAAGAGCATGGGATTGGGAGTTAGAGGTCATGGGTTCTAATCCTGATCCACCCCTTGTCAGCTGTGCAAGTCACTTAACTTCTCTGTTCCTCAGTTCCCTCATCTGGAAAATGGGGATTAAGACTGTGAGCCCAACATGGGACAATGTGATTTCTTTGTATCCCCCACAGCACTTAGATCAGTGCTTGGCACATAGTAAGTGCTTAACAAATGCCACCATTATTATTATTATTAGAAGGGGGGAAATAGACATCAAAACAAGTAAACAGGCATCAATAGCATCCATATAAATATAATTATAGGTATATACTCATAACTGATAAAATAAATAGAATAATAAATATGTACATGTATACACAAGTGCTGTGGGGCGGGGAGGGGGTATTCATTCATTCAATCGAATTTATTGAGCACTTACTGTGTGCAGAGCACTGTACTAAGTGCTTGGGAAGTAGAAATTGGCAACATATAGAGGCGGTCCCTACCCAACAACGGGCTCACAGTTTAGAAGGGGTAGACAGACAACAAAACAAAACAAACAGACAGGTGTCAATACCAACAGAGTAAATAGAATTATAACTATATACACATCATTAATAAAATAAATAGAGTAATAAATATCTACAAATATACACAAGTGCTGTAGGGAGGGGAAGGGGGTATGGCAGAGGGAGGGAGTGGGGGTGATGGGGAGGGGAGGAGGAGCAGAGGAAAAGGGGGGGCTCAGTCTGGGAAGGCCTCCTGGAGGAGCTCCTCAGCTCTTCCTCCCCCTCACACCTCACCCTGTCTCACTCCTTTTGCTCTATCACCCCTCCCCGCCCCAAAGCACTTGTGTATATATATGTACATATCTATAATTCCATTCATTTATTTTAGTGCCTGTTTTACTTGTTCTGATGTATATACATATATGTATATATATAATTCTATTTATTTGTGTTGATGCTATTGATGCCTGTTTACTTGTTTTGATGTCTGTCTTCCCCCTCCTAGACTGTGAGCCCATTGTGGGCAAGAATTATCTCTCTTTTGCTGAATTGTGCTTTCCAAACACTTAGTACAGGGCTCTGCACACAGTAAGTGCTCAATAAGTATTATTGAATGAATGAATGAATATGAAGACAAGACTATGAGAAAAAAAAACACTCATATAACAAGGAGGTTTTCATTCATTTATTCTAACAGCACCGCTTTTTAGATCAATCCAGCAGCTGACTTCAACATTCTCAGTGTCATATACCTAGCCAAAAACTGGCTAGCCACTGTAAAGATACAAAAAGTTCAGTGACTTCATCCATTAATCCACTGATCGCTGCCTGGAGAGCAGTTTCCTGGCCTTGCTCTTTAGGACACCATCCTTGCACCTCATAACACTAACAAACAATAAATCTTTCAAAATTGGCTAAAAGCAAAATATTAAGGGACAAAATGTTACTACATGAAATATGAATAGTAGGATATTGGCCCTTGCCTCCTTTCCAACACCAGTTTAAGACAAGAAAGTGTCTCATTCACAGTGGTTTGACTTGTGTCATCACTCCAAACTGTCTCCAGCAACAGTGTGGATCAAATTCAGTTGTAGAAAGTTTACTTTTAAGGAGATTCTGAAGAACATTTTAAGACAGTTGCTCACCTGTCTGCATGTTTTGTTTTGTTGTCTATTTCCCGCTTCTAGACTGTGAGCCCATTGTTGGGTAGGGACTGTCTCTATATGTTACTGACTTGTACTTCCCAAGCGCTTAGTACTGTGCTCTGCACACAGTGCTCAGTAAATACGATTGAATGAATGAATGAATGAATTTGAAAAGTTTGAGACTATTGGTTAAAACAGTGGAAATGTGGAAAGATTTTTTTTTTAAATAGACCCTGGTGAACTTTAAAGGCAAAGAGTCATTGGTATAAATTTAATTTCTTTGCATATCATCTGACTTTGAATGCTGTTGGACAAATTATTTTATCATTTGAAAAATTATATTAAAATGAGAAGCAGAATGGTTTAGTGGATAGAGCACGGGCCTGGGCATCAGAAGGTCGTGGGTTCTAATCCCAGCTCTGGCACATATTCATTCATTCATTCAATCATATTTATTGAGCGTTTACTGTGTGCAGAGCACTGTACTAAGCGCTTGTGAAGTACAAATCAGCAACATATGGAAACGGTCCCTACCCAAGAACGGTCTCACAGTCTAGAAGGGGGAGAACAAATAGACAGGTGTCAATACTATCAGAATAAATAGAATTATAGCTATATACACATCATTAATAAAATAAATATAGTAAATATGGACAAATAAAATGGAGTAGTAAATATGTAGAGATATGTACAAGTGCTGTGGGGTGGGGAAGGGGGTAGGGCAGAGGAAGGGGGGACAATGGGGAAGGGAGAAGGAGGAGAGGTCACGCATATCTACTGTGTGACCTTGGCCAAGTCACTTCACTTTTCTGGCCCTCAGTTACCTCATTTGTGATATGGAGATTAGGAGTGTGAGCCCTATGTGGGACAGGGATTGTGTCCAACATGATTACCTTGTATCTACCCCAGCGCTTAGAACAGAGCTTGGCACGTAGTAAGCACTTAACAAGTACCATAATTATTATTATCATTGTTATTATTATGATGGTAGTCTCCTATCATCTGAGCCTTAGGCCAGATTCCCAGACTAGGACCTGTGGGAGAATTGATTCTAGTGCTAGTGATTTGCACAGCACCAGCACTTCCCTCAATCAAGCAAAAACTCCTCACTCTCGGCTTCAAGGCTGTCCATCCCCTCGCCCCCTCCTACCTCACCTCCCATCTCTCTTTCTCCAGCCCAGCCCGCACCCTCCACTCCTCTGGCACTAACCTCCTCACTGGGCCTTGTTCTTGCCTGTCCCGCCATTGACTCCTGGCCCACATCGTCCCCCTGGCCTAGGATGCCCTCCATGCACACATCCACCAAGCTAGCTCTCTTCCTCCCTTCAAAGCCCTACTGAGAGCTCACCTTCTCCTGGAGTCCTTCGCAGACTGAGCCCCCTTTTTTCTCTCCTCCTCCCCTCCCCATCGCCCCCTGACCCTACTGCCTTCCCCTCCCAACAGCACTTGTATATATTTGCACACATTTATTACTTTATTTTACTTGTACATATTTACTACCCTATTTATTTTATTAATGATATGCATATAGCTCTAATTATATTTATTCTGACAGTTTTGACACCTGTCTACTTGTTTTGTTTTGTTGTCTGTCTCCCCTTTCTAGATTGTGAGCCCGTTGTTGGGTAGGGACCGTCTCTATGTGTTGCTGACTTGCACTTCCCAAGCACTTAATACAGTATTCTGCACACAGTAAGCGCTCAATAAATACAACTGAATGAATGAATGCCCTCTTGCTTCTCAGGTGAAGCAACGGGTGCAACGTTTAACTAGGTGAGGGAAAAGTGCAGTACACTGTGATGTGCACATGCAAATAATTCTGGACAAAACTGATTCATAGCCAATGTCCCAACTGTCCTTTTACTGTGCTGTAGCACTGCATACTATTATCATTTCTACAGCTACTATTTTCCCCATCTGTAATGTATTTTAATGTCTGTTTCCACTATAGTCTGTAAGCTCCTCCTGGGCAGAGATTGCATCTACCAACTCTGTTGTGTCATTATCTCCCCAAGTGTTACCTAGCACAGTGCTTTACACATAGTAAGTGCTCAAGAAAAAACACTGATTGACTGATGGATAGATATGCAGTTGTCAGCGTAGTGTAGTCATCTTTTAGACTGTGAGCCCACTGTTGGGTAGGGACTGTCTCTACATGTTGCCAACTTGTACTTCCCAAGCGCTTAGTACAGTGCTCTGCACACAGTAAGCTCTCAATAAATACGATTGATTGACTGATCTCAGTAGCTGCTGTGATTTGGGTCACTGGTGATAGCCAATAAGAATCAGGATTCCTGCTTAGTTTGTCCATATCACACAAGATGTCTTGGTTGGCTATTTGGTCATAATCCTTCACTGACAGCATAAACCCAGCAGGAACTCCCCTACTTATGTGGCTGTTTCACTACCTTGCTTTCGCCATGATGAAGTATGCTTTGAATTGTATTTTAGTGAAGTGGGGGACGGGCAGGGAATGAGCTATTCATCTTCTTGATCTAGGGCATTAAAATAAGTCTATTTGAATATCACTTCAAGAGTAATTTCCATTCAGTGATACCCTATCAACTCACTACATAACCTTGAACTTATATGACGTCTTGAAACTTGTACTGCCTTGATAATTTCTTACTCTATTTATTCATTTATTTATTTATTTTACTTGTACATATCTATTCTATTTATTTTATTTTGTTAGTATGTTTGGTTTTGTTCTCTGTCTCCCCCTTTTAGACTGTGAGCCCACTGTTGGGTAGGGACTGTCTCTATATGTTGCCAACTTGTACTTCCCAAGCGCTTAGTACAGTGCTCTGCACACAGTAAGCGCTCAATAAATACGATTGATTGATTGATTGATTTAGTTTCCCTATCTCCATTTCACTTTGACATTTTTCCTAATCATGGGCCAAAATTTGTATTGACACATAATTGCTGGTTGCCAACAAGAAACTGTTTCGCATCGCAAAGTGTAATAATAATAATTATGGTATTTTACGATGTACCAAGCAGTGTGCTAAGCACCGGGGTAGATACAAGATACTCAGGATGGACATAGTACCTGTCCCACATGGGGTTCACAGTCTAAATAGGATGGGGAACAGGCATTTAAATACCCACTTTACAGATGAGGAAACTGAGGCGCAGAGAAGTTAAGTTACTTGCCTAAAGAAACACAGCAGGCATGTGGAAGAGCTGGAATTAGAACCCAGGTCCTCTGACTCTCAGGCCAGTGCTTTTTCCATCAGGTCACGCTCCTTACTTCCTCTCCTGGAAACCCAATAAAACCTTGGTTTCACTGATCCTGTGGTCTCCTGGTTCTCCTCCTACCTCTCTGACCACTCCCTTTCAGTCTCTTTCACTGTCTCCTCCTTCGCTTTCTATTCCCTAACTGTGGGCTTTCTCAGGGCTTGGTTCTGGGTCCCCTTCTATTTTCCAGCTACACCCTCTCCCTTTAGGAGCACGTTTGCTCTCATTGCCTCAAATCCCTCACCTTTGTTGACGATTCCCAAGTCTACATCTCCCACCCCAACCTCTCCCCATCTCTGCAATCTTGCATTTTCTTCCTGCTTTCTTTCAAGGTGAATGTCCCATCCCCTCAAAATCAACATGTCCAAACCTGAACTTCTCATATTCCCTACGGAACATTTTCCTCTTCTCAACTTTCCATGTATCTTCACTTCTCTGGGCTTCAGTTTCCTCATCTGTAAAATGGGGATCAAGACTATAAGTCTCATGTGGACTAGGCACTACATCCAAGCTGATTATCCCAGTGCTTAGTACAGTTCTTGGCATATAGGAAGCACTCAACGAATACCACAATTATTATAATTAAGTCCTCAATAAATACCATTGGTTAATTACTCTTCCATATCCCCCCATCCCTCAAGTGCCTTCAGCGGTTATCCAACCATCTCCACATCAAACAGAAAGTCTACCATTGGATTCAAGGCACTTAATTAGCTCTCTCCACTTTACTTATTCTTGCTCCTTTCCCACCACAACCCAACCTGCCCACTTGACTCCTCAATTACCAACTGACCAATATTTGGTGGCTCCTTAATTTCAGAGGCATTCTCTTCATCAGTGGAGAATTTTCTGCTGGTTGCACCCGCAGTCTAAAGGCCACTTGGGAAACAGTAACTCACAGACCATTCTTTCATCGGTTTTATTCATAGAATCCAAAAGGGGTTTTGATTCCTTTAAATATGCTCCAAACCCAAAATGCCTGGCATAGTTTTTTATGCTTCTGGAGTTTGCCTTTCAATCAATCCATCAATCAGTCAATAGTATTTGAGTGCTTCCTATAAATCATCTGATGATTTGGGTGCCAGTTTGTGGTACATTGATTGTAACAATGATGAAAATTTGGAACTTATCAAGAGATTGTTGATCCAGCACTCAGTACTACTATATAAGAGCCCTGTAATGCACCATCTTTGCATCTTGCTATCAGGTGATATTACACTTATAATAAGTTCCTACTGTTCAGATCTTGAATCATCACAGATTTCCTCTACTATTCTTTCAGTAAAATTCTGTGTTGATTATGCAAGCTGATGTTTAGCACATCTACTTAGGTTGGAATAGTCTGCTGCTGCTTTGATTTCCAATCCTGAGTGGTCTAATGATATTTCCCCACATTTCAGCATCATTGCCTGCAAGTTCTTTAGACTCTCCCATTACTGTGAACTTTTCACACACCGCACTGTTGAGATGAGCACTGTTGAGAAGCAGATGACCCAGTGGAAGAAGCATGGGCCTGGGAATCAGAGGATCTGGGTTCTAAACCCAGGTCTGCTATTTACCTGCTGTGTGACCTTGGGCAAATCTCTAAATTTCTCTGTGCCTCAGTTTCCTCATCTGTAAAATGGGGATTAAACACTACTCTCTCCTACTTACACTGAGCCAACAGCCACTGTGACCAATCTGATTATCCTGCATCTACCCCAGCACTTAGGCAAGTGCTTGGCACAAAGTAGGAACTTAACAATTGCCATAAAAAAAACTGATGGACAGACCTACTTACTTTCTCTTTTCATTACCTTGTATCTACCCCACTGCTTAATACAGTGCTTGGCATACAGTAGGAGCTTAACAAGTAGTGTGGCTTGGAGGAAAGAGCACAGGCTTGGAAGTCAGAGGTCATGGGTTCTAATCCTGGCCCCGCCACTTGTCAGCTGTGTGACTTTGGGCAAGTCACTTCACTTCTCTGTGCCTCAGTTCCCTCATCTGTAAAATGGGGATGAAGACTGTGAGCCCCACGTAGGACAACCTCATTACCTTGTATCCCCCCCAGTGCTTAGAACAGTGCTTGGCAAATAGTAAATGCTTAACAAATACCAACATTTGCTAGAAGCAGGGTGGCTCAATGGAAAGACACAGGCTTGGGAGTCAGAGGTCATGGGTTCAAATTCCAGCTCTGCCAATTGTCAGCTGTGTGACTTTGGGCAAGTCACTTAACTTCTCTGTGCCTCAGTTACTTCATCTGTCAAATGGGATGAAGACTGTGAGCCCCACGTGGAACAACCTGATCACCTTGTATCCTCTCCAACTCTTAGAACAGTGCTTTGCACATAGTAAGCACTTAACAAATGCCATTGTTATTTTTATTATTATCTCTGCATACAATGTTTTGGATATAGATATAACAAAAATATCAAATAAATAAAAAGTTATATCAAAGGGCAATAGCAAATTGCTTTAAGGAGATAAGACAGTGCGTTTCACACTAGGATTTAGGTTTCCTAGTTACTCCCAGTTCTAATGTTAAATGTTTGCTGTAGTACCCACCTCTTCCAGCACTGCAAGCATTTGCATAAGCACTTGCTTTGGTAATAGGACACAATGAGTTCGAAAGATTTGCATTGAAAGAGTAGCATCCCTCAATTGCCTATGCTATTATTATTAATAATAATAAAAAATATAATAATATCTATTGAGCACTTACTCTGTGCAAAACACTGTACTAAGCGCTTGGGAGAGTATAAATAGCATCAGGCACATGCCCTGCAGACAATGAGCTCACAGTTTAGAGGGGAAGACAGACAACATTATAAATATATAAATTACAGATATATATAGATGTATACATATGTGCTGTAGGGAAGGGAGGGAGGATGAATTGAAGGAGCAAGTATGAGTTGTGCAGAAGGGAGTGGAGAAGAGGAGAGGAGGGCTCAGTCAGGGAAGGCTTCCTGGAGGAGATGTGCCTTCAATAAGGCTTTTAAGTGGAGGAGAGCTATTATCTGTCTGATATGAGGACATGTCAGTCTGCTATGAGGATATGTTGTTTCCAGACACTAACCCATGTCTTGCTAAATATTATGATCATAAAATAAGCTTGCCTAAGCACTAAAATGACTAATGTCATAGCAATCCTCTATTGCCATACTCTGTAGATGAAAGATACAGAGTGGCTTTGCCAGAGGGAAAGTTTGGGAAGGCCAGGATAAGGTTAAGGTCGTTGAGATGGTCCATTCATCCCTTTCCATCTAGTTGAATCCTTTGTCTCTGACCGTTCATCTGACTCAGTGGCAGCATATCCTTCTGTTTTCCAATTGCAAAGAAAGCCTTCTACATCTATTTTCTATTTCTCCTTCCTTCTTGGCAACCTCAGAGGTTCAGAATTCTTCAGAAATCTATTTAAAGAGAAACCTTGGAGACAGATCAAGGCATTGTGACATTCCTACTTTTTAAAAGCAAATATATTGTATTTCACATTTCCTAATGATAGCTTTACGTCCTACTAGAGAAGTAGCATGGCTCAATGGAAAGAGCACGGGCTTGGGAGCCAGAGGTCATGGGTTCTAATCCCAGCTCTGCACTTGTCAGCTCTGTTACCTTAGGCAAGTCACTTAACTTCTCTGGGCCTCAGTTCCCTCATCTGCAAAATGGGGATGAAGACTGTGAGCCCCATGTGGGATAACCTGATTACCTTGAATCTACCCCAGCACTTAGAACAGTGCTTGGCACATAGTAAGCACTTAACAAATACCAACATCATTATTATTATGGCATTTCTCTTCCATACTTATGAGCTCCCACTGCAGTAAGCTATGGGAGCTCATAAGAATGGAGGAGAAATGTTGTAGGATGTAAGCAGTAAGCAGTCTGATTCACAGAATGGGCTGTAATGTTGTCACAATTATGACTTTTTAAATTAATTTCTTTCCTTGTAGCCCATCTACTTCATTAGGCATCAAGGTCCATACTCAAACACAACATTAATAGATAAACTGGTTCACCAAGGAATAAGGATTTTGAATAGTTAATTTCTTTCCATTTCCCAGCATGGCTTACTGCTTATTTGAAGGACAGTCCAAAGACCTAGTAGTTTAAATCCCTTCCAATCTTACCATCTAGTGTCTAGCTTTTTTTAAAATCATAGCATTTACTCTGTCTTCAGAAGTTGAATGAAACCATCTTAGCATGCTGATTTGTCACCAAGCACTCAGTAAGAAAGGATAAAAAGAGAAATGGCACTGAAGCAAATAAGGTTAGAGGTTGGTTGGATTGGTGATGCTCTGTTGACATCAGACCTGGTCTCCCAATAGAGAGAAATTTGACCAGGGCATGTGCTGTTCAGAGAATAGAATTGTGGAAAGTATGTCCACAAGGGCCTAGGAAATATATATTCCCTGACAATAGAACAGAATGGCCTATGTTATGTGGCAAACTGATATCTTTGAGTAGAGGATTCCTAGAATTTAGCCTCGCCTCTCTGAGCCTTGGAATAATCTGGACCCATCTGCTTCAAGGCTGATGAGAACACATTTTGGGGGGAGCTTGTATTTAAGCATATTATTATATTTAAAGATATTAATGATAATCTCAGAATGGCTTGGTTCTGTTAGGGCAAATTTTTCCATTATGTGATTTGGATAGAAAACTGCTGGAAAATTACAAAAATTTAATCCCAAAACTCAAGTCTGTTCTGGGATAGTGCAATCCACACTGGTGCAAGTAGATTCTAATTAGGAAGCAACATTTGCACATCGGGTCATGGCTTCAGTCTAGGAGTGAGCACAGAACATTGTCACTGCACTGCATTTTATAGTGATTTTGCATATTCTTCAAGAATGTATTTAAAAATTTCCAACATCTGCGGTTATGTTCTGTTTCAGAAATGCTGTGAAATTGTTTGCTTCAAGAATATACTTAAAGAATAGAGTATATTTTTAGATTGATACACTCATTTTGAAAATGAATTTCCAAAGTGTTGACTTAACTTTACAAATGCCCCAGCTCAGCTATAAAACAAGTAAAGCAAGATTTGCACTGCTATTATGTGTATATATATATACACATATATACACATATATATATAAACTTTATACATATGTACATATACTTACAAATAAAGGATCTTATTTGTAACATCCATTCAGTTAAATATATTGAATGTATTTTTTTAAATCCTCCAAGATTGGAACTAGCTTAACTCTTTCCATATCTAATATTCTAGTATCTAGTATTCATTAGACTAATGCAACCACAATGTGACTGCTATGGTAAGACTCTTCTTCGTGTGAAACAATGAAGTTTTGTTCTGACTGTCTTTGGGAGGTATGTGTTACTTGAGGCCATTTTACTGTTTGACAGGCTTGCATACACTCTCATTGTTTTATGGGAAAGTCCTTAGTCCTGGGTTATTGGAAGATTGCTGGAAGCAATAAGAGGACTATTGTGTAATAACAGATGTCATTATATAGCATTTTAAAATTTTTACTTTAGGCTGGCAAATACTGGACTATCTCAGAATTTTGAACTGTCTGTTGGAATACGCTTGGTTCTAAGATATCATCATTCACATTTTCAAAAAAGGAATAATACGAATACCCACTTTTGAAAGCAGGTAATGTGGTTAAGACATGCAATATCAATAACTAGAATTACCTGATTGTGAGTAATTGTTGAAAGATAGGAAAGGAAACAATACAACTGTGAGAACTTCCAATTTTTCTTTTGAAACCTGAAGATGAAATGAAAATAGTTTCCATTCATCTGGGTGACTGAGATAGAGGAATGTGGTAATGCTGCCTGAGGAGTAATTGTGAAGAATAATACAGTATAGAAAAATACTGTCATTCCAAAAGGAACACGGCACGCTTTTCACAGTAGATACAGGAGGATATTTGAAGACGGCAACAGTAAATTCTTATAATAATAAACACCTGGCTCTCTTTTCACTCAGTAGATACCAGATTCAAATAAACTTGACTGAACAGGTTTTAGACCACAGTTGAGGAAAAACCATAATAACAGAGCCTCCACCCACATACAGGCGCCTGAGGAACATTTAGCACAGTAGGTAAAATTGTCCCATTGTCCTAATAAAGCTCAGACTTGGCCATGTCTGTAGGACTCTAGTGTCTAGTAAACAGCAGGAGACATGGGTCTCAGTCCCAGTTCAATTGCTGGCTGACCCTGTTACACTGGGCAAGTTCCTTCGCCTCTTTGGAATTCAGTTTCCTCTTCTGAAGAATGGGCATAATCAAACATTAAGAATAAATGAGGTCATGGACTTGGAAGTTGTTTGATCTGTTCTAAAGATAGGCACTAAATAAATCCAATTTTAGTCAAAACAGAAGGCATCTTTCCCTGCAATTACCACCAGGATAATGATAGATTTGTTAATTCACACTCTCTAAGTTGAACCGTAAACATCATGAGCTGGAGTCTGAGAAGGAAATTGAAGCAGTCGAAGAAGGGCACGGTTCCACAGGAAAAGTCAGTGGCAGAACCAAAATTGTAGCGTAGGTATGCTGACACTGATAAACTTATTTGTAGTGTGATGAGAAGAAGGTCATGCCCTAAGAAGGTGAGAGCCAAGTTACCCTGAAAAGAGAGAGGGGTCAAAGTGAGAGAGAGAAGGAAGGAAAGAGAGGAAGGGAGACAAGAGAGAGGCACATATCATGAATCTCCAGAACACGTGTTTGTATTTTTTTTTAATTTACATTACAATAAAGTGCCAAAGAGGAAATTCATCAGAATTGTTTTTGCCAATTCTATGGCTCCTCAGGCAATTAAGTGGCAAGAAAAGTCTTAGAGGGATAGGCTGTTAGGCCCCAACTTTATTAGCATAAATATAGAACATGGCAATTAGCCCCCGACAGCTTCCTCTAAGCCATTCTTTTGGCAACAGTGCAACAACATCTTCAGTCTTCCAACCATGAGTCAGATGACCGTTCATTGTCACCTGCATTACCCCTTTCCGCAAAGTGGGTGAAGTTGCCAATCCTATAGGTTTCACTTACGTTGACAAGAAACTCAAATCTACCATTTCCAATCAATACATCAATCAAAAGAGAAGCAGCATGGCTCAGTGGAAAGAGCATGGGCTTGGGAGTGAGAGGTCATGGGTTCTAATCCCTGCTCCGCCACTTGTCAGCTATGTGACTTTGGGCAAGTCACAACATCTCTGTGCCTCAGTTACCTCATCTGTAAAATGGAGGTTTAGACTGTGAGCCCCATGTGGGACAACCTGATTACCTTGTATCCCCTGCAGTGCTTAGAACAGTGCTTGGCACATAGTAAGCACTTAATAAATCCTATCATTATTATTATTATCATTATTATTATTTCTTGAGCATCTACTGTATTCTGAACACTGTACTAAGCATTTGAGAAAGTACAGTAGAATCTGTAGAGGCTGTCCCAGTTGTCAGGGATTTACAAAGCCGAGGTACCTTTTATCAAAATACTGCTTCTTATAACCTGTCACTTTCTTTTTCAAGGAAAAATCAACTGCACTAATAAATTTCACTTCGGCCCTCTTACTCTTCTAATTTTCCTTCTAAAAATTTAAAGCTGGAAGAGAGAGTAAAATGAAATACTATTTGGAAAAAAGGGCCTTTGTATAGCCTGTTGGTCTGCTTAGTAACTGCCTACTGTCATGAGGTGAATGTTCTGGCTAAAGGGACTCGGATTGTCTCCTTTTTCATCTTGGTCCTTTCTGACTCGAGTTGAGAAGTCTAGAAGGTGGAGCACAAGTCTGGCCATGAGTCCTCCATTAGGAAGCCAGTACAATTGAGAGGTTGATAAACACGTTGTTTAGGTCGACACTGGCTTTGCCTCTCATTCATTCATTCATTCAATCTTATTTATTGAGCTCTTACTGTGTGCAGCGCACTGTACTAAGCGCTTGGGAAGTACAAGTTGGCAACATATAGAAATGGTCCCTAGCCAACAACGGGCTTACAGTCTAGAAGGGGGAGACAGACAACAAAACAAAATATGTGGACAGGTGTCAGGTCTCAAGTTGGAAGGAGGGGAGGATACAGGCTCATTTGCCTGGATGTCACCTCACTTCTCTTTCCTCATTGCCAGATTGGTTTAGTTAGATTACAAGTTCCAAGGGTTTAGGACAATGCTCTGCACGTGACCGGTGCCCAGTTCAGTGGCCTGTATCCAACAAGCAGCCGGTACAGTAATCAGCACTAAACTGGACCCTAGGATGGGTCACTGCTCAAAGGAGGTGCTCAATCAATACCACTGCTTTGCTTGGTTTCTTATGATGATGATGATGATGATGGCATTTATTAAGTGCTTACTATGTGTACAGCACTGTTCTAAGTTCTGGGGAGGTTACAAGGTGATCAGGTTGTCCCACATGGGGCTCACAGTCTTAATGCCCATTTTACAGATGAAGTAACTGAGGCCCAGAGAAGTGAAGTGACTTGCCCAAAGTCACACAGCTGACAATTGGCAGAGTTGGGATTTGAACCCATGACCTCTGACTCCAAAGCCCGGGGTTTTT
The DNA here is from genome assembly GCF_015852505.1 of Tachyglossus aculeatus. Taxonomy (NCBI): domain Eukaryota; kingdom Metazoa; phylum Chordata; class Mammalia; order Monotremata; family Tachyglossidae; genus Tachyglossus; species Tachyglossus aculeatus. The sequence continues at coordinate 110,488,012 of NC_052066.1, read as the reverse complement.
CCACTGAGCCATGTTCCTTTAGAGCTTCCAAATTTATAATCTACAATTTGGTTGATCCAAACAATTCATTTTTTCTCTCTTTCCCCTAAGCCCCAGATCCCGATTTTTCATATGATTCATTTATTCGGTGATATCTATCGAACACCTACTATGTGCAAAGAACGAGACTAAATGCTAAAAAAATTCAAAAAATGGAGGATAAGACTGGGAAGTTCACAAACTGAATGAGTGAACTGAGAGGGTTGGCTATGGGCAGATTGAGAAAGATGGAATGCATAAAGATGAAACAATATAAGCAATCACTGGTATTTATTGAACATTTATTCATTCATTCATTCAATCTTATTTATTGAGCGCTTACTGTGTGCAGAGCACTGTACTAAGCTCTTGGGAAGTACAAGTTGGCAACATATAGAGGCGGTTCCTACCCAACAACGGGCTCACAGTCTGGAGTTATTGTGTACAGAGCACTATACTTAAGTGTTGGAAAAAGTAAAATGCAATAGAGTTGGTAGACTCGTTCCCTGCTCACAAGGTGCTCATGCCAATATAATAAGAGATCCAAATAGTTGCATTTGAGGGAGCTATTTTAAGGCTCCCCAGAACTCAACCACGGCTGTCGAGGGACTAACATGAGAATACCAATTTTTGAGAAGAGGTAATATCCAGGAGATCATCCCAGCTCTTTCTTCCAGCCCAGTCTCCAAAATGTCAACCCCTCAGTGAATTGGATATATTTACTCTAAGGCACATTTCTTCTGTACTCATCTATCACTGTTGTGGTCTCCTTGTTTCATTCTTTCCGTTAATTCCTTCCTCTTTCTCCCTTTCTAGTTTCCAGACTTTAAAGAAGAAAATGGACTCAGCTTTCAGAACAGTCCATTCTCTGATGTAGTGCACCCACTCTATTCTCAGGATTATTAGAAGGCAAATTTGGTTCACCTTTTTGTTTTTAGGCTGTTACCTCTCTTTTCATTAGTGGCTACCCGATTTTCATTTTCATCTTTTCCCCTCTAACATATAAAGTAATGGTTGCCCATCTTTCTCCACAACAACCTGAAATTCCTTTCCATTGTCTTCCAGGCTCTCCATTAACTTTCTCCATCATACATATCAGCCTTCTTCACTCACTGTTCCCTAGCTTGCATTCTCAGCTCCTCCCAAACTCACTTTCTTACTGTATCTTGCTCTCCCACCACTAAATCCTTATTGGTCCTTCACTCTCTCTCTTTTCCACCACTCCCACATCTTTAAAGCCTTCCTAAAATTCCCACCTCCTCCAGGAAGCCTTTCCCAATAAATCACAGCACCCACTTTATCCACAACACTTCAGCCCTAACAACACCCTCAGCAATCAGACCAGAAGGACAGCAGTAGCACAAGTGACTTGGAGGGATACATCATCGCTGGAATTAATGAAATGACCACCTGACACTATTGTTTTAGAATGCCTCACCCTTGTTCACAACAGCTAGGGTTCATCTCTACAATTCCTAGCAGGAAGGGGTAAAGGGAAGAGTGTCCTATTTGCTTCTGGGATGGCATCATTCATTCATTCATTCATTCAATCATATTTACTGAGCACTTACTGTGTGCAGAGCACTGTACTAAGTGCTTGGGAAATACAAGTTGGCAACATATAGAGACGGTCCCTACTCAACAGTGGGCTCATCATGATGTGTGAAAGAGTCAAGACACCATCTCTTAGAAAGGACATTTTAAAAACTCTAGACTTTTCCAACATTAGCTGATTCCTAAGATTTGTGATTCTGAAAGGAGCTTCTATAGTCTAAATAAAGCAAAAACTGACAGATTGCCCGACAACATCAAGTGCCAGTGTTTGTTGATGAAAATGTTCACTCCTGCTCTTAAATAGTGCTCTTATGAAGCAGCAGTAAACTCTATCCTCCTCCTGTCAATGTGTCTGTTCCCAACTCCATGTTATGAAGATCACTATCTATGAATAAACTTCCTCCAGGATAAAACAACAAGGCTGAGCGTTAGAGACAATAGTGACATTATCCCAATAGTTTGAGACACTAATTCTAGAGTTTCTTAAAGAATATAGTGTATTCTTCAAATTGTGCCTGACACAATTGGACATTGTTAAGAAACTGGCTCTGAGACTAGAAGGTAGAAACAGGTAGACATTAGAATGCTTTAAAGACGCCTGACACTAATTCAGAGGAAGAAAGGAATATGAACTGTGTTAAATGTGGTGGGCATGACCTACTAATGTAGCTCATGGGTATGCCTGGACATGGTAGGATTCTTCAGGTCTATTTCTTCGATAGGAAAAGGACAACATTTTTCATGCTGGCTACTTTCACCAACGGTACAGCTGGCCGTGCAGATGAGCCATTGTAGAATTTTAACTTTCATGTTGGACTTTCAGGGCTAAAAGCAATGAAATAAAATAGAACCTTGTGACTGAATAGATGAGCTAGGATCTTAGAAAATACTTTTTTAATGAAAGTTTTCCCTTTTATGTAGAGGTTCCGGGAGTTTGATACCCAAATATGGACAATGAGATTCAGAGATTTGAGATTGATAAAATATAATTGGGTCTATCCTCCCAATACACATTCACTGCCTGTGGCATTGCTCTGCAGGGGCTATTTGGATTAGAGAACCAACTTAACGGTTTCCATATTTGTATTCTTCCATGAGCATTAATCTTTCCTGTTGGAAGTATTTGTTGTATTAAACCTTCATCGGGCCAGATTTCTTAGCTGACTGCTAGTGCTTCTCTTTGCAATATAGGAAGATAATGTATCAAAAGTGAATACTTGATGCAACCATTCTTTGTCAGACTGCAGCATATTCATTAGGTAAAGGGAAGCTGTATGGTGTAATGGATAGAGCATGGACCTGGAAGTTGGAAGGTCATAGGTTCTAATCCTGACTCCACCAGTTGTCTGCTTTGTGGTCTTGGGCAAGTCACTTAACTTTTCTGTGCTTCAAATTACCTCATCTGTAACAATGATAATGATAGTATTTATAATAATAATGGCATTTGCTAAGCACTTATTATGTGCCAAGTGCTGTTCTAAGCGCTGGGGGGGGGGGGGTATACACGGTAATCAGGTTGGCCCACATGGGACACACAGTCTTAATCCCCATTTTACAGATGAGGTAACTGAGGCCCAGGGAAGGTAAGTGACTTGCCCAAAGTCACACATGTGACAAGTGGTGGAACTGGGATTAGAACCCATGACCTCTGACTCCAAAGCCCGTGCTCTTTCCACTGAGCCGCGCTGCTTCTTATTATGTGCTAGGCACTGTTCTGAGTGCTGGGGTAGATATAAGAATTATTGGATTGGACACAATCCCTGTCCCATATTGGGCTCACAGTCTTAATCTCCATTTTACAGAAGAGAGAACTGAGAAACAGAGAAGTTAAGTAACTTGCCCAAAGTGTCAGAGCCAGGATTAAAACCTAGATTCTTCTGACTCCCAGGCACATGCTCGATCCACTAGCCATACTGCTTCTAGACTGTGAGTTCCATGCAGTCCAGGGGCTGCATTCAACCTGATTTGCTTGTATCCAACCCAGTAATAATAATAATGATAATAATAATGATAATGATGGCATTTATTAAGTGCTTACTATGTGCAAAGCACTGTTCTAAGCACTGGGGAGGTTACAAGGTGATCAGGTTGTCCCACAGGGGGCTCACAGTCTTAATCCCCATTTTACAGATGAGGTAACTGAGGCACAGAGAAGCTAAGTGACTTGCCCAAACTCACACAGCTGACAATTGGCAGAGCCAGGATTTGAACCCATGACCTCTGACTCCAAAGCCCAGGCTCTTTCCACTGAGCCACGCTGCTTCTCAGTGGCTGGCACATAGTAAGCACATAATAAATACCACAATTATTATTATTATTATTATCAGGTCCCTTGGAAAGTCATTCATTCATTCAATCATATTTATTGAGCACTTACTGTGTGCAGAGGACTATACTAAGTGCTTGGGAAGTACAAGTTGGCAACATATAGAGATGGTCCCTACCCAACAATGGGCTCACAGTCATATATTTAAGTTCTCATAACTTCAACTCCACAGGTTAAAGATTCCTTCAAACACCCAAGAGAGATGCCCCAGTGGTTCCCTCAATGTGTTTAACCCACTGTGTCTCTTCCTCCTGAAGACTGTCCTAATTTTAAGTACTTATTCTTGTCGAAGCATCCAGTGTATACCAGAGAATGTTCAGAACATCAGAAAAGGCTAAATAGGGCTCACATCTTAAAAAGCTGATGTTTCTCCCTAGGTTACAAATGATTTGGGGTTGTTAATGAGGATTTATTTCTTAAACTCTCCTCTATCCAGGACCAGTAGAAATCTGGCTAGCAACATATGTTTATACAACTACTGTGTTGACCCCAGCATGAACCCTCATCACAAACATTGTGTGGACTGGGGAGAGCCACTGAAGCATTTGGTTCCTTGTCATCTTGGACACAAACAATTCTATTGCAATATGGTTCATATTTTCCACACTTTGTGACATCCAAATAAGATGCAGGGAGGAGGGTGTGCTTCCATTTGCCAAGTTAAAATGGGAAAATGCACTTTCTCTTTGAGTCTTCAGTCTCTTACTGGAATGAGCAAATCAAAGACTCTCCATTTTAAATAAGCTGATATAGATAGCTGAGGCCATTGTCACTTTTCCCTGAAAACAGTACTCCGGATGGAAATTTCTATCATCTTAATGAAAAAAACATTTTTTCAAAAATCGATTTAGGAGAAACTTAGATTAGATCTTTTTTTCACATCATCTAAGAAAGTCATATCGTCTATGCTATAAGCTCCATGGAGGCAGGGAACAGGTTTACAAACTCTGTTATATTGCACTCTCCCAAGAGATTGTACAATACTCAGCACACAGTAAGTGCTCACTAAATACCATTGTTTAAAGTCATTGATTCATTCATTCAGTCCTATTTATTGAGTGCTTACTATGTGTAGAGCACTGTACTAAGCACTTGGGAAGTACAAGTTGGCAACATATAGAGACGGTCCCTACCCAACAACGGGCTCACAGTCTAGAAGGGGGAGATAGACAACAAAGCATGCAGACAGGTGTCAGGTCGTCAGAACAAATAGAATTAAAGCTAAATGCACATCATTAAAAAAATAACTAGAATAGTATATATGTACAAGTAAAATAAATAGAGTAATAAATCTGTACAAACATATGTACAAGTGCCATGGGGAGGGGAAGGAGGTAGGGTGGGGGGATGGGGAAGAGGAGAGGAAAAGCGGGGGCTCAGTCTGGGAAGGCCTCTTGGAGGAGGTGAGCTCTCAGTAGGGCTTTGAAGGGAGGAAGAGAGCTAGCTTGGCGGATGTGTGGAGGGAGGGCATTCCAGGCCAGGGGAAGGACATGGGCCGGGGGTTGATGGCAGGACAGGTGAGAATGAGATACAGTGAGGAGGTTAGCGGCAGAAGAGTGGAGGGTGTGGGCTGGGCTATAGAAGGAGAGAAGGGAGGTGAGGTAGGAGGGGGTGAGGTGATGGAGAGCCTTGAAGTTGAGAGTGAGGAGTTTTTGCTTGATACGTTCCTACATAGGACACAGGAACAACAGGAGTGAAGACACCCATGGATATTTTTGCTTCTAAAGTTTTCATTTATGTGTCGTACAATTGGTCAGGATATTTAGAGTTGGAGTAAGTCCTTTATAAATGGCAGCAAACAATGCTATATTTAATATGTGATAATAATGGTATTCGTTAAGCACTCACTATGTTCCAGGGACTGTACTAAGTGCTGAGGTAGATACAAGAAAATTGGGTTGGACACAGTACCTGTCCCAAGTGGGACTCACAGTCTCAATCCCCATTTTATAGATGAGGGACTGTCTCTATATGTTGCCAACTTGTACTTCCCAAGTGCTTAGTACAGTGCTCTGCACGCAGTAAGCGCTCAATAAATACGATTGATTGATTGATTGAGGCCCAGAGAAGTGAAGTGACTTGCCTAAGTTCACACAGCAGACAGTGGTGGGGTTGGGAGTAGAACCCATGACCTTCTGACTCCTGGGCCTATGCTCTATTCACTACACCATACTGCTTCTTGCTTTGGGTCATCTATGGAAAGGAAGCCCCACACACAATTTTCCTTCCAATACTTCTGATAAAGAGAGATTTGTGGCCCTGTCAAATTTGCTTCATTTTGGACCAGGGTACATAAACTGTCCCTGGAGAAGACTAAAATAGGAAGGTTAGGAGGGAGTTTAGTTTTAAGGCAGATGGGGAGTACAATTATAGTTACATTAAATATTAGGTCCTTATCATGTATCAATCAATCAATCAATCGTATTTACTGAGCGCTTACTGTGTGCAGAGCACTGTACTAAGCGCTTGGGAAGTCCAAGTTGGCAACATATAGAGACGGTCCCTACCCAACAGTCGGCTCACATTCTAGAAGGGGGAGACAGAGAACAAAACCAAACATACTAACAAAATAAAATAAATAGAATAGATATGTACAAGTAAAATAAATAGAGTAATAAATATGTACAAACATATATACATATATACAGGTGCTGTGGGGAAGGGAAGGAGGTAAGATGGGGGGATGACGAGGGGGAGAGGAAGGAAGGGGCTCAGTCTGGGAAGGCCTCCTGGAAGAGGTGAGCTCTCAGTAGGGCCTTGAAGGGAGGAAGAGAGCTCCCTCCCTTCGAATATCCAGTGGATATTGGATATTGGATATATCCAATGGCAGAGGTCCTGAGCACAAGAGGAGATGTGGGATTGCATGTTAGATAAGGGAACAGGGCTAAAGAGGTCATTTTGGAAGTCATCTGCAAAGAGTGGGGGTGAGCAAATGAGCTCCCGAAGAGAGTGGATATAGAGTGAGAAGAATAGGGGATCTAGAACAGAGTCTTGTGGTACATCCACAGTTTAAAGATGAGACATGGAAGAGGAGACAACAAATGAAACTGAGAAGGATTGGCCAGAGAGCTAGCGAGAGAATCAAGTTAGTCCTTCTAGACTGTGAGCTCATTGTGGGCAGGAAATGTGTCTGTTTATTGTTATGTTGTACTCTCCCAAGTGCTTAATACAGTGCTTTGCACACAGTAAGCACTCAATAAATACAACTGAATGAATGAATGAATGAAAGTTAGAATCGTGTCAGCAGAATGGAGATCTTAAAGTGTTTCACGGAGGAGAGAGCAGTCCACAATGTCAAAGGTATTGTCTACATACTCTATTGTACTGTACTTTCCCGAGTGATTAATACAACACTTCACACACAGTAAGTAAGTGCTCAGTAAAGGCCAGTGATTTACTGATTTAAGGATTAGGAGAATGACCGTACCATGAGCATTGGTACAAAACCAGTGGTTCATAAGCAAGCTCTGTGAATTGGCTGATTTCTTAGGAAAATGAATCGCACTGTATTCTGTAATAGAAAGATTTATGTTGACAAACCAAAAAATGAAACAAAGCATGACATATTACCCCATTATACTGAAGGGCCCCAAGCTCCTTGAAGTCATGCACCATGTTTATTAAAACTTATAGTATTTCCTCAAGTGCTTAGTACCCTGCCCTACAGACAGTATGACCTCAATGAATACTATGTATTGATTGATTTCACTTTAGCTAAAACTTACTTTCTACCCCTATGACCAACTACTGTTTTGGGGAACATGTCATGTTAAAAATAGATAGGGAGATACAGATTTGAAGGAAGGAAGACGTTAGCCTTGGCAGATGAGTGGGTACAAATTATTACAAAGTGAAGGATGAAGTCACTGAGGAAGGGCATGTTGTGACATTCTTTCTTGTCTCATGGATAGTTTGTTGAGAGTGTTCCTTCTACTTCAGGAGGCTGCTTGTGTGCTTTGATACCGATCCTCCAGCATCAGTATTTTTTGAGCAGTGACTAAATAGAGCTGTCATTCATCACTGGCCCTTTCCAGAGTGAAAGGTGTGGCCATGCTTGTGGCCTAGATAGTCATCTCAGAAAACCTCTTAATAACAGTCATGCCACATTCCTTATTATGCATTTATTTACAAAGAAAAGCTATTTTATAAGAGCAGAAGCCTTGAAGCAAAAAGACTATTGTAGCCTTGCTACAAGTGGCTTTCAGAGAGTAATAGATTTAAAGATGCCCACGGGCTCCAGATTGGGTTTCATTTGCGAACAAGGAGCTCAGTTTGGGTCTATACAGAAAGATGCAATTAGAAATTAATGGAGAGGTAGACTGCTTCTCAAAAGACTATGAAAAGGGTGTGGTGGTAGATGCAGATGTGGAGAGAAGGAAGACAAACTAAATAACATGTTATTCAATTTGTTGAACATTCAGAGATATTGATTTTTCAAAGTGGAAGACAATATACATGTCTTCAATCAGTCAATCAATGGTATTTATTGAGAGCAGAGCATTGTATTAAACACTTTGGGTAAGTACAATGTAACATAGTTGGTAAACACACTCCCTGGCCACAGATGATCTTATGGTCTATTTGTCTTGCAAATAGGGTTGCAAAATTGAACTGATAATGAAGTAATTTAAAATTTCATCTGTTAAAGATTAGTCCCCTTTTCCTCTTTACACACTACAAATGGACCTAATTGCTCATTTTCACCTCAAACATCCATGCCAGCATATATCATTGTAAAGTTGCTGCAAGCCATCAAGATCCAGCAGAAAAAGAAAGCAGCAGTGTAATATTTTACAGCATTAGAACAGCTCATTTGGAACAAGGAACACAGCTACAGGTACAGACAAGAAGAGAACAGAATAGGTCTTTCTCAGAAACACTGTCTATCTAGTAGCCCTCAAGAATGTGGAAATGGTAAGAAGGCACTATCAAGAGAAACTTTATGAAAAATGACTCAGAGATTAAATAACTTCTGGCAAAAAGCCACAAAATGTCTCAGCAACCTTGAGACTCTTCATGATTATGATACAGAACTCTACAAAGACCTGTGACTGGACAGAAAGATCAAGCTATAAAACATATGTGACCACTGGTGGGACACCAACCCTAAAGAGATATAAGGATATACTGAGCAGCTGAAACTAAAGACTTATCAACAAGGCTTTTGGGCCTTGCAATCACTACACCATTAGCAAATAGAACTACACTTATCAAAGGTGGAGACTGCAGTGAGAAAGAACATAAATCCCTACCACCTTGAGAAGATGGCCTGTCAAAGCAGAGAAGAGAAACTCAGTGTAAAACTCCAAGTTTGAGGGAGGCAAGTGCCCCAGTCAAAGCCATTGAAAAAGGTAAACCAGATCTGATGATGATGATGGTATTTGTTAGGCACTTACTATGTGCCAAGCACTTTTCTAAGCACTGGGGTAGATACAAGGTAATCAGGTTGTCCCACGTGGGGCTCAAAATCTTAATCCCCATTTTACAGATGAGGTAACTGAGGCACAGAGAAGTTGTGACTTGCCCAAAGTCACACAGCTGATAAGTGGCAGAACAGGGATTAGAACCCAAGACTTGTGACTCCCAAGCCTGTGCTTTTTCCACTAAGCCAAGCTGCTCCCACGATGGCATCCTTGCAGAAATCTACAAGCCGACAGGGAGCTAAATCCTCAAAGTACTGGCACAAGTTCTTCCTCCACTTACGGAATCCCAAAGAAATGCCACAGGGCTACCTTGAGTCATAATCACTCTCTTGGAAAAAGTTGAGAGATTTGACTGTGAAAGCTTTCTTGGGTGAATCACTATTTTGCATTGCCTGATGCTTGGTACATAGTAAATGCTCAATAAATACCCTAATCAATTAATCTTTACTAAGAAGATCCCAGCCAGAATCTTCTGGACAGGCTGTTGTGCACCACCTGAAACAGTGTGCCTTCAGACCAAAACAAAAGCAGCAGACATATTTGAAGCAGAGCAAGGAGTAACACCAAGTCTGTAAACAAAGCTAACAGGAATAAAAAGTACCATGTAAGAAAAATTCCACAGTGAAACATTTTAGTCATATTTGAAGAGGTCCACTAAATGGCATGAACTATACATTGTCGCTGGGGAGATGGGAAAACTTTATGAAGAGTCCATCATAGAATTTTAGAATTGAATCATAAGGAAGTAAAAAAGGGTGTTCTTTTCAATGATGAGGTGGGGCAGTTTCCATTAAGCCGAGATGAGGAAGGGCAGTAAAATTCCGTCAGATGATTTATGAAGCTGACTTGAACATTTCTAAATGGGCACATTTTGAAAAGAATTTTTGCCAGATTTTTTTAAAATTCACTCTTGGTAGCAACAGAGACTCTGAATTTAGTGAATATATGTTTAAAACTGTTTACTTGAACTTTCTAAAACAAACTGTTCATCTTGGGTGTAACAGAAATGCTCTCTTTTTATATCATGGTTCCCATGTCACTCTGTACTGACTCGCCAACAAAAACACCTACTTACAAAGAGGAACTATACCGTTGCTGGCTGTTTGGCTACTCCACCATTGTATTTCAGTCGATAAATTTGCATTTAGCGCTTAATTTGTTCAGTATGCTTACTAATTTGGCAATATTTGTTTTGGCACAGACTGCATAAGGCAGCTGCTTTAAACGTCCTGCTAAGTTCTTTGTTTTATGTATTTTTTTCATAAAAGGGTTTGAGATATGAAAAAGTTACAGGGCTGTGTTTCCTGTTTATGAGTCACCATAAATATGAAAGGTGCTGGATGACATGTCTCAGCTGAGGGATTCAACACAACTCTGTGTTGAGATTAAATCCCCAAGCTGGGTGGTCCAGAATTGACTTGCTGACCTTGTACAATATTGAGTGGAATTACTTTTCAAGAACAGTAGTTAGACATTCAAAACTCTTAGCTTCTTTCTCAGCTTTTCTCATCATTGCTATTTTAAAACAAAATATTTTATTGCACTATTGCTACAAATACCCTAGTTGATGATGATTTCCTTGTTTTCAAAAATTGAGCAAGTTATCAATCTATCAACTGTATTTACTGAGTGCTTACCGTGTGCAGAGCAATGTACTAAGCGCTTGGGAGAGTATAATATAACAGACTTGGTAGACGTGCTTCTGCCCTCAAAGGTTTGCTGTCAAGGGGAAGTTATGGTGGAGAAATTTATTTTTTGTGTATCATTTTTTCTTAAATATCTTCCTTTGTTCATCTCTTCTTTCATGGGCTATTGCTTAGAGAGGAAAACTCATTTTTGATCCAACAGTATTTATTGTACTTAGACTATCAACCCCTTATAGGACAGGGATTGTGTCTAACCTGATTGACTTGTATCTACTCCAGCCCAGCACTTCAGAACAGAGCTTGACACATAGTAAGCACTAACAAATTCCAAAATAATAATAATTTATCAAGTGCTTTCTTGGTGGGGAGCTGTTTAGAATGGTTACGTGGGCAGCATTTTGTGTTGGGCACTTAGGAGCATACAATCCCTAGGAGCATACAATTAGAGAAGCAGCGTGGCTCAGTGGGAAGAGGCCCGGGCTTTGGAGTCAGAGGTCGTGGGGTTTGAATCCCGGCTCCGCCACAAGTCTGCTGTGTGACCCTGGGCAAGTCACTTCACTTCTCTGAGCCGCAGTTACCTCATCTGTAAAAATGGGGATTAAGACGTGAGCTCTACGTGGGACAACTTGATCACATTGTATCCCCCCGGCGCTTAGAACAGTGCTTTGCACACAGTAAGCGCTTAACAAATGCCATCATCATTATTATTATTATCCCAGCTCCTTCACTTGCTTGCTATGTGAATTTGAGCAAGGCAACTAACTTCCCTTGGCTTCAGTTTCCACCTTTGTAAAATGGGCATTCTCCCTCCCCATGTGGGACAAGTACTGTGTCCAACCTGATTGTCTGGAATCTGCCCCAGGATTTAGTACGGTGCTGAACACATATTAATGGCTTGACAAATGCCACAATAATTGTTCAATAAACAACACAGTAACCATCGCTGCCCTTGAAGTGAAGGTCTTATCTTATGCCATCGAGTTGTCTCCGACTCATAGCTATGCCATGGACACATCTCTCCAAGAACACCCCACTTCCTTCTGCAATCATTCTGGTAGTGGATCCATAGAGTTTTCTTAGTAAAATATAGAAGTGGTTTACCATTCAACCTTCTATGCAGTCAACTCGAGTCTCCGCCCTCGGCTTTCTCCCTTGCTGCTACTGCCCAGCACCGCTGAGTTTTGACTTTGTCAAACTTTCACTTTGGGTGAAAGGGAGGCAGGGCTTCCGAGGTGAAGTCTGGCTGGATCCATTTCTGGGTGGTGCCATTTTGGTGACATTTGATCATCCCATTTCCCATTTCAGAGAATGTCTCCCACTCCAATGCACCAGTGGCTCACAGGTGGACTGGCCTTGCTCCCCTGGGGGTTGTTGAATCAAAAAATGATGTGATTCTCAATGGTCGAAGGCGGACTCCACTAGATTGAGAGCTCACCTCCTCCAGGAAGCCTTCCCAGACTGAGCCCCCTTTTTCCTCTCCTCATCCCCATCCCCCTGCCCTACCTCCTTCCCCTCCCCACAGCACTTGTATATATTTATACAGATTTATTACTCTACTTATTTTACTGGTACATATTTACTATTCTATTTATTTTGTTAATGATGCACATATAGCTGTGATGTGCTTATTCTATTTGTTCTGATGATTTTGACACCTGCCTACATGTTTTGTTGTCTGTGTCCCCCTTCTAGACTGTGAGCCCATTGTTGGGTAGGGACCATCTCTATATGTTGCCAACTTGTACTTCCCAAGTGCTTAGTAAAGTGCTCTGCACACAGTTAAGCGCTCAATAAATCTGATTGAATGAATGAATGAATGACTTGTAGCAGATCGCTTTCCACTCGCTAGCCACTGCCCAAGCTAGGATTGTAATGGGTATGCCTCTGCATGACTCTCCCTCCTGTAATCGAGACTGTAGATAGAGTACTGCAAACTCTCCAAGTGTGACCCTGAGAAGGAAGTGAAGGTAGGCAGAGATAAATTATATAAAGCAGTAATAACAATAATAATAATAATAATGGTATTTGTTAAGCACTTACTATGTGCCAAGCACTGTTCTAAGCACTTGGGCGGGGGGGGGAGATACATGGTAATCAGGTTGTCCCACGTGGGACTCACAGTCTTAATCCCCATTTTACAGATGAGGGAACTGAGGCCCAGAGAAGTTAAGTGACTTGCCCAAAGTCACACAGCTGACAAGTGGCAGAGCTGGGATTAGAACCCATGACCTCCGACTTCCAGACCCATGCTCTTTCCACTGAGTCATGCTGCTTCCCTACTGTGCCTGGCATGTAGTAAGTGCTCAACAAATGTGAAAATTATTATTATGATTAGTATTATACATAAACCTTAAGATTATAAGCTCCTTGTGGGCAGGGAACATGTCTATATTTGTATTGTACTCTACCGGGTACACTGGTCTGCATACGGTATGCTGAATAAATTCCATTCCTTGATAAACACAGAAAGTAGACGGGAAAGAATAGCTACAAATGGTTGTGGCAAGAGGAGAAAAGTAAATGAATGAATAAATGAGTCAATTGTGTTCATAGTTATACAGTGCTCATGGTACAACACCCAGAGCTGTGACTCAGGGGTGATGTTTATGGGTGTGTTCCCCAAAGACTCCTTGCTATGTATGACTCATGGAGAACATTTAAAAATGGAAAGGCTCATTAAGCATTTAAACTTGTAAAACTCTTTGGAAATAGCTTTCAGCTGTTTTAGCACCTTAAACATTGGCAACCAGAAGTGGGATGCCAAGCTAAAGAGAAAATGTGGAAAACACTAAGACCTCTAAACAGACTGGGTTTGGGGAATTATAAAGCCAATTAGGCTATCCTGAGAGGTCAACATAAACCTCAGGCTGCACCATAATGATATGATGGGAAATGTGTTATGCCTAACTCTCTTCCCCTCACTATATGAGAGAATCAGGGTTAATCCTGTTATTCTATGCCATTCAGGATGGACAGTGTCATGAAGCTCTGGAAGCTGGAGTCTGTGCATTCTTCTGATGCAGCAGGAAATAGGTTGAAAACAGCAATCAATCATTTTTACTGAGTGCCCCTCTAGACTGTAAGCTCATTGTGGAGGGGGAATGTGTCTGTTTATAGTTGTATTGTACTCTCCCAAGGACTTAGTACAGTGCTCTGCACACAGTAAGTGCTCAAAAAAAAAAGGCTGAATGAATGAATTAATGAGTTCTGAGTGCAGAGGAATCTATTAAATGCCTGGGAGAATGCAGTAGAGTTCATAGGTACATTTCGTGCCCTCAAGATGCTTACACTCGAGTTGGGGAGGTAGACATTAAAATTAATTACAGATTGGAGAAGAAATAAAGTGTAAGGATATGTATAGAAGTGCTGTGAGGTTGGGGATGTGGGGAGTATCATTCAAAGACCCACAAGAACCCCTAAGCAAATTATGCTATTTCCAAGCCTCCTAGACCACTCCTAGGCTGGTCTAAGGTTCATCTTAGGATATACTGTTTTCTCCTAGTTCAATTTTCCTGTTTCCATTAGTATTCCTCAGATGATTATTTCTATGATGGTTCCTTACCAAGCCACCATCTCCCCTGGATAGGCCTTGTCACTTTTTTCATCATCGTCAATTGTATTTATGGAACGCTACTGTCTGCAGTGCACTGTGCTAAGTGCTTGCAAGAGTACAATACAACAGAGTTGGTAGACAAGTTACCTTTCCACAATGAGCTTTTTCTCTTCCCTCTCCTCCACCTCCTATTTGACATCACGTAATGTCAGTGAAGATCTCCATAGTGAAGTTTGAATTGGAGATTGGAGGGACGATAATCACTCTCACCTTCCATTGAGCTGTGGTCCTATCCTAGGCCTTACTCTGGGAACTAGCTCCATTCAATTTGAACTTTTCATCGTATGTTTTCATGGGAGTTAAATGCATTTTTGGCTTAAACCTTTGTGTGCCCTTTGGGTGCAAAAATATATAATGGTATGTATGTGTATTTAGTGGTTATGTGTGTATATAGATACATACACACAATTGACTAATATTTTCAGTTGCTCCCTTTTAAAATTATGATGGCAGAAGGCCAAAATCCATTCCATATGCCCACATCTGGCTCCCATTGAAGCCAATAACTTCCTGATACATGCAAGTTTTGTGGCAAAGTTTAGTCCATAGAAGCTAAAAATGACAAATAAAGAAAGAAACAATCATTATCTATTAGGTTTTGTCACTTTCAGTTGGTAGACTTAGAATTTTTTTTTAAGAACAGTTGGCTGTCTCACAGAGAAGCACTGGCTATAAAGTTTCATCAAAGCTTGGTCAGCAATCTTTAGAAATAATTTTGGACATCAAATTAAATAAGAATTTGGCATCCAGAATCTGCTTTCTATGTGTGAAGGAGAAGGAGTAAAAGGATTTATCGGATTCATAGGCTCAAGAAAGACTGATTTTTTTAAAATGTTCAGAATCTTAAGATTGATGGACTCAAAATGACCTAATAATATAGGAGCGTAGCAAATGTGGCTTTACATCCCTGCTTTCAAACCACCACTTAGGAAATGAGATTGTTACCCCCACCCAGGTGGGATAGGTTATCGGGGATCAGTAGGCTTCACAAATCGAAGGCTAATATTCCAAACCTTCATGAGAAGCTCTGAATTGAACCAGATGCTCTGAAGCAAGGTTGTTGCACATTGCAATTTTTTTTTAACGGTATTCATTAAGCACTTACTATGTGCCAGGCCCTGAACTAAACACTGGGGTAGATACAAGTTAATCAGGTTGGACACAGTCCATGTTCCACATGGGGCTCACAGTCTTAATCCCTATTTTGCAGGTGAGGGAACTGAAGCACAGAGAAATGAAATGACTTGCCCAAGGTCACCAAGCAATTTCTTCTAGAGGTCTGAAAAACAGGGGGGCTGAAAAGGATAGAGCAAGTTTATGGATAAAAATACTCTTAAAACTGAATGTAGTTATGAAGGGAGCAGGAGTATCAGAAAAGATCCCTGCTCACAAGGAGCTTATGCTACAGTGGGAGTTACAACAAGGAGTTTACCTCATTGATTGATTGATTACCCTTTTCTTACTTTGCAGACTAGTAAAGCTCCATGGTCCTCTTCTATGGCAGCCAACCAAATCACTAGCTTGGTTCTCACCCCCTGCCTCTTGTCCCCATCTTTCCCCTCCCACTTTACTCTCCATACATCCCACTTCATTCTCAATACATACACGGGGAAGCAGCGTGGCTCAGTGGAAAGAGCATGGGCTTTGGAGTCAGAGGTTAGGAGTTCAAATCCCGGCTCCGCCAATTGTCAGCTGTGTGACTTTGGGCAAGTCACTTGACTTCTCTGTGCCTCAGTTCCCTCATCTGTAAAATGGGGGATTAAGACTGTGAGCCTCCCGTGGGACAACCTGAACACCTTGTAACCTCCCCAGCGCTTTAGAACAGTGCTTTGTACATAGTAAAGTACTTAATAAATGCCATTATTATTATTTATCCCATTAAGGTCCTTGGGCTCCAACACAAGATCTCTAATCCAGTGACAACCAGCTAAGCCTTCCCTTTAGGATCTGGTTGCACTGAAATTTAGTGCCAGTCTGGAGAGCAAAGAGGAAGTAGACCCAGGAGATAGTGACTGGTTAGGGCTATAATCAATATATGTATTCGAAGCATAAAACCTTGAAAACCAGAGAGGTGTGGGAAGTAGGAATGAAGTATCTATGTTGGGAAGGTATTCTAAAAAGAGGTTTGTACCTCTCCTAAATATTTCTTCCTGAAGAAAGGGCTCCCAGAATCATGGGAGTTCAAAGGACCCGTGAGAGATGATCTGATTGAGCCCCTTACCTTCCTGCAGGGGAACAACTAATCAAACAGACAGGGCCAACTCTCCACATTATGCCAACTAGACTTTTGCTTAGGCTTCACTGGGACTCTGCTTCTTGCTTCATGCTTCAGTTGCCCTCATGTGATTTATCCATTTGCCTCAGGCTTCAGACTGCCCTTAAGCCAACTGTTGCATCAAGACCCAGATAGTACCCAGGATTGATGTTGGTTTGCATAGAGTCATCCAAACCTCTCTCCAGCCTGGTCCCCTGTGAGTTGGCTGATTGGGGTTAGGATATAGTCTATGGCCATGGATCTGAATTTCTTTGTATACTCTCTACAGAAAGCTCATCCTTCTGGATCCTCATCCATTTTTCTTTGTGCCTTATTGCTGAATGGGGTACTTCTCTTTCTGGTGCTCTAACCACTCAGTTTTTTAATATTTTATTTATCTAAATCTATGAACTGATGTATGCATAGCCGTATCGATTAGGGGCAATGCCTTTTTCTTCACTTGTAACTCTCCCAGTAGCTTAGTACAGTGAATAGTAAGTAGTTCAATAAATTATATTGATTGTTCAGTGTCCGATATTTTATAAAGATACTATTTCAAAGAATTTCAGTATCAAAAAAATTATGCCTGTGTGGAAATGATTTTTGACATTTACAGATTTACATTCAAACAATCAATTTTTGAGCTTTTTTATAGGGAATAGAAGGGATAGGCTTACATGATGCAGAGAAAACAATCTTGTTTTCATGTGGAGGGGAGGCTATTTAAGTTTTACAAATCTATCTGTGCCTATAAACTTATATCCTCAAGAACACGAAGGCCTCTTTTCCTGTGGCTCAAGACAAACAGAGAATGCCACTGCCGACTTAATACATATTTTACAACATCTGGGCTAGGATGTCTCTTTCCCTCCCACCTTGTCATGTGCTGAACAAGCAGCTGATTGTCAACATCTGGTAGGGGTGAGAACACTTTTTTCATTTATTTATTCATTACAGTGCTATAGTGTTTTTCCTTGTTCTTGGTCCCTGGAAGTTTTGGTGTTTGGGTTAAGGGATCATTTGATATGATATCTTCTGTAGGCTATTTCCATATTTGCAGTGTGTAAAGTGAAAACTAAGTCAAAAGCCAAACATAGCTGATTGGTGCATAAGCAATACCGTGAACGGCAATGCATTCACTTCCACAGGGAGAGTGATGAACTTGAAGATCTAGAGTCAGTGGGTTCCATACCTGTTTAGCCAGCTTTGGCTTCAATTTTCAGACTCCTAAGATGGATTTGATTCCATTTGTGTACTTGTCAACAGTGTTTCCTGAACCCTACCAGGTACCTACTGAGTACAAGCAGAATACCGAGCACCTCTGTGCAGAGCACTGTACTGAGTGGCTATTATGTACAAACTGATATGCTGAGTGGCTACTGGGTGCAGAACACTGTACTGAATGCTTAGAGTACAGTAGAAGATTTCTGGAGGACCTTATGTAGAGATTGGTAAATTAAATTCTAAAGATAGTGGTTTGACGGAAACAGGAAAATAAAGACAATGGCATGCAGTAAAAGTATTAGGCATCCAAATGCCATGACAAAGCCAGGATATGGAGTATTGGTTATTCCAGCACTCATTTTCCTGGTCTCTCTTAGCCCCTGGATGGAGAGAGTAGGGTCAGAGTAGAGAGAGAGAATGTGGAGATTATCCTTCCGTTAGACTTTGGAGATCAAGGTAGAGAAGGCTGGGAGAGGATTGATGGGGTCAAGGATGAATGCCTCCTTATCTGACCCAATCAGATTCTGTCCCTGCTGCTGCACATTTTCAAAAGGGCATTATCAATCACCATCATCATCAGTGGTCTTTATTGAGGTTTTACTATTGGCAGAGCACTGTACTAAGCGCTTGGGAGAGTACAGTTCAACAGAGTAGGCAGACACATTCCCTGCCCATAATGAGCCTAGAGTCATAGATGGGGAGACAGACATTAATATAAAGAAATCATTTATAATGGGGAGTGGAAGGTGACTCACCCTAAAATCATATCTGCTAATTCTGTTGTACTGTAGTCTACCAAGCATTTAATACAGTGTTCTGCACATAGTAAGTGCTCAATAACTACCATTGATTTGATCGGGATGAAATTCTACAAGACGACAAGTTGAGTGGGGACAACTGTCAAGGAAGTCAGTGGAAGGTGTGCAGAGGGTGTAAGGAAAAAAAACTTATCTGATCAACAATTGATAGCAACTGTGTGATTTCTGTTACCATAGCCAATGACAGCTAGCCACAGGCATCATTTCAGCAAGGCAAATAGAGAGGTTATTCAGGAATTGACAGAGAGAATAAATGGGCCTGTGCACTAAAGGTGAGGGTGCAACACAGGATGCCAGGATAATGGCTGGAGAAGGTTCAAATAGAAGGGAATGTCAGTGGAGTTAGAATTTGACTATAAGTGAGGGTGCCTTCTGGATCTGGGCTGGAACATAACAGCCAAAGCACGAAGTATGCCATTAAGGAACTCCAGATCTGCACCTAGTTAGATCCCACCTGTTCTTTGACTGCAGACTGCAACATTTATCTGTGAATTCCAAGCCAAAAAATGAATATTAAAATTATATCCACAATGGAATGAAATTGAGTTACAGGATAAATGCAAAGATCTCACAAACAGTCTCCACTAGAATGATAAATTGCAAAATTCCAACTCCCATTGACTTAATTTAAGATTCTGTAATCCCAGGGGATGTACGTTTCATATTATTTTTAGCACCTGGAACATTTTCCTGTTTAACATAGTTCTCTCCCTTCAATCTTTCTTGTCTCTCCCCTGCCAGGGTCTGCTCTGCTCTCCTGAGGAAAGCTGGCTCAAATCAAGTCCCATCATATTGTGTAGACTAGGTCGTCTGTTAACTGCACGGTCCTTGGCCAGAATTACCTTGTTGGTTTACACATTTCTGTAGCAATAGGAAAATATTTACTGGCTATTTGAAATTGAGTTCAAATAATCAGATTAAGAAGGATCTGGGAGCCCCAGTGGGTTCACAAGCTTCAGTGCTTTATATAAGCATGCCTATGCCAGCAGCGTGATTAATTTGTAGGGAATGCTTCAAGAAATTCTAAAGCACACTGACTCGCAACAGAGTGGACCTTTTTCTCGTTCAATATGTGTGCTAATATTTCTCAAAGTGAGACTATGAATCGTATATGTAGGTGCACAGTCATCGTTCCCGTGGTAGGCTTCAGTTATGTATTCTGGCTAGGGAAGGCCATAAACATTCTGGGGGATTGACAAGAATAATATGCAACGTCTAATCCCAGCAGGCCGTATTGATATGACCCATAAAAGGCCTGTAGTTTCATCCCTTGTTTGTATTCTTCATTTTATTATCATTCTCTTTCTAAGGTCAGCTGTGCTGGTCTCCCAGAGACCATTAGCATGCTTTGCTTATTTAATTCACTAACTGCTGAAGTACACACTGCTTTTTGTGGCACTCAGACAACTTCAGGCACTGAAAGATTTGGTTTCATGTACTTGAACTCAAGTGACACAAATATTTCAGTGGTGAATCAATACTGGAAGAGGATAGCTGGTAAGGTAGGGAGTGTTTACAGAAGATGTTTCATCACTACTAGTAAAACATGTCTTATTGTTAGTTCAGGCAGTGCTGGTATTTAGCTCTTTGAAGGAGATTTTTGACAAGCCAATGACTCGAAGCCTACTGGTAGGAAAAATGCCCACGGGAAAAGCAATGGTCATTTGTAAGCAGCCCAGAGGACTAGGTGCTTAGGAATGCTGATGGCCCTTCACTGACATTCTTATGCTTTTCCTCTTGACAGATGACTGATATAGGTAAAGAGACGCCCTGCCCACCTCATTCCTTAGTTAGAGCTGGTGCTGACTAGCTGGGGAGACGTTGAGTATGAGGTTTAATTGTGGGCTTTGGTTTTCATGATCTCAGGAAGCATCAGGAGTTAAAGGTAAGCAGCAGTGAGGGCTCAATCTTCTGGCCCTCCCTGTTGCAGTGGTAATTCAACTGCAGCATTGCCCTGAACTATAGCCTCTCAGGATGGAGATGGACTGCGGCCCCTCCTGCTGTGTGTGTGAAAAGTTGTTTGTGGAGAGATAGGTCATGGTTGTGCAACGGTTCTCTTCTTCATCCTCACCCAACCCAGGTGACTCAGATTAGGAAGTTAATTAGTCCCTATTTCTTCTTGGTGGTTGTTGTTTCTGAGGAACGCCCCCAGAGCCCCAGCAAACAGAAGCCTCCGGAACTCACTTGCGGTTCATCAAGCGCTATCTAGCTGGCAAAGGGACCGAAAGAAGATTACACAGAGAGAAACTCCAGGGAGCTGCTGCCAAGAAACGCAAACAAAAAGGAAATATTTTAAGAAAATAAACAAAGCTACTGAGTAAAACATACACAAGATGGAAGAGGGAACAAAAGAACGTTTGAGGTTTGATGTTTTAACATTTTGGGGCCAGCCATGTGATCGCCCAGACCAAGCGTGGAGCAGAATGTTACAGCTGTGTAAGCTCTGAGGCGTCCCCACTCTACACGGGATCGGCAAGCCTTCGGCAGAGCCCACCTAGCTAGCCGGCCTTGCAAAACATCTCCTAGGTCTTCTTTGCCTTAGCTAGAAATAATAATTTCCATCCCCGGGAAGTGCCACGTGAATGGACAGATTTTCCTAAAAGTGAAATTTCTGTTCAGCAGAGCTGTACGCTTTTCCTAGGTTTTGGGCTGAGGAACACAATCACGAGGCTGTAACACATAGCAATTGGTGGGACGTTACTACCATGTAGCTGCATGCCCAACTGCCTCCAGACAGTGTGGCCTAGCGGAAAGAGCCCGAGCCTGAGTGCCAGAGAACATGGGTTCTAATCCCAGTTCTGCCACTGGCTTGTTCTGTGATCTTGGGCAAATCACTTAACTTTCATTCATTCATTCATTCTATCATATTTATTGTGCGCTTACTGTAAGCTTGTTGTGGACAGGGATTGTGTTCTGTCAGCCTTGTTCTTTTGTTCTTTCCCATGCAGTTAGCATGGTACTCGGCATAGAGTAAGTGATCAATAAATACCGTTGATTGATTGATTAATTCTCAGGACTTCGGTTCCCTCATCTTTAAAATGGGATTCAATACACTTCTCCCTCTTTCAAACTATCAGCCCCATGTGAAAACAGAACTACTTTCCATTCTGATTGTTGTGCATCAACCCCAGTGCTTAGTTCAGTACTTGGCCCATAGTGAGTGCTTAACAAATACTATTATTATTACTATTATCATCATTGCCATTATCATTATAAATGTTTCTTGCATGTTCTGTTGGCTTCTCAAACTCAATAGAGCGAATATTGAGTTACTTACTTTCACTCCTGAACCCCCTCCTCTCCTAATCTTTCCTTCTTCCTGGATAACATCACTATCCTCCCTGTCATATGAGCCCACAACTCTGCTGTCATCCTAAACTCTCCTCACTGTCCTTTAGCTTTTACAATTTATTGAAAAATCCCAAGAGTTCTCCCTCAGTACTGCCTTGCTCCATCCCTTCCTCTCCACTCAAACAGCTACTGCCCTAGTCAGTAGCTCTGGCCATCTCTTAGATTGTGAATCCTGTGTGGGAACAAAGATTGTCTGATCTAATTAATCTAATCAAAACACCCAAACACCTTGCCCCCTCCTACCTCACCTTGTTACTCTCCTTGTTACTCTACAGCCCACGCATTTTGCTTCTCTAATGCTAATCTTCTCACTGTAACTCGTTCTTGTCTATCTCACTGCTGACCTTTCGCCCACGTCCTCCCTCTGGCCTGGAAAACCCTCCCTCCTCATATCTGACAGACAATTACTCTCCCCTGCTTCAAAAACCTTATTAAAGGCACATCTCCTCCAGGAGGTCTTCCCTGACTAAGACTTCCTTTCCTCTTCTCCCTCTCCCTCTGTGTCATCCTGATTTGCTCCCTTTATTCTTTCCCCTTCCCATCTCCACGGCACTTATGTACATAACTGTAATTTGTAATTTATTTATATTAATGTCTGTCTCCCCCACTAGACTGCTAGCTTGTTGTGGGCAGGGAGTGTATCCAATTACCATTATAGTGTACTCTCCCAAGCACTTAGCGAAGTGTTTTGTACACTGTAAACACTCAATAAATACAATTGAGTAAATGAATTATCTTGAATCTACCACAGTGCTTAGCACAGTGCTTGACACATAGTAAACACTTAATAAATGCCATATTGAAGCAAGATTATTTTAAGTAGTGTGGTCCAGTGGAAAGAGCCCAGGTCTGGGAGACAGGTGACATGGGTTCTAATCCCAACTCCACCACTTGTCTGTTATGTGACCTTGTACAAGTCACTTCACTTCTCCATGCCTCAGTTTCCTCATCTGCAAAATGGGGATTCAGTACCTGTTCTCCCTCCTACTTAGACTGTCAGCCTTATGTAGGACCTGATGATCTTCTATCTATCCCAGGACTTAGTACAGTGTTTAGCACATAATAAGCACTTAACAAGTAGCACAATAATTTTTTTTCAGTTTCTTCTTTTGCCTCCTGCTTCAAGACCAATCTTGACCAACCTCACCAATCATTACTATGCACTGCTGCACGGACACTTCTGGAATTTTCCTTGGCCCACATCTTTTCACTCCTCAAAAACTTCCATTATTTTCCATTTCCCTCCACATCAAGGAAAAAGCCCCCTAAATTAGCTTCAAGGTATTCCCCAAATTGTCCTCATAGCTACTTCCTTTACCCATTATTTTCCAGCCTGCTCTGTTTGCTCCACTCTAGGTCATCTTTTAACTGAACCTTTTGTTTTACCCCCCCACATCCAACCCTAGTTTCCTGTACTCTTCAGCCTAGAAATGTCTTCTGCACCAATTCTAATGGACAACAACTCTCCCAGTGCTCAAACCTTTGGAAATCCAACCTCGTCCAATAAGCCTCCCCCAGCTGACTTCCAGCACCCCAAA
Source organism: Tachyglossus aculeatus (assembly GCF_015852505.1). NCBI lineage: Eukaryota > Metazoa > Chordata > Mammalia > Monotremata > Tachyglossidae > Tachyglossus > Tachyglossus aculeatus. The sequence goes on along the minus strand of NC_052066.1, from coordinate 110,464,247 downwards.
TCAACTGGCACTTTTGTAATGATTTTGACCCATCCTTTGCACTTGTATGTAAATGTATATGTTTGATAAATTGTATATTGACGTTTATTCAACCTATTTTTAAAGTTTTCTATGTCTGTTTCCCCTGATAGAGTATAAGCTCCTTGTGGACAGAGAATGCATGTCTTCTTTCTGCAGTACTTTCACAGGTTCTTAGTATAGTGCATTGTTCTCAATGGATCCTCAAATACCATCACCACTACCACTACTATTACTACTATTAGGATTATAACATAGAAGCATCACAACCTTTTGCCAGTGGAAAATGTACCCAGTGAAATTGCATTGCTTCTGTGCCTCTGGGTGGAGGGGTTAACAACATTCAAATCAATTCCAGTTTTTCCATTCTTGGTTGTCAGTGCAACTGTGTTTGATATTCAGTTTTGCTCTACAACCCTTCAGGAATTTTCTAGTCAAAAGAGCAAATATCTGAGATTGAGGGTATTGTACTTTCCAAGTGCTTAGTACAGTGCTCTGCACACAGTAAGCGCTCAATAAATATGATTGAATGAATGAATATGGATACCAGTCCCAACTATACCACTGTCCTTCTGTGTGACCTTTGAAAAGTCATGTAACATTTCTGTTTCTCAGTTTCATTATCTGTATAATGACAGTGAGATCCCTGCCTCTCCTTAATTCCTACATAACTCCATATAGCAGAGGGAATTTGTCAGATTTGATTATTGTGCCTCTACCCCAGTACTTATTGCAGTGCTTGCCACAAAATAAGTGCTTAAAAATACCATACCTAACTCACTTGAGACTTGATCCCAGAGGTCAGATAATGGTGGAGTCAGGAATCTAATGTCCCTTTGACCCAGTTTATTCCATTGAAAAATTGATAGTTCATATCAGACTGACTGACTCACACTAGAAGTCCCAGTCAATCAGTCAGTCAATTGCATTTATTGAGCACTGTCCTAAGCACTTGGGAGAGTACAATACAATAATATAACCGACTCATTCCCTCCCCACACCAAGCTCAAGGTCTAGAGAGGGAGACAGATATTAATTTAGGTTAGATTAAAACTCTGCTGGACACAAAACCCCCTCCCTCCAGGTTTCAGAACTGCCAGAGTGCCCATTTGGTTGGTGCATTCTCCTTCTACACCATACTAATCTTTGAGATAATACATTGCAAACTCCTTGAGGTTAGGGACTGTGTCCTCTATTTTTACTGATGCTTCTGAATGCCCATGCCAGTACTTTACCCCAAAAGCCACCCAATGCAGTGCTCTGCAGTTTTGAGATCCACAGTGTAGTAGTGGGCACATAATAAGTGCTCGGCCAATATGAGTGCTACAGGTAAAGTAATCTCCACAAAATATGTGCTCAAACAGTGCTCAGAACCCAATGGGTGCTCAAAAACTATGAATGATGATGATGATGTTGATGATTTAGGGAATATTTTAACCCATCAACTGATCTATTTTCTACAATCAATCAATCATTGATTTTTGTTTTTTGAGCACTTACTGTGTGCAGGGCACTGTACTAAGTATTTGGTAGAGTACAATACAATAGAGTTAGCAGTTATGTTCTCTGGTCACAACGAGTTTAGCTAGAGAATGTAGTCATGGTGCCTGTGGTAACTTTATGGGTGAGCCATCCTGATAGCAGGCCTTCCTGAACAGACGTCTTTTTTGCCCAATTATTACATGGTCCTTTCTAGTTAGTATGGGGACAGGTGCTCAATAATAATGATTATAGTATTTGTTAAGCACTTACTATGTGCTAGGCACTGTAAGAAGCATTGGGGTGAATACAAGCTAATAGGACTGGACACAATCTCTGTCATTCATTCATTCAATCATTTATTGAGCACTTACTGTGTGCAGAGTACGTGCTAAACACTTGGAAAGTAGTGTGAAGAAGCAGCATGGCTCAGTGGAAATAGCCTGGGCTTTGGAGTCAGAGGTCATGGGTTCAAATCACGGCTCCACCACTTGTCAGCCGTGTGACTTTGGGCAAGTCACTTAACTTCTCTGGGCCTCAGTTCCCTCATCTGTAAAATGGGGATTAAGAGCCCCCCGTGGGACAACCTGATCTCCTTGTAATCTCCCCAGTGCTTAGAACAGTGCTTTGCACATAGTAAACACTTAATAAATGCCATTATTATTATTATTATAAAGTACAATTCAGCAACAAATAGAGACAATCCCCGCCCAAAACGGGTTCACAGTCCCACCTTGGGCTCACGGTCTCACTCCCCATTTTATAGATGAATTACCTGAGGCCCAGAGAAGTGAAGTGACTTACCCAAGGTCACACTGCAGACAAGTGACAGAGCCCAGGATTAGAACCCATGACCTTCTGCCTCCCAGGCCTGTGCTGTATCCACTACAAAATGAGTTACTATAAAAATTGTAGAGTTGCTACCACACCAGATTTTTCCCAGTCTCCAAAACTGGGAAAGTGTTTTGTTTGTTTGTGTTTTTTAATGGTATTTGTTAAGTGCTTACTATGTACCAGAGAAGCAGCGTGGATCAGTGGAAAGAGCACAGGCTTGGGAGTCAGAGTCATGGGTTCTAATCCAGGCTCTGCCACTTGTCAGCTGTGTGACTTTGGGCAAGTCATTTCACTTCTCTGGGCCTCAGTTACCTCATCTGCAAAATGGGGATTAAGACTGTGAGCCCCATATGGGACAACCTGATTACCTTGTATTCCCCCCCAGTGCTTAGAACAGTGCTTGGCACACAGTAAGCACTTAACATATTCCATCATCATTATTATTATTATTACCAGGCACTGTTCTAATAGCTAGAGTAAATACAAGGGTGGATGCAGTCCATGTCCAACATGGGGCTCACAGTCTTAATCCCCATTTTACAGATGAGATAACTGAGGCCCAGAGAAGTGAAGTGACTTGCCTGAGGTCACACAGCAGACAAATGGAGTAGCTAGTGCTAGAACTCAGGTCCTTCTAACACCCAGGCCCATGATCTATCCACTAGGCAACACTGCTTCTGATTGGTTGCCAAAAAATATCTTGGGTACTGTTGTTTTTTACCTTGCACCTAGTACAGCTATATGGACTGGTGTTCTGAGTAAAATTCTCAGAGCAGTTGTATCTGAATCTTGCACATGTACTATCAGGCAGTCTGATGTTCACTCATCGATTAGCACTTATTGGGACTCTTGTTGAGTGCAAAAGATTTACTAGACACTTACTAAAGGCAGGGTATGGTATTGAGCACCTCCGGAGTGCTGAGGGCTGTACTGGATGATCACTATATTGGGCACATAGGAAAATACAATTAAACTAAAAGACATGATCCTGCACTCAATCATTTGATGTCCTAGGGAAGAACTGATAATAAAACTTGCGAGTCCAAAAGATGTCTACACCCCTCCTGGGGTCTCAAAGTGCTGCCCTTCCCAGCAGCCTCAGGTGCAGGCCAAATTAAAGCAAAGCAGAAGAAAAACTATAAATATGGCCAAATTATTCAGTTTATCACTCAGACTTAGCATCCCCTTTTCCACCGCTTGGTTCCACTTGACATTTTGATATTCATTTCTCTGATAGTCTTCAACTCCATTCTCGTGCACCGTCATTCTAACTTGCTTTGTCCAGTTAAATCAAATTTCTCAACCAAGAGCATATTCAATGATTACTTTATTGCTTCTGGCCGACCTGATGCTAGTTGCATGTTGGAGAGCATATGGTTTGGTAGTACAAAATAAGCACTTGAGGCTGAAACAATTTGAATTTCCCCTAGGAAATGAGGCGTGCCCATGCAAATGGGAAATTTGGGGACCCAGCAATTGCATTGCCAAGATACGTATACTTGCAAAGGAAAAGTATGCAGCTCAGCAGGCAAGGGTGTAAAGTCTGGGCGGGTGTTTGGTGATTTTTCTTTGGTTTTGATGGTTTCGCCCTGGTTTCTCCATTAGCCACCTTCTGACATTTATTGGGAGGAAATGTGGCCTGGGGTTGCCAAGCAATCCGGGGAGCACAATAGCAACTCAGGTAGCCATGAGTTCTAATCCCACCCTCGGCTACCCAACCTGCTGGAGTTACCTCTCCTGAGCCAAGGTTTCTTTGGCTGTGGAAGTGGAACGGCAGTGGACCAATAATCCTAACCTACCTTATGGGGTCATATTGTTAACTTAAATTGCTGTAGCACATAGCCAAGACTAAAACTATATAATGGCTAAATAATACATTTTACTCAAATGTTGTGGATGCATTGTTAATGCAACGTGCAGCTAATGCTGAAAAGACTTAAATGAATTCTTTATTACGAAAGTAAACAGTGGAATAGGTCATAAATAGAATTCAAACTACGATGCCCTTGATGAAATCCATAATTCTATTTCCTGAGGAATTATCTTTTCATTTTTTTTACTTCAGATTTTTAATTTGGAAAACACTGAAGAGCGAGTGATATCATACTGTAACACCAGTGGAAAATAGCCACTGGGAAATTGACACTGCGGTTAGGATCACCCAACTTGGGAAACCTCTCCCTTTATATTGAAACGAATGCCAGCATGACCCCACCCCAGAGTCCTATCCCGCATGTCATATCCAATCAATAACCATCAGTTCAGAGATAGCCGAATATCTAAAGTTATTATGCTTCTGGAGGCAGAAGTGAGTGCGTTCCTGAAATTTCATTAAAATGACCTAACATATGGAGATCGATGAGCCCAAATTTCCCTAGCTCATTAACTTAGTCCTGGGAGGAGGTTATGGGCAATGATTCTCACAGGCCACCATTACGGTAACATTTCAGGCATCGGAGCAGTGATTTAGAAAGCGGATCCTGCAGCTTTTAAAAGAGCCTCACTCCTTTATTGTCACGTTTGCCACCCAAGAATCGGTCCTAGGAACTCCTATTTTTTGGGAAAGTATTCCTACACAGATCACACTTCCTACCATATTGCTCTATGTTAGCATTTAGCATATTTTTTTAAAACTCAGATTAAAAAAAAATATACAGCCTTTAAAGCATAGAACTGTATCATCTGGGAAGTTACAAAAGTAAAATTCAGGTAACACTCAGCTAATGCTGCTACTCTCAGTCCCATTAAAACACAGTCTCAAATAATGAAGTAAAATGGGAGAACTGCTGGGAGAAAAGAGGATGAAACAACAGCAGACAGACCAGCCTGGCTTGTTACACCAGGATAAGATTTAATCTCTGAGTGAACACGGCCAGCTTCAGATAAAAAGCAACATAGGCTACTGACTCAGAGATACAACTGGCAATAGCAAAGAGTATGGAAAGATGAATACATAAGTGAATAAGCAGGGTACATAGAAATATGCATAAGTGCTAAGAATGGTTGTATATAAAATGGCTAAATAGCATCTTTATTTGGCTGTTGCCATGATCTGAAATGGGGTCCTTGAAACTAATCAGAGAAAAATTCTTAGAGGAGGTGGGGTTTTAAGAGGGCTTTGAAGATGTCCAGTGGCTGCTTGGATTCAAAGAGGGAGGGAGTTCCAGTCAGGTAGAAGGGCAAGAACAAGAGGTCAGAGGTGAAAGACGTGAGAATGAAATTCAGCTAAAAGGTGAGCATTGAAGGAGTGAAAGGCACAAGCTTGGGAGCTGCAGGGGCAGAGAGACAATAAGTGAAAAAAAAGATTGTTGGTGGACTGCCTGGCAGCCAAGGGTCAGGAATCTTGGCTTAACATAGGCAATGGATGTTTTCAAGGAGTGGAAAGATGTATGCCTGATAACAGTTCAGCAGAATGATCCAGGCAGCCTAATACATTTTTGTAGCCTGGACACAGGAGAGGATGAAGGGTGAAGAAGAAAGTTGTTCCATTTGCTTTGACCTTTGGGGAAGGAGGGAAATTTTTCTTTTAGAGCCTTAGAGTACCATGACCTCCATCCCCATCCATTCTCATTCAGCACTGTGGTTGCAGCCCCATTACTACTCCTTTGAGTAGCAATAAAAAGTCAGAATGAAATTCTAGCTGAGAACTCTTTTTAGTGGTTGATGATATTATGTATCTCAGCCATAATCATGACCACAGCCAGTAAATATATACAATATGGGCCCTTCTACTAGAATTATGGCTATCTTATCATGTCAAAACATTCTTTCCATCCTGAGGGTAAGTAAAGGACTCCTCAAGTTGTAGGGCAAGTAAATAATATAAAGGCAGACTATTCATTCATTCATTCAATCATATTTATTGAGCGCTTACTGTGTGCAGAGCACTGTACTAAGCATTTGGGAAGTACTCCCTCCTCAGCACTTATAGCTATGCAATGTGGCCTAGTGGAAAGAGCATGGACATGGGAGTCAGAGGACCGAGATTCTAATGCCAGCTCTGCCACCATCCTGCATATGACCTTGGGCAAGTCACTGAATTTCTTTGTGCTTCAGTTCCCTTATAGGCAAAATGGGGATGAAATAGCTGTTCTCCCTCCTACTTAGACTGTGAGCCCCGTGTGGGACCTATTATCTCGTATCTACCCTGGATCACAGCTCCACCAATTGTCAACTGTGTGACTCTGGGTAAGTCACTTAACTTCTCTGTACCTCAGTTACCTCGTCTGTAAAATGGGGGATGAAGACTGTGAGCCCCTTGTGGGACAACCTGATTACCTTGTATCCTCCCCAGCACTTAGAACAGTGCCTTGCACATAGTAAGCGCTTAATAAATGCCATTATTATCATTATTATTATTATTATTATTATACAGTGCTTGATACTTAGTAAACACTCTACAAATACCACAATTATTCCCCTAGGCTGTAAGCTCCTTGTGGGCAGGGAACATATCTACCAATTCTGTTATACTGCACTATCCCAGGTACTTAGTACAATGCTCTGTACACAGTAAGTGCTCAATAAATATGAACTATTATATATATATATATATTCACATACACACTACTTATTTCCATTTATTCATTTACCTATTTCATCTTTCTATATCCTTGTGACTGGTAGTTGTATCCTTGTTTTTCCTGCTCCCATGGCTTGTAAATACTTTCTGTCTGTCTCCTTGAGGATAGGGACTGTGTCACCTGCACTCCCTCAAACACGTTCTGTAGTACTCTGCCCACAGTTAGTGCTAATAAACAGTAGATGTTGATTAGTTGAGTGACTAACTTCTGGTGGTGTCCATTTCCTGTATGGCAACCTTTGAATAATAATAATAATAATAATAAAGATGGCATTTGTTAAGCACTTACTATGTGCAAAACACTGTTCTAAGTGCTGGGGGGGATACAAGGTGGTTGTCCCCCGTGGGGCTCACAGTCTTAATCCCCATTTTACAGATGAGGTAACTGAGGCTCAGAGAAGTTATGTGACTTGCCCATAGTCATACAGCTGACAAGTGGTGGAGCCGGGATTAGAGCCCATGACCTCTGACTCCCAAACCCAAGCTCTTTCCATTGGGCCACGTTGCAGAGGCCATACTTGGCAACTGAATATACTTTCAGGATACTTAGGTGAACAATCTCCCTACAGATTCCTGGAATGTGGAGTTTTCATCTGCACCCAAGTTGGTATGAAAACTGAGGGCCAAAGATTATATTTCTAACCCATGGATCTCAGCTATTTTTGAAATGGAATAAATTCTATGTTGTAATGTCTAAGGCTAGAATTGTGGTGCATCTCAGGTCCTTTCTTGGTATGATTAAAATGTCACCACTATTCTGAGCTTAAATGAATATTCTTGGAACCTTGGGAGTTGACCCAAACTCATACAGTGATGAGGAAGAAGAAGAAGGAGAGGCATAGGGAAAGAAAATAAAAAAGTGTCCAAGCCATGAGTAGCAGACTTTGAGCCACTGGTAGAACTACCAGGATATTTACAAAGAATTAAGTCAACGGAGTCTATGCAGATAAATGGCATAGAAGAAACGGAGGATTCACAAATCATTTAGCCCATGAGGAAAAAGAAAAAAAAAGAATGAAAGAGTAGACCAAATGTACTGGCCAGATTACAAATCCAAAGGAGGATCACTGTAGTACTCTATCCACTTACAAGTAATTATAAAGTAATTACACTTGCAAGCATGAATGGATTAGAAACCACGATTCCTCTAAGTAAATTTAAACAGGACCCTTGATCTATATCAGTGAGTCTTTTTTTTCTCCTAACTAATAACACATTGCAGTCAGACCTTTCTGCTGCCATCTGTTCAAATGGAAACATGTGTCAGGAGAGCTCTAATTCTGTGCCTTTGGTAGAGATAAACCTTGGAAAATTCCTCTGGAGAACTCTGTAGTTGGTGAACAATTTGTGGCCAATTAATTTGCTCTATTCCTAGAGTTTACATTCCCTTGGGTGAAGTGTTCTGTTTTGATTGTAATGACAAAATAAATAAATGTGCATAGATCTCCTTTGCATAAGGTAATATCGTGTGTATTTTTTTCTAATGGTAGCATGAATACTCCACAGACTGATACTTAAACAGAGATTTAATTTGTATAGAGATCATGTTGTCATTTAGGCTCTTCTGCACCAGAACATCCTCAGGTAGAAATACATAGTCCAGAATCAATTCATTCAATCATTCATTGAATTGTATTTCCAAGCGCTTAGTACAGTGCTCCGCACACAGTAAGCACTCAATAAATTTGAATGAATGAATTGGGTGCATACTTTGTGCAGAGCACTGTACTAAGCACTTGGGAAAGTACAATATAGAGACAATCCCTGCCCAAAACGAGCACACAGCCTAGATGGGGGTGGGGGGAGACAGGCATCAAAATAAGTAAATTCAATGACAGATATATACGTAAGTGCTGTGGGGCAGGGGGGAAGAACAGCAAAGGGAGCAAGTCAGGGTGACAAAGAAGGGAGTGGGAGATAAGAAAAAGTGGGGCTTAGTCTGGGAAGGCCTCTTGGAGGAGATGTGCCTCCAGTAAGACTTTGGAGAGGGGGAAAGTAATTTCCTGGAAGATTTGAGGGGGTTGGGGGGCTTTCCAGGCCAGAGCTAGAATGTGGGCCAGGGGTCAGTGGGGAGACTGGCAATATCGAGGTACAGGTTAGCTCCAGTGGAGTGAAGTGTGTGGGCTGGGTTGTAGAAGGAGAGAAGGGAGGTGAGATAGGAGGGGACAAGGTGATGGAGAGCTTTAAAGCCAATGGTGAGTAGTTTTTGTTTGATACGGAGGCGGCTAGGCAACCACTGGAGATTTTTGAGGAAGGGAGTTACATGCCCTGAACATTTCTGTAGAAAGATAATTTGGGCAACAGAGTGAAATGTGGACTGGAGAAGGGAGAAGCAGGAGGTTGGGAGGTCAGAAAGGAGGCAGGATAGGATAAGTGATTGTACTGATGTGGTAGTGGTTTGGATGGAGAGGAAAAGGTGGATTTTAGTGATGCTGCAAAGGTGAGACTGACAGGATTTGGTGACAGATTGGATATCTTCTAGACTGTGAGCCCCTTCTAGACTGTGAGCCCACTGTCGGGTGGGGACCTTCTCTATATGTTGCCAACTTTGTACTTCCCAAGCACTTAGTACAGTGCTTGGCACACAGTATTTACTCAATAAATATGATTGAATGAATGAATGAATGTGGGTTGAATGAGAGAGTGGAGTCAAGGATGATGCCAAAGTTATGGGCTTGTGAGACGGGAAGGATGGTTGTGCCATCTACATTGACTGCAAAGTTCATGAGAGGATGGAGTCTGGGAGGGAAGATAAAGAGCTCTGTCCTGTGAGGAGCCAAAAAATATTGTTATAAGAGGAAGTTGGAAGGCAATTGGACTTATATATCCTATTTAAATACAAAAGAAAATGTTAGTATTCACTCAAAAGAGAGAATTGCTGGAAAAGCGTGTTTGCAGGTGTGTTTTCCAGTATCTTCTTTTTCAGTTCAATAGTATCCATTTAAAGGGCCTAATGTGGGTAGAGCACTGTGTTTAGCATCTACTGTATATTCATTCATTCAATCGTATTTATTGAGCACTTACTGTGTGCAGAACACTGTATTAAGTGCTTAAATCTACTTAAATCTTAAATCTTCCGTCCTCCTGTCTCTCCCCACTTCAGTCTATACTTCACTCTGCTGCCTGGATTATCTTTCTACAGAAACACTCTGAGCATGTCACTCCCCTCCTCAAAAATCTCCAGTGGTTGCCTGTCAACCTACAAATCAAGCAAAAACTCCTCACTCTCGGCTTCAAGGCTCTCCATCACCTCACCCCCTCCTACCTCACCTCCCTTCTCTCCTTCTACATCCCAGCCCACACCCTCCCCTCCTCTGCTGCTACCTTCCTCACTGTGTGTCGTTCTATCTACTGGGCATATACTTTCCGCCTCTCCAAAGTCTTACTGAAGGCACATCTTCTCCAAGAGGCCTTCCCAGACTAAGCCCCACTTTTCCTTATCTCCCACTCCCTTCTGCGTCACCCTGACTCATTCCCTTTGCTGTTCTTCCCCCCGCCCAGCCCTACAACCTTGGTGTCATCCTCGACTCTGCTCTCTCATTCACCCCACACAGCCAATCCATCACCAAAACCTGCCGGTCTCACCTCCACAATATCGCCATGATCCGCCCTTTCCTCTCCATCCAAAACGCTACCTTACTGGTTCAATCTCTCAATTTATCCCAACTGGATTACTGCATCAGCCTCCTCTCTAATCTCCCATTCTCCTGTCTCTCCCCACTTCAGTCTGTACTTCACTCTGCTGCCTGGATTATTTTTGTACAGAAATGCTCTGGGCATATTACTCCCCACCTCAAAAATCTCCAGTGGTTGCCTGTCAACCTACAAATCAAGCAGACAATCCTCACTCTCGGCTTCAGGGCTCTCCATCACGTCATCCCCTCCTACCTCACCTCCCTTCTCTCCTTCTACAGCCCAGCCCACACCCTCCACTCCTCTGCCACTAACCTCCTCACTGTGCTTCATTCTTGCATGTCCCACCATCAGCCCCCGGCCCACGTCCTTCCCCTGGCTTGGAATGCCCTCCCTCCACACATCCTCCAAGCTAGCTCTCTTCCTCCCTTCAAAGCCCTACTGAGAGCTCACCTCCTCCAGGAGGTCTTCCCAGACTGAACACCCTTTTTCCTCTCCTCCTCCCCATCCCCCCCACCTCCTTCCCCTCCCCACAAAACTTGTATATATTTGTGCAGATTTATTACTCTTTATTTTACTTGTATATACTATTTGTTAATGATGTGCATATAGCTTTAATTCTATTTATTTTGATGATTTTGACACCTGTCTACGTATTTTGTTTTGTAGTCTGTCTCCCCCTTCTAGACTGTGAGTCCATTTTTGGGTAGGGACAGTCTCTATATTTTTCCAACTTGTACTTCCCAAGCTCTTAGAGTGCTCTGCACACAATAAATGCTCAATAAATATGACTAAATGAATGAATGTATATAGAACTATCTATTGAGTGCTTACTGTGTATGCACACTGTATTGGGTGCTTATCATGCAGACCACTAAATTGGGCGTGTACTCACAGTGTTCTGTTTTGGAGGTATGTGCAATTCTTTGGCAATGAGCTACAATATAGACATGGCCAATGCTATCTCTCATATAAATCATTGACATTTATTGAACACTTTCTGTGTACAGAGCACTCTACTAAGCCCCTGGGAAAGTATGGCAGAGGAAGGTGACATGAATCCCTGTCCTCAGGGAAATTATAGTGTAGCCAAATAGACAGACATTAAATTACAGAATAAGGAAACAACAAAGTGTAAGATATGTGTTTATAAGTGCTGTGGGGGTGACGAATAAGCAGAGTACCTAAATGCTTAGGTGTTCTAAGGTGTCCCCCTTCATTCCACGGAAACTGCGCTCTCAAAGGTCACCAATGACCTCCTGCTTGCCAAATCCAACGGCTCATACTCTGTCCTAATCCTCCTCGACCTCTCAGCTGCCTTTGACACTGTGGACCACCCCCTTCTCCTCAACACGCTATCTGACCTTGGCTTCACAGACTCCGTCCTCTCCTGGTTCTCCTCTTATCTCTCCGGTCGTTCTTTCTCAGTCTCTTTTGCAGGCTCCTCCTCCCCCTCCCATCCTCTTACTGTGGGGGTTCCCCAAGGTTCAGTGCTTGGTCCCCTTCTGTTCTCAATATACACTCACTCCCTTGGTGACCTCATTCACTCCCACGGCTTCAACTATCATCTCTACGCTGATGACACCCAGATCTACATCTCTGCCCCTGCTCTCTCCCCCCTCCCTCCAGGCTCGCATCTCCTCCTGCCTTCAGGACATCTCCATCTGGATGTCCGCCCGCCACCTAAAGCTCAACATGTCGAAGACTGAGCTCCTTGTCTTCCCTCCCAAACCTTGTCCTCTCCCTGACTTTCCCATCTCTGTTGACGGCACTACCATCCTTCCCGTCTCACAAGCCCGCAACCTTGGTGTCATCCTCGACTCCGCTCTCTCATTTACCCCTCACATCCAAGCCGTCACCAAAACCTGCAGGTCTCAGCTCCGCAACATTGCCAAGATCCGCCCTTTCCTCTCCATCCAAACCGCTACCCTGCTAATTCAAGCTCTCATCCTATCCCGTCTGGACTACTGCACTAACCTTCTCTCTGATCTCCCATCCTCGTGTCTCTCTCCACTTCAATCCATACTTCATGCTGCTGCCCGGATTATCTTTGTCCAGAAACGCTCTGGACATATTACTCCCCTCCTCAAAAACCTCCAATGGCTACCGATCAATCTGCGCATCAAGCAGAAACTCCTCACCCTGGGCTTCAAGGCTCTCCATCACCTCGCCCCCTCCTACCTCACCTCCCTTCTCTCCTTCTACTGCCCAGCCCGCACCCTCCACTCCTCCACCACTAATCTCCTCACTGTACCTCGCTCTCGCCTGTCCCGCCATCGACCCCCGGCCCACGTCATCCCCCGGGCCTGGAATGCCCTCCCTCTGCCCATCCGCCAAGCTAGCTCTCTTCCTCCCTTCAAGGCCCTGCTGAGAGCTCACCTCCTCCAGGAGGCCTTCCCAGACTGAGCCCCTTCTTTCCTCTCCCCCTCGTCCCCCTCTCCATCCCCCCGTCTTACCTCCTTCCCTTCCCCACAGCACCTGTATATATGTATATATGGTTGTACATATTTATTACTCTATTTATTTATTTTACTTGTACGTTTCTATCCTACTTATTTTATTTTGTTGGTATGTTTGGTTCTGTTCTCTGTCTCCCCCTTTTAGACTGTGAGCCCACTGTTGGGTAGGGACTGTCTCTATGTGATGCCAATTTGTACTACCCAAGCGCTTAGTACAGTGCTCTGCACATAGTAAGCGCTCAATAAATACGATTGATTGATTGATTGATTGATTCCAAGTCAAGAGCATGGGTGATGGATTCTGTAGGGAGGGAGAAGATGGGGAGATCGGAAATTAGTCCAAGAAGGCTTCCAGAGAGATTAGTAGGGTTTTGAAGATGGGTAATTAGTGATCTGTTAGATATGAACAGCGTGGAAGCAGCATGGCTCAGTGGAAAGAACCAGGGCTTATGAGTCAGATGTCATGGGTTCTAATCCCAAATCCACCACTTGTTAGCTGTGTGACTTTGGGCAAGTCACTTAACTTCTCTGGGCCTCAGTTACCTCATCTGTAAAATGGGGATTAAGACTGTGAGCCCCACGTGGGACAACCTGATCACCTTGTACCCTACCCAGCTCTTAGAACTGTGCTTTGCACATAGTAAGTGCTTAACAAATGACATTATCATTATTATTATTATATGAAGGGGCAGGAAGTTCCAGGCCAGAAGTAGGATGAGAACAAGGAGTCAATGGGGAGAGACCAAGGTACATGGAGTATGGTGAATTCCTTTCCCCTTTCCCTGATTTTGCTTCCTCCCCCGCAACCCCCTCCCAACATGAATATATGTAGATTTGGGGAAAGGATTGGTAACAAGACTGAAAGGTTGTTGGGTGCAGGTGAGCCCATTGTTGGGTAGGGACCGTCTCTATATGTTGCTGACTTGTACTTCCCAAGCACTTAGTACAGTGCTCTGCACACAGTAAGCGCTCAATAGATATGAATGAATGAATGTGTTTGCTATATTGTTACATTGTACTCTCCCAAGCATTTAATATAGTGCTCTGCACACAATATGTGCTTAATAAGTGTGATTGATTGATTAAAGAAGTTTGCTTGTATTGGCCACTCACTGGAAAACTGTTTTATATAATATTGCAAGAGAATTGCACAAGCTTGTGTAAATGAACAATTATTTCTATTTATTTGAGGTGAATAATAATAATGATGGCATTATTATAATAATAACTGTGGTATTTGTCAAGTGCTGACAATGTGCTAAGCACTTTTCTAAGCACTCGGGTAGATACAAGATAATCAAGTTGTACACAGACACTGTCCCACAAGAGGCTCACAATCTAGTAAGAGGGGGTTGGATTTAATCCCCATTCTACAGATGAGGAAACTGGGGCATAGAGAAGTTGTGTGTTACTCAAACTGACAAAGCAGGCAACCGGCAGAGCCTTTTTAGAACCCAGATCCTTTGACTGCTAGGTCCATGCTTTTTCCTCATGGAAGTCTACCAGCTCTGTAGAGCTTAGTATAGTGCTGTGGACACAGTAAGTGTTCAATAAATATGAATCTTTGATTGATTTGGTAGCACAATGAAAACCAATGTTGAAATATAAGCCCACATGAGCTTACAGTGTAGAGGGGGATACAGACATTAATATAAATAAATTATGGATATTATGCATTATTTTAACTCCTTTCACTTTTTAGATGTAAAGTTTTGGTGAGGAGAGGATAAAGAATTGGTATTACAACACCACTTGAAACTGAACTTTCCTAGTATAAACAGAATAGCTGAAAAAGCCATTCATTTCTCAAAATTTAACTGACCCAGATTAAACAGATATGGATAGGGCATGCTGCTAACGGGTTTTTGTTTTTTGGAATGGCGGGGAGGGGGATGTGGGGTTGAAACTGTAAACTTCTTCCATGAACATTTGAAAACTATAAAAGGACAAAGCAAGGATCTCCCAGTTCTATTTATGCAAACACTAAACATTCATAAACAAGAGGGAATCTGCCAGTTCAAATCCTTATAATTACTTGGTAGATGTATTTATTTTCACTACATCTTTATGTATCCCAATTCAGAGAACAAAGTTATTAATCTCATAGTAAAGTTATACTCTATATTGGTTGGGTTAGAAGGTGAAAAAAATTATTTTCAGTTTGCTTGGAAACAATAGAAGTTCAGTAAATCATCTGTAGAATATGTCTACCCATAAAGTGTATTATGAATGGGCCAATATGGCAAAGATATTAAACATTTATAGATCTTTTAAGATGATTTGCTGGCATAGAGCATGTAGCGTGATCCAGAGATGTCTCTAATTCAAATGCAGACTTAAGGGGCCTCGAACTGCAGCACTGAAATGTAACAGCATTTGGGAATTAAAAGTCATAAGGACTGAATTTTTTAATAAATATGATTCCTACGGATATTGTCATTCTTGGAAATGAACAATTTGCCTAGAAGAAGCCTGGTGTGGGCAGGGATTGACTCTCTTTATTGCTGAATTGTACTTTCCAAGTACTTAGTACAGTGCTCTGCAAACAATAAGTGCTCAATAAACATTATTGAATGATTGAATGAATAAATGAAGAACAAAAGCAAAGCGGAATGATTTCGTTTTGTTTTTGTTTTTTCCAAACATTTTGGGCACAGCACAAAATGGACTGGAGACTTCTCATCGAGTTCATTCAATGCTATCTGTGCAAATGGCCATTTCAGGCCTCCAAAAGTAATTTTGCAGCCTGAACGATCCAAATAAATATTCTGCTTTGGCAAATTTGATAACACTCCACTGTATTAGTGTATTTACAAGCACTGAATATAGTCTCTTTACGCATTTTGTTACTCAATACCCAGCTCCCCAGCCCAGCAGCTTTCACTATCTTTAATTTATTGTAATGTCTCTCTCCACCTCAAGACTGGAAGCTCCTTGGGGGCAAGGATCATGTCTTCCAACTCTATTGCATTTTACTCTCCTTAGCAATTAGTACAGTGCTCTGCACATGGTAAGTACTTGAATAATTAATTAATTAATAGAAACCAAGTGCAAGCAGTAGCCATTAAAAGTAACTATGCTAATCAATCAGTGGTATTCATTGAACATTTACTAATGAGGACATAAAAAATATAATTTAAGATTTAAAAGGAAAAGGAGTCATAATCTAATTGATAAGTTTACAAACAACTCTGTAGGAAGGAAGGCTAGGCTGAATGTATTTATCCCTTGTGAAATTTGGCTACATCAGTTCTGAATATTGACCTATTTTGAAAAACACTGGTTGTGAAATTCTAGATCCTGTCTGGGGGAAAAGAGTATGTATTCAGCACAAAAGTAAGGACAGATTGCCAAATCTTCATCATGTTTCCAAAATAATGAACAAAAAGCATCCACCCCAGCATGGTATTTTTGGTAAGGAAGAGAAAAAAATGATTGTGGACCCATAAGATCATATGATCCCTGAGGACAGGGTTTTTTTTTTTTTCCTCTATGTCTGTAAAGTGCTCAATAAATACCTTTGATTGATTGCTCCCTGATTATTAAGGGTCAGAAACCTAGGTCAGTGCCTCATTCTAATAATTTGTGTTCAGGGTGTTATGCTACCAGAGGATTGATTATTTGCTGAGTATCTTGAAAGCTAGATTCAACCAAGAAAAACAGATACAGATACTAAGTGGCCTCAGTCCTTTGACCCATAAATAGAACTTAAGAAATAGTTCTCGACTGGATTTTTTTACTCTCATAAAATGATTCTTTGAGGGAACTTGGGAAAAACAGTCCTGTAAAGCTCAACTAGTATCTACTGAATATGTTAATTGTTTAGAGGAGGAGGCAGGAGAGGTGGATCATAAAGCAGTGTTTTAATTGGATAAATCCAAACGACAAAAGTTTCTCAGGAAGTCTTTTGGTGTTAAAGGAACCATTCATCTATCATGTAAACCTTATCTCCAAGTGTTAGGGGGAGAGGAATGAACCGTGATTATGAACCAATGAATGAATAATAATAAATAATAATAATCATATTAGCCAAATTCAAAAGTAATAATTTTAGGAAAATCTGACTAGGTCTTTCTTCCTAGAAGTGGTGGTGAGCTCTGTAAAATACCTTATTAAACCTAGAACAGCTCCATCCTGCGCGATTTCTCATGTGTATGCCTTAAGCACCCAGTCATCAGTATGTCTCTGAGATGACTGCCTCATAGCCCACTGAGTTGGAAAGATTTCCTGATGGACAGGAGGAATTTCTGACATCACCATCCATGTTCTTTGATGGCATGATGGCATATACTACAAGAAGAGATAGTTCATAAATGAGAGAGAAGACTGGAACTCAATACAAGCAGCAAGCTGATCTCAGAACCTATCAGACTATTAGAAAAAGGAGACCTGAGCAGTGAATTTGTTGTGGACCAAGGGCCCCCTGCATGTTCTCCATGAGGCAGAGGGACTGTATTCAACCAGATTATCTTGTATATTCCCCAATGCTTAGTACAGAGCATGGTATATAGTAACCAACTATGTGGTATTATGCTCTCCCAAGCTCTTAGTATAATAATAATAATAATAATGGCATTTATTAAGTGCTTACTATGTGCAAAGCACTGTTCTAAGTGCTGGGGAGGTTACAAGGTGGTCAGATTGTCCCACGGGGGGCTCACAGTCTTCATCCCATTTTACAAGTGAGGGAACTGAGGCCCAGAGAAGTGAAGTGACTTGCCCAAAGTCACACAGCTGACAATTGGCAGAGCTGGGATTTGAACCCATGACCTCTGACTCCAAAGCCCCTGCTCTTGCCACTAAGCCACGCTGCCTCTCCATATTAGAGTATGCAGAGTATGGTGCTCTGCACACAGTTAACACTCAATAATGCCACTGATGATGATGTTAAGCTCTTTAACAAATACCACAGCTATGTTTATTATCATTTTAATAGTTATTAATTAATACTAAACTAATAATGCATTCAGACAGAAGGCAGTCCTTTTATCTACTCATGCAGTCCAATTCTTACCTTGAAGTGAACAGTAGTGAACAGCCAGTCTCACCTCCACAACATTGCCAAGATCTGCCCTTTCCTGCCCATGCAAACCGCTACTCTGCTCATTCAATCTCTCATCCTGTCCCGACTGGATTACTGCATCAGCCTCCTCTCCGATCTCCCATCCTCCTGTCTCTCCCCACTTCAATCCATACTTCACGCCGCTGCCTGGATCGTCTTTGTGTAGAAACGCTCTGGGCATGTTATCCCCCTCCTCAAAAATCTCCAGTGGTTACCAATCAACCTACGCACCAGGCAAAAACTCCTCACTCTTGGCTTCAAGGCTGTCCGTCACCTTGCCCCTCCTTCCTCACCTCCCTTCCTTCCTTCCACAGCCCACCCACCGCTCCTCTGCTGCTAATCTCCTCACTGTGCCTCGTTCTCACCTGTCACGCCGTTGACCCCCAGCCCATGTCCTCCCCCTGGCCTGGAAAGCCCTCACTCCACACATCCGCC